>NC_062558.1:114587904-115837904 GCF_016906955.1 Phacochoerus africanus | reverse complement strand
AACTATGGAACTCCCCATAATCTTAATTTTTAAATGCTGCAAAAGGGGGGGGGGCATGCAGGCTCTGGGGCAATACTACCTGTGTTTGTATTCTGACTCTGACTCTTTTTGGCTGATCTTGAGCAAGTTATTTAACTTCCCTGTATTTTGGGATCCTTATTTATTATACCCTTACTAATAAGAGGGAGGTAGTAATAATAATACCTACATTCCCAGGGTACTCTTGGGATTAAAAGAGCTAATGCATGGGTGAGTTCTTGGTACATACTACATATTCAATCAAAGTTAGCTATTAGTTTCTGCCTTTGACTCCTGCCCACCTTACCTTCCAGGACCCACCTCATTACATATGCCCCCCCCCCCGATGCCTACTCTATGAATACTGCCCCTGGATGCCCAGTTCCTCCCACGGACATCACCTGGTCTAAGGTAGCATCTCAAAGAAAGCAGTGCCCTCTGACATTTGACGCTTTACACCTACCATTCTCTCAGGGTATATTCTCAGTAAACTTGAAAGTATCTGATAATATAATTTATACAGAGTTATGATAGATTTATAACTGTCCATTTTCCTTTAAAGATACAGAATATTTGCCCTTTGAAAAGGAACCTAAAAGATAGCAATGACTCAACCAAAAAGGACTAAGCATTAGCACTGGAATTTGGGGCATGGTCGCAGATCAGGTAGATAAGTGTTTTTAAACTGAGGAGAGAAACCTGAATGCCTGACTCTGAGGACAACCCTTCTCCTAGAGCCGTACCAAAGGTTGAGAAGGCTTCAGAAGGGAAGCTCGAGGCAGATGTGTGATTTGGTTGGTTCATTGTTCCTGAACTGGGATTTCTTCTTTTTGAGGTAAGAAGGTGAAGGGACATCACTGTCTCAGTCATGGCCACCAACAAGCAGTCCTCCTACAGCTGCAGATACATGGACCACCTCTGCCACTAACTAAGGTCAAGATCCCCATTGGGATAGTGAGCCCCAAAGGCTGAATCTCCCTGAGAACTCTTCAAGCATAAACCAGGAGAATTCCCTGCCCTTTTCTCATCACTATCGAAGGAAAACATCCTCCCGCCATGTGCAGGGGAATGTGGTACTAACAGCAGGAAGGCTTAATTGTGTTGCTCCCTCTTTCTCTTAATTGTGTTGCTCCACATGTAGGGGAAAACCTGGGAGGTCCGAGAAAGCGATACAGGGATGACCGGGGGGATGGGAGGCTTGGAGGCCGTCTCTGAGCAGCATCTCAGGCCCCACTCAAGGGTGTTTCAGGAGCCCAGAGAGAAGAGGCGGAACTATTGTCTAATGGTTCCCGATTACTTGGCTCCCTGAAGCTCTGACATGACCTCCCTGTTCTCATCAAGATCAACAACGTCACACACATGCAACCCATACAAGAGGATCACAGTAGACACAACAAATACACACCAGAGGGCAGTAGAAGCAGCTCTGGTCTCTGAGCAGTAGAGATGTTACCTTTGCAATGAAAAGGTGTGAGCAGGAAGGGGCCAGCTGGCCCAACTCCCTCTTTTAACAGAGGATGGCACCGAGACTCAGTAAAGGGCAACTCTTGCCCCATATCGGATGAGCCTATAACTGAGTCAGGACTAGAACCCAATTTTTTTTTACTGTCTCCTACTGAGAACTCCCTCCTGGGGAAGCTTGCACAGGTAATGTATGGCAGTGGCTGAAAGCAGATACCCAAAGGATGAATAGGCCTACAGTTTGAGGGTTCCTCTTCTCCATCTTGACTTTATCCTGTGCCCATGGTGCAACGAAGTCTTGGTTATGTGCATGTTTCAGTCTGCCTGGATACCTTCACCAATATGATTCCTGCTTAGTGCAGCCTTTCTTCCCTCCTCTGATAATGGGGCAGGCCCTTATGGCTACATCTTCTTACCAAAAGCAAAGGCTTTTTTGCCATCTGGAGATGTTCCTAGGTTAAGGGCCTCTGCCTCAACATCAATACCACCAGAAACCCCCAGCCAGAACAGGACTAACCGTTCTCAGGGCAGAACCTCAAGGTAGTCACAGATATCATCAGAGAAGAAAAGATGCCACTTAGGAAGAGGACCAAGCTCTAGGACCTCAGCTACAATCACCCTTAAAGAGCAGCCAGAAGCCTCTAGGTCTCCCCAGGCTTAAAAAGTCATTCCCTCTCTGCACCACCCAAATGCAAGGTTGTTCACAGGAAAGAATCTGTGATATAGAAAGAAAAACAATAGGTTCTTATCTCAGGATACTGCCTCATTCCTATCTTCTATTTGCATCCCTACCTCCTCAGTGACTGTGTCACTTCTGTATACTGTTCATGTTCTTTTCTACAAAAGAAGAGAGTAAAAGCCTTTCCTGGAGATGAGAAATGAGAGTAGAGAGGGTAGGGCTGAGAGAAAGAATTAAAAGGAATCGGTCCAGTTTTTAAATTCTACCTAAGAAATGAAAGAAAAGGGAGGGGATCCTCTTTAGAACTGAGGGCTCTGAGATCCAATGACTGATCAGTTAGGAAGGTTGGAATCTCATCTGATAGTTGACTTCAAAGCCAGAGGCTGAATGCCATGAAAGCTTGGGGTAATGAAGAAAGAATGCATTTTAAAATCAAAGACTTTAGTATGAATTCCAGTTCTTCCACTTACTTGCTGCAAATCCTTGGACAACGTTCTTAAAATGCATGGTACTCAAGTCTCCCCACTTAAAATAGGATTATAATATTTGCCTCCAAGGAATATTATTACGATTAAATGAGCCACTGAGCATCAAGTACCTGGACACAATAGACACTGAGTAAATGGAAGCCAATTGTATAATGACCTCTCCATTTTCTTTCAAGGGTTTTCAATCTCTGCAAACCAAGAGTCAGCATGTTTTGCTGCAGTGACTTTCAAATTGTCTTAGGGAGCAAAATTCTCTCTTCAAAATAAATCAAAAAGATAAAATTGGTCCCATCATCCTCTTCTTTCCTGAGGGGTCCCCTGAGATACTGCCTTTGAACCCTTGGAAAACTATTGGTACGGGATGAATTGGAAGACTTCCATTCTAATATATATTATGCCACTAACTCCCAGGGAGACTTTGGGCAAGCTACCTCTGCTCTCTGAGTCTCAGTGCTCTTGTTAAAATTTGAGGAAGACTCTGGTTACTGGACTTGCTGTTTGCTTGCTCTCTTCCCCCATGCCTACCTCAGTCTATTTTGCTGAATAACTTACTTGTTGGTACTCTATGAGACAGCTATTTTCCTATCACTAGGGTACAACTGTTTCCATTAAAAGAAGCAATATCATCATGTGTTGCCTTGCTCCACACCTGGGTACTTGCATGTGTTAGGATGTCACATGCAACTATCAAACTGAGAGTAAGCCAAGGGTGCTGAGGATGAGGCTGTGGCTTTGGCCAGAGGGCAAAAGAAGCAAAAAGCGACATTATTTGCCTTAATCCAAAGACCCTGAAGATCCTCCATAATAGGAAATCAGGAGCTAGAGTTCCATGGGATTTTAAAGACCACATTATTTCTCTTCAAAATATCTTTAACCTGAGGACTACCTATTGAAAATAAGATGAACACTTACTAACTCCCTGTAGGCTTTAATTTGTGTCCAGAAACTGTATTACCTACTGGGCAAGTTGTCCAGTGTTGATGAATGGCAGGAACTTGTGCAGGAGACATGAGAGGGCAAATTCTTAAGGAGAGAGCAGGCAGGGGAAAGAGGGTAGGGGAACTGGTGGCCCAAGACTTAAGGAGTTCAAGGAGTCAAGTGTAGGTCTAGGCAAGTTGAATGCCAGAAGAAAGCATCTTGTCATCCCAGCCAAGGCTCTCTGTCAAGATCAACAGGCAAGGCAGAATGAGGCTGAATGAGAGGTTGAAAGTAAGGCTGTAATTGTGAAAATACAGATAAGGCATGGCATATAAAAACAGTCCTAAAATACTCTACCTTTAACATATACAACTGTTTTGCATACCTCTCAGAAATCAGAGTAGAATCAAGTTAAAAAAAAAAAAAACACATTTTAGAGTCCTTTGAAAACAAATGTCCTACAAACAGAAGATACTACTTATTAAGGTACTGGACCAAATCAGTGCTTGTGATCAAGCATCAAGGACAGATGACAGGTGAGTGAACCACTTTCCAGGTGTTCCTTGAGCTGCTAGGGTCTTCCGGGATGGGCCTTACCTCTGCTTCCCAAAAGCATAGGTCCTAATCACCTAAAGCACATACTTAGCATTTGTGTCATGTAGCATATATATGCAAAGTTTTTTCCAGTAAACAAGTAGCTCAGCTGGGGAGCTTCCCTAGTGGATTACATGGAGCTAATTCCTTAGTGTCCCCTCGAAGCTGAGGCAGGGGCCTTGGAACACACCAGCAGAAGATGATCTAGAGCAGGTGGTCAGCAAAATTGTGCTATAAGGCCCAGAGAGTAAATATTTTAGGCTTTGCAGGCCATACAGTTTTTGTTACAACTACTCAACTTGGTCATTGTAATGCAAAAGCATCCATAGTCAATTTCTAAATAAATGAATGTAGGAAAAAGGCCTGAGTCTCAGCTACTAGAGAGTCTCTGAATTTCTTGGCACATGGACTGACCCACACCAAATAGACACAAACAAAAACAAACAGAAATCCAGCTGGTCTCCTATTCCATTCACTTCGGAGGGTCACTCTTGGAGAAATATCTTAAACTCAATGATTTCACTGCTGTCTCCCTTTCTCTGGCACAAGGCCATCCCTGGAGGAGCCCTGTTGTCTATTGGAAGGACAGGATGGCACCGCTCAGTTGAGCTGCAGAGATGATACCCCAAGTATGCATGCATGGGGTAGCATTCAACACGACCTACCACACCCAACATGCCCTAAACACTGTCGAGAGATCGGGGACCTGAAGAGATTGTTGCCAGTGATGGTGGTAGGGGACAGAGGAGGGACACAGGCATCTAGCACCAATCTTCCCCATGTTCTTCGGACCTTTTCTCTCCCTCTTTTCACCTGACATATTTCTTTTAAGATTTTTATTTTTTTATATTATGGTTGATTTATACTGTTCTATTTCTGCTGTACAGCAAAGTGCCCAGTTATATATATACATTCTTTTTCCCACCTTATCCTCCATCATGTTCCAACACAAGTGACTGGATATAGTTCTCTGTGCTATACAGCAGGATCTCATTGCTTATCCATTCCAAATGCAACAGTTTACTGACTACTAACCCCAAACTCCCAGTCCATCCCACTCCCTCCCCCTCCTCCTTGGAAACCACAAGTCTGTTCTCCAAGCCCATGAGTTTGTTTCTTTTCTGTAGATAGATTCATTTGTGCCATATATTAGATTCCAGATACAAATGATATCATATGGTACACAGTGGAATACTACTAAGCCATAAAAAAAAAACCAAAATAACACCATTTGCAGCAACATGAATGGAACTAGAAACTCTCGTACTAAATCAGTCAGAAAGAGAAAGATAATCACCTGATATCTTAAGAGCCTGATCACTCATGGAGGAATGAAATCCAGCTGGCAATAGCCAAGTTATCTTCCCAACACACAAGAAAAGAATAGGTGCAGGCCCACATCCATCTTATATCTCTGTGCTTTCCTCGCTTCACTGTGCCAGAAAGATGTGTCCCTCCACATGTCAAAAGCCAACCTAGGAAAAAAGGGAGTCAGAGCATCATTTTGAGCCACTGGACACTTAAAAACAACAACAACAAACAAAAAAGAAAGCAAAACAAATGAATGTGACTATGTTCTAATAAAATTTTAATTATCAAAACCAGATGGGGAGTTCCTATCATGGCTCAGTGGAAAAAAATCTGACTAGTATCCATGAGGACACAGGTTTGATTCCTGGCCCCGCACCCTGGGTTAAGGATCAGGCGTTGCCATGAGCTACGGTGTAGGTCACAGACGCAGCTCGCATCTGGCGTGGCTGTGGTGTAGGCAAGTGGCTAGAGCTCCCATTCGACCCCTAGCCTGGGAACTGCCATATGCTGTGGATGCAGCCCTAAAAAGACAAAAATAGAATAAAAAAATAAAAATAAGTAAAAATCAGGCAGCAGGATGGATTTGTCCCCTAGGCCATGGTTTACTGACCTCTGATCTAGAGGGCCAGATGTAAAACATTTTAGGCAGGACTGGGTACCCAATATGTGACCCAATTTGGTTGTATGTAAGGGATATTTTTAAAGTGTGAGCCATCCTTTCATTATCCTGAACCTCAACTTTGTCCTTTTTTCCAGATATCCATTTGGGAGACCTCAGGTAGTCTCAGCTAATAAGGAGAGAATGTAGAAAAGATCAAGAAAGGCAAAAAAAAAAAGAATGTTTAACGGTTACAAAAGGTTAATAGAGAAGAGAACTATGGACATGTGGAGTCTTAGAACTGGCCTTGCAAGAGACGTAATGCTTCAACTGTCCCATAAGAATTAATGAGAATGGACCACTGAGAACTGGATGAGAAGGGAAAACTATGACTGCAGCAGAGGGAGCTTAAATTACATACAAGGCATTACCATCCACATCAATTAGGCGTTTACTTTATGCCAGGATCAGCGCTAGGAATTTTGCCTATGTTATTGCATTTAACCCTCACCCCTCCCTTCCAGTAGAATATTGCTTCTGCTAAAACACAAGTGGTCTCAGGGGCAGAGAAATGATGTCACTTGCCCAAGGACATGAAGCTAATGTGTGGGGACACCAAGATGACAATAGAGAACAATCTAACATCAGAGCCCACACCCCCCTGACCCGCATTTCCTGACTGCCTTAGAGTCCAAAGCCTGCATTGCTCAGGGAGGCTGAGGGCTTGTTCCTGAGTCTCAGGTCCAGAGAGTGGAACCTCCCCTCTCCAAAGTGTTCTCATTTCAACCAGGGCACTCTGGCCAGGTGTCCGCTCTCTCCAGAGCCTTTTTTATGCAGCTACCCAGATGGGGAAAGGCTGGGAATCACTCTTCCACCCTGAAGACCCTCTCTCTCACACATGTGGGCGGCCCCATGACCTTCACACAGTACCCTAGACAGGGCCAGGCTCAGCAAAAGTGGGCATTGAGGGGAGTAAGCCTGGCGCAAAGGAAAGTGTCTGAGGACTAGAGGGGTGGGGGCACCCAGAGTCATCCCCCACTGCCCTCCCTGCTCAAAGAGGGCCTGAATGGAAGCTGTAACTTGCATGGGAAATCCATCCCTCAGTGCTGCCAAGCATGGGGGGGGGAAGAATGTTTAAAAGTAAAGCTATAATATGTCTGCAATAAAAGTTTACCGGCTTTTATATAGGTTCCCAATAATGAGGGGAGATATTTCAGCAGCCCGGAGGTGCCATGAGGGGAAAAGCAATTCTCGGCACCACCTCTTTAAGGTGAGAATCTGCCTCCCCCATATGGCTCAGAACTGGGCGTTTTTCCCATTTCAAGGAGATTGCATCAAGCTCTGTGTGTCTTTCATTCCTCATTGGGGTTGGTAATGATTCCTCAACTCTTCTGAATGAAGAGTTTTAAAGTCTAAGTTTGCACTGGAGATGAGTGGTAAATTTTTATGCCCCAAGCCTTGGAAGAGTCAGAAGTTGCAGCAACAGAGAGGTAAAGAGGTGAGGAATTCCAGAATGTTCTAGGAGTTCAGGGCGGTGGGGAAGGGTGTGAAGAGGAAGTTCGTGTCAAGTTGTGAGTTCTGGGAAAGAAAGGGACACAGGATCAAAAAGTTGTTGCAGCAGACGAGGATCTTAAGGAGCCATGTCCCCAGGAGGTGGCCAGAACCTTAAAGGAAATTATAGGGAAGGATCTCCCAGCCTGCCGGGAAAAGGGGTATGACTCAGGGGCTAGAAAGAATGACTGGCAACCTGGAAGAACAGGGAATGGCTTCAGAGATTCAGAGGAGGGGGCAGAAAGGAGGTGATGGCCAAGAGAAGGGAACAGCGCTGGAGGGAGGCCAGTTCAAAGGCAAATAAACCAAGTGTGGAACCAGAAGGAGAGAGGCCTCTCTTCCAAGCTGCCTGCCCTCCACCCAGAGGGACAGAACTCTCTTTTCCTAGGCAGAAAGCTGATTGAAGCCTGGGCTGAGATGCCCTCGGGATTGGACACAGACCAGTGGGACCCCACAGGATTCATGGGCTGATGGGCATCATGTCCAACCTCATCAGCAGATGTGTGCCCAATTTCCAACACATGATCATGTAGACACACACAAGACCCAATCTGACATGTGAGTTTTCAATGAAAATAGCTTGTTACACATATCAAGAGGGTGAGAAAGCCATGGGCAGGAGGGATAATTAACCTACTTGGGAAAAACCAACAGATTTCAAGTACTTGAAAGGACATTAGCTCCTCTCTCCTGGCATCCAAACAGTGTCACTTATAAGTGAATGACAGCTGTCTCACTGCATCAGGGGCCCAGCAAACCCTCTGCCTTATCACATTGTCCTCAGTAGCTAATTGGGGTTGTTGCTCATGCTAAAAACAGCCATCGTAACTCTCCTCTTCTTTCAAGATCAAGCTCAAATCACCCCTCTCCTGCCCCCATATGAAGAGGTCTAGGACTTCTCAGTCCAACAACTTTACCTAAAACACCTGGAGTCAAAGTTACCTGGGTGCCATTTCTGGGTTATCTTGAAATAGAAGTTCTTCCATCCTGTGCCCAAGTCTTATAACCCTAACTGAACCATGAGTACTTGGAGACCAAAGGAGAATCTTTCTGGAGGTTTGACCCATTGGGTTACAAAGAACTCTGTCCCATCTAATTGAAAGGGAAGTGTGATTTTTCTGGATAGTATGAAATATTAGGAAGCAATGAAAAAGGATGAGTTGGGGCCATATATGCTGATTGACCTAGGAAGACATCCATTTCAATTTTGGTGGGAAAAAAAATGATTATAGGGTTATACACATTATATGATCTCATTGTTGAAGAAAAGAGAAAAAAAACCTTTTTTAATATTTTATAAACAATGAACTATGCTTGAGTGACCATAGACAAAAGGACAGAAGGACATATACCAAACCCTTAATATTTGTTTAGAGGGGTGGGGTTGGGGATGGAGGAAGGAGTTGGCTTTTTCTTTACAGGTCTCTGTCTCCTTTGGCTCGTTGAAACAAGCATGCTTTACTTTTTACTCTGAGGAGGGGTCACTAAGCATTAGAAATAATGCCAAATCCAGCTAGGTCAGTTATTGCTCTAGCACAGACAGCATCACCTCTTCCCCATGAAGGTAAAGGCCAAGCCCGGCATGGAGAGGGGACTAGCAGATCCTCTTGCTTCTGCCACCCCACGGGCATCCACACTGGGGATGCTTTCTAAGGCACCTGCTTAAACTGCTCATCTACTCATCTCCCCACCTCTGAGGCCCCAGCCCAGTCACTCACTTCTCCTTAAAGTAACCCACAGTGGGTCTGTTTCTTCTTTAGCCCCATCTAAAACAGCACCTGAGAACTAGATAGTGTCTGTTTTTCCTTCCAGCTCCACTCTGCACCTGTATCCTAGTGCCCCCAGGTGGCTAGCATCCATGGACTGCCACCACAAGATTCCCTTACTGCGCTGGGTTCAGCCAACCAGAGTATCAAGGGATGAGAGGGTGGGAGAAGAGAGGGGCCAGGCTCTGCATTCCCCAGCTCTTTCATAGCCCAGCCCCAGGCTGGCAATAGCTGTGTTCCTCTACTGAAAACCACTACTGCCATAGGGGACCCCTTCTGCAGCTTTTGCGTTCTTAGGGTGTGGTAAGTGCTTCACGCCTAGGCTCGGGGTGAATGTGGTAACAGTTTCTTGCTGTTACTAATCTCCAGGTGCTTTCCATCCCTCCCTGGTTCCCTCAAACATGCCTACACTTGTGTACAGTCCCTCTATTAAATTCTCTTCAATCCCCTCTCTGAGTGTACCATCTGTTTCCTGCTAGGACCCTGAACAGTTTCCCCACACTCTGGGGTGTTCCAGCAGAGAGCAAGGGCTGTATCAAATACTGCCTATGCTGTGAGAAGCCTCTCCAAGACAGAGATGAGCACAGCCTTGAAATACATCTCTCAGTCAGGCTGTCAGGCCAGGACCTGGCTGGGGGGCGGGGTCTACAAAAGGCAAGCCATGCATCCTGCTGCTGTCACCCACTAGCCACAGACAGGGGGTACACAAGGCTAGCTTGCCTCCCTGCAGTCCGTTTGAACAAAAGAATCAAGCAATCTAAGAGAGATGGAACTCCGCCAGCCCCCTCGCAGGCTAGACACAATCAGAGGGGTGCTGTGAAGCCAGCCACTGTAGCCAGCTACCTCCCGTGGCAAAGTTACGCTCCTGCGCCTCTCACCCAGCAGGTGTCAATCAGGCAAGGAAACGGGAAAGAACAGATGCAAACAAGCCAACTAAAAATAAACCCGTTGCAAACTTCATTAAATGTGCTGGAGTATTCTCAGCCCCCGGGGCAATGATGAGACCTCAGGATCTCAAGGGGCAGGAAAGAAATGGAAGCTAGAGTAAAATTCAATATGAAAACAACAGTAATAATGACAGATATAGATATCTGATACCAAAAAATATTCCTGTTCATATTCAAATCCTAATTGACCTAACACACCTAATTATTAACAAACTGAGCAAGGATGAGCTGAGGCCTCCATATCAGCTCCCTTCCACTGTCCAGAGCCCATTGTTCAATCACAAAAACTCCAGGGGCTGTGAGAAGAGACCCATCTCAAGCCCAGTTCTAGACAAAGCTGGAGGTTGCAACCAACTGGGGCCTGAAGACTAGGCACAGATGACAACAGACAAGCAAACAACCCCTCTACCATCATTCACCCACCCACTTTCTTGGCAGCAAGAAAGAAAAGATGTTATAGACCCAGTTTTAGAACCAGCCAGGGCTGGTTTGATACCCATAAAGTCTCCTGTGCTACTTTAATTTTAATGAGAACACTGATTGCATGTTATAGCAGTCTGATTTAAACTGGCTTAAGTGGAAATGGGGACCAATTAACTCATATAACTAAAAAGTACAAGGGTGGTTCCCCCATGGCTAGATGTAGGAGCTCAATGGACATCATCAGGAATTTCTGTTGCTCTACTTCCCACATCTGCTTCCTTGGTGGGACTTGATTCTCACGACTCGTGGGCCCCCAGCAGCTCTAGGCTGATACCTGTTATTAAGCAACTCTTAGAGGAAAGTACATGCTACTTCCCAAAGAGTTCCCAAAGGAGTCTTAGACTTCAGTTTCAATGATGAGACCTGTGTCACTTGCCTATCTGTAACCAATGCTGTGTCTCGGAGAATGGAAGGCTCTAATTGGCCAGGTCTGGGTCATGTGCTCACCTCCCAGTCTTAGAAGTGGAATAATCTGGTATAGAGTAGGCATTCAAAAAATATATGTTGAATGCATGAACATGTGAATGAATGAATCAAAGAAAGGCCCAGAGGGGTGAAGGTTTGGATACACTGGGGGACAGTGAGCTGGCCACTGTAGGTGAAAGAACGTGATGAGAAAGCCAAGAATGAACAGATGGTATCCGATGTGGGCACCATGGACAATGTGCTCTGACAACTGGACTACAAGCCGCAGGACCCATGGAGAAGCCCAAATGAGTTGTCTTCCTTCTGGAGCTTACAACCTGCCAAGAGTCATGTTACCTGTGCATCTTAACAGGGAAAATGTGAAGGGCTCAACAGGAGCAGGGAGCATCCACCTTCCCACCTGGGGAGGCAGGAGGGCTTCAGGGACCTTCCGGCGGGGGACGGTGTTTGGAGTTGGTGTGTGGGAATAGACAGGTAGAAAAGAATGAGTGCTTCAGGCAGAACGGCTTCTGGGAGATGGGAGCAGGGGTGGGAGGTGCGGTGGAGGACAGGCCTGTGAGAGAGGGTCCTGGAAAGTGGGGCTATCAAAATAGGTTCAGGAGACCCTCAGGGGAAGCTGAAGCTTCCGGCCAGGTTTAGAAGTTCACTCTGTTGGCTCTGGGGCACTGCCTTCTCTTCTTGAACCAGTTCATCTCAGTCACCTCACTAGAAACTGCACCTCTCTTCTCTTGGGGCGTCTCAATTCAGATTCATGGTGCTAAGGAATTGACATGCTCTCTCCTTGCAACGGGCGCCTGCTACAGGGGTGGGTGATTCTTCTCTGAGGGGCAGCATCTTCAGGCTATAAATCGCCTCCCTGACTTTCAACCATTTCCAGCAACCACGGCATAGCTCGTCTTAAAGAGCCATGTTTCTTGGCATGCACGATCAACTCAAGTTAAACTGATTATTGAAATCTACAAGCTGTTAATCCAGTGGCTACCGCGAAGCCCCATTCTCTCCACTGTTTAATCTTCACTTACAATGAAAGAAAATCATGTGTGTCCTCAGTGGCTTTCAGCAACCCCCGCCAGGCCTTCTGGAGAAATTCTGCAGTCATTCCACACAGCAAACACATTCACAAAATCTCCCTCTGCCTCACCCATTTCCATCTCCTATCTCTGTCCCTCAATGGGGCATATCTGGAAATTACTGGTCAGGGCAAGCAAGGGAATCACTCGACAGGGGAAAAGTCTGGATTCTCAAGGATCTTGACCAGGGTTGGCCCACCCTGCAGGGAAGCAGTGCAGTGGGCTCTGGGTTGGGTCCCTCAGCAGTGGTGAGCCTTGTCAAGGGCTTCCTGGGAGTAACCGAGGAGCAGCACTGCAGTGGGTAGTTGTGTCCCTCCCCAAGGAAGCAGCTTTACTGCTGGACTGGGGCTCACGGAGGCCAGGGCAGGCACTCACCTGGCCAAGCCCCCCTGTTCCCACTCCAGATGAGCCACAATCACAGGGGCAGACTCAGCCCACATTACCTTCCTCTCTACCTTCCTGTCTCCTGCTCAGAGACCTCCCGCAGCATCTGAGATCTTTCCTGGACCAGTCTCACTTCCTCCCCAGCCTTCTCTGGCCCCTACCTCTTCACATACCCTTGGTTCTAGCCACAATGAACTGCCCCTATTCCCCCAGAAATCCCTACCCCATCTTATTCCTATCCTTTGCTCCCCCTGACTCCACGACCAGCACCCCCCCCATGCTGCCACCATTCTTCCCTGATAAATACCCAGCTCTCAAACTTCCACCGAACCTCCAAGCTCTAACATCCCTTTTCCATAAAGCCTCCCCATCCCTTGAGCTCATGTGGGATCTTTCCTCTGAACTTCTGTAGCCATGTTTGTGCATGTGAATATGTTCCTCCTGATCCACTTTGTATTACAACTGCACAGCATGGAGTTTAGGAATGTAAAATTTTGCTGTGTGGCCCTAGGCAAACAACCTAACCTCTCTGTGCCTGGATTTCCTAATCCGTAAATTAGAAACAGTATTTCTACTTCAGAGTTGTTGAGAAAGATAAATAGACCAATATCTTAAAACAAGATGTGTGGCAAAATCTAGCATATAGTGACTGTTTAAAAATCACCAGTTGTATTCTCATTATTAGAGTGGTTGTTACCCATCTATGTCTCCCAATATGTTCTGAATTCCTTCAATAGGACAATGCCTTGTTCATACAGGAATCCCTCTCATTGCCTGGAAGATTTCCTGGCACACAGCATGCATTTATTAATTGATACATAAATGAAAAAGCAAGCAAAAGAACAAGCTGTGTAGCCCTGGCTTCTGATTGGATTATTTTTTTTTTAACTTGGGTGTTGTGCAGACACACTACACAGAGCACTTCACCTCATTCTTTCCATCATTCAGCCATTGCTCTCATTTAATCAGTCAACAAACCTTTCCTTAGCACTTACTTACTCTGTGTTAGACGCCAAGGCAAGAGGGCAAGAGTTCTGCCCTCATGAAGCTTGAATCTGGCAGAGGAGATAGGCCTTAGTGAATATTGGGTCAAATAACTATAAATCATAACTGTGATAATTATTAGGGTGGAATTTAATAGGAGGGAATGTCTAGCTGGGGAGGGCAGGCAAGCAGCAGTACCCAGCACCAGGGGCCCTTAATCACAACACTTTCTATGGGGTTGTACCCCTAGGAGAAACTCCCATAAAAGACCAGTCAAACGATGCCCCCACCAGAAATGTGCAATGCACTCGCCCGAGGAAGTGTTTCTTAGGAAGTATCCTAGGCTGAGACAGATAGGATGAGTAGGATTCAACCAGAAGAAGAGGCAGTAATGAATATCACAGGCAGAGACCCCATGGCAGGGAGTAGTGCGGTGGTTTACGGGACCTGAAAGAAGATGACTGCATCTAAGTCACAGAACACTGGGGGCAGGAGGAGCCCAATTAGGCTTAAGGGGAGGAAGGTGCCAGACTACCTGGGGCTTTGAGGATCCTTGTCTTTTCTTGCAAATGGAAGTGTATGGGTGAGTTCCCTCAGAAACACCTCAAAGCCCAGTTTCCCTAGTATGTCACCTTCACCACAGAGGCACCCATTCGGAAGCACTGGCCTAGGCGGGTGAGGTCCACACCCCTACCTGCCTGACTTTTCATTTTCAATCTCTCCCAGGACCCACATGGCCCCTTAAGCCAGAACCAAGCCTCAAAAATCCTTGGTTATACCCCATCTGGCCACTAGGGGCACATGGGTCCCCACCTGCTCCAACTCCACTTCTGGAAACCCCTTTGAATTCTGCATTCGGCAAACACAAGATGTGACTTGCGGGAGGACTTCTTCCTCAGGAATTAAAGAAAATCTAGAGTGACAGAGTGCACAATATCAAATAAACCCCAAAAGGACTGAGCTTGTCTTCTGCTGGATAATCATGCCCAGATTCCCAAGCTGCTCTTCAATCCTCCACCATCCTGCCTCCCCGACCCTGTAGGAAGCCCTCAGTTGCTCCTCCCTTCCTGGAAGACTCCCAGAACCAAAAGTGAGATTCCTGACCTGGCTCAGCTAAAAGCAAGTACAGGACCATCCTCTCCTAGGGTTCAGAATCTTACCTTCTGTAGTGGAGCCTCAGAGCAGCTTGTTGGTGGTTCCTGTTGAACTTTGTCAACTTAGCCCTCTGGATTTCTCTCAAGTTTGGCTTCCTCTGAGCCAGTGGTTCTTAAATTGCTACGATTGTTAGACCCTTGGGAGCATTCCACTCTTCCTTAGAAGGTAAACCCACAAACAAATGTCTCAGACCATTTCAGGGGATTTATGGGCATCCCGAACCATCTATGGAAGCAAACTCTATCCCAGGTTCAGACAGCCTTCCCTAAGCCTTTGCTAGTGATGCCAGAAACTGGGAATCCTCTAAGACAGCTTCCCTCACCTTATACCTGGGGCAGAGTCTTTGTTTTTGTTTTTCTCTCTTCCTAGACCCAGACCTACCTTTTTAAGTCTACATCCTGAGATTCCAATGGAGGAAACTTTTCTATGAAACCTCCCCAACTGCCTTGCTGTGAAAATCCCTGAAGCAGTTCCCCCACAAACAAATCTTGGCTATATCTCTTGTCCTTGCCCAAACCATCCCATGAAAATCCTTTTGTAGGATTTTAATATGGATCGTGCAAGAGAGAATAGAAAAGCAGTGGGGAACTTTGTGAAATAAACTTGGGAAACACTGGATCTAACAAAGTTAACTCTGTTTCTTTGCCTTAGGACTTCCCAGAGCCTTCAATATGCTACTGTACTTCTCAGGCCTATTTGACTGCATAGCCCTTTTTCACAGAACTTCTTATGGGGTCAGTGATGCAAGGAAACAACTTTTAAAAACTGCCATTCTCACTTTGTGTTATACTTAAGACTAACACAATATTATAATCCAACTTCAATTTAAAAAAATTTTTTTTTTTGTCTTTTTAGGACTGCACCTGCAGCATATGGAGGTTCCCAGGCTAGGGGTCAAATTGGAGCTGTAGCCACCAGCCTACGCCACAGCCACAACAATACCAGATCTGAGCGTCGTCCGTGACCTACACCACAGCTCATGACAACACCAGATCCTTAATCCACTGAGTGAGACCAGGGATCAAACCCACAACCTCATGGTTCCTAGTTGTATTTGTTTCCACTGCACCATAATGCGTACTCCTCAAAATGTTTTTTAAAAAAGAACTACAATCTTAAACCACTTCCACCACCAACATAGAATTAGGCAACTCCTCAAAAGTGGGATTTGGGAGTAGAAATTTGGAACAAATGCATTGGTTGGTGCAGAGCTGTGATTTTCATCCTTGGCTGTGGATTAGAATTGCCTGGGGAGTTTTGGAAATGTACTGTTGCCCAGACTCCACCCCCAAGAAGTTCCCGGTCTTTCGATCTGGAGAGGGACATTGTTTTCTTTTTTTTCACTACTTAAAATAAAAAAAATAGCTAGGGGATAAGAACGTGCCAAATTTCTTAATGGGATAAATTATGACTAAGTTCAGCTGCAGTATAAAATGAGATGAGATGGCTTAAATAGAGTTTATTTCTTTTGTATATAAAAGTTCAGTGGTAAGTAATCTAAGGCTGGTATGGTGATTCTGCTTCATAAAATCCTCAGGAACTAAAGCTTTTTCATCTGATTGCTCCCTAGAGCACCCTAGGGTGTGGTCCTGATTTTCATGGTCCAGTATAGCAGCTAAAGCTCCAGTCTTCACATCTCTGTCTTCTAGGCAGCAAGAGAGGAAAAGAAGAAAGAACGGGCAATGGGCACGTGCCCCATGGCTTAATGAAGGTGCTCCTAAGCTGACAAATGGAACTTCTCCTTACATCTCATTGACTAAAACTTTGTCACAGGGTCGCACCTATCCACAAAGAGTTGTGATTTTTTTCTTTCTTTTTATGGCTGCATCTGTAGCATATGGAAGTTCCCAGGTTAGGGAATGAATCAGAGCTGCAGCTGAGGCCTACCACCACAGCCATGGCAACACCAGATCAGAACCACATCTGTGACCTATGCCACAGCTTGCAGCAACACCGGATCCTTAACCCACTGAGCAAGGCCAGGGATTGAAACTGCATCCTTGTGGAGACTATGTCAGGTCCTTAACCCACTGAGCCACAATGGGAACTCTGGAACTAAAATCTTTATTCCAGTTGGCCATGTGTCCAGATAAAAGTCAGATGTTCTATTGAAAATAGAAAGAATACATATGGAGGGTGGCAATTAGCAGCCTTACTTAAACAAGTAGTTTAATTAGAGGGAACATGTATACTCCCAAGCATCCCATCTGGCTATGAGTGACCACAAAGAAGGTAGACTAGCCCTAGAGAGCAGCAGAGGAAAAGAATCACTCAGAAGATCATCCAAGAAAAAGTCTTTTCTGGGACCCTGTTTTCACAGATAAGCCAAATGCATCCCCACAGAGGCTGCGGCAGCTGAGAAGGGGCAGATCTGGGATCCCAACCCAGAGCTGTCTGGGCATGACGTTCTGAGACCTTGGTTGCTTGACAGAGGGAAGGGAAGGTATAAGAACCTTTGTCTGGAGCAAAAAGTACCCAGACAGACACAACCCAAAGCCTTGCTTTGGTGTGAACACACAGCCCTTATGTGCGTTCTAGAGTGGAGGCTCCAGAAAGGACCTAAGGGGGTTAGTGCCTCCCCCACAGCTATCCTGCTGGGCTAAGGCTTTGCCCTCTGGGAACCACATCAAGTGGCCAAGACCAGTGTTTCTAAGTATATGGCACTTTCTTCGTCTTATTCCTTGGTGGAGATGGGTTGGGGGGGGGGGGGGCTGGAGATCCTAGACATGAAGTTATCACTTGGAGGGGAATGGGGAGATTGTTTTTTTTCTCTTTTTGGGGCCACACCCATGGCATATGGAATTTCCCAGGTTACGCAACAGCCACAACAACATCAGATCCGAGCTGTGGCTAAAACCTAGACCAGAGCTCATGGCAATGCCAGATCCTTAACCCACTGAGCAGGCCAGGAATCGAACCCGCATCCTCATCAATATTAATCGGTTCGTTAACCACTGCACCACGACGGCAACTCTGTAATGGGGAGATCTGATGCTGACAGGGAATCTAGTCCCCAGGCATGGGGCTCCTTCTGGCCATGGGACAAGGGTAGGCCCCCCCCACTTATCTTTGTCAACTTTGTTAAACTTGTTCTTCTCAGAACTGGGCTCTCTTCAAGCAGATGGTTCCCAGGATGAATTCTTAGCCATGTCATTGGGTGATATCTGCTTACATCCATCCATCAATCAACAGCCTGTGGAGCAGCGCAGCTGGTGACATCCAGAGCCCTGTGCTTGACCCTGGGTGGGAAGGAGGGGACATGACACAGAAGGATTCCCTTCCCTGAGAGCTACTAACTTATTAGACAGGCGGAAGTAATCCTCACAAACCTCCCAGATGGCAAATAAATTATAACCAAGGGTATGTGCCAGCTGTCTTAACGATGATTCCCAGAAACCAACATGTGACACCTCTGCTTACATCTGCAGCTGCCTTGAGCTGGGTCAGCTGGGCTGGAATGGGGGTGGAGGTGGGGGGTCCAAGAAGTCTTCGTCAAACACCAGACAGGGCAAACACACCAGGCATGAGTGTGTGTGCGTGCAGGTGTGTGCATTGTCAGACTGGCCTTTGCCAGAAGTGTCAAGGCGCAGGTTTGTCCCTGCCTCTGTTTAAAGTGCCCTTCTCCCTCTTTCCTCAGCACCCTCTGCCTCCATCCCTCGCCTCCTCGTCTGCCCACCCACAACTCACCCAAGAACCAGTGCTCCCTCCAGCCCCAGAGATAACCAATGTACTGTGATTAAAGGCATGAGCCCTTACCAGGGGCATCTGACTCTACAATGGAAAAGGAACAATGCTGAAGCCCTGAGACTGGATCTCTAAATGCGATACTTCATGATGGGGGGCTGGTTTTCTAACAGCTTTTATAAACCTCCGCTAAGTCACACACAGTGCTGGGCAAATCATGTCTACTGTCTTGTTCGACCCACTTATAACAGTTCTGCAAAGGACATATTCCTGGTCTCATCTCTCAGAAAAGGAAGAAGAATAGGGCTTGCCCAGGGTCACCTGGTGGAACAGAATCTGCCCTTTTTCAATACGCTATACCTGGATGGCAAAAAGATTACAGTGTGGATGGGGACAGATGGAGAGACGTGCTCCTCAGAGCCCCTCCAGGCAGACAACCAGAACCACTCCCTCATCCAGGCTGACCCCACATCCATCAGGCCCCAGGTCCTTCTAGAGCCTCCCTCTCAACCCCACTCCCGCCTTACCTCTTTCCCCTCCCCCAGCCCTCCACCTGCCCTCCCTTCCCTCCTCTCCTCTTTCACTTTGGGAAGTAATTCACAAGGCAGGATTATCTGCCCTTGCATTCACACCTCCCCCAGTGATGTGCTGGTTCTGGGCCATCCCTAAGCAGTTTTTAAGAAAGCAATCTAAGCTGAATCGGGTGTGCTTCTCCGCTTCAGATTTCAGCAATGGAGTCATTTCTCTGGAAAATAAGGATAATGAAACATGTCCTCTAATTATCCAAAGCCTATTTCCATGAATAATTTAGGAGCAAAGAGGCAAGGGCTCCTTACCTGTTTGCCGCAGCACCACTCCTGCACCCCACCTCTCCCTCACTCCTGGGGTGCTTCTTAATTCCCCCCAAAAGACTGCACCTCTCTGCACACTGAAGTACCCAGAAAATGGGTCACCTGGAAAGGCCAGTTAAAAAACCCAGCAGTATATGTAGAACCCACGCCATGTGCCTGGGCTAAGCATATTGCATGTGTTCCTTCATGTAATTCCCTCCCCATCTGGTATTATCCGCATTTTACAGATGAAGAAGCAGAGGCTCAGAAAGTGAAAGAAGTTATCCCAGGACATATAACTAAAATGTGATAGAGGAAGGATTCAGCCCTAGGACCTGGCAGAGCCCAGGCACTCTGCCAGCACTCCCGTGCACAGTGCTGAGTCCATCTCACAGAGGGGGCGGGGCCTTCCTAGGCTGCCGTCCTGACCACCCCGCTCCTTGTGCCCACTCTCAATTCCAAAGCAGGAGAGCTCTTTCAGCTCTTTCCAATGCTTTATAATTTGCACTGAATCCTTCCCCTCTGATGATGTTTCTAGACTCCCCAGTTTATAGCACCGACTTCCTGCAGGATCTGTTTGGTGGACCGAAACTTGGGAAACATTTTTGAGCCTTCTGGCATCTGGGGCCAGGCTTTGCCTTATCTCAACTCCAGCTCCTCAGAGAAAATTTTACAAAGTTTTATGTATAAGTGAAAGCAGCCTTAGCACCCACAATCCCCTCGCCTTCCTAACTAAGAGGAGAGATGGGAGGAGCACACATGCGAATAGGATGTTTCGCTTCTTGATCTAAGATGTTTGCACTCGGATCTTCTCTGGTTCTTTACCTTCTCCCTGTGAGACAGGGCACATGGTCTCCTGCTTTATACTCAGCACAGAGAAGGGGTCCACGTTGGCCCAGACCCCACCAGCAGACCAAAGCCTGTCCACCCCAATCATGAGTGGGCTTTGATAAGTTCCATGGCAGAGCCGGCCAGTGGATTCCCGGAATCCATTCCCAACTCTTCCTTAGACACCGAATCCTGAGACTTATTCACACACACTGTCTCCAGGAATAAAGGCTACATGTCCTACCTCCCTAGGCAGCTGGGTTGTGACTACATGAAATGTAGCAGAAGTGTGGGAGAAACTGCCAGGAAGTCTGCCTTTCTTTCCCTTTTTCCATTTGCTGCCCACACTCCGATGTGATGGTATTAAAGACCAGAGCTACTGCCAGCTGGAAGGAAAAGAGTCCCCGACCTCATTCCTCTCTTGCCTCCCCTCAGCTGCTGGCCCTTCTCACTGGCCACCTCCACCTGGGAGACAGAGGACTTGAGCTGAGTGGTCCTTAGTAGTCGGTTTCTGGGGCTCAGCTAGGGAACCTCCAACCAAGACAGGCAAGACTCCAGAAGACCCTCACCCATTTCTCCATTAGGCAGAATCCAAATCGCTCATCCATTCCCACTGGGACCCTCACTCCTTGCCCTTTAAACTTGCCTCTGCCCTCCCAGCCACAGGCATTGGAGCCTGTGGCCAATTTGTATACAGATTGCGATTTGTACTTGCTGATTCTTTCGGTTTTTGTTGTTGTTGCTTTCCATTTTTCATTGTGATAAAATATGGATTCCATAAAATTTACCATTTTAACTAGGTTTAAGTGCATAGTTCAGGGGCATGAAGTACATTGGCATGGCTGCACCACCATCACCACTGCCCATCTCCAGACTTTGTCATCACCCTAAACAAACTCTCACACAAGGGCTCCTCCCTCTAGCTGCTGGCAATCACTGTTCTGCTTTCTGTCACTATGAGTCTAATGACTCTAGGTACCTCATATATATGGAATCATAGAATATTTGTCCTTTTGTGACTGGCTGATTTCATTTAGCATAATGTCTTTGAGCTTCATACATCGTGTAGTGTGTATCAGAATTTCCTTCTTTTTTAAGACTAATATTTCATTGTATGTATAACCCCATTTAGTTTAAGTATTCATCCATCAATGGACACCTGGGTTGCTTCCACCTTTTGGCTATTGTGAATAATGATGCTATGAGCATGGGTGTATGATATCTTTTTGATTCCCTGTTTTCAATTATCTTGAATATATACCCAGCAGTGGAATTATGGGCCATACAATAATTCCGTGTATAACTTTTTGAGGAACCACCACATTGTCTTTCTACAGCAGCTGCACCGTTTTACGTCTGCATCACTGCTAATTGTTCTTTATCCTTCTTTTCATGGCATCTTACACGCATGCTTATTGTTTCCTCATCAAGATAATCAGTATGTCCAATGTAAGGACCACGCCTTCTCTTGCCTATGGTTTTGACAGCAAAAACTATTTATGGGGAACCCAGGAGAGAAAGACAGGGCAAGACACCAAGCACATTAACAAAGATGGCCAAGATTCTTTCCTAGACCTCAAGAAATAAAGATTTTCAACCTAGAAAGAAAAATGGCCCAGGAAGTAAATGCAGTGATATGGCCTGTGACAAAGAAACTAACATGCTAATCCTCACAGGGTTGTTTATGGAGATCTTCCTAGTAAAGTTGGCATTTGAGTTGGGCCATGAAAGGTGAGAAGAGTGTCTACAACCAGCACTGAGAAAGGGAACTCAGGGTGAGAGAAACAGCGATAGCAAAGGCATGGCAGTATGAAAGCTTTGGGTGTGTTTAGGGACCAGCAGGGACTTGGGGAGGCCAGTGCATAGAGCAATGAACTGAGAAGCAAAGTTGACAGGGTGAGTTGGGGCCAGGAATGAAGATCTTATTAGGTACGGTGTTGAAGAATTTTGTCTTTATTTGGGAGGCAATGGGGAGCCACTGAATGTTTTTGAGCTGGCAATGTCATGATCAGAAATTTGTTCTAATAAGGAAAGCAACAGCAGTGTGAGGATGAATCGGGAGGGAGGAGATCAGAGGCAGGAAGCCAAGTCGAAAGGCCACTGCAAGTTTGACATGTACCAGATCATGAACAATGAAAGTGATGCTGAGGACAGGGAATTCTGTGTTTGGGATTCTGGTAGGAGAGCACTGTGCAGAGTGCCCTGTAGGATGTGAGCTCATCCTCCCCCAAACAGAGGAAACTCACTGTGTGCTGCTTTCCCCAGCCTTTCTCAGTTTACATGTGGTGTAGACTCCCAGTCAAGAATCACTTAGCATTCTGTAAGACCCACTAAGCCAGTAGTGAAATGACCCCATTGCAAAGGCTAGGGATGGCCAGGTGGGCAGCGCCTAGATGGAGGGCATGGCAGACACACAGGGCACCTTGGTGGTGAAGATCTTGTTAGGATCCCTACTGGATTCCAGAGCCTGAGAATTCTACACATCTCTGCCCTTCTCTACCTCGAGTGCCAGTGAGATGAGCAATGACCAGGGCAAGCAACATCATAGTGAAAGCAATGCAGATCTGAAAACTCCTGTACAATGATGCCTAGAGCAAGTCCCCACCCCATACTCCCAAGTATCAATTCGAGGGAGAGCAGAAAGAAGAGAAACTGAGCAATGGCCCAGATCAGACAACATAAAGTGTGGTTTTTTTTCCATTCATCACAATGCCAGATCTGTTAGAGTTAAATGGAAATGCTACGAGTTCTATACCAGAGAAGGAGATGTTCTTACAACATTGTCTTTTACCCTCTGCACTTGGAACAGAATTCCACTTTAGGTGCCTAGCACACATGGCCCAGTATGCTGAGGGCACACAAGTCAGGGAGGCAGGACCAGACCCACGTTTCAAAGCTGTGGGAACTTGGCTGAGAACCGAGGAAGGATGGAAAAATGCGGGGCTGGGGAACAGGGCCACTGTGTACACTTCTGCAGAGCCACCCACCAGACCAGGGCTCTTGCTAGGCAAGGTGCATTTTCTAATTTGCCCATAGGCTCTATGTGGAGTAGCTGTAGCTCTGGCATAGGCTTTTTAATTGGCAGGATGGGGCTTCAGAAATCATCTCCCATCTCTGATGTCCCAAGGTCATATAGCTCTCATAGCCCATGTAGCTCTATATGCCACCCCTTCACGATTATAAAGTCACGTGTATTTGTGTGAACAATCATCAATGTCTATCTTCCCCCTAGATCAAAAACCCCATGAGAGCATGGAACTAGGGGTTGTTTTTATACCCAGAGGTACTTGGCACGTGGTAGATAACAGAGATTTCATGTGTAAAAAACTACTGTCCCTGCAGGACACAGGACCCTGCAGGATGACTTTTGTGCTCCAGTTCCTTTCCCCAGCACCAGGCTCCAGTTCTTTGGAGAATGTCCGTGCACTAGGAGTGGGTGAGAAGTCTGGCCATCATCACCTCCAGGTCTTGAAGAGAGTGCATTATGTAAAAACGCTCAAGTCACAGGCAAGCACAGAAACTGAATTAGGCTCCCTCCCTTTTCGTGTCCCATCCCTTCTGCCACAGGTAATGCAATGAGCTGGCCCAGGAACCCCATGACAGAATGATGGAAAAGTCCAATTTTCTAAAAAGCATCTAAGTCAGATTTTGCCTGAAATCCACATGCTCCCGTGTGCACACACACACACATTAGTTTATGCTGTAGTTACGCACAGAAACAACAGCTTTTGTAACTATGGGGGAAGTGTGCAGCTCTTTAAAGAAGCCCAGTTTCTTTTTCCTTCCCACAAAAGCTATCATCATTCAGGTTTTAATGGCCACAGACTTGGTAAAGAGAGAAAGATGTTTGGGAAAATTTTTACACCTCCTCCACCTCCATTCAGTCTTCCATCCAGAGAACAATCAGCCCCTTTTTCAAGTCACATCTCAATGTTCCATTCTTTCTAAAATGTCCATGTCATCCCTTAAAAACTATTAACATCTCAAGGCAGTCGTTGTTTTCAATAACTGTTGCTGGGAATGAACCCCCATCCCCAAATCCCACTGGCACCCAACAATAGGAATTTATGTTTCACTCAGCAGGTTGGCTGGAGCAACTCTGTTTCTCATCCTCATCCTGGGGTCAGGAGTGAGCTGGCTGATAGGAAAAGCACAAGAGGGAGTTCCCGTCATGGCTCAGTGGTTAATGAATCCAACTTGGAACCATGAGGTTGCCAGTTCGATCCCTGGCCTTGCTCAGGCGGTTAAGGATCCGGCATTGCCATGAGCTGTGGTGTAGGTTGCAGACATGGCTCAGATCCCGCGGTGCTATGGCTATGGCGTAGGCTGGTGGCTACAGCTCCGATGCAACCCCTAGCCTGGGAACCCCCATATGCCACAGGAAGCGGCCCAAGAAATGGCAAAAAGACAAAAAAACAAACAAACAAAAAAAACACAAGAGGGTATCAATGGCACCAGGTCATCTCAAGCCTCTGCTTGCATGACATCTGCTTGCATGACATCTGCTAGCATCCCATTGGCCAAAGCTAGTCCCATGACCAAATTCAATGCTGAAGAGCAGGTATGTGTTATCTGCCCTTGTGATAGGGACTGCAAAGTGACACAGTCTGGGTTACGGATATCAAGAGGGGTAACCCCAACCCCATAGTAAGTGAACTATCTGCTATTCACCAAGCCCCACATTTGCTGAGTTTCCACAACACACAAGACACTATGGGACACCATGTTGAAGTCAATCCAGTCTCTACCATCCAGGAATTAACAATTCAACAACAATAACAACAAAAGTCTGTAAAGAGGTAACATTGGAATATGAAGCCAAGAACTTGGGAAGAGAGGAGGAAGTGACACATTCTATCTGTGCAAGTCAAGGAATACTTTGCAGGGCAGGGAGCATCTTGGGTACAAGAATGATTTTGATGGTTGAAAAAAGAAAGGTGCCTTAGCTCTCCAGCCTAGAGCAAGAAGTCCAAGATCAATGATGATGTCTAATGTTGTGTTCTTTTATAATATAAGCTGCTTTCATATACTGGATACCAAGAGTGCATGGGGTGCTGGATTCCTAGCATGACAGTGCTGAAGAGAAATCAAGAGGTCACATAATCCAGTCCTGTATCAGGACCCTTAAACTTGACAAGCCCTGGGGACCCAAGGACAAACAAGACACAGTTCTCTACCTTCAGATCAAGCAGTCCTTAAAACTTTCAGAATAGATGAGCGATGTTCACCCACTGTGAAGGTGCATGGTTTATGACTGTGGGAAATCAGTAGAAGCAGTTTGCAACACCAAAACCATATGAAACAAACAGCACTAATGTGGCCATCCCAAGGGCAACAAAAATGCTGAGAGGCTACAGGTCAAGGTCTACACTGTGCACCTTTCCCTGGAAGAAGATCTGAATTCTCTTTGTGTGTGCAGGTGTCTAGAGGGGAATTTTTCATGAACCCCTCAGGCTCCAAAGAGTTTGGGTGAACTCTAACTCTCTTCCCAGAACTTGGAAATTAGGAACTAGATTGCCTCTTCAGATCCATCTGTTCCTGGTTATGTTGGGGAGACCAAGGTAGCATAGTAGACCTTTTTCTTGCTGATGATTCAAACTAACAAGTGCTCAAGAGCATCAAGAAGATAAAGCAGCCAGGAATTCTCACTGCGGAGTCTGGGGATGGTCATAAGTCTGTAAACAGTCTGAAATGACACAGAAAATGTGTGCTTTCATGACTACGATTTTGGAGTAAGAATCCATAGCCCTTATCAGTTTATATTCTCAGTACAATTATGACCACTACCAAGAAGCTAAAAAATTTGATTCACTCCTTCCTTCATTTATTCAATGAATACTGATGCTGACAATTCAGAGACAAGGTGTCCAGCACTGGGAATACAAGGAAAATAAGATGCCATGCCAGCCTTCAGGTAGGACAATCCATACCTCACCTTGATCCCAAGAAGCCTATGAGACAGGTCAGCAGAACTCGAAACCCTTGCAAAATGTGGGCCCATCTGGCCACCCAGCTTTATCCTTCACAATTCCCCAAATTCTTTCCCCTCCATACCACTCTGTCCCTGCCTCTTTCTCTTCCACCTTTTAACAGAACTTAAGAAGCAGTTCCTTTGTGCCCAGCCCTGGAGCTGTTTCTTTCATTGCTGGAACCATGCATTGGACTGAATCAATTCGAAGCAATTCATCTCTACAGAAAAAAAAATCTAAAATCTCTCCTCCTCTCCTCCCTCTCCCTGCCACCCTGCCCTGCCCCAGTCAGGGAGGCTTTGTTTCCTCCTTGAAGAAGCCATAATGAAGACTCCCCCTATGTTTATGGCTTATAGAAGAAGAACATTAGAGAATTGCCATGGTTACAGGCCCCATTCTGCCTCCATTTGAGGACCAGAGGGAGCTGGAGGAAAGCATGGAGCAGCAGCTCCTGGTGCCGCTCATGCTAGAATCATCATTTAAAAAAAAAAAAAAAAAAGTTTACATCAGAGGAGAAATTGTTCCTCAAATAGCAAAGGGAAAACACCAGGTTTGATGAGATTGTTACACAAAATCTTGGCTGGGGTTGTTTCTCCCTCACTCCCTCTCCCCCCTGCCCCATTATTATTTAAGGTTGTATTAAATCAGGCAAAGGGAGCAGATGCAGATGACAAAATGCAAGTTAGTGTTGGCAGCTCTGGCAAGACGCCCAGGCTCAGTGCTGGCCTCACATCTCGACCTCTTCATCTTGGCCACAGCAGCCTCAGCAGCCAGTATCAGCATCTCCCTACAAACCCTGCTGAATGACCAGCCCAGAGCCCCACAAACCCTCCTGATTCCATCTCTCTGGGGGCTCAGATAATGGAGTAGACAATTCTGATTCTGAAACAGAACCAGGGTAGGCTAGAGCCAGGCAACATGCATCCTAATCCAGTTAAGTTTCTTATTAGCTCTGTGTCCTTGAACAGGTATCTTTCACTCTCTGAACTATGATTTCCCTTCCTTTAAAATGAGGGCATAGGTAACTATCCCGAAAGCAAAGGAGTGCAAGGCTGCTATTAAAGGTCAGGTCCTCTAATGTGTCAGTTCCCTCACCTGAAAAACAGGAATAATAATAGCATTTACCTTATTGAGTTGTGAGGATAAACACTGCATCTCTCAGAAGTGGACAGGGCCATGAAGATGCTCCATCAATGGGTCCTGTCGCCTTATGGCTACAGCACACAGCACATTGTTCTGAGTGTACCCATCCTTTCAGAAAGCCCAGAGATTGATTCATTTCTACAGGAAGGGCTGCTGTTCGGGCTGCCAGATGGCAGAAGAGGCTGATGACATTATAACACAATTTTGCACCCCTGTTTCTTCTCCCTTCTTCCCCATCCCAGCCCCTCCTTCTGAATGAACACATGGATATGGGGCTATTGTGTGGCATTCTGAAGGGTTTAACCTGAGGGCACCTGGGGGAGGCAACACTGGGGTAAGGAGGCATGAGTGTCCCCCCAACCCCGGTGCAGGGGGAGATTCCCCTGTGTCAGCCTGAGGGTAGGAAGCCTGGATTTCTTCACTCCCAGCTCCTGCAAGCAGAGATGTCTTGGGGAGGGTTCCTTGAAGAGGTAAAGCAGGAACTGAGAGGTCTCAGTGGAGGAAGCCACAACTGAGTTTGTTCGTGACAATGGGGTCATTCATTACAGCATGTGTACTCCACCCTAAGCAAGCAGCATGCCCGCCTTAGCTCTATTCTGTTCTCTTCCCTGATTGATATCCCTGAGAATTTAGGAGTGTATTACTTGAAAATTCAGCATTGCCTCAACTCTGCAGACTCCTAGAAGTTGGATTTGGAAGACAATGCAGCTGCAGGCATGTGAGGCCAGCAGTCCTACCCCACAGCAAATGGCTTCAGCCAGAGATGCCTATAAAGACCCAGACTTTTGTTCTTCCCAAAGGAGGGGCTCCTTCACACAGGCCTGTGGGCTCATTAGTCAGTTTAACTAAGCACTTTAAAGGAACTGTGCAAGCCCCATGGGCATACAGGAGGAAGCTGCCTGATCTGAGACTGGTTACCTCAATCTCTGTGCCAGGACCTGTCCTATACTTTACAAGCGTTCTAACCCTTTGTCCTCATAACTACCTGATGAGATAAATACTGAACTTGTTTGTTCCCATTACAAGGATGGAAAAGGAACCTCAGAGAAGGGAAGTGCCTTCTCCAAGTTCCCAGAGGGGAAAGTGAGAGAACCAGGATTTAAACAGAGCTGCCCAAATCCAGACTCCAAATCCCATTCTCTGTGCCAGTGGATCCCTCCTCAACAGAGAAGGTGAAACCTGTCATTCAAGCACAGGGCAGGTCTGTCGAATCCCAGACATAATGGCCCTTGGCTACTAAGATAAATTTCCTCTCCCCAAGGAAGTTCAACCCTGTTGGAGGGACAGGACAGCTACCTAAGGAGCACTGAGAGATGGCCCACTGGGAGGGGTGGAGGCAGGAGTGTCATACTTACTGCAGAGAGATGCCTGGGAGGGCTGCTGGGAGGAGATGAGCTGAGAGGGGGAAATCATCAGAGCAGAGGGGTACCAACCCACACAAAATCAGGAAGATGGGGAGACATCAGGAATAGAGCAGAGGGGAAAGCAGAAAGGTCAGTAGGGCACCCTGTGGAATGAATTAGAAGAAGCCCCTCCAATGGGCAGTAACAAGTGGCTCAAGGTCTCAGAGATGTGTGAGAGGTTTCGGGGTCAAGAGCGGCTGTGGGGGCTGAGCCCTAGACTCTCCACTTGTCCCAAGGAGGGGCTCTGGAAAAGGGAACAATGTGACTTAGATATAGGGAGGTCTGAGGCCTGGTGCCCCACCCTCCCCAGTCCCCACTCAGAATAAAAAGCAATTTTCCATCTTCATGTATCTGAGCCCCAAACCTGCTGACCTGTGAAAAACTCTTCCTAGTGATTTATTTGTCTCCTCTTGCTGAGACAACTGCCTCATTATTTTAAGTCACGAACACAGGAGAAGTACATCCTCCCTTCAGGGGTCAGACTGGGCTTGCCATGGGTAGAGAAAGCCCAGGCAGACATCACTGAGCAGGACTGCTACTGCAGTCTGGGACCACAAGGAACTCCTCAGAGACCCTAGTTCACAGCAGATTGGGCCAGGAGGTGCCAGGCCAAGAAAAAGTCTGGGCTTATGCAACAAACAGCAGAAAAACCCTGGGAAGCCTTGGTTTACCTATGAAACCAGGGAACCTGTGTCATGGCAGATATCCTGGAAGAATTTTCATAGGATCCACAGTGGACTCAGCTGTAATCAGGAACATCCTTGAACTTTAAAAGGTCCTTCTTATTCTCAGATAGCAATAGAAATAATAATTTCCCCCTCTGAAAACTATAAGATGCTGATGAAAGAAATCACTGATGACACAAATAGATGGAAAGACATACCATGCTCTTGGATTGAAAGAGTCAATACTATCAAAATGACTACCACCCAAGGCAATCTACAGATTCAATGCAATCCCTATCAAATTACCAAGGACATTTTTCACAGAACCCAAACAAAATATTTTAAAGTTTGTTCGGAAGCACAAAAGACCCAGAATAGCCAAAGACATTCTGAAAAAGAAAAATGGTGCTGGAGGAATCAGGCTCCCTGACTTCAGACTATGCTACAAAGTTACAATCATCAAAACCATATGGTACTGGCACAAAGACAGAAATATAGATCAGTGGAACAGGATAAAAAGCCCAGAATTAACCCCACGCACCCACAGTCAACTAATCTATGACAAAGGAGGCAAGAATATATAATGCAGACGAGACAGCCCCTTCAATAAGTGGTGCCAGGAAAACTAGACAGCCACATGGAAAAGAATGAAATTAGAACTCTCCCTAACACCATACACAAAAATAAACTCAAAATGGATGAAAGACCTAAATATAAGACCAGATACTATAAAACTCTTAGAGGAAAACATAGCTCAAACACGCTCCATCATCAATCACAGCAACATCTTTTCAGATCCACCTCCAAATGACAATAAAAACAAAAATAAACAAATAGGACTTCATTAAACTTAAAAGTTTCTGCACAGCAAAGGAAACCCTAAACAAAACAAAAAACAACCCACAGAATGGGAGAAAATATTTGCAAATGAATCAACTGACAAGGGATTAATCTCCAAAATTTATAAACACCTTCTGCACCTCAACACCAAAAAAACCAAAAAAAAAACAAAAAAAACCAATCTGATCAAAAAATGGGCAGAAGATCTATACAGATGATTCTCTAAAGAAGACATACAGATGGCCAAAAAACACATGAAAACATGTTCAATATCACTCATTATTAGAGAAATGCAAATCAAAACCACTATGAGGTACCACTTTACACCAGCCAGAATAGCCATCATCAAAAAGTCTACAAACAATAAATACTGGAGAGGGTGTGGAGAAAAGGGAACCCTATTACACTGGTGGTGGGACTGTAAATTGGTGCAACCACTGTGGAAAACAGTATGGAGACTCCTCAGACAACCAAAAATAAAATTACCGTTTGATCCAGCAATCCCACTCCTGAGCATATATCCAGAGAAAACCATGACTCAAAAAGATACATGTACTCCAGTGTTCCTTGCAGCACTATATACAATAGCCAAGACATGGAATCAACCTAAATGCCCATTGACAGAGGAGTGGATCAAGAAGATGTAGTACATATACACAATGGAATATTACTCAGCCATTAAAAGGAAAGAAATAATGGCATTTGCAGCAACATGGATGGACCTAAAAATTATCATGCTAAGTGAAGTCAGTCAGACAGTGAGACACCAACATTATATGCTGTCACTTACATGTGGAATCTTAAAAAAGGACACAATGAACTTCTTTGCAGAACAGACACTGACTCACAGACTTTGAAAAACTTATGGTTTCCAAATGAGACAGGTTGGGGTATGTGGGGGGGGTGTACTGAGGGTTTGGAATGGAAATGCTATAAAATTTGATTGTGATGATCATTGTACAATATAAATGTAGTAAAATTCATTGAGTAACTTAAAAAGAAAAGGGAAAAAAAGAAATAATAATATTCCCAATAGCCCCACTTCATTCCCATTTCCTCCTTTGCTGGAAAAGGATGGGTGCTAGAGACAGATCACCAAATTGTTTCATATTCCAATTGTACATATTGTTTTCAGAGTGAACATGTTCTCTTCTCAATTACAGGGACAGATTCTTAAGTATGGGGCTGTCTTTTTACTTACAGTTGATTCCCTCTGGGATTTAACACAGGACTGGCCCAGGGTAGGAACTCAATAGGTGTTTAACCAGCTGATCATAGAGGCAGAAGGGACCTGCGGGTGAGAAAAATCAGTCTGCTGGACTGGCTGCGTAAAGACTGGCTCAGTTGGTACTGAGGCTGTGGCCTAAACATTGCCCATACACACAGGGGATGGATGGATGGATGGATGGATGGACGGACGGACGGATGTGTAGATACATGGATAGAAAGACCTAGTCCTGAGAAGATGTCTCTGACCTCTTGGTCCCTTCAAATTAACCCTGAATCTTGACCTTGCCTCCTCCACAGGCTCCACGGTTATTCCAGCCAAGCTGTACCCAAAGACTGGAAGAGCAGGCTGATTGGTTTTCTAACTTGCTTATATTATGTAAGTAAATAATATAAAAACAACTCAGTGTCATGTCCCAAACATTTCTGCCAATGCTGTCAGCCTCCTAATTAATGCCGTTGCCTGGCAGGCCCTCAGCCGCCTGTCCCCCTGAGCTTCCTCTGAGCCCCCAGCAGATCATGCCAGGCCTGGAGCAGCCTGCATCAAGCCCCAGCCAGTGACCTCCTCTCCTGCCCACCCTGGAGACACAAACACTTCTGACAAGTTCAGTGTGAGGCAGCCCAATGTCATCCCATTCCCAAAAACTTGGTTACCAAAGTTATGACAGAAAAGAGGCTGTGTCTTTGAGGAAATGTCAGGTTGGCCCCTCCAAAACCTCCTTCCCAAAACATAAGTCAGCCCAGTGCAAGTCCCATTCTGCATAAGCCATCCCTGATTCCTCAGCCCTCATTGCTCAGCTGCCCCCTCTGACATTCACAACCTTCTGTCTACCCAGTGGGGTAGGTCGAACTGCCTCTTCCCCTCAACCTTGTATTTCAACCTCAGTCTATCCGAGAAGGGCATCTTTCACTAGTTTCTCCCCAAGGATATTTTTTAAAACACCTGACCAGCACTTCTTAAAACCATCAAGGTTATCACCACAAAAAAAATCTGAGAAGCTGTCACAACCAAGAGGTGCCAAAGAAGACATATGCGTAAATGCAAGGCGGTATCCTGCATGGGATCCTGGATCAGAAAAAGGCCATTAGGCCAAAACACAGGAAATCTGATTAAAGTATAGACTTTATAATAAGGTATAAATATTGGTTTATTGCATAAAGCAAAAGTATCATCCTAATGTAAAATTATAAAAATAGGGGAAACTAGATGTGGAGTATACAGCCAATGCTCTCTTACTATCTTTGCAATTTTTCTATAAAGCTAAGTGTTCTAAAATTTAAAATTTGTTTTTTTTTAAATTAATGGAGTTTGGAGTTAGTAGATACAAACTATTACATTTAGAGTGGATAAGCAATGAGGTCCTATTCTGTGGCACAGGGAACTATATACTATCTCTTAGGATAGACCATGATGGAAGATAATTTAAGAAAAGGAATATGTACATATTGATGACTGGGTCACTTGCTATAGAGGAGAAATTGACATAACATTGAAATCAACTATACTTAAATAAAAAAATCTTTTTAAATTAATGGAAAGATTTGAATCTCAAACCCCACCCACCCCGAAACAGTACACATACCCACCCCCTCAGGGAAGAACATGTTCATATATTGTCTCACCCTGCCAGGCAGTGCCCCCTGAAAGTTCAAGTTCGTTAAAGGCAAGGACTAAGTCTTCTCTTTCTCTTACTTCATGGATAGACTGTAACCCAGAACCAAGCATGCCATAGGTGCTTAATAAATACCCGATGATTATTTCAAATATCTCACTATCTCAGAAGGTTTGGAGAGTGAAAGGGGATGGTAAATGCTGCCCAATTTTGCATTTAATTATAATATGTATTTTCCACAAAGAAGTCAAATGACTCTGATGAGTTAAACGAGGCAGATCATTGCAACATCCCAATTAGCTGACCTGCACAAATAAGAAGTCACTTGTAATCCTTAGTGCATTAAGTGTGTCTAATATGCCAGGTGTTATGCATGATTTCATTTAATCCTCACACCAATTCTTAGTAGTAGATAGTTATCGGCTGTTGCAATCCCCAGTACATATAGATGAGGAAACTGGAGCTCAGTGAGATTATGCGACTTACTCAAGGTCAAGTGCCAGCAACTGGTAGAGTTAGATTTTAATCTAGGCAGAGTAGTCTTACTCCAAATCTACTCTTAAGCCCATGCATTCTACTTGTGTTAACTACCCACCCATCTATGCTACTTATTTCAACCTATCTCTCAATCAGGTCTGTAGGTTCCATGTTCAAAAGATTGCAAATTCCCAATAAGCAGTCAAAATAAAAAGGGACGTCTAAAAGTCTCTCTCCAAACTAACAGGGAAGGGTTGCCCAGAGCTTCTAGAAGAGCAGCTTCTCCACCACACATGGCCTGTCTTCCATCTGCCATGGCACTCTTGGTTCTGGTCCTGGCTCTGCCATCTTGTGGCTGGGCCCCACCCCCACCCCATACAGCAACTCCAGTTCCCAACCCCCACTTCCTCAGACAGTGAAAGGGTTGAACTAACATACCTCTGAGGCCCTTTCCAGCTGGAACTTTCCAGAGCTCCTCTGGCACAAGGGGAGCCCCCACGGGGCAGCCCTGCCCGTGTCAGAACCTGCGGTGGAGGTACATATGGATCAGTGTCCAGGGAGAGAGGCCCGCCTTTGTCTTTGCACTTCAGAGAACCCAGCTCGAACCCTCCAAGCCGTACTCCCCTCCCCTACCTGCGTCTCCACTCCAGGGCCTAGATCTCACCCATAACCTGGGGCCTATTTCAGGTCCCACACAATCACCTGGAACAGGGACAGTCCTGGTCTCTGGTGTAGGAGTTTCCTTGAATAAGGCAGATGAAAACAGACTTCCCTTGAGAACCCCTTGTTTGGGCCTCCACCCATTCCTGCCAGTGAGCGTATCAATCGTCAGGCTCTGATTTGAAATACAGGTAGCAAGTGCCAGCAGGAGCAGCACCAATCTTTTTTTGGCAACTCCTGCAGACACCTGTCCAGATTCTCCTGTAGCTGTGGCTGGTGGTGGCTTTCCCACCAAGGAACAGGCCCCCCATCTAGACAGATAAGATCTCATGGCTCTAGAAAAGCCCAGGAAGGGATATTCATCCATACCCTGCCCTCCCCAGGGACTCCTGAAATTTTAAAATACCTTTAAAGGAGTGCAGACATAGAATTAGAACATCAGGCTCAAGTTTGGGAGAACTGGACCCTAGTCCCAACTTTGGCACTAACAAGCTGGGGGCTTTGGGCTTGTCAACCATCCACTCTGAGACTCCATGTCCTCATAGATTTATTTATTTTTAATCCCACAATTAATCATATAATTAATTGTCTTAATACCTGAACCACTTACCCTGAAATGATGATAGAAGAATTCAGTTAGATAATAAACACCAGCCCTTTCTACTTAAGGAGAACTTACTTTAAAAATAAGTTACTTTAGAAGTAAGTTAGTAAGTAAGTAGGCTTACTTACTAAAGCATTTTACATTCATCAAAAACTAAGCATTGGACGCATAACAAATTACTACCACCTTAGCTGCTGAAAACAATATCCACTTGTTTGGTTTTAGGGTTTTGGTTTTGGTTTTGGCTTTTTTTTTGGCTTTTTAGAGTTACACCCTTGGCACATGGAGGACCTGTAGCCACTGGCCTACACCACAGCCTCAGCCATGCCAGCAACCTACACCACCATCACGGAAACGCCAGATCCTTAACCCACTGAACAAAGCCAGGGATCAGACTTGGGTCCTCATGGATGCTAGTCAGATTTGTTTCCACTGTGCCATGTGGGAACTCCTGTTTTTAGCTATAGAGGTCAGAAGCCTAGGCCCACTGTGGCCAGGTTTCTCTGCTCTAGGAATCATAGGTTGAAGTCAAGGTTTTAGCCAGAATATGTTTCCTTTTGGTGTCTCTGGGGAAAAATCCACTGCCAGTTACTTCCTCCTAATTGGAAGACTCAACCTGCTTTTTCTTGGTGGCTGTCAGTCAGGAGCTGTTCTCAGTCCCTAGGGCTGCCTTCATTCTTTGCCATGTGACTCCCTTCATGTTTAAGCCAATAGTGGAAAACTTCTCCTGCTTGAACCCTCTGCCCTTTCAAATCTCTGCCCTTCCCAGTCTCTGACTTTCAGATACAGATTTAAAAGGCTTGTGGGATTAGGTCAAGCCCACCCAGATCATCTCCTTATCTTAAATGCAACTGATTGGAGACCATAGTAATACTGGCAAAGTTAATTCAGTGTCACACCTAGATTATTGTTTGAATAGTTGGGAAAAGGTACATCTAACCTAGAAGCCAGGAATCTTGAGACTATCTTAGAATTCTCCCTACCGCAGAGTTTTCGGCTATTACAAAGAAAGCTGCTATGCAAATTGTACAAACAGATGACAACAACCAGACTAAGCATTTTACACACATCCAAACAGACTCCCGTGCATGTCCTGAACCTCAGTCAGGGATGCAGTGAATGGGGCTGAACCATTCCCCATGCTGCTGAACCAACAGGGAGGAAAGAGGGTTAGAGCCTGTGTTGTGGGGAGACAGACCTGGGGACGGTGACAGATCCAAAGGGAAATCCTGTGGCTGTCCCACAATGGGACTAGAGAAATTGTGTCTGGAACGCCAGGGAATCCAGGGGATCCTGTTGGTGTTCCTTTGTCCACTAATCCTGGTTAATGGAAAAGGCAGCAACCTAACAGACTCGGATTGCACAGGAATGAATTCTTGGACACCCATCAGGAGAATGCCACCCGGAAAGAGTCCACCCTGTCAACAGCAGGCCTTTCTGAACATCTTTCCTCCTATTTCTGAGGGAACAAATCCACCCACGGCAATCCTACCCAGATGCTCTTTTTTGTTTTGTTTTAAATCGCAGGGACATTCTACTACACACTTAAAGATTGAATCGAAGAAACTCCAGGCTGGCAGTCACTTCAAAAATAATTCAATTCAGCGGTGTCTGGAGCCATCAAATAGAGGAGACAGAGTAGAGTGGTGGTTGCCAGGAGCTGGGGGAAGGGGAATGGGTTTTGCAAAATGAAAAGTCTTCCAGAGATAATAGGTTGCACAACAGTGTGGATTAACTTAATGCCTCTGAACCTAAAAAGACTAAAATGGTAAATTTTATCTTATGTGGAGGTTTTGTTGTTGTTGCTGTTTGTTGTTGTTGTTGTTTGCTTTTTTAGAGCTGCACCTGCAGCACATGGAAGTTCCACAGCTCACAGAAATGCCAGATCCTTAACCCACTGAGTGAGGCCAGGGTAAAAACCCCCATCAGATACTAGTTGGGTTCATAACCTGCTGAGCCACAACAGGAACTCCCTGTATGGATTTTTTGTAACTGTGGTAAAATTGTTTAATTTAATTAAAATTTTAAGAAATAATTCACAATTAAAAAAAATAATTCAGGAGTTCCCGTCGTGGCGCAGTGGTTAACAAATCCTACTAGGAACCATGAGGTTGAGGGTTCGATCCCTGGCCCAGTGGGTTAGGGATCTGGCGTTGCCATGAGCTGTGGTGTAGGTTGCAGACAAGGCTGGGATCCCGCGTTGCTGTGGCTCTGGAGTAGGCCGGCGGCTACAGCACCGATTAGACCCCTAGCCTGGGAATCTCCATATGCCGCGAGAAGACAAAAAGACAAAAAAAATAAATTAATTAATTAAATTAAAAATTAAAAAAAATAATTCAGTTCAAACCCTCACTCCCACCCATGTTGCCCTGCACTCTAGAGCATCCTTTTTTTTTTCCTTTTTTTTTTTGTCTTTTTGCCATTTCTTGGGCCGCTTCCGTGGCACATGGAGGTTCCCAGGCTAGGGGTCGAATCGGAGCCATATCCACCGGCCTATGCCAGAGCCACAGCAACGCGAGATCCAAGGCGCGTCTGCAACTCACACCACAGCTCACGGCAATGCCACATCCTTAACCCACTGAACTAGGCCAGGGATTGAACCCACAACCTCATGGTTCCTAGTCGGATTCGTTAGCCACTGAGCCACGATGGGAACTCCCTAGAGCATCCTTTCTAAGAGTCTATTTCTTCAATACCACGGACACCCCCTCTAGGTATGCTGCAAACTGGGTACATTGGGAGGGGTGATGGGGGGAAGGGAGGACCAGGCAGGGAGCAGGGGGAAACAGGATATGTTTCTTGCCTCTGTAACTGTGTGCTTGGGAAACAGTAGAGGCTCACATCTTAAACTCACACACACACACACTCTGGACTAGTCCTCGCCCTTCCTCTGATCTGTCCTCAGTAACAGAAGACCTTGAAGGAACCTTCCCTGGCTCCTGAGTCAGCTGTCCTCTGGCTGGCTTGGCCAATGGGAGACCAGAGCCCAGAGGAAGGGAGAAGGCAGAGTATCTCCGCTTCCTTCTCTATCTGAGGAAGTGGCTATGGCCACAGATTCTTTCCCCAACTGGCTCCTGCTACCATCAGAAACCCGGGCCCCACAGCTCCGGTTTCTATCAGGTGGCATCCCTGCTCCTACTCCTGGGCTCTGGTAAGACCACCTCTTCCCTTTGACCCTCCAGCCTAGGGAGGAACATCCCATGGCTGCTAATCTCTGTGGTGCCTCACCCTCCCTTTGGGCTTGAGGCTTTTCCATGAGGTTGCATTAAATGTACAGCATTATAAAAACTCACGGCATCTGTTTTCCTGATTGGACTCTGTCTCCAACACCAGCTTCCCTGGTTATGACAGCATCCCAGCCTGGAAGGCAAGGCATCTCAGGTTCATTGCTCTTCATGCAGCTTATCCATGGGCCTGTGCTCCAGAGGAGTCAGCAGACCCAGAGAAGCTAAGGAAGAAGCTCAAAAGTCTTGAGGTTCCAGGGACTTGAACTGCCAATCCAAGAGCTCCCCACCTGTGGCTCAGGCTCTCCCACTACTGCAGGACCTACCCTTCCCCCCAGTTATGTTTTGGCACCCAGTGGCCGAGGTGCTCAGGGAACACTACGGGCTAGGACCTGAAAGCAGTGGTCCCCTTGGTGGAGAGGGGTTCTGGAGTAATTCAGGGAAACCGACCATCTCTCTTCACTCCCCCCAGTGGAGACTTATTTTGCCAGGTGTCCAAGGTTTCTGCAGAGCAGCATTTGAGGGTCATTTCTTTCTAATCAGGAGTCAACTTGTTCATAGACCTGTGCTGTCCACGACGGTGGCCCAAAGCCTCATAAAGCTTTTTCTCATTTAAATTAATAAAAATTAAATTAAAAAATTAAAATGTACTTCTTCAGTTGCCCATGTCCTATATGTCAAGTGCTCACCTCGTGGATAGCACGCAGATACAGCACATTTCTGCCTCCGGGGCCAAGCTGTTAGTAGAGAAAGTTGCCTTTGTCAACAGAGAAGGAATGGAACCTGCAGAATACAAATTAACCAATTACGGGTTAACAACCCAACACTCCCCAGCTATGTGTTTGACCAAAGGATGACAGCATTTTCACTCAGAAATGGCTTTTGGGAGTTCCCGTTTTGTTGCAGCAGTAACGAACCAGACTAGTATCCATGAGGACTCAGGTTGAATCCCTGGCCTCGCTCAGTGGATTAAGAGCTAGTGTTGCCGTGAGCTGTGGTGTAGGTCGCAGACACAACTTGGATCTGACATTGCTGTGGCTGTGGTATAGGCCAGCAGCTGCAGCTCCAATTCGACCCTAGCCTGGGAACTTCCGTATGCCACAGTTGCAGCCCTAAAAAAAAAAGAAAAGAAAGAAAGAAAAAGAAATGGCTTTTAGCTAGACTAGCTGGAGGAGTGGGAGAGGCAGAGCAATTATTTTCTAATGCCTTTTCTGAAGATGCATGAATTAAGAGTTGATGGGATTCGTGCGAACCTAGCAGAGCGAGGAGGTTTTTAGAAATGAAAGAAAGATATTTACTTAAACGGGAAAGAAAAGAAACAACATGTTTACTCTTTCTTGGTTCTTTTAAAAGAAATGAAATAAAACGTATTTAACTACAGCACAAGCTTAGCAGGCCAAGACTCTGAGGGTGATGCTGGCAGTGGGTGAAGGAGATAGGATATTTAACCTGTCTGCTCTGACAAGAAAATTAAAGACAACTGAGCATGGCATTAAGCCTAGAGAAACAGAAGCGGTTCTTTTGCATGATACCTTCTCTCACTACAGCTCTATTTCCAGCTCATTCAAAATCTACATACTGACTAGGGGTGGGAGTGGAGGGAGGTGTCCCCAGGGGCTGGAAGGATAAAGGGAGCCATTTGCTAACCCTTATAAAGTTGACACTTTCATTGCAAACCAAAAGTGTCAGAAGACTACAGGGACATTGTTCCAAATGGAAGAGAGGAGGCCTCCTTCCCCAAGAAGAGGGCTCACTAGCAATTTTCTGGGCTCCATCTGATCCAGTAGGTCTTAGGATGAGGCCGAAGAATTTTCATTTTAATAAGTTCTCGGACTGTCTCCAATCACGTGTGATGGAACATGATGGAGGATAATGTGAGAAAAAGAATGTGTGTGTGTGTGTGTGTGTGTGTGTGTAAAACTGGGTCACTTTGCTGTATAGCAGAAATTGACAAAACATTGTAAATCAACTATAATTTAAAAAAAAAATTTTTTTTAAATAAGGTCTTAGGTGGTGCTGCTGCTGCTAATGGGAACCACACCAAGAGAACCATTCCTCTAAACAGGAGTTCCACAACAGGCAGCCCAAGGAAAGGACATGCTCCCTAGTGTCCTCTCAGGGCTGTGTCTGTGTGAGCAGAATGGAATGCATTGGTTTGGTTTTTTTACATATATATTAAAATGTTATTTATCTGGGTAACTGAGGTTTCTGTGCCTCCCAACTTAAATTTTGTACCTGAGGTGAGTGCCTGACTGTTCTTATTCAGTCTTGGTCCTGGCTAAAAGGTTGGTGCCAGGATCCCCTTTTCCCCCATGAGGCTCAGAGATAGGGAGTGATTTTCCCAAGATCACACAGTAAGTGCAAAACCATGACTCAAACCCAAGACTTTTGACTCTCAAATCCAAGACTCTTTCCACTATGCCCCAGTTCCCTAAATTAACACCCTCTGGTAGCCCTGTTTTCCCTCTGCTCATGTGACTCCTTCAGGCAGGTCAGCAGAGCCTGGCATTCCCTCCCCCAATGAAACCCCCTCCCTGGGCCATGCATGTAGGAAATTAGGTTATCCTCTACCTGCCAACACCCTCAGTCCACACCAGAGTTTTTCTTTTGTCTCTCGGGTGTCCAGGTGGAAAATGGCAATTCACCTATTGAATCATAACAAACAACTTAAAGAAAGGTCGTCTATAACATTAATTTAACTTTTATTGTGAGCCAGTCACTACACCCATATCATTTCATTCGATCTTTAGGTCAAATCCAGGGAAGGAAATGCTGCTAGCCTTTCCATTTCACAAATGAGAAATGCCAGGTACAGAAAGGTGTGTCTATCCAAAGTTACAGAGGCAGGAAAGGAAGATCCAGGATTCCAACGTGGACAGCCTGCTTCCAAAAGCTGTACCACCACCCAGCTCCACACATCAGAGAAGAAAGGAAGGTCTTAGAACCAGAAGATGCCCAGAGTGTTTCTAATCTCTTCTTTCAGCCAAAGACTGATGGCACACCTACTATGTATGGGAGCCAAGTAAGATGTAAAGATGCTTAGGTCCCAGTTCCCTCCCTGCAGGATTTTATCCATGTACCTCTTCAGGCACACAGAGAAGCTGGTCCTTCATGGATAATGCCCAGACCACTTTTCTTTCAAAAAAAAAAAAATAGAAAAAAATAACAACTCATTTTTAGAAAGAAAGGAGATGCCAGAAGGTAATTGCTCTGCAAATTACTGTAAGTTATAAATGGATCAATGATTTTCTCCAAAGATGGAATCAACTGTAATAAGCAACATGCAAATCCCACTCAGAGCCCTTTGCTGCCCACAATGAAGTGGGAGGCATCCTCAGCAGCCATTGACATTCATTCCAAAGAGTCCAAATGGGGTTTGCAGGCGAAGAACTGAGGGAAGGCAGAGGGAAGCAGAGGAAGCCTGTTCCTGCTGGAGCCAGGGGCCAGGTGCTTCTCAGAGGACTTCCTGCAAAAGTCCTGCCTCTGTTCTCAGCCCTGCCTGAATGGGGACAGCAAAGAAGGATCTGCTTTGGATATGACTTTCCTTCCACACCACTCAGTGAGGGTAGGAGGAGGGAAGGAAAATGGTCAGGATTTAATTTCTAAATGAAACTGAAATGTCTGTCACTGGAAGGAAGAAGTTGGCCTTGGTGAGAGGAACAAGCACTGGATGAGGATTCCAGAAGCCTGGGTACCAGCTCTGCGCTATAAGAATTAAGCCCTTGAGGTGTCGCCTCACCTTGTAGGCACTCAAACCTTGATTTGTAAAAAGAGTGGATTATACAAGGTGTTCTTGAGAGTCCCTGCATTCATTTATTCACTCACCACAAGCACTCACTCCGCCTCCTCTGTGCCAGTGCTCTGCCAAGAACTACGGACAGGAGCCCAAACAAAACTTGTTCCCACTATCAGGAGCTCTCAGGTTGCCAAGAGCAAAGGATGGGTCACCAGGTCATCTTAGCGATGTGCACTAAACACCCCAGTACACACGTGAGCAGGTTCATCTCAAGGAAATCAAGAAGGCTTCTTGGAGGAGGTAACATTGGAGCTGGACCTCAAAGAATGATTCTATTCTTCATTTCCAAGCGATTCACTCACAACTGCATCAGTGGTCACAGAAGGTTTGAGGCAGTTCCTCTTGAGATTTTATGAACACGGGAATCATTGGGGAGTAGCTATAAAATGTGTAATCTTGAAGTCCATCTCCCACAGATTTTGAGCAATCTGTCCAGAACTGGGACTGAGATCTGCCTTTTAACAAGCTCCCAAGGGGTTCCAGGGCAGTTGGTCTGTGGATCCCATTCTGAGAAAGTTCTGGTTCAATCCCTCTTGATGTTATCTGTACTGTTATAACCAAAAGTAACAAAAAATCCTAAGGGGCTGTTTTCAGGCATTTAACAAGACACTCAACATTTGAAAACCATTCCCGAAACTTCCACATATTTGCCCCCTCCCAAGAAGCAAACTGACAGCTGCTGTTACAACACTGGCCCCCAAGAGGCCACAAAGGACTTCTTTGGAGCAGAAGTCCCATATTCCATTCACCCTTGCAAAGGACCAGTGGTCAGTGTCTGCTCTTAAAGTGCCCAAGAAGCAATCTGAGAAGAAAGATGTCCCCAGGCTGTTCTTTCAGTGCCATTCTTCTGGTCCCTCCTTGCAGATTGATGACGGATTCCGTGACCTGGAGGCACCTGATTTTCCTCCCTCCAGCTTCTTTCCTCTGTTTCTCCCCCTGCCCCAGCCCTTATGAAAAAGAGGGTCTTCATCCAGCTCTAGCCTGGGAAGCAGAGGATGAGGAGAGCACATTTAGGGTAGAGAAAGTTATACTGTAACTTGTAAAACTTGTTCCCATCATCAGGAGCTCTCAGCTTGCCAAGATCATCTCAACAATGCACTAAGCACTCCAATACACACATATACAGGTTCATCTCAAGGAAATCAGGAAGGCTTCTTGGAGGAGGTAGCATTGGAGTTGAGCCCCCAGATCTTCATCTAAAGGGCTCCGTGCTATCAGGCAGGCCTCAGCCCAAATGCTACCTCAGAGAGGGCTTCCCCAGCCAGCCCACCTAACATCCCCATGCCTTTCTCATCATCTAACCACCATCTAGCCTGGTATGTTTGGGATAACCCTTTAAAAGGCAATCCCTGACCTCTCAGGCCTCCAGGTAACCATGCCTTAAACAGTCCTATTCCCTTGAATCTAGGCTGATCCTGTGATTTGTTTTAACCAAAGAATGTGGTATACATGACGCTGTGCCTTAAGAAGACCTGGCAGCTTCCACTTTTGTGCTTGTAGAAGATTGAAACCTTTGTGTAAGAAGTCCAGCCCCACTCCTGGGAAGCCCAAGTGAAGAAGCTATGGAAAGGGAGATGCCTTGAGTCCACATGGAGGTGATAAGCCAGGGGGGGTGGGTGCAGAATGCTGATCTGGCTGATGCCAGCTCAATGCCAACTTGCCAGCTGAATGCAGACATACAGAGGATCATCAGAAAGATTAGCAAAAGAGCCACCCTGCCTGGGTCAGCCCTGATGGTAGAATTGTTAGCAAACTGAGGTTTAAGATGGTGTATCATGAAAACTATGACATTTAGGATGGATAAGTAATGAGGTTCTACTGCATAACACAGGAATATCCCATCTCTCCTGGAAGACAGTAAGAGAAAAAGATTGTATATATATATATATATATATATGTATGACAATCATTTTGCAGTATAATAGAAATTGGCACAACATTGTAAATCAACTGTGCTTTAATTTAAAAAATAAGATGCTGCATCATGCAGCAACAGACATCTGACACCATATCTCTCCATTTCATCATTTGCATACTATTTATCACAAACAAGAAAGTCTCTGTCTGCCTCGAGAAGGCGAGCTTCATGAAGGCAGGGTCTGTCAGCTCATTGTGTCCCCACCACCTAGAGCCTTGCCTGGCACAGAGTTGGTGCCCCCTAATATTGCTGGATGAATTCACCCCTGCTTATCTGAACCTCAGGCTGGACGAGGAGAAAATGTAAGACAATAATCCTAGGCCAGGCAACCTCTCTGCCAGAGCCAGAGTCAGAAAGACACATTGGTTTTCCATTAGCAAACTTCACACTAATCAAAGCAAACATTAAAGGATAAAGAAAAACAGCTAGTGAGGATTTTGTGCTTTTTCAGAGGCGCCCTAAACAGCTGGCTTACAAGCGGTAAGCGTGGCAGTTCCCTGGGGTCCAGGAAAGCAGCAGCCGAGACCAAATGGCGCCGATCTTTGCAGGTCCTGGAGCCAACAGCTGGCCTTCTGTGCTGCCCTTGACCCTGCCACGCACGCAGAGCAAGCCCACCCTGAGCGATGATGCTTCCCAAGCATTGGCTGCCACCTCCTGCAGAGCACAGCCATCTGCTGATGCCAAAGGAAGCCAAGGGTCCCCTCTGGGGAGGGCAAGCTGGCTAAATACAGGACAAAGGGAGGCAATGTGCAAAGATGCTTCCCAGCAGCTTTTTGTACAAATTGCCCCCAGACACCAAACCCTTTACTCCGACTTGCATGCTCTTCTACCCTCTTTGTCCTTCTCTCTCCATCTGTATTTGCAAAGTCCTGGGAACTCTTCTCTCTAGGCAACAGGTGGTTGCTAGAAATGCAAGGAAGTGTGCAAGAGTGCTATTGACCAGGATCCCCAGAATCCCCAAATCAGTTGGCATTGGGATTTGAGGGAGGGACCTAGTAAACCCCCTTATCTTTAACCTTGCTAAGTTTCCTTGTCTTCTCTTTAATGGGGATTCTTTCTGCACTCTTTCAAGGGTTAAGTTAGGTAATGCATTTAAAGCAGGGATTCTCACACATTGTTGCACCTCAGAACCATTTAGAGGACTTACTAAGACACAGATTTCTGGGTCTAATCCCAATTTTAGTGGGTCAGGCATGAGACCCAAGAACTTACACTTGTAACAATTTCTAGGGTAACATTGATGATGCTGGCTCAGAGACACCACGCTGAGAACCACTGACTTAACAGAGTAGATATACAAATGTGAGCATCTGTGTTCACAAGCATACACACCAGGAGCTCAGATTTTTCTAGAATTGTCCCAATTTTTGGTCCATGGAAATATACAAGTCCTTTTAAATTACCCCATCCTACAGCCCTCAAGGGACTGTCAAGAAGACAGCCTTGCAGCAAAGTGGTTATAAAGGAGGCCAAGAGGGGAAGGTAAATATTTCACAGTCTCAGAAGCTGACATTCTTCATACATCAGGAAAGAAGCCAGGGAGTTTCAAGAGAGAAGAGAGAAGAATCCCACATCTGAATCCTTTGCCCAGGGAGCATTACTCTGTTCCTCATCAGTCAAGGAGGAGTATTAGGTGAAAGTGGGCTTTTAGGGCTGCGGGAGTGTTGGTGGACCAGATTCAAAGGAACATCCTCCTCATCAAGTTCTGAGATCCATGGGCCTCCTGTATCAGAATCACAGAAACTCAGACCCCAAGACCTCTCTCCAGACCTAAGGGATCAACATCTATGAAGGGGAAGTCTAAGACTGTATTTAAATATCAGTCCAGGTCAGATTTATATTCCTTTGAGATATTTCCTAGGGTTTCTCAAGTCCCATCAAAAATGTAAGAGACTGGGTGAGGGGGAAATGAGCAGTTAGCATTTCATCTTGGGGGAGATGAAAATGTCCTAGATATGAAGGATGGTGATGGTTGCAGAACAATGTGAATGTACTTAATTCCTCTGACCTGTACTCTTAAAAATGGTTAAAATGGCAAATTTTGTGTTATGTATATTTTACCACAATAGAAAATAGAGATCTATCGAGATGGGAAAAAAAAAAAAACATGTTAAGTTGTATCCAATTAATTACAAACTGCCTTGACAAAGTTTTCATCGTGTATTGGAAAGAGAGCAGAAAGACAAAAGAAAGCATGTTTTCAGGTATCCCTGCTCAGTGGAATGGCTAGTCTCTTCTAATAACAGACAGTTCTGAATGAGGCAATAGTACCTTTAGGATAAACAGGTGACACTATTCCTGGTGAAAATCCAACCCCCTTTCCTCTTCTTCTGGGGTTCCCAGGCAATATTCTCATCTCTGATAGGGGCTTTCTCACACTGCTCCCCACCCATCCCAGGAGAAATGTTCTCTGCAGATGCACGTGGCTGGAGAGGCCTTTGGTGTACATTTCCTCATGGACCCTCCACTATAGGTTGCATTCCCCTGAGAACAGAATCCTGTTTGGCCACAGCAAACCCATTTCCCAGAACCTCCCTGCCTGACCCATACCAGAAGCTGAAGTTCTAAACCTGCAAAGCAGAGGATGCAAATGACCCCCTAGAGGACCACAAATTCCAGGAGGCCCAGCCTGGAAAGCAAGTTGTCAACTCCATCCACCTTCTCCCCCCAAACACGCACCTGTTTATAATGGAAATATAAGTTAAACCTGGGAATATAAGTTAAACCTTCATTTTGGCCAGGAACAGAAGAAATATTATCTGCTTCTGCTTTCCAAGCTCATCACAGGGACCTGTCAAGTCCCACTTTAATCTCATCCTCTCAGCAAATTAGGGCTGAGTTCTCCAAACTCTACTCATCTCCTCCTCTCCTTCCTAAATGCCTACTAAACCCATTATGGCTCAGTAGTAACTAACCCAACTAGTATCCATAAAGATTGGGTTTAATACCCAGCCTCCATCAGTAGGTTAAGGATCCAGCATTGTCATGAGCTGTAGTGTAGTTCACAGATATGGCTTGGATTTGGTGTTGCGGTGGTTGTGGCATAGGCCAGCAGTGTGGGAACTTCCATGTGCATCCAGTGCAGCCAGAAAGAAGAAAAGAAAGAAAGAAGGGAGGAAGGGAGGAAGGGAGGAAAGAAGGAAAGAAGAAAGAAAGAAAGAGAGAAAGAAAGAAAGAAAGAAAGAAAGAAAGAAAGAAAGAAAGAAAAAAGAAAGAAAGAAAGAGAAAAGAAAGAAAGAAAGAAAGAAAGAAAGAAAGAAAGAAAGAAAGAAAGGAAGAAAGAAAGAAAGAAAGAAAGAAAGAAAGAAAGAAAGAAAGAAACGAAAGAAAGAAAGAAAGATAACGAAAGAATAGAAGAAAGAAAAGAAAAAAAAGAAAGAAGAAGAAAAGAAAAGAAAGAAAACGGAAAAAGAAAAAGAATAAGAAAGAAAAGAAAGAAAGAAAGAAAGAAAGAAAGAAAGAAAGAAAAAGAAAGAAAGAAAGAAAGGAAAAGAAAGAAAGAAAGAAAGATGGATGGATGCCTACTGAATCCAAATTAAGGATGCGGCATTTAATTATGCATGGCCTTGTATCTTTTTCTGGCATAAATAGCTTGACAGGGTACAAGAGTTGTGGTTTTTGTAGCCAGAGATTTTTAGGTTTGAGGCTAGCCCAGCCACTCCCTGACTGTCTAACTTTGACTCTGAGCCTGAGAATCTACATCTATGCTTAAAATTGAAGAAACTCAGTCTGGGCAAAGAATTAAGAATGTGAGCTAAAGGCAGCCAGAGGGTCCAGCACTGTGTAGCACACAACAGGTACTCTCTGCACACTAAGCTTCCAGAAGGCGAGGAACACACTCTCCTCCCTTTCCCCAGAGCTGCGGTTCTCAACCCTGGCTGCATGCTAGAGTCTGGTGGGTACCTTCAGATGCCCAGAGATCCTGGACGTCTATTCCTTTAAAGCTCCCCCTGACACTTCCCTAGTGCAAACAACACAATATTGAGTTCAACCCATGTTCAAGAAGACATTGACTGAGAGGCAGAGGTCTGTGATCAATATGATTGACAAGAAGGGACTCTTCCTTACAGCCCTCATCACTCTTAGATTCCATTACACCTGTGAGAAAACTCTGCAGAATATTAGACAACTCCAGCTGAGTATTAACTGAGCTGCCAAACACGTGATCTCAAGGCCAAGGATCCCAACAATGGTTTTGCTAATTATTCACATTCCACAGCAGTGTCTCTTCACATATGAGACTCCTTATTAACAAAATAATCATATTCTCCAAGTTACACTTTGTGTGCAGCAGCAATGAAAAATAAAGGGGTCATGGGAGAACTTTGGGAGGAAGAGCTGCAAAGCCCAGTGGTGTATAAATAGAGAGTTGGATGGTTACTTAATTTGACCCCAGAGTCATGTAATTAGAGAACAGGGGGGAAAAACCTCATTAACTACAAAAATCATTAGCAGAAAAGAAAGGAAAGGGAGGGCTGAAAGTAGAGGTTTTGAGCAGTCCAAAGAAGGCTGCACTGAGGGTGGCGGGCACTGCAGCTGGAGCAGGTTCTAGGGGCCAGCACAGGAGTGTGAGAGGCAGGGAGAATGAAGAGCTGGCTGCCCTTGCCCCCGCCCCCCCAATCCACCCAGGATCTCCATAAGAATAGAAAAGAGGTTGAACCTGCTCAGGACTTTTAAATAGCCAGAGCCTCTCACTTCTAATTCCCAGGCTCAGGGCTGTGTGGCAGCACCCCCTACAGACACAGAGGTATGCAGAGTGACCCTGACCCTCTCCACTCCACATACGGATGTGAGAGGTCCCCTGTGATCTGGAGAGTAGTCCAGGCTGGACTCAGAAGGAAGCCAAGGACCCAAATGAGGCCAGTGTCCAGCTAGCCAGCCGTACCTGATGCCTGCTCCCCAAATCCCAGCTTGCTCTTGGACTTTCCAAACCTGGAGCTTGCCTTTGACCCAAGTAGGGTGAGTGTGGACTCATGCCATGTCACGTGACTTCAGGAAGAATCTATTCCCTTTGACTTGATGCCTTCAGCTAGTGGGTGCTGTGCTCCTGCTGTGTCAGTGAACAGGGATGTATAGACACAGGGGACAATGTGTGATGAATACATGAATGGTTAATATGAATAACAATAAAAATAACCACTGGCACTTATTAAACACATGTAAAATGACAGGCACTATGCTCAATACCGAATATTATCACTGTATCCTTAAACAACCAATGACAGAGATATCATGATTCCAGTTTTATACATCAGGCAAGTGCAGTTCAGAGACTTCTAACACCAGGCCACATAGCCAGGTATTAGTGAAGTTGAAATTGAACAAGGTAACTGGAGAAGGTAAAACAGAGGAAGAACCAGAACACTGCAGACACCCAGCATGGGGGACACAGAGCAGGGAGAGATCAGGGGCAGGAGAGGTCAGGGGTGGTAGGAGAACATGGGGGTCCAAGAGCCTGGTGGTTTCTTGCTGAGAGGAATACATTCATGTTTGGACAGGAGGGGTTTTTTTGGTGTGTTTTTTTTTTTTTTCTTTTTTAATTTTCCCACTGTACAGCAAGGGGGTCAGGTTATCCTTACATGTATACATTACAATTACATTTTTCCCCCACCCTTTCTTCTGTTGCAACATGAGTATCTAGACAAAGTTCTCAATGCTACTCAGCAGGATCTCCTTGTAAATCTATTCTAAGTTGTGTCTGATAAGCCCAAGCTCCCGATCCCTCCCACTCCCTCCCCCTCCCATCAGGCAGCCACAAGTCTCTTCTCCAAGTCCATGATTTTCTTTTCTGAGGAGATGTTCATTTGTGCTGGATATTAGATTCCAGTTATAAGTGATATCATATGGTATTTGTCTTTGTCTTTCTGGCTCATTTCACTCAGGATGAGATTCTCTAGGTCCATCCATGTTGCTGCAAATGGCATTATGTCATTCTTTTCTATGGCAGAGTAGTATTCCATTGTGTATATACACCACATTTTCCTAATCCAATCATCTGTGGATGGACATGTGGGTTGTTTCCATGTCTTGGCTATTGTGAATAGTGCTGCAATGAACATGCGGGTGCACGTGTCTCTTTTAAGTAGAGTTTTGTCCGGATAGATGCCCAAGAGTGGGATTGCGGGGTCATATGGAAGTTCTATATATAGATTTCTAAGGTATCTCCAAACTGTTCTCCATAGTGGCTGTACCAGTTTACATTCCCACCAACAGTGTAGGAGGGTTCCCTTTTCTCCACAGCCCCTCCAGCGCTTGTTATTTGTGGATTTATTAATGATGGCCATTCTGACTGGTGTGAGGTGATATCTCATGGTAGTTTTGATTTGCATTTCTCTTATAACCAGCGATGTGGAGAATTTTTTCATGTGTTTGTTGGCCATCTGTATATATTCCTTGGAGAAATGTCTATTCAGGTCTTTTGCCCATTTTTCCATTGATTGATTGGCTTTTTTGCTGTTGGGTTGTATAAGTTGTTTATATATTCTAGAGATTAAGCCCTTGTCGGTTGCATCATTTGAAACTATTTTCTCCCATTCTGTAAATTGTCTTTTTGTTTTCTTTTGGGTTTCCTTTGCTGTGCAAAAGCTTTTCAGTTTGATGAGGTCCCATGGGTTTATTTTTGCTCTAATTTCTATTGCTTTGGGAGACTGACCTGAGAAAATATTCATGATGTTGATGTCAGAGAGTGTTTTGCCTATGTTTTCTTCTAGGAGTTTGATGGTGTCCTGTCGTATATTTAAGGCTTTCAGCCATTTGGAATTTATTTTTGTGCATGGTGTGAGGGTGTGTTCTAGTTTCATTGCTTTGCATGCAGCTTGGACAGGAGTTTTTTAAGGTTTTATTTGATTGTCTTTAGACGTGGATTGTGTACAACATTCTCTAATGCCTCACCACAGTCTGATTCACACCACAGCCCTCTGCCCAACTCCTGCAAACATTCAATGTGGGGATCCCAGGAAAAGATTAGGGGCCCCTAAAGGGGATCAAACCTCATGCTGAGGTTATATTACAACATTCTTTATTTTAAAAGTATAAGTTACTATGGAGTTTCCACTGGGTCTCAGCAGGTTAAGAACCCAACATAGAATCTGTGAGGTTTGATCCCTGACCTCGCTCAGTGGGTTGAGGATCCAGAGTGCCTCAAGCTACAGCATAGGTCGCAGATGTGATGTAGGTCACAAATGCAGCTCAGATGGGTGTTGCCATGGCTGTGGCATAGGCTGTGGCCAGCAGCTATAGCTCCAATTCCATCCCTAACCTGGGAACTGCATATGCTGCATGTGCAGCCTTAAAAAGAAAAAATATATATATATATGGGACCACTTTTTCTTAATCTATTAGAAACTGCATGTACATGTGTGCACGCACCCATGTATGTTTAGCATGTATAAAATTTTGCCTAAACATGAGACTCCAAACATGGAGTTTTCCATTCTCCCTCAAAGCAGATGTGTAGATAATTTATAGGATGCAGTAGCCTATATTAAGAACAATGGTCTTAATTGTTAAGAATAATGGTCATAATTTATTAATAATTTATTAATTAGGGCTACCCTGATTGAGAACAATGGTCATACTTTATTAGTATCCTGTGTACCTTTTAGAAAGAAAAACTCTGTCACATGGTCATTGCCAGGGATTTTGAAGTCCTTTGTGTAGAACTTTCTCAAGGATTCCTCAGAACACCCACGCATATGCTCCCTTGGGTAGGAGAGAAGGAATAGAATTTCATGAAGTACTAAAGGATTTGCACATATACCTTGGCCTGTCTAATCTAGAACACTTACAGGAGAGTGTCAATCAGAGGTGGTGAAGTGGCTGGGAACATGTTTAGCAGACACAATCGCTTCTCTGGACCATTCTTGACTTAGAGAAGCTCTCACTCAGAACTCTCAGCCTCTGCCAGTAGAACAAACAGTACTAGAGTGTCAGGCCAGGATTGAGAATAAGAGGTCAGAGGAGGTTCGAGGATGTGTTGGCTTCTCATACCCAAGTACTGCTGAAGACTTCAAAACTACCAGCAATCCCAGGAGATACCCAAACACCACACCCAAGACCAAGTCTCTTTCTGCCTGGGTTCATTATTAACCTGAGCCCATTAATTCCTTCAATAGCATCACAGGTCCTTTAAGTGGTAGAAAGTTCTGTCCTACCGTAGAGAAGCTGGGGGGATGAAGGAAATGAAAACAGGCTCATTGAAAGGAAAGTTGGAGCCCAAATGGGTCTACTGGAGATTCCTGCTTTTGGGAATAGAGAGACTAGACCATCCAAGTCCAAGTTCCACTCAGATAAGTCTTCTTGAGCATGGGGAACAGAGTCCTTTATCAGCCTCTTCTCATAGACTACACTACATAACTTCTCACAGTGGAGATTTTGAAGTCACAAAGTCAAAGCACTCAGTAGCTGTAATTCTCTGTGTGGATGCATACATACATGGATGCATGTGTGTTTGAATACACATAAATGTGTGTGTATGTATATGTATATATGTGGTATATCTGTTTTGTATAATAGGTGTATAAAGCTATTTGTTGTGTTATATACTTAGAAATATGTGTTTGCTTATAAATATGCATTTGCTGAGGTGCATAGATAGATACAAGCAGGTGAATGAGAGAGCATGGTCCCATCCTTAAGCTAAACTGTATCAACTCTTAGATGCAACATGTTGTGGAATGTTTGAAGAATTGCTGACTCAGTCTAGGAGATCATTAAAAGGACTGAGAAAGCTTCCTGGCAATGAATGTCCTACAGAAAGAGGGAAATAGGGAAAAACTTGACCAAGTATTGACTCCTCAAGGTGAGAAATGAGGCTTAATTCTGCTGATCATGTAGAATCTGTCACTTGGCCCTGTTCTTGCCCAGCCTCTGTACTGGGCCGATTAGCTAATTAATTAATCAGCTCACATTACAGAGCATTATTACAGACTCAGAGTTCTATGTGCATTAACTCATGTAGCCTTTAAACAATCCTGAGTCAGTTACCGTTTTAGTACTATTTCACAAAGGAGGGTGTTGAAGCTCCTGGAAGTAAAGAACTTTCTCCAGCATAGACAGCTACTGAAGGGGAGAGTCAGGTTTTAAACTCCAGTTGGTTTGAAACCATTGCCCAGATTCTAATCTCACACTATCCTGATCCCCTGGGGAGATAGGACCCTGAGTAAACATTGAAAAGCCCAATGCCTGACTTCTCCTCAAGGCAGCAGCTGCAGGCAGGATGGCTTTGGGGAGGCACAGATTGAAGATAACCATTCCTCTAACTCAGCCCTGGACTGCCCTACACGAGCACCTCCAAAGTTCCCCAGGGCATCAGGGATGCCTCCATGGGAGGACCAGTGCTTGTGGAAGGAGACAGTGGTGCTTCTTGGGAGACGTGATAGAGGCAGGGATCGGGGCTCTGCCCTCTGGACACATCAAAGTCGAGCAGAGGTAGGCATACAGAGTTGGCCCCGCAGCAGCAGTGCCCAGAAGAAGCCTGCAGCCGCTGACCAAGCTCACTTGTGAGCTCTCATGAGACCCTCCCTGGGCACATCAGGAATACCTGAGGGGCTTTTGGCAAGGGTCGGGGTCCTGCATCATCAGGAGGCAGTGCAACCTAGGAAAGCATAGTGGATTACTGATGACACGATCCACTTTCAACCTCAGGCTGCAATGGCCAGCAATGCATTTGAGAGAAAGAAAACCATCTGATGTCCATCCTGACCTTTTTTCTTTCTTTTTTTTTTTTTTTTGACTGATTTCTTTCAAACCAAAAGGCCAACTTAGATGGCAAAATAATAATAATAATAATAATAGAATTTGCGTCAAAATGATGATAATAGCTTCAGTTACCCAAAGCCACCGACCTAAATTATCTCCATATTGACGAGCATTTTTGGCTAAAGCTTACCCAAGTATTCCAACCAGCCCTGACCATCCAGGTAAATATCTACTGGCTCCGTGAGCAGACCCCACAACCCACATCCTTCAAGGCAATGGAAGTATGTACCCACATCCACCTACACACAAGTCCATAGATGCCCCATATGACAATAGACCCACCTGCAGATGCAGAGTTGACAAGATAGGGTTAAGAGTGTGGCCTTGCTTTTCCTCAGCAGATGCCTTGTGCAAAACACTGGCCTAGTTGTGCCCTGTGGCTTCAGCAATCAGGCAGGGAAGGCTAATTAGTCAATCTGAGCTCCATGGGAGAAATGCTGACAAACACAATAAGCAGCAAGTGCTAGGCCTCAGGGGGAGAGGGGAGGCTGGCACCACGTAGAAGCAGAGGCCAGCAGGTCCAGGGGCAGGGCAAGGGCAGACAGATGCTCCCCAAAGAGCCCTTTACCTGCTGATCTCCTCAGCCTTAATTCCAGAGACTGTTTTCAAGTAACCTTACAGAGGCCTTAGCAAGTATTGGGCATGGTATCCTCCCTGCTTCCTCAGACACCCATGCCTTTGGAAGAGGAGTGGGTGCTGGTGACAGGCAGAAGATGCCAAATGTCACAGAGCTTTGCAGGATATGCACACATACCATCATCTTGGGATATCAGCTCTCTATCTAAAGATGTGGGGAGCAGAGGGCCTCACTGGATAGCAAAACAAGCACGGATATATCATGGAATACAATGCAATTCTGCAGAAATGTTTAAAATAGAGCAGAAGGCTTTGGAGTGAGGGCTGTACTCTCAGACCCCTCCCAGGGCACACAGTCAGTGTAGTCTGCAGGTAAGTTATGTCAGTGGACCCTTTGTCCTCATAAGGCGACTCTGAGAGTTAGATTTCAATCTCTCTTTCTCAAGTTAAAAAGGAATACTAATCACGGCTTAATGCCTTGCCCAAGCTCACTCAGCTTGTGACTGAGCTAGAAGTATAAACCAAATGTATCTGGTTCCACCACCCACTTGGAGGAGACAGCTAGGAGAAGTCAATCCTTGTTCAGATGAGAAGGAAAGCATTTAGGCTCCTGTTATTCCCCGGGGTCTCTCAGAGAGCACTGAGAGTCTCCTGGAAGAAAGAGAGAGATGATGTCCTGAAAAAGACACTGGACAGGCCCAGAGAGGAACAGGTCCGCACAGGTTAGGGAATGTCTAACCAGCTATGGACGCATCAGGAAATCCCAAAAGAAATAAAAATTGTCTCTTCCCTTAGTGATCAGTAGGCTAGACACCAGGTTATACAGAGAATAAAATGTTTCTTTTTCACCTTGTATAGTACATCTTTCCTTTGATGTGTCCTGGCTTAGGACATCACAGACGTCTACTGGTTGTGAAAAACTGATTTAGGTTTAATAAATATATTCGTGCACTTTCTGGACGTTGGTGGAAATATTAAATTATAGTGGTTTCCAAGTATTTCTGAAGATTAAAATTCATTAAAGCTTGGGTGAGCTTGTATTTCACTGGTGTATCTTTATTTATTTCACTTATTTCCTTCCATAGCTTCCAAATTAAAAGATATATGGCAGGCAGTGAAAGTCAGGAACGGAAGCTGCCCAGAGGGGGCAGGTCTCACAAAGGTGTCAGGACAGGCCCAGGTGTTGGACAGCTCCATGCAGGACAAGGGGCCTTCCTGTCAGACAATCCTGCCTAAAGGTTATAGTGAAGTAAAGAAACAGAAAGTACGTGGCTTTGGAATTCATCCACCCTACAGATTGTTATCACGCCAAGCAACTGTTCTAGGTGCTGAGGACACAACAGTGAGCAGAAATGTTGTCTCTTAAGGACTAACAGAACCAATGCAAATTCAGACTCTTCAGTGAGTAATAGATAATTGATCCAACAGCAGCAGCGAGACCCCAAAATAGGAGTATTCTTGACCTGCTACCTAATTTTCTTCATCTTCCTGGGCCTTACTTAGTTGCCTAACCTGTATGTGAAATGGTAGTAATAGCCATTATGAGAGTTATGACAACTCACCTGTTTAAAATATACCCAGTAGGAAACATCATATAGCATTGTGACAATGACATGGGCTTAGGATCAGAGACCTGAGTCTGAGGATATCACTTTGAAGTCAGCTATCCTTTACAGAGGATACAAAAAACAAATAACCCAATTAAAAATGGGCAAAAGACCTTAATAGACATCCTCCTAAAGAGGACAGGTCAACCAGCCACAAGAAAAGATGCTCCACATCACTAACTATCAGGGAAATGCATGTCAAAACCACAATGAAATACCACATCATACCTGTCAGAACAGCTATCAGGAAAAAGAACACTAGTAACAAACATTGGCAAGGATGTAGAGAAAAGGGAATCCTCCTACACTATTGGTGGGAGTGTAAATTGGTGCAGCCACTGTGGAAAACAGTATGGAGTTTCCTCAAGAAACTAAAAATAGAGCTACTATATGATCCAGCAATTCCACCCTGCGTAGATATCTTTAAAAAAAAAACCCATTAATTCAAAAAGATACATGCATCCCAGTATTCATAGCAGCATTATTTATAATTGCCAAAATATGGAAGTAATTAAGTGTCTATTAGCAGATGAATGGATAAAGATGTGGTATATATATATATATATATGCAGTGGAATCCTACTCAACCATTAAAAGGAACAATATTTTGATATATATGCAGTGGAATCCTACTCAACCATTAAAAGGAACAATATTTTGCCATTTGCAAGACTTAGAGAGTATTGTGAAATAAGTCAGAGAAAGGCAAATACTGTGATATCACTTACATGTGGAAAAACACAACAAACGAATGAGTATAATAAAAAAGGAACAAACTCACAGACATGGAGAACAAAATAGTGGTTACCAGTGGGGAGAGGGAAAGAAGGAGGGATAATACAGGGTTGGGGGATTAAGAAGTAAAAACTATTACGTATAAAATAAGCTGCAAGAATATGTTGTATAACACAGGGAATGAAGCCAATATTTTATAATAATTATAAATGGAGTACAATCTTTAAAAATTGTGAACTGCTACATTATATATATATAAAACATATAATACCTTACATCAGTTAGACTTCAATTTTAAAAAATAGGTGAGAATTAAAAGGTATTTAGAATAGTGCCTGGCATATATAAGCACTCTGTAAATTTTAATGTTTTATTATGAACAATAACCAAATAAGAATATATAGAACTGATGGCTCACTGAATGGTATTTAATATGTGTTCAGCATATGAAAGTCAGTTCCTTTCCTCTGGCCTGCTCTCGCAGTCCCCAGCTGGGTGACAGAAGGGGGCTGGGAACACATCGAATGTTAGTAAACATGTGTGTCCAATCTCTGACTTCACTCCAAACTGAAGAAACAAATACTTTTGAACTTCTGTGGGGTTTTGCAACAGATGTCCCTAAGAAGAGCTCGGTGGTGCTTGCATCTGAGTTCCTAAGGCACAGGAGGCCGAATGAAGGGATTTTGTTAGCATTTCATTTTGTTTATCACCCTCTGTGATCCAGATCACGGCCTTGATTTCCTCCTTAGAGAGGAAATGTAGAAAGTCGCTCTCTTTACATGACAAAAATAAATAAATGAAGCAGGAGCCCGGGAGGGGTGCTGCAAATTGTATCCACTGGGTTAAAAGAAAATCAGATCTACCTGCTGTTCCCAAATAGAAATGGGACTGGCTCTACCAAAGGTAGTCGCTTCATAAGAAGCTCAGCCCTGCAGAACGCATGGAGAAGGAGAAAGGAAAAGGAGAGAGGGGCTGGTCACAGCTCCGTTAAGGGCCCTCACTCTGCACCCTCCCCCCGCCCATGTTGCCCTTCAGGTTGCAGGGGGTGGGGGGTGGCATTCTTACAAAGAAGCAACACAAAGGAGCCACTTGATGAGAAGCAGGGGAACAGATGTCTTGATTTCCTCCCTGGGCTCCCTAATGCTGCTTTCAGCTTAATTAGCCAACTGCGCTCCCCTCACACCTGGATGGGATTCTGGATGGGAATCTTGAGGGCTGAGCAAACACCTCAAGGGTGGCCCATACCCTCTCTACCCTCCAGGCTCCGGCTGAGCCGTAGGAGCTTGCTTCCCCACCAGATCTCTCCTAGGGTGCTGATGCTGATGTCTCAAGACACACTTAACCATTTGTTTTCCTATCTTAACCAATCTCCATCCACATGATACAGGATCCACTTCAAAGAGTCGTCATGATTATCAGTTGAGGTCACAGACATTGGTCCTTAGCAGGGCCTACCCCCTGGTGAGTGCTCTCTAGATGCACTGCCATTCCTCTCACTGTCTATCTCACTCAGAAATGAGGAACCCCAGCATCTTTCTGACCAGTAAGACAAACCAATTAGAAGGTGTCATCTTGCCTATCCATATTTAGGTAGGCTCCTTACAACACCTCGAGGTTTAGGAAAACCTGAGACCCCTAACATTTCATTGATTTATACAAGGAAATCAATATAATCAAGAAAAATTAGAACAAATTCAGCATTGTTTTTTAAGACCAGTGTGCTTCTCATCCCCGACTGTATTTCAAAATCACTCAACAAAACTTTAAAAAAAAAAAGCTCCCAACCCATATCCCAGAGATTCTTATTAATCAGTCAATGATAGTGTCACTATACTTCTTGCATTAAGACTTTTTTAAGAGTAGTTTAAGGTTCTCAGCAAAATTGAGGGCAAGTTACAGGGATTTCTCATGTACCCTCTTAACCCACACATGCATGGCCCCTCTCCTTATCAGTATCTCCTACTGGAAAGGTACCCTTATTACAAAGGATGAACCTATGACACATCACCATCACCCAAAGTCCATAGTTACACGACGGTTCATTCTTGGTGGTGTACAGTCTATGGATTTGGACTAATGTTTGATGACAAGTATCCATCATCATGATATCATACAGAGTCTTTTATTTTTTTGCTTTTTAGGACTATACACATGGCATATGGAAGTTCCCAGGCTAGGGGTTAAATCAGAGCTACAGCTGCTGGCCTACACCACAGCCATAGCAAAGCGGGATCCGAACAGAGTATGCGACCTACACCACAGCTCATGGCAACACCAGATCCTCAGCCCACTGAGCAAGGCCAGGGATCAAACCGGCATCCTCACAGATGTTACTCGGATTCGTCACCATTGATCCAGGATGGGAACCCCCCAGAGTCTTTACATTGCCTTAAAAATGCTCTGTGCTCCACTATGTCCCCCTCCCCCATTCATCCTGGCAGCCACTGATCTTTTTTACATTCTCCACAATTTTGCCTTTTCTAGAATGTCATGCATTTGGAATCATACAGTCCGCAATGTTTTCAGATTGGTTTCTATGCACTCAACTTTCCTCCAAGTCCTTCCATTGCTTGATAGCTCACTGCTGGATGCATCACAGTTTATTTATCCATTCACCTACTGAAGGTCACCTTGGCTGCTTCCAAGTTTTGGCAATTATGAATAAAGCTGCTATAAACATCCATGTGTAAGATTTTGTGTGGATATAACTTTTCAACTCCTTTGGGTAAATACAAAAGAGTACAATTACTGGATCTTATGTTAAGAATATGTTTAGTTTTCTTTTGCACAGCAAAGGAAACCAAAAAGAAAACAAAAAGACAACTTACAGAATGGGAGAAAATAGTTTCAAATGATGCAACCGACAAGGGCTTAATCTCTAGAATATATAAACAACTTATACAACCCAACAGCAAAAAAACCAAACCAATCAATCAATGGAAAAATGGGTAAAAGACCTGAATAGACATTTCTCCAAAGAAGATATACAGATGGCCAACAAACACATGAAAAAATGCTCCACATCGCTGGTTATAAGAGAAATGCAAATCAAAACTACCATGAGATATCACCTCACACCAGTCAGAATGGCCATCATTAATAAATCCACAAATAACAAATGCTGGAGGGGTTGTGGAGAAAAGGGAACCCTCCTACACTGTTGGTGGGAATGTAAACTGGCACAGCCACTATGGAGAACAGTTTGGAGATACCTTAGAAATCTATATATAGAACTTCCATATGACCCCGCAATCCCACTCTTGGGCATCTATCCGGACAAAACTCTCCTTAAAAGAGACACATGCACCCGCATGTTCATTGCAGCACTATTCACAATAGCCAAGACATGGAAACAACCCACATGTCCATCGACAGATGATTGGATTAGGAAAATGTGGTGTATATATACACAATGGAATACTACTCAGCCATCAAAAAGAATGACATAATGCCATTTGCAGCAACATGGATGGAGCTAGAGAATCTCATCCTGAGTGAAATGAGCCAGAAAGACAAAGACAAATACCATATGATACCACTTATAACTGGAATCTAATATCCAGCACAAATGAACATCTCCACAGAAAAGAAAATCATGGACTTGGAGAAGAGACTTGTGGCTGCCCGATGGAAGAGGGAGGGAGTGGGAAGGATCGGGAGCTTGGGCTTATCAGACACAACTTAGAATAGATTTACAAGGAGATCCTGCTGAGTAGCATTGAGAACTTTGTCTAGATACTCATGTTGCAACAGAAGAAAGGGTGGGGAAAAAAAATGTATACATGTAAGTATAACTTGACCCCCTTGCTGTACAGTGGGAAAAAATAAATTTAAAAAAAAAGAAAAAAATAATATGTTTAGTTTTCTACAATACCATCAAATCATCATCCAAAGTTGTATACCATTTTGCATTTCTGCTATCAATGAAAAAGAGTTCTTATTGCTCAGCATTCGTGCTAGTATTTGGTCTTGTCAGTGTGGATTTTGGCCATTCTAATAGGTGTGCAGTGGTATTTCCTTATTGTTTTTATTTTGCATTTCCCTGATGAGACACAATGTGGGACATCTTTTTATATGCATACTTGCCATCAGTATTTATTTTTTGGTGAGTTTCTATTAAGGTTTTTGCAAATTTTTAAATCTTTTTTTTTAATTGTTGAGTTTTAAGAGTTCTTTTTGTATTTTGGATAAAGATCCTTTGTCAGATGTGTCTTATGCAAATATTTTCTCCCAGTCTGTGGCTTGTCTTCTCACTCTCTTGACATTGACTTTCATAAAGTTTCCCTCTAAGTAGTTCTTTCATTGAATTTCACAAATTTTGATAATTTGTGTTATTTTCTTTTAGTTCAAAAATTTTTAGGATTCTCTTAAGATTTCTTCTATGACCCATATGTTACTTAAAAGTATGTTGTTTAACCTCCATGTACTTTGAGATTTTTTTTTCCATTTATATATCTTTCTGTTAGTGATTCATAGTTTAATGTCAATGCGGTCTGAGAGCAGATAGCTATTCTTTCAGATGTATCGAGGTTCATTTTATGGCCCAGATTGTGGTCTGTCTTGGTAAATGTTCCATGTGAAGTTGAGAAGAATCTGTATTCTGCTGAGTGATAAATAATATCCAGTTGGTTGAAGGTACTATTGAGATCAACTATATCCTTACTGGTTTTTTGCTTGCTAGATCTGCTAGTTTTTTACAGAGTGTTGAACTCTCCAGCCATGATAGTGGATTCATCTATTTCTCTTTTCAATTCTATTGGGTTTTGCCTCATGCAGTTTGATGCTCTATTGTCAGCTTTGAAGCAATTGTTACGGATCGCCATATCTTCTTGGAGAATTGACTTTTTTTTTCTTTTTAGGACTGCACCTGCAGCCTATGAAAGTTCCCAAGCTAGAGGTCAAATCAGAGATGAAGCTGCCGGCCTACACCACAACTATAGCAACACTGGATCTGAGCTGCCTCTGCAAACTGTGTTGCAGCTTGTGGCAATGCTGGATCATTAACCCACTGGCCACAATTGAGCCCACATCCTCATGGACACTATGCCAGGTTCTTAATCTTCTGAGCCACAATGGGAACTCTGAAAACTGACTCTTTATCCTTGATAAGTTTCCTGAGTTTGAAATCTACTCTGAGATTAAAATAATTACTCCAGCTTTCTTTAGGTTAGTGTTAGCTGGTATATTTTCCTTCACCCACTTTTTTTTTTTTTTTAATTTTTGCTTTTTAGGGCCACACCTGTGGCATATGGAAGTTCCCAGGCTAGGGGTTGAATCACAGCTGCAGCTGCTGGCCTACACCATGGCAACAGCAACACCAGATCCGAGCCTTGTCTGCAACCTACACCAGGGATCACAGCAACGCCAGATCCCTAACCCACTGAGCAGACCAGGATCAAACCCGCATCCTCATGGATACTGGTCAGGTTCATAACCTGCTGAGCCACAGCAGGAACTCCAATCCACTCATTTAATCAAAATTGGTCTTTATATTAAAAGTTTCTGGAGTTCCCGTCGTGGCGCAGTGGTTAACGAATCCGACTAGGAACCATGAGTTTGCGGGTTCGGTCCCTGCCCTTGCTCAGTGGGTTAACGATCCGATCCAGCGTTGCCGTGAGCTGTGGTGTAGGTTGCAGACGCGGCTCAGATCCCGCGTTGCTGTGGCTCTGGCGTAGGCCGGTCGCTACAGCTCTGATTCAACCCCTAGCCTGGGAACCTCCATATGCCGTGGGAGCGGCCCAAGAAATAGCAACAACAACAACAACAACAACAACAATAACAACAACAACAAAAGACAAAAAATAAAAATAAAAAAAAAGTTTCTTATATACAACATACAGTTGGTCTTGTTTTTTTTGATCTACCCTAACAATCTCTCTTTTTTTTAATCAGTGCATTTAGACTACTGTTTTTCAAAATAATTATTGACATAGTTGGATTAACACCTACCACATTTATTACTCTTTTCTATTTATTGTCTTGTTACTTGATCCTCCTTTTGTCTTCCACTTTTTTGGTTATTATGTGGTTTTGACTGAGTATTTTATGTGGTTCCATTTTCTCTTTTATTAATAAATTTGTTATACTCACTAGTGTTTTTGAAAACTTGCCATGGTCATTTTCTGACAGCATTTTATTCTACCAATCCTGGTTGTCTCTCTGTTCTTTCATTGAGTCTGTTCCATGCAACCCACTCTCTGCTCTCATTGGGCCATGCTGGGTTATCTGTTATGTAGTTAACAACTTTATTCTGCACTTAGTTCTAGGTACATGGTGATCCCTGCCTCCTGGAATTGATGACCACAATTACCATTTACTTAGAATCTATTACACATGTATGCCCATCACTGTCCAAGATATTCTTAAATAGTTCAAGACAGAGGCATTACTATTCCAGTTTCAGAGATTTGCCACAAAAACATCCCTCATTCTACATTGTTACCGTCAATTTTTTCCAAAAGAAATAAGGAACAGCCCAAGGTCTGAGTCAGAATCTAAACCCTGATGTGTCCTATTCTTGACAGGTTAGAAACCTGGCTATCTTCACTCTGATTTTCTCCCATGTTCATTTTTTGACCCATGGAGGAGAAACTGTTTGGCTCCCACATCAGCAAGTGCATTGTGATTGTTTTAATTAAATTATTTTTTTAATTTTAAAAATTTAGAGCAAAGGCATTTGGAGAGATGCATTGAAAATGATGACCTCACCCCTTCTGGGCATTCTAATCTAATCTTAGCTGTAATGATAATATTGTAGTAAAACCATAGGGGGCATAACCATTTAGGGCCACCCTGTCCACAACTGACTCAGTCAATAGTGATTATCTTGCCCAAGGAATGGCCTTTGATTTGTCCCTTCTGGGAATTTGAAATGAAACTTTGAAATTCAGCCACAAATGGGAGCAGATCAGAAGTGAAGTTCAGCTGAATCACACTAATGGAGTCTCAATAACGCAAGGTCAGGGAATTCTGCTTGCTGCTGTTGCCCTGGGAATAGCCTGGTTCCCACCTTTCCTGTGGCATAATTGTCTTGATTTTACTTGGATTCCAGCAGGCTGATAGCCTTACAATATTCTTCCCTTTACTTAACTCCCGGGGACTTACATTCCTAACACATATATGATCTTTAAGATAAATTGATTTTGCCTAAAAAAATACAGTGTACCTCTTTGCAAAAATATGACAGCTATTCTCTCCCAAGCTTCAGCACACACTCTGACCATAATCAAACACTCATGCAGCAGGGTGTGAAGCTCCCACCATGCACTTGACCCCATGCCAGGGCTTGCAGCTTAGACCGAAGAAGGGATAGACTACTGGGGGCGGGGCGGGGCGGGGCGGGGCGGGGGAGGGGGTGGCAGGCTTATCCTATTCATCACAGAGGGAAAGGACAGGAGTGAGAGCTGAGAGCCTGGCTTATACCCAAGGGGAAGAGGAAGATAGGAAATGGAGCGACTTTTGTTCTATGCTCGCTCCTTGCTTGCTGCCAGCTCTCTGGCTGCCACAAGACAGGCTGGGTCATCTCCCAGGCTGAGCATTTCTCCTCTGAGAGCTGGGAAGGAGAATAAAGTACAACCAAACATTGACACCCTTGCCAAGCCAATAAACGACAGTTCATGGGAAAGGTGAGCTCATGCAAGGATAGTTATCACTAATGAAAAACTGTGTAAGATATGAAAGTAGCTTTTTTATAGGAGCCTTAGGAATCAAAATAGAATAACCTGTTAAAGTCTTAGTATCTGTACATAGAGTGAGTGTGTGCATGTGTGCATGTGCTTTGGGGTGGGAGGTAATGAAAGAAAAGAGAAAGCCACTTACTGTGTGTTCTTGAACAAGCCTAGGGGTCAAATGGGAGCTGCAGCCACCACCCTATGCCACAGCCACAGCAACAGCAACGCCAGATCTTTAACCCACTGAGAGAGGCCAGGGGTCAAACCCATGTCCTCATGAATACTGGGCAGATTTTTTACCGCCAAGCCACAACGGGAACCCCAATCCATAAAGTTTTTAAAAGATAATTCATCCCACATGGTCATTATAAGGACTAAATGAGCTAATGTGTGATACCTGGCATATAGTAAGCCCCCAATTAGCAGTATTTTTTTAAGTGTTGTGTTTGAGAGTCCTATCAGGTCTTTCAACAAGATCCCTATTAATCCCTTGCTGTCTGGATAGGATAGAAAGTTCCATTAGCATTAAATTTAGCCCTCCACTCTGAAAACAGAAATGCCAGAGCACTCTGGTATAACTTCTGCTCCTTTCTAGGACAGTTGTTTGAGGACAATGGCAGAAAAGGATGCCCTGGGAAACAGCCAATGTTCATGTCAACACGGAGTGTCCTTGGCTTCTACTGTCCTGTTTCCTACCACAACCCAGATTAGCCAATGTGCCTAGAGCAGAAGCTACACTCAATCCACACAAGAATGGCCTGAACTCAGGTCACAAGAGCATTTTTGTCTGACTAATTCAGGGTTTCATATTTTAATACAGCCAATATTTCAACATTCAATTTTCTATTTTTAAAAGTCCAGGTTTCTAGTCCCTCTTGAAAAGTCAGAACTCAAGCCTGGCACTGGGCAGCCACTGCCCCTTTCAGTCAGGGCAAGTACTCTTCAGTTTTCCATAGTCCCCACCATTCCCTGTTGCTTTTTTATCTTCATTGACTTCACTTGCCAGGCCTCATGGGCATCTGCAGCACCCGGTCCAGTGTCATCCATATACTTAGCTACTGAGAACAGAAAGTATTCTGAGTCAAATCCTGACCCTTGGTTGGCCCTTTGTTCTGTAAGAAGACAAAGAGTATGGCTCCCATGGGGTTCCATGAAGTCCTTAAAATGGTGCCTCAAGAAATGTCCAGGACAGTTTTGCCCTCCAGACTCTCTTTCTCCCCCAGTAGGAAAAGAGCACTGGACTGGGAGTCTGGCAGTGGGGGTGTGTGAATTCCTCCTCCCCCAGGTCACCTCCCTGGACTCCCATTCCTACTTCTGTGATGTTGAGAAGACTGGAGGAGAGGGTCGCAGAGGCTCCCTTGGGCACTAACTCATCACCCCCAGAGTCAGCAGTTATCTAGTTCAGTTGGGAAAAGAGCTGCACGATGACCCCAGGGATCTCGTCCTTGTTCAGATGTTCAGAGCTGGTCCTCCCCTCCATGTCCCCTTAGAAACAAGCTGAGCTGAATGCCCTCCACCCCCTGCTGGAGCCCCAGTATTAAGAGGTAGGTAAGCTGAAAACTTTGTATCATGCTGTGAGCATTCACTCACAACCCAAAGATGCACAGTGTGTGGGTGTTAGAGAAAGGGGAGGTCCTGGTTGGAGCTTGAAAGCAGTAAAAACTTGAAGTGGAGAAAAAAAATCAAGAGCAAGAGAGATAGGGGAAAATAAAAGGAAGAGAAGAGAGAGAGGCATCTTGTTAAAGAGCTGCATAATTCTGGACTACAAAAATAAAATAAAATCCTGGGGGATAAGAGCACTAAAAAGGGTTCTCAATTCGTGTTGACTTATTCAGAAGCCACCCAGCAACTTGAGGCATTTATAGGCTTGGCTTCCCCTTCCCCCTTGGAGAAGGTACTCTCTGTGCTGGCTCCCTTCCCCCTCCTCTCCCCTCCGAGCCCTAGCTACTTCCAAATGAGCCCTCAGTTCTGTAAGCCATTTTCTTAGATTGCATCTAACATAAAATGTTCCACTAGAATAATTGCATTTTCATTTCACCAACCAAAAGAAAAGACTTGAGAAGCTTTGAAAAAGAAGGCAAGCTCAGACAGCTTTAATAGGCTGGCAGGAGGAATAATAGTACTTTAACACAGATTTTAAACAAAGTAGAAGCTCTAGAGAGACAGAGAAAATGACAGAGAGAGAGAGAGATGGAGAAATGGAGAGATGGAGAGAATAACCACAGAGGAGTGGTTTGGGAACATCCCTCTCAAATTCTGGTACCTCACTTGAAATCCAAGACAGGTTCTAGGGAAATGAGTACCTACCACCAGAATCTCCCCTGTCAATAATATCCATCAAGCAGCCCTGGCACAGAACACTGTCCCTACAACTGGACCCTAGAGAGATGACCCTGGTGACAAGCCCTCAGCCATGTGCTAGTGGCCTTTGGGTGATATTTGGGGAAACCTATGTGTGCTTTTTCTAGAATGGGCATGAAGTCCTTAGCCTTTCAGGAAATCCCACTAGGGACCCCCTACTCATTAAGATGCTGCATGGTGCAAGGTCACTTGATGACCAGGGAATTCTAAACCCAGACAATTCATGAGTGGCAAGTGGTTCTCCTTTAAAGCTGAGTTCTGGAACTTTCCCAGGGCGGGGGGGTGCGAGGAATGGAGCCGAAGGGTGTAGTCTTCTCCACTGGTAATGAAAGGCAACTCTTCCTCCATCACTATAGCAATTGTCTCCTAATTAGCTTTCTGCCTGCCCACTTGGCGCCCATCCCCAGCCAACACGTAACTGGGAAACGTGAATCTGATACTGTCAGGGGAGGCTCTTATCTGCTGAAAACACTTTAATGACATCCCCTATTTCAGAATAAGAATGCAATCCTTAATGTGGCCGGAGGAGGTGACTGTATATTCTGCCATCCAAACCAAGAAAGGCTGTGCTGGGAGTAAGGGGAGGGGGGACCCTATTACTAATTTACTAGGGAATCAGAATCAAGCCAGGACTGTTCCCAAAAACTAAGAGGTAAGGTCACCATCCATACAGGCCCTGAATGTTCTGGCCCCCAGTCTCTCTCCAGTTAGGCCTGAGCTACCTTCCTCCTTTGCTCTGCACCCCAGCCATCCTGGCCTTCTTTCACTCCCTGAATCCCTCATGCTCCTTCTGACCACAGGACTTTTGCAGAACCCTCTACCTAGAATCCCTGTGGTCACCCCGTTTAACCAAGTAACCTCAACTCTTCACCCATCTTTCAGCTTAAACAACACTTGGAAATGAGGCTTTCCCTGAGCTCCCCCCCCATCCCTAGTCACAGCCAGCCTGGGCTTCTGTTAAGTGTTCCAAAGAAACATGTTCATGTTCTTCCCTTTCGATCATGTCTCTCCCTTTGTGGTGATGTACTCATTTGTTTAATAAACTGGTTGCTGTCAATATCCCTCATTGGACTCCATGAGGGCAGGGATTGGATGTGTTCTGCTCCCATTATGCACTTAGCAGTCAGCACAGTGCCTGGAACACAGAAGATGCTCCATAACTCCATGACAAATTAACAACAGTGGGCTCAAGCCCTTCCTGCAACATGCAGAGAAACTCGCTTTGTGCCCAGCCTCTAAGTTTGGAGCCAACTATATGTCGAGTCCCTGTGCCCTCGCCCTGCTTATTCCAGGGAAACCCCCCCTCCTCCTTGCTCCTCCATCCCACCTGGTCTCACACAGTCTGGGCCACCAAATAAGATCCGGGCTGTGCCCTGCTTTGGAACATTCTTGAATGGTGTCACGGGTGGCAGTCACATCTCCCGACCAATGTAAGCTAAGACCGCGAGCCTCAGAACTGGAGGGAATCTCGGAGTTCTAAGGCAGCCCTCCACCTGAGTGGGTCTCAATCTTTTCTGCCCCAACCCACCTGAGACATGCAGAACCCTCTCATCAGGCTTTAGCACGGTGATTGAGAGGACCTAGAAAACAGACGGCCTGGGTTCCAGCCCTGGCTCTACCACTCATTAGCTGGGTGGCCTTGGCCAAGTTGTTTTACCTTTCTGTGTCCTCATCTGTAAAATGGGGATGGTAACCCCCTTGCAGAGGGTTTAAGACGATGAGATGAATTATGTGTGCAAAGCCCTTAGAACAGGTGGTGTTCTAAATGACATGTACTACATGTGCAGTAAATCATGCTATTACCGGGAACACTCTAGCACAGATTCTGGGGGTGGGGGTAAAATCTCAAAAAGAATGAGTTATTTAGGCACACATTCCCTGGGAGATACCTCTCCCAGTTTCCCCCACACCCTGTTATGGAAACCACTGCCCTAGCGCCTGGAGTTGTCAGTGCAGATGTCCCTCCCTCTCTATCTGCCCTGACTCTGTTCCCTTCACTCCAGGGCCAGAGAAATCACCACCTCCCAAGAATAGCCGATATCATCAGATGCAGTTGTAGTTCTTTATCCATTCAATGAAGCTGTGAGGCTCTAAAGACTGGAAAAGCCCCTAAATATCAGAATCTTGTCTCTCTTGTCCACTAATGTACTCCCAGTGATTGACACAGTTCTGACACATAGGGGGTTCCCAATAAGCATTTCTCGATTGACTACTTTTTGCCAGGCAGTGATCCAGGCACAGGGGGACACGAAGGTGAATAAAAGAAACACAGCCTCTGCCCCATGAGGCTTCCAAACCAGCTGGAGAGATAAAGATATTAAGACTCCATTACATTAGAATATGCTAAAGGGAGGGGGATCGAGGGTCCTTTAAGAGCATGGAGGAGGAGCCACTTAACCAGATTCAGGGGACCAGGGAAGGCAGCCAGAAGGAGGAGACATTTCATTTTTAACCCTTGAACTTGAAGGACGAAAAAGTCACCCAGGAAAAGTTGAGGTAGGGGAAGGATGCTACAGGCAGAGGGAACAGCATTGAGAAGGCTCAGTGGCAAGAGGGAATGAGATATCCGAGGAACTGAAAGGGATTTGGGGCAACCAGATGGTTGAAGACAAGGAAGAGAGTGTTTGGAAGGGGCTTGGTGAGGGGACCAGGCTGCTTTATGCAGCCTGACAAGCCATGCTAAAGCTTGCAGACTTCATCCTAAAACAGTGAAAAGTATTCCCCAGGTATCAACTAAACAATTTTTGTGTGTCAAGACCAGATGAGACACTGGGGGAAGGAAGCCAGTGAGATGTGATGCTTGCCCTCATGGACTTTGCAAGTTTGTGCAGGGAACAGACATGAATCCAATAGTAACTGAACAAAGAGCTGTATCATCATCAAGGGAGCTGAGCAATCGGGAACAGCCTGCCCAGATCTTTCTGGGATGATGGATATAGGTGGACGCGGCCAGACACATACAGCGGGTATGCACTTAGAATGTGACTAATGTGACTGAAGAACTAAATGCTTGATTTTATTCAATTTTTACTATCTTCAAAGCAAATTTAAATAGCCGCAGTAGGTGCTGCATTGGACCACATAGAAAAGAATGAACTTGGTTCTGAGAGCACACAGCAGAGGCACCTGGTCCACCAGGGATCTGGGTATGAGTTCCTAAGGAAGTGACACGATTTTAGGATCTCCAGGATGAGGTGGCAGATACTGTCAACTGGCTTATCTCCAACTTCCTAATATGCAGTGGAAAGAACACTCAAACTAGAGTATACAAGTCTTGGGTCCCTGGACTCAGGGACTTACAAGACAGGCAACATGTTACTCAGGTCCCTGATGTACTCATGGCCTCAGTTTCCTCATCTGTAAAGTGGGAATCTCTGTTCCTCTTCATTTGCAGAACTGTTATGGGGGTCAAATGAAAGCACATATTTTAAAGACTATATGAATGTATGTTGTGATTTGAATATATCTTTTGCTCATTATAAAAGAAATATATACCCATTGTAGAACATTTGGAAACTATAGAGAGACTTAAAGGAGGGAAAAAAATGTGTAAATAACATAATGCTTTAGTTGTCTTTTCATTCATTTTTTTGGCATATTTGTCCACACATGTAATCTTTTAAACAAACATCAGGAGCATATGTCCACGCCGTTTTTGTGGTCCGCTTCTTTCCCTTAGTAATGTATCATGACTCTTCCCTCCAATCATTAGGTAGTTTTCTACAACATGGTTTTTAATGGCTGCAAAGTATCCCCTAAGATGTTGTCATCTTACCTTCAGAGCCCATTACTTCCTTCATTAGCAGGTTGAGAGTGAGTGGAGAGAAGTCCCCCAACTGCTTCCTCCACCACAGAGCTGGCACTGGGCCCGAGGACACTGCCAGCACATGCAAACTCCACAGTGCCTGGTTTCTCAAATCCATTGCCATGATGCCCTTGAACTGACCAAATGAGGAAGGAGGAAGCCTCCCAGGGAACTCAGCTAACCCCACCCATAGCTGGGCAGTCGCCAGGCCCTGGAATCAAGCCAATCCAGAGGGCAGCTTTGCCAGGTTCACTGGTGATTTCACATCGGCGCTTGGCACCCAGGCTGCAAGGGTGGAATTCCCCACAGGGTGACCATCAACTCCCTCACCAGGCCACCCTTAATACCAGGCTATTTGGGGAATAACTTCTTCTCTTTGTCACCGACGAGCTTCACTGGGCTTTAATGTTTTCAAAATTCAGGTGGCCCTGGACCCTCCAAGCAGCACTCCTGCTGAATTGGTTTTCAGACGGTGCCACTTTAAACATGATTCAAGAAAAATTACCGTAGCCTCCACTCCATCTGTCTCCGGAAATGGTCTTTGTGCTCAGATCATTTGCCAGCGACACTCCATCTCCACAATTACCTTGGCTCTTTTATCTTTTATCTGTCTAGAACACAGAAGGGGAAGCAGCAGATAACACCGACATTTAAGTGACCTGTTCAGCTGAAATGCTTTTGCCCCTCCGAGTGCAAAATACCCCACGGCTACCCTGGCCTTTCCTGGGGCAGCGGCCCCCACACTGCCTCTAGGTTTGAAGCATGGTGAAGGCTGCCAATGAAATGGTTTCATCATCACAGGCTGCATCCTTAGAAATGCAGGGATGAGCCTGGACCCCAGCCACAACCAGACCCCCAGGTGGCCCCATGCCTTAAAGGTCAAGAGGAATAGAGCAAGAGTCAGGCAGGATGTTACCCTACCTGGCTCCAACCCATGTATCCTTTTAGGCACTTCCTACACCCAGACCGTGCACTCCGTGAAGAAGAAAGATGCTACCGTGTGCCTCCTGTCTTCAGGGATATAAAATATCAAAAGATAATGAACAAAACCAGGCAGTACATGCCAGGTTAATAATAACAGCTAGCGATATTGAGCTCTTACTACATGCCAGGCATTCTGCTAAGCACTTCATCACATTTTCTTATTTACTCTTTGCAACTATCCTATGAGGTGAACGTGATGGGCCTCATTTGTCAGATAAGGACACTGAGCTACAGTGAGATTAAACAGCTTGCCTGATGCCACACAGGCAGCACTTGCAGCCAGGCTTTCTGCTTTGTAAGCAAGACGCTGCTGCTTCCAAAGGGAGCAATTAATGGGCGGGAGAGGGGAGGCCCGGCCCCACTTCCTACTAAAGCCAGTTCATTGGTGGGTTCAAGTGTTAGGACAAGAAACTCATCAAAAGGGCAGCTCCCCGGGGTGGTGGCCATAAGTCCCAAGGCTCTGGTACTTCTCTAGAGACACAGCCCTACGTACTGTGCCCAGAGGTAGACTTTTCACTACCCTTTCCTGCCCTCCCTCAAGAGGGAGGTGTTCTCTTTCTTTCTATTTCTCTCTCCCTTCAAAATGAGCCTCCATGTCTTTCACTCAAGGACTGATCCCAAACCCAAGAATACCAGCCACATGGGCCCAGAAAGGATCTAGGAATCAAGCCAGGGCATTGCTCAGAGGACCTTGAAATAGGCCCTGAGAAGTCATATGAGTTCAAGGTAGCAAAAGGAGCAAGAAGAGCCCAAAATAGGCCCTGAGAAATCATATGAGTTCGAGGTAACAAAAGGAGCAAGAAGAGCCCAAGATGGACAAGCCACCCCAGGTCTTAGATGCACGGTGAGGGAGGTGGTGCTGAGATAGAAAATGGATCTGCCTTAGGGTCCCAGCCCCAAAGCAGGCTCTGAGACAAGACTCTGGGAGGCAATAGAAGAGGAAGGAGGAGTTCCTGTCGTGGCGCAGTGGTTAACGAATCCGACTAGGAACCATGAGGTTTCGGGTTCCATCCCTGCCCTTGCTCAGTGGGTTAACGATCCGGTGTTGCTATGAGCTGTAGTGCAGGTTGCAGATGCAGCTCGGATCCTGCGTTGCTGTGGCTCTGGCGTAGGCCGGTGGCTACAGCTCCGATTAGACCCCTAGCCTGGGAACTTCCATATGCCATGGGAGCGGCCCAAGAAACGGCAAAAAAACAAAAAAATAGGGAGAAAATAGTTTCAAATGATGCAACTGACAAGGGCTTAATCTCTAAGATATACAACAACTGATACAACTCAACAACCAAAAAATCAACAACCCAATAGTAAAAGGGGCAGGATACCTGAATAGGCATTTCTCCAATGAAGATATACAGAAGGCCAATAGGCACATGAAAAAATGTTCAACATCACTAATTATTAGAGAAATGCAAATCAAACTACTATGAGGTACCACCTCACACCAGTCAGAATGGCTGTCATTAACAAGTCAACAAATAATAAATGCTAGAGAGGGTGTGGAGAAAAGGGAACCCTCCTACATCTGTTGGTGGGTATGTAATTGGTAAAACCACTATGGAAAACAGGTACCTAAGAAAACTAAATATAGAACCACCATGTGACTCAGCAATCCCACTCCTGGGTATATATCTGAACAAAACTTTCACTGAAAAATATACATGCACTCCTATGTTCATTGCAGCACAATTCACAATACCCAAGACATGGAAACAACCTAAATGTTCATCAACAGATGAATAGATTAAGAAGATATGATAAATGAACACAATGGAATACTACTCAGCAATAAAAAAGAAAAAAATAATGCCATTTGCAGCAATATGGATGGAACTAGAGACTCTCATACTAAGTGAAGTAAGTCAGAAAGAGAAAGGCAAACACCATATGATATCACTGATATCTGAAATCTAATATACAGCACAAGTGAACCCTTCTATGAAAAGAAACAAACTCATGGACTTAGAGGAGAGACTTGTGGTTCCTGAAGGGGAGGGGGAGGGAGTGGGATGGACTGGAAGTTTGGGATTAATAGATGCAAACTATGGCATTTGGAGTGGATAGGCAATCAGATCCTCCTGTATATATATCTGGTCACTTGTGATGGAACATGATGGAGATAATGTGGAGATATATATACGTAAGACTGAGTCACTTTGCTGTACAGCAGAAATGGACAGAACAATGTAAATCAACAATAATAGAAAAAATGAAAACCTAAAAAAAAAAAAGAGGAAGGAGGTGTATTGAGCCATGTTAACAGGGAGTTTACCACTGGGGGCAATGGGGGTCACAACTGCACAGGGAACTCCCGCAGAGGATGAGGAACAAACTTTAGAGCTGTCCCACCCTTCAGGTTAGGGACCCTGGGTATTTGCCTATCAGCACCTTCACATAAGTAATTGAGGGCTGCTCCCATGGGAGATGCAGCATCTCAGCCCCACCTGCTCAGGCTCAGCAAATTCCTTCTACAGCTATAGGATGCCCCCAGGCAGACAGTCACAGGTGCTTGCAGAAAAAAGCCCTGGTTGGGTGCGTCCAGGGCATGTGGGCAGGTACTAATAAGGTCAGAGCCAGAGAAAACAGTATCTGAGAGAGAAAGAGTATAAGAACACAGGGCACAAGGGACTGCGAGCTCCCAGTGCAGACCGACGTGACACAAGGACAGGTAGGGCTGGGGGTTTCAAGGGTCAGGGTTGGGCTGATGGGGAAGCAGCTTTGGTGGGCAAGCGACTCAGCCCTCCGTTCTGCACAGACCTGTTCTGCAGCCGCTTCTGTGTCCTAGGGAGCAGCTGGCTAGTCAGCCTGCGATGGGACCCCAGGAAATGGAAGGGCATCCTGCCAGACCTTGGTCCTCTTATCACCTCTAGCTTCTCTCCCTCCCTCCACTATGCTCTGCAGGGCTTCCCTGCCCTTGATCCCTGGGATGGGGGCCTGGTGACTCTGCTGAGATGCTGCCTCCTCTATTGCAGCCCAGACCTACAGCCTGGCCCCATGACAGTGGCCCTAGGACTGTCACTCTGCAAATAATTGCAGTCAAGGGGAGAGGTGCAGAAGCCACCAGCAGGATCTGAGATAGACATCTGTAATTTCTCATTCAGGAAAAAACAGAACTTTAAAAAGAAGTGCTATTTCAATTTTCTCACTCACATTCTTCTTTAACCTTAGACTGAGGGAGGAATAAACTCTCTTTGATTTGTAGACTGACTTCCTTAAAGAGCCACCTTGTCCTGTTTTAAATTTATTTTTTTCCTTTTGCTTGGGGCAGACACCAGGGGCCCAAAGCGGGAACGTGGTACCTTGGTCAGATGGCTCAAAATGCCAAAAGTTACCGTAGGGAATATCATGCTATCAATCCATCTTTCCTGCTAATCCAAAAGTCAAATAAGTCCATGGAGGGCTTTTTTTTTTTTTTTTTTCCTAGAATTTCAGGCTCCCTGAGGACTAATTTCTCTGAAAGCTGCATTAAACTAATAGCACCATAAAAGGCCCATTGTGAGATGTAATTGGTTTGCAGGACTTTCCTATAAAAATAATAAAAGACTGCCAAAGGCAGTTTCCAAAGGTCAATTATCTTTGTGTTGCTTGAGTTGAATGGAGGTCAGTCCCAGAATTCCACTTTATAGGCATATTAATCAGAACCAGGCCTGCCATACCCCTCTGACCCGGTCAGCTGTCAGAGAAGTCACAGGCTCCACCTTGGGCTCCTAAGGAGCACTCTGGGCTCCTCTTTTCCCAGGAGGATATGGGCCCATCATCACAGTGAGTGCAGGGCTGGGAGCTGAAATGTCCAAGCCAAAATGAAAAGAAGAAAAGCTATGCCCTGAGCACAAAAAAAGAAGAGTGAGTCAGGTCCTGTGTTGAGAGACTAGGTGGGACAGCACCCCTGTCTCCAAGGAGATGGAGAAGAGCTTTTGACTCTTGGTTATATTTGACCAAAACAAGCTTAAACTACCTTAACCAAAAGTGAAATGTTTAAGTGGCAAACACAGCTGGAAATTTTGAGGATGGCAGGATCCAAGGCCTCAAACAATGTCAACTCACTGATGAGAGACTGTTCTCAGCTTCCCTCTCCCCTCTGTGTGTGTGAGTCCTCCCCTTTTCTCTCTCCCTGTGTCTATCTCTGTACTGCTGGTCCCTGCTCTTGAATAGGCTCTCTGCCATGTGGCCATCAAGAAGGCATCAGGCTACCCTTATTGTCAATTTTCCCTATTGAGCCACCTCAGTATAAAAAGATGCTTTTATCCTAGAGTTCATATATCAATTCTAGGGAAAACTCTGATAAGCCCTGTTGGGATCACATGCCCACCCCTGAACTAATCATCATATCCAAGGGGTTGCAAGAATATGATTCACTCAGACTGGGTCATACATGGCCCACATGTGGCTAGAAGGTCTGGAGAGGGAATACATAGAGCACATTTAACAATTAACTAGGAGTTCCTGTTATGGTTCAGTGGTAATGAACCTGATTGGTATCCATGAGAACACATGTTCGATCCCTGGCCTTGATCAACAGGTTAAGTATCCTGCTTTGCCATGAGCTGTGGTATAGGTCAAAGACACCTTGGATCTGGTGTTGCTGTGGCTGTGGTATAGGCTGGAAGCTGTAGCTCTGATTCGACCCCTAGCCTGAGAACTTCCTTATGGCAAGTGGCCCTAAAGAGAAAAAAAATTAACCATTCACATTGAGCAGGGGAAAGGGGAGTTCCCCCAAGGACAGGATGATGGCAAATAAAATGTTGCCCACCCAGAGGAAGTTTCCCAACTTCAACATGAACTCTTCTGGTTAGATTAAGTTGTCTTCATTCCAAATAACCCATTAGTCTATCCATCTCTCTTTTCTTCCACCCACCCAGCCAGCCAGCCAGCCACCAAACAACTCCTCCATCTATCCATTCATCCATCCAGCCATCCATCTATCTATCCACGTATCTGGCAAAAGATTTGGTTTTATAGGAACAAGATCTTTCCTTTCCTGCCTCTGCTCAAAATAAAATCTGAAAACAATTATTCTTGCAGGACCTTAAGTTTCTAAAAGAATGAATTATCCTCAAGCCCTAGGGTCTATAAGTCTAAATAAGGAGGCATAAAAAAGTTTGGAAGGTTATACACCCAAATATCAGCAATGGTTATCTCTAAACAGTGTGGCTCCTTTTTTTTCTTTATATCATATTTTCTATTCTTTGTAATAAAAATGTATTGCTTGTAATGTTTAAAAAGGAAAAAATAATGCTAAAAACCTCTTAATCTCATTACTCTGATTCTATAATGCACCAAGTAACTTTTGGGGGTACTTAAATTGGCTTTTCAAGTCAATATTGCTGCTAAAGAGAGAAGAGGCTAAGCATCCTATTGAAAGACAATAGCTGTATCTTTCAATAATGACAATGTCGTTCAATCATGCTAGTCAACCAACTCTTTTCTGAGTTTCAGAGCCTCAGGAGGTGTTGGTGCAACAGCCAGTTTCTTCTTAGCAAAACTTGAAGGCAACAGCCAAGGCTCTGGAGGATAAAAATGTTTTTGCCTTCTCACGATAGCCCTGTGGTGGCTGGCCACCTTTGCAGCCAGCCACAGGGCCATTACTCATTAGCAGCTAAGTAAAACCCAGAGCATTTTCTATCATCGACATGAGGGGGGTTGTCTATTGATGCAATCAGTAACTATCCACACTGAGCATGAAAGGGATGTGTCCTTCCTGGGAACAGCAGCAGAAATGTTCCAGCTGGGTCTGGGGACTGCCTAAGGAGTCATTTCTATGTTGGGAATAAAAGTAGAAATTATCAGATCTTTGAAATAGCTTAAAGTTAGATCTTAATATTTCAAATAGGATCAAAGTGCCTTAGTAAAGGAGAGTACTTTTCATGGAGTCCTTTGTCACACAGATATGGAAATACACATACATGTCAGTCAAAACTATTTTAAACTTTTATACCCAGACTCATGTTAAAAGAGGTAGGACTGCTGATCAAATAAGAAGTACAATTTTTAAAGGATGTTGGTGCTTCTCAGATGTAAAACTGTTAAATGATTGAACACCAAGCTTCATAATATTCATGTGGACCCTGAATCTGATATATTTCCCAAGGAAAACAGCTATCAATCAGAAATAGGCTAACATTTCCCATTCATCTCCTTTGATTTATATGCTTTGTTTCAAGCAGTCTCTTTACAACAACCCTACACATTTCTGAAGATGGGAAATCAATGAATACATCAGGTCCCTGGAAGAACTTTCACCCAAGTCTCTTGACTCTATCCCATACTTCCTCCCATGACCCCTATGTGTCCTTGTTAGCCATGCCCTGTGGCTGCATGTAGCATGCACATTTGTAGGCATCACACGTGTGATAAGCTTGTGCAATGCTCGGGTACTACATTTTCTGCACCAACTACAAAATAACATTCAGGCAATGGAAAGGGATGCCAAGTGAGAACAAGCCAAATGAAAAAAGTAAAATAGAAGGTAGAGTTAACTCCAAAAGCGTAAAGTCAATTTAACTTAAAGAGTCCTTCCACTGCATAGAAAGTAGCAGCTGAGCAGTAGGTTCTGGATGAGCCTGGCCATTTCTGGCTTAAATACAACCTCTTCAGAGGAAATTTCCTGAAGTGTCAGGTAGGCATAATTTTAAAATGTAACACTAAATGTCAGTAGGGAAATAAACCCTGTGGTTATAAATCCCATAAGGAAATAGTAAAAATGTCTCTGACTAGATAACAGCATGACACACCGATGTTCCAGAAAGACAAACACCAGCATAAGTTGCTACCTACTTAAAAAAAGCAGTGGTGACAAATTGACTCTCGATACTTTGCTGAGTCCTTCCTATTCATGCTTGGAAAGCTACAGGGCCCCAGGGCCTGTTCTCAGACACGGCTTTCTGGTAGGGGTGCTGGTCCAAACCGGGTTTATTTCTTCTAAGTCTCAGACAGGGGAAAGTACAAATCTTTCTTTAGAGGTTATAGAAAACAAAACTGGCTTATGGAGAGTGTGGATTTTGTGGTTGTTGTTCCTTAACAATAACAAGAGGATTTGGATACCCACATGTTTATGAAGTATAAATCTTGTTTGAATCTATCGAAGTTAAAAAGATCTGTGATGGCTCTTTGGAGAAGAAAACAGTGCCTGTATCAAATTGTACTGAGCAGTGTTCTTTGCTGTTGTGAGATATTGATAAATCTCCAGGTCTTCAACAAGGCGAGTCGAGAATGGGAAAGTTATTTCAAATCATATCTCAGGTAGGCGTCTGAGCCAAAATAAGATAAAAGTCATTAATTTTTTTTTTCTATTAAGCCACCAAGCACAAGTGGAATAGTTCGCTCCTTTATTTTGTCCTGAAATCTAGTAAGAACAAGAGCCAAGATTCCTGTTCTAAATCTTCAGAGAACTGCACAAAATTGTTCTTTTTCTTCTTCCTTGGCAAAAATGACAAGGTGCGAACACAACTGTCATTTAACATGTTAATTAGTACAGGAAGATATAGTTAGGTATTATAAGCATTCCTTTCCCATCACAAACATCAATGATGCCAAGGAGATTAATGTCTCCATCACTGTTAGGGTAATAGCCCACCTGATGGATAGGTATGCTCTCCCTGTCTTGATTTGGTAACACAATATCCCAAATTAATTTCTGAATGATTTCCCCAGGCCTTTTCAGAGATGAAAAGAGTCACAGAGGCCAAAGGCATCCTCAGGCAAATCTTCACATCTGTGAACATAAAGAGCCTTAGACTAAACGACTTAACTTACTGTAACAACATAAGTCTGGGTAACACCAGGAAGGTGGCCAAAGTTGACCCTGCAACTCAAGCCAAAGCTGGAACATTCTCTGATGGTGACAAACAAGAAAGACAGCTCGCACTCGAGGATTTAGCCACCTAAACTAAAAATCCCACTGCTGTCAGTTCATCTATGACGCCACAACATCTTTAGCAGGCTGTGTTTAGGAGGGGTTATATAAATAATTTATATTACACCCGGCTTTCCTTTTATTTCAAGAAAGTCAAAGTTTTTCAATCAGAAAATAAATCCCTGGCAGGCAGTTTGCCTAATCATAAGTAGACTGCTCGTTTACCTGGATCATTCCATCCCTGCCCTCCACTCTCTCTCTGTCCATCTAATATCCAGGCTGCTGGTGGTCCAGTTACCTTGTCCCATGGCCCAGTTTTCTCCCTACATCTCTGTCCACTTCTCACCAACCCCTGTAGATTATATACTCGAGGAGTCAGGTCACTGTAGTCTTTGCTTCCCACATTTTTGTTTAATTTAGAGCTTTTGTGTGTCTTTCCTATATAATCAGTTATAAGGTATAACTACTTTTTTGAGTAGCATTACCATTCCATCAAGTTTATTAATTCTTTAGAAAAACAGCATTTCATAACATTTGAGTTGGGAGTGCTTCTCCTCATGTGCCTGCTCTGTACTTTCTCCAGTGCACAGATTCTCCAATAGCCCCATACACAATCTTCTCCCTGCCTGCTTCCACACTTCAGGTAAAACAAGGTCACCAGAGTTAAGGCAACCTGTTGCACTTACAGACAGCAAATATCTACAGACCATTCTGCCTTATGTTTGCTGGAGATCATCTCCTACAACTTGAGTCATTGATGCTGGTTCCACACTCAGGGACCCCACAGACAACCTCAATGTCCATTCTAACTTGTAGCACCTCAACTAACTAGAGACAGTGATTTCATCCCTCTTAGCAGGAGCATTGGGCTCAAACAGCGGCACCAGTCAAAAGTCCTATGTGGGATTCTGGGGAACCAAAGTGCAGCTCATCCAAGGGGACTGGCAGTGAATTGGAACCACGTGAACTTTGTCACAGATAAATGAAGATCCAGTGCTGCTGGAGCTCCCAAATTCTCAAGTGAAGCATGAAATTGGGATCTGTATGTAAAATTTCCCAGTTTTTTAAAGCTGACAACCAAGTCAGAAAGTAATTTTAAACATCATGTAGGCTAAGTGAAATACATCTGCCAGCCCAGATCCAAACCACAGAATACAAGCTGGAATTCACTTCTCTAAAACCTTCTCTGGACCAGAGGTGTGGTAGTTGAGACAACAATGGAAAACACAGTTTCGAGATTTCTTTTTATTCTTATTGACCTATACGCTGGCCTACAAAAATGGTTAAGTGTCTTGCTGAGAGCATATATTTGCATTCACTTGGAGGTTTTCTTTAAGTCATTTTGACCAAACTAATCCCTCTGCAAGACTGCCTGAAAGAATACAAGGTGTATGGTTGTAAGGTACCTAGATAAACAGCAAATATCATTATTCATACATCCATATATGGTCTTATGAAATTCACTCAGATGCTCTGAGCCTCAATTTCCTAATCTAGAAGCTGGGATTTAAAAAAAAATATCTTCCTTGGTGGAACTTAATTACTACCTTCCCTTGATGGGTTGAGGTTGCGCTAGAATTAGCGACCACTTCCAAAGAACAGAGTATGGAAGGGGGAAATTAGTGACTTTCCAGGGGAGAAAACTGGAAAATGCTATCTTAACCAAATGATAAAGGTGAACATCATCTATGATGTGACATGACTGTCATGTATCTCTTGATGTGCAGGGATTAGAAGGGCATTTCCCCTCTGTGCCAGTCCTCCCCCCAAACTATAACATCAGTCTAATCATGAGGAAAGCATTATATAAGTTCATACGGAGGCATAACTACAAAAGAGTGATTCAAAGCAGAAGTAGTAGTTATTTGGGTTAAATGCTGTTGAGACACTGTATAAGATTAGGACAGGAAAGTTTCTACTGACTCGAAAGTTTCCAGAGGAGTGGCTGGAAACTAAAGCTAGATTGGATAGAATTGAAGAGTGAACCAAGAATAGATAAGGGGTTCAAGAAGATTTTCTGGAAAAGAAAGAAAAGATACTGGAATATGAGTGGAAGGAGGATATGAAATCAAGGAAGATTGCTGTTTTTAATGGGCCATACTGGTAAATATGTATGAGTTAATGATGATGACCCTGTAGAGTAGGCAGACCAGTGATGTAAAAGAAAGGCATTAAAACTTGTTGAAACAGCAAGCTGTTGAGAAAGTGAGGAGATGAGATCCAGAACACAGGAAGAGGTTCACCTTCTATAGCAGTGGGGATATTTAGTGAGAGGGATATGATGATAGGCAAAGCTCCAAGTAGATGTATAGGTTTGTTTGTGGAGAGATTATGGCTTCAACATTCTTGATTAAGCATGAAGCAAGCCATGAGTTAAAACTCAGAAGGTAAGGGGTGGGGAAGGCTGATAAAAAGGGAGCATTCTCACACTTGGAGACATGCCACTCTATTACTGAAGAAAGGGAAAGATCAAGGGAGATTAAAGTGTTTGCAAGGAAACAAGAGTAACCATAGGCCATAAAATCTAAGCCACATGAGGAGGGAAAAGAAGAAAAGGGATGAATAGTGACAAAGTAGCAGAGTCTAAGTTTTGAAAGGCTTGGTGATCTTGGGAAACAGTTGCAATTGTTATTCTAGAGCATATTATCTGAAAGAATAAGATGAATATTGAAAATCAAGATTTCAAGACTAAATAATTGGAAGAATTGTCAAAGAGGGATGGGGGTTGGGTCAGTATGAATAACAGGAGAATGGGATGGGCATCAGAGATCGACGAAAACCTCAACGTCATGAGGAGGGCCATGATAGGATTAGGCGAAGAGTCATATCAGTTCATGTCTTGCCTCTGAAAATCAAGCTCCATGACCCAGGAGGCTGCTTCCTCTCTTACTAACAAGCCTGTATGGGTCTCCTTCTCTCAAGGAGGAGACACTATGTGTAAAACAGCCGTTCTCAAGCCTGGCTGTGCATCAAAACCACATGGGAGCTTTGAAACATCCTGATGCCAACATCATACCCAGGCCAATAAAATCAATTTTGGGGGAGGGACCAGAAATGAGTATTTTTGAAAGCTCCCCAAGCAATTGCCAGGCACAACCAGGTTTGAGAATGTGAATCCTTCTCTCAAAGATCTTGGGGTGTCGCCTGGGCACTAAGGTTATTAAAAGGCTTTCTGATGATGGCTATTCCTGTTATCATTACACTTATTAAGTTCCCTTGCATTGTTACAATGAGAAGGAAGAAAAGGAATTATCTTCATTCAAATAGAAGAGAACAAAGTTATTATGGAACTAGAGCAAAGAATCCCTAGCATTCTGTCTCATTTATTTATTTATTTATATTGCTTTTTAGGGCCACACCTGCAGCATACGGAAGTTCCCAGGCTAGAAGTCAAATCGGAGCTGCAGCGGCCACCGGCCTACACCACAGCCACAGCAGCATGGGATCCGAGCCACATTTGTGACCTACACCACAACTCATGGAAATGCCAGATCCTTAACCCACTGAGCAGAGCCAGGGATTGAACCCACATCCTCATGGATACTAGCTGGGTTCGTTAGCACTGAGCCACAATGGGAACTTCGGTACAATGTACTTTAATAGTCATTCAATCTTCTAACATCTATTTAAAGAGCAAAATAGAAGGCTTTGCAATCCAAGGAGGATTCTTAGTTCATTCAAACAACTAAGCATATTTTATGATGTTTATTATCTGTTCAACTGACCACTTGGAAGAATATTTTTAAATTTTCCAGGCTACTTTTAGGAGCAAGGAGATGATTTTTAGATAATAGTAATTAAACCTGACACTGATTGAGCACTTACTACATGCCAGGCACTGTGTAAATATCAAATTTGGTCTCCTGTAGTCCTTATAATAATTCTATGAGATGAGTACTATTATTATTCCCACTTTACAAATGACAGTCTAAAGGCTGGAGAGGCTACTTAACTAGCCTGAGATCAAACATCTACAACTGGAAGGATATGATTCAAATTAAAAAGTCCATCTGGTCCCCAAACCTGTGTGCTCTTAACCACTATACTGTCTATTTATAAGACACAGAATACTGTCCTAGTCTATAAGACAAGAAAGGGAACAGAATTGTGGGCAAAGATGGAGGGATTAATCTTAGAGAAATAGTAGAGACATGCTCTCTTACCTGATAGAATGAAAGGAAGGATAGCTGGGGGAAAAAATTTAAAGGACCTCAAAGGTGAAGAGGAGAAAACTGAAAAATTCTAAAATTTACAAGGACATTTCCTAAAATTCTTAGCATGATAAATTATATACAGTAGAAATTCAAAACATACTGTTGACTGAGTATTTTTCAATTGCCATTGTATCATTAAACAAGAAATCTTAATGGAAATAGTTGCTTTGTCAAAGAGCTCAGATTCTGGAAGATTTTTGTTCATTTTTTTAAATTGATATGTTTATTATAATCATATTATTTGTACAATTTTTTTAATACAATAGACACACAGAATGGGACACATCCTCATGGATACTAGTTGGGTTCGTTAACCACTGAGCCACGATGGGAACTCCCTGTACAAATTTCTTAGAAAATATAAATATCAGAAAGGAAGAAAGAAAGAAGGAGAGAAGGAGGGAGGGAAGAAGCAAGGGAGCAAAAAGCCAGTTAACAAATGGAGAAGGAATGATAGAATAAAAAAGTCACCATTTGGCAAAATATTTTAACTGCTGTTGATTCAGGAAAGAATCATCAATAGTACTAAAACTAGTGGGTAAAGTCTAAGGAGGAAAGAATATTGATAGTCTTATTTTATTTGCCTATTACATATTCATTAGTTGCAATAAATCGAAAAGTAAATATACAGTGGAGAAACATGGCAATATCACCTTAACCAAGCCATTAAACTTAACCTGTTAAGTTAGAGGACTGACCATCTGCCTCCTGATATAACGTAATGAGAACTCGGCATCACTTCTCTGATATTTCTGCCAAAATTGCATGATCTAAATGTAACCATAAGAATACTGAACAAAATTAAAATGAGATTAAAAAATAAACTTCAATGCCACGAAATACAGACTCACAGTCCACTCCAGATTAAAAGGGTCTAAAGATATGTGACAACTGAATGTAAGACACAATATTGGATTTTCATTTGCCATAAAGAATAAAAATGAGGTAACATGTTAAACTTCAATAAAGTCTCTATTTTAGAAAATGCTATTATATAGTGTTAATTTTCTGAGATTGATTTTATCAGAATTATGTACCAAGAGTTTGTTGTTTTAAAGAAATACATTCTGAATCATTTAGGAATAAAGAGGCATCATCTCTACAATTTACTCTTAAATGAGTTCAAAAAACCCCAGACAAATGAATAAAGCAAATGTAATAAAATAACAGCAGTTGCTTAATTTGGGTGAAGCATATCAAGGAACTCTTGGTACTATTCTTGTGCTTTTTCTGTAAGTCTAAAAATAACTGGTCAAATATGAATAAGCTCTAAGGTAATCCACAAGCAATTTAACTATCTACCAAAACAAACTTGTACACTCTTTAAAGGAAGACAACAGAATCCAGACACTCAACAGTGTAATACTCACAATATCTAGCATCCAATAGAAAATTACCAGATTTGTGGGAGTTCCCGTCATGGCTCAGCAGAAACAAACCTGACTAGGATCCATGAGGACACAGGGTCGACCCCTGGCCTCGCTCAGTGGGTTAAGGATCTGGCATTGCTGTGGTGTAGGTGTAGGTCACAGAAATGACTCGGTGTTGCTGTGGCTGTGGCATAGGCCAGCAGCTATAGCTCCAATTTGACCCCTAGCCTGGGAATCCCCATGTGCCACAGGTACAGCCCTAAAAAGACAGACAGAGAGACAGACAGACAGAAAGAAAGAAAATTACCAGATTTGCAAAGATGCAGGAAAATATTAACCAAACCAGCAGAAAATTCTCAGTCAGTAGAAAGAACCAGAGATGATGTATTTAGTAGAAAGGGATTTCAAAACAGCTATGGTAAAAATAAAAACAGCTCCTGGACATAAAGAATGCATGAACATAAAGAGAAAAGAGATGGAAGATAGAAAAGTAACCAAATGAAACTTCTAAAGCTGAAAAATGTAATATCTAAAAAATAAAATTTACTGAATAGTTTAACCACAGAATAAATACTACACAAAGAAATATTAGTGAAACTGTAAGATATAGCAATAGAAACTATCCAGAGTTTCTACTCCAAAAAATCACAAAACAAAATTTAAAAAGGCTGAAAATAGGGAAATCTATGCCATAAGATATTAGCAAACTATCTAATAGAAACCCCAGAAAGAAAAAAACTTAAAGAAATAATGGCCAAATTTTTTCCAAACTTTATGAAAACTACAAATCCCATAATCTCAATGACCTCCAAGCAGGAGAAAATCACATAAAGAAAACCACACCAAGAACATCACAACAAAATACTAAAAAATACTAAAATACTAAAAATCAGTATAAGATTTTATAAGATAAATTTTGTGTTTTGTTTTTTTGTTTATGGGTTTTTTTGGGGTTTTTTTTTTTTGTCTTTTTGCCATTTCTTGGGCTGCTGCCACAGCATATGGAGGTACCCAGGCTAGGGGTCGAATCACAGCTGTAGCCACCGGCCTACGCCAGAGCCACAGCAACACAGGATCCGAGCCACATCTGCAACCTGCACCACAGCTCACGGCAATGCTGGATCCTTAACCCACTGAGCAAGGCCAGGGATCGAACCCACAACCCCATGGTTCCTAGTCGGATTCATTAACCACTGAGCCACAACAGGAACTCCTAAGATAAATTTTGTAAATTCACGTGAACAAAAGATAAGAATATTTGCAGATTCACAATCGGAAAAAATATATACCAGAAAACAATATAACAATAAACAAAGGAAGAGGTTGGTAAAAAGGGTACAAACTTTCTATTATAAGAAGAATAAGGCCTGAGGATTTAAAGTCTAACACGGTGACCATAGTTGATAAAACTGTATTATATAATTGAAATTTGCTGAACATAGAACTAAAATGTTCTCACCACCACCACCCCCCAAAATTAAGGTAAATATGTGAGGTAATGAATGTGTTAATTAATTCAATGCGGAGAATTCTTTTACAATGTACACGTAAACCAAATCATCATGTTGTGAGCTTTAAATATCTTGCAATTTGTCAATTACACCTCAATAAAGCTAAAAAGAAAACAATAAAAAAGCAGACAGGAAAAGAGGAACAATTTACAGATGGGACAAATAGAAAACAGAGAGTTCCTATTGTGGTTCAGTAGTAACAAAACCAGCTAGTATCCATGAGGATGCTGGTTCAAGCCCTGGCTTTGCTTGGTGGATTAAGAATCCAGCACTGCCATGAGCTGTGGCGTAGGTCGTAGATGTGCCTCAGATCCCACATTGCTGTGGCTGTAGTGTAGGCCAGAAGCTGCAGCTCCAATTTGACCCCCTAGCCTGGGAACTTTCATATACCATAGGTGCAGTCCTAAAAAAAAAAAGGAAAGAAAGAAAGAAAGAGAAAACCAAAACCAAAAGAAAGATTGTACACCTACTAAACTGTATATTGATAACTGCATTAATATAATTGGTCTAATACCTCCAATTAAAAGGCAAGTGTGCCATACTGAACTTAAAAGGAAAAATGCAATATCCGACTATATTCTAACTACAATGGATATACTTTAATATAAGGATACCAATAGCTTAGAAGTAAAGGGATGTGAAAAACTGTAATATAAAAACACTAATAATAATAAAACTGGAGTGACTATATTAACATTAGACAAAACAGACTTTGAGACAAATAATATTACTAGGAATAAATAGAGGTCTTTTGTAATAATAAGAGGGTCAATTTATCAAAAAAATAAGATCCTAAATGTATATGCACTAATTTCAAAGCTTCAAAATACAGGCAATGAAAATTGACAACAATGAAAGCATAAATAGAAAAAGTCACAATCATATTTGGAGTTTTGACACTCGACCCTCAGTAATCAATAAAACAAGTAGGAAGAAAACCAGTAAAAATTTAGAAGACCTGAAAGACAACAGCGAACTAAATTGACCTAATTGACAGTTATACAACACTCCAACCCACAAAAGCAAAATACACATTATTTTCAAATACACATAGAAAGTCATCAAGACAGTTCATGCTCTGGCCCATGGAAAAAATGTCAATCATTTTGAAATGATTCAAAGTATACAGGACATGTTCTCTGATGACTACATAATTAAATTAAAAATTAGTAACAAAAAGATGTCTAGAAAAGCACTCAAATGTTTCTGAAATTTAAAAACATAATTCTAAAAAGCTCATGTGTCAAAAAACCAGTTATACAGGAAAGCAGAATAGTAATGAAATTAGACTGAATAATAATGAAAACACAGCATATTAAGATATGGGGGTGCATCTTAAGCTGAGCTTAGATAGAAATGTATAGCTTTAAAAAAGAAAGGGCTAAAATCAACCACCTTAAGAAATAACAGAAAGAGAAAATCAAACCCAAAGTAGAACAGAGAAGATACTAAGCATTAGAGCAGAAATCAATGAAATAAAAACTAACAATAGAGAAAAATTAATAATAAAAAAGTTGATTCTTTGAAAATATCAACAAAATTTTATTGTTAAACTCCTACCTAGACTCTCAAAAGAAAAAAAAAAAGTAGAACACTTTAAATTACCAGTATCTAGAATAAAATAAGAAGTATCTGTTCAGATACTAGCAAAGTTAAGGGTAGTAAAAAAATATTGTGAACTTTAAGTTAATAAATTTAACAACTTATATGAAAACACAAACTCTTGAAAGACATGAGTTATCAAAAGCAACACAAGATGAAACAAAAAATCCAAATAACCTCATATCTATTTAATATCTTCCCACAAGGAAAAAATGTGATTTCAGATAGTAAATTAAATCAAATATTTAAGGAAGAAATAATACCAAATTGTTAACCTTAATAGTAAATTACATAAAATATTTAAGGAAGAAATACCAAATCTTCACTAAACATTTCAAGAAAGTGTGGAGAAGGATCATTTCCCAATTCAGTTTATGAGGCCAGCAAACCCTTGAAACTGAAACCAGACAAATATTGTATAAGAAAAGAGAACTACAGACCGATACCCCTGATGAACATAGCTGTAAACAGCATTAACAAAATGTTAGCAAATCTAATTCAACACTATATAAAAATGGTATGTATAAAAATGACCAGGTAAGGTTTACCCAAAGAATGAAAAGTTGGTTTAACATTTGAAAGGTAACCTAATTCACTACAGTAACATAAACGAGAAAAAAAAACATATGAATATCTCAGCACCTGCAGAAAAAACATTGATGAAATTTAATGTCCATGCATGATTAAAATTCTTAGCAAACGGAGTTCCCGTCATGGCGCAGTGGTTAACGAATCCGACTAGGAACCATGAGGTTGCGGGTTCGCTCCCTGCCCTTGCTCAGTGGGTTAACGATCCGGTGTCACGTTACCCTGAGCTGTGGTGCTGTGGCTCTGGCGTAGGCCGGTGGCTACAGCTCCGATTCGACCCCTAGCCTGGGAAGCTCCATATGCCACGAGAGCGGCCCAAGAAATAGCAAAAAGACAAAAAAAAAAAAAAAAAATCCCAAGGAAAACCAAAAAGCTGTAAAACAAATGAATTTAACAACATCCTTGGAAACAAAAGGAATATACAAAAATCAGATATAGTTCCACATACTAATAACAAACAGAAAATAAGATTTAAAATACTGTTTATAATATCAGAAATTGCAGAATAATAAGCCATAAATTTAACAAAATATGTGAAATATCTGCACACTGAAACCCACAAAATGTCACTCATGTTTTAAAAATCTAAATCAATGGGGCATACGCCATGTTCACAGACTGAAAAATCTCAATATTGTTAAAATGAAAAAAAAAAAATGTAGTTCCCATCATGGCACAGCGGAAACAAATCCGACTGGGCACCATGAGGTTGTGGGTTTGATCCCTCACCTCGCTCAGTGGGTTGGGGATCCAGCGTTGCCATGAGCTGTGGTATAGGTCTCAGACGAGGCTCAGATCTGGCGTTGCTGTGGCTGTGGCTTATGGGCCGGCAGCTGTAGCTCCAATTAGACCCCAGGCCTGGAAACCTCCATATGCGGCAGGTAGCCCTAAAAAGACAAAAGACCAAAAAAAAAAAAAAAAAAGACAGTTCTATCCAAATTGATCCCTGGATTCAATGCAATCCCAAACTCCCAGCAGGTTTTTTTGTAGAAATTGATAAGCTGATTCTAAGCTGTATATAATTATGGATAAAACCTAGAACAATAAAGACATTTCTAAAGAAAAAGAAAAAAGTTAAAGATCTTATACCATTAAATTTCAAGACTTAGTATAAGGTTAGTATTATCAAAACAGATAGGTATAGAACTACAGAACAGAATAGAGTTCATAAATAGAACTATTCAAATAAAGTCAACTGATTTGCTACAAATATGCCAAAGTAATTCAATGGAAAATGACAGCCTTTTCAGTAAATGGTCCTGAACAACTGGATGTGCATATAGAACAAAAATGAACCTCTAACCTCACACCATACATAAAATGAACACTAAATGGATCATAAATATAAACATAAAAACTAAAAGTATAATAAAGCTTACAGATAAAAACAGATATAAAATCATTACCATCTTGGAACAGGCAAAAATCACTTACTATAAGAAAAGTACAAACTACATAAGGAAAAATAAGGCTAAATTGGACCTGAATAAAATTTAAAAGGCCTGCTCTTCCAAATTCACTGTTAAGAAGATGAAAAGGTAAGCCATAGACTAAGTATAAATATTTGCAATACATATACCTGGCAAAGTTTTGCATTCAGAATACACAACTTTTACAATCTAATAAGAAGATTAAAAAATGGTCAAAAGATTTCAAGACATTTCACATATGAATGACGAAAAGCCCACAAAAAAGAATGATTATTATTAGTCATCAGGAAATATAAACTCAAACCACAATGAGCTATCACGAAAGATCCAATAGAATGGCTTAAAAAAATACTGGCAATACTAGGAGTTCCTGTCGTGGCGCTGTGGTTAACGAATCCGACTACGAACCATGAGGTTGCGGGTTCGGTCCCTGCCCTTGCTCAGTGGGTTAACGATCCAGTGTTGCGTTGCCCTGAGCTGTGGTGTAGGTTGCAGACGAGGCTCGGATCCCGCGTTGCTGTGGCTCTGGCGTAGGCCGGTGGCTACAGCTCCGATTCGACCCCTAGCCTGGGAAGCTCCATATGCCATGGGAGCAGCCCAAAGAAATAGCAAAAAAAAAAAAAAAAAAAAAATACTGGCAATACTAAACACTGAGAAAAATTAGAGTAACTGGAATCCACACACATTGTTGGTAGGAATGTAAAATGACCCAATCAGTTAGGAAACCAGTTTAGCAGTTTCTTATCAAGTTAAATATACACTCACCCTTGAATTAATCCAGCAACTTCATCCCTCAGTATTTATCCAAGAGAAATGATAATATTTGTTCACATAAAACATGTACATGAACATTCACAGCAACTCTATTCATAATAGCTAAACACTGGAAAAGATCTGAACTCCCATCAACAGGTCAATCAATAGACAAATTGTGTTGGCAATATAATGGAGTATTACTCAGCAATAAAAATGAATTAATTGCTGATATACATAACAACATGAGAGAACCTCAAAAAATAAAAATTACGGCATTAAAAAAAGCCAGGTGCAAAAGAGTGCCTACTGCATGATTCCATTTATATGAAATCTAAGAAAGACATAACCAGTATATAACGATGAAGAGCAGACCCCATCATTGCTTAGGCTGGAGGGAGACTACAAATATTGAATGCCAAGGGGTATAAAGGCATTCTCAAGCGGGATGGGGGTCTGGTGACTGTGGTCGTGGTTACATGGGCATATGCACTGGTCAAAACTTACCGAACTGTATACTTAAAATATGTGCTTTTATTAAATGTAAATTATATCTCAATTATATCTTTGATTTTTTAAAATGAAACATATCTATAAATACTTATTTTAAATGTCTAGAAAGATACACTCAAAATTATAAAAACAGTAGTATTTCAAGGGCGATATTCAAAATATTTAACAGTTGGGAATTATAAGCACCAACCAGTCAGAAAAGATGGTGTGTATCCACAACTGATTCCGCCAACCCAGGTGAATGAGATGTGGGTTAGCCCAGGAAAACAATAGTTATCAATATATGGTGGGATTATTGATGCCCTTTTTCTTTTTGCTTATTCGTATTTTCACATTGTCTATCTGTATTTTAATCAAGTACTTTAAAATAAGTGGGAAAGTCTATGTTTAATAAAAGTCTATTTTCAAGAAAAATGATGCCCTGTTGATACCACGTTTTCATACTGTTATAAAATTCTAATGGGTCACAAAACCCTAATGGAACTTTTAAATAATAGATATGAGAAATGATATACTAAAACAGCATTGAATTAGAAGTTAAAAATGGATAATGCCATAACAATAACTCTCATCTACTACGAAGAAAATAGTGAGATATATTTTTAAACTATTTTAACATTTTAATATTTTAAAATGCCCTCTCCTTGCTCCTAGTAGAATGAGACCGCCACACAATTGATTATCTTTAAGAGAGAATCTTTCCTCAAATTGCACAGGCTCTGAAACGCCGTTTTGCTCTGAAGTCATGATATAGTATGGTCATGACATAATCTGATGGGTATCTTAGCCCAGGTCAAACTTCAGAATCTGGTTGAGTGAGCTAGGAAATCAAACAATAATTATCAACCATGGATACATGTTTACAGCAAAATTGCAGCCCATGACAGGGAGAGTTGTTGCCTTTCCCTGAGTACCTCCATCTCTATGGCTTACCACAGCAACAAACCTTTGCTCTGAGCAATTTCTTTAGAGGTAAGCACAATAAAAACATGGCTATAAGACCAATTGCTGAGAAGATATGATCAGCAAATAACAACCAGTGAGTTCCCTTTATCATGTTTCTAGCAACAGAGAAAACATACCAGCTCCCCCATCAGCCCAGTCAAGAGTCAATGACTGGTTTAGCAACATGACTTCTTTCTAAAATGCTCAAAACCCTGGGGTAAAATGATGCTACTGTACAATCTCCTAATGTTGCTTTACAATGCACCTCGAATTTGTGATTCTAAAAGCACCTTAGCCCACTGTGAGTTCACAGTTATCTTTAATGATCTGCAAACCTCAGTGTTTTTAATAGCTCATTTTTGTATTGTGGCTACAGTAGCAACACCTGCACCTAAATAGTTATTGCTTATAATACCCTGGGCTGTCAGGATGTACAGTAAATGAGAGGCAGCAGCAGTAGCTTCCACCTTTTCTAGCCTTAATTCACTCTTCCTCTATGTGAACATAAGCTTATGGAGCTTACAGAATTGTTGTGTCAGCTCCCAGAGCCCACAAGACCTGGGCTCATGGGACCAAGATCAGAGGTCATCAGCAGAGGCTGACCACCCTTTTCCATTATGCAGAGAGAAGCAGGAAGAAGACAGTAGCTAGAGGTCTCCCAGGTCTTTCCTTCTGGAAGTTCTGACTCCTGAAAGTGAAGGACCTGTCCCCAGATCACAATATAAGAAAATTATACAGAAGTTTCCCTGAGGTCCCTGACACAGCATTTCTGCAAGATACTTAACTATAAATTACATTAGTAAATCTAGCTTTATCCAGACATTTTAGCATCATCCACCTTCTAAATGAGGCTAAGAATCTCAAATTTCAAAACATAAGGTATCTCTTCAAAATTCTCAAATTTCAAAACATAAGGTATCTCTTCTGTAATTATATTTATTGAACAATTACTATGTGCCCGACATTGTTCTAAGTTTACATACATTTACTCATTTAATTCTCAAAACAACTCAATTGTTAGGATGATCTGGGATTTGAACCTGGCATTTATCTGTCTCTAGTCTTTGCCACAATTGGTTAGATCAAGAATCAGAGATCCCATTTCCCTGGAGAAGTGAACTTCTGATAAAGCCACTAAGAATGCAGAAGGATGTTGGCTATGGCTATCCTTCAAAATGTCCCTGGATGGATGGGGAACCCTCCAGTGCAGTACATGTTTCCTAACTGCTTTGTCTTACCAAACCTGTAAAAGACTTTTGTCTAAACAGAATTTGGTTGGCTCTGGGGGAAGACATCATCAGTGGTTTTCAAAAATGGAAATGTGATTCTTGAGGTTTAACGTGTTCTTAGAAAATCCTCCTGGTACATAACCATCCTTACACTCCTGTGTGGTACACAAATTGCTGATGATCACACATCATCAAAGGGTCACCAGCTCCACTGCAGGTGGATTTCCACCTGCAGTTCTCAACTGGGATCATGTGGAAGAAGCAAGAGAGGATGACACTGCCTGACTCGGTTCCTCCAGCCCTGAACCAATTCTACTTCCAACAGTCAGCCACTGCCATTCTCATTCTGAGAGCTGCTTCACCTACAGGCAGGGAAGACCAGAAGGACCCCTCCAGAGAAGTCCTTAATCAATGACTAGAAGAATGAGGGATATAAATATCCCAGCTCCCTACCCTGATATGGACAGCTCTGAGATGTGGTTACATTGTCTCCAAAGCTCCCCACAAGATCCAGCCAGTCTCTCACTATAGAGCTTGACACTGCACTTTAGCTTGGTCTCTTTCTCTTCCCAGCCCCACTTCCCCACTCATGGCATGTTTCCTGGATCACTTCATAATAAGTTGCTTTCAAGGTCATCATCATCTTGGGTCTGCTTCTGGTGGTGAACCGAGGGGCACAGCAGAACACAGGAGATCCCTTTAAAATCCCACTTCTCTGGATAATCTGAACACCTTGGGGTCTTTAAGTCTCCTGCTCCTCCCAGTGGGAATCTTAGTCCTGTGGCAAGAATGGAATGATCCACTTACACTGTCTTTGCTTATCCCTGAACTACTTACTCCTCAATTATGTGAAGCAATTACAGCGGTCAGGGAGTTCCTGTTGTGGCTCAGCAGGTTAAGAACCCAACATAGTGTCCATGAGGATGCAGGTTCCACCCTGGCCTCACTCAGTGGGTTAAGGATCCAACCGTGCCACAAGCTGTGGCACAGGTTGCAGATGCTGCTTGGATCTGGCGTTGCTGTGACTGTGATGTAGGCCAGCAGCTGTAGCTCCAATGTGACCCTTAGCCCAGGAACTTCCATCTACCACAGGTGTAGCCATAAAAAGAAAAAAAAAATTTAAATTACAGAGGTCAAGTTATTGTGAGACAGTTGGCCAGAGTGTCCCACATAACATTACTGAACAAACACTCTAAACGAGGGAACTTTGAACTGATGCCCACGTAATTGTGGCTTCAACAACAAAGAAAATTCCAGGGATTCAGTGACTCAAAGTGTTGGCCTGCAGCCTGGAAGCCAAACAGATCCCTGTCCTGTGTAACTGTGTTCTCCAAGTGGGAGGTCTAGGAAGGACAGACTTTCAGAGGATACCAGCCCAAACTCTTCATTTTACAGCCTTTGTTCCTCTGAATCAAATCCTTGTGTTAAATATTTCTCACAGTGGTTTTAAATTTTAATTGCATACTCTACCAAAGCAAAGATCAAAATCTCTACAAAGGTTCTTTTTATTTTTTATGATCAAGTATTTATTAGTGTGTCTCTTTGGAATAGATTTTCATACCCCAGGCCTGAAAAGAAATTCCATGTAGAAATCACTCCCTCAAAACACTTTTTAAATACTTGAGCGTTTGTCCTTTTTTTCCATCGCATCAATGGCTTGTTAATGAGGAGTAATTAGATTCTTCTTAATAAGAATGCACTGCATTTCAAAAATTTCTTTTAAAAAAATATAAAAATCTATGCACCAATGTCAATAATGGAGAAATGAGGATCCAAAGTGTCATTCATACAGACTGTCTAAGTGCATTTCAAATCAGTCAGCGTGGTACTGATGAAATATCTGCTTCGTGCAATGGGTCAGCTTCATTGAATGGATATAATTACATTCTGTTATTATCCACGTGGACTAAGAGAAGATCATCACTCTTTTACGTACGTGGCTACGGTAGTTCTGCATTTCTTTCCATCCTGGCATCTGAGCACTGATTTCCCTAAGTGTCAGATCCAAGGGATTTCAAAGTGATTCCTCCAAAATGTTCCAGAGTGAATTACGTGAGCTCTTCGGCTGGACCCAGATAGCAGCCTCCAGTTAGGACTTCATCTTGGATGATTTGCTGAGGGGAAATCCGCCCCCAGTGAAACGAGGGCCAGTGGGTTTGGCCATGGAGAAGGCATCATCCATGCCTATTCTGTCCTTGTTCCTGTAAGAGAGGAGGTGAAAGTTAACTTCCATACTATCTTTTTTCCTCTTCTAAGTTTGATGTTAAGTTCTTCATGTGAGTTATCCACTGAAAACTGCTTTGATCAAAGCTTTCAGTTTTAGATAAGGTGGTTGTTTAAATCTAATTAGGGGTTATTGATAACACATAGAATTAGGCAAAGGCACAATTAAATATGCCTTCCTAATGTTAATCTAAATACAGACAGAAGCCCTCATTATAGCTCAAGCGCTGGACTAGAGGCTCCTGACTTGTAATCACCTTCCTGCTTTTTTTTTTGTCTTTTTTTTTGCTATTTCTTGGGCCGCTCCCACGGCATATGGAGGTTCCCAGGCTAGGGGTCGAATCGGAGCTGTAGCCACCGGCCTACGCCAGAGCCACAGCAACGCGGGATCCGAGCCGCTTCTGCGACCTACACTACAGTTCACGGCAGCGCCGGATCGTTAACCCACTGAGCAAGGGCAGGGAGCGAACCCGCAACCTCATGGTTCCTAGTTGGATTCGTTAACCACTGCGCCACAACGGGAACTCCACCTTCCTGTTTTTAAAAGCATTGTTTACTTCCAAAGATCAGTCAGAAGAATCTTTCTCGTGGCTCAATTATAATGACTAATTAATCATTTATCAATGTTTATACTCCAAAGTTTCAGTGGAAACATAAATATTTTTCACACACACAAGGTATCTTCATCAAACTTAGACATTTATGAAACACAAATTTTCCTGTAACTTTTTTTTTTTTTTTTTGTATTTTTAGGGCCACACCTGCAGCATATGGATGTTCCCAGGCTAGGGGTCAAATGGGAGCTGTAGCCACTGGCCTAAGCCACAGCTACAGCAATGCCAGATCCAGGCATCTGCAGACTACACCAGAGTTCATGGCAACACCAGAACCTTAACCCACTGAACAAGGGGAGGGATCAAACCTGCAATCTCATGAATGCTAGTCAGATTCATTTCTGCTGAGCCACAATGGGAACTCCTCATATAACTTTAGACAAGAAGCAGTTATTATTAGATATCATTTAAGATACAGGAAAATCTGGAGAAGATACAGGAGATAGTACATTTGGCAGTAAAGGAAGTTCTACCCTAAATTCTGGAGTGTATCTTCTGCATAGATTTTCTTTAAATACCCACACTTACACACACACACACACACACACACACACACACACACGGGTGTTCTGCAGAGGTGTATTAAACTTATGCAAATTACCTACTGTATAATTAGAGATCTTAGGGAAAACATCTTTGGAGTCCTGTTTTAAAAATAAAAATTGAGCAAACTACTAAGACCAAAAACAATTAGATATGACAACTAGAAACGATTCACCTCAGGAAAGAGAATGCTACCTTTTGCAAAAGAATATGACTTGTACTTCGGACTCCAGACCAGGCTGGGGGCCCAGAGTAGGGGAGCCTAAGGCATGTGGGTGGGACTGCAGGTCAGGAGCATGATAAAAATGGTGCTCGCGGAAAAATGAAAAAAGGCAAAAAGGTAACAATGATCTGAGTTGCTCTTTTATACAGAGTATATGTGAGCAGCCTATCCACAGAGATTATTTTCAATTATACCATTTGGAAAGAACCTGTAGAGGATTGGTTAATCAATCGAGCTGTCTCTTAGCAGAATTCATTTCATTATTATAGAAAACTATCCGCCAGAAATGGGACAAAAGCTTTCGCCTTGAGTGGATCCAGCAAAGAAGATTCCTTCAAGTACTCTGACAACTTGTCCACCTCCTGCCTGTTGTTAGATGCACGCAGCACTCCCCACCTTGTCCTCTCTTGCCTTAAATAACCTACATTTTCCTCTCCGAAGGAATTTAAGCTTAATGCTTCTGGCCTGATTCAGACTGACTGACGGGAATAATGTCTCCTTTATATGATCTTTTTAATGTATTTATAGACCATCCTAACGACTCCCATCAGCTTTCTTCCTTCCAGTCTCAACCATCTCAGCAGTTTTGTTCTGGCCTCGGTGTATTTTCCTTCAGCTCCTCAATCTTTTACTTTTGTTCTTCTCCTATGAACTCATATTTCTCTGTCCCCTTTCACTAGATGGATCCCAACGAAATGGAACCACTAACAATACCCTAGTCGGGTCCGAGGGGCTAAAAAGAATGAGGATTCATAGAAAAGAAAAAGATTCGAGAGCAGCGCTATCCGATGGCATGCTCTGTGGTGGTGGACAAGCTCTGTGTCTGGGCTGCCCCGTGAGGCGTCCACTAGCCACGTGCGGTGACTAAGCAGGTGAAAGGTTACCAGTGGAATGGAGGGACTAAACTCCTAATTTTATGTAACTGTAATTCACTTTCATTAAAAGAGCCGCTGGCATGCTGCTGGGGGAGAGGGGATGAGGGACAGCACAATTCTAGTAGATGGGCCACCGGGAAGGACAGAGGCCCTCTGTCAGTCACCGCACTGTGTACAGAAAACTGTGTGTGTGGTGCAAGGAATCAATAAGGTCAAAGGAAATGAGGCCAAATCCCAGGGACAAGGCAGGGAGGTTAATTAGCTCTAGAAAGATAATTCACTGTTTAGCCAGGCCAGCAGCTTATAACTGTTTGAACTACATCACTGGTCTCTAGAACGAAGTGCATGAGCTCTACAGATGAGTGGAATGACCCACTGGAAAGTGGAAAGAAGATACTGGAGATTCAATATTTTATCTCTGGGGAGTTCCCATTGTGGCTTAGTGGGTTAAGAACCCAACATAGTATCCATGAAGATGCAAGTTAAATCCCTGGCCTCACTCAGTGGGTCAAGGATCCAGTGTTGCTGCAAGCTGTGGTGTCGGTCGCAGATGTGGCTTGGATCTGGCATTGCTATAGCTGTGGCGTAGGCCAGCAGCTGAAGCTCCAATTCAACCCCTAGCCCAGGAACTTCCATATGCCACAGGTACACCCTAAAGAAAAAAAAAACAAAAAAAGTTATCTTTAAAAATTAAAAACCTTGCTTTACTAATAATTACAAAGTGACAATAGTGCTTATATGTACTTTATAAATTAAAAAACACTGAAGGTAAAAACAAACAAAAATTATTCCAGGAGTTCCCATTGTAGCACAGCAGAAATGCATCCAACTAGTATTCATGAAGATGTGAGTTTGATCCCTGGCCTCGCTCAGTGGGTCGGGGATCCAGTGTTGCTGCGAGCTGTGGTGTAGGTCCCAGATGCAGCTCAGATCCCATGTTGCTGTGGCTGTGGTGTAGGCCAGCAGCTATAGCTCCAATTCGTCCCCTAGCCTGGGAACTTCCACATGCTGCAAGTGTGGCCCTGAAAAAGCAAAAAAAAAAAGGAACAAAACAAAACCTATTCCTGGAGTTCCTGTTGTGGCTCAGTGGTTAACGAATCCAACTAGGAACCATGAGGTTGCGGGTTCGATCCCTGGCCTTGCTCATTGGGTTAAGGATCTGGTGTTGGCATGAGCTGTGGTGTAGGTTGCAGATGCAGCTCTGGCAATGCTGTGGCTCTGGCGTAGGCTGGTGGCTACAGCTCTGATTGGACCCCTAGCCTGGGAACCTCCATATGCTGCAGGTGCAGCCCTAGAAAAGACAAAAAAAAACAAACAAACAACCTATTCCAAAATATAAATTTTCTTTTAAAAACTACATGCATATATATGGGGGGGGTGTAAATTCAAAATGTTTTACTGACAATGGCGAGCATTCAAAGAGCTTAAAGGCCATGGAGCCAGACACTGGCCTCACACGGAAACTACAGTCTCCACTCCAACATTCATTTAATTCACATCGTTAATATTGGTGGTTCTCCAACATTGGTGTGCATGGAATACACCTGAGGAGCAATTAAACTACAGATTTTTGAGGCCCATCCAGAACCTGCTGAAGCCAAATATCTGGAAATGGAACCTGGGAACATGCATGTTTAATGAATCTCATCATCGATTTGGAATCAGATTAAGTTGCTAGACTCGAACATTAAGTCAGACCCATCTAAATTAGGTACAAGTTTTAGCAGTATTTTAGTCTACCAAGGAACTGGCTTCTAAATGTGGAACGGGGGAATATTCTGACTTACAAGAAGGGTAGATTTTTACTGGCAAATGAATTCGCATTCAGCTACTTTAAATAGCTGCCATCAGTGAATCATAGGAGGATGCATTCAAACCCTCTTTCACTGTGTCCTTGAAATGCCCATGGGGGTGAAAAACCAAACCTGACTTTCAATCCTCTAGTTTTCCTCTGCTTCACATGAGATCCACCAGTGAGCTGGTACTAATGGATCCCTGTTAGGGTCCCAAGGGGGGTCTCAGTATCAGACGAGACACCTATCTTGTTCTGACACCAACCCACTGAGTGACCCATAGAATGTCATTTACTGTGACTCCGTGACTGCCCCTAATTGTTTTGCTATCAGCAGTTAATTGGCACAATAAGATTAGGAGAACACCAGACTAATTCTTACTTCTGAATGTATTCTTTACGTTTCTGAGCAAGGTATTTCTTCTTTAAATTCAGCAGTTCATTGGTAAGTTTCTCAATCTCGTACTTATATTCTTGGCTCTGTGATTCATACATATTCAATTCTGAGGACAAAACCTAGTGTGACAAATAAAGCAGCATTAACAGAAGAGACACAGTGAGACAATAGTCTTTTCTGAAAAAAGTTTTTGTAATCTGCTGCCACGTACCTCAGTGAGGCTAGAGATAGAAAACCATGTCCAGGTTTAATGGTTAATCCGCACACCAGTTCAGGGCCTGTATCTGGGTAAAAATCTGATGGAGATCTGAAGGCTTATAATCCAGTGACAAACTTAATGAAACCTCATTCCCCTGCTTAAAAGGAGAACTATCAGGCACATGTAAACAGGCGCACCTATAAATGGTGTAATGGGTTTCAAGAACATTATGCGTAGAAGCAGAAAAAAGCCCAGATATACAGTATAAACTTGCTTTTAAAGCCTTTTTTTTTTTGAAGCTTTCAGAAAAGTCATCACTAGGGAGTATATTCATCCGAGGATTATGGTAAAAATTATTCAGACTCATAATGCCACCACCACCACTAAGCAGCCATTCAATTTATGTGTTTTCCAAGGTGTTGTTCTGCTGAATGTCAATCACCTCTTTACTGTGCCTTTTGGGACTATTCACAGGTTCTCTGTTTATCTCAGCCCTGGGACACTTAGCACTAAGAAGCAGGGGACTATGGCATCTGCATGGGAGAATATGCCATGAGGGACCACAATGGGAAGCCTAATTACCTGCCTCTTCCACTCTTGTGTTCATAGATGCTATTTCTTTCAAGCCGGACAAGAAAAGATGGCATTTACTCATCTGAATGGATGTGTAAAGCCCACCAAAGCAAGGGGTACCCCCAACAAAAGTCAAGGGAAAAGAAGGGAGGCTATTGTTCTAAGGGGCATGGAGACGATTCGATTTGTTTTTCTTCTAGCTCCCTACTTTTAAAAATCTGTGTAAAAAAGGGGTCTTTATCTTTTAGGTGTTCATCTGCTTCTGAATTCCTTCCTCTTAACTGCCATGAAAAGGATTCTGAGTATGTTATCATGTGCTAAAGAATATACTTTTCATGTTGGAGGAGAATCTGTCTTCACAGTTAAACTCTTAGGAATAAAAATCTTGTTTCCAAAAAATGAATGTGGAATATCCTAGAAGAGTGCCAATAATGAGGACATATTGGTGGGCAGGCTTAGGGTTACCCACCTCTGAATCTCTTCCAGCAGGGATTACATGTCATTCAGAGCAAAAATCTGGATATCCAGAGATAAAGGGTTAAAAGCAACAAAAGTCTCCCATGAACCACTGAATGCAAGCCAGCGCTAAGTGTGCCCTTCTGGCAGTCTTATGAAGACAGAGATTTGCTTTTAAAATCTACACCCACCCCCTGAGAAAAGAAGTTTTTATTTTGTTTGATATATTCAATTGTTTAAAGGGATGACAATAATCAAAAGATTATGCCTCCTGCAAAACTCAAATTATGTCTCAGGATACTCATGCGAAATGAATGCTTAGAGTGATAAGTTGAAAATTAATGCTATCATTACATTTCTGTTTTCATCTGCCTTTTTTAAGCAAAAGGATGCGATTTTACAACATTCTATTTGTGAAAGGATTAGTACTCTATTAGTAGCATGGCATCTACTTTACCCCAGGTAGAAAGGCAGTGATTATTACCATCATTTCACAGGTAAGTGCCAAGATTCAGCTGGCATGTACTACATTTCATTCATGTGTGTGTATAAACTTGCCCTAACATGTTGGGAATATCTAAGTACTTGCTTAAGAGGTAAAGCTAAACATATAGTGGGAACACAAACTTTTTGAGAAAACTTTAAAAAGATACATGTAAGGGTGAAATATTCCATCTCTCCAGATGACATTCTTATGTCATCGAGAAGGGAGTTTATTCTAACAGAAACCTAAAATGATTTTACTGCCCTTTCATGGCTACTTATTTGATAGAAGGTCATGAAGCAAGGCCCTGGAGGACAGAGGAGTGTCTGGGCTTTGTGTACATTTATTTCAGGTGGAATAGGAGAGCAAAAGTCTACTTTGACACAGTGGTCTGCTTCAGTGGGCAATGGTGTTAAAATATGTCCTCTGTTCTTCCCCACCATCCAAATCCTCTAAGTCATCTTGAGATAAAGCACACAAACCCTAACCCCCAAATTTCCATTCCATTGTCATCATTCTCTCCCCAGTTCTTTCTCCACTGGCTCATCTCCCTCTTTGGTGAAAGGAAGTATGGGGTCTCTTAGTCTAGGAGCAGAGGAGTAGTGCTGGGGCTTTCCCTGCTCCTCCGAGGACTGGGGGACTAAAAATGTTGACCTCAATGGAGTATGGTGTTTGGGAAACCGGCTCTTTGTGTCGAGTCAGTGGACTTGTCCAGGGGTGTTTCCCAGAGTGTGGCAGTCCTTCAGCCATCCCTCAGCCAGGAGAGAGCCAGCCACTTACTTTTAGCTGCTTGGTCTTCTCCCGCAGTGTGTGGCGGTAGATCTGCAGCTGCTCTGCAGCCTCGGGCCCAGGCTGACGTGCCAGGATGTGCTTTAGTTCCACATACAGTTTCTCCTTTTCCTGGTGGAGAGCATAACCACAAATGGAGATAAACAACCCCATCAAGACAAGGAACGTGCCTTTAGCAGCATGTCAGGATGATTTGGGACCATCCTAAGATCCATCCCAGATCCACCCTGATCACATCTACCCATAGATTCATTCAATCATGCATCAAGCCAAGTGACTTAATCTCCAAAATATACAAACAGCTCATACAACTTCAACAATAACTCAACAACAACAAAACAAACAACCTAATCGAAAATGAGCAGAAGATGTAAGCAGGCATTTCTTCAGAGAAGACATACAAATGGCCAGCAAGCACATGAAAAGATGTTCAACATCACTAATCCTGAGAAAAAAACAAATCGAAATTACAAAGAAGTATCACCTCACACATCAGTTAGAATGGCCATCATTAATAAGTCTACAAATAACAAATGCAGAATTCCCATCACGGCGTAGCGGAAATGAATCCGACTAGGAACCGTGAGGTTGCAGGTTTGATCCCTGGCCTCACTCAGTGGGTTAAGGATCTGCATTGCCGTGAGCTGTGGTGTAGGTCACAGATGCGGCTTGGATCTGGCATTGCTGAGGTGTAGGCTGGAAGCTACAGCTCTGATTAGACCTCTAGCCTGGGAACCCCCATATGCCACAGGTGTGGCCCTGAAAAGACAAAAAGACAATAAATAAATAACAAATACTAGAGAGGGTATGGACAAAAGGGAACCCCCACACACACACTGTTGGTGGGAATGTAAATTGATGCAGCCACTATGGCAAATAGTATGGAGGTTCCTCAGAAAACTAAAAATATAATTACTATATGATCCAGGAATGCTCCTCCTGGGCTTATACCAGGACAAAACAATTCAAAAAGATACATGCGCCCCTATGTTCAGAGCAGCACTATTCATAATAGCTACACTTGGGAACAATCTTAACATCCATGGACAGATGAATGGATTAAGAACATGTGGTACATATATACAATGGAATACTTCTCAGCCATAAAAAGGACACAATAATGTCATTCACAGCAACATGGATGCAACTAGAGATTGTCACACTAAGTGAAGTAAGTCAGAATGAGGACAAATACTACATGATATAACTTATATGTGGAGTCTAAAATATATCACAAATGAACCTATCTACAAAACAGAGACAGGCTCACAGATATAGAGAACAGACTTGTGGTTGCCAAGGGGGAGGGAGTGGGATGGACAGGGAGTTCAAGGTTGATAGATGTAAACTATTACATTTAGAGTGGATAAGCAACAAGGTCCTGCTGTATAGCACACACACACACACACACATATGTGTGTGTGTGTGTGTGTATATATATAGTAACACTGTAACATTGTAAATCAATTATACTTTAATTAAATTTTCAATTAAAAAATAAATTTTAAAAAATCATATATCAAGCCACATAGAGTCCTGGCTCTACCCACCAGTGGGCCGGGAGCAGCCTCATGATCCCCAGACTGTGTGGCCAACCACACAGGAAGCCTACCCTGCCCTCCAGTGGACTCACAACCACTGTAGGAAGAAAGGCCTCACAGCCAACCTGACCAGAGACCAGCCTCACCTACCAATTTTCCCACAGTAATCAGCCCTGCCACAATAGAAGGACACATACAGTCCACAAAGAGGGAACCACTAGAGCATATAGCTCTTGTTGCCAGAGGGAAGTGTGCCCCAAAGATATCTCCTACATAGGGCAACTTCCCCAAGGTCAGGAAAAGTTTTAACTGATGTACCTAACACATAGAAATAAACACAGAGAATTTGGGAAAAATGAGGAGACAGAGGAACATATTGAAAATGAAGGAACAAAACATAACCTCAGAAAAAGAACTAAAGGGAGCATAGATAAGCAATCTTATAAACAAAGGGCTCAAGGTAATAACTATAAAAGATGCTTACTGAACTTGGGAGAAGAATGAATGAACACAGTGAAAATTTCAACAAAGGGAATATAAAGACAGATCAAACATGGCTAAAGAATAAAATAACTGCAATAAAAAATACACAGGAAGGAAACAACACCAGATTCGATGATATAGAGGAACTGTAAACTGAAAGACAAGACTAGCAGAAATGGAAAGAAAAAAAATTTTAGTGAGGACAGTTTAAGGGACCTCTGGTATAACATCAAGTATAATAATATTTGTGTTATGAGGGTTCCAAAAGGAGAAGAGAAAGAGAAAGGGCCAGAGAAAATATCTGAAGAAATAATAGCTGAAAACTTCCCTAACCTGCAAAATAAAATACAGAGTTTCAAACAGAATCAACTCAAAGGGAACCGCACCAAGACACATTGTAATTAAAATGGCAAAAATTAAAGATAAAGAGAGAATATTAAAAGTATCAAGAGAAAAGAAACTAGTTATATACACAGGAACTCCCATAAGATTATCAGCTGGATTTTCAGTAGAAACTTTTCAGAGCAGAAAGGAGTGACACAATATATTCAAAGTGATAAAAGGAAAAAATTTAAAACCAAGAATTCTCTACCTAGAAAGATTATAGCTTAGATTTGAAGTAGAGAGTTTATAGACAAGCAAAAGCTAAAAGGGTTCAGTACCACTAAACCAGCTTTATAAGAAATGTTAAAGGAACTTTTATAAGTGAAAAAGAAATAGATACAACTAGAAATATGGAAATTATGAAAGAGAAGATCTTACTGGTAAAGGCAAACATCACAGTAAATGTAATAAATCAACATACAAAGCTAGTAGGAAGGTTGAAATACAAAAGTAGTAAAAAATCATCTATTATCTAATAAGTAGTTAAGAGATACATAAAAATGTAAAATATGACATCAAAAACATTAAACATGGTATGGAGGAAAAATCTAGAATGCATTCAAACCTAAGAGATCATCAACTTAAAATAATCATATATATATGATACATAATATACAAACATGGTAATCACAAACCAAAAACCTATAAAGATACAGACGTTAAAAAAAGAGAAAGGGAGTTCCTGTCATGGCTCAATGGTTAACAAATCCAACTAGGAATCATGAGGTTGCAGGTTCAATCCCTGCCTTGCTCAATGAGTTAAGGATCCGGCATTGCTGTGAGCTGTGGTGTAGGTCACAGATGCAGCTCAGACCCCTGTTGCTGTTGCTCTGGCACAGGCTGGCAGCTACAGCTCCGATTAGACCCCTAGCCTGGAAACCTCTATATGCTGTGGGAGCAGCCCTAAAAAAGGCAAAAAGACAAAAAAAAAAGAGAGAGAGAGAGAAAAGCACTTGACCGTAACACTACAGATAGTCATCAAATCACAAGGGAAAAAAGCAGAAAAAGAAGAACAAAAAACTTTTTAGAAAGAAAAACAATTAACAAAATGGCAATAAGTACATATCTATTAATAATTACATTAAATGTAAATGGATTAAATGTTCCAATCAAAAGACATAGAGTAGCTGAAAGAATACAAAAACAAGACCCAAATTATGCTGCCTACAAGAGACTCATTTCTCATTTCAGATCTAAAGACATATATAGCCTGAAAGAGAGGGGATAGATCCAAGTAAATAAAATATCAGAAATGAAAGAAAAGTTACAACAGCCACACAGAAATATAAAGGATCATAAGAGAAAACTATGAACAATTATATGCCAATAAAATGGACAATCTATAAGTGACTAAATTCCTAGAAATGTTCAATATCCCAAGACTGCTTCAGGAAGGAAGAAATAGAAAATATGAACAGATAAATAAAAAAATTTAATCAGTAACAAAAAAAAAATTCCCAACAAAGAAAGATCCAGGATCAGATGGCTTCACATATGAATTCTACCAAGCATTTAAAGAAGAGTTAACATTTATTCTTCTCAAACTATTCCAAAAATTTGAGGAGGAAGGAATACTTCCAGAATTCATTCTACAAGGCCATCATCAACCTGAAACTAAAACCAGGCAAAACCACCACAAACAAAAGAAAATTATAGACCAATATCACTGATGAACATAGATGGAAAAATCCTCAACAAAATATTAGCAAACCAAATTCAACAATACATTAAAATGATCATATGCCATAATTAAGTGGAACTTATTCCAGAGATGCAAAGATGGTTCAATATGCACAAATCAGTCAATGTGATACAACACAACAAATTAAAGAATAAAAATCATATTAACATTTCAACAGATTCGGAAAAGGCTTTTGACAAAATTCAACATCTGTTTACTATAAAAACCTCAACAAAAGAATATAGAAGGAAAATACCTCAACATCCCAAAGCCCATAAACAACAAACCCCCAGCCAATGGGATGAAAAGCTGAAAGCATTGCCTTTAAGATCAGAAACAAAACAAGGATGTCCACTCTTACCACTTTTATTCAACATAGTATTGGAAATCCTAGCCACAGCAATCAGGCAAGAAAAATAAGCACTATATATCTAAATTTGAAAGGAAGAAATAAAATTTCATTGTTTGCAAATGACATAACACTATATATAGGAAGCCCTAAAAATGCTACCAAAAAAAAAAAAAAACTACCAGAACTAATAAAGAAGTTGAGTAAATTTATAGGGTACAAAGCTAACATACAGAAATCTATTCTATGTCTCTACACTAATAGGAAATATCAGAAAGATAAGTTAAGAAAACAGTCCTATTTACAATGACATCAAGAAGAATAAAATAATAAACCTAAAAAAAGAGGTTAAAGAGTTATACTCACATCAATAAGACACAGATGAAAGAAATTGAAGGTGACACAAATAGAAGGATATATCATACTCATAGATTAAAAGAATTAATATTGTTAAAAATGACCATACTAGGAGTTCCCGTCATGGTGCAGTGGTTAACGAATCCGACTAGGAACCATGAGGTTGCAGGTTCGATCCCTGCCCTTGCTCAGTGGGTTAACGATCTGGTGTTGCCCTGAGCTGTGGTGTAGGTTGCAGACGAGGCTCGGATCCCGAGTTGCTGTGGCTCTGGCGTAGGCCGGTGGCTACAGCTCCGATTGGACCCCTAGCCTGGGAACCTCCATATGCCACTGAAGCAGCCCTAGAAATAGCAACAACAACAACAACAACAAAAAGACAAAAAAAATGACCATACTACCCCAGGCAATCAACAGATTCAATGCAATATCGATCAAAATACCAAAGGCATTCCTCACAGAACTAGAACAAGTAATTTTAATATTTGTATGGACTCTTCAAGAGCCAGAGTATTCTTGAGAAAGAAGAACACATCACCCTGGTTTCAAACTATGCTACAACGCTACAGTAATCAAAACAATATGGCATTGACACAAAAACAGACACATAAATCAATGGAACAGAATATAGAGCCCAGAAATAAACCTATGTTTATATGGTCAATTAATCTATGACAAAGGAAGCTAGGATAAACAATGAGGAAAATGCAGCTTCCTCAATAAATGGTGTTAGGAAAACTGGAAAGGGCACATGCAAAAGAATCAAAGTAAACTATTTTCTCACACCATGTACAAAAAATAACCTCAAAATGTATTAAAGACTTAAATGTAAGACCTTAAGCCATAAAAACTCCTAGAAGAAAACATAGGCAGTAAACTCTTTGACACTGGTCTTTGCAATATCTTTTTGGATCCATAGGCAAGGGCTACAGAAGCAAAAATAAACAAATGAACTACATCAAAGTAAAAAGCTTTTGCAAAGAGAAGGAAACTACCAACAAAATGAAAAGGCAACCTACTCAATGAGAGAAGATATTTGCAAATGATATATCCAAAAAGGAATTAACATCCAAAATACAGAGAACTCATACAACTCAATATCAGAATAAAAACCCTCAAACTCTATTAAAAAAACAAAGGACTTGAATAGATATTTTTCCAAAGACAACATGCAGATGGCCAACAGACACATGAAAAGATGCTCAACATTCAACATCACAAAATTATTGGGGAAATTCAAATCAAAACCACAATGAGATACCACCTCACACCTGTTAGAATGGCTATCATCAAAAAGAACACAAATAACAAAGATTGTTGAGGATGTGGAGAAAATGGAATCCTTGTGTACTGTTGGTGGGATTGTAAATTGGTGCAGCCAATTTGTAAATTGGAAAACAGTTCCTGAAAAAATTAAAAATAGAACTGACATACAACATATAACTTTCACTTCTGGGTATTTACCTGAAGAAGATAAAAACACTAACTCAAAAAAATATATGCATACCAATGTTCATTGATGCATTGTTTATAATAGCCAAGATACAGAGAAAACCTAAATGTTCATTGATAGAAGAATGAATAAAGATGTAATTACAGGTATATAAGGAATATTAACACAAAAAAATAAAATCTTGCAATCTGTAACAATACAGATGGATCTGGGGGTATTATGCTCTGTGAAATAAGTCAGCAAAAGATAAATACCATATGATCTCACTTAAATGTAGAATCTGAAAAAAAAAATTAGCAAAAAAAAAAAACAAAAATAGACTCACAGATATGAAGAATGAACAGGTGGTTGCCAGAGGCAAGGGGGTTGGGGGGGAGAAATAGCTGAAGAGGATTAAGAGGTACAAACCACCAGTTATAAAATAAATAAGCCACAGGGATATAATATGCAGCATAAGGAAAATGGTCAACAATATTGTAGCAACTTTGTGTGGGGACAGATGGTTACTATACTTATTGTCATGATGGCTTCATAATGTATGCAAATGTCAAATCACTACGCGGTACACCTGAAACTAACATAACATTGTACATCAGCCATATTTCAATTTTAAAGAGTCATGCACATTCCAACACTCATCAAGGGCCCAAGATGTGCCCAGCATTTAGATACAAACAATAAGACAAATAAGGAAGAAAAGTCTCACTCTACCTAAATTTATGATCACAGGACTGAGAGATGAGGATAGTGACAGATTTCGACAAAGTGTTTGGCCAGTAAAAGCAGGAGTGACTAATACTGGTTGGAGGAGTTGGGGGAGATATTCTTCAACTTTCCCTTGAAGAATAAATAGGAGTTTTCCCTAAGAAGAGAGAGAAAATAAGAGCTTTTTAGGCCAAGATTCAGTGATTGAACATGGGAGGGATGAGTCCAGTTTGGCAGGTGCACTGGGCAGAAAGAGGGAGAAGCAGAAAGGGCTGGGCTCATAGGTTGGCACAGGAGATATGATTTGAGACCACATCCTTTAGGCACCTGGGAGTCAAAGATGAACTATGCCTGGGTTTGTCTTGAGCTGGAGCAGGAAGGCAGAGAACAATGAAGGGACTGCTCAGGGCACCAGTACAAGCAGAAGATGGAGAAAGCTGGACCTAAGACCAGTAGAATGGAAAGCAGGTAGAGGTGAAGACATTTCTGAGATAGAATCAGGAGGATTTGGTGAATGACCAGACAAGTGAGGAAGGGAGGAGCAGGCGCCAAGAGGACTTCAAAGTCTCTAATGTGGACACCACGGAGGCTGGAGGGTCAAGGCAATAGAGGCAGGGAGGCTGGGGGAGGGGAGGATGTAGAGGCAGGGGAAAGAAACTATCACTACATTCTTTTCTGACAATCAGTGGGTTCCTGAGACTTAGTTTGAGGCCCTATGGGAATATCTAGAAGAGGAGGTGAAAATAAGGTCTCAGACTTGAGAATTGACAAGCAAGTTGGAACTAGAGGTGGGACATGGCCAGGACAGTGGATCCATCAACTGGGATGGCTTATAGGGAAGGCCAGAACAATCAGATATCTGAGAACAACTGTATATAAGGGATGGGTAAGTAAGAAAGACCCAGAGAAAGAGAATGGGGGAGAGTAATTGAGTGTCCCCAAATAAAGAAAAGGTTTAAAAAGAAAGAAATGGGAGTTTCCAGGGTCTCACAAAAGGATGGGTGGCATCTCTGCAGCACCAGGACACAGGTTGGATCCCCAGCCTGGCACAGTGGATTAAAGGATCCAGTGTTGCTGCAGCTGCGGTATAGGTCACAGCTGTGACTTAGATCTGATTACCCACCAGGGAACTCCATACGCCACTGGGTGGCCAAAAAAGAGAAAAAAAATAAAATAGAATGGGAGGAATGATTTGAATAGTCAGTGACATCAAATAGAGTAAAGAGAAGAAACCAGAAAAGGATGGAAAATAGCCTCTGTGATGGGCTGTGGTGGACTGTGAGGACCAAGCAACCTTCGTCAACAAGGCTGGAGTAACATGTGGGGAGCAAAAGACACAGAGGTTGGAAAACAAATCAGAAGCAGGAAGTAAATAAAGTGAGTCTTTTAAAAAACCTAAGATGGGAAGAAAGGAGACCTCAAAATGGTTTGAGAAGCAGGTAAAAATCCAGGAAAACTAAGATATGCAAATTTGTAGAACTAAAAGAAAGGACTTCCTAGGATCCCAAAGGAAATTATAATTCTATAACTTAATCAATCCAATAAACCCTGAAGTTGAATTGCTTGTAACATGTTTTCAGATCCTTAAACTAAAGATATTACATACAAACAAAGATTTATTTCTAAGGTATCTCAATTCTAGATTCCAATTTCTCTAAACTGCAATAATGTAAATGAACACTAAAAAAAACTAGTGTGTCTGCTTGTCTCTGTACTTTTACATTTACTTTCTTAAGGTAATTAATTATGTTAAAGGAAAAAATATAAGTAAAAGCCCTCTCATCAAATAAAACACCCAGTCAGATGGAAACTCATTTTAACCTAGAGCTAAGTAGTCTTAACATTGTCATCGAAGAATCTGGTTTTGCCAGATAACATAAAAGTCATCTTAAAAAAAAGAGATAAAAGAAATGTCATTAACCAGTCACAGTTAACCATTTGTTTTTGTTTTTCCATTTCCCTGGCCAAATTATAGAACACTTATTACAAATAACATGGCTCTACTTTCAAAAGAATGTATGCAACTTAAAAATTAGTTGGATGGGATAAGCTTCTGGAGAAACAAATATTCCAACTAATACTCATCATTTAAGATATAATTCCAGAAATGACAAAAATCCAAAATCATGCACCAAAGAAAAAAGTTGAACAAACAGAATTATGAAGTGGTGATTTTCCTTTGCTGTACAACATGTCCTGTCACACCTTGCAATGTAAGCTTCCCGGTAAATGGATATAGCAAGTGATGAGAACGGTATCAGGAGGTGAGTTTATTTTCTATGGTCACTTAACACCTGCTCTGTTGGAAAAATAACACTTCTGACAGGGCTTCAAGATTCAATTTGGAGAGGGTAATAAGGATGTGGAGAAGCCCATGAAACCGTTTTGTCCATTTCTTTCACCTCATCTTTCTCTGCACCCAGAGTATGAGTTGAGTCGAAAAGGAAAGAACCTCCCAGTGATGAGGAGGAAGCAATCTGGTCAGGGGTACAACAACGTCGAAGTGAAAAGACCACCTTGCTCCAAGAACCCTCCAAAGTTTCACAGGCACTAAGTCTTTTCGATTGCTCCCGGTAGAAAGGGAGGAAGGAAATACAGGAGAAAGGCTGGAAGAAGCAAGCGTCTTTACCTCACCTCACAGGTGAGAATCCCAAGGTCAACGGGAATGCGTGGTGTGTCCAACTCCCTCGATAAGTCAAAAACCTCCCCATGAGGATACCCAAGGATCACTTTCTCCATGCAACACCTCCTCTGGGGCTTGAAGACGGGTTATAACCCTGAAAGATCTGGATCAAACCGAGCTACATAATTCCTAAAAGCTACATGGTAACATCAGTAGGAGAATGGAGCCAGGTCCAAAGCCAGGTGAGAGGGTATCAGAGGTAAGGACACAACTCGGCTCTCCCTTCTGCTGACTTAGACTATCTGCCGTGATGCCTAACGAGACCTGGAATCTTCACATAGCGAACCATGTTGCCACTTATCCTGTCTTCTTCTTTAATTCCCTGGGTTTTTTTTTTTCAAGGCTGTGGACTGCATTGAAATGGATTTATTCTAAAGCATAACTGAGTGAGTGAACAGTAACGGCCCACAAGCACAGAGCAAAGTGAAGAAACAGAGTGAATTACCATGAAAACTGCCTGAGTATCCAAAGTCCAAGAGTTCTGAGAGTTAAATAACCCTGGACAAGTGATGCATGTGGGTTCATGGTGGGTGGAAAGAATACCAAATGAGACTTCAGGGACGAAGACAGTGAAATGTGTGAAGAACACGGGGAGAGGGGATGGAGGCAGTGGTTGAAATGCACTCCCAGGCTTCACCAGTGTGAATTTGGGTCTCCGCTTACAACGGAAAACCCCAATTTTGATAAAACTGAAGTGAAGGCTGGTCAGTATTAACATTCTAACTGTGTATATCACACATATTTGTGTGTGGGGAGAACGTGCTAGTAATTTAGATAAATATGGAGTGTTTGATGGATTGAAGGTCTTAAGTACGATTGTTTTCCAATTTATTTCTCTCCTAACCCTCTGCAAGGGCCAACCAAGCTCTTCAAACATTGTGCAATGGTGTGTATAATAACCCCATTTAGAGACAAAGCATGCAATTCTATTATAAAGAGAATCTATCTTATGCAACAGAGACTCATTAGCTGTCCGATGTATATTGTCTCCATAAGCCAGCGGTGGCAGAACCAGCTGCCTTGTAATACATATCCTGTCCTTCTTCATTAAGCCGCATCCATTTCTTTTTAAACCAAGTCAATTAATTTGTCACTAGGTTAGAAGCACCATATGTCAATGGAACATCATAAGAAAATCATAAATAGTTTATTATTTCCCTACCAACAAAAGATTGCATCTTCAGGTTGGCACTTCTTTATTTATTCAGAGTTTGTGCATAATGCACATCAATATTACTTTGTAGCATGCCTCAGTCTTTAAATTACTTTATGAACAGTTGTAGCGGAAAAAAGGCTAGGCTATTAATGCCAAGAGACTAGCCCTCTCTTTGGCTGAGCACAGCATTAACCACACTACGTCCATCCTTGAAATGATGTTCCCTTCCTAGACATCCCAGGCTCTTGGTTGGACAGACTGTCAGACGTGGTTATGGACTCTTTGGTTATGGATTCTTTTGCTGCAAGAGTCTCTGCCAAGTTATGCTGGATAACAGCACAGCTCATTGTCAACACTGGCTGAGTAGAGTGGTAAGAAATTAATTACAGTATTAGCTTCAAATAATACTGTCATTATATGGTGACAGTCTGTAACCTCATACTGGGAACTCCAGATATGGAATCACTCAGATTTCAGGTATCTATTTTATCTGACAATAAATTAAAAGTCTACATTCTGAACCCGTCTGTGTAAATAAGAGTCAGTGCTATTCTGGATACAATTCAGAGGAAGAAATTGAGCTGCTCACAGAACTCCTTTCCCCACCAAGTTACAATTCTGTATTCACTGTCTGTTTCCATATCCCCTCTTCTGCTTTGCATCTTTAGCTGAAAACAGAAGGTAGTTCACATTCAATGCACACCTAACACTCTTCTTCCCCAACTCACCTATTTGAGGCGATAACTGACTAAGAGGAACTAATTTATTCTGTTTTAATCTGAATCTGAGTTTGGCAAATGCCAGTGCATTGATTCTGCTCACCGCAGATTCATCAATTTGCTTGGGCGAGCATTGGGAAAAATCGCCTCACCCCGTGAACTAGCTCACTCATGTGAAACAGGCAGCGTTCCTCCTGATCCAAAGCCCCACACTAAAGGAACCCACCAGGGTAAAAGCCACCCTCTCAGATGCTTGGCTATCACGCACTCTAAGGAAAGAGACCCCATCTTGTCTTTGATCACCCAATGGGTTCAAGATGAAGTTGACTTTTTTTTTTTTAATCCCATGACCACTACTCCTGAGGAAGCCTACTTCACAGAACAGAAAATCTTGTTTCCAAAATGTCAACAGATGCCATTTGTGTTACTTCAGTATTTCATCTCCATGAATCCATTTTTTTTCTCCAACTGAATTACAAGCCTTTAAGGTCAGAACCACAGTGGATATTTCTACAGATCCCTCACAACTGCTACTGTGTTCTAGTCATTCTTGGGGCTCCGTACTTTTGTTGCGTGCAATTATATTGTCAGCAAACTATGCCAATCATATCTTAATAGGACACATAATAGAGGTAAAGTATATTTATGTTAAGAACTTTTACTTGAATTAGACCATTGGGTATCATCTTCCTGTTTACAGAGTTTGTATGTAATTCACCCCAGGGAGCCAGTACAATAAATTTCATAGATTCGAGCTAAACCTGTTCATTGCATATATTGTATATAATTAAGAAACCACTTGTACAAACTTGATTTTTTAGTTAAATGTTTATAGTGGTTTTCTGATAGTATGAGTTATTTCAAATATTTTTTAATTCATAAGACCTGCAAATGTATTCAGTTAATTGGCTCTGAAAACTCCATTAATATGTGCACATACATACTGATACATATGTGTGAAAATGCAAACACAACTCAAACTACAGTCCTCAACTAAATAATGTGTTGACTTTCTCACAGCCTCCTTAAACACAGAAATTCTAATTGTACACATAACCCTCTTCCATAATTAAAAATGCAGTACATTTTTGCCTCTTTGCTTGGTTTCAGGCCTTTTCCATCCTCCCACCTCCAACCACAATTTTTAACAAAAGACTAAACCCAGACTTACAAATTTACACCAAATTATTTCCCTTTCTCTATAAAGGCGAACCCGGAACACTGCCTAATTTATCTAGGAATGCCTGTTTTCATTAGCAGGAAAGTAAATGAGAAACTTTGTAAACATATAACATTTCTATCTAGCTTTAGAAAAGGAAAAAATAATGGCTGATACCTTGGGACTTTCTTGTTTATTAGCTTTATAACAAACATGTCAGCCAAGCTGAACTCTGGACCTATCTTGTTTATGATGTCATGAAGTGGTAAAGCCCCCTGGAGAGGATGGGGGATGCTGGATTTGGGATGAAACAGAATTACACAGCTGAGTTCCTTGTGAGCAGGGAACTACTTGGTTACACAGTGGTTCTCGGCTTCAGATATAGATGATTAAGTGTTTTATGAGGCATATGAGAAATTTGCATGCACTAACCTTCACCATTTCTGTAACAATAAATGTTCTGGTGCTTCCTGATATAAGCAACACAAACTTTCTTTTTTTCTTTTGTTTTTAACACAAACTTTCTTAATAGATCTTTTCACAAGGGAAATTATTTCCAAAAGTAAATATATGTTTATGAAGTCCTATACAAAGATGTAATCGGCTAGAGCAGCCTAAACTCCATTACCACAAATGCTGGCTTGTTTTACCCTTGTACCTTAGCAGCTTAATGTATGTGAAGGATCTGTATGTGTTAAATAATGATAGTGTTGACTTTTCTTAAAGCCTGTAGTGAAAAAGGTGTAAAAAAATCCAAGTCAATTAAGTTTTTATTTAGTACCAATACCGTGCATATTACTTGTGCCAGTTTCATACATATGAAGATAAGTAAGGTAAAAACTCCAAGGAGCTTACCATCAGCTGAAGAAAGACAAATAACTATGTCATAAAGCAAGACAGAACAATGTGAGGTCCACAGAGAGTGGGGAGGGGTGGTGTGCAGTGTGTGGGAAGGTTCAAAAAAAGAGGTGATTCCCACTTGGTGGACCATACAGAGGGAAATAGTTCAGATGGATGTTGGTGGGAGTATTAGTAGCAGTAACAATATTTGTATTCATGAATTAGAGAAGAGCCTCACTATGGAAGGACTAATTTAAGAGCTAAAGCCACTTGAAGTCAAGTCACTTGAAATATGACCTTTTTTCATAATAAATAGTAAGGAAAAAAGTTTGTATGAGATGTTTTCCTTGGAAAACTCATACAGAGAAGCCTATTTTGTCTTATTTAAATTTTACATTTTACACTTTAATTACAAAATTTTACATTTTGATTATAATAATGTATTAACTCACTAGAATAATTTAAACTTGGATTTTTAACATAACATTATTTTACTGTAAATTTGACTTCATGTATGACTTATGAAATATAATATTTTCTTTAATTTTTATAACAACCATACAAAAGGATATCTATACCATATATAACTACAAAGCATAATAACAAAATGAATGCTCATTATGAATCCATCCTCCAACCTATGAAATAGAACATTATCAATGCTGAAATCCCTGGGCCTACACAACTGCCACCATCAGTCAAGGTAAACACCATTCTGAATCTCATCATTCCCCGGATTTTTTCATATAGTTCTATCATATACTTATTACTTAATTTTGCTTTGCTTTGAGCTTTATAAATATATATCCAAGTGTATCTAGTTTTCTTGGTGTCATTGTATGTTTCTGTTCATGTAGTTCACCTGAACAGATGACACCTCCGCAATTTACCCATCTCCCTGTTAGTGGACATTTGGGTTGTTTGCAGGGTTTTGTTTTTACTAACAGCGTTTCTCTGAACATTCTCTCTCTCTCTTTTTTTTTTTTTTTTTTGGTCTTTTGTCTTTTTAGGGCCTACCTGCGTCATATGGAGGTTCCCAGGTTAGGGGTTGAATCAGAGCTGAAGCCGCTGGCCTATGCCACAGCAGTGAGGGATCTGAGCCACATCTGCAGCCTACACTGCAGCTCACAGCAACGCCGAATCCTCAACAAACTGAGCAAGGCCAGGGATCGAACCTGGGTCCTCATGGATCTTAGGCTCGTTAACCGCTGAGCCACAACAGGAGCTCCTCTCTGAACATTCTTATGCATAATTACTAACTAGTTCACAAAGACAAGTCGTTCCCACATGTCAACCTAGAAGTGGAATTGCTGCATCTTAAAGATGTATGAAGGTTCAACTTTGTAAGATAATGTAAAATTATTTTCCAAAGCATTATATAAAAAGATCCCCACTTATCTGCATCCTTACCACTATTTGGTGTTTCAGGCATTCCTCAGCAGAGGACACAGCTAAGCCATACCCAGACTCCTGATCACCAAAATTATAAAATAATGTGTAACATAAAATTTCAGAGCTTTAAGCTGTGAAATTGGTGATAATTTATAACAGAGCAATAGAAAACTACAAACATCTTAACTTTCATCCCTCTAGTAACAGCAAAATTGTATCTTAGTATGGTTGTATATTTCATGTCTCTGCTTAGCGTAAATAAGGTTGAACCTCCTCTAAGAAATGTCTGTTCGCATACATTGTTTTCCTGTTTTTCTACTGAGTTGTCTTTTCCTTATTGACTTATAATTCTTTATATATTCTGGATAAAGATATATAAAGTTTGTGCTTTGCTTTCTTTAATGACTTCTTTTAAGGAACAGACATTCTTAATTTTAATGTGGAAAGATTTATCCATAATTTCTTTTATGGTTAATGTTTTTTGTGTCTTAGTTAAGTACTCAGACCAATTATTTTTAAAAGACTTCCTTTGACAGAAATATTCAAAGCCTTCATTAATTTCTCCCAAATCCCCTCTTAATCCTTTGATATTTAAAACATTCTCTTTTGAGAGACTTGCACATTACTTGATCAATTTTCTCTTTTCTACCAGATGCTGATTTGTCATTGCCTTTGCATATGATTCCATCGTTTTCCTAATATCACTTGCATTGACTTTATGAGATCTGACATCTTTTGCAAAGCTTACAACTTTACTTTTCAACGGCTTGGCACTATATTTGCATTTCCTGTTGGGCGTTAATAACATTAGACAATGCTACTGAATATGAGAGACCAGTGATGTCATGATGCAGGAATTAGTCACATGATGCTGGTTAGGAGGTCTGAGTAGTAATAGACATATAAATGGCAAGCTCATTAGTGAATATATTATGACAGTTTTCCTGCACAACCTCACAATTTGAGAGAACTGGACAAAGAACACTGGAAAAGGAGTAACAAGAATTCCCGTCTTGTCTCAGTGGTTAACGAAACCAACGAGGATCCATGAGGATGCAGGCTCGATCCCTGGCCTCACTCAGTGGGTTAAGGATCTGGCATTGCCATGAGCTCTGGTGTAGGTCACAGACACAGCTCGGATCTGGGGTTGCTGTGGCTGTGGCTGTAGCTCTGATTTGACCCCTAGCTTGGGAACCTCCATATGCCATGAGTGTGGCCCTAAAAAGACAAAAGAAAAAAAGAAAAAGAAAAGGAGTAACAGAAACAGTAATAGCGGCTCTCATTTATAGAATAGGTATTATGGATATGCAAGGCATCGTGTTAATAACATGTGTTATTTCAAAAACTCATCACAACAAACCTGAGAAGAAATTGTTATTCCTATTTTCCAAATGAGGAAGTTGAGGCTCAGAAGTGTCAGTACCTTACCCAAATGAAACTAGAAAGTAGCAGAAACTTGAACTGAACATTTCAAAGATTGAGCTATATCCATTTTGATCTTAAGTAACACCTGTGCTGCTTCTCATAGCAAGTGGAAAGTAAAAGAAGAGAAAAATACAAGCAAAGGTATAAAGTGAAGGAGTGAGTGAGAACATAAAAACATCCAGTATGCAAGGGAGGTTGTCAGGGATGGTTTTACTAGACTAGAAGGAGGACTATAGAAGTGCCCTGAATGACAGGCAGATGAATTTTTTTGCAGCATAATAGGAAATAGAAATCATTGAGGATATCTTGGTGGATAATACCTTATTACTACAGAAATAATATATTATTATGTATTGTATATATGTACTACTCTAGTAATTATTTACATTATAAGATATATATATAAAATAGAACATTTTAAAGACGATTTAAATGTGTGTATATACATATATATGTAAATGTTTATGTTATATACACAAAAGTGTGTGTGTGTGTGTATATATATACATATATAAATTCTAATAGTTTCTCCCAACACTCAGTGGATGTCTTACATGCTCCACTTTGAAGAATAAGGTCTAAGATAATAGAAATGAGGACCTAAATCAAGACAGGGGCTGGTGGGGGAATGTAAAGTTAGAAACAGATGCAGGAGCATGTGGAGATGGAATTTACATGACTCAGCAACTAACATGGTGGAAGGAAGATGGAGGAGTCAGAAATGCCTCTGGTATTTCAAGCCTCAAGAGTCCTGGAAAAGCCACCACCCCATGAACATGGGTACAAGCCATGGAAAGAACTGGCTGCAGGAAGAAGACATTGAGTTCAACTTTAAGAAGTGAGTCAATAGGACATCCTTTTGAGACACAACAATTAAGAACTATGAACCCAGAATGCAGGGGAGTCTAGATTAGCCACCAGGGACTGTATCTACATAAAAGTGAAAACTGAAGCCTTAATAAAGAACAAGATCCTTGAGGGAGAAAGCAGTAAAAGCAACATTCAAAAATGTGCCTTAGAGAATGGTTAACATTTAGGGAAGAAGAAGAGAAGAAAAAGAGCCCAGAAAGAAGTAGAAACAGTTGGCAAGGGAGGAATATCAGCAAACTTCTGAGCCTTGAAAGTTAAAGGAAGAGGAAAGTATAGTGGGTGTTTGATAAGATCAAGTATAATTGAGGCCAACAAGGACAAGGGTTGAAACCAGTCCACTGGAATTGTCTACGCATTTAGTTAAACATAAATTCATTCAACCGTCCATCCATCCAACCATCCATTCAACATATGGTCTTGAATACACCTGGCACCATGCAATACTCTGGCAACATCATCACTGCTGTCATGACTACTCTCATTGTCACCAGCTACCATTTTAAGTGACTACTAAATGCCAGTCATTTTCCATGAATTATACCTAATACTTATAACAGTTCTTTAAATGAGTGGATATCTTCACTTTCTAGATGAGGAAATAGGTTAAGAAGTTGACCAAGGTCATCAGTACTAGAGCTATGAATCAAACCTAATTCCAAAAGAACCATATTCTTTCTTGGAGATTGTGTGGTTATCAAGGAATTAAGCATCTAATGAGAGAGACATCAAGTGACTCAGCAATGTTGTGATAAGAATTCTGGACAGGGACCAAACAATACCATGGGAATCAGAGAAGGGACGACCCTAAAAAGGAAGGCCCCTGAGATCCCTTAACTAACACTGGTCCATCATTTCCCAAGGGCTCAAGGGTTTCATCTACAAAGGCCACCTATCTGGGTCGACACCTTTTTTTCCCCTGTGTCTTGGTGGTTTGTTCAGGGGAAGGCAAACGAGGTACATGAATGTTGAGGTTCTAGAGATAGATAGCCTAGGGGCATTCTCTAATCAAGCATGTATATCTTAGTTCTAAAAGTGGATCCCTCCTCAGGCCCTGTCTAAATTGTTTAACTTGGAAGAGATTTTGAGGCCTCGTTTCTCCTTTAACCCTGGGGTGAAAAGTCAGATTAGACAGTGAACTTCCAGCTTCCTCTCACTAAGGTGCCACTGAGATAGGAAACTCAAGGGAAATAGTAGGAGCATAAAAAAATTAATTAGACCTACTGTACACAGGATCTTGGGAATTAATAGGAAAAGACAGGAAAAGATCAACTAAAATGGTGATCATCATAAAAGTTAATATTTATGGAGCATATACCATAGACACTAAAAAATACTTTACAGACATTATCCGTGCAAATCTCATACATCAACTCCATTTCACAGATGAGGAAACTGAGACTCAGCCAAGCTAAGGAACTTTCACAAGATCACATACCTATGAATCACAGAGTCAGGACTTTAACCCAGGTCAGTGTGACTCCAAGCCTGAACCACAACACCCTTGGTTTCTCCCAATCTGTTGCCTCCCTCCACCAGTCTCATTCACCAGCCAAACCAGAGTGAATGAGGGGTCAGGGGAGAATGGAGCTGCTGTGTAGCTGTACATTGACAACGACAGCTGCTGCATAAAGGATCTTACACAATCAAGTTATTAAAACATGTAATGTGGCCGGTGAAAGGGACCTCTGGGAAATCTTGCTAACTTGGAAAATTCTTCAGAAAGTGCAGAGTTTTGAGTAAGCCAAATTAAATTTTAAAACAAGAAATACTCTGATGGAATTACATACTCAAGCTGAAATAACTCCAAGTAATTTAGACTTTGTGATTAAATCCTAAAGAGCTTCCAAGCAAAAATAGAACCATGACATCACAGGATGGGCTCAGAGTAGAGAGGGCTTGGCTGGACTCTGCTCCTCTTCACGTTCCCTGTGAGCCCATCACACCAAGTGTCTGTCACTCCCTAACTCACCAGATTCTTTTAAGCCTCCTTGCCTTTGTATGGGCCACTTATTTGGCCAGAAAGCCCTTCTCTTATTCCCACCTCCACCCCTGGTTAAACACCTTTTACCCATCCTTTGAGACCCTGCTCAATGTAACTTCCTCAGGAGGACTTTCCAGTTTCCTCAGATGAATAGCATCCTTGGTGTTATCACAGAGTTTTGGGGGGGAGGGGGTTCTTTTTGTTTGTTTATTTGTTTGTTTCTTTGCTTTTCAGGACCACACCTGCAGCATATGGAAGTTCACAGGCTAGGGGTCGAATTGGAGCTATAGCTGCCAGCCTACACCACAGTCACAGCAATGCCAGATTCAAGCCTTGTGTCTGCAACCTACACCACAGCCCATGGCAAATGCCAGATCCTTAACCTACTGATTGAGGCCAAGAATCAAACCTCCATATTCACAGATCTGAGTCAGATTCATTTCCACTGAGCAACAACAGCAATACCTGGTTGCTGGGTATTTTAACCTTGGGTTGATTTAGTCATATTCTTCAGTTCAAGACACATTATTCCCCACAGGTCCATCTCGAACTTTATGCATGGTATAACTAATGCTACAATAAGCATCTTCAGCACAGCATTTATACACGACTGATTTATTTTCTCTGAATTAAATTTCTAAAAAACTAGAAATTCTGTCTCAGAGTTTGCACATTATAGGATCTTTAAAACGTAACACCAGCTTCTCTTCTAGAAATTTTACATCAATTCAAACTCTACCCACAGTGTATAAAAGTATTCATTACCCCCACATTCTCACTAGCACAAGGCATTATCAATATTTTTTTCGTCTTTGCTAATCTGATAAGAAAAAGGATAATTATTCACTTAATTTGCATTCCTTTGATTAATAATGCTAATCACATTGTCATATATTTATTAGCCATTCGTATGTCTTCCTTTGTGAGTTTTTTAAGTTTTCTACCAAATTATTCATTGAGGTGATCATCTTTTCTAAATTGACTTGCGAAAGATCTTTACATATTGAAGATATTGACCCTTTATCTACCATATTTGTTGTAAATGTTTTTTTCTTTTTTTGTCTTTCCATTTTTAAAGTGTTTTCAATATACACAAATATACACTATACTAATAATGTTTCAAACTTTTCATGTAGACAAAGCTATTTGCTATCACTCTTTTCTTTTGTGATTTCTCCCTTTGATATTATACTTAGAAAGTTTTTCTCCAAACTCTATGTACATACCTTAGAGGGATGCTCACCTATGGTACAAGGAGACTTGTACAGAAAAGCTCATTGGAGTACTTTTATAATAGTGGAAGTTTGGGGGGGGGCCCTAAATGTCCATTGTAAAAAATATGTATATAGTAAAAAATATAAATATAGTAGATAAATATGGTGAAGGATACAGTAGAATTACCTGTTGCATCTAGGTGTGTCATTACAGATATTTTTCAAAAATATAATGTTGAGTAGGGGGGAAAATAACAAAATGAATAATAATACATATACTATATTACCATGTGTATAAGTGTAAGTAATTCTCTGTGTTGTTTACAGATGCATCAATTTGCAGTAAAAGCAAAGAAATAAACTGAAGGAATAAATAACAAATGTATGATAGTCATTATCTCTAGGAAAGGCAAGAAAAAAATGGGACTTTGAAGATATACAAAGACTTCACCCAATCTGAAAGATCTACTCTATTTTTTAATCAGAAACAAATGTGGATTTATTAATGATGGCCATTCTGACTGGTGTGAGGTGGTATCTCATGGTAGTTTTGATTTGCATTTCTCTTATAATCAGCGATGTTGAGCATTTTTTTCATGTGTTTGCTGGCCATCTGTATATCTTCTTTGGAAAAATGTCTATTCAGGTCTTTTGCCCATTTTTCCATTGATTGATTGGCTTTTTTGCTGTTGGGTTGTATAAGTTGTTTATATATTCTAGAGATTAAGTCCTTGTCGGTTGCATCATTTGAAACTATTTTCTCCCATTCTGAAAGTTGTCTTTTTGTTTTCTTTTTGGTTTCCTTTGCTGTGCAAAAGATTGTCATTTTGATTAGGTCCTATTGGTTTATTTTTGCTCTAATTTCTATTGCTTTGGGAGACTGACGTGAGAAAATATTCATGATGTTGATGTCAGAGAGTGTTTTGCCTATGTTTTCTTCTAGGAGTTTGATGGTGTCCTGTCGTATATTTAAGTCTTTCAGCCATTTTGAGTTTATTTTTGTGCATGGTGTGAGGGTGTGTTCTAGTTTTACTGCTTTGCGTGCAGCTGTCCATGTTTCCCAGCAATGCTTGCTGAGTAGACTTTCTTTTTCCCATTTTATATTCTTGCCTCCCTTGTCAAAGATTAATTGACCATAGGTGTCAGGGTGTATTTCCGGGTTCTCTATTCTGTTCCATTGGTCTGTCTGTCTGTTTTGATACCAGTACCACACTGTTTTGATGACTGTGGCTTTGTAGTATTTCTTGAAGTCTGGGAGAGTTATGCCTCCTGCTTGGTTTTTGTTTCTCAGGATTGCTTTGGCGATTCTGGGTCTTTTGTTGTTCCATATAAATGTTTGGATTGTTTATTCTAGTTCTGTGAAAAATGTCATGGGTAATTTGATAGGGATTGCATTGAATCTGTAGATTGCTTTGGGTAGTATGGCCATTTTTATAATATTGATTTTTCCAATCCAGGAACAGAACAAAGGGTGGGGGAAAAAAATGTAATTGTAATGTATACATGTAAGGATAACTTGATCCCCTTGCTGTACAGTGGAAAATAAAAATAAAAATAAAATTTTAAAAATTTAAAAAAAAGAAAAGATACATGTACTCCAGTGTTCACTGCAGCTCTGTATACAATATCCAAGACATGGAAGCAACCTAAGTGCCCATCAACAGAGGAGTGGATCAAGAAGATGTGGTACATATACACAATGGATATTAGCCATTAAAAGGAAAGAAATACCAGCATTTTTAGTAACATGGATGGGCCTGGAAATTATTATGCTAAATGAAGTTAGACAGTGAGACACACATGTCATATGCTATCACTTATATGAAGAATCTTAAAAAAGGATACAATGAACTTCTTTGCAGGACAGATACTGACTCACAGACTTTGGAAAACTTATGGTTAACAAAGGAGACAGGTTGTGGGGCTGGAGGGATAGGCAGGGCATTTAGATGGAAATGCTGTAAAATTGGGTTGTGATGATTGTTGTACCACTATAAATATAGTAAAATTCATTTAGTAAAAAAAAAAACAAACAAATGTGACAAAATATTAATATTTACCATTCTGAATAAGTATTGGTGTGTTTTTTTCTATTATACTCTACTTTTCTGCATTAGCATTTTTCCCCAAATGAAAAAAACAGGTGGTATTTTTAAAAAGGTATATTCTATGAAATTAGAACACTTCCTTATGCCACACACAAAAATAAACTCAAAATGGATTAAAAACCTAAATATAAGACCAGATACTTTTGTTATAAAACTCTTAGAGGAAAACATAGCTCAAACACTCTCCATCATCAATCACAGCAACATCTTCTCAGATCCACCTCCTAGAATAATGACGATAAAAACAAAAATAAACAAATGAGACTTCATTAAACTTAAAAGTTTCTGCACAGCAAAGGAAACCCTAGACAAAACAAAAAGACAACCCACAGAATGGGAGAAAATCTTTGCAAGTGAATTGACTGACAAGGGATGAATCTCCAAAATTTATAAACACCTTCTGCACCTCAATACCAAAAAAAAATAAAAATAAAAAAATGGGCAGAAGATATAAACTGACAATTCTCCAAAGAAGACATATGGATGGCCAAAAAACACATGAAAAGATGTCCAATATCACACATTATTAGAGAAATGCAAATCAAAACCACCCGGAGGTACCACCTTACACCAGCCAGAATGGCCATCATCACAAAGTCTACAAACAATAAATGCTGGAGAGGGTGTGGAGAAAAGGGAACCCTATTACACTGGTGGTGGGAATGTCAATTGGTGCAACCACTGTGGAAAACAGTATGGAGATTCCTCAGACAACCAAAAATAGAATTACCATTTGACCCAGCAATCCCACTCCTTGGCATCTATCCAGAGAAAACCATGACTCAAAAAAGATATATGTACTGCAATGTTCATTGCAGCACTATATACAATAGCTGAGGCATGGAAACAACTTAAATGCCCAGCGACAGAGGAGTGGATCAAGAAGATGTGGTACATATACACAATGGAATATTACTCAGCCATTAAAAGGAAAGAAATAATGGCATTTGCAGCAACATGGATGGACTTAAAAATTATCATGCTAAGTGAAGTCAGACAGTGAGACACCAACATCATATGCTGTCACTTACATGTGGAATATTAAAAAAGGACACAATGAACTTCTTTGCAGAACAGATACTGACTCACAGACTTTGAAAAACTTATGGTTTCCAAATGAGACAGATTGGGGTGTGGGGGGGATGGACTGGGGGTTTGAGATGGAAATGCTATAAAATTGGGTTGTGATGATCGTTGTACAATATAAATGTAATAAAATTCATTGAAAAAAGTCAAAATAAAAAAGCTATATTCTACCTTCTAAGAATATATAGAAATTCACTTTTACCTTACTCTACAACATTTCTTAAAGTTTAGGCTATGAAATAGAACCTAATGAATGAGTGAATCAACAAAAAAAAATGAGTGAATGAAAAGAATGAATGATTAATTCATCTAAAGGACTAAATAACCTCTGCCATTCAAATAAGTGTTGTCACGCAGATTATACAAACATACTCAGTAAATGAGAAAGACTTTAGCTATTAGAGAAATGCAAATCAAAACTTCTCTGAGGTACCACCTCACAGGGTCAGAATGGCCATCATTAACAAGTCCACAAATAACAAATGCTAGAGAGGGTGTGGAGAAAAGGGTACCCTCCTCCACTGCTGGGGGGAATGTAAACTGGTACAACCACCATGGAAAACAGTATGGAGGTACCTCAGAAAACTAAATATAGAACTACCATATGACCCAGCAATCCCACTCTTGGGCATATATCTGGATAAAACTCACTGAAAAAAATACATGCACCCATATGTTCATTGTAGCATTATTCACAATAGCCAAGACATGGAAACAACCTAAATGTCCATCGATAGGTGAATGGATTCAGACGATGTGGTATATATACACAATGCAATACTACTTAGCCATAAAAAAGGACAAAATAACGCCAGTTGCAGCAACATGGATAGAACTAGAGACTTTCATACTAAGTGAACTAAGTCAGAAAGAGAAAGACAAATGCCATATGATATCACTTATATCTGGAATCTAACATATGGCACAAATGAACCTTTCCACAGAAAAGAAAATCATGAACTTGGAGAACAGACTTGTGGTTGCCAAAGGGGAGAGGGGGAGGGAGTGGGATGGACTGAGAGTTTGTGGTTAGTAGATGCAAACTATGGCATTTGGAGTGGATAAGTAATGAGGTCCTGCTGAATAGCACAGGGAACTATATCTAGTAACTTGTGATGGAACATGGTGGAGGATAATGTGAGAAAAAGAATATATATATATATACATATATATATATGACTGGGTCACTTTGCTGTATAGTAGAAACTGACAGAACACTGTAAATCAACTATAATGGAAAAAATAAAAATCATAAAGAAGAATTTAGCAGTCAAACTGATACTCAAGTAATCATAGCCATAAAGCAAATATAGGTGCCAGTCAATATGGTAGGCACTTACCATATGTGGCTATCAAGCACTTGAAATGTGGGTAGTCTGAACCGATAGGTTCTGTAAGTGTGGAATATATATTAGATATTGTAGATTTAGTACCCCAAAAATGCATTGCATGTTAAAATGATATCATTTTAGATAAATTGGATTAAATGATGTACATTATTACAATTAATTTCTTTTTACCTTGTTATTGTGGCTGCTAAAAAATTTACAAATATGGCCCCCAGTACATTTTTATGAGACAGCAATAAAATAGAAAAACAATGCTGTTTTAGATCTAAAATGGTAGAAGAAAAAAACATGTTCACTTTTCACATTTGCCTAATCTGCATGCAAACCAACCACCTCTTTACATAAATAATGGCATGAAACTAAATGAAAAAATACGAGGTCGTTATGCTGCACAGCCGACAACTTGGAAAATTAGACCTTACGCAAATTGTTCCACAAGGCACTTAATAAAATTTTAAGGAAGTGGAAAATTTTGTATTAAATTCTGTAATGCAAAATAGATTCATTTCCAAAAGAAGACCATGAGGTGAGATGGGTAATGTGAAAAACAACAGCCATAAAGAAACGACATTTTGTTGTCAGGCTTCTAATGTTTCTCTTGCCCCAGAGGATCATCAACGTATCAGTTCATGTTATTTCAGTGGTCCTGGGGTTGCCCTCTTTCTAATGCAGTCTCTTCTTGACAAGAAAGTGATGAGTCTAGCGTAGTCCTGTTGACCCTAAGACCCTCGTGTTCCAGTCAAGGAGAAATACCATGGTCAAAGAAAACTACCAAAAAGTAATTTCAGAACTACCAAAGTAACTTCAGTACTTCCTTGGTATCAACCACCGTGAAGGGGATGTATTATCTACATTAGTTCTTAAAATCCACTTTCCCTCATAAACTGCAGCTACTCTCAGAGCCTTGACTTCAAATTCCTAAATAAACATCGTTCATGTGCTGCCTGTTATCCACCCTTCTCCTTTCCCATGACAAAGTATCTCAAAAGCCAAGAGAACTACTCCAACAAGGACAGGCCCCTCCCTCCAAGCATAGAGGAGGGGCTGACAGTGAGAGGGCAAAGCCAGCAGCAGGCAGAGGAGAGGAGAGGCTATGAAAAAATTAGGTCTATATTTGGTCTCCTGTTCAAACCAGCCAACGCTATTCTAAGGGTCAACAAGCATAGCTAAACATACTAAGAGGTCAGATTTTATAAATCAAAAGTGAGGGGTGGTACTAAAAGGTACCTTGAGTCATTTTTTCACTTAGGAGAAATTCAGGATATATCAGGCCTAGTAGAATAGAAAGCTTTCACAAGTCAGAGAGCATCCATAATAGTCTCTATAAAGAGGAATCCAGACTTCTCTAAATCAGTGCCTTTGGGACACAATGACATTCAGAAATGGCACTAAGGGACCTAATAACACAGAAAATTTTATAAACAAATTCTGGAAACAGAGTCTGATATACCACTATAGGCACTGGTTTTTGTTTTGCTTTGTTTTCTTTATCTTGGTTGAAATTCATACCTGAAATTCCACAGCCAGTTTAATATGAATATCATTAGTCCAAGAACAGGCTTTTAAAATGCTCCAACTCCACGTTCCCCCTCTGTGAACACAGGCTCCTAACCTATCATTTCTCTCACTCCTTCACTCTCCACCCCTGTTCACTCAAACGGTGGGCTCCACTCAGCCCATTAGCCTCCTCCTAGCTTTATAGTTCTGATCCCAGGGTAGAGGTGGGGGAAGGAAAGACTTCTCCACACCTTCTACACTTTCAGCTCCCTCCTCTGAGACCCTGTGGTAGCCTGACAAGCACACCCAGGAGACCCCCTCTCCTACTGTCCAATTGCTCAGCTCCCAGGCCACCTGGCACAGCAGGAGGGCACCCAGGACATGCCGAGTGGGGCCATTACTAAATCAAGCCATGCACGTTGATGTGTTCCCTCCTGCTCCTCCGCAATTCTCACTTTTATGTCTTGTGAACATCCTCAGCCATCACCCCCTCAGCAGCCCCTTCAGACCTCCTTCCTTGGGACTCCCAAATTCATCTTGGTCACACTCTTTGCAGATGACTTGACCTGAACAGACAGGTGTCCTAAGAGACCCTAATCTTCATCAAAAGACATCAGTGCTAATATATTCTCTCTTCCTCCCCATCCATATCAAGTAAAGAGCTGGATGCCCTCCTCTTCTTTCCCAGGATGTATGTAGGAATAAACACATGTAGACACAGACCTGCACACATAAAACAGCACATGCTATAGCCACACCCACTTACACACCATGCCCACCTTCAAGCTCTCCTCTTCTCTGAGTTCTCTGCACTCATGCCTGACATCCACTTGAACCTCAACACTTCTAAAATGTTTATCAAGGGGTGGAGTTCCCGTCATGGTGCAGCAGACACAAATCTGACTACTACCATCGGGTTTCAGCTGGCTTCGCTCAGTGGGTGGGTTAAGGATCTGGCCTTGCCATCAGCTGTCTGATAGGTCACAGAGGCGGCTCAGATCTGGCATTGCTGTGGCTGTGGTGTAGGCCAGCAGCTATGACTCTGATTAGACCCTCAGCCTGGGAACCTCCATATGCCATGGGTGCGGCTCTAAAAAGACAAAAAGACAAAAAGAAAAGGTTATCAAGGATTGAAAAACCACCTGTCACTCCATGCCACTCAGGGATGCAAAAAAGGGACAGAGGTCTTGCATAGTTTAGTCTGTTTCTAAATTCTTTGAATAATCTTTTATAACAGTTTATATGTATGTTTTTAATTTTTTCCCCAACGCTTCATAGCCAAATGTCTTCTACAAGTAACCCAAGTCTACTACCTCCCTTTTCTCACCGTCTCTTCCCCTCTGAGCCCTAGGTGGCCAGGCTTCTATGCTCAACAACCTCCTAGAACTGGACTCTCGAAGGCACCAGTGGGAAACTTCCTTCCCTCTGCCCTACTCTTGGCAGATGCCAACAGTGATGACCCACTCCCTCCATGAAACGCTCTCCTCCTTTGGCCTCTACGAGATGCCCTCCAAGTCCCATTGCAAAACCGGACACATTGTACTGAAAGATCCTACAAATAGTCAAATGAGCTTTCCCCTTCCGTCTCCTGGAATCAAAGGAAGTGAGAGGAGCTGCAGAATGGGAGCCTCTACACGTGTGTATGCATGTTTGCTTATGAAATGTCATCCTCTAAACAGCACACTACGCACCCTCACACCACCTTCTCCACTGGCTTCACTCTGGGGGAAAGACAAAGACAGGCCACACACCAAGGTTTCCATAACCCTCAGTGTTGCCAAGAGGACTTCTGGTCAACCATCCTCTGCAGGGCCGGGTCTTCCCTTCTTAATCTGCTTGCTCAGCTTCTCTCTGCTCCACCTCTGTTCATTACCTCTCTCTTGTGAGGAAGGGGCAAAGAAAACGTTCTCCCTGAACAGAACTTTAAAAAAATGAAGAGGGGGTCAGTGCACGGACAAGGCAAGGATGGACATTCTCTGTGGGGAGTTTCATTTTCAAAGTAAGAAAAGGAAGTCAGTGTGTAGAAAGCCACAATCAGACAAACCTTTCAGGTGCATGTTAGAAATCAATGAGTGTGAGCATTCAATGAGGGCATATAGCAGGGAGGATTTTGCAAACTGTAACTCGCAGGATAAATGTTAGATACTTCTCTTATCATCTATCTCACAGATTTGTTGAAGACCAAATGAGACAATACATGGAAAATTGCTTTGTTAACAGGTAAAAAAAAATTATAAATTGTAATTACTATGTGATGTTTTGCCTCTAGGTAGACTATTAAGAGTCAGACCATGGTGATATTGAAGAAAATTAAAATACCTGCTAATTTTTTTTAAATCCACATTCCTGGAGCTGTTTATAAGTTGAGAATTCTAATTAGTTTCCATCTTCTTACCTCTTTTCAGATAAATTGATGACAGTAAACTTCAAACTCTACTAACAACAGAGTCAAGTTCCTGGTGACTCTTAGATTACCAGACTTCGGATTTGAGGCCTGGAAATCATCTTTTGTGCCCAGGGCCACAATAACTAGGCCAGCCCATTTTCTCTTATAACTATTTCAATTTCCTTGAGCATCAGTACATCATGATTCTACTGCAATAGCTTCCTGGCCATTCATGCTCTTTTTAGCCTCTCTGATTTGCACTCCATCCTTCCTACAGATACTCAAAAAACCAACATTGTTTTTGTTATGCCAACTAATTTTTAAAATAACATATATTACAAACAAAGCAATGAGTCAGTAAATAAAAACTCCAGAAAACTAACTGAGACGCTATTTGGTATGATGGGTTGAATACAAATAAACATGCAAAAAATCAACAGCTTTCCAACGTGCCAGTAGTAACCCATTTGAATACACAATGGGGAAAAGCTTTCTTTCACCCTAGTTGCCAGTCCTCACCAGAGACATAATCCAGAAGAGTAAAAGTGGGAGAAAAGAATTACTGGCGTCCATCATTTTTCTGTGATGGTAACTGTTGCCAGCCTATGTGACATGGAGTTTCTTTCCTGTTTTGTTTTGTTTTCACCTTCTGTTTAAGGTTTCCCCTTCTGTTCTGTTTCACCTTCTGTAAAGAGCCTTATGGTCCAAGTTTTAGCCTGGTCAGTTCTGAGTGTGTGGATGGGGAGGAGGGGAGATGGCAGAAGAGTAGGAGCAGGAGGTGTGTGATGTGGTTAATGGGCCCCCAGCCAGTGAGCAGCTGCCCCAGCCTGGGAGTTACCACTGTCCAGCAGGAAAAACTGAAAGTCACCTTTGACTCTTCTCCTTTGACTTTCACAGACATTAAATTTCCAAGTCCTATAAACTGGTCCTTTTAAAGATCTCATGGGTTTACTTTTTTCTCAGCTCTAATACCTGTCCCTTTCCAATATCCTCAATGACTTGGGCCCTAATTATAACCATCCCTTAGCTGCCCCTTCAGCCCCAGTCCCTAACGTGTCCCTTTCTGCCTTTCCTTCTCATCGCTTTTACTATGTCACATCCCTGACTGATTAATACCCTGCAGACATTATACAATATCCCAGCAGGCCAACCAACCTGGGCTAGAATACAGGATTCACTTCTTACCTCAGACTGCATGGGTTTGAGTCCCAAGTCTACCACTGGTTAGCTCTGTGAGCTTGACCATATTACTTGATCACTCTGAGCCTCAATCCCTATTTGCAAAACTGGCCTAATGCATAAGTAATAAAAATGATTGCGAAGATTCAGAATAATACATAAGGAAGTTCCCATTGCAGCTCAGTGGCAATGAGCCCAACTAGTATCCATGAGGATGTGGGTTTGATCCCTGGACTGGATTCTCACACACTGTTCCTAAAGACCAGTTTCACTTCTTCCCGGATACATCTCAGGAATCTTCTCAAACAGAATATAAATTTCTTGCTGATAAGAACCACATCTTATATCGCTTTGTGTCTCACAAACTTCTGCAGATATTATATACCTCAAAATACCTTTTGGCTCATAATTGGTCTTCCAAGCAGGCTTTCTTAACTGGGGAGATGGCAGATCCATGGAGATATATGCAGGACAACAGGATATAGGAGGGAATAATCTTCTGTTATCATCTCAGAACAGAGAGCACAACCAGGTCTCTATACACACAGGGGAGAATGTTTCCAATTGTTAAAAGCCTGAAGCAAGCTGGGTTTGATGGCACCAATATAATGCTTAATATGCTACATATTTGGCATGTGTTCCAGAAGAGACTATGCATCAGGAACTCAGAAAAGGCCTCCTGGGCATATAGGCAGCTCCCAGTCTGTCTCCTACACATTAAATACACTCAGTGTAGGGAATATACATTTTTAAATGCATGAAACATGAGCCAGGCTTGACACCCATCTATCAGAGCTGCTTTAAGGGTAATAAAATCAGTACTGCCATTATAAGGAGAGGGAACTTGATGACCCACTAGAGATTTCTTCCAATCTAAATGCTTCTATAAATCCCCCTAAAATCATAAAAAAAGCAGATTAAGGATTCATGTAGGTATTTGGACTATAAATACAAATTAATTTCTGCTCCAGCTGCAGTTTTTCCTCATCCCTGTAAGAAGCACAGCACCTCTATCTCGGAGATATTTCTGGGTGAAACACCAGCAGAGCAGCTCAAGATAGATAGGACTCCCCCAGGTTCTCGTTGGCAACTATTTTCTGGTAATTTCGCAAATAAATCTGCATCTTGAAATGAACTGAACTGCATCTTGCTGCCGTCCAGAAACATTTATCACTGGAAATCTGTTTTGTTTAGGGAGTAAGATATAATTGTGTACAGATTCAATAGAATATAAATGTTCCACTGAGAAATTCTTTTTTGAGAATGTTTTGTTTGGACTCTAATCTATTTATTTCCATTTTAAGTTACTAGTCATATTACTGCTATTTGTTTTTACTAAAAAAAAAAAAAACCCTGCTTAAACTGCTCTTTAAAAAAAAGAAAAAACTTGAGTGGTTTCTGATACCAAAAACTTACTTCTTATTTGGTTTTGTGAAACTGAATTTAATTCGAACTGACCCTTATAAAAGAAAGAAATTTCCTACAATAGCCAAGACATGAAAGCAACCTAAATGTCCGTTGACAGAGGAATGGATAAAGAAGATGAAATACATATATGCAATGGAATACTACTCAGCCATAAAAAAGGAACGGAATAATGGCATTTGCAGCAACATGGATGGACCTAGAAATTATCATGCGGTGAAGTTAGTCAGTCAGACACAAACATCTTATGCTACTACTTATATGTAGAATCTAAAAAAAGGATACAATGAACTTCTTTGCTGAACAGATACTGACTCACAGACTTTGAAAAACTTACGGTTTCCAATGGAGACAGGTTGAGGGGGAGGGATGGGCTAGAGGTTTGGGATGGAAATGCTGTAAAATTGGGTTGTGATGATCATTGTACAACTATAAACATAAAACTGAGTTAAAAGCAAAAAAAATAAATTTCTCTTTTAACATTCCCTCATCTATTAGAGCTCAATAACTAGAAATCAAAAGAAAATGGTAAATAACATTTTTAAACACTAATTTATCAATGTATATATTTTTGGTTCACATATTTGCTCTTACTTGATATGAAGTCAGAGACCAAAATAGAAATGAACCAATGGGATTATGGGTTGTGTTTTCAAATGCATGTGGATGAATGCATACCCCTAAGGAAGTGTGCTCAGTTATGACATCACAGCTGTCTCTCCTATAAAAAGAACTATGTCCTGCAGCAAACTATAATTTCCCAAATAAAGGGAATAAAAGATTAAAGAAAAACATGACAGCAATAAAATCCAAGGATAGTGACCAGATGCCAGGCATATTAAAATACCAAATCTGACAAAGGATTAAAAAAAGAAATCTTACACCATTTGAATGCTTAAATGCATAGTGTTTCCCCTCAGACCCACCGAAGAAAGGACATTGTTGGTATATGGCTACAATAATGACCGCATGTCTCATGATCTTAGACAGCCCTCCACCCCATTTACTCTGGCCTTTGCCCTGGGACTTGCTTTGGTCAATGGGTCTTTAGCAAGCATAACACAAATGGAAGCCCAAAAAGCACTTGCACACTGGGGCTTGTCCTTTCTTGCTGCTCTTGGAAACCCTGAGACTGACATTATAAGAATAAACCTGGACTAGCCTAGTGGATACATGAGGTCTGTCACTTCCATCTCTCCAGCCAACCACCAGCACCAAGCACAGTCCATGTGAGTTATGCCATCTAGGTCAACCAGCTCCTACTGACCTGCCTGCTGCCTGCAGAAACATGAATGAGTGCATGCAAGCCCAACACAAGAACTGGTTGGCTGAGCCCAGCCCAAATTGCCAACTGATAGAATCAAGATCTAAAAATGACTTTGTTTTAAGGCACTAAGTTTTGGACTGGTCCATTATACAGCAATAGTTATCTGGTACTGAGATCATCGTAGAACCTATTTCATGAGCACACCAGTTAACGGGCCAGTCACCACAGAGGGAAAGTGAGAGGCTGGCCCAAGGATGGGTGGGTCTAGGCAATTATTCCCCAAAGTGAGTTTGCCTATGAAATGCTGAGTTGTTATACTAAGCCATTTGTAAGCTACTAGTTTGGGGATCCTTCTAAAATCTATAACCAAAGTACAATCTATGATGATAATAGCTAACATTTTATCAAGTGCGAGCATTAGGCTATGTGCTTGATAAAAATGATCTTAATCTACACAAAAACCTCACATAAAAAGTATTACTATTGGAGCTCCCACTGTGCCTTAGTGGGTTAAAAACCCGATATAGTGTCTATGAGGATGCAGGTTCAATCCTTGGCCTCACTCATAGGGTTAAGGATTCAGCATTACCACAAGCTGCAGCATAGGTCACAGATGCAGCTCTGATCTGACATTGCTGTGTCTGTGGCATAGGCTGGCAGCGGCAGCTCCAATTCAACCCCTAGCCCACAAACTTACATATGATGCAGGTGTGGCCCTAAAAAGGATTAAAAAGAAAAAGAAAAAAAAGAGGAAAAAATATTATTATCATATGCATCTTATAAATCAAGATTAATAGACTTGTGGTTGCCAAAGGGGAGGGTCAAGGGGAGGGATGGATTGGGAGTTTGGGATTAGCAAATGCAAACTATCATATACAGTATAGATAAACAACAAGATCCTACTGCAGAGGGAACTGATATTCAATATCCTGTAATAAAGCATAAGAGAAAAGAATATTAAAAGAATATTAATTGTCACTTTGCTATATGGCAGAAATTAATGTAACATTGTAAATTGACTATATATATATATATATTTTTTTTTTTTCTTTTTGCCATTTCTTGGGCCGCTCCTGCGGCATATGGGAGGTTCCCAGGCTAGGGGTCTAATCAGAGCTGTAGCTGCTAGCCTACGCCAGAGCGACAGCAACGCAGGATCCGAGCTGCATCTGCGACCTACACCACAGCTCATGGCAACGCCGGATCGTTAACCCACTGAGCAAGGGCAGGGATCGAACCCACAACCTCATGGTTCCTAGTCGGATTTGTTAACCACTGCACCACGATGGGAACTCCCGACTACATTTAAATAAAATAAAGGAATGGAGGCTAAGTAGCTTGTTCAGGGTTACACAGTATTGAGAGTGAGCTTAGACTCACAAATATGATTTGCTCAAGAATCTGAGCTCTTAATCACTATGCTTTTCTATTTGGTACCACCTACACTGTCCACCATGAAAAGCTTCTTCTATCCACTGGGCTGGAGACTTGCCAGGGAGGACCAAGAGACTCTCTCTCTCTTGAATCTTAAGTGGTCAAGACAGAGTTGGGGCAAATGGTGGGTCTGGCCTTTAAAATCCCTCAACCCCAGCTCTTAATATTGAGGTGAAACCAGAGGTGAGGAGAAGGAAGTCGATCAAGACAGCCTCTTAGAAAACCACCTGTTTCATGGAGTTCCCGTCATGGCTCAGTGGTTAATAAATCCAACTAGTAACCATGAGGTTGCGGGTTCAATCCCTGGCCTTGTTCAGTGGGTTAAGGATCCTGCATTGCCGTGAGCTGTGGTGTAGGTCACAGACGCGGCTCAGATCCTGCGTTGCTGTGGCTCTGGCATAGGCCGGTGGCTAAAGCTCTGATTAGACCCTTAGCCTGGGAATCTCCATATGCCACGGGTGCGGCCCAAAGAAAAGACAAAAAGACAAAAAATGAAAAAAAGAAAAGAAAACCACCTGTTTCAAAACACATAGCATGAACATCACCCTTCCCAACCAAATCGAAGGTCTAGCCTTGTGTTATCCCCTCGGGTTGGCTGAAATCACACGTGTTTAAGGTACTTACAGATGAAAGTATAAACTGATTTTTAACCTCTGCCTAATGGAGCCTGCTGGAGCCGATCTTTTCTTAAGAAATTCCTAAAGCTTGCAGGTCTCTAATGCAATGGGGAGTTATTCCTGGCACATTTATAGAGAACTAGTGAGAGGGAATATGAGGCCTACGATAATTGAGAACATTAAGTATATACTTAGGCAAGTGTGAAGGGGCACAGGTGGAGAAACTTATTCACTGTAAATGAAGCTGAACACAATTTTTAAGAAAAGCTCAAAACATCTGCATATTAAAATCCTGCTCCCATAGAGACTAGTGGGTTTAGGACAACCCTGTACTATCGCCTTTTTTTTTTTTTTGTCTTTTTTGCCATTTCCTGGGCCGCTCTTGTGGCATATGGAGGTTCCCAGGCTAGGGGTCGAATCAGAGCTGTAGCCACCGGCCTACACCAGAGCCACAGCAATGCGGGATCCAAGCTGCGTCTGTGACCTACACCACAGCTCACAGCAACGCCACATCCTTAACCCACTGAGCAAGGCCAGGGATCGAATCCACAACCTCATGATTCCTAGTCGGATTTATTAACCACTGAGCCACGGTGGGAACTCCTATTGCCCTTTTTCTTAGGCGCCAGCAATGGCAGAGCCATTTTCTGACGGCCCATCTGTCTCTCCAACCTTTAGTTCCCTGCCCTGTTAAATGGGGTTGTTGCAAAGTTTAAGAGATAAATAAGTAGTTCCTGATTTTAGATTTCTTGGACCAAAATAATTCCCCCTCAAATTGTGGAGGTATAATTTTGCTTCTTCTTTTGCTAATTTCTAACATAAATAAGAGAAAGACTAATAGCTAATTCTAATGTAGTGTCTGCTGTGTGCCAGGGGCTACTGTAAGTATTTTATACATATTAATATAATCTCCCTGACAGCAGCCCCGAGACAGGCATGATTATCCCCCACTTAAATGAGGGAACTGAGTTACTGCTTCAGAGCTGGTGGCAGAGCCAAGACTCAAACTCCAGTCACCCAGCTCCAGGATCCATGCGCACAACAAACAGGAAACTGTCAGGGGCTTTTGCCAATCATTTCATAAAGGAAAGGAATGCACAACAAAATAAGAATGCCGCTTCCAAAAGCAACATCTTGCATCTCCAAAGGCAAGAAAGAAGGACACAGGAAAGAGGGCAGCCCCTCAACTGAAAAGTAAAATTGGCTTTATGGGATGCATTATGCTCATCTCCTTATAAACCAATGCATATTTACATTGGGAACATACAGATTTTTCCCAACCCCCCAGTGAGCATGTGGGAACCACTGAGATATGACACATGGTGAGCACTCGGACATGCACCAGACACTGACAGTTGCCATGTGCTACAAGATCAAAAGTGAGGTGCCACCCTCTCTAGGCACTGACACTGAAGCTGTCTTAGACAAACCAGGTGCCCCACAGGCAGATTGCAGGGACAAACACACATCTCTGCAGGGCCAGCATGAGCATCCTATTTTCGGAACAACCCTTCTCCAATTGCCCCTTCCGTCCTCCCTGGCATGGAAGCACGTGTGCAGGACAGCAGGAAGCCCCCAGGAAGTCCCAGGAAGAGGTGACGGGGGAGGACCAGCCTGCCAAGAGCACCCTGGGGAGAAGCCTCCTCTGCCTCCCCAACACGTCACATGTTCTTTGGTGAGGACAGCAAGGCCTGGAAGGAGGTAACCCCCTCTCACCTCGTGCCTCTTCCCTTTGATTTCAGACCAGGACAAAAGCCTGCAGATGGGCCTCTAGGCCACAGCTTCAGCTTACACTATGGCTGCCAGTCCCTCAATCTCTCCAGGAAGCAAGCATCCTCAACAGCTTCCGCTCTGCTTGGGGGGGATGGTCACTTAGTTACTCGCCAACAAAGCGACCAAGAATTGGGTTTGGAAATTAAAAGTACAATGAGATACCATCTCACGCTGGTCAGAATGGCCATCATTAACAGGTCTACCAATAACAAATGCGGGAGAGGGTATGGAGCAAAGGGACCCTCCTGCACTGTTGGTGGGAATGTAAATTGGTACAACCACTATGGAAAACAGTATGGATTTGGGGTTGATAGATGCAAACTATTGCCTTTGGAATGGATAAGCAATGAGATCCTGCTGTATAGCACAGGGAACTATATCTAGTCATTCATGATGGAGGATAATGTGAGAAAGAGAATGTATATATGTATGCGGGACTGGGTCACTTTGCTGTACGGTAGAAAATTTACAGAACACTGTCAACCACCTATAATGGAAAAAATAAAAATCATTTAAAATTTTAAAAAAAGAAAATTGTATGGAGGTTCCTCAGAAAACTAAATATAGAATTACCATATGACCCAAAAATCTCACTCCTGGGCATATATCTGGACAAAACTTTCATTCAAAAAGACACATCTATCCCTACGTTCATTGCAGCACTATTCACAATAGCCAAGACATGGAATGGAACTAGAGATTCTTGTACTAAGTGAAGTAGGCAGAAAAATAAAGACAAATACTCTAAGATATCACTTACATATGGAATCTAAAATATGGCACAAATGAATCTATCTACAGACCAGCAACAGACTCACAGGCATAGAAAACAGACTTGTTGTTGCCAGTGGGGAGGGAGAAGGAGTGGGGTGGACAGGGAGTTTGGGGTTAGTAGATGCAAACTATTATACTTAGAATGGATAAGCAATGAGGTCCTACTGTATAGCATGGGGAACTATATCCAATCTCTTAGGATAGAACATGATGGAAGACAGTATGAGAAAAAGAAAAATATATATATACATGACTGTGCTGTACAGCAGAAATTAACAAAACACTGTAAATCAATAACACTTTTTAAAAAATTTTAAAATTAAAAAGAAGAATTAGGTTTGGTGTACATCACACACCAGTGGCTGGAACATGATGTTATAATTCTGCCTTCCCTGCCTTAAGGCCCTTCTTTAATAACTGAATGATTCCTTTGGAATTTGGGGGCATCAGAGGGAAGTAGTCATGGAAATGGGATGTTGCATGGTTTTATGAGGAGGCACCATAGAATAGTGGCGAGAGGCTCTGTTCTGAATTCCAGTGAAGTTTCCTGAGATGAGTCAGTAAGTCTTTAATGTAAAGGCCCAGACCATAACTGCTGCAGTCTCTGTGGGCCGTAATGTCTCTGTTACAACTACTCGACTCTGCTGTTGCAGCATTATAGCAATCATGGACAATGGGTGGGTAGATGAGTGTGGCTGTGTGCCAAGAACACTCAATTTGTGGACACTGAAATTGGAATCTCCTATCATTTTTGCATATCACAAGATAGTATTCTTTTGATTTTTTTCTAGCCACTTAAATATATAAATACTATTCTTAGTATGGACCATATAATGTAAATTCCCAGGCCCAGGATCAAATCTGAGCTGCAACTGTGGCACACCCAATCCTTAACCCGCTCTGCCAAGCCGGGGATCCAACCTGCACCATTGCCATCACTGAGACAGTGCCAGATCTTTAACCTGCTGCACCTCAGCAGGAACTCCATTTCTTAGCTGCAAAATATTGGGCAGGTTGTGTTTAGAAGCCTCAGTTTCCTCCACTGTAAAATGAAAACAGTAACAGCCTCAACCGAATATCGGTTTCCTACAGACACAGCGAAAGCAAAATGCTTTAGCACAGGGTAGCTGGGAGAGCATACAGCAGGCAATACATGGGAGCTATTATTGTCCTTTTCCTCCACTCTTCAAAACTCTCTGCAGCTTCTGCCAAATGCTCTAGGGCTACTATCTTACAAGATCAAGGATTCTCATGTCTCTATTATAAAGAAAGAAACATTCTAGACTTTTCATACTAACATCAGCAGCCTTCATGAGTTTATGGAGTTCTAAAACATGCCTCAAACCCTGGGTGCACTCATTTGTCAATTTCCTCCTAGATCTCAGGGCTTGGAGGGCCAAAGTTTGAGGTAATCATGATCCAAACCACAAATATAGTCATCCTTCAGTCTCCATGGGGAATTGGTTTCAGACCAAAATCCACAGATGGTCAAGTCCCTTACATACAATGTCATAGTATTTGCACCTAACCCACACACACCCTCCTGAATACTTTAAATGATTACTTATACAATGCGAATGCTACATAAATAGCTGCCAGAATATGGCAAGTTCAAATTACTCTATTTAGAATTTCCTGGATTTTTTTAAGTTTTTTGATCCGCTGTTGGTTGAATCCATGGATGTGGAATCTATGAATACAGAGCGCTGGCTGTAATGATATTTTTTGAGCACTGGCCAATGATCATGACCATGAGTATCTGCTATGTGCTATATGCCGTTCTTTCCCTTCATCTTCACAACCACCAAAGGATTCTGATAAGATGAGGAGCTCCAGGTTTCAGAGAAGGAAACCGAAGTGTATGAAGGTTAGGTAACTAGGCCGGGCCATGCACCTAGTAACCAGGAATTGTGGGGTTCCTTCCTGAACCACAGCTCTTGCTTTGGAGCTAAGAAAGGGCCCCAGTGCTTCTCTGACTTAACCAGTATCCTGAATGCCTAGGGGTTTTGTTAAAATGTTGGTTCTATATTATGAAGACCAGGGAGGTCCTGAGATTCTGCATTTCTAAAAAGCTGTCAGGTGATGCCAACGTCATTGGTTGGTCCCAGGATCATGCTTAGAGTGGCAAGGTTCTAGATGCAGTGAGAAATGCGAATTTTCCCCTTTAATGACCAAGGTGGTCTATACAAGGTGAATCAATGACCAAGGTTTTCCGTGGAGCCAGACTGCCAAAGTGTGCCAGATATATGACCTTGGGGACACGTCTCTCACTTTTCTTTGTCTTGTGTTTCCTGCCTGTAAAGGGAAAAGTAATAGCTCTTATCTCTTAGGGTATGACAATGATTAAATGAGATAATACACATACGAAGCATCTAGAGCAAGGTCTAACCCAGGGTAAATGTTCAATAAATGTAAGACTATCAGAAGATCAAGAAAAATGAAGGTCCTACCAGAGAATTATCTAAAAATGTGCTATGTGAGGTTTGCTCCCCCTGCACAGCTAATAACGTGCACAGATCCATCCAAACCCTCCTATCGTTCAAGCCGTTTTACAGTTAAGTAAACCAGACTTGCATCCAGTCAGTCATAAAATTAAATTAGAGAGAAAGTTCACCTTGAAAGGGCAGGACCCAGATGCCAAGAAAGAAACAGTGGTTTCCAGCCCAGTTCATTAATTATTTATCCAAGGGACAGGCCCATTCCCCACACCTCTAGGCCCAAGAAACAAATGAGGATGCACGTGACAATTTCGCAAAGCGACACACATCTCAACTACACCAAAGTCGTTTTCTTACTGGGGTCCTTTTGGGGTGTTCCTGTCCATTAGGCAGGCTGCTCCCACACATCTAACACCCTGTAGTGACTAACCTGTCACTACCCTGCATGTTAAGGGACATGCCTCAGTGTTCTGGGCAAGACAGTCCCGTGCTAACATTCTAGGAGGTCAAGTGTGTTTCCTCTCTCTGATATTGTCTCACCTCCTGCCCTGAATCCCAAGTCACTTCAGCCCAACATGTACTGAGCTCACTGCATGTTCACCATCACCCCTGCAGTCCGTGCAGGGTAAAGCCCAGTGCCTGGCATACAGTCAGTGCTCAGTAAAGGATGACTGGGACCTAAACAAAACCAGGGCACCATTGTTTAAAAGAACCATTATATGGCCTGACCATGTCATCTGGCTGCTGCCCATCAAGTGGAATGGCTGTAGTAGGCAGAATCGGGGGAAGGCCAAATGGGAATTTGTGCACAAAACAGCCATTTCCTCCTCTACGGCTGGATTTTCACTTGGATGAGAAGCTCAGTGATAAGGGGCCCAGAGGAAAGGGGTTTACTGGTTGGCGATCTTCAGGATCCATTGGAAAACTTCCCCTTCTGTGGTGGACACTTTTAGTGCCCTGAGCCTGTTTCAAGATCAGCTGCGGCTGAGATGCTGGGTGCTCTGGGAGGGCCATTGGTTCCTGGAACACTCTGGCAGCATCCACCTCAAGTGCATGCAGTTAGGTTTTCTGCCTTGGTCCAGGGCTTCCTCCGAGGTCAGAATGGAAACAAATGATGGACCCTGTTTTCAAAAGCAGCATGATAGTGCCAGAGCACCTTCAGCCAATGGGGAATGGGAGTGGGTGAATTGTCCCAGCCTCCCTTCCTTTGACAAGACAATTCGCAGCGGCTTCACTGTGGTTCCTCAGAGGAATACCAGTGGTGTCAAATTCAGACATCCACAGCAGTGACCAACCCTCTCACTCCTCCTCCCTGGCTCCAGCTTCCTGAGACCACCTCCCAAACCCCCGGAACTCAAGCTCCTGTCTCATTCTCTGACTGGGGGAACCCAGAGTCCCATTGAGTCCTACACAGAATCACAGCCCCGGTCACACTGCCCTGTGGCTGTGACCCTGGCACACAGGCAGCGCCCCGCACAGTAACTGTAAGTTGAGCAGATGCCAGCCAGCCATCTGCTGCCCAAGCATCAAGAGGGTCGGGAAGCAACCCCTAGTCTCTTCAATTCAGGGAAGGCTTTTCTGTTTTCGAAAAGCTTGTGAAATGAAATGAAGGCAGTCATCAGCAGCAGGAGAGAAGGTATCTTCCATCAAGCCCGCCCACCACTGCCCCCACAACACACACCCTGGCTTCTCGGCTTCTCTGCCCCCTGGCTTGCCTCCTCCAAGAAGCCGAGCCTCACTGGCCTGACTGTCCATCACCACCTGTCACCCTACCCGCAGCCCCCTCCACCTTCTCCCTCCTCATCTCCTTTCCCTTTTGATTTTCGCCGTGTACTTCCATCAAGTTATCATAACAAAGGACTAGATCAAAGAAATTGAAACAAGTAGAGCTGATTGCACTGTCATCTCTCCTTTAAGTCTCTTTCTTCCACAGGCCTGAAGCTAGAGGGAGCAAACTAGCTTCCTGTGGGCCAAGGGAGGTGGTGGCAGATAAGTTTCTGGGAGGCCCTTGCAATGCTCTTAAAGTCGCCAATATTTGAAACTCAGTATAGGGAGCCTAAAAACCATGTTTCTAGCTATTCTTGAAAAAATGAAGATTTGATGGCATGAGCCTCAAATTAGCTGGGGTGAGGTTAGCTGCTTCCTAGAGATGGGACTCAGAGCCTGCTATGTGCTGCAGTCCCCTCCACTCCCTTCTGACGCTCCTTCTTAGGCCCTTGTTGGTTGCCATTTATGATCGTGATGCACCAACTTCACTTTGCTCTTTCGTGTCACTGTCTGGCCTTGAAACTGAGGGTATCTGAGCTTGCTACTCTATATTTAAGCACTTGGACAAAACAAGTCCCAGCTGCTATAAATGTGCCTTGTGTTTCTAAGTGCCTCTAGCCAGGGATTAGCCCTTCCTACTCTAATGCTATCAGTCCTTATGCCATTACTTGGAATCCCAACTGATGCGATGATGGTGATGTAATGACACCCCAGGAACAGACAGCAGCTACTCATGGAACATACGCCTGCCCAGTCCTACGGATGCTTTTTTTTTTTTTTTAAAGAAATCATTATTACTGAGGGATTTGGAGGAGATGAGGAATAAATGGAGCAAAAATAGAAAGGAGAGGACCACAGGAGGCCCATCTCAACTAGGCCTGTATTGCCCTTGCTTCCTTGAAGAAGAGAGTCTCCTGATGGGAAAGGAAAAGAAATTCTTCCCATCCACACTTTAGATTCCAGTTCTGGCAAGAATACAGACTTTTTCTTACCACTGAAGCTGTAAAGCCACATTTAAGAACAATGTCCACGGTCACCCTGAGCAAGGGGAGAACTTGGAGCCCAGCACATGAATCAGCCTGCCGCAGCACGCAAAAAGGACCCTGACTGTGTGTATCAAGCTTATAGATCCATGAACCACAGTAAATTCCAGACTCCTGCAAAGTTAGAAGTTAACAACGAAAATGCAAAGGCAACAGGAAGAATAATTCCCATAACCTCTCAGAGCTCAAAAACAGAACTCAAATGACTCTACAACATACCACTTACTGAAGGAACACTGTTTTTTCTTTTTTCTTTTGAGGGCCACACCTGCAGCATATGGAAGCTCCCAGGCTAGGGGTGGAATGGGAGCTGCAGCTGCCTGCCTATGCCACAGCCACGCCAGATCCAAGCTACATCTGTGACCTACACCATAGCTTGTAGCAACTCTGGATCCTTAATCCACTGAGTGAGGCCAAGGATCGAACCTGCATCCTCACAGACATGGTGTCAGGTTCTTAACCCACTGAGCCACAACTGAAACTCCAGGTATACTATTCTTGCAATATTTTGTCAGTCACTAAACAAATATTTACCTGTGGGCAAGGAACAAGGAGTAAAATAATCATTAGGGCAGACACAGGAACTGCCTTTCTGAAGCTTATGGTTGACCAAAGTCATTAAGTACACAACTGCAATTATTTCATTAATTACCAGTGTGACAATGGTATGAAAGTGATGTCAAGGTATGGGATTGTGTACCAAGAGGCCTAACCAAGAGATCTAAGACAGACGCCTGAGGAATGAACATTTAAGCTCAGACCTAAGGGGTGAATAGCGTTACCTAGGCCAAGAGCCTGTCCAACATTATTGAGCACCTCCTATGTGCCTGGTACTCTATCAGGCACTGAATTAACAAGTGCCTTTGCTCAAAGAACTCACACTCCACTGGGGGGAAATAGGCTTCCCTTACATTTTCTCCTGGGAAATGACAGGAGCTCTTCATCACCATGGAACAGACTAAACAGTCGTTTTAAAGCTGTGGTGTAGGTCGGTGGCTACAGCTCCGATTTGACCCCAGCAGAATCTCCATATGCCGCAAGTGCAGCCTTCAAAAGACAAAAAAAAAAAAAAAATGTTCTGATACTCAGAAGAATTCAACCAAAAATCTTCCTAATTGCAAAATGTTCTGTTGTGAGTTTGGAGAACTTCTCTAATAATTTAATAAAACAGGCGAAATTGAGAAACTGTCAAGCCCTGTGGAGCACCTGGGGTTTCACCAAGATAACAAGGCTTGGCGTCTGCAGATGCGCAAGCTCGGGAAGAAAACACACAGCATGCCCGGGCAGCCCAACCATCCAAAAGAAAGGTTAAACAAGGAACTGGACAGAGGGGAGTGAGGCAGGCTGTTAAATGTGGGAGATCTGGGAGAGGGGAGATGCTTGTTGGTTAATAATATTACCATAATGTTAATAATAACTAAATACTCTAATCAACATTTATGTGAACTTACACTCAATTCCATGGGTGGATACTTACTGTCTCGGTTTATGGATGAGAAACCTATGGGATAGCATAAACAAGAAATTTCTGTTTATGGCATTAAGGCACATTAAACAACCTGAAAACTAAGGTCCACAAAGCACTGGGCTTGCTGAACAAAACAACACATCCTTTTAATCACAAGATGGAGTTCGCAAGTACTTTGATCCTCAAGTGTCAAAATCAAAGGGTGAACTGTGTATTAGAGCCACAAACAGAACTGCAGCTCTCCCTTGGGGGCTGACTGGGACAAGGGACCGGACTCACGGAATAGGGGTTTGAATATTAATGGCCATAAGAGGATGAAAGACGAGGTACTGAGTCCTCATGAAGGGGGTAGTTGGTACTGAGACTCCTCCACATAAAGTTAGGGACTTAAAAGAGTCACACCCTCAGTGAAAAGAGATAATAGGTAGAAATTCACCCACTAGGACAGGAAGACCACAAGGAGTTCGACAGTTTCTCAGTTTCGCCTGTTTTATTAAATTATTAGAGAAGTTCTCCGAACTCACAACAGAACATTTTGCAATTAGAAAATCACTTAACTATCTCTCCTGGGCTCTGGGTGGGAGAAAAAATTGGCTACACTGGAGAATTTGTATTCATGGGTCTTCTATCAAAAGAGTTTACAGTTCAGGAGTTCCCGTTGTAATGCAGCAGAAACGAAACCAAGTAGCATCTATGAGGATGCGGGTTTGATCCCTGGCCTCAATCAGTGGGTCCAGGATCTGGCATCACCTTGAGCTGTGCTATAGGTCACAGACACAGATTGGATCCTACGTTGCTATGGCATATGCTGGCAGCTGTAGCTCCTATTCGATCCCTAGCCTGGGAATTTCCATATGCTGTAGGTGTGGCCCTAAAAAACAAAAAAAAAAAAGGGGGGGGTAGAGTTCTAATGTACATTAGCCAGGAAGTCTAGGATGCCCCAAAGTGAGAATTTAACATTAAAAAATTATCCTAAGCAAATGCTATCTCCTAGGGCATCCTACAGAAATAAATGAAGGGGCATACCCTTAATCTGAACCACTCCTAAGTCACAGAAATAAAGTCTGTCTGAAAATTAATTTACAGTCCAAAATCACAACACAAAAGGAAAGTATCCACCATGAGTAAATGCCAGCAGTCACAATAAACAATAGGAAGGAACTCTAAGATCTTCAAATAATAGAACAATCAGATAAAGGCTATAAAATAAAGGTTTCCATTAATGGAAGACCTAAAGGAAGGAATAAAAACATAAAAGATCAAGACACTATCAACAAAGACCAGTCAGATGTGAAAAAGAGCCTCTAGAAAATAAAAATTATTGAAAATAAAATCCTGATAGATGGCTCCTGGCAGATAAGCACATCTCGAGAGAAACTTGGTAATGAGAGAGAAAAAAAGATAAAGCTGTGAAAATGTGACACAAGAAATGGAAGAAAATACCAAAGAAGTCAATAGATAAGCAAAAAAGAATGGGAAACATCCAGCATAGATCTAATGAGTTCTAGAAGGAGAGAAAACAGAATAAAGCAGAGACTTAAAAAAAGAGAGAGACTGAAGGTCCAAAATGCAGGTCCTTGTGCTAAGCCCATGTCATCAAATTGAGACTTAATACCTACCCAACTGCAGTTTCAGCCTTTCCCAGAAATATAATCTTAACTGGTTAGTCTGAAATTAGCTGGTCAGCTCTAGTAAAGAAAGCTGCCTGATAAAACCCCTGCCAACCCCAAAGGAAGGTGACCTCGCCGAGACAATGCGCTCTTTGCTGGTAACTTCCTCGTCCCACCCACTTCTGTCTAGAAAAGTCTTCCAGTCTGTACAGCTCTTTGAAGTTCCTTTCTAACTGCTAGATGGAATGCCACCCAATTCATGACTTGTTGGATAAAGCCAAGAAGATCTTTAAGATTTACTCAGTTGAACTTCGTTTTTTAACAACAGGAATCCGTGGATTCAGGAAATACAGTGACTCCTAAGCAGAGCAATGAAAACTAAATTCATACCAAGAACATTGTGCCAAAACTCCAGAACACTGAAGACAAAGAGAAACTCTAACAATCAAACAGGAGGAAGGGCAAGATACTTTAAAAGGAGCAATAATCATTAGACTGACAGCAGGCTTCTCAATAGCATCATTAGAAACTAACACAGAAGACTATCTTCAAAGAATAAATAGAAAATAGGATTTCAACTTAATTATTTACAAGTAAGGCCCAAATAAAAAACATTTTCAGGAGTTCCCGTCATGGCTCAGCAGTTAACAAACACGATAAGTATCCACGAGGTCGAGGATTCAATCCCTGGCCTCACTCACTGGATTAAGGATCAGGAGTTGCTGTGAGCTGTGGTGTAGGTCGCAGACGTGGCTCGGATCTGGTGTTGCTGTGGCTGTGGTGCAGGCCAGTGGCTACAGCTCTGATTCGACCCCTAGCTTGGGAACCTCCATATGCCGCAGGTACAGCTCCAAAGAGACCAAAAAAAAAAAAATTTCAAACAAAAGATAGTGTCAGTCATTGAAAAACTTATCATTGAAAGAATTATGAAAGGTTGCACTTCAAAAAGGAGATGGAAACTGGAACTAAGAAAATGAAGTTATGAAGAAGTAGAAAATAAAAGAACTGGTAAATATTTTGGTAGATCTGGATAAATAATTCATTGACTGTAAAATACTGATGACAACTAATCCTGGGAGGACTGTAAGAGGTAACTGGAGTTAAACCTTCCAAGTCCCTGCATTGTTTATAAGAAGGATAAGGATAATTAATGATTGACTTTAATTTGTATAGACTTAATGTCAACTATGCATGTTAAATTTTCAAGGAAATCAGAAAAGGAGAATTACAGAGTGGTGTTACCTCTTCAGAAAAAATAAACAAATAAACCAAGAAAAGGAGAATAGGGAATAATGAGAAGAGAGAAGTGACTGGTGGAGGGAGAAAGAGGGAATAAAGAAAACTCAATCCAGGAGTTTCCATTGTGGCACAGAGGAAACAAATCCAACTAGGAACCATGAGGTTGCGGGTTCGATCCATGGCCTCGCTCAGTGGATTAAGAATCCGGTGTGGCCGTGAGCTGTGGTGTAGGTTGCAGACGTGACTCAGACCTGGTGTTGCTGTGGCCCTGGCGTAGGCTGGTGGCTACAGCTCTGATTAGACCCCTAGCCTGCAAACCTCTATATGCCACGGGTGCGGCCCTAAAAAGACAGAAAAGACAAAAAAAAAAAAAAAAACCCTCAATCCAATAGAAAACAGGATCAGACTATTTTAGAGCATTAAAAAAGGGCAAATAATAGACAATAAGAAGTATAAATAAACCTAAAATTATCAATAAACATAAATAGACTAAACACACAAATCAAAAGACAAAGATATCAGATTAGGGTTTTGTTTTGTTTTTTTAATTACAAGAGACTCACTGAAATATAAGGACGCCAAAAATTTTAAAGTAAAGAAAAATTATGTTAAAAAAACCTGGTAGAGCTATATTAATATCAGATAATTTTTTAAGTAAAAGAGTTAAGGATTAAGGAGGGTTCTTGCATAACATTAGAGGAATAATTCACCAGGAAGAATTATAAACCATGACCTTTTACTCACTCTGTGAACATAATCTAAAATGCACTTACAGCCAAAAATGACAGAATTACAAGGAGAAATAGACAAATCTCCAAACCAATTTTTAGTGAGCAGGTAGATGAAAAAATTAGGAAACATACAATTTGGAGAAGGCAATGAACAAGGTCCATATGACAAACACCACAGAAACTCCTGAATCTTGAGCACTTAGAGAATACATATCCTTTTCAAGCACACAGGCATCACTTATTTAAAAAAAAAAAATTTTAATTTTTTTAAAAAATGACAACTTAGCTGGTAGCTGGTCACAAAGCAAGTTTCCACAAATCCCAAAGACTCAGTATAATATAGACCACAATGAAAAAAAAAAGTGAGAAATCGATAACCAAAAGATAAATAATATACATTTGGGAATTTAAATTTGTGCTTTTGGAGTTCCCATTAAGGCTCGGTGGTAACAAACCCAACTAGTATCCATGAAGATGCGGCTTTGATCCCTGGCCTCACTCAGTGGCTTAAAGATCTGGTGTTGCCATGAGCTGCGGTATAGGTTGCCGGTGCCGCTTGGACCTGACATTGCTGTGGCTGTGATCTAGGCCAGCAGCTGCAGCTCTGATTCCAATTCGACCCCTAGCCTGGGAACTTCCATATGCTGTTGGTGCTGCCCTAAAAAAAGACAATAACAAAAAACTGTGCTTTTAATTACTAATGGAGAAAGAGTGGATATTTTTTAAGACGCACTTTCGAAGGAGAAATAATCCTAAAAATAGAAAATATTTAGAGCTAAATGGCAATGAAAATGCCACATTTCAAAACCCACATGAAGAAACTAAAGTTTCTAAAGTAGACTAAGCATTAATGAGCTGACCGCCCATCTTAACATGGTAGAAAAAGAACAGAATGAACCCAAATGTATGTAGAAGGAGGGAAACAATAAAGTTAGAGCCGTTGATGAAACAAACTTACAACAGAGATGTTTGACATAACACAAAATGTGGTTCCCATTAAAACTGACAAAGTGGTAAGAACAGAAGAGGCAGGGTAATGAAGTAGTAGGGAGTGTGGGCTCTGGAACCAACTGCCCCATTCATGTCCCACTCTGCCACTTAGCAGCTGCACGTCAGTGACCTGTGGCTGGCATTGATGAAGTCACATCTCAAAACCTGGACTGTGGGCACCAGTGCCTGTGTACTAACTGGTCACCCCTAAAGCAGGATCTCCAAGTCCTGTGCTCTGATGGGGTATCTTCCTCCTATAATGAAACTGGATATTATTAGCCCCACTTGATAGATGGAGAAACTGGGGTTTGGAGAATATATGCAATTCTCCCCAAGTCATGAAATGAAAAGTGCTGGAGCTGATTCAAGAGCAGATCTTTCTGACTCCAAAGTCTGCCCTCTTCAACCACCATGCCCACCTGGGAGAGGAGAGGCACACCCCTGTTGGCCACTCCCTGCACACTCAACTTCAGGGAGAGCATCTTTTCTAAGGCAGAATGTAGAAGAGCAGGGGCCAATGACCCCTTGCTCAGGAACAGAAGTTCCTGCTTTTACCAATGGTAACCCAGTGGCTAAGATTATGGGCTTTGGAATTAAAAATGATAAGAATAATTACACATACTTATTAGATACTATGTGCCAAGCATAATACTAAACTCTTTCAATCCTCACACAGCCTTTTTTTTTTTTTAAACATTTTGCCAATTTTAATCTCATTGGTCCTCCACCATCATACCCATGTGTCTTCCCACCTTCCCCCTTTATTTCTTTGCTGGAAATTCTAAAGTAAACCCCAGACTATGCATCATGGCATTTGTAAACACTTCTGTGTCTCTATTAAGAAATGGGCTTTTTTTTTTTTTAACAAAACATAACCATAATACTCCTATTACACCTTACATCAACTCTAATTTCTTAATGCCATCCAGTACACATTCCATGTCCAAGTTCATGGACCATAGAGAAAACTAAAGAACAGAGACACACTCCTTGCATGAGGCCAGCCACACAGAGGGCCCAGGCAAAGGAGGGAACTCCTGCAGTTAATTCATGATAAATGGTGACCGAAGACATTGAGATGTCATGCTTTCCTCACGTAGAGGCTGAACAAGAGTGACTGAACCTGAGACAATGACTTTGGGCAGGTAAGACAAAGGGCAGTCAATGAATTCTGTTGGCACAATTACACGCAAGGTTCTGTGTAGCCCCTAGAGTGAAGCCATTCCTTTCCTTGCACCAAATTAGTTTTCTAAGGAGCTACTTAAGTTAAATGGTTCAATTCCTGGGGACAAGTAGCTTTCTATCTTAGAATTCACCACCTAGTGCTGCTTAGTGCTGTTACAGGGGAGGATCACAGGCTTTCCCACACTGGGCTGCCCTCAGAAATCAGGGATATGGGCCAGGAGCAAAGTTTACTGGTGCTCTCCCCATACCTGGGGAGCTAGGATCCAGGCAGCCCAAGAGCATCTGTCAGTGCTTGTGACAGGAACGACAAGACATGTGTCAAAGATGGGGACCCTGAGCCATCAGTCTGGTGGCCTCTTAATGTCCTGACCACGTCCCTTTTCACAGGTTCTATTATTGTCCCATGATACAGATCAAGAACCTCAGGTGCAGAGAAGTTAAGCCTCACACAGCTACAAATTGGCAGAGGCGGGATTCCAACCCATGCTATCTAACACCAAAGTTTACATTCTTTTTTGGCTGCACCTGCAGCATATGGAAGTTCTCAGGTTAGGGGTCAAATCAGAGCCGCAGTTGCCAGCCTACACCACAGCCACACCAGATCCTTAACCCACTGAGCAAGACCAGGGATCGTACTTGCATCCTCATGGACACTGTTGGGTTCTTAACCCAGTGAGCCACAACAGGAACTCCAGAGTTTACATTCTTATCCACATCAAACTCCTGGGGCTCAACTTCCTCATCCACGGACTGGAGATGACATTACCCCTCCCACCCCCACCAAAATGTGAAGAGGAATTGAGACAAGGAGATAAAGCCACCAGCATGGTATCTGGCAGGATGGTGATGATGGTGATAAAGGAAATGAGAGTGGGAACAACCGATACTTGCAAAGATACAAGCCCATGAGGAAGTTACCACTCCTAATAGCTCCAGAATAACTTACTACATAAAATCCTCAAAGGATACCTTTCCCTCCGTTTCAATCTCACAAATCTTCAAGAGGACATCTGTGCTCTATGTGAAACCTGGTTTTCAAAATCAGAATCATGGCATTTCACATTAGATGAAGATATGAAGAAGAGTATTTAAAAGAAGTTAACAGGAGTTCCCACTATGATGCAACAGGATCGGCAGTGCCTCTGCAGAGCCAGGACATGGGTTCAATCCCCAGCCCTGCACAGTGGGTTAAAGGTTCTGGCAGAGGTCAAATTTGATCCCTCTCCTGGGAACTTCATAGGCCACGTGGTAGATAAGATAATCTTTTTAAAACAAAAATAAATAAAACAATTTAACAAATCAAACTGCAGAAAAGTGCGGGGTGGGGAGAGCTCACATGACCCAACGTAGTAAGTCTAGCCTTGAACTTAATTTTCTAGAATTCTTGAAATGTCAGCGATGGAGCATAAAAGACCAATTAATCAGGTTGGTTGTTCTCTGTGTGTAGGTCCCTGTTGCCATCTACAGTTAAAAAGGGGGCATGCAACACTGCCAAATAGCTAACTCTAAAAACATAGTCCTAGAGACAATGGTGCTGAGAAAATCTGCTTGTTCCACAAGTATAGAAAATGGAAATGCTACCTGGAGAAGCAGCTCTTTTTCAACCACCTCTTCTGTCTTGCTGATGAGACGCTTCTGCAGGGTATGAATTTTCTGGATCAGCTCAAAGGTACTGGGGTCACTGGCCTGTTTAAGGGGAACAGAATAAAACAGCTGAGACATCAGTTTCAAACACTGAGGTCCCTATTAAAATAATTATTGTTTCATTAAAATCTATTGCAAAGCTATAGACCCAATACAGAAAGAATTAGAACCCCCCCCCAAAAAAAAAGTACAACAGATGAGACAATCATCAAAACAGACTGAGGTTTGGCTAATGTTTTATCCATTATCTCTAATTAGCCAATAAGTGGAAAGTGAATACGTTTATTCCACTAAGGGAAACAGTAACAACAACAATAATGGTAGCTCCTGAACCTCATAGCTGATTTTGTGCCATGATTTGGACACTATAGTAAGGCTTTTCATACATTATCACACGACAGCCCTATTAGACAGTACTGTCTTCCCCTTTACAGATAAAGCAACTGAGCCTCAGAGAAGGAAGTCATTACCCACACTGAGAAAGGTCAGAACTGGATCCAAGCCCAAATAAGCCTGTCTTCAAAGCCTGGGCTTCTTAATTACTAGGCTCTGAGGTTTTCCCTACCATCATTCCTGTTTCCATAGAAATGAGACTGGGTTCCCTAAATCATTCAGTCTTAGGATTCTCCTTTCATAATTGTCAACAAGAAGATCCATTACAGCTTATGATGGGGAGTTTCTGCAATGTGGACATCTGCTAATAGTTGACAGAAGAACTCAAACATGGCATTTAGCTCTCCAATGGCGCTATCAATCCATAAAGCTTTGATGCGCCTTCAATAGCTGTGTACAATTCAAAGATCTACAGTTATACATTGATAATTTATCCTCTAGACTTTGAGCCAAAGCTTCACTTTCAACTATACTGACATTCTGAGTTAATCTAGCAGCTAAATATTTTCAACTCCACTCTCTAATTTTTTAAATAGAAATTGACATGGAAATGGAAACTTTAAAGATCTGCTTGAAAACACATGGAATAAACTAATGTGACAGTAAATGGATTTAAAATCTTCAGTTCCACTTCCCCGGACACATCCATATCATTGTTAGTTTAGTAAACTACCCACTCTTGGCATCTGAAGAGGAATAAATCAGGGTCCAAAAGAGGTGAAGGGAGACATTCCATTGACTCTGACTTTGCTTAAGAAATATTAAACAGAGCCAACGGATCTCCATATTTTGGAAATAGATTTGGCACACATTCACTTGGCAAGACTGGACGTTGTTAAAATCCAGGCCTCATGTTTACATAATTTAGAATGTATTGTCCTTAATGCTTTCTTCATTTAAAGGAAAAAATAAAAATGAAAATCAAAAACCTACTTTGCTCTTTCTTATATCACATACCTCTATTCTCCCAACACCCTAACCACTTGATCGAAGCCACTTTGGACACCCACTTTGCCAGGAACAACTAACTATAGGACACATGCATCTTTTTCTTTCTTGAGTAAGCAGAGCTCATCTGTAAACTGCTATCTGCTGGTGGTAATGTCATCAGGAAGTCATAAAATAAAGTTAGGTTTATTATCCATCACCTACCAATGGGACTTTGGCTGTGTCCCCAGATCCTGAAAGGAGTTTGACTAACCCAATGCTAGTTCTTTGAAAAGAGGGCTGGTTCACAAAAGCCATATTTCCTTTGGGAAATAAAAGGATACAAAGGCCAATTGGAAGATGGTGAAGAGGCTGGTGCCCAATGCACCTGAAGGCAATTAACTAGCCAGGATCAACAAGCAGCCACAAAACAGCTGGTTAACCAAAAATTGCTTAAACAAACAAAAAATAATAATAATAATAATAAATGTCGATTGGTAAGGGCAGTTCACAGCTTTCATCACTGGGCCATCTTTAGGCAGAAAGGATTTTGTCCCAGCATTTTTTTTTTTTTTTTTTTTTTGCTTTTTAGGGCCACACCTTAGGCATATGGAAGTTCCAAGGCTAGGGGTAGAATCGGAGCTGTGAAGCCACCAGCCTATACCACAGCCACAGCAACGTTGGATCCGAGCCATGTCTGCAACCTACGCCACAGCTCATGGCAATGCCGGATCCTAAACCCAATGAGCAAGGCCAGAGCTCGAACCCACATCTTCATGGATACTAGATAGATTCATTTCCACCAAGCCACAATGGGAACTCCCTGTCCCAGATTTTTAAAACAAAACCATTTGATCCAGCCTTACATTTAGGTGGCAGTGCATAGCTTTACATAAAACCACGCCTCTTTTTGTACTCTAGGTAAGAAGACAAGAAGAGTAGCGAGATTTGGGGGCAGGAGGAGGCCCCAAATCTCTCCCAGGTGTTACCTCAAGCTTCCTCCATCTGTGTATGTTCATGGGGTTCTCCAGCTCCTCCTCCAGCGCTCGGCATCTTGTCCTCTCCTTCAGGAATTCTCTTTGTGTGTGAAAAAGCTCCTGCCTGAATAAGACAAATTTTCTTTGGCCAAGAAATTCTTCACCCATTTGACTATCCTCTTTTTGTGAAGCCCTGTCCATACCATGCGAAAATTCTGGGGCCAGGGATAGAACCAGAGCCATAGTAGCAACAACGCCAGATCCATAACCCTCTGAGTCTCCAGGGAGCTCCTTGACTATCCTATCTTTACCTGACTCTGGACACGCTGCATCTCCTCTAAAAGGCTGGGCTGAGGGAGCCTTTGGGAACATGGAGACCAGCCCCCTACTATAGACACAGATGATATCAATTCTTGCAAAGCTCAACCCCCAGCTTTAGCTTTAAAAAAAAAAAAAAAAAAAGTACCAGAGCTTCAGAATGATGATTCTGGATATCCAAGGAATTTAGAGGTATATGGAAAGAACAGGGAGGAGGTAAATTATGAGGATGTCAATATGTTGTTTAATGTTTCGAAATGTCTCCTGTCATAGCAGCGAGAGAAAAATCTCTGTTCCTCCACGAGGTCTGAGGCCAGAACGCAAGCAACTGCGGCTCAGGTGGACCTGACATCACTTAAGGTGGGGCATCACCACCCAGACTACATACTGGAATCACCTGGGGAGTTTGACAACCTACCTTTGCCTCGACCCAACCCCCAAATGGATTCTACTTCCATTGCTCTAGCATAGGGCTTGGGTTGCATAGGTTTTAAAGTCCTGTTGGTAATTCTTTTTTTTTTTTTTTTGTCTTTTTGCTATTTCTTTGGGTCAGTCCCGTGGCATATGGAGGTTCCCGGGCTAGGGGTTGAATCGGAGTTGTAGCCACTGGCCTACGCCAGAGCCACAGCAACGCGGGATCCGAGCCGCGTCTGCAACCTACACCACAGCTCACGGCAACACTGGATCGTTAACCCACTGAGCAAGCGCAGGGACAGAACCCACAACCTCATGGTTTCTAGTCGGATTCGTTAACCACTGCGCCACGACAGGAACTCCCCTGTTGGTAATTCTAATGTGCGGCCAGGATTGGAAAATGCCGATTTAGGAAAGATCTATTCTCTCATGTTCCACAATTACACAGATGGCTAGAGAAGTCCCGAAGAACTAGCTCTAGCTCAAAGATTCTTCAAAAATCTGCAGGAATCTCCAGCTAATAGGCAATGTGCTAGAGCCGCCCACGGTAACCAGTGAACCGGCTGCCGCACTAGTGAAGGGGAAGCTTTGCTGGGAGGTGGAGAAAAGGCAAGCACTTGTGCTGACATGGGCAAGAAGGATATTATTATCCATCCTCATCTGCTGCGAGTGTGCAGATTCCTAATACTAAGCCATCTCTTTTACTTAATTGCTTCATTTAAACCAATAATACAACTTCCCCTCATTAGCAAGACAAACCATTAGAATTAACTGCATGATGTTCACTCAACAGGGAGCTCAGAACAAGCTGTTTAGAATTAAAAGCATATTTTTAACACTACGATTTTCTAGAGTGTCATCAACAGAAAGGGGCAAGAGTATGAACGCCTGTTATCAGTGGGTTCTTTTGTACCAGACTCTGCGCTGGGCACATTCCGTTTGTTTTCATGTCTGATTTTAACTACATGTCTAAAGCTCAGATAAGTGATTTGCCTCAGGTCACACAGCTTGTAGGGGGTAAGTGTGAGACTGGAAGGCATGCCTGCTTGCCGCCACTATCTTCATTAAGGTGTCTTCCTGTTATAAAGCTAAAATCTATGATCAACAAACCAGCAGTGTTGATCAAGAATGGGTAGAATTTGGTCTTTTGTACATGTAACAAAAATAACACATGGGAAAAGAATTCCCATTGTGGCATAGCAGAAACGAATCCAACTAGTACCCACGAGGCCCTGGCCTTGCTCAGTGGGACAGGGATCCAGGGTTGCCATGAGCTGTGGTATAGGTTGCAGATGCAACTCAGATCCCGAGTTGCTGTGGCTGTGGCATAGGCCAGCAGCTGCAGCTCCGATTTGACCCCTAGCCTGGGAACTTCCATATCCCACAGCTGTGGCCCTAAAAAAGCCAAAAAAAAAAAAAAAACCAAACAAAAAAACACAAAATCATGGCTGGCAAGTTTAGTGATGGTCCTGAAGATCATTCAACAGCTACTTAGAACAAATCCATTTGTCTGCAGAATGTCAATGGTGGTCTCTCTGGATAGTAAACTGAGTGATTTTTCTAATCTCTTCATATTTTTTTCTGCATCCCCCAAGTTTTCTACAATGAATTGTATTACTTCCAGCATTTGAAATATGAGTGACTCTTTTTTAAAAAAAAAAAAAGAGTATTGCTCTATCCTTGACAGTGGCAACTTTCCTTGCCATTCCTGAACATATTCACTGCATCTAAAAATCAAAACTATCTTCTAATTCAATTAAGAAGTAGATCCAAACTGTGTCCTTGTCCCACGGTGGTCAAGGATACTGTTCATCTACAAGTCTGTGGAGAATAAAATAGCTACTGAGAAAGCACCAGACCTCTTATTTGGTTTCCTGCAATTGCCTATATAAAACATGGTGATGTTTTCCCAAAGGGAAAGTAGATCTTGTATAATGTAAGATTTAAAGCAAGAAGAAGGCGCACTAAGCTCAAGTGAAAGCTGCAGAAGATAAATCAAGAGTGAGATATAAAATTTGGCCGCCTTCTAAGGAAACAGCATTTTCAAATAGTGATAAAATTAAATTTCTCCCTCTTTTTATTTGGTATATAATTCCAAGAAAAAGATGTGCAAATGTTACCGGGATTCAATTTAAATATTGATGCTCTGTCTCCTGCATACTGCCTTATTAAAGAAATTCTAAAGAGCTCATTGGGGGAATTTTTTTTTCTGAATTGTAACTAGTTTGTGCTTGTGATCTGACTTGAAATTTCTTTTTCCAGATCCAGAATAAAGTTTTTAAAAAATCCTTTTGCAATGGTGTATGTTCCCCTGAAAGAAAACCAATTCATTTTGTGTGTGTGTGTGACATTGAATGGGCATGATGTAGATTCTGGATTATGGAAATGTTGCTTTCCTTAGTGGCTAACAATTTCAACATAAAAAAAATTATTTTATACAACTTGATAAAGACCTTCAATGACCAACAGAAGGAACACAAAGTCCTTTCAGCTTTGAAGGGGTCTTCTATTACCTGAGTTCATCGACATTAGCCACACTCCTGGCAAGAATCCCCTTTTCCCTGCGAAGCTTCTTGATCTCAAGCTTGAGGATTCTCATGTCCTCCAGCCTCTGGTTGTACTGGCTCTCGCCTTTATTGAGCACAGACTGTTGGATCTTGATCTTCTCGTAGAGCAAAGCCAACTCATCATTGCGCCGAACTAGCTGGGATCCGAGGATATCTCTCTCACTGATGACCTACAAAGGTAGGGAAGGGCATAGCCACCAGGGGACCAAAAGTTCCACTTTTCATTATGGCAGCATCATTCCATGAATACCCATCCAATGCCAGGCACCCAGGGAGTGAAGCACTGCAAAGAGCCTGCGAAACACCCAACACTCGATTCCGCACCCCCGCACACAAAAGTTTGCAGTCTTGTTGGAAAGAGTACAACAAATAATCCATAAGAATCCAATCATCCTTAGGCCATAGGTATTTGCTTGGTTGGTTTTCTCAAGCACATTATTTTATAAGGTTTTGTTTTTGTCTTTTTAGGGCCACACCCATGGCATATGGAGGTTCCCAGGCTATGGGTCAAATCAGAGCTGCTGGACTAAGCCACAGCCAAAGAAACTAGGGATCTGAGCCACGTCTGCAACCTACACCACAGCTCAGGGCAACGCCAGATCCTTACCCCACTGAGGGAGGCCAAGGATCAAACCTGCATCCTCATGGATACTAGTCAAATCCGTTTCCACTGAGCCACGATGGGAACTCCCTTTATAAGTATTTAAATGGTATTTATGGTAGGCTAGCTCTTTCCAAGTTCTACCATCCTTACTGCCTTGCACTAGTTGACTTCTCTTTTTTTTTCAATCTCCCAGATGTCCAAAAGCATTTGTTTCTAACCCCCAATTTATGTAATTATCAATTGTAATCATATGCAAGCAATTATATTGCACTAGATTGTAAGCTCCCTGAGAACAGTGACCTTATGTTCTTGTTGGTCAGTGTACCCGCAGAGCCTAGAGGAGTGGCTGGCACACACTAAGTGCTCATAACTAGGAGCTGAATAAATGAACGGATATTTCATAATTAATCAACAGAAGGTGGGCCTCAGGGGCTGTTCTTCTGAAGAGCTTAGAGAAGAATGAGGCTCCACGAAGGGTTGAAGCAAACAGCAGCTTCAACAGGTCCAGTGAGGAGATGCCCCTACCTGGTCTAACTCCTTCTTCTGCCTCAGCCTCTCCCCATCAGCCTCGGCAATGATTCGCAGGAGTTTTCTCTCTTCTGCTTCCTGCTTTTCAATGAAATGTTTGGTCTCCAGGGCTTGTTGTCTCAGCTTCTGCAGCTCGGCCTGACAAAAGTGAAAGATACAGGCCAGTTTCACTCTGTAACAGCGCAAACCTGGACAGTGGGGCCCAGATTTAGATGGACAGTGTGCTTCTTATACTGCCCTGTGACGTTTCATTTAGCATGGTTTGATTACCCTCACAAGCAAAGCAAGCTTAACACACATGCATACACACATGCACAGTCATGTGCACACACACACACGCACACACACACACGACCTGAGAAGAAACAGCAGTGCACATTATGGTGATCATGTTTCTTCTATGAGTTGTGCCCTTGAGGGATTTCCATCATTTTTCTGTATATGTGTAGCAGGGACTTCATTGGTATTCAGCAGCAGTTCTCCTCCCAGCTAAACTCAGGGAGAATTCACAAATAGTGCAGAGAAGGACATGGAGGTAAGCATGGCCGGGGGTAAGGTGGGGGCACTTCTGTATGTACCAGCTCCTGTAATGGCCCTAACATCACCTGCATATCAAGTGCAGAGATAAAGCCTATTACAAGCAAAACTTAATACAGATAACAACTAACCATCTATTTTATAAAACAACTTGATGGAACAGAAGAGCTGTTATGGTGTAAAAGCATATTTACATCCTACTCCTAAGACAACTCCAATTTATATGAGAAGATAAGATACATAAATATTATGCAAATATTAACAAGTACAGGCAATAATGTTTCAGGATCTTTATCACTACACAGACAGTGACTTGATGACACAGGAGGTCAGAAAACTGCGGCTGTTAGGAAGGCTCAGATCTGGAGGCTCTGAAGTTACATGGAAATCCTATGAATGATGGGGACAGGGTACTAGGAACTGGTAAGTTTCAGAAGGAAAATTCCTCTTATCAAGGGACACATCTGCTTCAATTCCACAAGTATATTTGTGGCTTGCAACATCGCTGGCATAATATTAGGTATTTTGCATAGCTGCTCTTATCCCCATTACACAAATGCAATTACAGAGACCAAGTAAAGCAAATCAACTTGCCCACAGTCACACAGCTATCAAGTGGCAGAGTTGAGATTCCAACCTAGCTCTTTTGATTCCAAAGCTTTTGCTCACTCTGCTCTCTCCATACCGTAGCTCCAAGTCAAACAAAGAAGATGAGTAAGATGTGAGGGATTCACCACCCATTGCAGATGACAAATATAACCAACCACACTACAGTGTGGAAATGCTCTCTACGCACACTACAGTGTGGAATGCTCTCTATGCACAAATATAACCAACCACACTACAGTGTGGGAATGCTAACACACTACAGTGTGGAAATGCTCTCTACGAAGAAGGACATGGAAGGACACAGGAAAGAGTTCCTATTTCTTTCCATGGTTTGGAGAAGAAAGTCCTTATTTCTTTCTGGGCTTTGGCAGATGGCAGTTATTTCCACAATGGAGAGGTATGCGTTGGCAGTAGCACAGCCAATGGCCAGGCTTGCATGAACAAAGGCATACAAACTATAAAGGATTTAGTATGTTCACCTGACAGCTAAGCACCCAGTGTGACTGGGTTGGGGTCTTAGGTGAGGAAAAGCAGGAGGCAAGGTGGGTCAAGCAGTTGGGCCAACCTGAGAACAGACTTGTACACCATGCACTGGATAGAGCATGTGGTGGGGAGCCACTGAGTTCATCAGATTACAGGAAAGAAGAATACCTCTTCGAGAGATTCCATGCCCAGAGAGGAAGGACCAGTGGTATCAAACACCAGGAGGAAGAACTCTGCTTTCACCCATGCCCAAAATCACAAGGAAAAGGACGAGACAATATTAAGGCTCCAACTTTTCAATGGCTTGCAGATCAACAAATGAAATGAAAAAATAATTTTTTTTCCTTCACAGACGTATTGGTTCCCTCACCTCCATCCACCTAGAAATGTCACTGGGAAAACAGAATGTTTTAAACCCAACTCTAGTTACAGACTGCCTCTAAGCGCTGAAGACCAAGAGTCATTAATTCCATAGCTCAAAACTTATCCGAACAGTACAAGATAACCGAGCATCTAGCAGTTGACATGTAATGTCACAAACTAAAGGCGGCTAGTTACTGCAAAACTCAGGGTTTCCTTGATAACATTTTGTTTGTTCATTGAAGAAATATGTTTTGGTCCAAGGAAAAGCAAAAGGAAATACTTAGTGATAAAAGATCTGGTCTAGTATTTACAGTTTTGGGGGATTACCTATTAGGAAAGAGAGTGAAGAACCAACCTTTCTATTTCTACAATCACTTAAGGTGACAGTAAAGACAGCAATAAAATACCTATTTGGCTCCTGCTTTCTTTAATAAAACTTTTATTTTCCCAGATGGCGACATTCACTTCCCTGTTCCTAAGTGCCAGGAGCTGATCAGAATCCATCAGCAGAACAAAATGAAACTGCTGTTATGTTAAAATGCAATCAATGGTGTGTAAAAGTATCTGTCTGAAATGTAAAACCAGTCGTGTGTTTGGCATTGCTTGGTGGGTTTTTTTTTTTATCATATATCAAAATTCTGAGTGGTCTCCATATGTCATAAATTTATGGGCTGTAAACAAGATGTGGCATTAGATATTGGAAGCAAATGTTAACATCAACAAAATACCTTGGGTCTGATGCATTTAGCAGCTATAAATCTGAGATGTCTCATCCAGGAAGGATGGTAACAATGGCCATGCTCCCAAAAGCTCATCCAGCAATGTTCTAGGTGGGACCCAAGGTATTGTATCTATCCAAGTGTTACTGGTGGTATGAAGTGGAAATGCAAAGGCAGGACACACTCTTTAGTCACTGCTTCTCCAATTACACAGTTTCGTGATAGGTGCCTACAAAATACATATCATCCAATCTGGCTGTGGGCATGAATTACATCTCAAGAGCCATGCTTGAGGGAGTGTCACCTGTTCATACATGACCCCAGCATAAACTAGGTTTCATGTAAACCATATGTTTATACCTAGCAAAACTAATAAAATCATCTGAAGTCTTCTAGCCATGAGAATAATTAGGCTTTCTCTCTCTCTTTCCCTCTCCTTTCTCTCTTTCTCACTCTCTCTCTCTCTTTCTCTGTCCGACAATTCCCATCCATGTCATTCTAGAGAGTCCACTAAGGACAAGGATATGGTGCCCTGAAGCCAGTTGCTAATGTGATGCTGAGCTCTGGCCATGGAGAACTTGCTGCTAAATTATTCACTGGGCTTCAAAGTGCTGTCAGATTGATGTGGGATGACTGGGAGGTGACAAGACTGAATCAAGGGCTTGTTAGGACTGCAAGCAGACACTCCAAATGAGACGGTCCCTTTCGTGTTGATGAAACAAGACTACAACAGAATGGGCAGATGAAGGCTGATGCAGCAGCATCTGCAGAGAACTACTGACATTCTGTCATAACCATAATGTGTTGACAACGTCCAGAATTCTGAGGCGTCAGTAGAGCCTGGTAGAAACTGGAAAAGGAAAAGAAACTCTGGAAGAGCAAGGATTTTCTTTTGAGGGGGATAAGAGAGGGTGGGGATGACCTATAATGGGCAATTGTCTATCAGTCAGCTTGGAGAAGTAGTAAATTGGGTTGTCTTGTCAAAAGGCATCTCATGGTCTATCAAACAGGCTAGGGCCTGCCCTTCCAGGAGGAATTATACTTTGTAGAATTCGCAATAATAAGCCTCTAGTGCATCAAAGTTACTAGAAAATCTGCCCTTCCCTCCAGGGTTTTGGTTTGCTAACTTCAGATGCACAAAATCCAGGGACCTCTATAAACGTGATTCATATTTTAGGCTTACAGAGTCAAGAGGCTGAAACTCAACATTTGAGCTGTCATATCTTTCTAAAGAATGTCAAACGGGCTTAATGATAGGCCAAAATTATCCAGTCGAAGCACCATTGCAAGTCACCCTTGGATAACCTCAAATAATAAATCAAGAAGGCAGCCCTTCTCTGTTCCTAATTCTTGCCTTAATGGGAAAAGCTGGGGGAAAGCATCTGAGTTTCACAGTCAGTCTAAAGCAATCATCTTCCTATAATCGATGACCCAAAGCTATTCAGATCTAGAATTCCCCATTAGAGCAGACTCTAGAGCAGAAGCCCTCTAACCATCTTTCTTGTTCACCAGCTGCCAACTCTCCTGGCCCAGGACCAAAAAACAGGACCCTATGGTCCTTGACGTTATTACAAAGCTTCTTTGGAGCTATGTGTATAGATGTCTAACAATGGAGGGCGTAACTGAAACAAACATTAACCAAAGTCAAACTAAGGAATTAGGAATAATTGCTTTTTTGCATAGGACATAGCTTATTCCAAAGGAGGCTTCTGTCTACCTTGGATCCCGTTTTGCAGTAATAATTAATCTCTTGAGAAAGTAAGAGATGAGGATCAATGTCATCCTCTGAAAGGCAAAAATGATGTACAAAATCAGGTTATACTGAAGCCTTGCTAACATGGGTCAGTGAGGCCCAGGGGTGAAGCCATGTTTGCAATAAGGTTCTTCTGACTGAGCCAATGATAAATAAACCCCAACAGAATATAGACTCCAGGGTGGAATAAACTAACTTCTATAAAACTATGCTTTCAAACAAGGAATAAGGGAAATAAGGGCAAAGATGCAGGATATTTTCAAATTTTAGAAAATACATTTTTTATATGTAAATAAACTTTAGTGTAGAATTTTCTATTATTTCTATCATAATCTAGAGCAGGGAGATGAAAGTCTTACACAGGTAAATAGATCAATTACCATATTCTTTTTATAAAGGCACTGTTGTTACATTTTAATCTTTCTTAAACCTAATGTGCCTTAACTTAATTTAATGCAGTAATTCTACTCCCATGAAGACCTATCATTAAGTTGACAAAAGCTATTATTAAACTGAGAGTGCATATTTCAATCTATGGCATCTTGGAATAGAGGAAATTTGGCATGTCCAATTCCAGATACACATTTTCAAGATAGGGTCTAATTGGCAGCTATACCTCCAATTAGACCCCTAGCCTGGGAACCTCCATATGCTATGGGTGCAGCCCTAAAAAAGACCCAAAAAAATGAAAAAATAAAAGTGGCATCATTCTCTTAGAAATTCCTTTTCTAATTCTTTGGTCAAAAGTAGATTAGAAGGGAAATCTACTGGATTGGATAGAAAAGGAAAATACTTTAGGTTTAGCGAATGTGTATATAGTAAAACATGTTTGGCTTAAGGATTTGATACCATGTAGTTGTCTGGTATGTGTTTTGGTGAAAAGTATATTATCATAGTAGCATAATTAAAAGGATATATTTTAGTAAAATGTGTGAAGACAAAGGTGATTCCCTGGGAGAGTGACTGCAAATTTTTTGTTTTGTTTTGTTTTTTGTCTTTTTAGGGCTTGCACCCAAGGCATATGGAGGGTCCCAGGCTAGGGGTCAAATCAGAATACAGCTGCCAGCCTACATCACAGCCACAGCAACACCAGATCCTTAATCCACTGAGCAAGGCGAGGGATAGAATCTACACCCTCATGGATACTAGTCAGATTTGTTTCTGCTGAACCACAACGGAAACTCCAACTGCAAGATTCTTAGACTCACAGAGCTAGGTGAACCGTGAACCAGGTTAAGAGCTAATCAAGTGAAGGCAAAGCTTGTCACCTGGTAGTTAGTGATGCTGCAGGCAGAAATAGCATGTGCACATGAAGCAAACAAGGATTAGGACAGAGGGACAAAGGTCCTACCAGAACAGCCTTATAGAAGCCCAGGGAGGTGTTTAGAGGGATGGGTATAGGCAAAGGGTTGGACTTGCAAGGTAAATGCAAAGAGATTATAGTGAGCCTGAAAGCTCCAGGGCTTCTTGTGCACTGCTAAACTGTAGGTTCTCTTGCACTGATACCATGACAGGCACCACAGGTAAACTAGATGCTCTGCATCTCCAATGGCCCCTTCCCTGTCTACCTGGAAGCACTCCCCTTAGGGAAGCCTGACCTGGAGGTGGTAGAGTCATTCCTCCAGGTGCCTTGGTTGTTCTCTCTGCCCCTTGTTGCCTCCAGTGAGCACAGACTGCCCCCAAGTGGGTCAAATAGATTGATTACTGATCCACTGCTTTTATTATATGGTCTGTACCTTCAGCGTTTCCTTCTCCTTTTCTATTCGCTGCTGTTCCAGATGCAGCTTCACAAGTGCTGACTCCTTGGCTGAGATTTCTTCTTTCAGCTGATCTACCTGATGGGTCATAATCTTCAATTTTCTCTTCATTTCCGTTATTTCATCCTAACAAAATGAAAGGAGAAATATCTGAAAGTGAATTAAACAGACATCACCATCCCTATGGGAGGTTCAACACATATTCAAGTGCTTTTAAGGGAGACTCACTCAAAACAATGGTCTCCTGACCAATTATGACTGGGCTGTTCCTCCGTATTTCATACCCATCAACCTCAAAGTACTTTATAGCATTAACTCTCCAAATATTCTGATGAGATAGATATAAAGTATGCATAATGGATAACACACACACACACACACACACACTTTATCCCTCAATGTAGAAGAGAGAAATTGGAACCACAACAAACATTTTTAACTAAAAGATTACAAAGCAAAGCTCTGCAATTCGATGAGAGCTTGCTGCTCCCCTCTGAGTCACGTTAGCTATTAGCAGTTTTAGAAATTAGAAACAGGAGAATAGCAATTCCACGTAATAATTAAAAGCAGGACCATGATCTTCATATCCAATCAAGTTGTGTCATTTCCATTTCAAACAATCTGACAGTTCCATATAAACTGATCTTCTCTTTCAGGTGAATTCCATATTTCCTTCTCTAAATTCTGCCATTAGGATAACAGAAACCACTTTAAACCCAGGATGGGGAGGAATCAAAATGTCTTTACACTTACCTGAGCCTCAACCAGATTTTTGCTGTAAAGATTCCTGTCGGACCTCACAGCTTCATACAGGTTCTGTTGCTGTTTTAATTTAGTCTCTGATTCAGCAATTTTTTTCCTGTAGTCAAAAATCTGCATTTCACGGACTTTTATGTCTTCCATGTTCATGAGGACCTAGAGGAGAAAGAAGTAAAGATAGTTAAATAGCCCATCTGTGGTTATCAGTTCAGAACAAGCAGAGATTTTTTTTTTATCTAGGGGTAGCTAGAAATGCCAGCAATCAGAAAATCTGACTGGGGATATAATCCCTGCAGTACAACACAGAAATTCAGCCAAGCTGATTATGGGCAAACATATACTTTATCTGTGCCAGAGTTCTGCTCAAGCAAGAGGGCTTAGCACAAGAGGGAAAAGAAATACATTCTTTCAATTCTGAAAACCTCTCTTGACCACCCCACCCACTGAAAAAGGAAAGAAAAAAAAAAGGCACAGGCTTAAACAGATCTTGGCACAAAGCACTAAGAAGGATAAGAGAGAACTTAGCCGTTTGGCTGCACGCACGGCTTTATAAAGTTAACCACGAGAAAGAAGAGTGGCCTTTGAACATTGATAGCAATCATAACGCTGTCCTGCCAATGTCAAACTCACTCCATCTGGGATAACCCAAAGGACTTCATAAAAAACGTGTTCTGTTGTGCACAAAACACTTCTAAGCAAGATGAGATGCAAGAATAACTTCCTCCTTTTTGCGAGCCTGAAAAACCAAGGCCCCAAAATTCCACCGAGAGCCAATACCTCTCAATGAGCTATCCATACAGGAGAAATTACACAATTATGACTCTCACCTGCAACATCCACAGAAATCAATTTTCTAAGGACAAACTTCTTCAAAAATTCCTTAAGAAAAAAAAAAATTTAGCAAGGAAGGCTGATTAAATCAATGGAGTTTATGATCTAAACAAGAGCTAAAATACATAAGCAGAAAATTCTTAAGGATATCTCACTGCATTTCAGTGGTGTTCTCTTAATTAATGGTTACAGTTGAAGGAAATAAACAGAGCAATAGGACAGAGAAGGAAAGAACAAGATGTACTTGAAGTAAGATGGCCAAGGAAGTTTCCTCTAAAGAAGAAGTATTTTACCTCGAACCTAAAGGTCAAAAAGGACTTTGCCCTTTGCCATGTTGATACTCATTGTGACTCAAGTGTGGGCTACTTGTGAGCATCATGTTCCTAAATCATTACACTAACAAATCCTTGAATTCCACTAGTGGAACTTGTTTCCCAGGAGATACACTCCAAGAAACCTTCTTTTAATGTTTTCCCATCAGAGTTAATGACGGCTGGTGTTTAATATATTTTCCTTTAGATCTTTAAATGAACACCTTTCAAAGTTTTTTTAGACCTATATTTAGAGGAGGATAGGATTAAATTTCAGTAAATGCCTTTTTAGCATATATTATTCTGCGCTACACTTTTGGGTCTACTGATTCAATACACTTAGTACTAAATGTTTCCTTTCACAAATATTTTAGTTTTATTTATTTATACATAATCCCATGTGCCTAAATTCTAAATAAATGCATAAATGTGAAATACACATGTATTTTCTTTTCCTTATTTGCTTGGACCTTCCTTCTCCCTTCAACCCACATCACCCCCACACTGACACATGAAATAACCAGGTTAAAAATCTGGTAGGTGTTCTCTCACCTTTTCCTTTGAATTCCATATATTCTATATAGGTTTACTAATGTCATCATCATCATAATAACTAATATGTCTCAGCTTCTTTCTAAGTAGCAAGCATTATACATGTACTAACTCATTTAATCTTCACAAAAATCCTGTGACATGTGTATTTTTATCATCCCAATTTTACAAAGAATGAAACTGAAGTCAAAAGAAGTAATAGCATTCACAGCTATTCAACTAGTAAATATACAGATAGAAGGATTTGTTTATTTTCCTTTGTTTTGCTTTTACGGTTTGGTTTTTATTTCTTAGCAAAATAGGATCCTCTTACAGATGTTCATGCATCTTGCTTTTTAATCACTCAAAAATACGTGCTGGAAATCAGGTGGAATAGCTCTAATTCATTCTCCTTGAAGGAGGCATGATAGCCTACAACGTGAGTGAATCACCATATACTCAACTCCTCCTCTCTGATGGGCAGGCACTTGGTTTCAACTTTTTTGCCACTCTGAAACATGCTGCAATAAACACTTCATACATGTGTCCTTCTGCACTTGTGCTTTTATTTCTGTTGGGATGGATTCCCAGGAGTTGAATATCTGGCTCAAAAGATGTATATATTTTTAACTTTTATAGATATTGTTAGATTGCTTTCCAAAATGGCTGTAACACTTTACATTTCCATACCGCCTGCAATAGTTTTCTTTAATCGAAAACTATCCTTGCGAATTCAGGATAAACCCTCTTTGGTCATACTGGATGATTCTTTTAATGCACTGTTGAATTTGGTTTGCTTGGGATGCTGCATACACATTCATAAGTGACCTAAGTGTACAGCTTTCTTTTTGGTTCTATTTTAATATCAAGATTTCTGCTAGTTTCTTAAAATGAGCAGAGTATCCTTCTGTTCACTCATTCATCCACTCACTCACTCATTCATTCACTTGGTGAACATGCATTGAGGACCCATCTATGACAGGTACTGTAAAAGAAGAATAAGTTGTAAAGAAGAATAAGATGCATTCCCTAGCCTCAAGTTCACCTCTAGAAGGTGACTCCACATAAAACGGCTAATCAAGGAACAGACACAACCAATAATCTGAGACATGCACAGGGTGTTATGAGAGAAACACTGGGAGGTTAATGGGATGATGGTGGTACACATCTTATCTAAGCAGGTAATATTTGGGATTTACATAATTTGTGAGAGCTACCTCTTCCTTCTTGTTCTCCAGTCATTCCACCAAGAACTCACTTACACCAAGCTGCCTCCCAGGTCTGGACTGTTTATTCATTATCACAGCAGAAGGCATGGGGTATGTCAGTGTAGTAATGCCAATCAATAATACCCCAAAAAATACACTGTGCACAAGAAGCACTTTTCTAAATTTGCAAAAAATAAAATAAAATAAAATTACATAGCCTGAGAATGATCTGATTCTTAAAAGTTTGAAGGAACTCAATTCTAAAATTCTTAGGCCCCAAATGACTGCTTTGGAGCTAATTCTCTCAACTTGTTTGATGGCTTCTATGATTATCCATCTTTCTATAGTTTCTGCTTCTCCTTGCATCGAGCCTTGATGTGTGTACATATTTTGGATAAAATTATCTATTTCAACCAATTTTTTAAATGTATGCAACTAGAGTGGTTCAAAGTATTTTCACATAATTTTGTTGTTTTATTATTTTTAATTGCTATCACCCACTTTGTGTGGAAAGAAAATGGCCCAATGTAAGGAGACGTACAGACTCAGTAATGAATGGCTTACATCATTGGTTGGGAGTCTAGAAGGAACAGATTTAGAAAATCTGTGACAAGGAAATCTGGAGAAGAGGCATGTGGATATATCTGAAATGAAAAGAAATTGTGTATTGTGTTCCTTCTTCTGTTAGGGAACCACTGACTGAAACCACCCATCTTGACCAGGCACAATAATAACTGCTTGCATGAGCTGTTTCACAACAGAAGACCCTGAGAAGGAACATGGTGCCGCTCAGAAAGCCAACAGGGAGTATTCGTGAGGGGCCAAAAAGAGGGAGGAGATGACCAACCTCCAAGAATCCTCAGCACTGGAATCCATCTTGGCAAAGAGGTACCTGTGCCACCAGGAAAGACCCTAAGTCAGGCCACACATGGGCCAAACAAGATGATTGGCCAGAGACAACCTGGAAACTAATCTCATTCCCATAAAATCTGAGGCTGCCAGCCTCATGGCAGAGCAGTTCTCCTGGCTTCCCTTACCCTACTGCTCTCCTCCCAGACACCACTTCCCAATAGACTCTTTTGCATTGTCAGCACATGTGTCTCCTCCAACAATTCATTTCCAAGTGTTAGTCAAAAACCCATTCTCAGGCCCTGGAATGGGTTCCCCCTTCCTGCAACACTTCCATCATTTCTTTGACCTGTATCTTTAGAATCCTTAAAAATGGCTAGCAAATAGCCTTTTAAGGTACCCCCACTAGCAACTGAAATGTATAAGTTAGGAATAAATGTGAAACCTAAATAAGGTACCCATTACTGGATCTGTTACTTATTTGATTTTTTAAAGAAAGGCACAATCTTAGCCTAAAATTTAGCCTTTCTATGGACATGATCACCTTCTTTGGGGCCAGTGAAATGAATAGACTGAAAATACTTTGAACGGCATCATCAGCATTCAGAATACCAAGCAGCACATCAGAGAAAAGAAAAAAACTGCTTGTTCAATCAATTCAAGAAATACTATTGCAAGAATAATCCTTTGCACAGACAGAATAATGCTCCAGAGAAAGGATGCAGCCAAGGGCATTTGGTGGGGGGGGCACCCAGCTAGCAAGGTCCATCTTTCTGCAGAGTGCACAAAATTAAATGTGCTTCTGGATTCTTGAAGCTGGAAGTAATAGGAACCCATCATGATACCAAGAAGATCAAGGGTATTTCACTTAAATGACAATGACAACTTTAAAGGTATTGAAATAAAGGGAGAAGACAACTCACAAAGCAATTTAGTTCTAAGTGTTGGAACTCAATTTCTTTTGATAGAAATCATTCAAACCAATGTCGTATAGAGGTTCAAAATCCTGAAAATTCATAAAACGTGTAGAGTGTTAAGTAGAAGCAAAACCCTTCGTAAATAAAATGTCCCCAGTTGAAAAGCATATATTAGAGAACGTAAAATGCCAACTACAGGTCTGAAGCTTAATTAATTGATTACACTTTAGATACCTCAAACCAACTCATGAGATAAATCACATCCAAATATCGAAAGTATTATTACAGCCAGAGGGTTGGAGATCCTAGCATGTGGAGGCCTGCTTCGGAGGAGCCAAGAAAATGCTTACAAGTGCACTATGAGGCTGCAGACTCAGTTTATAACCTACTACCTTTTCTTTTTCTGTTAAAACAACCTGCCAATAGAAATAAGAGTGAGATAAAAATCAATAACACATGCTGGAAATCTGCAGCCATAGTCAAAACATCATATAGACTAAGGCAGGATGAAAAAGTAGGTCATTGAATTTGGAATCCTTTAACTCGCATTTGATGAAATATCCGTACGATAAACTTTTCAAAAAGTTTTTTTTACTCTATCTCAAGGGTCTGAATGCTGACAATGCCTTTACCTCTTTAACAAAACTGGAACACTCTCTGAAAAAAAAAAATGAAAATAAAAAAATTCCACGTGTCCAGGCATGTGGAATTTTAAGTTTTCTCTATTTTTCCTGCTTTCTTATTTTATCCTCTATCTCGAATTTAGTGAGGAGATCTGTTTTTATTTTTATTTATTTATTTATTTATTTATTTTTGTCTTTTTGCCTTTTCTAGGGCCACTCCTGCGGCATATGGAGTTCCCAGGCTAGGGGTCTAATCGGAACTGTAGCCACCAGCCTACACCAGAGCCACAGCAACTTGGGATCTGAGCCATGTCTTCAACCTACACCACAGCTCACGGTAACGCTGGATCATTAACCCACCAAGCAAGGCCAGGGATCGAACCTGCAACCTCATGGTTCCTAGTTGGATTCATTAACCACTGAGCCACGATGGGAACTCCAGAGGAGATCTGTTTTTAATAGCATATTATGTTATGGTATAAAATAAGGGATATAGTATCTGCCTCGGAGAGCTATTATGAGGATAAAAGTGAAAATATATACATTGGTGCCATCATATAAGTACCTAGCACGTCATAATTTAATCTTTCAAAAAATGTTAATAGATTGTCATGAGAGGTTACCATTATGTGATATTACATAACATTGGCACTTAACAAATCAATTTGATTTTTTGTGGATCAAACTATATCCTATAGGAAAACAGTGATCCATGGTATACTTCTTTTACTATAACACAAAAGGTTTATAATTTGTGTATGTCCCCTCGAAGCCTCTCTCCGGGTTCCACTCTGTTAAAGATGATCTGTATAAGAAAATTCAAATGAATATTAAAAATACAGAAGCTTCATTTTATTATGAAGTACCTACTCAGTGAACAATATTTCTTTGATCAACTTTTGCTATCCTGACTTATTTTAAGCCCTTGAAAACACATTCATATTCATTTCTTGGAAGCTCTGTCTAGAAGAGCTTTGCTTGACACTGTTACAGGTAAATAAGTAGAGAGCTAAGAAACTTCTAGGTAAGGCTTCATAGTGAAAAATGCTTTTTGGCAGATAAGATGTCTGGGAGGTAATAGCCAGATGTTTAATATTTAGAATGAAAAAGAAGGGGTCCTAAAATAAGCCAAGTGCACAATGTGCCAAATGTTCCCAAGATTTAATAATTAATGAGAAGTGACTTTACCTAGAATTTGCAAAAGTCTAGAAAAGAGTAAATGCAGTGAACCAAACTCGTAATGACATTCCCAGTGCTTCTCGATTTACCTGAATAATAAAGTTTCCCTGCAGCAGAGGAAAAACCACGAAGATTAAAAATGCTGAAACGCTATAGTAGATTGTCTTATGGTTCCATGAATGTTTTCTTCCTCTCCCTGTTCCCACCACCTCCATGGGAGGTGCCCATGCTGGTGCCCGTGCTGGTGAAGGCGGGCCCAGACGTGTGACTTGCCATAGCCAATATGATGTCAGAGAACATTAGGTAGTAGAGAGCCATGAAATGTGCTCATGTGGCTGGGTCTGTCCTTAATATTCCTTCCTTTCCCCATGAGAATACTGTTCATTCTGGAGAATGAGACACACGGAGAACAAAACTGGGCCCAGTTCACAGTCCCAAGCCACGCCCGGGCAGGCTCAGCCTAGGTTGGCCGACCTCAGTCAACTGCAGTTGTGTGAGGAATAAGTGCTAATTTTTGCATACTAGTGAGTTTCAGTGGTTGTTTATTATGCAGCAATATTATAGTACCTGTTGACTGAGACAAAACACATAAGAAAAGGTCTGGGATTCTCAGCCACACAATTCTGGTACTAAAAAGGGACCTTCTTTCTCATTTGCAAATGCCAAGTTAAATGAACAAAATGTCATGTAGGGCTTTCAGCATCTTAGATTTCACCTTTTTTTTTTTCCCCTCTAAATTGAAAAAACCAGAAAGCAAATGTTGACACTGTTTTTGCAGCCCACAAGGAAAAAGAAACCAGGCCAGAAGTCACTCACAGCTAAAATTGCCAAGGATAATTCAGATAACATTGTCCTTCATGGCAACATATTTCAAATGAATTTAAACTAGGGCAGATCCACAGTGATAAAGAAATTGTTGAAGAAGAATTTAATGTAGATACCTCAAAGTTAGTCTTTGACTAGTTGATTCAATGTCTAACTATGCTTTCCATTCATTCTTTCAAAAAATATTTGAGTACCTATTTCCTAAGTAACACGAAGCTCAAAACTGAAGAAGACTTGCCTTCAAGGAGCTTGTAAATAGTATGAGACAGGACACAGAAATGCAATGACAGTAATAGCATCAGATTTCTTCAACTGCCAGCGAGGGGAGCAAAATACAGAGGGTAATTAGAAAACACTTTTATAAAGCTCCTTGGAAAAATGTAGGCTTTTATTGGTCCCTGAAGGAAGGGCAAGTTTTTTTTAATATTTTTTTCATCAAGACACTAAAGTAATACATATTCATTTCAAAAAAATTGACAACTACAAAAAGCACAAAAGGGGAAATTAAAACTATCTGTATCGGAGTTCCCGTCGTGGCGCAGTGGTTAACGAATCCAACTAGGAACCATGAGGTTGCAGGTTCGGTCCCTGCCTTGCTCAGTGGGTTAACGATCCGGCGTTGCCGTGAGCTGTGGTGTAGGTTGCAGACACAGCTCGGATCCTGCGTTGCTGTGGCTCTGGCGTAGGCCAATGGCTACAGCTCCGATTCAACCCCTAGCCTGGGAACCTCCATATGCCACGGGAGTGGCCCAAGAAATAGCAACAACAACAACAACAACAACAAAAACTATCTGTATCCCTACCACCCACGGATAACCAGCATTCACAGAGTGGTATATTTCCTTCCACTCTTCTCTCTGTTTAAAAAAAAAAGACCTCCCATCACGGTGCAGCAGAAATGAATCCAACTATGAACCATGAGGTTACAGGTTTAATCCCTGGCCTCCCTCAGTGGGTTAAGGATCCAGCGTTGCCCTGAGCTGTGATGTAGGTTGAAGACACGGCTCGGATCCTGTGTTGCTGTGGCTATGGTGTAGGCCAGCAGCTGTAGCATCTGATTCAACCCCTAGCCTGGGAACCTCCATATGCCACTGATGTGGCCCTAAAAAGCCAAAAAAAAAAAAAAAAAAGGCAACCAGGCTTCTGCTTTTTCTTCTTGCCTGATTCTCAGGTAGTAATTTTTCTACATCACTGTAGGTGAAACAATACACACACACACAGAGCTTTCTCCCAGAGCAAGTTGCTATGAGGTTCTCCTATCATTGATTTTGCCTGAAACACAGTCAATCTGCATATGCAGTTTATTCTTCAACGCCAGAAAATATTTTCCATTACATCTTTGATTTGGGGCTCAGTTCCTCCATCAGGAGACCAACAATCTGTAGGTTGGTTTCTATACCCTGTCCTTATGTCTTCCCTTCTCTTTGATAATTTTTATCTTTTTTTCCCACTTGCAACCTAAGAGAACTACTCAAGTTTGCACTCCACTAATTCCATTTTCCACATCAATTCTGTTCTTTACTTATTTCAATGTGATTTTAAATCTGCCATTGCTTGCTTTTTTTTTGGCCATACCCATGGCATGCAGAATTTCCCAGGGCCAGGATCAAACCCATGCCACAGCAGTGACCCAGGCCGCTGCAGTGACAACACCAGATCCTTAACTTGCTAGGCCACCAAAGAACTTTAATTGTTCCTTATTTTATCCATCACTTTCTTCATGGTTTATCTTAGAAGTAATATCATCTTGGACATTATATCCCAGATGATACTGTCTAACTCTCTCCTACTGGGGTCACTCTATTTCTGAACACAACAACAGAAAGTCTAGCATCTTCATTCTGTGCTAGGAAGGCCAACATCCCACCTATCATCTCCAAGAATTCTTAGAAGAATTATATTTCTCCTATCTGTTGTGGCTTCAGTTTCCTGTTTCCATAGAATTCTGGACTCTGGATTAGGACCTGTCTCTTGAACATACTACCACTTTTTCTAGAATGTGTTACCTCACACACCTCACCACCCCATGCCCACCCCTACAAAGTTGCAATCCCACCACAGGGTTGATGTAGCAGACTGTCACCAAAGGTTTCAGGTATAGAGCACAGTGAAGAACTTAAAATAATCTAACAGATGTTCCTATTCTATGCAATTCCTCCATCATTGCTGCCCTGGGAACTGGTCGTCTCTTCTGGAAGAACCCAGCCCATGACCTTGGGGTTGATGTCGTCCAATCTCCTCTCTCATCCCCTCCTATCTCCCCCCCATTTCCTGCTCACCACCACCCCTCTCCATCCCGGCTGCCGTCACTTTTCTTACCTTCACTCTGGTTCATTGGGACTCACTTTTCAAATCTACGCAAATATTAAAGCATTATGCTATAAAGACAATTCATATCACTAGAGGAAACCTGGCACTGATTTTTGTACCTTTATAACCTCTGAAGGAAACCAAACCTTTTCTCTGCATTTTCTTCTATTAAGTTGAACCTTAGGATATCACTAAGAGTCAACTGTTCTTTACTTACAAAAATGGCAGCTTCAGAGCATCCAACCTAAATATCTTGCTCTAGAGGGATTTTCAATCAGGCTCTTACCCTGGGGCTTTCAAGGGTCCATTCTCTTTCTTCGGTTCTAAGATGTATTTTTTTCCCTAGGCCCCATTCAGCTGCTTCTCCCCGACTCATCCGTGAACAAGGCAGGATTTACAGCAACTTAGGAACAGCACTACTAAGCTGAGTCCAACTCTTAGTCCCCAGGGTGGTGTTAGAATCCCCTTTCAGATCTATAGCTGGAAACAGTGACGTGCAGAGCCCTGTTCACTTTCCAATCTCTATTTCTTAATTTAAGGATAGTGCAAGATTCCCAGGCCCAAAGGCCTAACCCCTGTCACTCAGAGCCATTGTAGCCTATGGAAAACTGCAATTCTTAGTCTGCTCCATTCTCACAGTGATTCTCTCTGCCCTGTCACATCCCTAAACCACCATCCTCAGAATGCACTGAGCCAAGACCAGTTCCCCCATGGCCCACCCACTTGGCTGGGTTTGCCATATTTGCCCATCTAGCTAGGCAGAGCACACAGCTGACTGGCAGGAAGGTGGGCTGACACCTGAATCAGAGCGGTAGCTGCCAGCCACAGCCACAGCAATGCAGGATCCAAGCCACATCTGCAACCTACACCACAGCTCACAGCAATGCTGGATCCTTAACCCACTGAGCAAGGCCAGGGATCGAAACTGCACCCTCATGGATTCTAGTCAGATGCCTTAACCACTGAGCCACAACAGGAACTCTGGGTCTTCTCTTTTACGAAGCAAATTCAAGGGATTGTGAGTTGAAGTCCAGGTAGATTTTCCTCAATTCATCTCTGTTGGCTTTAAAATTATCATCAAATCTCTTTTTTTCTATTTTAGCATGATGCTTTATGTCAGACTGAGCATTTGATGCTGTTAAAAGTTTTCATCTAGGGAGTTCCTCTCATGGCTCACCAGTAACAAATCCGACGAGCATCCAGAGGATGAGGGCTCCATCCCTTGGCTTTGCTCAATGGGTTAGGATCCAGTGTTGCCACAAGCTGTGGTATAGGTCACAGACACGGTTCGGATCTGGCATTGCTGCGCTGTGGTGTAGGCCGGCAGCTGTAGCTCCAATTAGCCTGGGAACTTCCATATGCTACAGATGCAGCCCTAAAGAGAAAAAAAAAAAAAAAAAAGTTTTCATCTATGTCTGTACCTTATGACATGTAAAAAAAAAAAAAGTTGAAAATAGCTACATTCAAATGCCACTTTGAACAAAAATTCTGGGCTGTGTATCAACAAATTTATGTATTTACTTGCTTATTTATGAAACATTCCATAGCACTTACCATGTGCCAGAGATGGTTTGAAATACTTTGCAGATATCACCTCATTTAATCCTCACAACCACCCTGTGAGGTATGCCCCCAATCCTTTCCCTCTGCACACAGATGAAACTTAGGTCAAGCCATGTAAATAACTTTGCATTCTGTTTTTATCAGATTCATACCATGACAATGTTCCCCATTTCAAAAATGTTTTTCAAGCACATGATTTTAACGGTACCTAGCAAATTTGCACAATTTATTTTGAAGAATTTTCTTATATAAAATCTTTGCATTCTTATTTTTTCACATACTCAGTTTTTACAAAAGAAATTGTTAGGTCAAAAGGATAAATTTGGAATGACTCACTCTAGAAGTAAATGAAAATATCAGTTTCATGACATCTTCCCAGCCCCTGGTATTATTCCTCAACTCCCTAGAAACAGAATGCATGAACAGGAACTTTCAATTTGTGGGCATGAGGGTGTGTGTGTGTGTGTGTGTGTGTGTGTGTGTGTGTGTGTGTGTGTGTGTGTGTGTGTGTGTGTGTGTGTATGTGAGTGAGAGAGAGAGAGAGAGAGTAAAGAAAGAAGTACAGGAAGGTGTCAAAAAGACATACATATTTTTAGTAAGAAGTCCAGAGGTGACACGAGTTGCTGTAGCAACTGATATATGCTGTCAGGAATTAAATAAGAGAAAAATTGTAGTTGATAAATAATATTTTAAGAACTTGTTTCTCAGGATTGCCTTGGCAATTCTGGGTCTTTTGCGGTTCCATATAAATTTGTGGATTGTTTGTTCTAGTTCTATAAAAAATATCATGGGTAATTTGATAGGGATTGCATTGAATCTGTAGATTGCTTTGGGTAGTATGGCCATTTTTACAATACTAATTTTTTCAATCCAGGAACATGGAATATCTTTCCATTTCTTTACGTCTTCTTTAATTTACTTGATTAATGTTTTATAGTTCTTAGCATATAACTCCTTTACATCCTTGGTCAGTTGTATTCTCAGGTATTTGATTTTTGGGGATGCAGTTTTAAAAGGTATTGTATTTTTGTATTCCTTTTCTAATATTTCATTGTTAGTATACAGAAATGTGACTGATTTCTGAATGTTAATCTTATATCCTGCTACTTTGCTGAATTTGTTAATCAGTTCAAGCAGTTTTTGGGTTGAGTCTGTAGGGTTTTCTATATATAGTATCATGTCATCTGCATACAGTGACACTTTTATCTCTTCTCTTCCTATTTGGATGCCTTTTATTTCTTTTGTTTGTCTGATTGCTTTGGCTAGGACTTCTAAAACTATGTTGAATAGCAGTGGTGAAAGTGGGCATCCCTGTCTTGTTTCAGATTTTAGTGGGAAGGCTTTTAATTTTTCTCCATTGAGTATTACATTTGCTGTGGGTTTATTATAAATGGCTTTGATTATGTTCCCTCTACACCCACTTTGGTGAGAATTTTTATCGTAAATGGATGTTGGACTTTGTCAAATGCTTTTTCTGCATCTATTGAGATGATCATATGGTTTTTTACTTTTCTTTTGTTAATGTGGTGTATGATGTTGATTGATTAGCATATGTTGAACCATCCTTGTGAACCTGGGATGAATGCCACCTGGTCATGGTGTACGATCTTTTTGATATGTTGTTGGATTCAGTTGGCTAGAATTTTGTTGAGAATTTTTGCATCTATATTCATCAAAAATATTGGCCAATGGTTTTCTTTTTTGGTAGTATGTTTGTCTGGTTTTGGAATTAGGGTGATGATGGCATCATAGAATGTCTTTGGGAGTGTTCCTTCTTCCTCAAACTTTTGAAAAGGTTTAAGGAGGATGGGCACCAGATCCTCTTTGTATGTTTGGTAGAATTCGCCTGTGAAGCCATCTGGTCCTGGGCTTTTATTTGTAGGAGTGTTTTTATGACATCTTCAATTTCATTTTTAATGATCAATCTGTTCAGTTGGTCTATTTCTTCTTGATTCAGTTTTGGCAGGATGTAAGATTCCAGAAAGTTGTCCATTTCTTCCAGATTGTCCAATTTGTTGGCATATAATTGTTCATAGTATTCTCTTATGGTTTTTTGTATTTCTGCAGTATCTGTCGTGATTTCTCCTTTTTCATTTCTAATTTTGTTTATTTGGGTTTTTTTCTCTCCTCTTCTTGGTGACTCTAGCCAGAGGTTTGTCAATTTTGTTTACCTTTTCAAAGAACCAGCTCTTGGCTTTATTAATTTTCTCTATTGTTTTTTGAATCTCTATTTTATTGATTTCCTCTTTGATCTTTATGATTTCCTTCCTTCTGCTGACTTTAGATTTTATTTGTTCTTTTTCTAATTCATCTAGGTGGTGGGTTAGGTTGTCAATTTGAGATTTTTCTTCTTTTTTGAGGAAGACCTGTATTGCTATGAATTTCCCTCTGAGCACTGCTTTTGCGGCATCCCATGGATTTTGAAAGGTTGTGCCTGCATTCTCATTTGTCTCAAGGTATTTTTTAATTTCCTTCTTGATTTCCTCATTGACCATTGGTTTTTTAGTAGCATGTTGTTTATTCTCCATGTAGTAGGTTTTTTCTCATTTCTTTCCCTGTGGTTGATTTCTAGTTTCATACCATTGTGGTCAGAGAAGGTACTTGAAATAATTTCTATACTCCTAAATTTGTTGAGGCTAGCTTTGTGCCACAATATGTGATCAATTCTTGAAAATGAGAAACAAAAACTAAGTAGGAGGGATAACTCTTCTAGACTTCAAGCAATATTACAAAGCCACAGTCATCAAAACAGTGTGGTACTGGTATCAAAACAGACAGACAGACCAATGGAACAGAATAGAGAACCCAGAAAAAAAACATGACATATATGGTCAATTAATCTTTGACAAAAGAGGCAAGAACATAAAATGGAAAAAAGAAAGTCTATTCAGCAAGCATTGCTGGGAAACCTGGAAGCTGCATGCAAAGCAATGAAACTAGAACACACCCTCACACCATGCACAAAAATAAACTCAAAATGGATGAAAGACTTAAATATAAGACAGGACACCATCAAACTCATGGAAGAGAACATAGGTAAAACATTCTCTGACATCAACCTTATGAATATTTTCTCAGGTTAATCTCCCAAAGCAACAGAAATAAAAACAAAAATAAACCAATGGGACCTAATCAAACGGACAAGATTTTGCACAGCAAAGGAAACCAAAAAGACAACTTATAGAATGGGAGAAAATAGTTTCAAATGATGCAACAGACAAGGGCTTAATCTCTAGAATATACAAGCAACTTATAGAACTCAACAGCAAAAAAGCCAACAATCCAATGGAAAAATGGGCAAAAGACCTGAATAGACATTTCTCTAAGGAAGATATACAGATGGCCAACAAACACATGAAAAAATGCTCAACATCCCTAATTATTAGAGAAATGCAAATCAAAACTACCATGAGATACCACCTCACATTAATAAGTCCACAAATAACAAATGCTGGAGAAGGTGTGGAGAAAAAGGAACCCTCCTGCACTGTTGATGGGAATGTAAACTGGTACAGCCACTGTGGAGAACAGTTTGGAGATACCTTAGAAATCTATACATAGAACTTCCATATGACCCCGCAATCCCACTCTTGGGCATATTTCGAGACAAAACTTTCCTTAAAAAAGACACATGCACCCACATGTTCATTGCAGCTCTGTTCACAATAGCCAAGACATGGAAACAACCTAAATGTCCATCGACAGATGATTGCATTAGGAAGATGTGGTATATATACACAATGGAATACTACTCAGCCATAAAAAAAAAGAATGACATGATGCCATTTGCAGCAACATGGATGGAACTAGAGACTCTCATACTGAGTGAAATGAGTCAGAAAGAGAAAGACAAATACCAAATGATATCACTTATAACTGGAATCTAATATATAGCACAAATGAACCTTTCCACAGAAAAGAAAATCATGGACTTGGGCAACAGATTTATGGCTGCCTGGTGGGAAGGGGAGGGAGCAGCAGAGATCGGGAGCTTGGAGTTAATGGATGCAAACTATTGCTTTTGGAATGGAGTTACAAGGAGATCCTGCTGTGTAGCACTGAGAACTATATCTAGATACTTACCTCACAACACAACAATGGAAGGAAAAATTATGTATACATGTATGTGTAACTTGGTCCCCATGCTGTACAGTGGAAAATAATTAATTAATCAACTTAAAACAAAAAAGAACTTGCAGTTAAATTATTTAGGTTAGACATAATGCAAACTTGTGCAGTTAAATATCAGAAAAACAATTACCAGCAAAACTTGGTACCAGTATCTTTCCTTTACAAGGAAAGAGAAATATGCAATCCTTCATCAAATCAGTGGCAGCACTCTTTTTATCATTCACCATCTATCTATTTGTTCAACAAACAGTTTTTCAGGGCCTACTATATACCAGCATGCTGGAAATTATGAAAAAAATTTCTCTGGAAATGCTTCCAAGAGCTCACTATAAAGTAGGGAAAACAAAGGTACAAACGAATAATTACAGTAGAAGATGATAAGTGCCATTCCAGAAATATCAACAAACCCATGAAGTAGGAAGGGACTAGCTCTGCCTAGGAAGTCAAAACAGGTGTGACCCCAGAGATAAGCATTTGAGGTGGGTATTGAAGTATGAATAGGAGTTTTCCACACAGAGAAGGTAAAGAAGGACTTTCCAGGGAGAACAAAGAGCTCAGACTCTGTCCCTTGAGTCAGAATGTACCAGCTGCTCTGTCTTGCATGGCTACAGGTAAATACCAAAATACTGATGCACTCTATCCACAGGATGGACAGGCAGGAACTGGGGACTAGCATCCATGAGTTAGTCCCCTCCAGCCCTTCACAGTCTCATTCTCCCTCACTCTCATATGCTGTAGATATGTTCATCTCCACAGGTGCTATGATACTAAAAATATTAGGAAGCATTGGCCCAGGTTGCCGACAGACAACAGATGTTTGTAAGGCTGGGAGTAATAATAAGACCACCCTGGAATTTTTAACAATGCTGGTAGTGTGATGGCAGAAAGGAGTGGAGAGAGATTGATTCTCAGGAAGGAGAAGTAGGAGGATGCAACAGATTTTATGCTTAGATATATTTGCTCTCTCACCAGGTAGGGTCCCTCCCTTAACAGGACCACACTTCTGCCCAGAAATGTGCGGCTTGGTCATGTGACTTGCTTTGGCTAATGGAATATAAATGGACAGACCCTGTGCCCTTCCCTTGCCAGCTAAGCTCTGAGAGCATCGCAAAGGGGATATTACATTGTTTCCCCCCTGTAAGAGGCCAGCACTTCCCAACAGAGTCAGTCTGGAGTGAAGAGGATGTGAAGCAGGCTCTGGCTGCCCTCAAAGGCCACCAATGTGAACAAAAAATAGATCTCTGTTGTATAAACCTCTGACTTGAGGGTTATTTGTTAGGACTTAATCTGACTGATACAGAGACTAACAGACTAGCCAAGCCAGAGCGTATGAATGCCTGAACCGACAGCTAGTCTTCTCAGACTCAGTAATCAACAGAGCTTCTTAAATGATTAAGTCAGAAGAGAAATATGCTGTATTACAATGGCTCCCAATCCTTGGTATGAGGATCACTGGGGGTCTTTTACAAGGAAGATGTGTCGGGCCAGGGCTCGACTGAGCATATGCATTTTTGCATATGCATTTCATTATTCTGCAAATATTTGCTCAGCACTTATTTACTCTAAACGGGAAGAAGCTGATTTCCGGGCAAAGCTTGTTTCCCACTATCGTAAATCTGCATGTGAATCACAAGCTGAAATTGGAATAACTCATCTTTGCAACAATGTGTAATGATCAGAAATGTAACAATCAGAAAAAAAGGTGCTGATGCTCGACCCACACCATAGAGGAGTGCCTTACCTTTTGAGTAAGGTCACTGGCTTCATTGATGTACCGATCTCGCTCCTTTTCCAGTTGAAAGATGATCTTTCTTTGCTTCTGAGCCTCCTCTCTATAGTTCTGGATTTCTTCTTCCAAGTTCCTCTTGGCTTGTTCATGGAGTTTTACCAGGTCTATCTGTTTCTGGGTCGCGTTGACCGCCTTAAGCATGTTCTAAAAACAAAAGCAACAGAGCAGCCCTATTACTCAAAATGTTTGGGAATTTTTATTAAATTTACTCCCTGCCTTAATCCTAAAATAATTAGGTGCATTATTTGGAAGATGAATAAAAATAATCATATTTTCCACAGCTTATTAAGAGCTTTTTATGTCAGTTGGCACAGCGCACTATAAACGGACATATAAATGCACTGAGACAACATCCCTGGTGGTTCAGTGGGCTAAGGATCCAACATCGTCACTGTTGTGGCGCAGGTTCGGTCCTTGGCCCCAGAACTTCGCATGTTGCAGGTGCATCCAAAAAAAAAGGGGTGGGCGCTATGTTGTTCCCATATTAGGAGTAGGAAACAGAGAATGAGAAGTTAAGCTACTTGCCTACAAGTTCATACAATAAGGCAGTGACAGGGCTGTGATTTGAATTCAGGGCTGGCTGATGCCAAAGTCACCTTCCATCCCAGCTCTAGCCTTCTTCTTATAAAAGTAGAACATCTGAACCTAATCATATCACACAGGATTTGACTACAAAATAAAGTAAAACCAGCTTATTAAAAATAGAGATACCAGGAGTTCCCGTCGTGGCGCAGTGGTTAACGAATCCGACTAGGAACCATGAGGTTGCGGGTTCGGTCCCTGCCCTTGCTCAGTGGGTTAACGATCCGGTGTTGCCATGAGCTGTGGTGTAGGTTGCAGACGCGGCTCAGATCCCGCGTTGCTGTGGCTCTGGCGTAGGCCAGTGGCTACAGCTCCAATTGGACCCCTAGCCTGGGAACCTCCATATGCCACGGGAACGGCCCAAAGAAATAGCAAAAAAGACAAAAATAAATAAATAAAAAATACAGATACCAGAGTTCCTGTTGTGGTGCAGTGGTAATGAACCCAACTAATAACCATGAGGACACCAGTTCGATCCCTGGCCTCACTCAGTGGGTCAAGGATCCAGCGTTGCCGTGAGCTGTGCTGTAGGTCACAGATACAGATTAGATGTAGCATTGCTGTGGCTGTGGCATAGGTCAGCAGCTGTAGCTCCGATTCAACCCCTAGCCTGGAAATTTCCATGTGCCATAGGTATGGCCCTAAAAAAAAAATACCTAGAATTAACATATGATCCAACAAAACCACTCCTGGGTATCTACTCAAAAGAATTGAAAATAGGTGTTCAAATGAAAAGCTTGTATGTAAACGTTCATAGTAGTAGCACTATTCACGAAAGCCAAAAGGTAACAATAACCCAAATGTCCATCAGCTGATGAATGAATAAATAAAATGTTCTATATCTATATAGTGGAATATTAATCTGCCATAAAAAGGGATGAAATATCCAGAATGGTCAAATCCACAGAAACAGAAGCAGATCAGTATTTGCCAAGGGTGGAGGAGGGGAAGTGGGAAGTGACTGCCTAACAGGTACACAGGTTCCTTTGCAGGCCATGAAAATATTCTGAAACTAAATTGTCATGATGTTTGCACAGCATTGTGAATGTATTAATGTCACTAATGCTAAGTTTTCTTTTATGTGTATTTTACCACATTCAAAAAGAATTAATCCAGTTTTTTCAAAAACACAGATGCCCATGTCCCAATTCCAGCGATTCTGATTCAGTGGCCCTGAGATAGAACCCAGGTTCCAACATTTTTTTTTTTAAGCTGCCCTGGTGATCTCTGATGCTGCAATGGAAATGCTTTGGGTTGGCTGCCCAAGAAGCCAGGGCAGTCATGCTCATGCTGGAGAGCCTGCTTCTCCAGCCACAGCTGGATGGACCCAGGGACTTTTGTAACTCTGTAGAAGATGTCAACTTGGGAGCTGTTGGTGATAGCTTTTTTCTGCCATATGGTCCGGGAAACAGAGGCAATCCTCACTGCCAGAAAGAAATGAAGCAACACCTCTGCTGGAAGCAGTGTGGTGGAGGGAGAGAGGGCTTTCTGTGTATCCCAAGAATGTTAGGCCAGGTTCCTATTGTTTCTAGGGCCCAGCTGTATCCTTGGGTTCTGTAAGGCACCTGATAATCCCTTCTCAAATCTCTAACCAATACGGACATGCAGTCAGGTCTGAAAACCACTGGAATATAAACAGGTTAAAAAAAAAAAATGGGACATTTATGGAGCTCCCGTTGTGATACAGCAGAAATGAATCTGACTAGGAACCATGAGGTTGCGATCCCTGGCCTCGCTCAGTGGGTTAAGGATCCAGTGTTGTTGTGAGCTGTGATGTGGGTCATAGACACAGCTTGGATCCTGGGCTGCGGTGGCTGCAGTGTAGGCCGGCAGCTATAGCTCGGATCAGACCCCAGCCTGGGAAACTCCATGTGCCGCCAGTGCGGCCCTAAAAAGAAAAAAAAGAAAAAAAAAAGAAAAACAATGGGACATTTAAACCTTGATCAGGTGACGATGTAGGAAACGGAAAAGGTGAACTTTACTTTCAAGTATTGAATTAAACGTTTGCTCTGTGAAAGATAAAGCCACTTCAACATGACACTGAAAGAACCAAAATATATTAATATTGCTGCCTATCAAAAACATGTCACTTATTCATGAATGAAGGTGGCATTTCAAGTCAGTGGGGAAAGAACGTATTATCAGTAAAGGTTGATTGCACACCTGCAGAGGAGCAGGCACTAGGCCAGGCCCTGAGGATGCAATGACCAGGAAAAAAGTAAAAGTATACCCTGCCCTAAAGAAGAAGTTTAAATAGTCAAATCAAACAAATAAGTATAAACTTAATATGCTAGTTGTCCTATTATGGCAGGATATCTATAGGTTGTTTACTAGAATATATAAATATAAATGGAATAAATGTTATATGAGTTTAAAAAAATAAATTTAAAAATCTAAATCCAACAAAATTATTTACAGGTAAAAATCTATAGAATAAAGGAAAAATTTCCAGGATTATGAAAAATTTTTTAAAAAGACTTTCTTAAGGAGTGCTCAGCATGTAAAGATATCTAATCTTCTACTATTTCCTGAAATTCCCTAAATAGTCCATTTTAAACTACAGGGTAATCTACGTTGTTAACATTTATTCCATCCTGGGAAACCTAAAGAAATAATAACAATTCAGAATGAGCAAATATAGGCTGTATGAAGCTGGAGATGAAGCTGTCTTGGCCAAAAGCCACGAGGCTGTCTGCTGTAGAAACAACCTCCCCACTCCACACCTGGCCCATCGTTTTTTCCTCCCTAAAGGAAATTCTTGAGCAGGAACGTTTACCCTAAATCCTTGCAAGCTGTTAATCTCCTACGAGTGACTTAAAGTGGAAGGAATCCTCTGGAAGGGTCAAGGAGAGGAACAGGGGATGAGGGTCTGCCTTGAGCAGGGATTTCCAGGCCTCAAGCTCCCCCAGTCCCTGCCCAGCTTTGGACCTTATGGAACTCAAAGACTAAGAGAAATAATGGCTGAAAGCAGAAACCAAAACCTACAACCCTCCTGAAAAGATGGAGGATGGGTTAGAGGTGCTTCATATAGCCAACCAGCCATCCTCTACCTACCTGAAAGCTAACATCTTATGGGCACTCACTTGTGCTTTCTGGATTAGCCAAAACTGCAGATTATAGATATTATAATCAGAGATTTTGAGTAACTGCTTCGGATGCCAAATAACACACCAGCAATAAAAACAGAAACCACAAGACACTCTGAAATCCCCTGTTAGTTTGATTCTCCAAAGTCCCTTTGTGCTCCCAGGTGATAATGTGGTCTCAAGTCACAGCCAGTGAATGGCGGAATGTGGATAGCTGCTTAGAGGAAAATTGAGCACTGTTATTAATTCTAATCTACTTCTGTTTGCCTCAGGGTTTTCTTCCCCCTGCAGCCAGTTATAGGCAGATATTATAGCACTAAACAAAGACATTTATTTACCAGCGCTACTGTAACAAACTCACCTTATTCAATACGTCCCTTTCTCTCAGAAGCTCATCCATTGCTTTCTTATCAAGTTCTGCTTGTTTCTTTGAAGCCTCCACCTCTAAATTACCAGGGAGAAAAATAATAATTATTACGAAGAAAACGTTAAGAAGGAAACTGCCAAAGCCAAAACGACATAAAAACGCCTTTGTATATTTATCCGTAGCTATAAAACTACTTTTCGTCGAGTGGTACGTGATCTTCATTATAACTTGGCGAGGTAGGTCTTCCAGTCCCACTAAACAGATGGGAGCTGAGGGTCAGAGAGCCATGTGCCCAGGGTCCACAGCCAAGAGGTGAGAGGACTGAGATTGGGAGTTCGGTTTCTCTGACTCCAAAACGTCCTTGCTCTTTTTAAATCTTGTTTATTATAAAGTAATTAGAAATACAGGAAGAAATTGGCAACAAAAGTAAACAAAAGGGGAGTCCCCACTACAGTTCAATGGGTTAAGGATCCAGCGTTGCCACAAGCTATGGCTTACTTAAGTCGCAGATGCAGCATGGATCCCGAGTTGCTATGGCTATGGCCTAGGACAGCAGCTGCAGCTCCATTTTGACCCTGAGCCCAGGAACTTCCAAATGCCACAGGTGCTGCCCTAAAAAGAAAAAATAAATAAATTAATTAAAAAGAAATAAATAAACAAAAGGGAAAAAATCCAATCAATCAGAATCTACTTAGGATTTTGGTGTGTCTCTTTCCTGACTTTTTCCTATGCAAATATATGTGTTTATAAATATGAATATTTATATACCACATACACCAACCGGGAATCATACTACATACAGTTAACACACATAAAATAAATATCTCTCTATATTATAAATGCACATCTACATCAGAATTTTTAATGACTTCATACTTCACTGTATAAAAATGCATAATTTATTTAGTCAATTCCCATCTTAACATTTAAATTGCTTTCTTTTATTTATTTATTTTATGCATTTAAGTTTGCAATTATGAGCAATAATTCTGTGAAAGTTCCTATTCATCTGTTCCTCTAGGAGATGAAGTCTTGGATCAAAGGTGATTTTCTTTTTAAAGATATTTCTCTCCTACTGCTGAATTTCTCTCAAAAAATTAATGGCAATTTAAATCCACAGCCAAACCACCACTGGTATTATCAGTCTCTTTCATCTTTAACAATCTGATAGATTTTTCTAAGCCAATATGTCCATATTTAATTTACATTTATTTGATTAGTAGTGAAGTTGACTACTTTTTCATGTTTAATGATCATTTATTTGTATTTCTGTTTTTCAAATTGCTCCACATTGGCTCTTTGCCCATTTTTCTCATGAATTATCTTTTTTTGTGGATTTGTAAGAGTTCCTTAAAGATAATAAGAATACTAATTCTCTGGAAATATTTTAATCAATTTGCCTGCATATATAGACTTTCGCTGCTTAAAAAAAAAAAAATTGCTTTAATTTCATTAAATCTCTCCATCCTGGTTTTACTATTCCTATATTTGGTCTTGAATTTTTTTTCCCAGAAATAGTTGACTGTCATACCACCATTTTCTTAATAATCCATACTGCACACTGGTATGAAACGACAACTTTATCTTAGATGATAACTGTGGGTCTTTTTGTGGCCTTTCCAATCTTTTTTTTTTTTTTTTGTCTTTTTGCTATTTCTTTGGGCCGCTCCCGCAGCATACGGAGGTTCCCAGGCTAGGGGTCTAATCGGAGCTGTAGCCGCCAGCCTACTCCAGAGCCACAGCAACACAGGATCCGAACCGCGTCTGCAACCTACACCACAGCTCAAGGCAACGCCGGATCGTTAACTCACTGAGCAAGGGCAGGGATTGAACCCGCAACCTCATGGTTCCTAGTCGGATTCATTAACCACTGCGCCACGACGGGAACTCCTCCAGTCTTTTCCATTGATCTGTTTATTCAGGCATTCTCACTAAACTATTTGATTACTGAAGCTTTATCATACCTTTAAACACCTGGTAAGGCAAATGCTCCCTTATCACTCTTCCTTTCTAGAATTTTATAGCTATTGTCATATGTTCATTCTTCTGGAGGAACTCTAGAATCAGTTTTCAAGACCTAAGCAACATAACTCACTGAAATTCTTATTGGCGATATTAAATATGTAGATTAATATGGACAGATTTATACCTTTATCATATTGAGTTTTCTCATCCAGGAACTTGGTGTATCTCTCCATTTTTCAAGTCTTCCTTTATACCTCTCAATAGAATTCTATAGTGATTTTTATATATAGGTCTTACAAATATCTTGGTAACTTTATTCATAGGTATTTTATTACTTTGGTTGCTATTGTGAAAGGGGTTTTCTCCATCATATATTGTAACTGATTCTTTGTATGAAAGAAAGCTATTGATATCTATATATTTATTTTATAACCTGCCACCTTGTTGAACTCTTGCTACTTCTGGCAATTTTTCAGTCTGTCTTCTGGATTTTGCGGTAGGAAATCATAACACAGGGGGACTCGTGCTCCTAACCATTATGTCCAATGCCACTCTTTGATAGGGCACATCAAAAGGAAGTGCTCCCTAAGAGGAAATAATAATGTTAACGATATCTATAAAATAACTAGAAAAAGAATATGATGACTTCTTTAAACGTGATTTAAGGAAGAAGAATTGGGTTCATTGCTGAAAGGATACATTTTTTTTTCAAAACTTAGAACTCTCGCCAGCACAAATACAGACATTTTAATATGAGAGTGTTTTTTGAAATTCCGTAAGCCAGTTACAAAACATGCTCTACTCGCCCTATTTTTTTTCCCACATCTGTCATTAAAGACATTAGACTATAAACTCCATGCTAGACTATAAGCAGCCTGCACATAGTATGTACTCAATTTACTGAATGAATAAATAAACGGAGAAAGTATCAATATCAGCTACAACTGTACCCTGGCAAAAGATTATCTCTTGGTGTCTTAGAAAGAAAAATACCTGCACTTCTCAAAGACTTAATGCAACGAATATTTCTACTAATCTTACCTAGAGATCTTGATTTTGCTTAACTTTCAGGGAGTCGATGTACATGTTTATGCTTCTATGTATGTTATCTCAGTCAATGATTTACAGCTGAGGTCAATGAGGTGTTCTTGACATTTTATGGTATAGTCAGATTTCAAACCCTGATCCTCTGTCCAGAATTCAAACCCTGACCTTTTTGTCTCCAAATCTCTGAGCTATTTCTGCCACACCATATTTAACTAGTATAACCTGTTTTTAATTATTTTCTTTTTCAGAATTAGATAATATTAATCTTATTACTTTTATAAATAATAATATATCTGGAAAATGATAGATGACATTTAGTAAGCACTTACTATGTTCTAGGTACTGTCCCAAGAGCTTTCTGTACCTTAGCTCATTTCATCCCCCAACTAAATGGGACAGAGGTGGAATCTGAACCCAGGCAGATTCGACTCCAGAGTTTGGATCCTTAATGATTTTTCTGTGCTATATGGCCTCCCATGGCACTTATATTTTCCATCCACAGGTCAGTGTGAGAGTTGGGTAAAACAAGGGTTTGTCATAGGGTCAAGTACTAATAGAGGAAAGGAGTCAGAAGCCATTTATTTTTTGTCTCACTGATTCTGGGTACACTGTTATCTCAAATACTGCTCATGGGGAACAGTCATTTTAATTTCCCCCATATCTTTTGTGAGAAAAGAAGACTGAAGGAATTCCTGTTGTGGCTCACTGTTAACGAACCCAACTAAGGATCAATGAAGATGGACTTCTTCCATCCCTGGCCCCGTTCAGTGGGTTAAGGATCTGGCATTGCTGTGGCTGTGGCATAGGCCAGCGGCTATATCTCTGATTCGAACCCTAGCCTGGGAATTTCCATATGCCACAGGTGCAGCCCTAGAAAGCAAAAGTAAATAAATAAATGAGACTTTGTTGACTTGGCAGCAGTTTCTAAAAGAAAAAAAAAAGTTTAAAAAGAAAGAAAGAAAAGAAAACTGAAGAAAAGGTCATATAGAACCCAAACCTAAGAATACAGAGGTTAACTCCTCCATGGACAAACACTGAGCAATACTTTGAGCTCAATACAACCTATTGAAGAGTTTTTTAAGATAAGAAAGTTCACGGTATTCAAAATGATGTCCCCTCTATATGATCTAATCACCAGTTTGAATGCTGTTTTACTGCATTCATTTGGCATGGTTTCTGTTTGGAGGCATGCAGTTGCTAAATGACATTAGTCACCCAGGAAAAATCTAAAAACAAATAAAACAAAGCACAAAATGCTTCTTGGTTTACCTCTCTCTAATCCCAAGATCTGATTTTTTAGAGTTTCCTTGTGCTGTTCCACTTCTCCCTTTTGATCTTCAATCTGATGCAATTTCTTATGGATTTGTTCTCGGATTTTGTTGAGCTTCCCAATGTCAAGGCGCATCTGATGGACTTCTTCCTCTTTGGCCTGTAATTAGTGAGAAAGGATTAACCAGGGACACTCAGTAAATTAAGGGTCAGTGACTGGTTGATGGTAAACACAGGACCAATAAAAGAAAATTCTTTCCATGTCAGTGTAAAGTCATTCTCTGAAATTAAATCAAAACACACACTGTTTGGTTTTGAGGGAAATTGAAAAAGCCTATTCTCTGAAATAAAATATAAGCTAAAAATAATGAAAAAACTGATTAAAACTGAGGTCTTAAGGCTTCAATTCACTGAATTGTTGAATCAAACAAGAATGCTGTATCGTATGTATCATAAATGTGTGAAATTTGTGTACAAATGCTGCATTGATTGGCAACATTCATAGACTCACTAAGTGATCTCTCTTCAAGGCTATTAACATGTTATAAAATTTTGAGTTTTGGGAGTTCCCATTGCGGCTCAGCGGTAATGAACCCAACTAGTATCCATGAGGACATGGGCTCATCCCTGACCTAGCTCAGTGGGTTAAGGACCCAGTGTTGCTATGAGCTGTGGTGTGGGTAGCAGATGGGGCTCAGATCCCTCGTTGCTGTGGCTGTGGTATAGGCGGGCAGCTATAGCTCCGACTGGACCCCTAGCCTAGGAACTTCCATGTGCCACAGGTGCAGCTCTAAAAAAAAGCGCAAAAAAAAAATTTTTTTAATTGAGTCTTTTGGACCCACATGACCACTGTGATGCAATTACGTACATTAGAAAGGAGGTCCTCTTTCTTCAGAGTATATGAGTCTATGACTGTACATGTGGAAGGTGGACAAAGTAACACTAATAGGCAAGTCTACATGATGGCAAAAGGTATGAAGACAGTAATTCTAGCAAAGGAAAACACAGATTTTTGTCTATGTATTTCAAGTTCTATCAATTTTTTAATTCAAATTAAATTCATTTTTTTTAATTCGCCATTCTTAGAAATGGCTGAGAAAGCAACTCGTGATTCTTCTACAAATAAAGGGTAGCAATTATCTGCAGTTCTTGACAATGAGGAGACTGCGCTTAGCCAGATATGTTATCCTCAGATCACTGCCAGAAGCAGAATCCCATAGGTTCAGGATCTGATAACAAAAATATTCCATCTTTCAAGGTGCCCCATTCGTGTTATCAAAGGAGAGAAGTAATGGCATAAGTCTTCTCACTTTAATTTCACCTTAGGGACTAATACATTATTTTGCCTTTGGTAGTTGCTTCATTTCTGCTTCAGCTTTGGAGCATTCTCATAAAGAATGGTTTTGAGTCAAATCATACTGGACTGCTTAAATGTTCCTCGGTCTCAGATCCTATCAGGTTCAAACTAGTTGCTCTATGGTCCTTTTCAATTGAAACAATAAGATGTTCTAATTCAGTAGTTCTTAATCCAGATCCCATGGTTAGACTCCAGAAAAGCCTTGTAAATCTCTAAGACTGCACACAAACCAAATACAAGGTGTGCGAATAAGTGTGTGTGTGGGGGGGGGGGGTTGTGTACATGTAAATGCACGGACATGCTTTCATCAGATTCTCAAAAGTGGCTGTGATGCAAAAATTGTTAAGATTTACTACTCGAATCAATGTATTTTTCTGATTGGCCAGTAATTTTATGCCCCGTATTCTAATAAAACCAGAGGATGGCTTATGAATTGTTCAGAATTGGTGATAAACATAAAGCTGCTCTGCTAAGCATGTAGGCATACAGTATGTACCCAAGAATAAAACTGTTATCCCAACTTAATTTGCAAGCACTCTTTAATGAGGGCAGAAAGAACAGAAAAGCTGACTTGAAATTTACTTTGGACAGAAGTGAAAATCATGATTCTACAGTCCTAAGAGCAGATATCACATAGTACTAATCCATCCCCCACCCCCCCATTCCACCTTCTCCACACACGTAGCAAAATATATATAATTGGACTTCTTCAACACTCACACGTGTAAATGGTTTCTAGTTCTGAGCACCTTGTCACTTGAATTACAGAGATGAACATGAACATCTAAGCTTGCTTTGGAAAGCATTTGCATAATCACATGATCGACAATCAGGTTTGCAATGTTATAAGAATGGAAGTTATCAAATTGTCTGCTTCCAGGCATAAAGCAATCATTGTTTACACCTGCCTCTGATGGACTAAGTCTAATACAGTTTATCCAATCAAAGGCTCCAACAGCATCGGCCAGCCTTTATCAATGGGGAATGAAGGAGAGCCCAGCAGGGAACAGATATGTCACTCGGTATTTATTTACTTTGAGCTCCAACGCCTTCTGCTGATTTTCCTGGGAGAGCTGCTCACAAACCAAACTGTGCTGTTCATTCTCTTGCTGAAGTTTAGCATTTCTCATCTGAAACTGCTCCAGCTCCTTTGCAGCTCTCTCATTCAGGATCTGAAAGATGCAGAAGAACGAGCTGGTTAAGGCGTTTGAATCTGATTACAGTAGCTGCACATCCATGCAGGACCTCCCCCCCGCCGCCATCCCTGCAGACCTCCTGGGACAAGCACGGCAACCACACTTTTTTTGTCTTTGCAGAAACTGCTCTTTCTCTCCAGTGAAAGCACAAATGCACTCAAATATGATGAATGTTAAATGGCTGAGGGAAATGATGCCTTCTTATGAATAACACAGAGAGCATAATTTTTTTTTCTGGGAGCCTTGGGAAGTCTTGTTCACAGGTGGTGGATAAATATTTTAATGCCTGTTTGCCATTTGGCAGGCTTCGCACACGAAACAATTGCTATAATCATTGCAAATGAGCTAGAGATTCAAACAGGCTTTTTTGGCTGTGGGGCTCACAAGATACATCTTCAGAAGCAAATCCGGCATTAATATGCCTACAACTTTTTCGTGAACAGAACCATTGACTAACACCAACATGGAGACAATTCCTCTTAAACCATCTTAAGTCAAAACCATGGAGCAGCAATGGAATGATTTCTATCTGCCTGACTTCAGCATCGGTCAGATTTTTCTATCCTGAGAAGGACATAAATATATAAAACAAAGGGTTATATTTTGGGAGGTCATTTCCATTAAGAAAATATTGGGAGATGGAGCGATATCAAAAATAAGGAATAAAATAAAGGAAAAAAGGGAAGATGGTTTCAAAGTCACTTACTCCAATAGATAAACTTCCAGTCAAGCAAAAGTTAAACACAGAAAGAATCCATCCCACTTCCTATCAATAGAAACTAAATAAAATATAGTTAGCTATGCTTAAAATGAAACTGTTTTCCATGAGTCCTGGGTATTGATAGACAGTGCTATAGTTTTATTATGATGAGCAAAAACCCTCAAATTTCATGCTCAAAGAAGCCTAAGTTTTTTCTAGTGGATTCTGCACATTATACGTTATCTATTTGATTTCTGGCTTTATATAAAATTAATAAAGAAACTGAAAAATAAGTGCATTCTAATATCTAATTTTTTTTTGTCTTTTGTCCTTTTTTAGGGCCGCACCCACAGCATATGGAGGTTCCCAGGCTAGGGGTCAAATCGGAGCTACAGCTGCCAGCCTACATCGGAGCCACAGCAACGCCAGATCCTAGCTGCATCTGCGACCTACACAACAGGTCACGGCAATGCCAGATCCTTAACCCACTGAGCAAGGGCAGGGATCGAACCCACAACCTCATGGTTCCTAGTCGGATTTGTTTCTGCTGCACCACGACGAGAACTCCTAATATCTAATTTTTTAAGTGGAAAAATGATGTATGGCTTGAAAAGTACTTTGGAAACTTCCTAAGAGAATATATTTTCAATAAGTGATTTTTTTTCAATGGCATGAATTTGTTCTTTAAGAAATTAAAAAAGACAGACTAGCATTTGTGTTTCCTTAAACTGTTATTACAAAGGAAATGTTTTTTAAAAAGTACCATATTTAAGAAACATAAAGACTGAGTGTGGTTTCCTAACCTTGAAACTTAAAAATAAATCTGTTAAGATGGCCAACAAGCACATGAAAAGATGCTCAACATCATTAATTATTAGAGAAATGCAAACCAAAACCACAATGAGGTACCAGTTCACACCAGTCAGAATGGCTATCATCAGAAAGTCTACAAATAATAAATGATGGATTAAAAAAAAGTCCACTCACTTTCTGTTGACATCCTTTTATATGCTTAAATACTTTTAAAGAATTCCTTATTATTTTTAACAACTTATGAATGCTATAAGGTATTGGTATCATGAATATCAGATTTTCATGGAAATACAAAAAAAAAAATGCTGGAGAGGATGCAGAGGTAAGGGAACCTTCCTACACTGTTAGTGGGAATGTAAATTTGTGCAGCCACTATGGAGAACAGTATGAAGGTTCTCCAAAAAACTAGAGATAGAGTTACCATATGATCCAGCAATCCCACTCTTGGGCCTATATCTGGACAAAATTAAATTCAAAAAGATACATTCACCCCTATGTTCATAGCACAAGCTATGAAAACCACCTAAATGTCCATCAACAGATGAATGGACAAAGAAGATACATATATATGATGGAGATACACATATACAGTGGAATACTACACAGCCATAAAAAAGAATGAATAATGCCATTTGCAGCAACATGGATGGACCTAGAAATTATCACACTAAGTGAAGTAAGTCATAAAGAAAAAGACAAATATCACATGATATCACTTATATGTGGTATCTAAAACACGACACAAATGAACTTTACTAAACAAAAACAGAATCACAGATATAGAGAACAGACTTATGCTTGCCAAAGGGGAGGGAGGTGGGTGAGGAATGGATTGGGACTCTGGAGTTAGCAGCTGCAAGCTATTACATATAGAATGGATAAACAACGAGGCCCTATTGTACAGCACAGAGACCTGTATTCAATATCCTGTGATAGACCATAACAGAAAAGAAAATTAAAAAGAATTTATATGTGTGTGTGTGTGCATAACTGAGTCACTTTGCTGTATAGCAGAAATTAACATAACATTGTAACTCAACAAACACTTCAATAATAAACAAATTTTTAAAAAATTTTTAAAAATATATCATGTTATATCCAAGGCTGGAAAGCTTAGAGCGATGAGAGAGAATGGTCTTCTGAGATCTGTCCAACAGAACTATCTGTAATGAACTTAATGTTCTCTATCTGCACTGTCCCATACAGCCCTGTATGGCTGCTGAGTACTTGAAACGGTGTTGGTGCAACTGAAGAACTGAAATTTTAGTTTTCTTTAATTTTAAATAATTTAAATATAAATGGACATATGTGGCTAGTAACTACCATATTGGAGAGTGTGGTTCTATAACTATGTGGCAACAACATAAATGAATCTCACAAACAGGATATTAGGAGAAAGACATTAGACAAAAAAAAAAAGTACATCCTGTATGATTTCATTTCTGCACAGTACAAAAATAGGCAAAACTCACCTCTGCTTAGAATTCAGAAGAGAGCTGACCTTTGAGGAAGAGAGTGACTGGGAGGGGCACAAGGGGTTCTGGGGTGCATTTTCTCAGGCTGGGTATAAGTGACAAAGATGTGTTCAAGGGGAGAAACTTCATCAAGCTGTATATCTGTGACTTAAACACTTTTCTGTGTGTGTGTTATACATCAATAAAAGGGTAAAAAGAAATTAACCTGCTGGGGCCAGGATAGGAGGGTGGAGATGGAGGGCATTCTCTCTATAAGAGCCATTCAAAGACCAAATGCAGGGCTACATGTTGTGTTATCAACGTCTGTAGTAAAGACAGCTTGCTGCTTTCCAAAGAAAATCCAAAGTCATGGTCATTGCTCAGCCAGGACCCATGGTGCCGCCCCACCCAGCATACCTTCTGTTCCTTTAGCTGCTGCTCCAGCTTCTGAAGCTCTTCCTTGCTCTTTTGCATGTACTGCTGCAACGCCTTGATTTCTGTCTGCCTGGTGTCCATGTCTGTCTGAATCTGCTTGAGCTCTTTCTCTAGTTTTTCCTTCTTCCGAGTCTCCCTCGAAGCTTCGTTCTGACGTTGCTGGATTTCTTGCTGGAACTATAGGAACAGAAAGGACAGAGGGAAAGAGATGAGCCCCTTGCCAGGCTAGGTCTCAACCGGCCAAGTTCCTCCCTCTCTCAGATATTTCATTTCCAGGGCAGTCCCTTCATAGTAGCATGTCTCCCGTGGCAGAGTCATCTTTGAAGCCCAGCATTCAAACTTTTCAAAAGTATTCTCTATTGTTTTTCAAAGCCTTGGCACCAAACATCCACCCTGATGGTGGGAACAAATCCACAAAGAAAGGTATAAAATCCAGTTAAAAATGGAAGCCAAGAATTCTAGAGAAGTCAAACATGGAAAGAACTCACCAAACTCTCCATCAACAGAAAATAAATAAAATGTAGCCAGCTACCCTAAATACGAAATTGTGGTTTCCATGAGTCCTGGATATTGCTAAACAGAGTACTATGGTTTTATCATGGATGGCCAAATTCTATGAAAGTACCTTTCTTATCTCATGCTCAAAGGAGGCCCATTTTTCTCCTGGAGCCTGCACTTGTATACTATCTATTTGACTTCTGGTTTTACAGAAGAATGTTCAGAAGGATTCAGCTAGATGGCTTCCATACAAAAGAAACTGCTTTCACCATCCCCACATGCAGGGCACACTGATCTTCTCAGGGGACACTCTCTTGGGCCAAAAATGTAAGCAGTTCCCTGCTTTGGTGACTTTCTCAGAGACTATTAAGAAGACCAACTCAGGAGTTCCCGTCGTGGCGCAGTGGTTAACGAATCCGACTAGGAACCATGAGGTTGCAGGTTCGGTCCCTGCCCTTGCTCAGTGGGTTAATGATCCGGCGTTGCCGTGAGCTGTGGTGTAGGTTGCAGACGCGGCTCGGATCCCGCATTGCTGTGGCTCTGGCGTAGGCCGGTGGCTACAGCTCCGATTCAACCCCTAGCCTGGGAACCTCTATATGCTGCAGGAGCGGCCCAAGAAATAGCAACAACAACAACAACAGCAACAACAAAAAAGACAAAAGACAAAAGACAAAAAAAAAAGAAGACCAACTCAGTAAAACTACTCTCGCAAAAACAAACCAAAGAAACAAGCAGGGAGTTCCCATCGTGGCTCAGCGGAAATAAATCTGACTAGCATCCATGAGGATGCAGGTTCGATCCCTAGCCTCACTCAGTGGGTTAAGGACCCAGCATTGCCATGAGTTGTGGTGTAGGTCGCAGCCTTACTGTGTCTGTGGTGTAGGCCAGTGGCTACAGCTCCAATTTGACCCCTAACCTGGGACCCTCCAGATGCTATGAGTGCGGTCCTAAAAAAAGACAAAAAAAAAAAAGAAAGAAAGAAAGAAGCAGAACAATCAATGGATGCTTTGTTTGGGCACCAGGGAGTTAATCTGAGAGAGGACCAAGGCAGGAAGGGAGTCTGGGGAAGGACAAAAGCTCCTTCTGGAAGTAATGTCCCTTCTTCTTGCTCTCCATGGCAGAGCAGACCTGGCTGATGGCCTGTTCTGCCTCTTCCCTGGACCGCTCTGTATCTTGCTGCTGTTCAGTGATCTGAGCTAAGGACTCTCGTAATTTCACCACTTCTGACAAGAGCTGGTCTCGCTCCTTGGTCACTTCTTCCTTGAACTTCAGCAAATCTCGGATACTGAAAAAGAAGAACATGGGAGTCAGACTATACAGCCATCCACTCAGGGATTCTTCTTGTCATCCTCTGAGCTTGTTTTCAAGGGAAAGACTTCAGGTCAATGAGTAACACTGTTCAGGTGTGAAAGAGAAAAATCTTTATGTCCTGATGGGGAGAGCTAATTGTGAGTTGTTAACTCAAAAAGAGGAAGTTCCAATAATAATGTGCATTGTATGACACTGTTTCTTTTTTTCTTTTTTTTCTTTTTCTTTTTCTTTTGTGTGTGTGTCTTTGTAGGGCCACACTCACGGCATACGGAAGTTCCCAGGCTAGGGGTCAAATCAGAGCTGTAGCCGCCGGCCTACACCACATCCACAGCAATGCTAGATCTGAGCCACATCTGCAACCTACACCACAGCTCATGGCAACACTGGATCCTTAACCCACTGAGGGAGGCCAGGGATCGAACTTGCGTCCTCATGGATACTAGTTGGATTCATAATCACCGAGGCACAATGGGAACTCCCCGTTTCTTGTTTTTAAGCAATACAGTCCATGTTTGTGTGTTTGTGTGTGTTTGTGTGTCTGTGTGTGTGTGCATACACATGTGCATGCACGCTATAGGCATTTTTATAGAAGTCCAGAAAGTCAGACACCAAATTGACAACTGGTTATCTCTAAGAAGTGGAACTTAGGGTGGGAGAGTTTGTGAGGATGCTTATTTTTACTCATTTTCCACATCTCTGTAGTATTTGAATTTGTTAAAACAAAAGGATTGTGCTATTATCAACTCTTGTAATTAACCCTAAGGAAATGTCAATTTAGAAAATTATTTGTTTAATATATCCATTAGATATCACATCTCTAAAGTCTAAAATGAAATATAAATGTAGACAAACACTACACATTGCCAGTTTTTGTTTGTTTGTTTTTTACCCATTCACCCATGGAGATTTGCTTCTCCCAAAGGGACGCAACCAGATAAAATGTCCCCAAGAACAAAATTTGGAAAATCATTCATCGCGATGCAGTTTTTGAAAGGTACGATGTAACACTGGTGGATTTGAAGTTTTTGGAGGGTATGTGATAACATTCGTTGATTTGAATTGTAAACTAGTTACCTCAGCATTTCAAAAGCCAATATATATGATTTGGCATGACTTTCTGCAGAATTAGCATTTTGAAAGTAGAAAAACTATGTCTGATATGAGCTGTGCGGCAGAATTTGTCTAGAGCAAGGCAGCTACTTGAGAGATGAGAAAGCAGAGAACTTGCATTTGGGACACTTCAGCTGACAGTCATCCAATGACTGTTAGAAACACAGTAAGTGGACAATATTTACTGACCAACAGCTTTGATATAACTGTTTAATAAAAAATCTTCAAAACCGCATTCAGACTCTTCTTCAGAAAGGAGACCTTGGAGTTCCCGTCGTGGCTCAGTGGTTAACGAATCTGACTAGGAACCATGATGTTGAGGGTTCAATCCCTGGCCTTGCTCAGTGGGTTAAGGATCCTGCATTGCCATGAGCTGTGGTGTAGGTCACAGACGTGGCTCAGATCCTGCGTTGCTGTGGCTCTGATGTAGGCTGGCAGCTACAGCTCTGATTGGACCCCTAGTCTGGGAACCTCTATATGCTGCAGGAGCGGCCCTAGAAAAGGCAAAAAAAAAAAAGAAAGAAAAAAAGAAAGGAGACCTTGAATTCTAAGGTTCCTGTGAAGAAAGACAGCTAAACGCACCATCGAAGATACAATTCTGGGCTGTATGGTTTCTTCAGTTCTCCTCCTCATCATGTTCCTATTTCCATAAAAGTCCCCTCTAACCAAATCAGTTCCCTCTCAGTTGCTCTGATTGTGCATGACCTCTTTAATAAGAAAATAGAGTCTATTATAATAAACACTGCATCTTGGGTGTGTTTTAACTATTCCCTCCCCCAATACCTGCATTTAGAACTATCTATCAACATTGGATAAATGCATCTAGAAAGCATAAGCAACCTAGATAGCAGTTGGATACAGTTAAAAATGCCTGAGGAAGTGTATACTCATCCCTGACTCACTAATTAATGCAAGGTTTTGCATGCCCTGCCCAGTGCTAGATCCCTAGAGGGAAGTAAAAATAGATGGTTTCCTTCAAGGAGTTCACAGCCTTATGGGCAGAGAAGCACAATTAATTTCAGTACAATGTGATCGGTGCTGTACTTGAGGTAGGTGTTGGTTCCATAGAAAGAGGGACCACTGTGGTTCTTCGACTTGGCCATTGAGTCCGGACTGGGGAGGAGATTGGAACAAAGATGTTGCTAGTGATACGCTTAATATGGTGTTTGATATGGATGTTGAAAGATGCATAGTTGTTTACTGAGTGGAGAAGAGAAAAAAAAGGATGCCTGACATAGAAAACAGCATATCCACACTCACATCAATGGACAGATCCTCTGGACAGAAAATCAATAAGGCAACAGAGATCCTAAATGACACAATGGAAAAGTTAGACTTGATACTTTCAGGACATGACGTTCAAAAAAATCAGAATATGCAGTCTTTTCAAATGCACATGAAAACAGCATATCCAAAGGAATGGGGGTGTAAGTAAGCATGGTGTTGCTGGATGTGACTCTAGCAAGACTGACTGGGGCCAATCTGTGGAAAGCTCTGTTCAAGCCTTTGAACTTTATCCTTTAGAAATGGTAGCTGTCCAAGGTGTTTATGCTTGAGATAGAAGCATATAGGTACGTGTTTTAGAAGCACATATCTGGTATGGAAGATGGTAAAGAGGTGAGATGTCTCCTGGAAGGCTGGGAGAACCGTTAGGAGCCTACCGCTAAATCCAGCAGAGAAGGGGGGCTCAAACCAAACAGAAGGGCTGGCGACAGGGAGGAGGGGAGTGATGCTTCAAAGACTGAGTCAACAAGGTAATCTTAAGGGATGAAGGGGTAGCAGGAGTGAAGAGCAGCTCTGTTTTCGGGCCTAGAACCTGGGGAGATAGGAAGGATGGTGACGAGACTAATCATGGCAGCTGGACTGGGTGGGGGTGGCGGTGGGGGGAGAGGATGAGAAGCTGGGTAGAAAATCAGCCAGTTCCATTCCACACAAAAGTCTAAGAGATAAACTTAAGATCTTTACTCATTTTGAAACCATAACACTGCTCCTGTAGAACCAAAAGTGTGCAATAACCACAAATTAGAAATTCTTGGGTGTAGAGAAAGGGAATATTAAAAAGAAAAAAAAAAACAGGAATCCCCTGGTGGCGCAGTGGGTTAAGGATCTGGCATTGACACTGCCATGGCACGTGCTGCTGCTGCTGCCGCTGCCGCGGCATGGGTTCAGTCCTTGGCCAGGGAACTTCCACACGCCAAGGGCACAGCCAAAATAAAATTAAATTAAGAAAAAGAAAAAACAGCAGTAAATAGAAAACTCTCTTGAGAACCCAACAAAGGAGAGTCTGGTATTCACAAAGAATGTTTAAGATGGTACTGCAAGCCCCAGGCTGTCTGTTAAAGAAAGAGGCTTCTGCAAAAGCATGTTCAATACACTTCACGAAGGTTATGACCTACTTGCTATCCTGGTCCATGGACAGTCCAGACCCTTGCTCAACCAGTTTGGTTAGGTTCACTATTTCCTCTTTCAGGGCAAGAATTGTCTCCTTCGCCTTCTGCTCTTTGTCATAGGCTGAATCCACCATCTTCCAGGCTTTTTCAATTTCCTAGATGGGCCATGGGATATCAATGAGAAAACAAAACTAGGTTCCTAATGCAAGACAGACTGAACAAAGAGAATAATAAAACAGCTACAATATACAAGTTATTTATGAGGAAAGATGATCACATATTACACACTATTAAATATATACAGACATTGCATTAAACGAGCTAGTCAGTACTGAAGAGCAGTTTTAAGGAGGGGTGCTGGAAAAGGATTTGCCTAGATAAATGTGGCTATAAGGCTCACATACTGCAAGGGCCACTATAACTAGTAGGATTATTTCTAATAAAGATGTTGAGCTAGGTTTACAAAATCTAAAATTAAAGCTATGTGCAGATGATTTATAGGAGGGGAAAAAAAAAAAGCTTTATTACAGAAGGAACAGCCTTGGATCCAAGTCCTAATCTGAAGCTGTTGATAGATTCCATATTTAATACATATTTTGCCCTCAGGCCCTAAGTGAGCTCCTGGATGGCAGTGTGAACTTTAGAGCCATCCGTAGCAATGAGGTCTTCACTGTCACCTAATTGTACACAACAGCCTTGGTAATTCCCATTTCCAAAAACCCAAGCCCAAGACGTCTCACTAAATGCTTAAAGAGGAAAAGCAAAACTATTCTGAATGCAATGTGAAATATTAACATAAGCACTTAAAAGTGAATTATAGCCATTGAAGTAAAAGGATGAAGGACAGTAAACATTGCAACAGCCTCGAGTTTTGCCCTGCTACTTAATTTTCTCGCAAAATTTCATCAAAGGGAATATGAGTCCTTTTATACAGGTATGAATCGATATGCTTAGGATAAAAATATTCTACTTATATGTTGACAAGGAATAAAATGAGTGGAAGAGAGTATTTAATTTAATACATTCATGCCATTAAGAGAGAGAGAGAAAGAGAGAGAGAGGGAGGGGGAGGGCAACAGGAGGGGTTGATCCTTGGGTAAATACAGAACATAGTGACTCAAAAGAAAATATCAGTTTATGGTATATGTTTTTCCACAGCAACCACATGTACTATTTCTGGCAAAACAAATGAAGGCTATTAAAACAAAAATAAGATTATATGAAGTTTTGTCCAAAGCAACTTTATCAATTAGATTGTAATTAATTCATGACTTCCATTTCCAGTTTTCAATTTACAATAAAAAGTGGGGGAGTTTTCTCATCATAAAATAAATGAAAGCCTTCTTATATTGGTACTTCTGCAAGGAGAAGAAGAGGCAATAGAGAGAAACAATAGAGAAAAAATGACAATAGAGAGAAAACTACCCTAAAAAAAAGTGGTTCCTGGGGAAACATCGAGGGGAGGGATAAATTAGGAGGTTGGGATGAACATATACACACTATTATATATAAAGCAGGTAAGTAACAAGGACCTATTGTATAGCATAGGTAAATCTACTCAATACTGTGTAATAACCTATATGGGAAAAGACTCTGAAAAGGAATAGAGATGTATATGTGTAACTGATTCACTTTGCTACACACCTGAAACTACATAACATAGTAAGTTAACTGGTACTCCAATACTTTTTAAGTGGTTCCTAAAAAAACAGGCAAGTCACATTTTGCACTAGTCTTGGAAATTCATTTAAATTGAGGTATGTTTAACTACATGATATCAAGGGAATTATCTAAAAATTTCGTAAATTATTTCTGAACACTAGGGTTTCAATTATAAATTAAAATATCTTAGCCTCTTAGCACCCTGCAATCTACAAGGCATGTTTGTGTTTTACCTTCAAAATAATGCAACACACTTGAGGATGAAAAGATAAAGTGTAAAACAAAGCCTCACTCTCTCAGTATCCATCCCCACCCCCAGACGGAATCCCTGTTCTCCCATTGCAAGGAACTGACTGGATGATAGGCAAGAGCAAAGGGGCGATAAAAGGAAAGATCCTGAAAATTACCATATGGAAATTCTCAAGGTAATCTCTTCTAAAACAGAAAAGGTAGAACTATGAAAATATCTCTAGCAAGCTATCATCCTGAGATATTTAACCATTTCTCTTGCATCAAACAAGACATACTGAGATTTCTAATACTGCACTTACATATGGCTGATTCTTTTTGCTAACCTAGTATTTCTTAGAAACCAAGCCAGTTAGGTTTTACACTATTTTCTGCATAGTGAAACTCACTCAAGCTAATTATTTGCTTTGAAAATGAACATCATTCCCTGGGCTTAATGAATATATGAATCATGTAAATTTTCACTTAATAACTCTTTTACTACCAGCCGGGAGCTGCCAGTAAGTATCATGAAAGGATGATGTTTTCGGTACGGGCTGCATTAATGGCAGCTCACCATCGGTTCCATTTCTAGCAAATCACTCACCTTCTTCAGGGATGCGATGGTGGTCTGGTCATCCTGAGAGAGCTTCAGGGCGGTGGCGACCTTCGCCGAATTAACCACAATCTCTGCATTCAGCTCTCTGCACTTGGCCATCAGACGCTTTTCATTGTCATAAGACTTTTTCATGACCGCGTGAAGCTTCTCATATTCAATCCTAAATCTCTCCAAACTTTTGTCTCCTGAAAGTTCATTGAGAACCTCCTGAAAATCTCTTTCGATTTCTTCATACGCGGTTTCCTCCAGCACTAGTTTTTCACTCTTTTCCTGTTCAAAAGGGCAAAGATGGGCATGAAGATTGCAATATTTACCCCATCACTACTCGGGAATGACTGTTATTATGTGTGAATAAAAGACTTTCATACAAGCAAAATAAAAGCCACTGACGAGAGGACAATTTAAGATTATATGATGGGAAGCCTCCTTGCTCCTCTCCTGATGCCGATATATATGTATATATTAGCATTAGTATAATATTTCCTACCACATAGTGTTAAGGGTTAGATTAAATGGGATATTTTATGGCAAACACTTAGCCAAGTGCCTGGCAAACAGTAGATATTCAATAAATTTTCAATTATGTTAAGATTATTCCTAGCCTGTTCCTTACTGCCCCCAGGACGACAGAGGGAAGCCATGGCGTGCTGAGGTCAGACATAAGGAGATCTTGCTTTGGACACCATGAAATCACACTTACTCACTGTTAAAGCCATCCAGAATATAGAATATTCTCCTTAAAAATATGCCATGGCTTCCCTTAAAAAATTAACCTATGGAATTTCCACTGTGGTACAACAGGATCAGCAGCATCTCTGGAGCCCTAGAACACAGCTTCAATCCCCAGCCCAGCACAGTGAGTTAAGGATCTGGCATTGCCACAGCTGCAGCATAGGCCACAACTGTGGCTAAGATCTAATCCCTGGCCTGGGAAATCCATATGCTGTGGGGCAGTCAAAAAAAAAAAAAAAAAAAAGGAGTTCCCATAGTGGCTCAGCAGAAACGAATCTGACTAGCATCCATGAGGATGAAGGTTTGATCCCTGGCCTCACTCAATGGGTTAAGGATCCAGTGTTGCCATGAGCTATGGTGTAGGTCCCAGGTGCAGCTTGGATCCTGCATTGCTGTGGCTGTGGTATAGGCCAGCGGCTACAGCTCCAATTCAACCCCTAGCCTGGGAACCTCCATATGCCATGGGTGCGGCTCTAAAAAAAAAAAGAGAGAGAGAGAGAGAAACTAACCTAGTTCATCTCCATAAGAATACTGAAATGCCCCCTGGGCAATGGTCATGGGCCTTCTCCACATTTGCTTTCCATGGTTCGCTGGGAAGCAAATTATTTAAAAATATCAGCCCAGATGTAGAGATGTAACTCAAGCAAGTCTGACATGACTAAGATGAGAACCCAGGACTTAGTTATATAAGAATTCTTATTTGTCAAATGTTATGGGTTGAATTGTGTTCCCCTGAAAGTTATGTTGAAGTCCTAATGCCCAGGAACTGTGCATGCGACCTTATTTGGAAACAGAGTCATTGCACATACAATTAGTTAAGCTGAGGTCGTACTGGAGTAGAGTGGGTCCTAACACCATATGATTGGTGTCCTTATAAAAAGAGGGGAAATTTTGTAACTGTGTGGCAATGGATAATAAAGAAACTTATTGCGGTAACCATTCTGAAATGTATACATATATTAAATCATTATGCTGCACACCTAAAACTAATACAATGTTGTATGTCAATTATATCTCAATTTAAAAGGAGGTGGAATTTAGACAAAGATTCACACACACACACACACACACACATACATGAGAACACTATGTGATAGATGGAAGTAGAGATTAGACTGATACAGCTGCAAGCCAAGGAACGCTAAGAATTTCTGGCTACCACCAAAAGCTAGGAAGTGACAAGGAAGGATTTTACTCAGTCTCCAAGGGAGCATGGCTCTGCCAAAATCTTGATTTCAGACTTCTAGCCTCCAGAATCGTGAAACAATAAATTTCTGCTATTTTAAGTCACCTAGTTTGTGGTACTGTTACAGATGCCCTAGCCAACTAATACACCTACTCTTCACTACCTTCAGCACAATATTACAAAAGAATGCATGTGATTAATATATTTATTCAGCAAATATTGATTGAACATCTGTTGCATTGAGTTGGAAAGATGGAGCCTGTAGGAGATAACAAGGTAAGGAATAAACAGCCTTCCCATAAGAAAATATATATTAAGAGCTGATGGAGTACACATGCAAATAATGGAAGTATAGAATTTGACACCTGCCACAGAACACATTCAAAGTTCTACAAGAACCTACAGGAAGACAAAATTACTCCCAGCAGCAAAAATTAAAGCAAATTTCATAAAGGAAGTGGCATTTGAGCAAGCACAAAAGGGAGACTGGAGTTATGACAGGTAGATGTAAAGAGGAGGATATTTCTGACCCACGGCAAAGCTTGACCAAAGGCTCAGGGCCAAGCAAGTATCCAGAATTTGAGAATGGTTAAGAAGCTCAAGTTAGCTAAAGTATAAGAAGTATGACAGGAAGCTAGATAGGGAGTTAGGGACAGACTGGAGGCCTTGAATGATATTCTAAGAAATATGGAGTGGGAGTTCCCGTTGTGGCTCAGTGGCTAACGAATCCGACTAAGGAACCATGAGGTTGCGGGTTCGATCCCTGGCCTTGCTCAGTGGGTTAACGATCTGGCGTTGCCATGAACTGTAGTGTAGGTCCCAGAGGTGGCTCAGATCCCAAGTTGCTGTGGCTCTGGCAAAGGCCAGTGGCTACAGCTCTGATTAGACCCCTAGCCTGGGAACTTCCATATGCCGTGGGTGTGGCCCTAGAAAAGGCAAAAAGACAAAAAGAAAAAAGAAATATGGAGTGGATTATTCTGTAAGCCATAGGGAACTGCTTAGATTTTTGAGCAAAGAACTGATAAGGTTTGGAAGGTTTCATTTAATGTTTGCAATATTATGCTTTGATATTCTATACAAAAAGGGCTTTAACAAAAAAAAGAGGGGGAAGGGGAGTTCCCTTGCTGTACAGCAGGTTAGGGATCTGGCATTGTCACTGCAGCAGCTTGGGTTGCTGCTGGGGCTTGTTGAATCCCTGGACCAGGAACTTCCATATTCCACAGGTTAGCTAAAACAAAAAACAAACAAACAAAAAAGATTTAACACAGAGGTTCACAGGCTAGGGGTTGAATCAGAGCTACGGCTACTCCGACAGCCACAGCAACATGAGATCTGAGCCATGTCTGAGACCTACACCACAGCTCATGGCAACACCAGATCCTTAACCTACTGAGGGAGGCCAGGGGTTGAACCTGCATCCTCGTGGATGCTAGTCAGACTCACTTCCACTGAGCCACGACAGGAACTCCCTCAATAAGTCTACTTCTTACCTATCACTTTGCCTTTCACCGAATTCCTTCTGGGCTGAGACATAAAGAATCTGAACTTCAGGGGAGTTCCCATTGTGGCTCAGTGGTTAATGAACCCGACTAGTATCCATGAGGATGCAGGTTTGATCCCTGGCCTTGCTCAGTGGGTCGGGGATCTGGTGTTGCCATAAGCTGACGCAGCTCGAATCTGGCGTTGCTGTGGCTGTGGCTATGGCCGGCAGCTGTAGCTCCAGTTGGACCCCTAGCCTGGGAACCTCCATATGCCATGGAAAAAAAAGAACCTGAACTTCAGTTCTGAAGAACCAAGTCCTGAGACCAGAACTAAAACCCCGAACAAATGGAAGGTGTTAACTACTTTTGAAGCATTCTTCATTCCAGAGAGAGGGTTTTTCGCAGTTAGCCTATCTGTGATTAATATATTTATTCAGCAAATATTGATTGAACATCTGTTGCATTGAGTTGGAATGATGGAGTTAGCCTATCAGACCCCCTGACACCAGATGATCTCAAGATTGAAGGAAGGCAGGCCCTGCACACATCCTGACCCTTATGAGCAGCCCTGCTCCTCGACTATAAGACTCACCTCCCACCCCCCAGGTTGGGACACACAGTTTTGAGGGCATTAGCCCACTGTGGCCCCCTTTGCCTGGCAAAGCAGTAAAGTTATCCTTTCCTACCCCACCCACCCCCTCAAAAAAAAAGAAAGAAACTGAAACAATCTCTAATTCCAATAGCAAAGTAAAATTCAAGTTCACCCTGAAGATGCAGGGTAAGTAGTCTAGTTTACTTTCTGCTTTGACAAACCTGCCTTGTCCAACATGGAGAAAGTCTACACATTTCTGGCTTTCAAAACCACTTGTACTGAGGGATAAATCAGGACCTTGGGATTAACATATACACACTACTATATATAAAATAGGTAACCAATAAGGACATAATGTATAACACAGGGAACTATACTCAATTTTTATAAAAATCTATAAGGGAAAAGAATCAGAAAAAATACATATGTATGTATAACTGAATCACTTAGCTGTACACTTGAAACTAACACAACATTGTAAATGAACTATATGTCAATTAAAAAAAAACACTTGTACTATTGATTACACTTCTGAAGATGACATGCAAGCAAAACGGAGTCCACATCTTAAAAACAGATGTACAGTCACAAGCATATCTATATAACATTTTGTATAACAACATCAACACTAATATTAAACTCAACAGAGGTTTTCTTCCTGACAAAAAAGCAGACTATTGCAAAGGGCACAATATAGCAATTCCACAAAGGAGGAAAAATCCTATTAAGGACTGGTGCTGCTGCTCTGTGCTTTCCCCTTGTTGACGCTAAACATGAACACACACAAACATTTATCATGGCAATGTTCTCGGTTCCATCCCTGTAAATGGTATTAATGTCAACATTTGATCACTAGCTTAATGATTTATTTGCAGGAAAGGTTTTCCCTGTACACCTGGCACTTGGCACAAGAATGGACAAATATTTAAAAAAAAAAAGAAAACTTTTAAAGAAACTTTTATGAACAAAAGAAATTTGTTCATATTGTCATTTAAAAATATATCACTATAGGAGTTCCCATTGTGGATCAGTGGGTTCCAAACCCAACTAGTATCCACGAGGATGCACTCAGTGGGTTAGGGATCCTGAGTTGCCATGAGCTGAGGTATAGGGCCACAGATGCATCTCCCATCCAGCATGGCTGTGGGATAGGCTGGCAGCTATAGCTCCATTTGACCCCTAGCCTGGGAACTTCCATATGCTGCACCTGCAGCCCTAAAAAAAAAAAAAAAAAAAAAAGGAACTGCAATAGAGGTGGGTGCATGATGGTGGTGAGAGAAGCTGGGACCAGGGCTGGCTTCATGGGCATGTGAACTATGCAGTTGCACAGGGCCCCTTGTCCAGAGGTGCCCCATCCTTAGTTTAATGCTCTGCTGAAATTCTTAATAAATTTTCTAACAAGAAGCTCTGCATTTTCATCTTTCATTGAGCCTCACAAACTACGAAGCTGATCCCGGTTAGGACTGACTATGTGATGGGTGAGTGGGGGAAGGGCTCTGAGGGAACAATGAAGGATTTGGGTTAGGGTCATTGTGGATCAGAACTGTGGCTGGCAGATGACAACAGGGACCTTGCAAGGGGTCAGAACAGCCAAGGGGTCATTAAAGGGTTGCAGAAATTAACCCCTCATCAGTGAGGCTGAAGATGGGCTGTGCTACAAAATGAGGGAGTAAATGGAGGGTTTAAAGATATCAAAATAGTGGTCAGTGACAACACAGGGCAGTGGTGACCGGCTGAAGAGCTTAAGGAAGATGTGTCACAGCAGGTGGTCAGATGATAGGGAATTGTGGTGTGACAGGTGGACAAGGGCCGGTAAACAGGGGTGACATTGCATATTTATGAGGCCTTCTTCCAGGTCCTCCCAGTCAGCAAGACATCAGTGTTTCTGTGTTTATCTCTTCTGTAGATAACGGCTCAAAACCTAGGGGTGGGGCCTTTCTTGTGTGAGTCTGGGAACTTACTGATTTCCTACTGTGCTTAGCACAGCACCAGTTAAATAGGGTGGGGTGGGGGTGTCCACCCAATGGAAGGAGAGGCAAAAGATAATGGGGCCGGAGCCTAAGGGCACGGGGGCCAGGGGCCGGGAGCCAGGGGCCGGGGACGGGCGGGGGGGTGAAGCTGCAGGTGGAGATAGGGTGTTGACTGGGGGAATACTGGAAATCAGTGAATGTGACAGAAGGTAAGTCTACAGTAGAAGAGATACGACGGGACTGGGAGGGGTTGAGTGAGCAAGGGAGGACAGAGAGAGGGGCACCGACTTCTGACCTCGGCCATCCTGACGGGCTCTGTGGGTGGCCTCAGAGGCTGTGGTGGAGGTCTCGGAAACTGGGCGGGAGTCTGAGGAATGGGCTATGCACCGCCCCCAGCATCTAAAACAGAGCCAAGTTACTTGTACCCCCCAAAAGGGGGCGAAACCCTGCGCGCGGCGCGTCCTCCGGTCTCCTGGCAACCGCCACGCCCTGTGCCGGCGCCGGAGGACGTTCGAAAGAGGTGGAGCCTCCGAGGCCTGCTCCAGGGCGGTGTTTCCCAGAGTCGTATGCAAATATTCTGAATGGGGCGGAAGCACAAAGATGAAGGGCGGTGCCTCTTGGGGACTGGGAAGAGTCCCAAGCTGTGCGCTGAAGATAGAAACATCTTAGAAAGAAGAGGCACTGGGCAAGACCTGGGAGCTGTCAGTGGAGAACCGGGGACTAATACGTAGAAGACGGTCTGTAATCAGAGGGCTGTGAATTAGGAAAGACCGTCAGTCACACTCTGCCCTCTGTCATATTGGTGACCTGGTCAGGGGAACAAGAAATAATCTAGAGTCAATTCTAACCCTTATGACTATAGCTACTATACGCAGGACGCGGCGGGGGGGGGGGGGGGGGGGGGGGGGGGGGCGGAGCGCACTAAGGCAGAGAAAACACAGACCTTGCCCCCAAAGGGTTTAGTCACTAGTGGTGAGGAAGATAGGGGGCAGAGGAAGAGGCACTCTGGAAAAACGTGTGTGAAGCCATGTCGTGAATATCTGCCTGGTATCCGAGACTCCTTTCTTCTCCCTCTCCTCTCTTTCACTATCTCCCTCCTCTTCCACCCCTTTTAGATTCCAAGTGCAAGGTTGGAGTTCTCTGAAACGTGCAAGATTCCTCTCTTTTTTTTTTTCTCCTTTATCCATCCCATCCCTACTCCCACCTCATCCTCAGCCTCCATAGGAAGTCATGCTACAGTGCTTGGATATATATTTTCGAAAAATGTATAGTATTTTCATTAGTGCATTTTTTTAATTGTAATAATGGCATTGGACTTTAGGGATCATCTTATTTTCTACTGTTTTCACTCACCATTCTTTTTAAGGCTTTATCCCTGTTGCACTTGTTGGTGCAATCCCCAGTTCATTGCTTCTGGTACCTACATAGCATTCCATATTGGACATCCACACATTTTACTTCCATCTCTCAAGTGCTGAATACCAGCGCTGCCTCCACCTGTCCAATACCACAAACAGTTCAGCAGTGGTCTTCCTTGTCCATGGTACTTTGTGGACTCTTCTGAAATATATAGCCTAAGCATGAGACTATTGAAACCATAAGGGAGGCACAGGGACATCAAATTCAGCTGTGCAACTTGTTCTACATAAAGATATTCAGCCAGGGGGCCAGTGGAAGCTGAAAAACAGCTTCCCTACCCTCTTGCCTATGTCATGTGCCCTGCTAGCAGAAGATACATCTTTTCCTTCCCACAAAACTCTGTTCCTTAGTCAAGCCATGAACCTACAGGCTGTGAGACTATCCCGAGGGTACCCAAATTTATCTGCCCAGCAGTGGACAATATTTTCCAGTGGCACAAAGGTGTGTTGTAGCCTGGTGAAAGCCCTAGCTACTTGATTTCACCAAGTACTGCTAGATAGCACACCCAAACTGCTGCCCTTCACCATATTCCAGTGTGTGGTATAAGGATTTCTGTTCCCCACTCCTATCCTAACCAGGATGCAGTAGTTTATTTACTCATAAATACTCATATAGTCCTTACTAAGTGCCAGATACTATTCTCAGTGCCTTATAAATACTGACTCATCTAATTAGCCAACTTTCTAATTTCTGTCACTACCAGAGGAGTCATGTCAACACATTTTTGTTTTAATTTGCATTTCTCTAAGAGTGAATGAGCATTCATAAGCCACTTGGGGTCCCCTTCTGTGAATTATCTGTTTACAGCCTGTGTCTATTTTCTATTGCTCTTTTTCTTTTTGATTTGCAAGAGATCTTTGTAAAATCTTGACAGTAATCTGCTTGCAAAGACTGGGCACACTGCTTGTGATATCCTTAGTAGAACAATAATCTTTAATTGTGTAGCCCTTCATCTTTTTGTGCTCTTTTAGTATAATTTAAGAAGTCCTTCTCAACCTCAAGGTCATAAAGGTATTCATTTTCTTCTATTAGCTTAATAATTTTACTTTTTCACAATTAGTTCTTTAGCCCATGTGGAGTTAACCTTCATATATGGCGTGAGATAAGGACCCAGTTTTATTTTTCTCAATGGAGTGAGCCCATTTTTCAGTATCTTGGTTCCCAAAGAGAGATGGGTCTGTTCTGAGCTCTCTGGTTTATTCCTGTGCCAGTACCACAAAGTTTTATTACTATGGTTTTATAGCCAGTCAGCATGGTTAAAGGGCAGAACCCCCATCCCTGCTCTGTCAAAACTGCATTAGCTATTCATGAACCTTTATCACCCCTATATAATTTTGGCGATGTTTTTCAAGTTCCTCATGAGAAATATTAATTGGAACATCACTGAATTTATGAATTAACTTGGGGAAAATTAGCATTTGTACAATGATATCTCATTCACGAAAAGAGACTCTATAATCTGGTGAACAAACAGAACAAAACATGACTGGGGCATAATGTGCAAGGAACTGGTAAGAAAGGTGGCAAATGAGGCAGGTTGAACAAAACTGTAAGCCAAGCTACTAGAAATGAGATGGAAATGGAGCCGGCAACACGACTCAGGCTGCTTTATGTGTTTATAGGAAATCGGATTACACACTGGGACCAGCTTGTGGGAACATCATAATCCAGAGAGACTTCATAACACTCCTCAAGGTACATAACCATAAAGAAAGACCTAGACTTAGCTGGCCCTTATCTTCTACTGGCATCAATTGTGGGGCTATGTGTCTTTCCATTTCCTAGGAATCTCCTAAGGGACCACTTCACAAACAGATGGGCTGCCAAAGTGACAGCAATTCAGTCTGGAAAACACTTTGTTTAAGCACCTGCCACATAGCAGGCACAAGGCTGGCCACAGAAACCGCAAGTCAGCCTGAGTTGTGTTGCCGGCTCCATTTCCATCTCATTTCTAGTAGCTTGGCTTACAGTTTTGTTCAATCTGACTCATCTGCCCCCTTTCTCACCAGTTCCTTAAATATTATGCCTCAGTCATATTTTGTTCTGTTTGTCCACCAGATATAGAGTCTCTATTCATGGATGAGATATCATTATACAGAATCTTAGAAGTGACTAAGGCAGAGTCACTGCCCTTTGCATTCACAATCTGGCTTTGGGGGAAAGAGAGAAAGGAAAATCCACAAATAATTCAAACACAATGCAACGGTATCATTTACAACAGGCCATGTTGACAGCAAGTGATGTAGGTGCTCAGGAAATCTAGACACTGATACCTGAAAGCATTACTTATGATGGTGTGGACAGAAAGATGGAACATGAGAAATCAAGGAACCACTGGAGGTGGAAAAGAACGTGTTCACTTCACAGGGAAGAGATGCAGGTAGACATCAACGAGGCTGGATGAGTGAAGAGAGGATGGGTGGCTGGACCAATTCATTTATGCTGGTGAACGAAAATGCTCCATTTCCAATTTTCCAGATTCTGGAAGAAGACTTTACTCACCACCCTGCTCCCCTGTGTTGTTGTAATAAAAAAGGAGCACTAGGTGGCATCATACTATCAAAAGTCCTCATCTTTCAAAGCCTCTGGGAGAAAAACACTCTCCAGATTGGGTCAGCCCCTAATTCAGAGAAAGAGTACTTCTATCAATCTCATTTCTCAGTCCCAGTCCACCTATTTAATGTATTTGCCGAGCACCTACTAGATGTCCAGCCCTATCCTACGCACTGTGGAGACTATAAAGGAGTGAAAGGCTCTCTTCCCTAAAGGAGCAAAACGGCCAGCTCCACACACAAAAAAAAGTTTTAAAAGGCCAAGGCAGGATACAGAGAGCACTGAAATAAGGATGTGAGGACATAAGGTTCTGTGTAACCTGGCCTCACTGACCTTCTGGTGCCTTCCCCCACCACTCATCCTGGCCACAAAAGTTTCTTTCAATTCCTTCTAAGTGTCCCATTCCTCCCCACTGCTTGTTGTGTATCTTGCTTGACAAAGACCGGGATCCTACCCCAAGACTCTACTATTGTTACTTGACTGCTCCTCCTAGGTCTCCACATCCTCTCCCTCCCTTGATTAGCAACTGTTTGAACCTGGACTTTGGACTCCAGGAGAGTCGGGTCGTGAAGGCTGAATGAGGTCTATTTCCTACAGACAAGAAATGGGGGAGAAAGGCTTGTGCCCAGGAGGGTCCTGCTCAGTTTCAAAACCCATTCCTCTAATCAGAGAGGTCCTAGAAGCAATGTGGGGGGAGTCTACACAGCCCACAATTCTCTTCCCTGAGACTGGTAACTCCCACCCAGAAATAATGGTTCCTCTCTGAGGCCAAAAAGTTCTAGATGTCCCTACCTGCCTCCTTCAGGCCACAGCTGAAAGAGTCAGGAATAGAGACTTGGCCCATATGATGCATTTTTTTTTTTTCTGGATATTTATAATTGGGACCAAGAATTGCAAGCCACTCATTGTGGGGCTTGGAAATGAGTATTGAACACCCAGGAAGAGGCAGAGAATGGTAGGCTGTGTAGAGGCAAGAATAAAGCAAATGAAGTAGAAGGAGAATCCACAGGCTCAAGCAGAGGAGGCTTGGGGGAGGGGCTCCCTTGGTTGTTTTTGCCTCTTCAGAGCTTGGTTATAGTCCCTGAGGGGGCCCAGCAACACCTGCTCTCTTCAGTTCTGCATCCTCCTAACAAATTCACCTTATTTGTTTAAGCAGCAAGTTTCTACTATTTATTACACCCACCCCCACCAAAAAAAAAAAAAAAAAGACAAAATAAGACCAACACAGGTCCTGTTTGTGCAGGCCTTGTGATATTGCTGGATTTAGTATCCATGAAATATAAACACTGCATTTGGGGCCCCAAACAACATGGTAAAAACTGCTCCAGTCATCATACCTAACTCTTCTCCTCCAGGCTATTGGGAAGATTAAAAGCCCATGTGTAGCAGAAAATTGTTATCATTTATCAGCCAAGCCCATGCTCCCCTTAGATGACAGAGCAGAGTCTCAGCTGGCTAGTGCTCTCCAAAATTGTTTGGACCATATTTTATTCTTTTAATCTGCTCCTTTTCCAGCCTGCTACAGACCTAACTTAACAGAACATTTGACATCGATTCCCAAAGGGTCTCCATACAAACTCTCCTCTTGATACCACAGGAGGCAGATTTATTAGGAAGATTGAAAGGTCAGGCACGAGGTGGAAGCAGTGGGTGATCTGCCACTGCAGGCAATCATTTTTATTAGGAGACAGTGTCACAACCCAGTCATCTTACCTGCTTTGAATGTTATTGGCTTAACAGTAACTATACTTCTCTAGGTCAGATTCCTTTTCAGTATGACAGGCTAGGCTCGTTTATTCCATAGGTGCTTCTTGACCAAGAAGCCGGCCAAGGTTGTAGTTTGATTTCCAACCTTGAGCTAGTAAAGAATTATATGAACCAACAAGTTAACCAGTTTGGTTTAAAAGATTGGTGGACTTAAAGCTCCACACAACCAGTTCCCACTACAAATAAGTAAATTGACTAAATAAATGAATGAATAAGTAAATAAGTGAATGAACAGAATTTGTAAAAATTAAAGCACCTTAAGAGGGAATTGTAGGCCAAAAAAATAAAAATAAAGAAAAAAAAAATCATAGCACAAATCCCTTTGAAGATGGGCCAGTGCTCTTATTTCTACTATCCCCTGAGAACACCATTACTTTCAAATACCTCTAGCCTTTACATATGCCAGTGTCTTATCTGGAATATTCTATGTATCCTTCTTTGTCCAGTGAGCTCTTTCAAGACTCCATTCAGTGTCACCTCCTCCAGGAAGTCTTCCACTATTAGGCACATCTCCTTTGTCTTAATAGAAAACTTGAGTGGCCCTCTGTCAATACACTGTATTGTAATCATGTGTTTATTTCTATGTTTCCCCCACCACATGAAGGACCAGTCTTTTCTTTAATATAGCTATGGTCCTGACCCATAAGAGACATTCAAAACAGAAAGTTTAGCAAAGGAAGAAAGGATGGAAGGGAGGGAGAAAGGAAGGAAGGAAGGATTGGGGGGAGGAAGGAAGAGAAGGGAAATACAGTTAGTTTATGCACTGACTTGTTAAAAGCTACTGGAGCACAAATATTTAAGATTCTAAGGTAGTTTTAAAAAGTCATCTCCAAGTATACACCAGGTCCCCAAGCAGAAGTATTAAATATTACTATAAAATCCATGTACCTCATTTCTCTTCCCATCTTTGATGCACATGCCAGAGAACTAAGTCTTTTTTTTTAACTCCCAGGGCCGGATGCACAGTAGATACTCAATAAAAAGCTGCAATTTGCTTCTCATTGCAGCAAAGATAAGCATCTGTAAAGTGAAATGCTTTGCCATCTTAAAGGAATAAACTCTTTTCTGCCTTGTAGATAAGTTGCTTTCTTTCCAATATCTGCTGCCAGATCTACTGAGTAGTTTCAGTAACAAAAAATGCCCTCTGAGCATCTACTGTGAACAGGTGTTCCCTGAAGCAATGCAAAGGAAGCAAAAAGCCTTGCCACCTCCCCCTCCAGCCTCCCCAAAGGCTCTTGAAACCCAGTTTAAGCTAAAACAGACAATTCAAATCTCAAGGATGCTAGAGATCAGTCTTAAATACCGTTGTATTTTAGAATCTAGCACTATAATCTGAAAATTTTTTCCATAAAGGACCAGATTAAAAAATATTTTGGGCTTCACAGCCTACGTACGTGGTCTCTGTGCAGCTACTTGACTCCACCATAAGCACAAAAGCAGCCACAGACAGTACGTAAATGAACAGGCATGGTTGTGATCCAGGAAAACCTTATTTCCAGAAACAGGTGGTGTTCTGCAGTAGGCTGCCAGCCATGGTTTGCCACCTTCTGATTTAGCACTATGTCTGGTATACAGTAAGTGCTCAAATATTTACTGAATGAATGAGGGAATGAAGATTTTGCTAAGGTTACAGCATAGTGATTTGTCTTAAAGCCCCAGTGTACCCTATAGACATTAACTATAGGGAGAGCGATGAATACCTCCTGACCAGAAATAAACTTGACAGAAATGATCTGACAGCATTTCCTACTCCAAATGGTGTGTGAGGATGAAAATTTAACTTGTACAAACCCCTAACAGCTTTCATAACAGAGATGTGAATTAGAAGAGTCTCCAGAAGTATTTTTTTTCAAACTGTGGATCATGACTCATGAGGAAGTGGTGGCCCATATTTTTTTCAAAAAAAAAGGATAAGAGATACAAGGAGAAAAAGAAGAGGGGACACACCCAGAGTCTATCACAAGTAGTAAGAATAAAAAGTATTTCTAAGGCAATTGTCTTTTTTTTTTCTTTTTTACACATTTATTTTATTTTATTTTTTTTGTTTTTCGTAGGGCCTCACTGGAGGCATATGGAGATTCCCAGGCTAGGGGTCGAATCAGAGCTACAGCTGCTGGCCTACACCGTAGCCACAGCAACTCGGGATCCATGCTGTGTCTGCTACCTACACCACAGCTCACAGCAACGCCAGATCCTTAACCCAATGATCAAGGCCAAGGATCAAACCCTCACCCTCATGGTTCCTAGTCAGATTCATTTCTGCTGCGCCATGACGGGTGCTGCACCATGAGGAGAACTCCAGTTGTCTTTCAATTGTAACATAATTACATGTGAAAGTGGAGTAGGTTCTGAGATACAATGTATTTTCTCTCTTTATTTCTTTTTGGTTGCACCAACAGCAGGCAGAAGTTACTGGGCCAGGAATCAAACCCTCGCCACAGCAGTGACCCAAGCCACAGTAGTGACAATGTCAGATCCTTAACCCACAGCACCACCAGGGAACTCCCTAAAATGTATTTTTTTTAAGTTTGAAAAATATTCTATTAAAATCTTATTCTTAGGGAAATTCAGTGTACTCGTACATGTGAAGTGGATCTACTTTGAACAAAAAGATATAGTATAGTATTTACAGGCAAGATTCTGGAAGCAAAATTTCAGGTTCAGAAGCTCCCTGGTGGCTTATCAGGTTAAGGATCTGGTGTTGTCACTGCTGTGGCACAGGTTTGATCTCTGGCCAGGGATCTTCCACATGCAGGGGGTGTGGCCAAAAGAAAAAAATGTTCCTGATTCAAATCCCAGTTTACTGGCTGTGTGATCCTGGCTGGTTACTTATTTAGCCTCTCTGGACCTCAGTTTCTTCATCTGTCAAATGGGAATGTTAATGATGCCCACTATATGGGGTTATTATGAGAATTAAATGAGTTGTCATATATAAGTGCATAGAGCAATATCTATCACATAAGTTTTATCTATTATGTTGTCAGTAATCAACAAAGTGACCTTGAGTATGTGTCCTAACATCTCTGTGCTTCATTTTTGTTGATAAATAAACTCTAAAATCCCTGCTGGCACTAACATTCCAAGAAAGGATGAGAGGTAGTTTCCTAGCACAGACCTTGAGGAAAGAAATAGCCAACTGCAAATCATCCATCCTGTACAACAGACACCTCTGAGGCTTCAGCAAAGCAGCCTGTTCCAAAGAAGTACCAAGTAAGCCTATTTATTATCTTTCAAAATTTCATGATTTCAGGATGGTGAGAGATTGACTACATTAAGGAAAATGCTTTTATTCCATCAGACCCATCATGACTAGCACTGGCTTCCTGTATCTTACCATTGTCATGTATTTTATTGCATATACTAGAATAACCACAGCTGGAGGTGAACAGGAAATTTGTCCCCATGTTTGTTTGTTTGTTTGTTTAATTTCCAACATTCCTGACTGTGAAGTACAGTGTGAGGTGCCCTGCAGTTGGTCCAATATGGGTCACAGGTCACCTTCCACTATGGAATTTGAAGTCATGTCTAGCACCAAAGATCATGAAAAAAATTCCATATACTTACACACACACACACACACACACACACACACACACACACACACACACCAAGCCAGCAGAAAAATGGTTGGAGTTATTACTGATTATTCACAAAAAAAGAAATTAAAATTGTCAGTAATCATGTTCTGTTCAACCTCATTCATAAAGAAACGTACAATAAGACATTGAGGTATCTTTTTTAATCTATAAAAGAAGCAAATTAAAGTTAAGAAATAGCCAATGCTCTCAACATCACTGATTATTAGAGAAATGCACATCAAAACTACCACGAGATACCACCTCACGCCAGTCAGAATGGCCATCATTAATAAGTCCACAAATAACAAATGCTGGAGAGGGTGTGGAGAAAAGGGAACCCTCCTGCACTGTTGGTGGGAATGTAAGCTGGTACAACCACTATGGAGATCAGCATGGAGATACCTTAGAAATCTATACATAGAACCACCATATGACCCAGCAATCCCACTCTTGGGCATACATCTAGACAAAACTTTCCTTAAAAAGACACATGTACCCGCATGTTCATTGCAGCTCTATTCACAATAGCCAAGACATGGAAACAACCTAGATGTCCATCAACAGATGATTGGATTAGGAAGATGTGGTATATATACACAATGGACTACTACTCGGCCATAAAAAAGAATGACATAATGCCATTTGCAGCAACATGGATGGAACTAGAGACTCTCATACTGAGTGAATTAAGTCAGAAAGAGAAAGGCAAATCCCATGTGATATCACATATCTGGAATCTAATTTATGGCACAAATGAACCTTTCCACAGAAAAGAAAATCATGGACTTGGAGAATAGACTTGTGGATGCCAAGGCGGAGGGAGAGAGAGTGGGGTGGTTGGGGAGCTTGGAGTTAATAGATACAAACTATTGTCTTTGGAATGGATGAGCAATGAGATCCTGCTGTGTAGCACTGGGAACTATATCTAGTCACTTATTATGGAGCATGATAATGTGCAAAAAGAAAAGAAAAAAAAAGAAATAGCCAATGCTGCAAAGGATAGTGCTTGGGAAAACAAGTATTCTCATACTCTATGATAGTTCAAATTGGTGAAACTTCTTTGGAGGACAATTTTGCAGTAATTAGCAAAATAATAAATGTGCATAACTTTTGCCCAGTTCCCAAACTATGAAGACACTGAACCAAAGCAGCCTATATACAGACTTCTCCTTAGAGAAAAATAAAACCCTATTTTTTAAAATCTCTTGTAGTCTTAGATGCACATAAAATTATAATTCCTTGCAACCTAATACATTCCTAATTGACAAATCTAAAAAAGGGGGGGGGGTGAAAGAGGACATTCTTATCTCACACTAACCTTGACATAAAGGTTTTCAGTACTTCCAATCTAGCATTATATTAGCTTTGGGACTGAACTTCACTCTGCTTCTATCATAGTACACAATGTTTATCTATATTAGGATGCTGGATTTTTTTTTTTTTTTTGTCTCTTTAGGGCTGTGCCTGTGGCATATGGAGGTTCCCAGGCTAGGGGTCTAACTGGAGCTGTAGCTGCTGGCCTACGCCAGAGCCACAGCAGCTTGGGATCTGAGCCAAGTCTGCGACCTACATCACAGCTCATGGCAATGCCAGATCCTTAACCCACTGAGCAAGGGCAGGGATCGAACCCACAACCTCATGGTCCCCAGTCAGATTTGTTAACCACTGAGCCACAATAGGAACTCCTGGATTTTTTTCTAATGGCCCTTCAGCATCGATTTGTGATGATCTTTTTTTTTTTTTTTTTTTTGATCTATTTGTGGTGCAAGATCCTTCTTGATGGGCTGCTGGGATTCTGCGTTAATGTTTTATTCAGGATCTCTAAAGCAGTATTCATAAATGAGATTAGATGTTACTTTATTTTTCCCTTTCTAATGAGTTATTTTTATGGGATTTTTTTACTAATATATTATTACTGACTAAAGAAAAAAAAAAAAAGAATTCCAACCGGTGAGGTTTTTTAATGTAAATGACAACTTTTTATTTCCACATATTGTATTTGTACTTTTTCAAATGTTCCTGTCTTTCATAGTACTATGTTCTATCATTCTGTCTCTGCAATTATATTATTATATTATCTCAAGTTCTTAAGGAGCTAATTCTCCTGTTAATTACTGATTCAGTCCCTGATGTGGTTCATTTCCTAGTTGGGTTTATAATTCCTACTGGGAATTGTTTTCTGTCAGAGATCAGAATAAACAACTATGTTTGGCATTTGCTCTGACAGGACCAAGGGCAGTCATCACTTTGCAACCAGGTTTTATTTATTTATTTTTGCATTTTTTTAATTAATGTATAGTTGATTTACAATGTTGTGCCAATTTATGCTGCACTGCAAAGTGATTTGGTCATACACATGTAAACATTCTTTATATATGTGTGTGTCTGTGTATACACATATTATATATAATTAATTTTCCATCATGGTCAGGAGATTGGATATAGTTCTCTGTGTTATACAGTTGGAACTTATTGTATATCCATTCTAAATGTAATAGTTTGCATTTATTAACCCCCAAACTCCCTGTATGTCCTACTCCCTCCTCCCTCTCCCTTAGAACCAGCTTATATATTTTTTACTGTTATATTTTGCCTTTTTTTAAAAAAAATTATTATAGTTGATTTACAATGTTCTGTCAATTTCTGCTGTATAGCAAAGTGGCCCAGTTATACATATACACATATATATATTATATACACATGTATATAATATATACACATACACAAACATTCTCCTTCTCACATTATCCTCCATCACGTTCCATCAAGCTTCTATATTCTTTCTTGACTTTAGGATTTCCTCGCCTAAATTGGGACGTCATACCTAAGCGTGGCAGAGGGAGGCAGGTTAGTGCTTTCAATTTCTATAGCAGACATTTTTTTTAATTCATCCAGAGCCCCCTGACAAACTACTGTGGCCTGGATGTGTGGGAGATTTTTTCCTCTATCATCTAATTACTAAGAGCCTTTCCAAGGTATCAGCCTTAGGCAGGGCTCTCAGTGGAGATCTTAGCCTTCAAGCTAATAGTCATGTGGAATAGCCCTATTTGCCTTTGAGTTCCTTCTTCTTGACTCAGATCCCCCTTTCTTTCAGTCGTTGATTTTTTTCCCAGTATTTCTGTGTTTGAAGCAGAGGTTCCCTGATTTCTTGGCCCCTCATGTTCCCAGAAGTTGAATCTCTGTACTTTCTTGTCTTTTAAAAACACTTTCTACATGAAAAGATGTTCAACATCACTCACCATTAGAGAAATGCAAATCAAAACCCCTAGGAGGTACCACCTTACACCAGCCAGAATGGCCATCATCCAAAAGTCTACAAACAATAAGTGCTGGACAGGGTGTGGAGAAAAAAGGAACCCTATTACACTGTTGGTGGGATTGTAAATTGGTGCAACCACTGTGGAAAACAGTATGGAGATTCCTCAGAAAACTTAAAATAGTACTACCGTTTGATCCAGCAATCCCACTCCTGGGCATCTATCCAGAGAAAACCATGACTCGAAAAGACACATGTACTCCAATGTTCACTGCAGCACTATTTGCAATAGCCAAGACAGGGAATCAACCTAAATGCCCATAGATAGAGGAGTGGATAAAGAAGATGTGGTATATATACACAATGGAATATTACTCAGTCATTAAAAGGAACAAAATACCGGCATTTTTAGCAACATGGATGGACCTAGAAATTACCATGCTAAGTGAAGTCAGTCATACAATGAGACACCAACATCGAATGCTATCACATGTGGAATCTGAAAAAAGGACACACTGAACTTCTTTGCAGAACAGATACTGACTCACAGACTTTGAAAAACTTATGGTTTCCAAATGAGACAGGTTGGGGGGGTGGGGGGATGCACTGGGGGTTTGGGATAGAAATGCCATAAAATTAGGTTGTGATGATCATTGTGCAACTATAAATGTAATAAATTCATTGAGTAATATAGAAATAAATAATAAATAAATAAATAAATAAAAACCCTTTCTAGAATAAGCACAAGGTGCTACGAGAACTATATTTTGGGGTGAGGGGGTTGTCTAACGCCAGGTATGGGAGTTAGTGGAAGGCTTCCTATGGGAGAATTCACCTATGTGTGGACCTTAAGACCAAGCACTCATTAGCCTGGCAAAAAAAAAAAAAAATGTGTGTGGATTTGGGGTGACAGGCTGGAGGAAGAGGTGGGGTGAAGGTTGCAGGCAGAAGATAGCGCCCATGTGAACATCCAAGGGGGAAAAAACAAACTCATTATCACATTCTGAGAAGCACACCTTCCAAGAACTGCAAGGAGTTTGGTGTGGAAAAATGGAATGAGATATGCAGTTGGTGAGATAAGTAGAGGCCAGTTCATGAATGGCCCAGGTGTCTGGTTAGGACCCTGGACTTTGCAGAGAATAGAGGGGAGATGAAAGCGACCGTCAGGTCACAGAGAATGAAATAATCAGGTTTAAACAAAAAACAAATGTAATAAATGTTGCTTATATAGATAAGTATACATACCTAGTTAGAAAGTGCTAAAACAACTTTGCACACAGGATGAGGATCCCAGAGGGCCTTCAAGCACTAACTTTGGTGTTCCACCACAAAGAACCCTAAATCCTTACTGCAGGGTTAGGCGTTGTAGTGGTGCTCACTCCAGTAGTCCCCACCTCTCAGGAATTTACCCCACCTGCTTTGGTGGAAAACAGACATTTTACAAATACAGACATTTTAGAAAAACACAGGCCTTTCAAGAATGTTTTCCGGAGTTCCCGTCGTGGCGCAGTGGTTAACGAATCCGACTAGGAACCATGAGGTTGCGGGTTCAATCTTTGCCCTTGCTCAGTGGGTTAAGGATCCAGCATTGCTGCGAGCTGTGGTGTGAGTCGCAGACGCAGCTCGGATCCCGCGTTGCTGTGGCTCTGGCATAGGCTGGCAGCTACAGCTCAGATTAGACCCCTAGCCTGGGAACCTCCATATGCCGCAGGAGCGGCCCAAGAAATGGCAAAAAGAAAAAAAAAAAAAAAACGAATGTTTTCCCCCATCACCCTTTTCCTCACCCCTCCCCACCAGCCCCTAAAACTCTGCTGTAATTGTCCCTGGTGTAAGGAAAGAGCTGTGAGCAGCCGCAAAAGCCAGAAAACTAGACTAACATGGGCCAGTGGCCAGGGGGGTCTATTTTTAGAACTTGTTCTCATTGCCTGTTTATCTTTCAGACTCAGCCTAATGTCTTCCAGGCGAATGTTAAAGCTATTTGGCTGGCTTGCAGAGGAGAGGAAGAAGGTGATCTAACACTTAAGAGCAGTGGCAATGGGGATAACCATTCCGACAGTGTGTTCTCATAACGACCTCCCAGTGTACCCTTCTTGGCCTTCGATTCCCGTAAAGCCACTTACACAGGATTTATTCAAGCCCTTCCCAGCCACTTCTACTGGCTGTGGAATTCGGGCAGGTCACAAAGAGAAGATAATAGGTTATGGATTTCATAATCCATCAAGTATGACCAGGGCGCTGCTGTCCCTCCTGACCTCGGTTCCCTGGTGACTAAAATAGGGGTCTAACATCCTAACTGTAAACAGGCATTGGACACTAAAGCGCCCTCTACAGATAAAAATCACTTGGTCGTGATTCTCCTTTGTGTCTGGTTACTCAGGAAAAGGCGACGGTGCTTTCATTTACCGTAAAATCTGGTGAGTTATTTTAATCCATTCAAGCCGTAAAAGAGAAAAGGGCTGGCGTTTTGTCTCGATTTATATTTCCCTCCAGAGGAGAAACTAGGTGGCCCCTGGAATTCCACAGCATCTGAAATGTGTCGCGGGAAAACGCTCCGAAGGCGTGCAGGGAATTAACCCTTTCCGTTCCGCCGGCCGAGACCGACATTTAAGGGCGTCCTCCCCGGACTCGCTGTCCATTAGCCCCAGTTTACTCTGTAGCCAGATCCCATCTCTCCGGATCACCTTCCAGTTCTTCTGTCCGCTCTAGAGTTTCTGGGATGGTTGATGGGCAAACCTCCGCTGCAGACCCGGCGTTCATCCCCTCCCTAACCCTCACGGTCCACCTTAAGGAGACTCCGCAGCCGAAAGTAGAGGCGGGTGTTTTGTTCTTATAAGGAGGAAAAGTTTCTTTGACATCCAGGAAATGAGTAACTCTGAAGTCCTTTAGAGCCCCCGCTCATGGAGGCCAGAAGGCGGGAGCCGGCTGGGGTATCACCGCCCGCGTCCCTCTAATTGCCCTGACGCTCCGCGGCAGCAGCCGCCAGACAGCCGATTCCGGGCCCCCGGGACCCGCGCGTGCAGCGGAGGCTCGCGCGGTCCCTCCCGCGCCAGGGAACAGACACCAAGACTAAACGTAAGTCCCTGGCCTGCAGCCGAGAGGCTCTGCGTCCTCCCCAAGCATCTCGCGTATTGGAAGGAAGGAAGGGGACCAGGCGGAGGCGCGGTGGCGGATTTAAGAGGGGCGCCAGCTCAGCCTCCCAGGTTGGGGCTGACTTGGGAGACCCTGTTAAGGCGCCCGAGAGAATGTGGGGGTGGGCGGCTGTCCTCCCAGGTTCCCTTTTCGTCCTCGCGCCGCGCGGGGTCCTGCGCCCCAGCCTCTCGGCTTTAACCCCTCTCGAGACGCGGAGACCGTGGGTGCTTCCCTGCAGCCTCGCGCCGCCGGCAGCTCCTCCTCCCCGCCGCACAGAACCGCCGCGCCGGAAGCGGGACCACGCTGTTGTTTGTGCGGACTCGCCGGTCCGTTACCTTCGACCGTCTGGGCAGATGCTAGGACAAAAAGGCCGCGTCTCCTTGCTCTCTAGCCCGCTCCTTTCCCTCCTTCTTTCCCCTTCTGGAAACAGGGAGAGGGTGTGAAGCCTGCTTTTTCTTGGTTTAAATTAGTGAAGCTGTGCTGGGGCCGGATAAAGCCCTCGCTGCTTCCTCTTTCAGGGCTGTTGATGGAGAAGACCCCACGCTGTTCAGAACTTTCTCTAGGAGCTGCAGCTAGTTTCTGCCACCTGGCCCCTAAACCCATCCCGTCCTTTTCCCATTGTCTCCACTTTTCCTGGCTGCCTGGTGGAGGGACTCCGAAGCCCCAGGGCTGGGCTTCCCATCCAAAAGGCTTCTTCTCTTTAAAACCATACATGCTACCTCCCAGGAAAGAAAAATATTTTACTGCACCTCTTGGGCACCACACGTTGCTTTTTGCTCCCCTGCCTAGTGTGAGAGCCACCTAACCTCCCCCTCAAAACTGAAAGAGCATCAGGTACTGGTGGATCCTGGACCCTGGTCTTTTGATCCTAAATCAGTTTCAGAATCCTATTTTGTTGCTATTCCTCCCTTGGATTTGACCCAGGGCCCTTCCCTTTTACAAACCTGTTCTACCTCGGAGAGGCTTAAAGCTAATCTGTGCTGGGGTGCAGTCAAGTTAGCCTTGAAAATGGCTAATAGACAGGTAGAGTTGCTGCCATTCACCTCTTTATTAACATAATAGGCCGAGCTTTCGCATCCTCCTTTCGAAGCCTACGTGCCTAAGTGGCTTTCATTGTTTGCTAATTCCCTGTGTGCTGCTGCTGCCCCAGGCCATCCTGCCCTCATATTTTCCACTTGTGGGTAACCATAATATGGTTATACTGACTCTCCAATGGAAAGGCTTTCATTCAAGTGCTATCCTCTATCTCCATAATTTTCAAAGATGCAGCAGTTTCAAGCTCCAGCTTTCAGGGGTCAAGGATCTGAACTTTTAACCTCAAGCCATCATCCCAGAAGTTGTCACCTTACGGAGAACACCTCCCCAGCTCCTGCAACACCCAAGAGGGAAACAAAGCAGAGGGGGTGTGAACTTCTTATCTGAGGACAAGAACAGGGAGGAACTTTTAGTAGAGGCTCCTGGCAAACTTGCCCACTTGAGAAGGTAACCTCTCAGAGGAAACGTGTTTTTGTAATTTTTCCCTTCTTGGATCCCCTGGGAGTCAATCAAGAGAAAGAAAGTGGGGGGATTCTGTCTGAGAGAGAGGGTGCTCCTCTGGGTGGGAGTCCTCACAGCGCTGTTCTCACATGTCTGAAGGAGTGGATGGAATGCCTTGGAGCTTCTGGAAAGTACTTCTTGTGAGGGAAAAGGGAATGAACTGGCAATATTTTCCCCAAGGATGAGAAGCCCAGGGGGACATGGCTATGGCCTTTGGGACTCCCCAGCATTGTCACTCCAAGAAAGGAAAAGACTTGCTCTGTCTGCCTCCGAGGCATACTGGGTGGGAGAAGCAGGAGACAGGTCTTACTCAGAAGTAAGGAGGAACTTGCTCAGTAGGTAATGCGCTGCCATCACTTTCAGCAGACAGGTGGCCATCAACACTTAGGAAGGAGAAGGTCCCTGCAGAGGCTGAGACTCTGTGGCTCCCTGTTTGGGCGAAGAGTCCCCTCAATAGGAATGAGGAGGTGGGAGGGCAGCCCCCTGGGGGCTTCTGGGGAAGGCTTAAACTCTCTCAGTGTCCTAGAGGAGGAACAAGTGCTCCAGGTGTGTTGGGCAGCTTAGGGGCAGGACCTTGCTTGTGGCTGGGACTAATCTTGACCTGCTGGGGAGGGGGACACAGCCATGAAAATGCTAAGAGCTGATAATAAATAACCTCCAAGGCTGCTGCTAGCCTGTTCCATCAGTTGCATGAATTAGAATCAGATGCTCCCTCTCTACAAGAGGATGGCACCCTAGTGCCATTTAGAAAAAGGGGCCTCAGAGTTCTTGTTGTGGCTCAGCGGCAATGAATCTGTCTAGTATCCATGAAGGTGTGGGTTCGATCCCTGGTCTTGCTCAGTGGGGTAAGGATCTGGTGTTGCTGCAAGCTGCAGCGTAGGTCACAGACATGGCTCAGATCTGATCTTGCGGTGGCTGTGGAGTAGGCTGGCAACTGGAGCTCCGATTTGGCTCCTAATCCGGGATCTTCCATATGCCTTAGGTGCAGCCCTGAAAAGCAAAAAACATAATAATAAATAAATAGAAAGAAAAAGGGTCCTCATCTGGGTGGACATAGCTGGGCAGGCAGCATGTGAGCTGGATTCATCCTCACCATCCCTTGTTAGGTGTATTTGATCAGTATACCACCTATACAACCGTACACAACAGCCCTGATAAACCATAATTGAGGGCTTAACATTTGCCAAGTTTTTTTTTTTTTTTTCCCCAGAAAACCACTTTGCCTCTATTAATTCATTCAATCTTCACAGTAGCCCAGTGACATAGGTATTGATGTCCCCATTTTATACTGGAGGAAACCAAGGTACCGAGAAGTAACATATTCGGAAGCTCGAATGCTAAGACCCAGTCACTGAGCAGTCACAGAACAAGAAGTAGATTGAGCTTCAAAAGCTAGTTTGATTGAGGCCCTCATGAGAAAGAAGAAAGATTGCTCTTTTCTGTCTCTATCAAAGGAAGTAATACCCACTCTCAGCTCAGAAGGAAGAAGATGAAAAGCTCATCTGGCAGCTGAAAGAAAGGAAGGAAAGAGGCAGGCCTGGCCCCAGCCTCCAATGGCTTGCCTTCTGAATTACTTGGTAGTATGAGGTGGCAAATCCAGTTTGGCGCCTGGCATGAGGGTGATGAGTAAGTGCTGCCTGGGTGTGGTGTGGAGGGAAAAGGCCCTACAGGGCCTCTGACCTGGGCAGCAATGGGCAATAGCAGAAATTTCTGAACATGCTGTCCTGATGCTATCCTGTCCAGTGGTGTTCACCTGCAAATGCCCTTCCCAAGCTCTTCCAGGAAGCCTTTCCAGAATGCCATTTCACAGCAGCATATACATTATCTCTTATTTTTCACTCTATACATCTCAGTACTTAATTAGCTAGAATCAAGCATTTTATTACAGACACTCTATAGACAGTATTTTAAACAAAATAAGCATCTCAGCCAATGAGAAAGTCATGATATCTCTTGGAAAGGGTAGGCTGGTGGCCAACACATTTCCCAGAAGGATGATGTTTACTCTACATCATGTCACCTGTCCCAGGGTCTTGCTCTTAGCTGTGCCCACTGGGAAATCCTAGCTCCGCAGTTTTTAGAAAGGTTTGGACTTGGGCTACTGAGTTATCTCAAGAGAGCTCCCAGAAGTGGGTATACAAATAAGATTGCTTGTGTATCAATTTGCAAGGAGACTTTGTCACCATCATGCAGACTGGGTGATACCTGGCAAGCCACATGGGAAACCATGGATCAGAAGGCAGCTTGTGCTTGGCAAGCTGGATTCAAATCAGAGTAAGGGACTAATGGTCCCATAGCATGGGCTCTGTTTGCTTCCTTGGCCCTCTTGCCAATGAGAAGATACCCTCAAGGTAGACCAGTACTCCTATGTATCTCCTTGGCCAGTCCCTTCAGTGCAATGTTTACCAGTAGGACTTCTCCCTGTCCTCTTTCATAATTTAGCAGTTTTAACTTTACTCACTTATTTAGTGCTTTATAAGCATTAGCTCCCAACTACATTGAGTTGCATTTGCACAAGTTAAAGAACCACTATAAAATTTTAGGGTTGTAGGTTCAGACCACAGGGGTAAATGCTATCTGCTATGTGCAAATCAAGGGGATGGTCAGATGGATGGGTCAACCAGAAGTCAAGGTAGAGCTGATGGTCCCCAATCAGCACGGATGCTCGAGGAAATGGAAGCTCCAATTACTGTAGCCCCTGTGTGAGCCTGGGGGTGAAGCAGTCCTAAGGCAGTGCTTGCTTTGGCTGCCTTAGCCACCTGGCCTGCCCCACTGGCCTCTGGATTTAAAGCACTGTTCCTGCTCTCAGTCCAGACCTGGCTCATCTTTAGTAAGCCACAGCCTCCAGGTGCCCCAGAGCCAAGAAGGAATGACTCACAAGGGCTTTGGAGTAGGGCAGACTGAGATTGAGTCCTAGCTCCACTGTGCAGGAGTTAAGTTTCCTCAGTAGTTGGGCAAGTGCTTTGACTATTCCAAGCTTTGATTTTGTCAGGAAAAATGGGGGTAACCCCTCACAGGGCCTGCGTAGAATGCACTGAGCACAGTGCCTGGCGCAGAGCAGCATCTGGCTAGTAGGAGCTCTTAAAGACAGTAGAGGTCATTCGAACATCTACATTCTCTGCCAGATGGGGACGCTCACTTCCCCATTAATGCCCCTGTTCCCTCCTCTGAGGCCTGGGCAGAGGGCCAGGCCACAGGGACCCAGGTGGTGAGAAAGAGATCATTGGTACCCTTGCATGTGGTTCGTTCGTAGCTGAGGACAAAGCTGCCCATCCTGACTTTTCCACCATTGCTGGGGGAGGGAAAGTCAGGTTTGCTGTGTGGTCTGAATCGGTACCCAGAGGCAAGAGAAGGATGAGAAGTTTCTCTAGGAGAGGAAGGAGGATCATTTGGGAGCTCCCCAGAGGTGTGCAGGATCCTCCTGAGCAGTTTGGGCCCTGTGACATTGTCCTGTAGAAAGTGCTATCCCCCTCCATCCATATGACTTACCCTGTGACATCAGTGGAATGGAAGCACCTCATAGGTGACATCACTGTTGCCCAAGGCAACACCTCCACCTTAAGTTGGACAGGGAGGACCAAGAACCACCCAACTGTAAGACACACTTTGAAGGGAAGGAACACAGGAGGTATGACATCCACGGTATGTTTCTCAGAGGATGGGCCAGGGAAGAGGGTGGGGCCATGAGCCAGTTGGTGGAGGGTCTTTGGGCCTTGGATCTAGCCTCAAGGGAACAGGGCACAGAGCTGACAGCTGCTGTCTTGCTTAGTTCTCGGAGCAAAAAGCAAGACTTCTAAGGGTTTCTGTGGCTCCCATGGCTCTGGGCCTCCCTTCCACAGCCTGAATCAATCTGTGAAGGGAGTGGTGCAAGAGTAGGCCAGGGCAGTGATGGGGGGTCAGAAAAGTGGCTTTCCCTTCTTCACTGACACCCCCAAAGGAATGTGAGAAACAAGAGCATCCACATCCTTCTATGGGGGCTGACTTAAGAGGGAATCTTCACTCATTGATGGAGTGAGTATGTACTTCGTATGCATCTAAGATGTGCTAAGGATTCCGTGTCCTCAGAGAGCTTTGTGATCAAATGTGCACAGAGGAGGAATGTCTGGAATCCACTGACCCAAGAGTTGGTACCAGCTTGAAATAGAGGCAAGGTCTCAGAGTTCACCTCTAACCCAGCTCTGGCATCCCCAGGGAATTCTAGGTGGACTAAATGAAACTGGAACTCCCTCCCCTGAGTAGTTCATGAAGGAATTCAGGGGTGTCTGAGCTATATCTGAGATTTGGGGAGTGGTGTTAGAACAGCCAGGGGTGTCCACGGTGTCCTGCCAAGGGACAGAATCCCACAAAGTCTTGAGTGTCAAAGGGGAGAAGCAACAGCCAGATCACCAATCCCAGGTCCCCTCCTGCTGCCACTGGCTCTGTGATATTAACAGATGGGGGCTCAGTCTCCCAGTCTTTTTAATGGGGACAGTAATATTCAGAGCACTTTGAGATCCTCAGATGGAAATCCCTAGAAAAAAATTCAAAGCTCACAATTTCCAACTCACTTCCAGGTGAATAACACTGGGACACTCACTACTGCTCAGCTTCCCATGGAAGCTCTCCTGGACTTTCTCCCTCCGGGTAATTTCCCTGCAGCAGATGCAGGAGGGTCTCCTAAAAGCTGCATCAAACCGAGGGGACGGCGTGGTCAGAATTTTGGCCCTGCTTGTTGGTGCAAAACCATGTGCTCATAACAAACTCTTCTCCTGGGATCCTGTTTCAAGAGCCTTCTTAGGAGCAGTCAGAGGACCCGCCTGAAGTTCATGAACAGGTCCTTTGTTTGCAGAGACTTTGAGAGTCCCTGAGGGAGGCGGGATGTAGCATGCCTGGGCTGGAGACAGCCCCACACCCACACCCACCCCGAGCACTGCCCGCCCCGCCCCGCATCCCCCCAATGCATGTTTGCCTCTTCCTCCCAGATGCCTCCCCTCCAAACACAGCCCCCAGGCTCAGAGAAGCCCTCACTCCCTTTTCCTCACCCACTGCAGAGGAGGTTTCCTGCGCTTTTGGCTGAAAAGCCAGCTCAGATATCCCAGTTTACACTCCTTGAATCTCTGGGTGGAAGGAGCACCATTAAGTCTAACTCACTGCTTCATGCCCAGATAGCACCTAAATTGTAACCTGCTTTTCCCAACACAGTACAGGGAAGGAGAGCCCATAGATGCCCATTTAATGTTTCATGGATACCAAGTCACTGAGTAGCACTGTATCCTGGGAAGTTGGGAGACTCGAAAGTCGGACAGTCCCGGGTTTGAGTCCCAGCTCTGTGATGTTGAATGAGTGGCCTACCCTCTCTGTGCCTGTTTCTTTATGAGAATAGGGCCTCCTTCAGAGGTTTATTGTGAGGTAAAGCATTTCGCACAATGCTTACATTGCAGTAAGTGCAGTGCATTGGTTGCGCTCCTGTGGCTGTCAGAGGCATGTGGCTGGTCTGGTGCTCTCCAGAAAGAGAATTGTTAGTTACTCTAGCAAGGGCTGTTTCTCTCGTCTCTTGCCTAATTTGCACCGAACCCTGTAGTCAGTCCTCCATGTGTCTTCCATTTCTATAAGGCTCTCAAGCAAGGAGGTGGGTGTCAAGGAAGGAGGCAGCTGGGGGTCAGATGTTCATTCCTGGGTCTTTTTCTTGGTCAGTGTCAGTAGTGAGTCAGGTGCCTTTAGATGAAGGCTGTCCGGACCTAAAGTGGCTCTGATCTGTCTCTAGGGAAGCATCGGGAAGGGTTTTTACTCACATTTCCTGAAGTGCTTACAGTGTTAGAGCTTTGCTTTTCTGATGGGAGGGTGCCTCTGAGGAAAAAATGTACAAGTTACTTCATCCAAGAACGGCCCACTCCACTCCCTTGTCAAATTCCTGCTCCTGGGAGGAAAAGCACTGAGGTTCTGTTCCCAGTCCTGATTCCTTTTAGTCATTCACTTATTCATTCATTCATTCAGCAAGAATTCATTGAGCGCCTGCACTTTTAATGCTGAGCATCAAAAACCAGGAGTTCCCATCGTGGCTCGGTGGTTAACGAATCCGACTAAGGAACCATGAGATTGTGGATTCAATCCCTGCCCTTGCTCAGTGCGTTAAGGATCCAGCATTGCTGCGAGCTGTGGTGTAGGTCGCAATCATGACTTGGATCCCGCATTGCTGTGGCTCTGGTGTAGGCCGGTGGCTAGCCTGGGAACCTCCATATGCCGCAGGTGCAGCCCTAGAAAAGACCGAAAAAAAAAAAAAAAAGAAAAGAAAAGAAAAAAGAAACCAGCTCTGAGAGTTCCGGTTGTGGCTCAGCAGGTTATGAACCTGACTAGTATCCATAGGGATTCAGATTCGATCCCTGGCCTCAGTCAGTGGGTTAAGGATCCGGTTTTGCCACAAGTTGTGGTTTAAGTCACAGGTACAGCTCAGGTCCTGTGTTGCTGTGGTTGTAGCGTAGTCTGGCAGCTGCAACTCTGATTCAACCCCTAGCCTGGGAACTTCCATATGCTGCAGGTGCAGCCCAAAAAATCGTTTTTAGAAAAGAGAGAGAAAGAAAAGAAACCAGCTCTGGCTTCTCCTCAGCACTCAGAAGGAGCGGAGGACCTTTCAGTGTTGTTGCTGCCAGATGGGCAGGAGGGAGCAGTGAGCTTCCCAGGTGCCAAGCTTCCTGCTCTCCTTCTGGGCCTGCAGAAGAAAACAGGGAGGTAGAGAAAACTTAGCCCTGTCCCCAGGTTTCTGGAGTTGCTGCAGGGATGTGTGCCACGCCCTCTTCCTAGAGGAGTGCCTAAGATGCACCCAGCAGGATTTAACAAGTCAAGAGGCAGACCTGGCCTCATCACCAATACCAGTGCCAATACCAATGTCCTTTACAGAGCATGACTATGTGACTGCCAGGCCAAGTAGGTGCTGATGTCACAACAAGTAGGAGAGCCAGGATTCAAACCCAGGCCTCCGATTCCAGAGTTTGGCCCCTTCGCTACTAAGCCTCTCCAAAGTGTTAAGCTCTTCTGAGCTGAAGAGCTTTGGACTTTTTCTTTCTGGGCAACCTTGGGGTGGAAGTATGTCCGGGTGAACTTGGCAGTATCCATGACTGCTTACAGCCAGCCCCAAGCTGACCTATCACTGCTTTGAACCTCCTTTGTGCTGGGCACAGCCTCGGGCAGGTGCCAGGGCAGGGCATCCTCATCATCACTCCGTCGCTGTGGCTGGAAAACCACATGGTGGTAGGTCGTTGTTTTGTATCATTCACGGAGTGGGACTCTGTGTTCACAGATGATTCTGGGGTCATTTTCTAACTGCTCCCGGCCTTCCCTAGGCCCCCTGCTTCCCCTGGAGCAGAACTGGCTTGCTCTGAGTGATGCGCCCTGCTGTGGGAGGACAGGCCAAACACCAGCGCCAGCTCTGCTTTCAGCCCAGGTCCCTGCAGCAGAGAGCACAGCCAAGAGGCTGACCGCAAGCTCTTAAGTTTTTTACAGCTGGGTTGGCCCCCTTCTTGCCTTTGCGTCTCTTGTTGTTCCCCTTTATTAAGATAAAAGGGGTTTTTAGATCTTTGCAGTCACAGAGCTTGTGACTGAGAGTGTGTGTGTGGGGGGGTGGCAGCGGGGAAGGGGGAGGCCCAGCGTGTGCTTCGCTTCTTCCCTTTCTCCAGCCCAGCTGGGCCCCAAGCCTCAGGGGACCAGGATGGGAGCACAGGCTGGGATTTCACCATGTGGGGGCCAGAACTCCACTAAGCCAGGAAGGGAGTAACAGGAGTAAGGGTGGGGAAGGGGAGAGAGTGGGGAACCCGCCTTTCTGTGGCCAAGGAAAAGCCCCCCCTCCCCCCCCCCTCCACCCCCGGGGTCTGTCCCTACATGCCTAGGAGGCCAGGTTGTCTTCCTGAGCTGGGATCTCTTTGTTCCCATGCCTGGATCACAGGGAGGGGGCTGCTGGGCCCTGGCCATCTATTGAATCCCATCCCTCCTCAGCTCAGCTCTGAGAAGGGGGAGGCCTTGTCTACTCTTTGTTGTCCTTTGTATTTACTCTCTGGTTCCTGCTCCACCCCCTGAAGTCTCCTCCCCTAAGCCTGTGTGTTTGCACTTGTCTGGAGCTTGTCTGGAGCCTGCTTTCCCGCCCCCTGATGCAGATGGCCCTCCCTGCCCTGTGGCAAGAGTAGGCTTTGTCTTGCTATTTTGCTGCTGTGCTTGGAGGCCTGGGGTGTCGAAAACATCAGGTGACAGGAGACACAGGGGACAGGTTTTAGGAACCCTGTTCTGCCTGCCCTGACGTGAGTGTTCTTGTCCGGACGTGTAGGCACTCCGGTGGGTGAGATGGGCACCCCTGCAGGCAGAGGGGAATTTCCAAGAAACACAAGTTCAAGCCATACCAGCATCTGACAGTCATGAGGGCTGCTTTGCCCATCTCCTTGGGAAATAGTTAGCACAGTGCTTCTAGTGTTAAAATGAACCCTGTGATTTCAGGTCTAGAAATCTGTCGTGCGGGCGGGGGGCAGGATCAAGGGAGAAAATGCATCCTTCCTAAGAATGGAGGACATTTATAGGGGGCTTCTTTGGAAAGTGGTGTCTCCAGTGTGTGTGAGCTAGTATGTCCCCAAGATCCCATGTGTCCTTAACACAATGAGCAGGCAGCCCTGTGTTTGGTTTCTGCCTGGAGCTCTGCAGAATGTCAAGGCAAACAGGCCTGCCTTGGCCCTAGAGGAGCCCTCATTTTGGAAGGCAATGGGATAAGATCAGAACTCAGGTCGGCAGTGCTCTGTGATGAAAGAGCAGCATGGGGTGCTCAAGGGTCTAGAGTCGCTGGCCTGGCCTGTCTGGCTCCTCTGCTCTCTTCCTGCTTGTGTCTCCTTGAACAATCGCTCAATCTTTCAGCACCTTGGGCTCCTGCCTGGGGAAGGGGGCTGCTGCACAGGCGAGAAGAGCTAAGAATAGAGGCTTGGGGAGCAGGGTCCCTGCTAGGGGCACATCTGTGGAGGCACCATCTACATAAGGCACCAGATCCAGATGCCTGCCAGCTCTCAGAGGGGCTTAATAAATCTGCTGTTTCTCTCTCTTTGTTCTTCTATGCCTTTTAAGAAAGGATTGGTCTCAGGATTTGGGGGAGGGGAGGATAGGGAAGACATGAAGCAGTTTCTGAAATGGGCTGCCTGTGAGGCCCATTGGGTAGGTAGGCTTAGGTGTGGACATTGCAGGAATAGTGGGGAAGTCAGTCTATCTAGGTGTTAAGAAGACAGCTGAGAACCTGAAGGGGCTGGGGCAGGCCTGAAGGGAGCCGAGGGTCCCTCTAGAGCTGACTGGGACCAGGCGCTGAATATCAGCCTTAAAGTTCGGACCTGTGTCTCATGGGCCCAGGAACTCCCTGCAGCGAGGAGGGGAGCCCTCCAGGGCCAGTTCTACCTGAGGGAGCTGGGAATTAGGGAGAGCTCAGAGGAGCTGATTCCAAAGGTCCATGCCAGCCAGGTGGGAGGGCCCCATCCATGTGGAATCCCCAGGCCCTAGTGCAGAGCAATGGCTGGGGAGGCTGGCGGTGCCCAGTGGAAATGGGAAAGTCAGTGGGGGAGCTGGGAGGGGAGGTACCTGGTGCTTTGAGACTCCCTCAGCCTCCCAGGGCTGCAGTAACAGACCACTAACATGGCAGCTTAAAACAACAGAAATCTACCCTCTCATAGCACTAGAGGCCTGAAATCTGAAATCAAGGGCCTCGAAGGGCCACACTTCCTCCAAACACTCCATGGGAGAATCCTCTCTTGCCTCCTCCAGCTTCCAGTGGCTCCAGGGTGTCCTGGGCTGTTGGAAGCATCGCTCCGACCTCTGTTACCCCCCTCCATTTCTCTTTGTTTTCTCCTTTTCTGTCTTTTAATGAGGAGCCTTCTTATTGGATTTAGGTTAATCCAGAGCTACCTCATCTCAAGATCCTTAATTATATCAGTAAAAACGCTTCTTCTAAATAAAGTCCAATGCACATGGTCTGGGGGTTAGCACCTGAACTTGTCTTTTTTTTTTTTTTTTTGTCTTTTCTAGGGCCACACCCGCGGCATATGGAGGTTCCCAGGCTAGGGGTCTCATCGGGGCTGTAGGCACCAGCCTATGCCAGAGCCACAGCAACACTGGATCCGAGCCATGTCTGCTACCCACACCACAGCTCATGGCAATGCCGGATCGTTAACCCACTGGGCAAGGCCAGGGATCGAACCCGCAACCTCATGGTTCCTAGTCGGATTCGTTAACCACTGAGCCATGAAGGGAACTCCTGAACTTGTCTTTTTAAGGGCTGCTGTTCAACCCACTGCAGTGGCTATTGGATTCGAGGTGCCCCGGGGAGTATGGATGAGAAAAAGGAGGGTGGGCCCTGACTCAGGGCTGCTAGGGAAACCCTTCCTTGTCTCTGTAACCTGCAGGCCTCAGTCTGTCTGTCCCAAGGCACTGTGATTATCCACTAGTCCCTGTTGGTTAGACCCTCTGCTGTGGGGAAGTCAGGCAGCATGGCCGGATGGAAGGATACCCTGTCCTTCCTGGGAGTTTGATGGTGCCCCTGCCTTCCGTTCCTCTTGCCCGCCAAGGGATACGCATGAGCTGCGATGGAGGAGCAGGAACAGGAAAAGGATGTGGGCTCTCCCACTGTCCTTCCTGCACCTGGGCTGGCCAGCTGCATGACCCTGGTCCAGAGGATGGGGTTGGCATCCTGGTGACTTTTTGGGAACTTCTCCTTCTTCCACAAGTGGACCTTGAGGAAAATGCATGCTTTGGCAGGTGTGGCTGGGCACCTTCGGTGAGTCTGGCCAGTCTGGCCAGGGGGGACAGCAGAGCTCACCTCAGTAGAAAGGCTGCTCCCCTTACACTGTACACTTTCCCACAGGCCCATCAGTAGGTCTGCGAGGGCGGGGTCTTGCCTCTCCACTCCCTCCCTCATTCTGTCCTGCTCCCCCATCCCCACCAGGGCCCAGTCTTGACTCCTGGGGTTTCCCCTGGGTTAGGGGAGGCAGTGGGAATCCAGCTCTTGGTCCTACAGACCCTAGGCCTTAGTCTGTAATCTGAGTGCTGCTGAGTGCATATCCATGAGGCCACATGGTCCCTTTCTATTTTCTCCTAGTCTCTGGAGAGGCCTTGGGAAGGCCTGTGTAAACCTCTTAGCAAAGACTGATTTTTTTTTTTTTTTTTGCTTTTTAGGGCCGTGTCTGTGGCATATGGAAGTTCCCAGGCTAGGGGTCCAATCAGAGCTGCAGCTGCCAGCCTACGCCACAGCTCATGGCAGTGCCAGATCCTTGACCCACTGAGCGAGGCCAGGGATTGAACCCACATACTAGTCAGGTTCTTAACCCACTGAGCCACAACAGGAACTCCTGGTTATAATTATTCTGAGGATGGCTGCTGGGACCAACTGGGAGATACTGGAATAGAGTCAGCACTGGGACTGGGGAGGCAAGTTGAGCCAGGAGTTAGTTCAAGGGGTCTTGGGGGCAGAGGGACTAGAAGGTGGTGGTATGATCAAGAAGGAGAGTGAGAAAGAGAGTCCAGGGGTCAAGGGCAGTTTTGAGGAAAGCTTGGTGGGGAGGCGGGTGTGGCAGTGGGCAGGAGAGAAGAGGCATGTGAGGGGCTGCAGACAGGGGCCCACAGCTCTGGGTGGCCCCCTGATATTTTCTTTGCCTCACATGGTTTTTAAATTTTTTTTGAAAGAGTAGACAGTATTGTGAAATGGAAAGATTTTGATAAAATTCAGATTTCTGGCTTCTCTTGGGGGAGAAAAAAAGATTGCACCATGTTGGGTGCACAGAGCATGCAATATGGTAGCTTTGACTATGCCCCACTCCTGCTCCAGACATGTCCCCCACTGCCACTTCTGCTCCCCGGGAAGCTGGAAGGAGATAAGGGAAGGAGCCCAGGAGCCATGAGGGTGGCAGATCCCAGGAAGGTATGCCTGGCTGGTGGCCAAGACCCAGGACCTGCTGGGGGAGGGGTGGAAGGTGACTGGGGGAGGCAGGGATGCTGCAAAGACACTCAGAAGAGGAGGCCCTCAGGGCCCAGAACCGCACTCTTTCTACCCACTTTCTCAATTAATTTTTGTTGGTCCTCTTCCTTCCTCTTTCCTCACTTCCTTTCTTTACCTGCCCCTCCCTCCCCTGCAAGTGCCCAGGTCCCACCCCAGTGCCACGTAGCCTCCTCCTCCCCTCCCAGTCTCTCTCCCATCCCCCTTTCCCATCTCCACGTGAGGTGCAGATAAAGAGAGACCTCAGCCTGAGATGCCTCAGTGGTGGGTGGTGGCCTTGCCCTCCCTGGGCCTTTCTCCTCTCCAGCCCAGGAGCTCCATCCTGGAAGGGCAGAAGCCAAAGCCTGCAGAGCTGCCCTTATGGAACCAGAGTCTGTCTGTCCCCTGGTCCTGAGTTAGGCCACAAGGAAGGAGTATGTAGAGTCCCATCACTCACACAGCCAGCTGTCTCCTCCCAAGGATGTGATGAGCCACCTCCCACTGACACACTGGGTACCTGCAGGTGCACAGCCTCAGGTGGTGCCTGGAGGAGGTAGGGGTGGGGGTTGGGGCAATATTCAGCTTCAGGACCTCACTGGAGCTGTAGGTAGGAAGACAAGGACTGATGGATCAACTGACACAGTAAAGAGCAGGAAGGTGGCCTGATCTGCAGGGGTTCGAAAAAGGGCAGGCTCCCAGGAGAAGGGGCCCCTGAGCTGGCCGTGAAGGTGGGTGCTATTGCACTCTTCCAGGAAGCTGGTCAGACTCCAGCATGGGGCATGGGCTCTGCTAGAGAGAAGTGTGGAATCGGGGATGAGACAGACAGGCTGGACCAAGGAGGAACACCCCGCCAGGGCTCAGACAGGCTGCTCCTGGGGCCCAAGTTCCAAACCAAGACTGAGGGTCAAACACGTGCTCCACACGCATCCTCTCTTTTCTCACAGTCCTATTTCTCCAAGGCCTGGGAAGCTTGAGGGACAGCCAACTGATGATTTGGTGGTCGCCACTGGCAGTGGGGGTGGGCAAGACTCACTCAGTTTCCCATCAGCTCCTGGAGAGCGGAGGAGGGGAGGCAGAGGGAGGGAGGCAGATCCATCACATACTCAGACCAGGGCATCTTAGAGGCCACTCAGGGAACCTCCCTGACCATCATTCTCTTCGTAAGATGGGGAAGTTGCAACTACCTAGCTGGTATCTGAAAATCCAGTGACAAGACACAGGCGGAGTACTTAGCTTCCTCTTGGGTGTTAATGAAAACTTCACCCCTCATGACACCTCTCCTGTCTGTGAGGGTCCACAGGGTGATGTCTAGCCTGCCTGGACCACTTCCACCTTCACCCACCCTCCTGATCAAGTGTGTCTCCTCTTTAGGCCTCAGTTTCCTCATCTGTAAAATGGAGCTTAAATGAGCACATCTCTAAATTCTGACTTTCTTAAATTTGCAGATTTATTTTCCCCAAACAACGTGTATCTCATTAGCCAGGACTGAGAAACCCTGGCACTGGGCCAGGCGCACAGGAGGGGTTCAGCCCAAACTTATCGACAGTTTGGGTCCCTTGGCCCCTTCTTTCTCAGGAGTCCCAAGCAGTGGGACCCTAAGCAATACGAAAGGGATTCAAGTCACCCCATGGGGCCTGGATTACAAGTGCCCTCCTCGGCCATCAGTCCACCTCCTTTTTCCATTTTGTAAGCACACAACAGCTCTCCTTTTGGCTCTGAAGATGACGAAGGGCCTGAGCTACTTTTGCTGTGCTCATTAGCAGAGGTAATTGTATCTGACATGCTAGGGGCATGGGGCAAACCCTTAGTAATCTCTGAGATCTGGGCTACAGTGACACTGCGGGAGCCCCACCCTCCTCCTACCCTGAGGCCTACCTGGCTTTGAAAGGGGTGGTTCTAAGACTGAAGGAGGCACTAGGACGGAGTTTCTGGCCCCACCCCTGGAATGGCTGGTTAGCAGGTCTGGGAGGGCACTTGAAAACATGCATGTCTAACAAGTCCCCAGGGGAAGTTGGTGACACTAAACCTGTGACCACCTTTGGAGAACCACTGTCCCGGGGTGCTGCCAGGCTGCTGAGAAAAGTGTCCCTGCAGCTGAGGCTACGGTGAGCCAGCCCTTGGGGGCAGATGGGTGTTGATGAACACCTTGTAAGTAAGTCTCCACCTCTTCTCAGTTTGTTGTAGGAATTCTGTCTGGAAGGAGAGGGTATGATGGTGGATGTGGAGCCAAGCAGGTGGGCTCAGGGAAGGTCTCCAGACAAGGAAGATCCCCCCTCAAAAGATCAGCAATGAAACTCCCTCTACGATGTTGTAGCCTATTGCTCACAGCCGATGATGCCCCAGCTCATCCTGCCCTGAGAGGGTACTCAGTGGCCATCTGCCTCCCTCATGGATTATGGTGTTTTTACTACTGAGGATTATGCCACACTCATCTTTGTGGGCCCTGTAGCACCCAGCATGTTCCTGGCACACAGTAGTGCTTTGTAACTATAGCTTGGACAGAACTTGGGCTTTGGTGGAGGCAGAGTAGGCTTTCTCAGCCCAGCTGTGCCTTTTCTAATCGTATGACTAGGAAATTACTTCTCTTGGACTTGGTTAACCCACCTGTGAAAGAGGGATCACACCCACAACCCACAAGCTTACAGGAGTCACTGTGTGCAGTGCCCAGTGCATCCTAGTGAGATCTTGATAAACAGAAGTGTGTCACTATTATCCAACTCTCAGTGGCATTCATTGAATTAATTCTAGTGGTCCTAGGGGGCTGCAAGAGTGAAGGACCCACAGAAGAGAGGGTACAGTTTGGATTTCTCCCCCAGGGTCTGGGGCTTTGGGCCAGGCTCAGAGTAAGGGTCTGAGTAAACCATTGGTCCAGGCCAACCACCTGCAGCCCTCTGCCCCCATGACCCTGGCTCTTTGCCAGGCTAAGTTTAGCCGTGACCTTCAAGGGCCGCCACGGTCTGTGGGCAGGGGTGGGGGTGGAGAGGAACTCGGCAGGTTTCCTGCCTGCTTCCTGGCAAGGCCGCCTACGAAACCCTCCAAGTGACCCAGGTTTATTTTCAAAGCAGAACCCAACTGGACGTCTCAGACTACATGTATGGGGCGGCCTGGTAGAGGTGAGAGCTTTGGGCCAAGGCAGAGGTGAACATCCTTGAAATTAGGGGAAGAGGGGCCCTTTGGTGAGGCATGTGTGCGCGCGCGCACGCGTGTATGTGTGTGTGTGTGTGTGTACATGTGCACAAACATGCATGCATGTGTCCATGGTTTTGTGAGAAGCTCCCGGGTATTGTCCTGTCCCTCTGATCTCTAAAAGTCCAGATTTTCTCCCCTCATTCTTCTGACCCCCACGGCAGTGCTCCCTGTGGCTTGGTTTGGGGAGGGGAAGAAGCAGAGGCTGAACTCCCTGCTGGCACGGAGCAGCAGCCACCCTGCTCTCCATCACTTAGGTGCTCAGGCAGAGCCAGACCGTGCAGAAGGTATCGGGAGCAAAATGACAGCTGGGATCCCATCCAGTCCCTGGAAGGGAAGGGATGGCTTGCACAGGGAATGAGTCAGAAGCAGCTCCACCTTCAGGAGGATTCAGGGCTCCAAAGGCTTCTCCCTCTTTGCTGGGGGGCAGGGTGGACTGAGTGGCGTGCCAAGGGGACAGCAATCCTAGGGGAGGATTTTATGCTTTCAGAGCACTTTTGAGCGTGTGTTCCTCCACCCCAGGACTTGGGCAGGGCTGGTGTGTGTGACAGGTGAGAAAAGAGGCCCATAGAGGCCAAGGGGGAAGGAGCTGGTGTTGTAAGGTCCCTACTCTATGCCAGGCACTGTGCTCAGCACCTGAGATGGATGGTATTGCTTAACCCTCCTTCCCCCATCACCCCACCCAGAAGCAGGGCCTGCTATTAACATCATCTCACAGGCAGAGCAGTGGAACCCTAGAAGCTAAGTGACTCACCCACGACTCCTCAGCAAGGAGCAGAGTCAAGGTTCAAACCCAGGCCTGTCTGCTTCTATAGCCCAGTCTCCTTCCTATTTCTCCCGTGCTCCTGTTGAGTCTTGTTTGTAACCCTACTGTTATCAGTGTCCCTGGGACTGCCTTACATCCTGCCAGGGTTCCTTGTAGGGACATCTGTGTGGCCCACTGTATCACAGACCCCTGCAGGCAGGTTCGACTGCTCACAGCCACCCTTTTATAAGAAAAACTGCTTAGGAGCAAGCACTTTGCTGAATGCTTTCTATGCATTATCTCCTTTAAAACAGCAAGTGTTATTCCCATTTTACAGATGAAGAGACTGAGGTTCTGAGAAGTTGAATGCTTTGTCCAAGGTTACACTATCTAGCAGGGGCACTTGCTGGACGCTAACCCTGTCTCCTCCAGAGTCCATCCTCTTAACCCCTCATGCACGGTATCCAGTTGCTCCAGTTGGTTTGGAGTTTTGAGCCTTGCCTGCCCCAGTACAGCCCATCATCTCCCAGCAGGCATGAGGATGTCCACAGGTAGCCCTATGGAAGCTGACAGGTAGAGAGGAGAGGGCTTCCCGGTCATAGGACTTGGTGACGGCACCCCTCCCCAGCTGGTGGCCTCCTACCCTGAGCTGGCATAGAAACTGACCTCTGGAATCAGGTATTGCCAGAGACTTTTACTGTGCCTTGTCAGCGTCTGCTGTGCCCAAGTGTGGCTGCCTATAGTACAGAGGCCCTGAAGGGCCTCAAACCCCCCAAATTACCTCCTAACTGTCTGCTGCCTGGTATTCTATTATTAGTACTCAGGCCTGTATCTTAAAACTCCGATCCACATTAGTCAGCCAACCTTGCAGTTTTCCCTTGGATCACCCTGGCCAAATTTTCCGCTGATGTTTTTCTAATGTGGAAACCAGGGCTGACATGTTTCTGCAATCATCCAGCAAGCTGCCCTTTGTCTTGGGGAAGCTGGCTACTCTTTCCTCACCCTACCTCCTTTCCAGTCTGAGACTTCCTTCACTTTCTTCTGTCCTCCATTTCTTCCACAAGAGGAAATGCGTAAGCACCTCAGAGTTCACCTCTGAGGCTTGAGCTTTTCTGCACACCAAATTCTGCTCAGCTGGACCCTCCCGCCACCCCACATTCTGGTTCCTGCTGACCAGGTGAAGTCACGTCTGAGCAGCTTTTGCCTAAGTGTGGCAACTCAGGCCAGGTACATCCTGGCCCTGCCCAGTAGAACCACAGAGGTGTCCTTACCTGGTAGCAGATACCTGCCTCTTGACACCATTAGGGTGAGAACCAGAACAGGCGGTTTTCAGGGTGCAAATTCAAGGTCGGGGAATGGGGCTTCTGTCACGTCTTGGCATGTATTAGGGCGAGGGGGGCGGTTCTTGTTCTCCAACAATGACTTCCTTAAACCATTTGTTCTCCTAGCTGAGGTCCCAGCAGGGAGTGGGTGGGGCAAATGTGGAAAAGGCCAATTGTTACTTCCCAAGATTCCTGCCAGGGAGAAGAGAGGGTATAATATAAGGCTTATAGTGTGAGAAAGTGCTTCTCAGACTTTAATGTGGATGCTATTAAAATGCAAATTCTAGTTCAGTAGGTCTGGGGTGGGACTCCCAGAGGTGTTGCAACTACCAGTCTGAATAGCAAGTATTGTAAGGGGTTAGTCCTTCCCTAAAAGTTCCTTAAAAATCTGTTTATCCTGGAGGAATGGTATGTCTCCTTTCCCAATAAAGAAGTCAGATTATTTATTTATTTATTTATTTAGTCTTTTTGCCATTTCTAGGGCCGCTCCCTCAGCATATGGAGGTTCCCAGGCTAGGGGTCCAATTGGAGCTGTAGCCCCCCCCCGCCCCCGCCCCGCCACCACCACCTATGCCAGAGCCACAGCAACGCGGGATCCGAGCCGCATCTGCAACCTACACCACAGCTCACGGCAACACCGGATCCTTAACCCACTGAGCAAGGCCAGGGATCGAACCCGCAACCTCATGGTTCCTAGTCGGATTCGTTAACCACTGAGCCACGATGGGAACCCCAAGAAGTCAGATTTAAAGTTCAGAGGACTCGTCAGAAGGAAGCCAATCACTCATTCACTCTGGTTGTCTCCTAGACTGTTCTGGGGAAAGACCCAGGACTAGCCAGGAGATCAGTGTCTGAATTTGGGGTAGGGTCTTCCAGATCAGGAGAGGTTTACAGTGGGGGAAGATAAGGGCTCAAGACTGCTTCAGTTACTGTTCAGTGAACCTATGCTGTGCACCATTCACTGTGCTGTGTATGCAGTTGGCATGGATCAATGCATCCATCTGGGTGCTATGGCTTTCCTTTTGTAAGGAAAGGAGGGCTGGGGCTCAGAGGGGTGCGTTAACATGCCTAAGGTCACACAGCTAATCAGTGAATGACAGAGCTAGCTTTGGAATCCCCCCCCCCCCCCCCCGATCTTCACTATGCTATACTGCACTGAGGAAACGGGCATTGGCTAGAAGGCATTCGCTGGGGTGAGAAGTGGATGTCTTATGCAGGACTGTTTTGGTTTCAAGTGTTGGAAAACACAAACTGACTTAAATAAAAAGGGAGTGTTTTGATTTATATGCATACACAGTCCAGAGATAACAGCTTCAGGCACAGCTGGCCCAGGGCGTCTGCTTCCTGACATGTTGTCATCTTTCTCAGGCAGATTCCCCTCCTCTGCCCCCCTCTTCTACGCAGCTAGGGCATCAGGGGCAGGTGTAACCCTGTTCCCTCAGCAACCCTAGGTAACCCCACCAGTCCCAACAGGTCCTACTTCTGTCTCGCACTGGCCGGAATAGGGTCATCAGCTCATCCTGCAACAAACACTGTAGCCAGTGAGGAGGAGCATGAAATAGTTTGGGTCTGGGTTAAATGCTCACCCCTTGAGCTGGGAGTGGGTTCATCCCCAGCCAAGCTATAAGGACTAGGAGTAGGAAAGGTGTGATTCCGAGGGAAAGTGGGGTACTCCTACCAGAAAGAGGACAATCTGGGTGGAAAGAAACATGTCCACCACTGCGGGCTGTTTAACCAGCATTGCTGGTGTGGGACTTCGGAGTTGTTTCCTAGGCTAGACTGCAGGTTGGGTGGGGAAGAACCATAAGACATGCATCAGCTGGGTGGGGCAGAAGTCGGTGGGAGGGAGCCACCAGAGAAGAAGTGGCATTGAAGGAAGTTCAGAATGACCATCGGTCTCTCTCTCCCTCTTCCCAGGAAAGCTGCAGCCATGGCGCTGGGGCTCTTCCGGGTGTGTCTGGTTGTGGTGACCGCCATCATCAACCATCCGCTGCTGTTCCCGCGAGAGAACGCCACGGTCCCCGAGAACGAAGAGGAGATCATCCGCCAGATGCAGGCCCACCAGGAGAAGCTGCAACTGGAGCAGCTGCGCCTGGAGGAGGAGGTGGCACGGCTGGCAGCCGAGAAGGAGGCGCTGGAGCGGGTAGCAGAGGAGGGCCAGCAGCAGAACGAGAGCCGCGCAGCCTGGGACCTGTGGAGCACCCTCTGCATGATCCTCTTCCTGGTGATCGAGGTGTGGCGGCAGGACCACCAGGACGGGCCCTCGCCCGAGTGCCTGGAAGAAGATGAGCTGCCTGGCCTGGACGGCACCCCCCTCCGGGGCCTCACCCTGCCCAACAAGGCCACGCTGGACCACTTTTACGAGCGCTGCATTCGAGGGGCCACAGCCGACGCTGCCCGCACCCGGGAGTTTGTGGAAGGCTTCGTGGATGACTTGCTGGAAGCACTGAGGAGCCTGTGCAGCCGAGACTCAGACATGGAGGTGGAGGACTTCATCGGCGTGGACAGCATGTACGAGAACTGGCAGGTGAACAAGCCGCTGCTGTGCGACCTCTTTGTGCCCTTCATGCCCCCAGAGCCCTACCACTTCCACCCAGAACTCTGGTGCTCTGGCCGCTCCGTGCCCTTGGATCGCCAGGGCTATGGCCAGATCAAGGTGGTCCGGGCAGACGAGGACACACTGGGCTGTATCTGCGGCAAGACCAAGCTGGGGGAAGACATGCTGTGTCTCCTCCACGGCAAGAACAGCGTGATGCGGCGGCCGGGCAGTGAGGCGGGAGACCTGCTGTGCGCCGGAGACTCTCCATACCTAGACACCATGCGGGTCATGAAGTGGTTCCAGACGGCCCTCACCAAAGCCTGGCACTGCATTGCCCACAAGTACGAGTTCGACCTGGCCTTTGGCCAACTGGACACCCCGGGATCCCTCAAGATCAAGTTCCGCTCGGGGAAGTTCATGCCCTTCAACCTGATTCCTGTGATCCAGTGTGACGATTCCGACCTGTACTTTGTCTCCCACCTTCCCAGGGAGCCCTTCGGGGACACCCCGGCATCCAGCACCGATTGGCTCCTGTCCTTCGCTGTATACGAGCGCCACTTCCTCAGGATGACCTCGAAGGCACTGCCGGAGGGTTCCTGCCACCTCAGCTGCTTGCAGATCGTCTCCTTCTTGCTCTCCAAGCAAAGCCGCCTGACCGGCCCCAGCGGGCTTGGCAACTACCACCTGAAGACCGCCCTGCTGCACCTCCTGCTGGCCCGGCGGCCCACCGACTGGAAGGCTGGGCATCTCGATGCTCGTCTGCACGAGATGCTCTGCTTCCTAGAGAAGAGCCTGCTGGAGAAGAAGCTCCATCACTTTTTCATCGGCAACCGCAAGGTGCCGGAAGCCCTGGGGCTCCCCGAGGCGGTGCGCAGGGCGGAGCCTCTCAACCTCTTCCGGCCCTTTGTCCTGCAGCGAAGTCTCTACCGGAAGACAGTGGACTCCTTCTATGAGATGCTCAAGAATGCCCCAGTGCTCATTAGCGAGTACTCCCTCCATATCCCCTCAGACCACTCCAGCCTGCCCCAAAAAGCTGTCATCTCATAGAGCATCCTTGACCCAGAGGACTAGGACAAGGGGCATCGCACATGTCCACACCCCTGGGGATATCCACAGGCTCTGTCCTGGAAAAATGATGGGCTTTGTAGGGTGCCGTGGCTCAGCCTTCCAGGGAAGCCAGACCCTATAGCACAGAGGAAACGGAATTCCAAGCCAAAGCTGGTTTGCTTTCGTGCCATTGGGACCTGCTGGTGAAGCTGTTGTCTGGGTTTGGGTACCGACCAACCCTTTGCAGCTTACTTTTGGATCACCACCAGTGGCTGAGGTGACGGAAGAGCTCTGTGAACACTGAGTTACAGACAATGCAAATATCGATTTGGGTGTAATTCTTTTTACATCCCACATCCAGTCTTTACTTGAATATCAACAAAGGAGCTACAGGAATGCTAACAGGGACCCATGTTAAGACCCTGCAGCCCTATTTTCAGTGATCCTTGGCCCCAGGCATCTGCAACTAAAGCACTAATAGGAGCAGATGTGGGAATTTACCGCGCTCCGTCCACAGCCTGCGCAAGAGGGGTCCCCACCAGGGCTGTTTTTTCATACTGTTTGTAGAGAAGACCTCGAGATTCAAGGCCCCAGTGGCTCTGTTGTACAGAAGTGGATACTCAGTGGCAGAGAGTTTAAATTGGCCGCTATTTTAGCTACATGTCTCACTCAGGGTGCACCCCCTTCTCTCTGCCTCTTCCTTGAGGATTCTGTGTCCTGAACCTTGTGGGTGCCACATACCCTGCTGGGTACACATCACAAAGCCCTTACCCCTTGTTATTCCTGCACAGCTGGTCTCCCTGACCACCAGGATGTGAGAGGGTGGGCACTGAAGATGGAAGGTGATAGAGAAAGAAGGGCATGGGGTGACTGGAGCAAAGGACAGAGCCTGGTACCCGAGGTGCTGGGGTCAGGGTGCAGTGTGGCCTCAGCTCAAGAAGGTTGGAGAGGTGAGGAGCGAGGGAGGCCGCAGCCCTGAGTTTCCCTCAGGGTTCCTATCCGAGTTTCCAGGGTACACCTGGAGGCAAGGTCTGCTGTAGAAACCCAGCTCCATCTGAAGGCCCCCAAATCTCCTTGGTTTTTCATTCCAGTGGGGCCCCCTCACTGCACAAAACCTACACCTCCATTCTGCATGGGCCTTGCTGGCCACACAGATGACCAGCACCCGAAGCACCTGACAGAGGCTCAGCAGACTGGACACATAGGAACAGACTGCAAGCACAGCCCTCAGACCTGAGAGAGACTGCCTTGGCACTGCTGGGCTTCTGTCCCCAGGCAGGCCCCAGAGCCTGTGGTCAGAGCTGGCCTCCGTCTCCAGGCCTGGTTGGGGCGGGCGGGGCTGGGAAGCCGCTCCCTCCTCCACTTGCGGCTTCACTGGCCCTTTGGGAGTTCCTCTCTTGGCATCGCCTCGGTACCCTTGCAGAGGCTGAGGAGGAAGCAGGAATGAGTGCTCTTCCCTCCAGAGTTGAAGCTGGCTGTGCCTCCCCGACAGCCTACCCAGTTCCTCAGGGGCATCGGGCTCCCCATGAACTGAAGAAAGGATCCTGTCTCTACCACAGGGGTGCTGTCACCTAGCGTCAGAGTGTTCTAGAAGATGGACGGTTTGCCTGACAAGGTTAATCCCCAGTGGTAGGCTCAGCTGTGATGGGGCGTGGAAGCCCAAAACTGGATTTGGACTGAGCAGCGCCTGGGTCTGCCCCTCCCCAGGCCCACATGATCTCCAGCCACAACCCTGAGCGCCCCTATTCCACAGGGATTCATTTCTAGAGTTGGGGAGAATTTCCTTATTTATTGTCATCCGTGCCTTGCCTTTCCCATCATCATCCTCATCTAATATGCTTTGACCCCAGCAACCAAGAACCAGCCTTCCCAAGCCAAGACCAAGCCTGACTCTCCCCTTCACTTCCAGGAGAAAATCCACTGAAAAATTACCTTCTGGCCTCTTGTTTATAGAGAGACAACAGCTCAGCGGCGAAATGGGGTGGTTTTTTTGTTTTGTTTTGTTTTGTTTTAATGCACCAAAGCTGCTTCTGAAGCAGAAAGCGGCGGGGCTCTTGGGTTTCATGCTGCCTTATTTATATTAAAGGAAGAATTAAATTCATGCAAAGAGTAGAAACTGGTCACGGTGTTTGTTTTTAACTTCAGGAAGTCTGAGGTTCCCAGGGCAGAACTGGGGAGGGGGTGGGTTTCCTATTGACAAGCAGAAGCTTTCACTCCCTTTTTATTCTTATGCTTTCAGAAAACTTTAAAAAAATAGCAAGATAGAATATTTCTGGCCCATCTTTGAGGCAGCCTGCAGAGTTCCAAAAAGGGCCTTTGAAAACCAGCTGTAAGGTGGATTCTAGCACAAAACCCTATTTCACAGAGCTGATGTGTGCAAAGAATGTGGGAATTAGGAATAACATGAAGCTTTTGGCTTGAAGGAGAGAGATTGTCTTTTAAAACAGAAGAGTTTTGGTCCTTTGCGGCCCTTAGGCCTTTGCACTAAGGACAACTTTCTCTGAGGACTCTCCTTCCCAAGGATGCTAGACTTTACACAGCAGTCTGTTCACTTACTGTACCAAATGCCTCCAGGCTGGTTCCAGGGCCCCACTGCAGACTTCAGAGGAATCTCTAGGAGTCAGGCATAGGACTCTGCATTTTGTCGAGTCCTCCAGGTAATGCTGGAAGTCCAAGAATCCCTGACACCTGGGGCATCGGGGAAGGCCTCATGGTACAGTGCTGCCTGATACTGTTTCTGGAAGATGGGCAAGATTGACCAGGAAAAGCATTTCAGCTGGAACCATGAAGTGAGAATAGGAAAGCATAACAGAGGTAGGCAATCTTTAAGTAGTACCTACTGTATGCCAAGCACCCTTTCAGAGTGGGGTTGGTGGCAGCTGTGGCAACAGTGGGTGAACATCCTGGAAATCTCAACTTAAGTCCCTCTGCAGACTGTGATTCAGAACATTCTCATGCTCCATCCGGTCTCCACCTCAGGGGAAGGAGTGGGAAGGTTGTTTGGTTTGGCCAGAGGACCACCAGCAGAGAGAGCCAAGAACCACCCAGTGATGGAAGTGTGTGCCTTCAGGTCACCTCACCGCCCCCTTCACCCTCCTCAGCCTTGCCCCTGCCCAGCACCCTGGAGGGACAACTTTCAGACTTCACTTTTCTCATTGCCATCCAAAGACAGCTTGTTTTTCTGACTTTTTTTTTTTTTAACAAAAACAATACGGTCATGATAAAAAAATTCAACCACTAACAGAAAAATTAAGTAACAGATGAAGTTCCCACTCTTGACTTGCCCAGCATCAACCAATAGGACGTCTCCTGCCTACCCTTCCAAAATCGTTCTATGTGTGTACATATCACATGTGTGGATGCATCCTTCTAGTTCTTTTTTTCTGTAAATTACGTCATACCATCTAACTTTTCTTGGACATCTTTTTTGAACATTTGTCTCTAACTCACTCTTCATTTTTTTTATTTTTTAATTTTTTTTTCTTTTTGGCCACCCCACAGCATATGGAGATCCAGGGACAGGGATCAGATCCGAGATGCACTTGCAACCTAACCCACAATGGCAACACTGGATCCTTAACCCACTGTGCCAGGCCTGGAATCGAACCTGCATCCCAGCACTCCCAAGACACCACCAATTCCTGTTGCACCGCAGGGGGAACTCCTCTAACTTAACTTATTCTGTAAAGTAGCTGCTTATCACCTCCTTGTGTGATAGATGTACCCTAATTTACCCATCCTCCCCTGAGGACCACTGAGGCATCTCCACTTTTTTGCTTTTACAAACAATGCTTTAGCAAACATCTCAGTTCTTAAAAGCCTTCTTTGAAGTGATTCTCTCCTGCTAATTGCTGTGTTCTGTGCTCACCAACTTGCTGTATATGGATTCACCAGCAAGCATCTTACTATAAAAATAAGAACAATCCCTTTCTTCTGGAACATATTCAATTATCCTGACTCCAGAGTGAGGGAAAAGCTCTTTTTTTTTTTTTTTTTTGTCTTTTTAGGCCTGCTCCACGGCATATGGAGGTTTCCAGGCTTGGGGTCGAATCGAAACTGTAGCCACTGGCCTACACCACAGCCACAGCAACACCAGATCCGAGCCATGTCTGCAACCTACACCAAGGCTCACAACAACACAGGATCCTTAACCCACTGAGCAAGACCAGGGATGGAACCTGCATCCTCCTGGATACCAGTCCAGATTTGTTTCCACTGAACCACGACATGAACTCCAGAAAAGGCATTTTTAACCAAGTACTCAGCAGCACAGCTCATGTTCCATCTTGGGTCAGATGCTGTTTATGGAACGGAAGTATAAGACAAAGGAAGGGCACTGTCCCCAAGGAACTGGGTCTATTAGGAAGACAAGTCTGATGGATCTAAGGCCAAGGACAATGAAGGCTGGTAAGTAATTGAAAGTGAAACGATGTGGTTCTGAGGGGAATGTGAGAGTAGCCAGATCAGCTTTGGGTTTGAGCTGTAGGCTTCTCTGTTATCCACACATCCCTTCCGTCCATCATTCATCCAGTCACGTATTCACATATTTGCTCCTTCACAAAACACTTATTGAATGGCCATCACTATGTGCTAGCTGCTAGGAAAACAAAGTTTAAGGAGACACTTTTTCTTTATACACAGGAAAATGTGAAGCGCCTCCCCAAAGAAAATCAAATCAACACGACTGTCATTCTGTCACCACATGCCTGTATTCCATTCATCTAAGCTCAGGGCTGATTAATTTCCTCCTGCACAATGTGGGGCCCCTGCTTTAGAGGTGAGTGGCCTTTTCTATCTCTTTGTTGTTCCTTTCCAGCCCCACGAAAAAAAACAGAAAATAACTGTCAACAACAATGCTTTCCCAGCAAGATAAACCTCAGAGATATTTCTTTTCTCAGAGGGAAAATGTAGGTCTTAAAAGTGCAAGGTGAGATTTGCAGGACAGGGTGGGGTGGGGAGTTGGAAAGAATTCAGTCCCATCTGTATCTTTAAAACCCACTCATCAGTGATGTTTAAGGTTTCTCTTAGGGTAACTTTGTTTAAAATAGAAATAGAAAGTAGAGGAGTTCCTCTGTGGCTTAGTGGGTTAAGGATCCCGCATTGTCACTGCTGCAGTGTAGGTTCGATTACTGGCCTGGGAACTTCCGCATGCTGAGGGTATGGTCAAAAAAGAAAAAAAAAAAAGAGGAAGAAATAGAAGGCAGAGACCCACTTCCTGCCACTTGTTACAAGCCACCCTTGGGCCTTCTTCCCAACTGGCCAGAGATGACTCACAGCCCCACCACCACATTGTTCACCTATTCCTGGAGAAAATTGAGCCATGTTAGACCAAAGGTCTCTTGGGGCAGTGGTTGGGCTTCCAAAGGCTGATAATGGCCTTGGATCTCTCCCAAAAGGCATGGCTAGTGCTGAATCAGCCACTCAGGAGTTGAACCTCAGGGAAGCCCCCAAGGTCTCCCAACCAGAGACAAGGAGTCAGCCCATACATACTCCAAGGTCCCCAATTCCCGATAGCCCAGAAGTCAGGGCCAACCAAGGTAACAGCAGAAATCTTCACTGGAGACAGATTCAGGGGCAAGGATCTTGGTGGCATTCAGCCCTTTTGAAAGATAGAGTTTCCACCAGAACGATTCCTAAGAAGCCCTCTCCACACATCCGTTTCCTCCTTGCAGCATTTGTTAATCCTCCAGACAGAGAAGCTCTTGAAACCCTACCCCTGCAAGACCAGACAAGACCACAAGCAGTGAGATTACTCAGCCTGAGTAGTCAGTGCTCCAGAGAGAGTAAAGGAAGTGAGGCCCTTGTCCTCCATGTGCCCTCTCAAACTGGAGGCCCATGAGGGACCCAGACCTCTGTCATGACAAGACGTGCAGAGACCAATGCGGCTGAGATTCCAGACAGTGCAGATGGCACAGGGGCTGAGAACTTGGGCTCTGTGTTTAAATCCAGTTATGCCATGTCCTAGCTCAGCAAGTCTCATAATTTCTATAAGCCTTGGTTTTGCCTTAGTTTCTTCTGTAAAATGGGAATGATAGTGTCCATCTCATAGAACCATTGAAAAGACTGAGTGAAAAGGGCACATGTAAAGCACTTAGTTTAGGGCTTGATGAATAATAACAAAAATAGCAGCAGTTATTACCCTTGCTCTTAGGAGGGCCCCTTACAGCCAAATTCCTACTTTGCGGTTTCCCCATTGGTGGTAAGGCTGTCCCTCAAGTACCCACTCGCCCCCACTCTGTGGCATGTGAGTCTGTCTTCTCTGGAGGCTCTCTTAGTACAGGGCATGACCTGCCCGACCTGTTTCCTCCACACATACCTTAGGGTCATGTGCATGCCCAGTAAATATCTGTGACCAAAGTGGGTCTGGGACACTGGCCTCAGTTTGAGAATAGGAAGTAGTCTCTTACCTTGACTCATCTGACCCCTCTGCTCTCTGTCCCTTTGCAGAACTGTCAGAGCCTAGACCAGTAGTTGCCATAGCAACAACAGAGCCCAAGAGAGGGTACCAGTCAGGGCATCCCTGATTCTCAAGAGACCAGGTGCTTTTTCTGGACAGCAAAGAGGGGAAACAGCTGTGACAGCTGCCTTACAATGAGCTCCCTGGGAGGCATACACCCCTTCATTCCATCACTCATCCAATCATGTATTCTCTCCTTCACAAAACATTTATTGAGTGGCTATCACTATGCCAGATGCTAAGAAAACAGAATTCAAGTGAAACACTGTTCCTGCCTTGAGGCAGGTTCCAGTCTAGAGGGAAGCAGAAGGGAAGGCAGGGAGGGCAGGAGGCAGGAGGGTATGGGTCAGAGGGAAGCAGAGGAGTGCAGAGGTTAAGAGCATGTCCTCTGGAGTCAGTTGCCTGCATTCAAACCCAGGCTTTGCCCATTACTGGCCATGTGACATCTGGGCAAGTTACTTCATCTCTAAGCCTCAGTTTACTCATATGTAAAATGGGGTAACTAGTGCTTACCTCAAAGACTCTGAGGTATCTTTAGTACATGTAAATCACGTGGCATGTAGCAAGCACTCAATAACCAGTAGGTTTTCTGTTGTTCTGGCTCTACCCCAGGTTCTGTCCTCCACATACCCAAAACCAGTTTCAGATTAGAGCTTCCTCCAGGGCTCCCTCAGCAGAGCCCTAGCTAACTCTGATTCCCCTGGCTTCCAGGCTAAGCAGCCCCACTGCCACTGCACCTGGGACTTCTGTGTGTACCTCATCCCCTGCTGCCAGCAGATTTTTCGGACAGTGTTCCAGGTAAAGTCCCCAAAGGGGTGTCTTCTGTTTGGCACATGAATGGCCAAGGACCACTTATTTAAGGATGGAATTTTGAGAATACCTTCTGCCCTGATTATTTACAGGATTCCTCAGTATTCATCCTAGTACTTTCCTCCTTGGGCAGAAATGCCCAGAAACACACACACACACGCACATACACACACATCCTTTGAGAGGTTTTCTAAATCCTTGAGCATAACCCAAATACTCAAGTATAAACCCAGATTTAGCAAAGGCTTCCCCGCCCTCCAGGCCTGAGCTGCTGGGAGGGGTGGTGCCACCGCTCAGGCTCCCCTGTGTGGGCAGTGTGGTTAGAGCCTGCGTTAGTGGTTTTGCCCTCTTTGGCTGACAGGCCTGTAAATCCTCTTTCTTGTTGGCTCCCAGCCCTCTGAGGGAGTCTGTCTGCTACTGACGAAGTGGACTGGAGACCTTTGCTATCTGTCTGCGAGGGGATTCTTGGTTGTGGTGGACATGACATGGCAGTTTCCTGTAGTTCTTGTCTGGAGCACGTGTGTAGTATTTTCCATGAGCAGCACAGCTCCAGGTGTCTTTGTGTTCCATGCAGCCTCCAAGCTGCCAGGTACCTGGGCAGACCTGTGTGCATTTCAAATCCCTTACACTTTAACCCATGGAAGGTGGTGATGTGCTCCAAGAGGGCAGAGAAGCTGGATTCTGAGTACTCCTCCATAACACAGGAGAGGGTATTTATTGTACCATCAGCAGCAACATGGCAGAATTCCAAGAGTCACAGTATGACACTAGGCTTGAGATTCGAGGAGTGCAGATGAGGGGAGGGAAGAAAGGCCCGGTTTCCAAGGGCTCACAGGTCATTTGAGACTAAGTCTGCACACATGAAGCAACCAGAAAACAATTCCAAGCTGTGGATCAAGCTGCATGCAATGTAGTACATCTTGTTTGACAAAGTGATGGGAGAATAAACAGAGTTCATGTCTGATCATCCACAGAAGCCTCACCATGAGAGTAGAGTTGCCCACCATTCACTGAGCATTTCCCCTGCAGGTCCTAAATCCTTACAGGGATGACCCCATCATTGTTCAGGGACCCTAGGAAACACGTACTTGGTGGTCTCATGTTCCAGACAAGAAACTGAAGCTCAGAGGGATTGAGCAACTAGTCCATGAAGTTTAATTAAAGTCAGAGCCAGGATTTGAACCCGCTACATCTGACCAACACAGCTCCCTTTTTATCCACCATGGCACACCATCTCTTTGCCCAAAGAAGGATTCTTACCTGAACTTGCCAAGAGAAAATCTAGTTGGGAAAAACAAAACAAAACAAAACAAAAAACCAGGCCGCTGCTCTGAAGATTAGAGAGTAAGGAAACAGCGTTTGCAAAGCCTCAAGAACTGTGACAAACCAGATGTGAGCAAAATGTTTGAAAAGACCAAATGTCCAGCCTTCCAGGGACTCACAGATGTAGACAAATGAGGAGTGGAGCTCCTGGGTGGGCACAGTGCTCAGTGGGCTGGGGTTGGGGAGGGGCCGGAGGCTAAGCAATGAGAAGACCCTTGGGCTGGATTTTTTTTTTTTCTTTATGGCCATACCATACGGCATATGGGAGTTCCCAGGCCAGGGACTGAATCCAAGCCACAACTGCAGCAATACCAGATCTCTTAACCCACTTTGCCAGGCCAGGGATAGAACCTACATTTTCAGAGCTACTTGAGCCACTCAGTCAGTTTCTTAACCCACTGCACCACGGCTGGAACATCTCAGGCTAGATATTTGGTTGGTTGTGCAGACTTTAGATAACAGATGGAACCAGGCTGACATAAACCACTGGACAGCCTGAGACAAAGCAGCAAAGATCCCCCACCATCAAGAAGGCCATTGAAACATGGATGAAACTAAAGAGTCTCAGACTAGGTGAAGTAAGTCAGAAAAAGGAAGAGAAATACCATATGATATCACTTATGTGTGGAATCTAAAATAGGGCACAAATGAACCTATCTATAAAACAGAAACAGACTCACAGACATGGAGAACAGACTTGTGGTTGCCAAGGGGGAGGGGGAAGGGGAGGGAGTGGGATAGACTGGGAATTTGGGGTTAATAGATGTAAAGTATTGCCTTTGGAATAGATAAGCAATGAAATCCTGCTGTATGGCCCTGGGAGCTGTATCTAGTCACTTAGGATGAAGCATGATAATGTGAGAAAAAAGAATGTATGTGGATGTGTGACTGGGTCACCTTGCTGTACAGTAGAAAATTGACAGAACACTGCAAACCAGCTATAATGGAAAAAACTAAAAATCATTTAAAAAATAAAAAAAGAGCACAAATGAACCTATCTACAGAGCAGAAACAGACTCACAGACATGGAGAACAGATTCGTGGTTGCCGAGGGGGAGGGAGAGGGAGTAGGATGGACTGGGAGTTGAGGTTAGCAGATGCAAGCTATTAGAATGGATAAGCAATGAGATCCTGCTGTATAGCACAGGGAACTATATCCAATCACTTGTGATAGAACACAATGGAAGATAATATGAGAAAAAGAATGTATATATATATACATATACTATATATATATATGTATGTATGTATGTATGTATGACTGGGTCACTGCTATACAGCAGAAATTGAAATAAAGTAAATCAACTATACTTTAATTTTTTAAAAAATCTTTTTTCAAAAAGAAGACCACTGACTTTGACAATAGAAATGTGGACCAGGTGGGATGCAAAGTGAGAAATTAAAGGAGAGATCACCCCCACCCTCACCCCAAAGCTCCAAGGAGCATTATGGAGGTGCACACAGGCAGTCCCTGCAGGACTGAAGAGGCTTAACCTTGGACTTGATCATTCAGGTTTAATCCACTCTAACACTCACATCCACTCTGCTATCTGACATCAGAGAAGTTTAGAGCTAGAAAGAATTTCAAGTAACTTTTACACACCATCAGCCACCCACCACTACTGCCAGCTGACCTGGCCACCCAATGCTCCTCCCACTGTGTCAGGATGTAACTGGACTCAGCCCAGATGGGCTCCAGTCCAGAACCTCTAAGGTAAAGAGTCGACACAACTTCCTCTGGTTCTGATGTGAATGAACATCATCTCTGACAAGGAGGTGCTTTTGATGCTGTGGTTTACACTAGTTTTCTCTTTTTCCAATCTGCGGGACATAGGAGACAAATTTCACCTGCTTTCATAAGATACACTCCCATTGTTAAAAGTGGGACATGGGATGATGGAAGACCCCTTCCTCTTTCACTGGATTTTTTTTAACCCTGATATTATTTATGCCCCCCCCCATAAAAGAAGGGGTATTCTGAAAACTCATGGAGCATTATTTTTCTCTTTTCTCCAGGCTATGCTTCTAGTTTCATCCAGAGGTTGACAACTCAGATTCCTCTGTGGCTCAGATGGGTAATATACAGGAATGAGACAGAAGTAGTGGAAGGCAGTGCAGGTGACCCTGGCCAGCTGCAGAGAGCATGCTTGGCCGAAAGGCTTTCACATCTCAAACTGGGCTTCAGGGTTCTGGCCTGCAAATTTCCTACTTTTCTCCATCCTTTATTTCCTGGATTTCCAAGCTTTCTAAATTAGCATGTGGAGCCCCAGAAGAGAACATCTTTGGTTTTGGCCACCCAGTGACAAGCCCTCTATTTGTTGTGTCAACAGCAGTCTTGGTCCCATGCCAAATACCGGGCAGCACACAGGATATACACCTGCAAAGTTGATCAATCCCTGAGTCCCAGGAGAGGCCATGGAAACAGAGCGAGGATCCCAGGGAAATGTGACTCTCAGACCTTACTCTGCATTGGCTCGGGTGCCATAGCAACAGAGAGCCCCATCCTGAACAGATGGCAGGGCAGATTGCCCAGTCAGGTGGCAACCCCCACCACCCCAACCCCACCCAAGCAGGCTTGCTCTGTCCAACTGGCATGAAGTCACAATGGTAACTATTTACATGAGTCAAAATCCGCCCAGAGGCAGCAGATGGTGGGGCCAGGCTGAGACGTGGGAGATATAGGCTGGTTTGGGCTGAATCAGAGGCAGCAGCAGCCGACAGCTCCTCCTTGGGCACCGACAAGTCCAAACATCACTCCCGCCACTGCCTGGTCCCAGCATGGCTGGAGGCTGGGAAAAGATCTGGTGTGACCAAAGCTGAAATGATAACAGGCTGATCCTGAGACCCTGAGATAAAACAGTATTGAACAGGACTGTCCCTCTCTCCTAAGGCATCTGCTGGGCTATACTTTGGGGCTTTTTGTCATCTCCAGTGGTGGGTGCTGCTGGAAGAAGCAGAATCTAGCCAAGAGAAGCATTCCTGTAAATTGGTGCAGCTATTATGGAGAACAAATCAAAGTTCCTTAAACAATTAATAAACAATTACCATATGATCCAGCAGTCCCACTCCAGGGCATATATTCAGAACAGATGAAAACACTAATTTGAAAAGATACATGCACCCCTATGTTCATAGCAGCACTATTTACAATAGCCAAGACATGGAAACAACCTAAATGTCCACTGACAGATGAATGGATTAAGAAGATATGGTATATATATAAACACATATATACAATGGAATACTATTTAGCCATAAAAAGAATAAAGTATTGTCATTTGCAGCAACATGGAGGGACCTAGAGATATCATACTAATAAGTGAGATAAGTCAGGCAGAGAAAAAACAAATATCATATATCACTTAAATGCAGAATCTAAAAATATGATGCGGGAGTTCCTGTCGTGGCTCAGTGGTTAACAAATCCGACTAGGAACCATGAGGTTGCGGGGTTCGATCCCTGCCCTTGCTCAGTGGGTTAAGGATCCGGCATTGCCGCGAGCTGTGGTGTAGGTTGCAGACGCGGCTCGGATCCCGTGTTGCTGTAGCTCTGGCATAGGCCGGTGGCTACAGCTCCAATTCGACCCCTAGCCTGGGAACCTCCATATGCCGTGGCAGCGGCCCAAGAAATGGCAAAAAGACAAAAAAAATAAGTAAATAAGCAAAAATATGATACAAATGAACTTAGTTACAAAACAGAAACAGACTCACAGACATAGAAAACAAATTTATAGTTACCAAGTAAAACCATAAATAGTATATACACACACTGCTATATATAAATAAACAACAAGGACCTACTGTATAGCACAGGGAAATATACTCAATATCTTGTAAAATGTAATGGAAAAGATGATGAAAAAGAATATTTTTTTTCAGATAAGCAATGAGGTCCTACTGTACAGCACAGGAAAATATATCCAATCTCTTGGGATAGAACATGATGGAAGATAGTATGATTTGAAAAAAGAATGTACATGTATGTATGACTGGGTCACTTTGCTGTGTAGTAGAAATTGGCACAACATTGTAAATCAACTTTAATTTTCAAAAATGAAGATTTTGGTACTAAGGTATAAAATATGTTGTGACTTAATCAGGAGTAGTCAGAATGTGGATTTATAAACTTCCATATTTTGTTTATTTATTGATCCTCTCTCATTGTGTGAGAAATGGGTCTGTGAAATCGAACTGGAGTTGAGTGGTTTTTTTGAGTCAACTGAATAAATATCAGAAAAGGAGAATATTTCCATAGTTTCTTGGAGTGGAGAGTAAATCTTTATATTAATAATCCTGTGAAGACTCAAATATTATTCAACTTTTCCTTCACTTTAAAAAGAAAAGGATATATATATATTATTTATATATATATATATGAATCACTTTGCTGTATACCAGAAACTAACACAACTTACAAATCACCTACACTTCAATTTTAAAAATATTTTAAAGAGAGAGAGACATTCCCACTGCAAGGCAAGCGGCTCCAAAGCTCTAGGTTTAAAATTTCATCCAAGACAAGTGGAGAGGAGTTCCCGTTGTGGCACAGGGGAAATGGACCCAACTAGTAACCACGAGGATGCAGGTTGGATCCCTGGCCTTGTTCAGTGAGTTAAGGATCTGGTGTTGCTGGGGCTGTGGTGTGGGCCGGCAGCTGTAGCTCCGATTCGACCCCTAGCCTGCGAACCTCCATATGCCACAGGTTCAGCCCTAAAAAGAAAAAAGAAAAAAAAAAAAAAGGAGAGAGATCAGGTGGTCCTGTGTCTTCGTCATTTTTGCCGTGTTTATCACCCACATGGCCCAGGGCTTGGTAGACAACAGGCAACCAGAGGCATGCATTGGGATGAATTGAAAGCATCCGTGACGCAAATCCAACAGAATGACCTTTGCCCGAGACTGGGCTGGGTTGTGAGTGCACTTTTTCAAGGCAGGATGTCAGTTACAGAACATTTTGTGAGCCATCCTGAGCCCTGACAGCACCGGTGAAATTCTGACGTCATTGGTGCAGGGTGATAATGGGTGTTCCATTTCCTGCTTTGGAATTCTTTTGGTCACAAGACCCTCGGTGTCTCCCAGGCCCACGGCCAAAGTTTGAGTGAGAATGAAACTTCCGCACACCCACAGGGACTGCAGCTTTCACTTGCCAACTGAAGAGTATTTGGACTTGTGTTTTCCTCCTTCTCGTCTCTAGCTGTCCGCCCACAAGGAAGTTGTGGAGGGTGTCAAACTGCAGTAACAAACCTCAGTGATGGGGTGGCCTTCATCTTCAACAGCATCATCAGCACCAGTAAGTTGGGCTGAAGGCACACAGGCTCCTAAAGTGTCCCCGGACGTTAGCACTGGGCAACTAAAGATTTCTAGAGAACCTTTAGACACTATGGGCTAGAGAGGTCATGCAAATGATTATCAGAAATGATTCTTGGAGTTCCCATCATGGTTCAGTGGAAACGAATCTGACTAGCATCCATGAGGACACAGGTTCAATCCCTGGCCTTGCTCTGTGAGTTAAGGATCTGGTGTTGCTGTGAGCTGTGGTGTAGGTCATAGACGCAGCTCAGATCCTGTGTTGCTGTGGCTGTGGTGTAGGCCAGCGGCTACAGCTCTGATTTGACCCCTAGCCTGCGAAACTCCATATGCCCCGGGGGGGGGGGGGGCTAAAAAAAAAGAAAGAAATGATTCTGTCCTCATGTTTATTGGGAGCCTCAAAGAAAATGAACAGAGATAGACTGCCCTACCAAAACAAGTGCTGCTGCAGAATCACAGCATGCTTGGGAATTCTGGATGGTGAAGAGATGGATCGTGAGCTTCAGCAATTTAGTCCATAGTCAAAGGCATCAGGGTTGTTCTGAAAATAGAGATTCAGGAAGCCCAGGAAGATGTTCTTATCTATGAGAAGAGCACAGACTGTGGGGTCCTGCTTCATGGCTGCGATCCAGAGACGGAGCGCGGGGGTGTGGTTCACACAGCTGTGGGACAGGAGAGAAGCGTTAGGGCAACTACAGGGGATGGCATCTGCAAAGGTGCCAGGTGCCAGGATGGATAGCTTTCTAGATTTATAGGCTACAAGAAATGGGTTTATCTGAGCAATAAAGTTTTCTTAGTTTTCTATGTGTGCTTTATAATTGCAAATGTTGTTGCTTTTAGCCCTGCAGTTAAAAATACCTATGGAGAGTTCCCTTTGTGGCTCAGAGGTTATCAAACCTGACTAGCATCGATGAGGACGCAGGTTCAATCCCTGGCTTCGCTCACTGGGTTAAGGATCCGGCATTGCCATGAGCTGTGGTGTGGGTCGCAGATGTGGCTCGGATTCCGAGTTGCTGTGGCTGTGGCATAGGCCAGCAGATGTAGCTCCCATTTAACCCATAGCCTGGGAACCTCCACATGCCTCACCTGGTCCCCTAAAAAGCAAAAAATAAAAAAAAATTTTTTTTAAATCATTAAACCTTGAAATATTGGAGCTTATTGGGCACTTCTGAAGATAGATCAAGGTCCAAGATCTATAGAATGACTCACCTGTACAGTAAACTGGTTAGTGGAAAATCCAGGAGAAGGGATGAAGTTTCCTAACCTGTGGTTCAATACTCTGTCCCCAGAGCAGGCTGGTTTTTGTAACGTTTATGTTGAGACATGGCTTAAAATACCCAAGTGTGTTATATCTGACCCTCCCTCAGAGATGGCTAGGCAGGAAGCACAGCACAGATGTCTACTCCCGGGGAAACACAAGCCTGTGCACTATGAAGGTCCAGGCAGTTCTACCCCGGCAAGACCTGAGTCCCAAACAGCAGAATTGGCTGGCAGCCACCATGTGACCACTGGGGTCTAGAGCAGAGCCAGCTCAAGTTCAGTTTCTCCTGTAAGCATCATGGGCACAAAGTACATGTTCTGCCCAGGGTCCCTGTGCCTTCTCCCTAAGTCTACCAGGCAATTTCTTCTACCCCAAACATCCCTACATTCCCATGGCATGTGGCTGGCCATTCTGCTTGCTTTAAACACAAAGTATATATTATTTTTTAAGTCATTTATTTGTTTAAAGGTATTCCCATCTAGGGGAGGACCCTTTGGGGAAACTAAGGTGAGTAAAGTATGTGGTGTCTGCTGGTGACACAGCAGGACCAGGTGGGCAGCCACCAAGGAAGCTGCAGACGAGCCACCAAAACCCCATGACTGAGACCCTCCACCTGCCTCTGTATTCACCACTGGCCTGCACTGGGTGGGCTGATGATGGGGGGCTTTTGGATACAGTCTCATCAGCAGAATATGAATAAAGTTCAGGTCAGAAGTTAGTGGCAGAAGAGCACAGATACATTCTAAAAAGGAAATTTACCTAGTTTAAAACCTGATTGTCTTTCATATTCATGTGAACTATGTCCAAAGGAGGAAAAATGGCACACAAACCATTGCAAGCACCATTACCCAGGGCAATCCCAGGAATTCACCCCCCCCCCAACTCAAATGTCTTACTCAGCTATTCCATATACATCCAGCCGCTCAAACCAGGGCCAAAAGAGGTAATCAATCATGGATATACAGTCTCCACCAAAGAAGATGGTGTTCTGATAGCCAAGAATCTGAAAGTTTAAACAGAGCAAAACCAAGTTAATTTACCTCTCTGCTAGCATACTTAACAGGACACTAACTACAAATATCAAATTAATTCCCAAAGAAAGAGAGCCAAGGCTTTGATTCCCCTTCCAGTTTGTTAGGTGAATGCTTCTTCCCTTTTCCCATGGTTTCTTCCACCTCCTGTCGTGTCTTACTCCAGGTCACATTCAGCCCTTCCCTCCTTTCCACCCTGGAGCATGAGTGCAGCTCATCTCATTGGAGAACTTGAAAAGACAGCCCAGCCTAGGCCTCTCAACCTAGAACAGGCTCCTCCCAGTGCTAAGCTTTCCGGGGATGAGCTCAGCCACACACACCCCTGGGGGAGGGGGGTTGCTGCCTCTGACCAGCACTGCCGGTAACTGGATGGGACGGTCCCCATTAGGATTCCCACTCTCTGCGGTTGTGATTCCCCATTCTCCAGGATCCACCTTATCTGTGTAGTCTCTACACATCTTCCATTTTTTGCCTTATCTCTAAACTGATTCAAAACTAAGACACTGAATGGAGTTCCGTGATTGCACAGCAGACTAAGGATCCAGCTTGGTCACCACTGTCACTCTGGTTACTACTGTGGGGTGAGTTTGATCCCTGGCCTGGAAACTTCTGCTTGCTACAGATGTAGCCAAAAACAAAACAAACAAATAAAAAAAAACAAACAAAAACAAAAAACGGAGGTAGGGAACAGCAGGGCTATCTAACAGGCCTGCTCAATTCCCAATACCGTCTTTCTATCATATTTTCTTTTTTTGAGTTCTTTGAAGTTCATGCAAGCTGACCACTCAACAATTTTATTTTTAAGTTTAAAATAAAATTTCCAGGAGTTCCCATTGTGGCTCATCAGGTTAAGAACTTGACATACTGTCCCTGAGGATTTGGGTTCCATCCCTGGCCTTGTTCAGTGGGTTAAGGATCCAGCGTTGCTGTAAGCTGTGACGTAGATCACAGATGTGGCTCGGATCCAGCATTGCTTAGGCTGTGGCGTAGGTCGGCAGCTGCAGCTTCAATCTGACCCCTATCTCTAGGACTTCCATATGCCAGTTTTGCAGCCATAAAAAGGAAAAGAACACAAAGATAAGAAAATAAGAATTTATCATTCCCAAATGGGACAAATCCAGATAGATGCTGAACTGTCTTGAAAATAGAAAAACTCTTGACAGACAGATAGCCAAAGACAGTGGGGGGAAAAGGCATTTGAAAATTTAGAAAGCAACGGTGCTCAGCAGAGGTTATTTTTGGGCTGGGTCTTCCCAAAGAGAAAACTGTGATGCCAGTTACCTAGTTAAATTGAGCAAAAGGCTCTCTTTGACCCACATAGCACATAATCAACTAAATACTTCCCTATAGCTACAGATCTAGATTCCTATAGCCTTTATCTAGATTTCAATATTCTTATCTCTCTCACTCAGGCTTGATTCTTCATATTCGAGGCCAGCTTGTTGCCTCTATGATGTAGCCTAGGGCTGGAGTTTTGGGGGGTGGGGGTTGGCCACACCTGTGGCATGCAGAAGTTCCAAGGCCAGGGACCACAGCAGTGACAACACTAAATCCTTAACTGCTAAGCCACCAGGGACCTCCAGGGCTGGAGTTAAGAATAGGCTTTTGAGTTCTCTTGTGGTACAGCAGGTTAAGGATCTGGTGTTGTCACTGCAGCAGCAGCTCAGGTCACTGCTGTGGGGCAGGTTTGATCCCTGGCTTGGGAACTTCTGCATGCTGTGAGCATGGCCAAAAAAAGAATGAAAGAAAGAAAGAGCTGTGAAGCCAGCAGAAAAGCATAAAGATCCAACAGACAAGCAGTCTTCCCTTGTGCTTGTCTTCCAAACACCATCCAAAGTGCTGGCTCCTCTACAGACACATCACAGTGACCCATGAGCACACCCTGGCCTGCCCTCCTTGGAGGTGTATTACTGCCTCTCACCTTCAATAGGAGAGCTTCCTTGTCTGCCAACCTGAGACCTCCCAGACCTGTGAAATGACTTGTCCCCTTAGAATCACAGAACTTCAGTACTGGAACAATCTTTGGGATTCATCTAGTGTGACTCCCATTTTTCCATTTATTTATACCATACTCATGATACAAAGGATTAGAGGGGCAGTGTATAAAAACATGTCCACTAAAATATTAAACATGAAAAAAATAACCTGCTAAGATCAGGGAAAATAAAAGTTAGAACAGAAAGTCAAAGGAAGGAAGGAAAATGGTCTCAAGATAGCAAGCCAAGGCTCCCGCAGAGTTCCTTAATAAATAAAGCTTTGACTTTGACTTGAGTTTCCTGGCAGCTCAAGTGCAGAGGAAAGCAGACTGGTGAGCTGATTATTGTCTCCCCCATGGAAGCATAAGAGACTTTTGCTTTACGGAGGAGGAAACTCCATCCTGGAGAAGTAAGGGGGCTCTCTGGTTAGTGCCAGAGATAGACAAAAACACCATTCTCCTAAGTCCCAGCTGAGTGTCAGTGCCATGACATTCAACCTCAAATATGTGTGTATGAGGACTCTCATCACAGAGGCTTCCCCAAGTCCCTTGTGAATTCTTTGCTGATTGTTTCAATTTAAAAAGAAATCAGCAAAAAAGCTTAGAATCTGCCTACTCTGAAAGCCTCTTTCCCTCTCTGGCCAAGGACTGGCCCAACACTGAGCATCTCTGTGAGAACTTTCCTTCCACCTTACCCTTTCTTACTCTCTCTCAATCATGGCCTCTGCCAGGGCACCAAACTGACCTGGAGGTGTGACACAACCATGGTAAAAGAGCCTTTCAAAATTCTCTCCTTCCTGTTTCATTCCATGGATAAGGTCTTCAGGCAACTTGACTTAAAATCATTCTTCTGTGTTCTCAGTTTCAACTAAGCCCCTTGCTTAGAGCCAATTAGCTGCTTTTCACAAATTTCAGGATAGTCAGAGGTGAAATAAACTGTCAGTCTTAATGTCCAATGTCTTATCTTTCCTAGGTGTTCTGTCATCAGAAACAAAACAGGAAGCTGTGGCTATACCTCAATCCACTTAGTGGTGGTTCTGTTAACACACAATATCTTTTTTTTTTTCTTTTTTTTCGTTTAGGGTCGCAGGTGCAGCATATGGAAGTTCCCAGGCTAGGGGTCAAATAGGAGCTACAGCTGTCAGCCTACACCACAGCCACAGCAACAGCAGGATCAGAGCTGTGTCTGCAACCTACACCACAGCTCACCGAAATGCCAGATCCTTAACCCATAATCCAGGCCAGGGATCAAACCCACCTCCTGATGGATACTAGTCGGGTTCATTACCACTGAGCCACAATGGGAACTCCTAAAAACTCCGTTTTGGGTTAATTCGCCCACCTGCCACATCTAATGATGTTGGCCATTCTTAAGGCTTAATAGCTTTCTCAGAGCTATTATCCCTGGTATCCTCAAGCAAGGAAAAATAGCTACTTCAAGATGATGACTTTCAGCCCACCCCACCCCAACACTCATCCCCCACGTCCCCCAGGAGGTCACACTAAGGCCAGAGGAGGGAACCAAGGCTCTAGCTTCAAGCCCTCAGGGGTCCTTTAAGTGTGACCACTTCTTCAATTCAGCTTAAGAATTGAGACATTTTAGGAAAAGCCATTTGATGTTCTGGAATAGTAGAAAGCCCTATTTTTAAAATCTTCTGTTCTCCAGCTCAGTGAAAAATGACTGCATATTCTTCTCTTGCTCTTAGATGTGACAAGGGATGAGGACCGAGCACGCTAATGAAGAGGAAGGGGCTGCTTGGTAAAACAAAACTTGAAACAGCTGCTCCTCTACGCGGGCCTCTCGGTCTCCCTCAGGCGGAGGAAAGGAGGCTGGCTCTAGAGCGCACGTAGAAGGCCTCCTTGTGGCCATTGTTATGAAGTGCACCGGCCGAGATCCCCCTCCGAGAGCTTCACCAAGGAAAAAAGAAATTGGCATTTTACGGGGCGCACGATCATAAAGAGAAGCGAATCACAAACGTCCTCAAACCAGGCATCCTAAAAAGCTTCAGTCTACAGTCTTGGACTCTCAGGTGCAGCTTCAATGACTGCACTTCAAAGCTTGACGCGGCCATCTGCCCTGCCTGTGGTCATTTACACCACTGCCCACAAATCCCGAGTCTCTGACCAGAAGAGCGTGGTGGCTCTAAGCAGGTGCTGCTGTCCTGGCCTAAGGAGGAGAAAGAGGTTGTTCTTGATGGAAATAGTTCTGAAGAAGCAGAAACCCCCCCTTCCCCCAATAAAATACACAAAGCCTCCTACAGGTACATCAGCAATGCAGTCCTTTATCCAGGAGCAGAAGCAAAGTACTCAGCTCCAGGGCAGAAATCTTCTGAGTTCATACTACATAAGGAGAGGTTCTTAAGATTTCAAATGTCAGGTCCCTACCACACTGACATACTCTAGCTGAGGCTGCGCTAACAACAACGAATGGATTCCCTTTAAAACAAACCAAGGGTATAGAACAAAGTTAAAGCATAGATAAAACCACTTCCCTAGAAAGACCCCTGAGAAGTAGGATCCAAGGGGATCACGCCCCTCCCTCTGGTCATCACTTTCAACTCAGAGTCTGCTATGAAGATTCAGAACACAACTTGTCAATACTTGTCAAAGGACCACCCTGAAAATTCTATCCTGGAATCCTTTTCATGGGCTTCCTTTGTTAAAATGTACTTGTGAGACAGTAGGGGGGAAAGCTATGGGCCAAGGCTTGACAAGTCAAATAAATATCTTTAAAGCGATGGATGGTGGATGAAAATATAAATGAATATTTATCAAATCTCTGAAGGGGGCAAAGAGGAAGACGATTTTCTTTCTTTCTTTTTTTGGCCTCGCCTGTGGCATGTGGAAGTTCCTAGGCCAGGGATCAAACCCTAGCCACAGCAGTGACCTGAGCCACAGCAGTGACAACCACTAGGCCACCAGAGAACTCCAAGGATTTTTGTATAAAAACAGTGGAAGAGGTCACAACAGGAAAGGCTTATAGTACAATATTTTTAATGTTATATTTCTATATGTACCAAAAAAGACAAATCATAAGTTAAAGCAAAAAATGTGTCTTAAAAACAGGCCAATATCCTTTATACATATAAGGACTAATTTTTTTAAAAAATCAACAAGGAAAATCATTAAGCCCTTGACAAACAAATGGGTAACAGACAATTTTCACAAATACAACACAAAGAGATGGCATACTTTGGGGAAAATTTTCCACTTCACTAACAATCAAAGAAATACACATTAAATGAACAAAGAGAGACTGTTTCTTTCCAAAACAGGCAAATATCTTCTTTCATGCACTCTCCCAACAGTGAAAAGGAGATGGTACCAAGGGCACATGCACTCATAGCACGTGGGCGGCAAACAGCAAAGACTCTGGGGAGGAGTTCCCCTCGTGGCTCCGCAAAAGAATCTTACTAGTATCCACAAGAATGCAGGTTCGATCCCTGGCTTTGCTCAGTTGGCTAAAGATCCAGCGTTGCCCTGAGCTGTGGTGTAGGCCACAGACCAGGCTCGGATCTGGCATTGCTGTGACTGTGGTGCAGGCCAGAGGCTACAGCTCCTATTCAACCCCTAGCCTGGGAACCTCCATATGCCATGGGAGCAGCCCAAGAAATGGCAAAAAGACAAAAAAAAAAAAAAAAAGGCTTGGGGAAGCAATTTAGCAACATCTAGCTCCTGCCTCTAAAGTGTTCATATGCCTTGATCTGGTAATTCCGTTCTTGGAAGTCCAGCCTAGCAACATATTCTAAAATAGTGAAAAGGCTTTTTATGCAAAGAAGTTCCTGGCAGCATCATTCAAAATGATGAATCAATCTAAAGAACCCTAATGAATGTGCTGGCTAAACAACTATGGCATATACATATGGAAATTATGCAGAAGGAAAAGTGATTTTTTTCCCTATCTTTAAATACGACATATGTAATAGAGAAGTGCATTCATATTGCTAAAATTTTTTTTTTTCAAACACAGAAGGCAGTGTAAAAGGCAGAGACTCTCCCTCCCCCATGCCTTCCAGGAACCATTTCCTTTCCCACCCCAGTGCTAACTACCCCCCCACCCCCCAACCCCCCTGCCATAATAGTAGCCACTAGTAGAAGTCTGATGTGTGTCTCCCCAGACATTTTTCTCGGCATTTATTTGCCAAGAGGTAGTTTGTTGAATGCCAGGAATTAAAAACTTAATGTGTCCTGTGACCACCAAAAGCTCAAGCCTCAGTTACTGGACGGGTTCTCTCGCCCTCGTGTTATTCCAGAGTTATCCATGCTACCCTTCTCTCACTCTCCTTTACTGACTGTTGATGATAACTTGTAGGGGTCAGGCAGTGCCCAGGATGTAGAATTCATGAGGGCAGGAAGACTGAGTTAGAGCAAAAATCCAAAGCATTAAAGATAACTGCCCAAATCCTGTCCTTCACTGCACTTGGACTTGATTAGATTACTTCCGCAATGAAAACATTTAGAATGAAGGCCCTGGACCCCCCAAAAAGAACACTGAAAGGTTCTGCCAAGATTCAAATCCACAAAGACAAAAGGAAGGTGGGCTCGGGTGATATTTTGAAATGAAAGTCAGTAAGAAACATTAAAAAAAAATGTAAAGCTTAAAAAAAAAAGTGCTACTGAGATTAATGGTTAATCTCATTAATTGGTGCTGCGATTAATGAGATTAAAGCCTAGGAAATCTGTTTGAAGATGGAAATGCCATTAGAGAAGGGCAGTCCACCAGTTTTATAACTCATGAAAATGTTCAGAACAGGGAGTTCCCATTGTGGCACAGTGGAAATGAATCTGACTAGTATCCATGAGGATGTGGGTTCAATCCCTGGCCTTGCTCAGTGAGTTAAGGATCCAGCATTTCCATGAACTGTGGTGTAGGTCACAGACCAGGCTCGGATCCTGCATTGCTGTGGCTGTGGCATAGGGTGGCAACTGTAGCTCCAGTTGGACCCCTAGCCTGGGAACTTCCTTATGCTGAGGATATAGCCCTAAAAAACAGAAACAAACAACCGAAAAAAGAAAGAAAAAGAAAGAAAGAAAGAAAGAAAAAAGAAAAAAAGAAAATGTTCAAAACAGGACAGCAAGTGAGGAAGCTGCTAGTTTGATAATAAAAGCAGCAGTAAGTAATACATCTCAAAGAATTGTAAAAATAACATAGGAAAATATGGTTATATAACAAGCACAATAAATCTTTAAATTCGATGAAACTGGTTTGTTTGTTTGTTTGTTTTCCTTTTCTAGGGCCACTTCCACGGCATATGGAGGTTCCCAGCTAGGGGTCGAATCAGAGCTGTAGCCACCGGCCTACTCCAAAGCCACAGCAATGCAGGATCTGAGCCGTGTCTTCGACCTACACTACAGCTCGTGGCAATGTGGGATCCTTAACCCAATGAGCAAGGCCAGGGATCGAACCTGCAACCTCATGGTTCCTAGTTGAATTCGTTAACCACTGCGCCAAGACAGGAACTCCTCCCGAAACTGTTTTTTTTTGTTTGTTTGTTTTTTGTCTTTTTGCTATTTCTTGGGCCGATCCTGCGGCATATGGAGGTTCCCAGGCTAGGGGTCGAATCGGAGCTGTAGCCACTGGCCTACTCCAAAGCCACAGCAACGCGGGATCCGAGCCGCGTCTGCAACCTACACCACAGCTCACGGCAACGCCGGATCGTTAACCCACTGAGCAAGGGCAGGGACCGAACCCGCAACCTCATGGTTCCTAGTCGGATTCGTTAACCACTGCGCCACGATGGGAACTCCTGTTTTTTTAATTTTAATAGTTAAATATTGCATTTATTCCAAAAGAAGGAAGTGTCAGAGTTTAAGGCTCAAAAGTTAAATTAAGCCATTTTCTTGAGAATAATATGGTAGAAAATTATACTTTGGTATCTTGAGTTGCTTATCACTCAGAAAAACCCATGGATATTTAAGTTATTTTTAATTCACAGAAAATTCCGATGATATAAAATTGAGGTCAAAAGTTGTACATGTCATTTCTATTAATGGAGAGGGAAATCTCTATTAGGATTGTTCTGACGAGTTTCAATTTCACTAGTCTCTCCTAGAGTCAATATACTGGTATCGGTATTGAGAAGAATGAATCACATAATTCAAGCTCAGTGGGCACGTTTCAGATTCTGATATTGCCTACACTGTTGTTATAATTCATCCTAACATTTTGTGGGACAAAAACCATATTCACATCAGGTAGAACAATGCTGAATACTCAGTGGTCCTTAACTAGTCCTGGTTTAGGTAGCTTTCACTGATGCTATTTATTATATCAGAGAGGAGGAGCGACAAGATTAAATGAGAGAGTTATGCAAAGCCTCTGAAGCATCATGCCTGGCACAAAAATACAGGTTCACTTCCCTTGGAAGAACCCCAACTAAAGAACTGTACCTCCACTGTAATTATATACATTTATTTAGCAATCTGTAATTTTCAAAGATCATCCATCATTCAAATGCAAAGTAGGAGGGAGAGGGGTCAAAATGTGTTTTCAATTATCTTTGAATTCTGAGGGTTTTGTTTCCCAGCTCCTTTCTGTAGCCCAGCATTTAACTGTTAGCAGGTAAGTAGGCATGATAAAAACAGACTTTGAAAATCTCTATGGGCAAGAGCTTTCAAGCTTCTTTTTGAAAGCATAGCCACCCCTCTCCAAATTCGATCTTATTAAGTGTCTCGATAAACACTGTGTTAAAAGTAGGCTGGTCTAGTTCCTGTCGTGGCGCAGTGGTTAACAAATCCGACTGGGAACCATGAGGTTGCGGGTTCGATCCCTGCCCTTGCTCAGTGGGTTAACGATCCGGTGTTGCTGTGAGCTGTGGTCTAGGTCACAGACGCGGCTCGAATCCTGCGTTGCTGTGGCTCTGGCATAGGCCGGCGGCTACAGCTCCGATTCGACCCCTAGCCTGGGAACCTCCATATGCCGCAGGATCGGCCCAAGAAATGGCAAAAAGACAAAAAAAAAAAAAAATAGGCTGGTCTAGCTGAAGCAGGATCTGGAACCACCCACCAGACCTCCCCTCACTGGGTGGTCCCTCTCAAGAACCCAGATGCTCTGTGAACACACCTTTTAAAACACTCATTCTGTACATGTGGAAACCAAGGCACTAGGAGGTCTCAAATCCTGCCGAAGGTTCTGGAATCTGATAAATCCAAGCCTAGGATCCAAGATTCTTTCTACCTCATCCTCCTTGCCTCCTGGGTATCAAGTCCACAATCTGTGTTCTCAGGACCAAAGGTTGACATTTCTTACACATGACTATTCATCATGTGTAAATACTGCAACCGTATAAATCTAAGATAGGCAGCTGGAACTGTAAATAATTTTAACTGCTTCCACTTATCAAAGGTCAAATGGAAAAATATAAGTAATCAGTCTTCCCTTATGGGGATAAAAATAGCATTCTCTGGCTACCAATAGAATTACAACCCACCTATAAATGGAATGTGTCAGTTTCTGGGACAAAGATGAAGGGGGTCAAAGAACCACCTTTCAGATAATTTTAGAGGTATGAGGTAAGTAGCCCTATTACTGAGAGATTAATGCAAGATCTGGTACCAGAGATTGCTCCTTGTTTACCCATAAACACTTTCCCCTTCTTTCTTAACTATAGAACTCTGATTTTATGCAGGGCATTCCCATCTAAAAGACTAAATTTCCCAGCCTCTCCCTACAGATATTTATGACTTTACAATTAAGTTCTGGCCGATGAGATTTAAGGAGTCATTGAGTAGGGTTTCTAGGAAAGCCCTTTAAAGGGGTAGGGTCTTTTGCCATTTTTTTCCCTTTCTGTTGTCCTTTGTGCAACCTGGAACTTGGATGTGATGGCTGCAGTTTCAGCAGCTATCTTGTTGTTTTGAGGATAAAAGCCTTGCACTGAAAGTGACAGAACTGAAAGAGAGAAAAGGCCTCATTTCCTGGTCTTCATGAAGAAGCCATCAAAAGAGCTTGGAACTGCCCTACCTGTGGGTACCTGCGTATGTAAACATAAATCCTTATAAGATAAATTATAATGGTTGGTCCCTTTTACTAGCAGCCAAACAAAATCCCTAACCAATACAGACCCTGGACTCAGTGGCAGAAGCTACAGAATCCATGCAGAGATACCTAAGGAATGTGGTGATTCTGGGAAAGGAAGAAATTCATCACTTGCCCTCTCCCACTTTTTGCCAGATTTTTAAGAATAATTCCAGAGCAGGTTAGTGGGGGGCAAATACCCACAAGTTAAAGTCATATGACTAGCGGCTGAACTTATCAAAGTCTGTGAAAACAGAGGGTGTCCGGGTGACCAGGGTGGGGACCTGAATCACTTCTCCCACTGCATCTGTCCAGGAGGGGGCTCCGTTTAGTACCTCTTCCAGGTTGCAGAACTCCTGACGCAGGGCTAGCTTCAGATCAGCGCATTCTCTCCCACATCTCAAGGCTACCAGACACTCCTTTGTCAAATGTGGGACCTGATCAGAGGACACAGGTTCTTAGTGGAGAATTCTTAGGGCACCCAGTGCTCCCTAAAAATGCAGCCGGAGCTTAGTCTGGCTCCCACACCCAGGCTCCCCAGCTCCCTCTGAGGGCCATCTCTGTGGCTTCACAGCACCCTGGTAAACAAGGTGCTATAAAGGAGGACTCTCTGGTGCTCCTTATTTGGTCAGCTACTTCCATGATGTACAGTCTTAGGTGGGGCACTTACCTTCTCTAAGCCTCAGTGTTCTCATCTGAGAAATGGATACAATAATAGTACCCACCTTAAAGGGCAGGGGCGAGAATTCAACGAGGTAACCTTTATAAAGCAGTTAGAATAGTGCTTGGCACATTCTAAGTGCTCAAGAGATTTCAGCTATAAATCTGATTATTTTTGTTTCTTTTCAAAGAGAATTATCTTAGAATTTCTCCATCATTTTCTCTCCCATTATCAACAATATCGCCCTTTCTCTCGTCTTCACATTTTCCTGAACAGTTGGCACTCTCGTTCCCCATTAAAGGACAATTCTCTTCTGTACACATTACCTTTTACAGCTACCCCAATATTTTTTTTTACCTGAAAGCTTAGGAAGAGTCCCTTTAAAGTATCACCAGTTTTCAACCCTTTCAGTATTCCTGTCTCAAGTTACAGTCATAACCATAACTCTTGAGACTACTAGTTCAAATGGTAAAGGCTAAGCCTTCAAACTTTAATGTCAGAGGCCACTGCTCTACTATAATTCCATACCAGTTATCCTCCTAAAGGCACATACATATATCAAAGCAAATGAATTTCATCAATGATTTGACTTTTTAAACAGATCAAAGCTTGGGCAAGACATATAAAGTAAAATTGAGTGCAAGTGGCTTTCTGAAAAAAAAAAAAAATGGGTATACCTTATAGAATAGCTCCAATAGCATCTTTTGGCGAGCTCGCTCATAAGGGTCATATGGATATAGCTTCCTTCCAGGATAAGCATCATCCAGGTACTCGCAAGCAATGACAGATTCGTAGATCAGTTGACATTTGCTGTTCTCCAGGACAGGAATTTGGCCAAAAGGGTGCTTTGTAAAGTACCATTCAGGCTTGTTTCTCAGGTTAATGTTGACAACTTCATGTCTTACAAAGCAAATGGGAAACAAGACAGAAAAACAAATGAGAGGCTTAGGCAGGTAGATGCTCATCTTGAACGCAAAAGCCATCAATCTATAAAAGTATAATTTGCAATAAGTTTTTTTTTTTAAGTTAGGTTTGTACAAAGAAAAATACATAACGAGGTCATTGTCTTCCTACATCCAGGAAGCTACATTGAATGTTTTTTATGCCTTACCCCATTGGCTCCTCCGGATTCCCTTTGAGGTAAACTGGGGGATCATCATGAAGAACACACGAGGTACAGAAAACACTTAACACATCCCTTCTGAGAACTGAGGCTCCTTGAGGTTGACTCTCCTGTCCGATATCACCCACTAAAAAGTAGCAGAGCCAAGATAGAGCCCGAGCAGTCTGACTCAGAGTCCCCAAGCTTCACCAGGGTTTGAAAATTTTTATCTAATGTCTGCACACAAGTTTTGGTTGCCATAACTTGTTGGGGGGAGTCTACTGCCATCCTATGGGTAGAGGCCAGGGATGCTGCTAGACATCCAACAGAGCATAGGACAGTCCTTCCCCGTCACCAAATACACACACAGATAAAAATTATCTGGCCCCAAATGTCAAAAGTGCCAAGAGTGAGAAACCCTGCCCTAAACAAGTATTTACTCATGCAGCTCAATAACAACAACAACAACAACAAAAATGCAATCAGAAAGTGGGCAGAAGATCTAAATAGACATTTCTTCAAAGAAGACATACAGAAGGCAAACAGGCACATGAAAATAGGCACAAGAAACAGGCATTTCTCTAATAATCAGCATTGCTAATTATTAGAGAAATGTAAATCAAAACTACAATGAGGTACTACCTCACACTGGTCAGAATAACCATCATTAAAAAGTCTACAAATAGCAAATGCTGGAAAGGATGTGAAGAACCCTCCTACACTGTTGGTGGGAATGTAAATTGACGGAGCCACTATGGAAAACATATGGAGGGTTCTCAAAAAGCTAAAAATAGGGTTGCCATGGGATCCAGGAATCCCACTCCTGAGCGTATATCCAAAGAAAACTTTAATTTGAAAAGATATATGCATCTCAATGTTCGCAGCAGCACTATTCATAATAGCCAAAACTTGGAAACAACCTAAATATCCATCAACAAATGAATGGATAAAGAAGCTGTGGTATATATGCAATGCAATGCTACTCAGCCATAAAAAAGAATGAAATAATGCCATACACAGCACTATGGATGAACCTAGAGATCATCACACTAAGGGAAGTAAGTCAGAAAGAGAAAGACAAATACCATATGATATCACTTATATAGAGAATCTAAAATATAACGCAAATGAACTTATTTATGAAACAAACAGACTCACAGACACAGAAAATAAATTTATGGTTACCAAAGGGGAAAGGCGGTGGGGGAAGGGGATAAATCGGGAGTTTGGGATTAGTAAATACACACTACTATAAAATAAATAAACAATAAAAACAGATAAACAACAAGGTCCTACTGTATAGCACAGGGAACTATATTCAATATCTGATAACAAACCATTATGAAAAAGAATATGAATATGTGCATATATCTGAGTCATTTTGCTATATACATCAGAAACTAACACAATATTTAAATCAATCATACCTCAATAAAATTTTTAAAAAGAAGTATTTGTATCAGTTCCTAAGCTGCTCCTTAGTCACTATAGTAAAACATTGGTCTAGGCGTTCTGGCTGTGGTGCAGTGGGTTAAGAATCCAACTGTGGTGGCTCAGGTTGCTGTGACGGGGGACAGGCTGAATTCTCGCCCTGGCACAGTGGCTTAAAGGATCCGGTGCTGCCACAGCTATGGCATAGGTCACAGTTACTGCTCAGATTCAATCCCTGGCTTAGGAACTTCCATGTGGTGTGAGTGTGGCCATTAAAAAAAAAAAAAAAATTTGATCTATTTTTATTTTCTTTTTTTTAAAAAAAAAAAAAAGATAATGTTAGGCCGACTAGAATTGAGCAGAAGGGAAGAATCTGGAAATATAAGCCATATACACTTAACAAAACAGAATTACATAATTTCATTTAAAAGATCTCTGTATTAGTCACTGCATCTCTTTACTTGAATCAGATACTCTTAAGTCATCCCCTAGGGACGGACTTTCCAAGCCCAGAGTCAAAAGGCTGGAGAAACACTTTCTCAGCACTTTAGCTTGGAGCCAATTCCATCCAGCCATTCCCAATCCCAGCAAGATCTCTATACCTTCCAAATCCAAATCTCCTTTGCAGGAGCTAGTCTTGCAAGATCCTTCTGGAGAGGTGTGTACCCATTTCTAAGATATATTGGTCCCTTCCAGACACCTCTTGATAGTATCCCTATATTTCACAGTTTGGAACTATTTGTTTATTTATTCAAAAAGTAGTTTTAAGCACCTACTATGTGCTGGGTTCTCTTCCAGACCATGAATAAAAGATAAAGTTCCTACCCTCAAGAACTTACATTTGTGTGTGTATGTGTGTCTGGGGCAGGGGTGGGGCAGTGGAAGTGTGGCTGGGAGGTGTGGAGAAAAGACTACAAGCAAATAAGAAAATGTTGGCTGCCACAAGCACAAAGAAAAAAGAGGAGATTTGACCTGAAGATGTCTAGGGTAGGGTGGGGGCTATGGTTCATGGAACAGTCAGCAGAGGCCTCCGTAGTCTCTGGAGTGCCCGTCACAAGCCTTAGGGAAGAAACATGCTCACCAGAGTCGTCATTCTGTTTGCTCTCAATTGTCCTAAATGTTTCCTGCACAGACCTGACTACATTTCAGCAAGGCTGCTCAAGAACCTGCCCTCTGCTAACCGTTTACTGACTTTGCCTCGGAAGAAAGAGGCAGGGAGCCTCTGCAATCTGAGCAGGGCACCCCCAGATGTTAGACATACCCAGGCGTGTCTGGGGCGCAGGCCTCCCCCTTCTCACCTGATGCCTTTGGCCCTGAGGACCAGACGGGTCCTGTGCGCATAGGGGCAGAACCTCATGCTGTAGATGCGGATCAGGCCCTCTGGGACTGGCCCAGGGGGGAGGCTCCCTGCGGGCGGAGGAGGTACAAGGAGGAGGATTAGCCCATGGGGTCAGAGGCTCACTTCCCTCCCCAGGACCCTAAGAGGGCCACCTCCTAATCCCAGAGAGGACTTTTTTTTTTTCTTTTTTTCTTTTCTTTCATGTGGCTGTTTTGCAGAGGACCCCTTCAAGTCCCCACTCGCCATGCCAGTCTGGGATCCAACATCCGGCCACATGGTGCCCCCAGCCCGTGGACAGCTGTCAAGAGGACTCACCTTTCCCCAAGGTCCTGGTGGCATCGTCAGTCACGTTCTCCCGATGTTTGCGCAGTGGCCAGCGCTCACAGTCGCGGCCATGTGGCTTGCTGCTGCTACCGCAGCCTCCAAGGACAACGGAACTCTGGTGCCCTCGCCCCGTTCTTGCCCCAAATTCAACCTTGGAGCAACAGGGCCCTAGCGGGGCGGAGGAGAAGTGATCCAGGACGGCAGCTAGGATAATTCAACCTGGAGAAACAGAGCCCCAGATTCAGAAGCTGGAGTACTAGGAGTGGCGGGGGCGGGGGGGGGGGGGGGGAAATGGATGGATGAAACCTGAAAAGTACCCCTTGCTTTGAACTCAGGGGGCACAACATCCGGTTCAATCTCCTCTACATCAAGAATCTGTGAAGTATGGGCATTGAATCTCCACTTATTTCAAGGGAGTTTAATAAAAATTGACTAGGGTGATGCTAACGTCTTCTTTCCCATTTTAAGCCCTCGCTTATGCATATCTAAGACAGCTAGCCATACCCTGTGTATAAGGAGTGCTTTTTAAAAAATAAGGCCAAACTTTTTCCTGATCTAGCAGATAAGAAGAAAAACTTACAGATGTTAAGATCTTGCATGACCCTAAAAGGGTCTCATTAAATTTTGTGCCCTCACTGCCTCACCCTAGTTCTGATCCTATTTATGCGATTTTACCCAAGCTACAAAAAATTGGTAATGAACAGAAACAAGATCCCTAGAGGCAAAGATAAATTTGTGAGCTCTTTCCAACCCCTAGTACAAATTTCAGAAAAGACCCTTCTTAATTACCAAGGACACACTGCCAACAGCCCAGCAATACAGAGGCTCCTTGGACAGCTCTTCCATCAACATGAGATAAAGGAGGTAGCTAGCCTTTGCTCTGACCCTAAGAAGCTGAGATCCCAATATTTGGTAGATGGAGAGATAATTATTTTAATTTTTACCTTGTAGAGCTAAAATGGGAATTGCTTATAAATGCATTTTTATGGGGTTGACAGGTAAAGAAAGAAAAGGATTACATTTCATTCAAAGTGACTTAATGATTCAGCTCAGTCAGCTATTATTATTCTTCCTATTTTACAAGTTAGAAAATAATCTCAGAAAAATAAAATTATTTGCCCAAAGTGACCAGCTAGTAGGGTTGAAGAACTTTAAAAGTCCGAAGTCTGCCTCATTGATTTGGCCCCTAAAGCTGGTAACAGCGTGGAGAGGAAAAGATATAAATCCCCCAAAAGACGCAGCACATAATAGCTGCTCAACAAATGTTAGCTGAATCTAAATACCCCTTATTAAAATGACAGAATCTAATTATATAGCTCATGAATGGGCACTTTTTGGCCTTTGGGAATTCCAACCCACCCAAAATTCTTGGCCAACAGTATTAACATGTTTTTCTGCTAAATAAGAATCTTTAAAAATCTTCAGAATAGTGAGTGGATTCAACTACGTTCCTTCCTAAGTCACTCAGAGTGATTTCATGTGAGATATGGCAAGTCGTGACTTTATAAGAATGGGGGAGAATGGAAAAATGTTTGAAAAAAATGTTCTCTGAAAAGAAAATGCATATATGTCAGTAAGAAATCTGGCATTGGAAAGACAAACTGGTTCTTGATTTGCCATGCTGACAGTTTTGCATTTGAAAGACAGAGAAAGTAATAGGATAACTACTATTCTGGAGCTTATTTTGCACAAAAAGGACAAACTGAATGCTAAAATAGAAACAATCAATATAACCATGTCGTATGAAAGCTTCTGGTAGACCAGATGAATACTGATCAGACAAATGGAACACTCACATTAAAAAAGTAAGTGTTCTCTCTCTCTGCTTTTTTTTTTTTTTTCGGTCTTTTTAGTACCACACCCAAGGCATGTAGAGGTTCCCAGGCTAGGGGTCAAATCGGAGCTGAAACCGCCGCTGGATCCGAGCTGTGTCTGCAAACTACACTGCAGCTCACGGCAATGCCGGATCCTTAACTCAAGGCCCAGGGATCAAACCCACATCCACATGGATGCCACTCAGGTTCATTAATCTCTAGGGAATGCCAAAGAAAGTGTATTTCAAATAGTTTAAACATAATCCAGACTCTAAAAGGGAAGGCCATATGAGGAATGTTAAATTCTCAAAGATCAAAATAAACTGTACTAACATGTATTTGCTGCTGTATGTGTATTAATTTATTTAATCCTTAAAATAGTACTATTATCTTACCTCATTTTAAAAGGCAAGTAAACTGAGGCTATCAAGGTTAAGTTACCTGTCAAAAGCCTCACAACTAGGAAGAGGTAGAGGGAGGATTATGAAGCCTGGAAGTTTGACTCCAGAGACAGCACGCCAACCAGGATCTTAATCTATACCAGAGATGGGCAAACTTTTTCTGTAAAGGTCGAGACAGTAAATATTTTAGGCTTTTCAAGCCATCTTGTCTCAACTATTCAACTCTACCCGTGAAGGGTGAAAACAGCCATAAATAATACATAAATAAATGTGTGTATGTGTTCCAATAAAATATTATTTATGAATACTGAATTTGAATATATATATTTTTAGGGCCACCCACTGGGCATATGGAAGTTCCCAGGCTAGGGGGTGAATCGGAGCTGCCATCCTACCTCACAGCCATAGCAACGCAGGATCTGAGCCACATCTCATGGCTACACCACAGCTCCCGGCAACACCAGACACTTAACCCACTGAGCGAGGCCAGGGATCAAACCTGAATCCTCATGGTTTACTAGTAGGGTTCATTACTGCTGAGCTACAGTGTCAACTTCCTGAATTTCATATATAAGGTCTATTTTTAATAGACTTTATTTTTTAGAGCAGTTTTAGGTTCACAGCAAAATCTAGCAGAATATATAGAGATTTCCCATTAAACTCCTACCTACACACATGCAAACAGCCTCCCCCACCATCAACATCCTGCATCAAAGTGGTACATTTCTCACAACTGACGAACCTATATTGAAATATTATTACCACCCAAAGTCCACAATTTACATTAAGGCTCACTTTTGGTGGGTTTCACATGGTTTTTACGTGTTACAAATTATAATTCTTCATTTGATTTTTCTCCCAACCATTCTTAGCTCTTGAATTGAAATGAGCAGCAGGCTGGACTTGGCCCACTGGCCTTAGTTTGCCCATCCCTGGTATTGACAATGACTGAACTAGCAATAGTCAAAATGAGGATTCCATTTGTAAAGTAAAAGGCGCCTGGACCCACATTTCTACTATGCCAGAAGAGAACATATTTTCATGTTGTGTGTCCTCATGCCCACCTTCTAAAGGAAACCAACTCTGAGAGTTGGGAAATATTGCTTATTAAAAGTACAGCTGACCCTTAAACAACCAGGGGATTTGGGATACATCCACCACACAGAAGAAAATCCACATATAACTTTATAGTCAGCCCTCGCATCCGTGGTTCTGCCCCTGCAGATTTAATCAACTGTGGATCATATTGTTCTGTGGTATGTATTCAGTGAAAAAAAAAAAATCCACATATATAAATAGACCCTTGCAATTCAAACCCATGTTGTTCAAGAGTCAACAGTATACCTGTTTCTGGGAAGTCATGTGCTGAGATGCAAGTCTATTTGGTGTAGTCGGGAGAATGAACAAAGGGATGGAAAGAGTTTTTCCTCTGAAGGGAGGCAGTATCACGACAAGGTTCTCATATGGCACTATATTCAAACCCTGGCTTTGGCACTTAGGCAAGATCTCTAACCTCTTTGACCTGCATCTTCCACATCTATAAAACAAGAACACCGAGTACCTACTTGACGGGTTTTGCATATTGAATGAAATCCTGTAGGCAGCTATCCTCAGTGTAGTAAGAGTTCAGTGTATTTCAAAATTAATGACTAATACTAGTGAATAAGAACATGTTTTTAATAGCATAGTGCCTTCTGATTTTATATCCATAAAGATAAAAAGCACTGCAATTCAGCTTTGTCAAGCACATTAGAATTAAAATTCAACACAGAATACTTATTTCGCCAATTACCAGTTTAATGCCAATTGAATAGTTTGAATGCCATAGGCTACATTTCAGTAATACGGTTTTTAATCTTACCACTGAACACTATGGTTTCCCTAGAAAGACTTTAATTATGACCTTTAAGCTTAACACTACTTCTTCTTTAAAACCCAGTAAGTACCTCTTTGAAATCCTCTTTGCAAATTTTCCTTGTAGGTTACTATATCATGTTTACACCTCTATTATATTGAGTCACTCAAGCAAGACATAGATGGTAATAAGGCTGTATTAAACCTACTCCAAACTGATTTCTCGAGCTACTTGAAATATAATCAGATCTGTTTTGACAATGTGGGGCTCTTTGGCCATGGGGGATAATGACTTGCGCCTTCTAGGAACAATGCCACCGCAGAAATAATCTTTCACTCTATTGACACAAGAGTCTCTGTTTTGTGAAGAGGAGAGGAATTAAGGTTTGCATTTTGCGATTTTTCAAAATTTTTTTGTCATACCAATCTCTGATAGTGGCAGAACTTAGAGGACATTCCTATTAAAATTTCAGAAGCCTAATTTACATGATAGATTATGCTACGGGGAGTTCCACTATTGTTCACAAAGTGTAAAGAGTTAGACAAATGAGAAGGGCTCTTTTTGAAATGGCCCTAGACTCAGGACTTTTTTACAAGTTGGGATCATAGGAAATAGTGTGTTCTAATGTCCTTGGGACATTACGTAAGATTACTTAAGTTGTCAAAGGAGGAATTTCATCTTTCCACGGGGGAAAGCAGGGTCAAAGAAGGCTTTCTTTTTAATTACTTGATTTTGCTTTCCTATCCCTATTTTATAGCTTAAAGTATCAAAGAAAAAATTTTAAGTTTTATATAATAACATTTGAAGAAGCAATGGCAGATTCTCAAGATTCTGAAATAAGCCAAAATCAAACAAAACACACTGAGTCAAAGAGGAATGTCAGCACTTCCCATTATATCCCAGGCATAAGAGTGATGTGTCAAAAAGGTGGACACAGGAGTTCCCATCATGGCTCAGCAGTTAGCAAACCCAACTAGCATCCATTAAGACTCGGGTTCCATCCCTGGCCTCAGTGGGTTAAGGATCTGGCATTGCTTCGAGCTGTGGTGTAGGTCAGCAGCTACAGCTCCCTAGCCTGGGAATCTCCATATGCGGTGGGTTAAGGGCCTAATAAGACAAAAAAGACCAAAAACAAACAAACAAACAAACAAGTGGACACAGACCTCTCCTGGCTCAATCTGGCTCAATCTGGCTCAATCTCTAAAACCTAAAAGTTAATGAATAAAGAGACTGGAGCAGAGACATACCTGAACTCTCATTTCAAGAATGGTCTGAATGACTAGACTTCAGAGATTCAGGATTTGAATCTCCTCTTCAGCATTTACTAGCTGGGTGCCCTTGGACAAATCACAACTTTCTGTCCTTGGTGTTCTCATCTGTTATTCAGAGCTAAAGGCACCAATACATCATGTGGTTTGGAGAGAATTATTGCAAATACTGGGTGAAAAGCATTTAATATTTATCACCCCTCTATTACCTAGTAAGCATTCCACATTAGCTATTATTTTTATTATTTGAATATAGCTGGGAAGATGCATAGTTCTGACAAGACAGAACATTCCTGGGGACAAAATGCCCCTGCCTGCCAGTGCTCTATAATGTTAGCTAAATTAGTGGTGCCCAATGCGGGGCCCACAGTGACCTGGGGTCGTATTTACCTGTATCCAGTCAAATCACAAAGTAAGAACAATTTAATGGCTTTTCCCCCCTTTAAGTTAAAGGTATTCGCTTTAAAGACCTGTACTTCTTTCTTTTTTTTTTCCAATGTTAAAATCTTTGATGAAACTTTGATGAAGATAAGTAATTGGGTTTTCTTTTAAAAGTGTTAGGCAAATTTAAAAGTTGGCAATCCTATTCTGGGTCCGCAAATTCGTGAGAAAATCCCCAAATTCCGAAGAGACCTCAAACCCCTCTTCCCTTCAAATGCTACTCATGCCTCAGCGACCAACCCTGTGCTGGAGAAAAGAAACACCGGGAGGCACCTTCAGAAGCGAGGCTGACGGAAGCTGACGGAAGCTGATGTGGAGCCAAGCGGGCCGCAGGGGGAGGCGGGGTCCAGGCGAAACCCGCCCCTTAGAACACGATCCTATCCGCCACTGGACGCGTCGCCCGGAGCTTCAGCCAATCCTCAAAGCCTTTAGAAGCGTTCCAGCCAAGCGGTGCCGAACTGAGCCAATGCGAGGCCGCGTTACAGGCTCCTGGGTCCCCAAGTTTCGGGTCTTGGCGGGTGTCGGTGGCTGGCCGAAGTGGAAGCCAGGGAGTGGCCGGCCGTGGCACTTCAACGCCCAGGTCTACATCCGACTGAAGTCCGCCCGCAGCCCACCCGGGCGTGTTGGGTGGGGCAGGCGGACGCCGGCAGAGATGGGTCGGCCCGGAGCCTGGGCGTTGGTGGTGCCGAGGGTGCGCAGCATGACGCCGTTTGTGAAGTCAACCGGTTATCAGCGGCTTCTCAGGGTGCGGCCCCCTGGTCGCCTGCATCACCATGGGGCGGGGGCTCCTTTCAAATGTGAACTACCTGGCCCACCCCGATCTACCTAATCGCAGAACAGAGGTGAGCCTTAGGTGACCGTTAGGCGCTCTTTAAGTAGAGGAGGAGTTCCCGTCGTGTCTCGGTGGTTAGCTAATCCCACTAGGAACCGTGAGCTTGTGGTTCCGACCCCTGGCCTCGCTCAGTGGGTTAAGGATCCGGGTTGTCATCAGCTGTTGTGTAGGTCGCAGATGCGGCTCGGATCCAGCGTTGCTGTGGCTGTGGCATAGGCCGGCTGCCAGTTTCGATTGGACTCCTAGCCTGGGAACCTCCATATGCTGCGGATGCGGCGCTAGGAAAAAAAAGAGAGAGAGGAAACCAGACTATATTAGGACAGGTCGACAGCCCCCTAGTTCGATGTAAGAACCTTGTGCTGTGATTGTTCTCCATATCTTTCTGCCAGCATCTTAAGGCCTCACTTAACCTCAGGAACTGAGTTGAATCATTTGTAGAATGAAATGGTGCTCTCTGACCTACCTTTTCATGGAGGTGATATGATAAATAGTGAGAAGTGCAGTGGGCTATGGAAATGACTAGAAGATGACATTAATATTTCTGAATTACTTATCCAGACTTATATACACAATTGATGGATGAGGTCTTCACAGTATTTAATTACATATATGGGTCACCTGTGTCTAGCAAAGGCTTTGAAGGAGTTAGTGATTGGAGACTGGGAAAACAAGTAAGAGGCCACCTAGTCCCTTGGCTTTGAGTGGATGTGGGTCTGCTCTTCAGCAGCAACAATGGGAATAAGAAAGGTAATGGAATTATGTAGGCGATGGAAAGGACAGAATGAGCAAAGTCTCTCAACTTTCAAGACAAACTTGAAAGGGCATCTCTTGAAATGAGAACACCGTGTCTAAGTAGAAATGTCCTGTGGGCAGTTAGAAGTGTAGATTGAAGTCCAGCTCTCACTAGAGATGATTTAGAGGTTTTCAGCATGTTCTATGTTAGAACCCTTAGAGTTCCAGCATCCTAGAAATGTGTTTACATTTCTGCAGAAGGGCCCTGAGGAAACCCCACAGTTAGACCATAGTGTCTAATGAGAGAAGGTGATCCAATGAGATAATGAGAGCACTGGAAAAGTATGTTTTTATTTCACATGTTATTATTCATATTTAGTGAAGGAAAATATCAGGTATATCATAATTGCTGACTCCTGTCCCCATCAGAGCCCATAGTCACAGGCCTCTGGGCTGTTCTGCAAGTAGAGGTCATAGAAAGCTCGAAGGGCCCTCGGTTCAATGTGGAGGGCTGATACCGCCGGATCTTTCATCATGGCTGCCATCCAGAGCTTAAGTTTTGGAGTGTGGTCTACACACCTGTGAGAGATGGAAAGGATGGAGGTGTGAGCAAGGCTAAATAGGAAAGCATTGCAAAGTCTCCTCTATATCATTAGTACCAGTCTGCAGCCTCCTTTTGTGTTTTTCTAACCTTTCACAAATTTCTCTTTTTTTTAGGGCCACACTTGCAGCATATGGAGGTTCCCAGGCTAGGGGTCAAACTGGAGCTATAGCTGCAGGCCTATGCCACAGCCACAGAAATGCTAGATCTGAGCCATGTCTACAACCTACATCACGGCTCACAGCAATGCCAGATCCTTAACCCACTGAGAGAGGCCAGGGATACAACCTGTGTCCTCATGGATACTAGTCAGATTCATTTCCCCTGAGCCATGATGGGAACTCCCACAAATGTCTTTGAATATCTCTTTAAAGTATACAAAATCATTGAATATGAGACTTGGAAGATATTGGAGAGGTCTTGGTTCTGTTGAAGAGGCATCTAAGACTAGAGTGAAGTGACTTGCTCAGTTTGGTGTGAGAACTTGTCCAAACTGAGAGACTGATAGGTTTCTTAAATGAGAACAAGAAAGGAAACCAATATGGTATATAATTAGCATTTTCTGGTCAGATCGTATCTAAATATTACCCTGAATAGCTCTGAGCTCTAAGAAGTGGGAGTAAGCCAAGGTAGCTGCCAAACTTCAAAACATGGAGTTTGGACAAGAGTGCGGGACTCTTGCTGATAAATGGGTGCTGGCATTAGGCACAGAGTCCTGCATAACATCCTTATAAAAATGTACATCCTTAAGGATTTTTAACCAGGAGGGAAGGACTAAATTGCTTTTAAAACATTTTACCCCATGGCACAGAATTCCCCACCCCCAGGGATGGGGGAAGAATGGTGAGGCCGGGTGGATAGCATGCCCTGGAAAGTCCAAGACCCCTCCTGTCTGCTTGTTCCCATTCAAGCTAGGTGAATGAGGTATTTTAATTACTGTTTATAAAAGAGGTCAATATATACTATTCCAGTTGTCATTGTCCCAATTTATGCACAAGGTATTCAAATGTCTTACTCATTTAACTCCAGGGCTTCCAGCCTTTCAAACCAGGGCCAGATGAGGTAATCAATCATAGAGAGAGAACTTCCACCAAAGTATGTTGTCTTCTTTTTGGTCAGAACCTGAACATTAAACAGCATAAGAGTACTTCTTATTTGTGCATCTGGTAAAATTCATTTTCAGAAATGATAAAGGCAAGTTAAGTTAAGCAAGTGACATATCCAAGTTAGCTTTTCCAAGTATGATCAGTTTAAGATTTAGGATCTCTTGGTTTGGGATGAAGCAAAACAATCATCAAAATAAACTGTAAAGTAGAGAAAAATAAAACAAGCCACAGAGTAAAAGATCTTTGTAATACAAATGCCCCCCCCCCCCCGCAAAAGGACTGGTATTCAGAATGTAGGAAGACCAGGGAATCAATATGAAAACACCTATCAAGAAATTGGGCCAAGACTTGAACTTCACAAAGGAGGAGTCAAACACAGGGAACTATATCTAGTCACTTGTGATAGAACATGATGGAGGATAATGTGAGAAAAAGAATGTATAATATGTGTGACTGGGTCACTTTGGCGTACAGTAGAAATTGACAGAACACCGTAAACCAACTATAATGGAAAAATAAAAATCATTAGAAATAAAAAAAGAAAAAAATATATATATACACACACATATTAAAAAAAGGTGGGGGGGGGAGTCCAAAGGCCAATAACCATTTGAGAAGGTGCTCAACTTCATTAGTCATCAGGGAAATTCAAATTAGAACCAAAATATCATTCCACTTCACAATCATCAAAATGTTTAAAATGAACAAAACAAAGTATAGGTGGAATCACTGTTGAGAGGAATGTAAATTGGTACAACCATGTTTTAACAGTATCTGCTAAGCCGAGTGCATGCATAATAGTAAACCAGTAATTTTATTAGTCAGAAATGTGAACGTAGGGGTTCCCATCATGGCACAGTGGTTACTGAATCTGACTAGCATCCATGAGGACGCAGGTTCTATCCCTGACCTTGCTCAGTGGGTTAAGGATCCGGCATTGCCGTGAGTTGTGATATAGGTCGCAGACGCGGCTCAGATCCCGAATTGCTGTGGCTGTGGTGTAGGCCAGCAGCTACAGCTCTGATTAGACCCATAGCCTGGGAACCTCCATATGCTGCAGGTGCAGCTCTAAAAAGACAAAAGACAAAAAGAAAAAAAAAGAAATGTGAACATATATTTACAAAAAAATAGGTATAAAAACCTTCATTACAGTTCCCTTGTGGCTCAGGAGGTTAATCCACTGCAGAGTCACTACAGCGGCTTGGGTCGATGCTGTAGCACAGGGGGTTTTTCCTGTCTTTTAGGGGCCGCACCTGTGGCATATGGTGATTCCCAGTACAGGGGTCGAATTGGAGCTGTAGCTGCCAGCCTCTACCACCACCACAGCAACTCAGGATCTGAGCCATGTCTGTGACCTACACCACAGCTCCTAGCAATGCCAGATCCTTAACCCATTGAGAGGCCAGGGATTGAATCTGTGTCCTCATGGATACAAGTCAGATTGGTTTCCACTGAGCCAAGACAGGAACTCCTGCTGTGGCACAGGTTTGATCCTTGACCTGAGAACTTCCGCATGCCATGAGCACAGCCAAAAAAAAAAAAAAAAGTTCATTGCAGCTCTACTTATAATAGCCCAAAAAGGAAATGATTACTATTTCAGGAATAAAATGGATAAATAAATTCTACAACGGCCATATCTTGGAACATTATACAAGGAGTAGGAATGAACTACACATAACATAGATGAACCTCACAAACCTATAATTCTATGAAAGAAGGAAAGAGTAGAAGGAAGCCAAGAGTGAATATAATGTACCATTTACTCTCCATAAAAGCAAAGAGAAACAATTGATTACCTCCTCTAGCTTGCTGAATTCTTTACGTAATTCTTCTTTTAGGCCAGAGCAGTCTGCCTCATTTTCCCTTCTAATAAAGCGTATTAGCAAAGGCGGTACCTAGACAGAAAATAATTTTTTAGTTCATCAGTGTGAGGCTAACTATTCAGCCCCCTCATACAAAAGCATGATAGAACCCTCATAGTCCCAGTGTCAGGATGTTCTAGAAACCTCAAAAGTGCACCAATTCCTGTGTTCACAGAGATCACATCCTGATTTTAGAAACAGTTTTGTAGCCTAAGATGCTGCATTGGTTAGAATTTTATAAGCTGCAAATAAGAGAACCTCTTTGGAGAGTTTGAGTCAAAAATGTCTTAAAAGGACCCTGAGTGGCTTGTAGTATTGTTGAGAGACTTTTGAACAAACAGGTTTGGAACTAAGCTGAAACTTTCCCAAGTCATGCTCAGAACTGAACTGATGGGAAGCACCCATTGCTGCCACAGAGCTGAGCACTGGATGCTAAAGTTGTGCCACTGCCAGAAGTTGAACTCTGAGGTAACCAATGCCACCCTGCAATTTAACCTTGCAACCACCTTGGTTCCTGAAAGCCAGGAGCTCTGCCACCAGCCACTCTCACCAGCAGAACCAGGGCCTCACACCAAGTCTGTTTACCCACATTGCTCAATTCAAAATTGAACTATACCATGTGTGTGTCTGAGAAAAAGAACCTTGCTGTCAGGCCTTAGCCCCAGGTGCAAAGGGAGCTGGGGAAGAGACTTTCCTGATTTATACCTTGGGGAGGGCATGAGAAGACAGTTCAAAGTGGTTGACGACCTGAAGATTTGACAGGTGGTGTGTCAGATGCTTTACCACTTGTGATGGAGAAGTTTGTGTGTTTTAATACTTTGGTCTTTGATAGTGTGTCGCCACAAGAGACAGAAGTCCACTCGTCCCAGTGTAAGTAAACAGACACTTGTAAAGACAGAATGTCCTGAAACCCCATCCATGTTTGTAGAGCTTGCCTTCATTGGAACTGGATGTGGGCAGACAGCCCTTCCTTCCACTTTTCCATTTGGGACGTTCATCTCTGCTTCTTCCTAAATGTCTGTTCCACATTACTTTCCATATATCGATTCCCTTTGCAATGCTCTTAATTTTTGCTTTCCTAAAAATTCACTTTTTATGTAGCTTTTGTTTGTCAAGTCTCCAAGGTTCCAAAGTCTTAACACATACATTGTCTTAGTCTCTGCGTCTCACTTTCAAATCCCCAGGAGAGAAGATGATTGGTCTGAGGGTACAGCTGGGGGCATTTCTGATTTGCTAAGCTGTGGCCAGGATGGTGGGGTCATATGCTTCTAAGGCCACCTCTTCCCTGAATGTGAGCAGAAAAGTAACAGTGGGCATCTCTAACTTTTAGCTCATTTTCTTTCTAGAGAATACAGTCAACCTCTTGTTATTATTTTTGATAATCCAGCATCTTTCTTGTAAATACCATATTCCCTCTTCACCGTCTTTGATGGCAGCCATTTCTAGTATTTTTCCACTCTCATTCTGCCAAACAGACAACACCCTCTTCCTTCCCCACTGGATTCTCATTGCAGTGTCTCCTTAAACAATATATTCTCCCTATAGGTCTCATCTTCTAGGTATTTCTCTGACCATTTCTTTCTCTACAGATTAGAGATCTCTTTATATGTGGACATATATCCTGACAAGGTGACTATACAACAGGATATAACCGGATGTTGCCTTTATTGTTGTCTACTGTTGATTCATTTCCTTATTTTTTCACTTCCTTGTATACAGTAATTTTTTAAACTAACCTGTAACATTGATGCTAATGAAAATACAGACAGCTCTTCTACAGTAATGCCAATAACTCAGTCAGCAAGGAGCTATTGCCAACACACAGGAGATGCTAACTGCTAGACACTATGTGTCTAAAACAACTAACACAGTATTTTCGCTGTGTAGGCTTCTGCTCTGATGATTTTTATCTATGGGGAGGGAACAATTCTCATACTCATTTTACAAATTATGGGCTGAGGCACAGAAGTAAAGTATTAAATACTTGCTCAGAGTCACATAACTAGGAAGTGGCAGAGCTGGTCACATGCCTAGGCAGTGAGCTGAGAGTGATGGAAATATAGCCCAACCTTCAAGAGGGTCATAGCCCAGGGGCAACACACAGGCAAGAAGGTAGGCAGTTACCACAGGGGAAAGTTAGCATATGTAGGAACACACAGCTGGGCATTAACCCAGCCTGGACAAGTTTCTAGAAGACAGGAGTATCTGGGCAGGTACAGTGGTCCATTGGTATCCTCTGTGGGGGTGGTGGGTGTTTGAGGACACCCCCCCATACCAAAATCAAAGGATGTTGTATACATCGGCACAGTAAAGTGAGCCCTCAACGTCTGAGGGTTCCGCTTATACAGAAACGCCGACTACATAGCAAAGAGGACTTGGAGACAATCAGGCAGAGAGAGAAGGAGGAAGAGTCTTCCAGCAAGTTGAGAAGAAGGTGGCAAGTTTGGAAAAAAGAAAAACATTCAGCGTGGCAGGAATATACCGGGTCAGAAGAGTGAAGAGGCATACCTTTGGAGAGGTAAACAGGATCCAGACCGTGAAAGGGCTTGCAGCACATGGCAGAGCTGACAAGAGCATCACCCTGTTGGTTTGCCACTCCCAAATCATTGAACCATGAGTGACAACACTGATTTAGCTTCACAACCAAAGGTGTTTCAAATGGGAACTGAAATGTCTTACACACACACCTTAGAAAACAACTCAAAGACCATCTTTTGGCAAGCTTTCTCATAGGGGTCATCTGGCAACAGCTTCTTCCCTGGATATGCTTCATCCAGGTACTCACAAGTGATGGCAGATTCATAGATCACTTGACCCCGACTGTTTTCCAGAACTGGCACCAGACCTAAGGGATTCTTCTGGAAGAACCACTCGGGCTTATTTTTCAGGTTGATGTTGATGACTTGATGCCTGAAAGACACATAGAAGACGGTCAAGAGAGTAACATTTCTTTTGTACTCCTGAAGAAAGCTTCACTGGTTCCACCACCCACTTATCTCTCTGATCAGACCCCAAATTCAGGAGTCAGCTCAGCCTTGATTCCTTCCCTCTGTCCCGTCTTCCTGAAATCAGATGGGTCAGCCAGACCTGTCAGCTAGACCTCCAGATCACATTCTGGCTTTATCTACTTCTCAGCTTTAACACTGCCACCTTGTCTAGGACATTATCTGCCACCTGGACCTCTACAGTAGTCCCCCTGGTCCCTCTGCTTCCACAGTGGCCTCCTTACAGTCCATCCTCCATGCACTGGATCAGCAAACTGGATCAGTGACCCTCCTGCTTGCTTACAAGCCCTCAGCTGCTCCTCACTGCAGTAGGATTAAACTCTAGACCCCCCTGCATGCCATTTTATCTGTCTTCTGCTTATCTGTTAATATCTCTTTCCTATGACTTTCCATCTGGTCATTATGATCTGGCCACACTGGCCCCATTTATATTCCTTGTATGACGTTCGTCACTGAACTAGTATGTATTTGAAATCACTTTGCTCAATTATACTTTTATTATGTCACCTCCCTAGAATATAAGGTCCATGAAACCAGGGATCTTGTGAGTCTTGGTCATATTCATAAGCAAACATGTAATTGAGCAAAATTTTAAATAGATTTAAATGCTATGAAGAAATATAAGCAGTTTTAGATAGTTATTCAGTATGTATTTGTTGAAGAAATAGGTGGAAATGCTTTAAGATTGTTAGTAAGATATTCCATGTGGGGCTAAGAAGTATTTTAACTGTATATTATATGAGGCAACTAATTGAATTGTGTCTACACCCCACTACTTGAGAATCAACATGATAAAATTCAATTCCTTTTGCTAATCTAAATAGAAAATTCCTTACTTTTTTTTTTTTTTCCCCAAGTACAGTTATGATTCAACCCCTAGCCTGGGAACTTCCATATGCCACAAATATGGCCCTGAAAAAGCAAAAAAAAAAAAAAAGAAAGAAATTTCCTCTCTTTCTACCAGAATATTAAGGGAATCAAAAAAAAAAAAAAAACCTTTCAGATTAAATCTCCATTGGCTGATGTTTTCAAAAAAATGTACATGGGTAAATTACACTAGGTAAACCCATAAAAAAGAAAACAGGTGAAGTCCAGGCTGTATTAAGACTGTTTTTAGATCTAACTCTTATCTTGTCTGAGAGATTTTAGGGCAAATAAGAGAAAGGAAAGTTTCATATAATCACTAAAGTCAGATTCATGTAATTGTCAAAACTGGACAAGTGTCCAATAGAACATATTATTTACTCAAAAATAATATACAGTAACAGCTCTTATTTCCTATTTCCCCATCCACCTCAGTAGCTAGAACAGCATTTAGCTTGAGGATTTAAATATGCAACACCCCACCCCTCACCCGGCCATGGATTGAACACTGGCCTCTGTGTGCCAAAAGGTTCATGTGCTTACAGACCACTGAACACACAGATACAAGCCACTGCAAGAAAAACTAATCTCCTTGCCAAGGAAATTATCATTTCTGAAATTTTTTTTTTTTTTTTTTTTACCATGAAACAGAAAGGTAAATACTGGGCTTTTGTAATAAAGAAGGTTCTCAGAACACACATGCATCTTGGTAACTTGGCAACATGAGCCAACAAGTCAAGGTCCCTGCCAAACAAGTTGGAAGATGTGCCTTTAGAGAAAACCATGCTTTATTAGAGTCTATCAGGTGGTAAAATCAATTACACTAATGGAAATCTCCTGGGACTCAAAACTAATCCATGAACATAGTAGACCTCTGTTTGTGCTACTTAGCAGCTGTTATTACTCTTTACCTTCCATATACACACATGTACATGGTATAATCACTTCAGTTTTCCTTTGGAAAACTGTCTCAGTAAACAAGGTAGGGTTGTCTTCAACCTAGAGTTCCAGAAAGACACTAACCCAGGACTTAGTGCCACAGCATAATAGCTGTGTCTTGCTTCTGGACTTACTTTATAATTGTATGAGCAGAAGATATGGTGCTTTTTTTTAAATCAAATTTTAATTGTATTTCCCTTTCTTGCAATAAATGAATACTAACTAATACAGGAAATATTACTGTATTTGGATAAAAATAGTTTTGGATAAATTTCACCAAATATTGAGTATTTTGCTATGTGTTTAGAATCAGTTTCATTCAAATAAGATGCAAATTTTACTGAAGTGATAGCTAATCCAAAAATAATTTATTTTTTTAAGAGCACATCTTACATTTCTTCTTCTTCTTTTTTTTTTTTTTGTCTTTTGTCCTTTTAGGGCCGCACCTGCGGAGGCTCCCAGGCTAGGGATCTAATCGGAGCCACAGCTGCTGGCCTACCCCACAGCCACAGCAATTTGGGATCCGAGCCTCATCTGCAACCTACATCACAGCTCACAGCAACGCTGGATCCTTAACCCACTGAGTGAGGCGAGGGATCGAACCCACAACCCCATGGTTCCTAGTCGGATTTGTTTCCCCTGCACCATGAAGGGAACTCCTCATCTTATGTTTCTTTTAGGGAAAAGAATTGCTTGCCTAATTCTCCACCTAGAAAACTAAAATTAATTTACGAACTCTAAGCACATAAATGGAGATTTTCTTAAGAATGGGGGCTGGTTTTAAACCTCCACATCTAATGTCTGTGCAACAGATTCCAAAAGTCATTGGAAGAGAGGTAGTGACAATGGATATTTAACAGAGAAAACTGAAGTGACTTGCATATTTCCTGCGGATAACCCATTTGTCATCACCATACAGGTTTCAATGACTCTTCCCCAAAGTCTGAATTTTTAGGCATAGACACTTTCTGTGACTCAGCAAACAATCCAACCTTTAGAAATATACAAAGTACAGTTAAGTCAGCACTCTGCCAGGAGGAAGGTCAAGGTCTGGACTCTGGACTGGGGTGAATCAACAATTCAGGAAGGGATCTTATCTTCAGAATAACAGGAAAGGATATCAAATAAGCCAGATAAGAATGGAGAAATGGGGTGAAAGGGAAAAGACAGTGCACCAGGAATCAGGAATCTACCAGAGCTAAAAGAGCCTCACCTGAATACCAGTCGAGTGATCCCAGCCTATCACTAACTTTACTGAAGCTCCAGCTTTCTGGATCCATTAAATTGTTAATCTAAATGCGGTGTTCTAGACTGGTGGAGTCTGTAGCATTCCCACTGCCCTCGGAGGAAAGAATTAGGTTCATAGCTTTACATGTCCCCCAAAAGTCTGAGAATAATTTATTTTGCAGTAAAAGCAGCTGTGGGGACCCTGTCTGAGATGCCCACTCGCGCCGCCTGCAGCAGCTGGTTCTTGGCCTGAGAGGAGAGCTGCTGCTGCCTTGGTTCTCACCGGATTCCCTTGGCATTCAGGACCAGGAGCGTCCTCTGGGCGAAAGGACAGAATCTCATGCTGTAGACACGGATCAGGCCCTCGGGGACCGGCCCCGGGGGCGCACTTCCTGTTGGGGAGAAGGGGAGGCAGTTACAGCCCAGAGAGTATCTGGGACCCGTGGCCTCCCGCAGACCTCGGGCCTGGCCCTAGCTCGCTGAGGCCAGGGCCGATTCTCCCAGGTGGGGGCCCCCCCGGCTGGCTCAGCTCCAGAGCAGCGGCTCCCGGACACGTGGCCGAGGGTCGCTCAGATTTTTCCCGCAGATCGTGGTGGGCCGGCCTTACCCTTCCCCAGGCTTCTGGCTGATCCTCCAGACATCTTGGCGCAGCAGGGGTTGAGCTCGCTTCCTGAGTTGCCCGGCGATTCGGGAAGTCGGTCGCCACTCCCTCCCTCCCTCTTTCAGAAGTGCCCTCCCGAAAGGCCACTTTTGGGCACACTTGCTCTTTAGGGAGGTGTGCCCAGGACCTCGCGCTCCGCCCACGCTGGAAGCAAACAGGCGCGCAAGAGCCCAGTGGCGGCCCGACCAGCACACAGGCTCCTTCTCACCCAGCGCTTAAAGGAAGGCGCCGCCCTCAACCCGGGCGCCTGGAGGCGGATTGCGGCCGGCGGAGATGCCCGCCTGGAGCAATTCCACCCAGGGCTGGCCTTCCTGGTTTAGTGAGAGCGAGGCTTAAAACACCGCAGGTGGCTGTTATGCCACAGTTCATCATGCTGGCCATGAGGTGCACGCACTTCGAGATGCACAATAGAAGATCTAAATCCTCAAGAGCCTTTTCTGACCCCGAGCGATGGTGGTCTCCGGTCCACCCTGCTGGGGTCCGCGCCTGACCCTGACTCTGACTCTCATCTCCCTCAGCCAGTGCCCAGGCCGCAGGGAGGTGCTCCCTGGCAGCCCTCACATTACTCCGACCTGGTCGCTGCTCTCCCTCTGCCCCGAGGCCTCCCTAACTTTAGGGCCTGTGGCCCCAGACCCAGTGCACACCCAGGATTCCAGAATATGTTCTCCAGAGTTTCCTTTTTCCAGGACCTGAGACCAGGTCGCCCAGCCACCTGGAGAGCCTTTTCCTTTTTCTGTTGGTACTAGCCTAATATAACTACTGGGAAGGCTGCTGTCTCTCCTCTCACCCTGTCACCTTTTACTGAAATCTCTGCTGCCTCTGTGCACTGATGCCAAATAAAAATATGAAGACAGAGTTTTGGAGGAAATAGAAAGAGTAGCTTTATGTATTTGCCAGGCGAAGAGGGAACACAGTAGGCCATTGTCACAGACTGTGTTCCCCATCCTTGGGAAAAGGAAGAAGTCCTAGAGTCAGGGCTCATTGCCTAGGGATAGGTGATTGAGATCAAAGCTGTGTCAGCCTCGCATCCTTTTCCCTCCTACAAAACATCCAGTCACAGCTCGCATCAGGTAGATCAGTAACTGGTTCTGCTGTCTCTGAGGTTATCAGCCTGAGACTTTCTTCTCTGAAATGAAGAATACTACAAGGGAGTGTGAGGAGAAAGGAATGCCAGGTGCTGGAAATAATTCAGAGAGTGATTAAGGAACTAGCTCTGTGAAGGACAAATCTAGTTACATGAACTAAAGATTAGCAATAGCTAAAAACAGTTAAAATTAGGGCTGCTTAACTCCTTAAGGCCTGTTTTTGCTGTTCCCACAGCCATTTACTTTGTTTTCCCTTTTTATTAGCAGGGAAAAGAATGTCCCATTATTCTTTTCTACAGTAACAGCCTCATACAGTCTTGGTCCATTACACTTTTAATTTTCACCCAAAGAAAACAGCCCATATCTGGATATTGCTAACCTCAGAAGGATGGTCTGCTTTCAAAAATTAAATATGGAGAAATTGAAGCCCTAATAGACTCAGAGTTAGGCAGGTGGGTTAGTGAATTTAGTCCACAAGTCTATGAATAACATCTGGCCAGAGCCACTGCTTTATTAGCTCCTCTTAATTTAGAGGTTGGGAAAGAGGGGATTCTAGGGTACATGGTACAGATACTGGAAAAGGGTAGTCAATGTTTTGTTTGTCCGAATATATTTTCAAGCTAGTAACTCCTGTGCCATTTATTGAGGGCAAGTGGTGGTGGGGGAGCTGGGTAGTATTTTTATTTTGATAAGTTCTGTCTTGTGAGAGGCAGAGTGAGGTGATAAACAAATCCATCTCAGAGCCTTCCTGCCTGGGTTTGATCCTAACTCCACTCTTGTATTAGTTTGCTAGGGCTGCTATGTCATAGTGCCACAAACTGAGTGGCTTAAACAAAGGAAATTTATTCTCACAGCTCTGAAGGCTGGAAGTCTAAGATCAAGGTGTCAGCAGGGTTGGTACCTTTTCAAGACTGTGAGAGAGAATATGTTCCATGCCTCTCATCTAGAGTCTGGCAGTTTGCTGGCAATCTTTGGGACTCCTTGGAGCATAGAAGCCTTATCTCTGCTTCATCTTCATATGGTCTTCCCCTGTGAGCATGTTCCTGTGCAAATGTCTCTTCTTTATAAAAGTACCTGTCATATCAGATTGGTGCCCATCCATCTTAATTAACTAATTACAACTGCACTGCAATGAACCTATTTTCAAATAAGATCACATTTTGAGGTGCTGGGGATATAGAGCTTCAACATATGAATCTATGAATTCATAATTCAACATATGAATTTATTATAAAACCATATGAGTTACAATAGCCCCTTAGTAATGTGTGAATGTGGGCAAGTTCTATCTGTATTTCAATCTCCTCATTTGTAAAATGGAGTGGTGAAAACTTAATACCTCTCTTATAGAGACTGAAGAAAGATTAAATTAGTTAATAAATAGAAAACAGGAGTTCCCCTCTTGGCTCAGTGGTTAATGAACTCGACTAGTATCCATGAAGATTTGGGTTTGATCCCTGGCCTTGCTCAGAGGATTAAGGATCTGGCATTGCTGTGGCTGTGGTGTCAGTCGGCAGCTGTAGCTTCGATTCAACACCTAGCCTGGAAAACTTCATATGCCACAGGTGCAGCCCTAAAAAGACAAAAGACTAAAACAAACAAACAAAAAAACAAACACATTCTTAGCACAGAATGAGTGTTAAATAAATGTTATTATTATAGATACTAAATTAAAAAATAGACCACATTTTTGCTAAAACATGGCTTTTGCTTAACTTTTTTAGAAAATTAATTTTTAGAAGGTCTTTAGCACATTAATGATATGGAAATTAACCCTATAAAGTTAAACTTGGCCAGGCAAAATTTCTGATTGGCCAAACTAAGGATTTCAGGTGTAGGGATTATTTGAGAACTTTGATTTGGAATAGCTCATCCTCTAATTAGTACGAAAAGTGTAACAATTTGTTGTAATGATTAGAAAGATCCAATTCATCAATAAAGTAACTTCCTCAGAGAAAGAAATTAAAAACAAAAGGTACTGTCCCAGGAAACCACTGCTCTGTAGTGCTGCTCTGCATCACATTGGATCAGCTCCAAGCCCTTTGTGGTTGTGTGCATCGTATATGAACATCTGGATACACACTGCTGTTAGCCACAGGTAAAGGGCAGAGCATTTCACATTTTTTTGCAGCTGTAATTGTCAGCAATTGACCTGAAGGAGCTAAACTGAACTGATTCTGCTGGTTGAAGATCAAGAGTTGAAAGACTTGTGATAGTTTTCTTCCTTCTAAGTACCACCTGCTTTTGCAGACCATATATACCCACTTGATACAACATTCTTCTGTGGATTTTCAGGAATGTAATTTGAATAATTTTAAGCAATTTAAGCGGTTCTTGAATCTGTGTGTCCTAGCTTATCGTCCTCGGTGTGGTTCAAATAAAATTCTTTTCCATTCCTAGGATAGATTCGTTTATTGATTATTTCCCTTTACAGTTCCAAATGACTAGCACATGAGATACTTGGTAAATATTTCTGGATGAAAAGAAGAGAAGGTGACAAGATGGGAAGGAAAGGAGTGACCTAAAGAAGGGAAGAGGATAGGTCTAGAGAGAACGAAAGAAGGCAAAGGGCAGCGGGCAGGGGAGAGCATGAGAGGGGAGAGCATGAGAGGGGAGGGCAGAAGCAAGGACAAACTGCTGCCCTTCCCATCAGTTATTTCTAGGAGCTGTCTGTCTCCTTGAAATAGCTGAGGGTACATCAGAAAGTGTAATAAAGTAATTAAAGGTTTGGCACTCCAGATGTAGACTAGAGTTGGCTTTATTTATTTATTTATTTGCTTTTTAGGGCCGCTGGTACAGCATATGTAAGTTCCCAGGCTAGGGGTGAAATGAAAGCTACAGTTGCTGGCCTTGTGCCACAGTCACAGCAACTCCGGATCAGAGCTGTGTCTGCGACCTTCTCCACAGCTCAGGGCAACGCTGGATTCTCAACCCACTGAGTGAGGCCACGGATCAAACCCACATCCTCGTGGATACTAGTCAGATCCCTTTCCGCTGCTCAGCAGCTGGGAACTTCCTCTAGAGTTGGCTTTAAAAATCCCACTCAGCTTTGTAGCCTTGAGGAAATTATTTCTCTTATCCTCCCTTTCCTTTTCTGTAAAGTGGAGCTGATGAGGATTTGAATATTATATAAAATTATACCCGCACGAATCTTGGACAGTCAGCCCTCAACATTTCATTCTAGTGCTGAGACTTAGCAACTTTGTTAATTATTTGCCGCGGGCTGGGCCATTCCAGTACCCGCCCCGCGCTTCACGCGTCGCTCTCCATTCGTCGAGACCCCTCCACCCCCAGAATTTTCACCAATCCGCTTGACTCAAACATGAGCGTCCCAAAGGACAGAGCCAATGGGCGCAGGGGTTACAAAACGGTAAACAGTGGAGGCAACTCGGGCGGGCGGGCTGGGGCTTCGGAATAACCCTGCAGACCCTAGTTGGGTTCCACGTTTGCCGCGGGTGGCCCAGCTGCGAGGCTCACGGCCCATGGTACAAGGCCGGGAACGAGACGTAGCCCGAAGCGCCGCGTCCGTGAGGTTCACTGTCGCCCGCCTCCTAACTGACTCGGTCTTGAGGAAATTTTTCCCTCAGCTGTACCCGCAGCTTCCTCTCCTGTAGACCTGCTCTCCCACAAATTCGACCTCTTCTCCTTCAACCCCAAGCCCTCCTGCAGACTTCCGTTCTCTGTGAATGCTCTCCGCTCCACCCCCAACCCCACTCCGTCCCCTTTTTCACTGAACACATTTCCAGCTCTTTCCACGTCTTTGGTGACTTTCCCCAAACTTAATGACCTCAATCCCTTCCCTTTAACTCCCGTCCGTGGACTTTGGGTTTATTTGCATTTGTGGTGATCGTAAGCATCTGCAAGGATGTAAGTTGGCATTTCGTTCCTTCCACATTCTAGAGTGTTCCCGGCACTCTGTTCCACGGGGCCTCCTGCACCAGCCCGGCTGTACTCTCCATTCCCTTGACATTTTTCTTTAAGCATATTTTAATAATTAAATAGAGATAGAGGCTCCCCTCACCCCAGACTCCTCCATCTAGCTTACATTCACCACACATTTCTTACTTTAAAATATGTTCCTTTGGAACTGCAAACCAAAAATCTACAATTGATACACAAACAAGGAATCTCTGGAGAATAAATATATCTCATAATAAATAAATGCATATTGTTTATCACATTACCTAGAATGGTGTAATGCCTATATTGAAGAATCAATAAGATGTAACAAATTGTGAGGACATATTTATATAGTTACCCTGTTTTTTAACCAATTTATGCATTTTAGATTTTACTTATTTTCAGAGGGTGTATTATTTTTGTTATTCTTACCAGTTAAGTTATTCTTTTTATGATGCTGTATAAAATATTTAATGGTATAAAATATGTTCCTTTCATGTTCTGACCTTTTTATTCATGTTGACTTATTCCTTTTCCTTTCTGCATTTATCTCTGGTTTGATCTAAAATATGGCTACACACGTTCCATCTTTGTAAAGAAGCAATTTTCCTTCTGGGTTCACAACCACAAAGCAAGCTGTCCTATTCAAAGATGTTTTTTACAGTTTATTTTTAAAATCAAAACTAGTTATAAAGCAAAGGCCCAGGATGCACCCTGTTTTCTATTGAGATCAAGCTCTTTTCTCTGTTTTGACTTTTTCTTTCCCAGCATGCAAGACCCCAGAAATCCTTCTGAGATTTTCTCAGGTTTGAACAGAGGTTTTCCTTCATTGGAAAAGCTCTCTGAGGAGGGCTCTTAGACTTAATGGAACTTTCCCATCTGCATTTAAGTTTCTGGAATGCCTGCACTCAAACTGGTCTCACCGTTGGCACGTGTGTTCTTTTATCTTTGAGATTGTTTTGGGCAGAATGGGAGTGAAAAGAGATTAGATGTGTGGAAAGACAATCCTTGTGTTTCAAAGATTTCTTGATTTTTGTTTGCTTTTTTTAAGAAAAGACTTTTATTTTATTTTACTTTACTTTTTCATTTTATTTTCTGCTTTTTAGGGCCCCATCCACAGCCTATGGAGGTTCCCAGGCTAGGGGTTGAACCAGAGCTACGGCTGCCAGCCTATGCCACAGCCACAGCAACATGGGATTCGAGCTGCTTCTGTGATCCACACCACAGCTCACGGCAATACCAGATCCTTAACCCACTGAGCGAGGCCAGGAATTGAACCCGAAGCCTCATGGTTCCTAGTCGGATTGGTTTCTGCTGCACTATGACGGGAACTCTAAGAAGAGTTTTCTTGTGGTGCAGCAGATTAAAGATCTGGCATTGTCACTGCTGCGGCAAGGGTTTGATCCCTGGCCTGGGAACTTCCACATGCAGTGACCACAGCCAAAATAAATAAATAAAGTAAAGTAACAAGAAAATAAAAAGAATTTGAAATATGATCTATTGATGGCGACATATCTTTTCCTAGATGCGTGCAAGGATTCCTAAGCAGAATGTTGTGTCAAGGACAGCACCATTTGCTACCCTTGTGGGAATTGCATAATACTTATTACCATGGAAATTAGGACTGTACTGAAGTTTATGAATGGAACTGTGGGCATCCTGGAAACTCACATTCCTTATGAAGTGTGGCTTTCTCTGACTGTTGGCTAAGACTCCTCATCTACATATACAACTTTCCTGGATTGACATAGGACCAAATTAAAAGGTATCTTGTAAGACCTTTCTTCTGCCATGACTGAAGGATTTAGTTCTAAGATGTGCCCAGATCTAGCTCTTATAAATGAAGGGTTTTCTTGGCTTTTTGAAGGTTTTTTTTTTCATTGTGGTGGGAATTTCAGTTTGTTTATTTCCTTTTTTTTTTTTTGATAATACACCTTTATAAGGAAGGAATTAGGCTCATCACAGTGAATTTAATTAAGTGGGCTAGAACCCTGCTACTCAAATTGTGGTCTGCTTACAGTCAACTTTGCATCACCTAGTATGCTTGTTATATATGAAAAAACTCTGCTTTCATTAGGGATCTACTGAATTGTAATTGGTATTTTAACCAAATTCCCCAGAGGGGGGTCATAGGCACATTAAACTTGAGAAGCACAGGGCTATAATGCTCCATTGGATCACAGAAACCCTGAGGTATTTCAAGTTGTTTGAAAAACTTTTAAACTTACCTTGTTTCATATATTTATGGAATATTTTATGGTTCTTGGGGACATACATGGTGCAGTGTACTATGGAGGTTCCCAGGCTAGGGGTTGAATCAAAACTACAGCTGCCGGCCTGTGCCACAGCCACAGCAACGTGGGATACATGGGGATATACATGGTGCAGTGTGCTCAGTTTGACACTAGAGACAGTGACCTCATGGTCTTAATTCACTCTAAAAACTTTTTAAAATAGATCTTAACTTTGCTTTTACTTTTCTGTTCATATTTAGAAATCAGCTGAGACATCTCTTATTCCAGGAGCTAAATGTTTTTGAATTACAGAAAATTATTAGGCATGGGAAGTTTAACTATACAACTATAGTTACTCTGAACATGATGACTAATCCTTGTAATGGATTTTATATTTTAGGCAATGTTCTTCTGGATTACACCTTACTTTCCTTCAGTTACTGTGGCACCTACCTGGCAAGTTACTCCTCCCTCCCAGCTTTGAACTGGCCCTCTGGTAAGTTGCAGCCTTCTGCAGAATTCCTTTCATTGGGTCACATTTTAATCTTGTCCTCTGGATTTTATCAAAGGTGCTATGCATATGGAAAAGTGGAAGGAATAAAAGTCCTAATCATAAATTTAATCTAGTTGCTACTTTTAGGCAGAAATTTGGCAGAGCAAAAGCTAAAAGAGATTAACTACCATCTTTCTCTTTTTATTAACATGTTATATTTTCTTTGCTGGGTAAAGAATACATGGGTAAGTACATAGTTTCATCTCTTTAAAAAACAATTGGTACCTTTGAATTATTTTCATATTTTCCACTAATGTTGAAATTAGGGAGGTCTCTCTCTATATTAGAGCTCAGTTTGAAGTAATTGTTTTTAGAGACATTAGAATGTTCAGAGAGTAGAACATCATATCCCATTTGCCTCTTGTTTAGGAAATACTTGTGTGTAAGACACACCTATGGTCTTTGCTGGGCACTTCTTGCAGCCAGCTGCAAAGCTGCACTCACTCTTTCATCAACATATAAACTCCTCTGGGGGAAATTTGTCTTATTAAGGGGAAGTACAAAATGTCCCAGGAATGATTGAGGCTATTGCTTACATGCCAGCATTTCTCATAGAAAAATGTAACAGTTTAGGTTCAGAGAGCCACATTTAACTTATGCAGTTACCCCTAAAAAAAGCTTTACTAAGGTATAACTGACATATAATAAATTTCTCATAGGTACATATACACAACATGATAACTTTGACTTAGCCATGAAGCCATCACCATATCAGGATAATGAATCTACCATCACCCCCCCCCCCAAAGTTTCCTTGTGCTTCTTCGGATCCTTCCTTGTTGGCTCTTGCCACACATCTTGCTTTCACCATTGTGGCCCTGCCGCTCACCCCCAGGCAGCCACTGATGTGTTTTCCTCACTCTAGATTAGTTTGTGTTTTCTAGAATTGCACATCCATCATATACTCATTCATTGTCAGGCTTCTTTTCATGCAGCACAATTCCTTTGAAATTCTCTCATGCTGCTGTGTGCGTTTCAAGGGAAGTTTGTTCCTTTCTATTCCATGGTATGGATATACCACAGTTTACTTACTCATTTGTCAATGGATATATTAATTTGCTAGGGCTACCATGAAGCAAGTACCACAGACTGAGTGGCTTAAACACAGAAATTTATTGTCTCATAGTTCTGGAGGCCAGAAATCTGAGAACAAGGTATCAGCACGGTTGGTTCCTTCTGAGGGCTGTAAGGGAGAATCTGTGCCAGGCCTCTCTCCTTGGCTTGTGAATAATTATCTTCATGTTCACATGGTGTTCTTCTATGTGTAGCTTTCTCCCAGTTTCCCCTTTCTATAAGGATACTAGTCATGTTGGAGTAGGGCCACACTAAATGACCTCATCCAACTTAGTAAAGCTGGTCCTTCCAGACCACGTCATGTTCTGAGATACTGAGGTTTAGGACATCAACCTGTGCATTTGGGGGACACAGTTCAATGAACACCGATACTTAAAGGATGAGTAGGAATCAGCTTTGTAAAGAGGAGGAGGAGGAGGAAGTGGATTCCAAGCAGAGGAAATGTGTGTGCAAAGGCCAAAAGATCAGAGAAAATAAGAGATCATAATGATAAGAACAAGAGATCATCCATGAGAGGCAAGCCTGGAGGGACAGTCTGAGGCCAGCTCAGGAGCAGCCTTCTAAATAAGTGACCCTATAGTTTATTATCCAGTCCATTAGCATGGACTCGTAGAGCCCTTAGAGTCATCTGAGCATCCTAAGTTAGAAAATATGTTTATATTTCTGCAGGAGGGCTTTGAGAAAAGCCTATACTTAGGCCACAGTATCTAACCTGATTAGGTGGGTAGAATGAGACGTGAGAGGACTTGATAACGTAAAGGCATGCTATTTTCATATTAGTGAAAGAAAATATCAGATATATCTTAATTGCTGACTCCTGCCACTGTCAGAGCCCATAGTCACAGGCCTCAAGGCTGCTTTGCAAATAGAGGTCAAAGAAACCTTGAAGGGTCCTTGGTTCAATGAGGAGGGCTATTACTGCCGGATCTTTCATCATGGCTGCCATCCAGAGCTTAAGTTTTGGAGTGTGGTCTACACACCTGTGAGAGATGGAAAGGATGGAGGTGTGAGCAAGGCTAAATAGGAAGGCATTGCAAAGTCTCCTCTATATCATCATTACCACTCTGCTGTTTCATTTTGTTTTCTTCTAACCTTTTACAAATGTTATAAAATACTTATTTAAAGTGCACAGAATCATCAAATATGAGATTTGGAAGATACTGGAGAGGTCTTGGTTCTGTTGAAGAGGCATCTAAGACTAGAGTGAAGTGACTTGCTCAGTTTGGTGTGAGAACTTGTCCAAACTGAGAGACTGATAGGTTTCTTAAATGAGAACAAAAAAGGCAACTGATATGTTCTTATATACTTAGTATTCTCTGGTTAGATTGTATCTAAATGTTACCCTGAATAGCTCTGAGCTCTAAGAAGTGGGAGTAAGCCAAGGTAGCTGCCAAACTTCAAAACATGGAGTTTGGACAAGAGTGCGGGACTCTTGCTGATAAATGGGTGCTGGCATTAGGCACACAGTCCTGCATAACATCCTTATAAAAATGTACATCCTTAAGGATTTTTAACCAGGAGGGAAGGACTAAATTGCTTTTAAAACATTTTACCCCATGGCACAGAATTCCCCACCCCCAGGGATGGGGGAAGAATGGTGAGGCCGGGTGGATAGCATGCCCTGGAAAGTCCAAGACCCCTCCTGTCTGCTTGTTCCCATTCAAGCTAGGTGAATGAGGTATTTTAATTACTGTTTATAAAAGAGGTCAATATATGTACTATTCCAGTTGTCATTGTCCCAATTTATGCACAAGGTATTCAAATGTCTTACTCATTTAACCCCAGGGCTTCCAGCCTTTCAAACCAGGGCCAGATGAGGTAATCAATCATAGAGAGAGAACTTCCACCAAAGTATGTTGTCTTCTTTTTGGTCAGAACCTGAACATTAAACAGCATAAGAGTACTTCTTATTTGTGCATCTGGTAAAATTCATTTTCAGAAATGATAAAGGCAAGTTAAGCAAGCGAAAGTAGGATCTTTTATCCGGACAGTTACAAGTTGGCTTTTTATCTGATTAGTTTAAGCTTTAGAATTTTTTGGTTTGTGATGAAGCAAAACAACACAATAAAAACTGGAAAATGGAGAAACATCAAACAAACTACAGAGTACAAGATATTCGTAACAGATATTCCAACAAAGGATTGGTATTCAGAATATAGAGAAGAACTCATCAAAATCAAATAAGAAAAAGGCAAACAGGCCATCAGAAAATTGGCAAGACTTGAACTTCACAAAAGAGGAGGTCCAAATCCATCCATTTGAAAAGATTCTCAGCTTCATTAGTTATCAGGAAAAGGCAATTTAGAAACAAAATGTCATTCCACTTCACAACCACCAGAATGGCTAAAATGAACAAGACAAAGTAGGTAAGGGTGTAGAACTACTGTTGATAGGAATTTAAATTGGTACAACCTTATTTTAACTGTATCTACTAAAGCTGAGTGCATGCATACCCTTAACCCAGTAAATATACTCCTCAGAAATGTGAACATATATTCACAAAAAATAGATGTAAGAATGTTCATTGCAGCACTATTTGTAATAACCCAAAAAGGGAAATGTTTACTGTCCATCAGGAAGGAGTAAAATGGATAAACTGGGCAATAGTTATATGTTGGAACACTGTAAAAAGAATAGGAATGAACTGTACATAACATAGATGATCCTCACAAACCTATAACTGCATGAAACAAGCTAGATCCAAAAGAGTGCACATTATATGATTCCTTTTGTATAAGGTATAAAACTATACAAAACTAGGAGTTCTCTTGTCGTGCAGTGGGTTAAGGATCTGGCATTTTCACCGCAGCAGCTCCAGTGACTGCTATGGTGCATGTTGGATCCCTGGTCTAGGAACTTCCACATGTCATGGGTGCAGCTCCCGCTCCCAAAATCAGCCAAAACTAATATTCTATGTCTTGATATGGGTACTAGTTTCATGGCCCTGTTCATTTTGTAAAAATTTATCAAGCTGTACTCTTATGCTTTGGGTAAATCTCTGCATATAATACTTTAATAAAAAATTTACTTATAATACATGGAAATAACTATTAACTATTAGGCAGACGCCAAATAACATTCTTTGAAAACCAAGCACAAATAGTATATTTCTGAAAATTTAAATGAATTTGTAATTATGGTTTTGCAAGGAGAAGAACTGAGAATATTATCTGACTAATAAACACCAAACCATTTTATAAAACATCTGTAGTTTTTCTCAGGTCCCTGCATTGTAACATCCTACATTGTAGACAGATCGTTTATATCTACCCAAGCATTTGTTTTTGGTCTGTTACCAAATTAATCATCTGAAGCATATGGACCACATCTTACTTTCTATCTCCCATACTGCTAGCACAGTGCCTTGCAATAATTAGGCACTCAGAATTGTACAGTGAACAAATATTTTTTGGATATGTCCTTAAACTGTAGTGCCTGGTTATTATATTATGCAAAAATAAAAGTATGATAGTTTCAGTCAGCAGGAAATACCCTCTCAGCAGCTTGAAACATAGAAACAGTACTGTTCACTTTAAAGCATGAGTCCTTAACATGGAGTCTATGAACTTAGATGGGAAAATGTTATGTGTCCCCCAGGGAACTCCAAATTTAGCTGGTAGTATGTGGACTTTCTATTGCTCAGGGGATCAACATCCCTAACTCCCACACTGTTCAGGGTCAACTGTAGTTGGATATAGGGATTTTTTTTAAAATCAGGAAACATGATCATCTTCATGCCCATATATATGAAAACTTAGATGAAATGGATACTTTTCAAGAAAAATGCTAATAACCGAAATTGATTCAAGAAGAAATATAAACCTCACAAAATCAATTGTTATTTAAAAAGTTGAACTACTAATGAAAACTCTAGCCTCATAAAAGACACTGGATTCAAATGTTTTATAGAAACAGCCAAACCTTATCAAATGGGTTCAGGGCTTAGAAATCCAGAGAAAATAAACCAACTCATTTTATGTGGTTAGAATATCCTTGATATAAAAACCAAATAAAGTTACTATAAGAACAAAATCATCTCCTTTATGAACAAATGTACAAAAACCTGTTAAATATTAACTAATTCTAGTTAATGAAAATCCATTGAAAACAAGTAGCTTTTATCCCAGTTATGCTAGCTAGCATGGTTCAAGACAAGAAAAATCTGTCAATGCCACTTATACTCTCCAGATTAAATGGAAACAATTCTATGAACATTTCAAAAGATGTAATAGATGCAAACAAGACATTCACTAAAATCAGTCATTCTTGACTTAAAAAAATAAGCAAATTAGTAATAGAACTTTCTTGTGTGTGTGTGTGTGTGTGTGTGAGTGTGACTTTTGTTTTTTTAGGGCCACACCCACAGCATATGGAGGTTCCAAGACTAAGGGTCAAATCAGAGCTGTAGCCTACACCAGGTAGCTACACCACAGCCACAGCAACACCAGATACCAGCCGCATCTGCAAACTACACCACAGCTTATGGCGATGCCGGATCCTTAACCCACTGAGCAAGGCCAGGGGTCAAACCTGCATCCTCATGGATACTACTCAGATTTGTTTCCACTGAGTCACGACAGGAACTCCAGTAACAGAACTTTCTTAATGCAAAAACGAAAACAAAAAACAAAAAACTTTTCTGAAAAAAATCCATAGCAAACTTCATAGTTACTGATAAAATGTTAGTATGCATACCCATATAAGACAGGAACTATGACTTCCCTCAGTAAAAACCTAAGGCTGACTGTGAATGGAATGTCTCAAGGCCAGTGGAAGATTCTATATAAAGGTCAAAACTGCAGCTCTCTCCCAAAGCAGGTAAAAACATACCTGGGCTTCCACATGTGTCTATCTGATTCATGGCATCACCTTGTTATGGGAAATATTTATTATATAATATTAAGTGGAAAAAAGAACACAATGATTTATACCCTGTTATAGTTATGTTAATTTAAATATGCTCAAGGACTGAAAACAAACAAGCATGGAGGAATGTAAAAGGCTGGCAAATTTTGGAAATGGGGTAAAATTTTCCCTTGATTTTCTTTTTTTTCTTTTCACTTTTTAGGGCCACACCTGTGGCATACGGAAGTTCCCAGGCTGGAGGTCAAATCAGAGCTACTGCTGCCGGTCTACACCATGGCCATAGAAATGCAGGATCCAAGCTGCATCTGTGACCTACACCACAGCACACGGCAATGCCAGATCCTTAACCCACTGAGCGAGGCTGGGGATCAGACCCTCAACGTCATGGCTCTTAGTTGGATTCGTTTCCGCTGTACTACAACAGGAACTCCTCCCTTGATATTTCAGTGTCAGTATATCACAATGTTTTAAAAGCAAACCAATGACAAGACATTTTTAGGTGTTTTAGGTTATATCTTAAACACAACAGCTTATAGCTATCCATTGTAAACTAAAATTTTCTAACTAATATTATTATTAATTGCCATAAAGCAGTTTTGGACATGGGAGTATGAGGAAAAGAGTAGAACAAAAGGGTGGATACAATGTGTCACTCGAATGAAAGCAGGGAGAAGGGCTTGAATACCTCCTCTAGTTTGCTGAATCCTTTACCCAATTCTTCTTTTAGGCCAGAGCAGTCTTTATTTTGCTTTCTAAGAAAGCTTAGTAGCAAAGGCGGTACCTAGGTAGAGAGTAAGTTCTTAGTTTATCAGTGTGAGGCTAACTATACCAGTCCTCTCATTTGAAAGCATGGTCAGAGTCACAGCCTTCAAAAACAAACTTAAGGTGAGAAGGGGAGAAACCTTCCAGCAAGAGTTAAGAAGGTGGCAAGTTTGGGAAAAAGAAAAACATTCAGCGTGGCAGGAATACACCAGGTCAGAAGAGTGAAGAGGCATACCTTTGGAGAGGTAAACAGGATCCAGACCGTGAAAGGGCTTGCAGCACATGGCAGAGCTGACAAGAGCATCACCCTGTTGGTTTGCCACTCCCAAATCATTGAACCATGAGTGACAACACTGATTTAGCTTCACAACCAAAGGTGTTTCAAATGGGAGCTGAAATGTCTTACACACACACCTTAGAAGACAACTCAAAGACCATCTTTTGGCAAGCTTTCTCATAGGGGTCATCTGGCAACAGCTTCTTCCCTGGATATGCTTCATCCAGGTACTCACAAGTGATGGCAGATTCATAGATCACTTGACCCCGACTGTTTTCCAGAACTGGCACCAGACCTAAGGGATTCTTCTGGAAGAACCACTCGGGCTTATTTTTCAGGTTGATGTTGATGACTTGATGCCTGAAAGACACATAGAAGACAGTCAAGAGAGTAACATTTCTTTTGTACTCCTGAAGAAAGCTTCACTGGTTCCACCACCCACTTATCTCTCTGATCAGACCCCAAATTCAGGAGTCAGCTCAGCCTTGATTCCTTCCCTCTGTCCCGTCTTCCTGAAATCAGATGGGTCAGCAAGACCTCCGGATCACATTCTGGCTTTATCTACTTCTCAGCTTTAACACTGCCACCTTGTCTAGGACATTATCTGCCACCTGGACCTCTACAGTAGTCCCCCTGGTCCCTCTGCTTCCACAGTGGCCTCCTTACAGTCCATCCTCCATGCACTGGATCAGCAAACTGGATCAGTGACCCTCCTGCTTGCTTATAAGCCCTTAGTTGCTTCTCATTGGAATGAGGATGAACTCTAAACCTCTTTCCATGCCATTTGACCTGTCCTTTGCTTATCTGTTAATCTGTTTCCTATCAGTCCCTCTCATCATTACCATCTGGCCGTACTGACCTCTTTTTCACTCTTTGTAATACTTTCTTCATTGACCTGATAATATGTATCTGAAATTACTTTGCTTCTTTAATTGCATGCTTATTATGTCACCTCCCTAGAATATAAGGTCCATGAAACCAGGGATCTTGAGAGTCTAGGTCATATTCATAAGTAAACATGTAAATGAGTAAAATTTTAAATAGATTTAAATGCTATGAAGAAATATAAGCAGTTTCAGATAGATACTCAGTACATATTTGTCAAATAAATAGGTGGAAATGCTTTAAGATTGTCAATAAGATACTCCATGTGGGGCTAAGAGGTATTTTAACTGTATATTTTATAAGGCAACTAATTGAATTGTGTCCATACCCCACTATATGAGAATCAACATGATAATATTCAATTCCTTTTGCTAATTTGAATGAAAGTTCCTTACTTCTTACCAGAATATTAAGAGAATCAAAAAAATGCTTCCATGAAATAAACTTTCAGATTAAATCTCCATTAGTTGATATTTTAAAAAAAAGATACATGGTAAGTCACTTAAGTTAAACCCACAAAGAAAACAGGTGAAGTCCAGCCTGAATTAAGATGGTTTTTAATATCTAATTCTTATCTTGCCTCAGAGACTTTACGGGAAATAAAAGAAAGGAAAGTTTCATATAATCATTAAAGCCAGGTTCGTATCATTGTCAAAGCTGATAAGTGTTCAATAGAACATTATTTACTCAAAAATGATACACACCAGCAGCTTTTGTTTCCTATTTCCCCCTCCATCTTAGTAGCTAGAATAGCACTTACCTTGAAGATTTAAATATGCAGACCTCCCACCATGGATACAGAGGAATAGCCCCACTGAACACTGGCATCTGTATATGTGTATTCAAATGTTCATGTGCTAACAGACCACTAAACAGTCAGATACAAGCCATTGCAAGAAAAATAAGTCTCCTTGCCAAGGAATTATCAACATTTCTGAAAATTTATACTATGAAACAGAAAGGTAAATACTGGGCTTTTGTAATAAAGAAGGTTAGCACACAAATGCATCTTAGTAACCTGGCATTGTGAGCCAACAAGTCAACATACCTGCCGAACAAATTGGAAGATGTGTCTTTAGAGAAAACCATGCTTTGTTAATCATGTGGTAAATTCTAGTACTGTCACGAAAATCTATTGGGACGCAAAACTAATCCATGAACATAGTAGACCTCTGTTTACACTACCTTGCAGCTGTTACCACTCCTTACCCCCAACACACACTTGTACATTAATATTAGCTTTCCTTTGGAAAATTTTCCTAGTAAATAACGTAGAGTTTTCAATCTAGACTTCCAGAAAGGCACTAACCCAGGACTTTGTGCCCTAGAATACAGTTGTGGCTTGCTCCAGGACTTTTCAGTTATATGAACACAAGATATGTATTTTTCCAATCCAGTTAAATTGGATTTCTCTTAATTTCAATAAAAATAATTATGACTAAGTAAATATTAAAATACTTGGCTAAAATAATGTTTTAGATAAATGTTACTAAATGTTGAGTGTTTTGCTATGTGTTCAAAATCAGTTTCATCCAAAATAAGAAGCAAATCTTACTAAAGAGATAGCTAATCCAAAATAATTTCTTTTAAGAATGTAACTTACTTTTCTCTCAGGGGAAAGAGTTGCCTAATTCTCCCCCAGAAGACTAAAATTAGTTTGTAAACTCTAAGCCATAGATGGAAAACTTCTTAAGAACAGGGGCTATGTTTTAAACTTTCACATCACAGGTATCTAAAGATCATTGGGAGGGAGGTGGTTCCGGTGGATATTCAGCCCTGAGAAAATTCCAGTGACTTTCATATTTCCTGCAGATAACTCTTATGTCAATAACCATCCTAATTTCAATAAGGCTTCCCCAAAGTCTGAATTTTTAGGTACAGACACTTTATTTAACTCAACCAACAACCCAAATCCCATAGGAACATGCACTGTACAGTTAAGTCAGCACTATGTCCGGCGGTGGGTGGAGGTCTGGACTCTGGACTGAGATAAATTACCCACTATTGGAGAAGGGACTCTATCCCCAGAATATCAGCAAATAATATCAGATAAGCAGGACATGAATGAAGTGGGGGAAAGGGAAAGTGCAATACACCAGTAACCAGGATCTACCAGAGCTAAAAGGGATTACCTGTGATTACCTGTGATTACCGTTCCAGTGATCTCTGCACATCACTAACGTTATTATTGGAGCCCCAGCTTTTGGGATCCATGAAACAGTTAATCTAAATGGGGCGTCATAGGCTGGTGGAGCCTGTGGCATTCCCCACCACGCGAGGATAGGGTCCATAAGTTACTATGTCTCCCCAAAAGGCTGAGAATTGTGTATTTTTCAGTAAAGGAAGCAGCGGGGATCCTTTTCAAGATTCCCACTCGCGCCGCCTGCAGCAGCTGGTTCTTGGCCTGATAGGGGAGCGGCCCCCTCACCGGATTCCCTTGGCGTTGAGGACCAGGAGCGTCCTCTTGGTGAAAGCACAGAACCTCACACTGTAGACACGGGTTAGGCCCTCGGGACCGGTCCCAGGGGCGCACTTCCTGTTGGGGAGAAGAGAAGGAGGTTACAGCCCAGAGAGCAGGTGGGACCGGTCGCGGAACCGGCCACCCAGCGTTCCCTCTTGCTCGCTACTGCCTCGGCTGGTTCCCCCGGGGTGGGTGCCCTCCCGGGCGGCTTGGCTCCAGACAGCTGCTCCTGGACACGTGGCCGAGGGTCACTCAGATTTTTCCTGCGGATCGCGGGAGGTTGGCCTCACCCTTCCCCAGGCTCCTGGCTGATCCTCCAGACTTCTTGGTGCAGCAGGGGAAGAGCTCCCACCCTGGTTTGCAGGCTATCTAGGAAGTAGGCCACCCCTCCCTCCCTGGCTCATTTTCTCCCTCCCTAAGTCTCCCAGAAGTGCCAGCCCAGGGCGGCCACCAGTTCGGCGAGGTCTGCCAGGGAGCAAGCAGAAAGCAAACCCGTAAGTAGAAGCCTGGTGGGCGACCGGCCCCTTATCCGGCCTTGATTTCCCACCCACTGGGAGAAGCAAGGCACTGCCACCACAGCCTGCATGCTTAGAGAGTGATCAATGCCAGAGGCCCATCCCCCTTGGGATCTGACCTGGTTTGGCGGGGAGGGGATAAGACTTAAAATACCGCTCGTGTTCAAAGTTTATCATGCTGCCACAAAGTTCATTATGCTGGCCATGAGGTGCTCCCGTGTCAAAACGAACAAAAGAACCTGGAAGTCTTCAGAGCCCTTACTAATGGTGGTCTCCAGTAACCCCTGCTTAAAAACAAAAACAAACAAAAAAACAGCTATTAAATATGGAGAATTTGAAGCCCTAGCAGGGGCATATGCTCAGAGTCAGGCAGCTGGGTTAGTGAGTTTAGTCCACAGATCTGTGAAAAATATCTGGCCAGGGCATCTGGCTCAATCTGCTCCTCTTAATTTAAGGGTCAGGAAAGGGGGATTCCAGGGCATATGGTACAGATATTGGAAAAGTCAATGTTTTGTTTGCATAGATTTGCAAGCTGGTAGCTCCTGTGCCAGTTTCTGGGTGGGAAGAGGTGGTATTTTTGTTCTGATTTGTTCTGTTGTGGGAGAGGCAGAGTGAGGTGATAAGCAAAACCATCTTGGAGTCTTACTGCCTGGGTCTGATCCTAACTCCATGCCTGTAATATTTTGCCCACTCCAGTACCACAAACAGAGTGGCTTAGGTAGTAGAGATTTATTCTCACAGTTCTAGAGGCTGGAAGTCCCAGATCAAGGTGTCAGCAGGGTCGGTTCCTTCTGAAGACTGTGAGGGAGAATCTGTTCCATAACTCTCCCCCAGCTTCTGGTGGTTTGCTTGCAAACTCTGGCATTACTTGGAGTGCAGAAGCATTATCCCATCTCTACCTTCATCTTCACATGGCCTTCTCCTTGTACGCATGTTCATGTCCAAATTTCCCCTCTTTATAGAGGCACCTGTTATGTTGGATAGGGGCCCACCCACCCTAATTTAACTAATTACAACTGCAGTGAATATGTTTCCAAATAAGATCACATTCTGTGACATACTGGGGGTTAGGGCTTCAACATATGTATCTATGAATTCAAAATTCAACATATGAGTTTATTATGAAACTGTATGATTTATAATAGCAACTTTTTGTGTGAATGTGGGCAAGTTCCACACAAAAAGGTGTGTTTCAATTACCTCATCTGTAAAATGGAGTGGTCAAAATTTAATGCTTCTTTTACAGAGTTTGAAGAAAGATTAAATTAATAAATAGGAAACAGTACAGTTCTTGGTACAGAATAAGTGTTAAGTAAATATTATTATAGATACTAAATGAAAAAATTAGACCATATTTTTGCTAAAACATGGGTCTGGCATTCAGCAGTTCCCAGGCCAGGGAATCAAACTGGAGCCACTGCAATAACAATGCAGAATCCTTAACCTCTGAGCCACCAGGGAACTCTGCTTAACTCAACTCTTTTTATTTTATTTGTCTTTTTAGGGTCAAACCCACAGCATACGGAGGTTTTCAGGCTAGGGTTTGGATCAGAGCTACAGCTGCTGGCCTACACCATAGCCACAGCAACTCCAGATACCAGCCGCGTCTGTGACCTACACCACAGTTCACAGCAACACTGGAACCTTAACCCACTGAGCGAGGCCAAGGATTGAACCTGCACCCTCATGGATGCTAGTCAGATTCATTTCTGCTGAGACATGACGGGAACACCTTAACTCTTTTTTAGAAAATTAACTTTTTAGAAAGTCTTTGGCACATTAATTATATCATGCAAATGAACCCTGTAAATTTATACTTGGCCAGGCAAAACTTCTGATTGGCCAAACTAAAGATTCCACATGTATAGAGTATTTGAGAACTTTTATTTGAAGTTGCCCACCCCCAAATTAGTATGAAAAGGATAACATTTTGTTGTAATGATAAGAAAGATCCAATTCATCAATAAAGTAAAATTTAATTCCTCAAAGAAAAAAATTGGAAACAAAAGTTATTGTCCCAGGGAGTTCCCATTGTGGGGTGGGTAGTATTTCTGTAGTGCAGGGATGCAGGTTCGATCCCCGCCCAGCACAGTGGGTTAAAAGGATCCAACATTGCAGTTGCAGCTTGAATCTGATCCCTGGCCCAAGACAGGAACTCCATGTGCCAAGGGGTGTCCCTCCCCCCCAAAAAAGGTACTGTCCCAGGAAACCACTGCTCTGCAGTACTGCTCTGCATCACTGCTCTGGATCAGCTCCAAGGCCTTTGTGGTTGTGTGCATCATATGTGAACATCTGGACACATAGTGCTGTTAGCTACAGGTAAAGGGCAGAGTATTTCACATTTTTGAAGCTGTAGTTGTCAGTAATTGACCTGAGGGAGCTAAACTGAACTGTTTTTGGTAGTTAAAGAAAATCTTGGTTTTTCTTTGGGGGGGGGGGAGGCCTTTGTCTCTTTAAGGCCACACTCATGGCATATGGAGATTCCCAAGTTAGGGGTTGAATTGCAGCTGTAGCCGCTGGCCTACACCACAGCCACAGCAACGTGGGATCCCAGCCGCGTCTGTGAGCTACACCACAGCTCACAGTAAAGCCGGATCCTTAACCCACTGATCGAGGCCAGGGATTGAACCCTCATCCTCATGGATACTAGTCGGGTTGGTTAACCACTGAGCCATGACAGGAACTCCAAAGAGGGCCTTGTGATAGTATTCTTCCTTCTAAGTACCACCTGTCTTTACAGACCATATATACCCACTTTATACAACAGTCTTCTGAGAATTTTCAAGTATGTAATTTGAATAATTATATACTCTGTAATATGAAATAAATTGACATTAATAAGGTATTTTATAGAGTAAGTTAGGAATATTGAAAGTCACATGCAGTGTTTCATTGTTATTATTTTAGTTAATTATTTTTAAAAGCTCTTAAAAAATTAGGGGCCCTTATCATAAGAATAAGAATGTTTCTTTAAAAATTAACAGTCTATGATAACCCATAGCAGAGAGGAACAGCCTTCTTCAAAATATTCTATGCAAGCATATTAGCTGAATAAGGGAGTGAATAGTAGGGCCCAAAGCGATAACAAATGAAAAAAATTTTAATCCCCACGATATGAAGCCTCATAAGAGTGAATAGTCCCATTAAGAAAAGAGCTTTGGATGGAGTTCCCATTGTGGCTCAGCAGGTTAAGAATCCAACTAGTATCCATGAGGATGCAGGTTCAATCCCTGGCCTCTTTCAGTGGGTTAAGGATCCAGGGTTGCCACAAGTTTTGACATAGGTCGCAGATGGGGCTTGGATCTGGCATTGCTATGGCTATGGTGTAGGTCAGCAACTGCGGCTGTGATTCACCCTCTAGTCTGGGAACTTCCATATGCCACAGATGCAGCTGTAAAAAGGAAAAAAAAAAAAGGGAGAAGAAAAGAGCTTTGGAGTTCCCTAGTGGCTCTGTGGGTTAAGGATCCAGCATTGTCACTACTGTGGCTGGAGTTCAATCCTGGCCCAGGAATTTCCACATGCCTCAGGTGTGGCCAAAAAGAAAAGAATTTAAAAACAAAAAACAGGGGACTATTAAAAGTGCATTGTGCATTGAGAGCAGAATGGATGAATACACTGTGGTATATTCACATAATGGACAACTATACAGCAATAAAAACTAGTAAGCTACAGCTACAGCTATCAACATAAGTGCATCTTAAAAACATAGGATTGAGTCACAAAATAATATATATGTTATATATGTTAACTTTAAAAACATACAAAATAAAAGAGCGTATTTATTATGGCATATGTGGTAGAATTGATTAGCAAGGAGTAGTAAAGAGAGTTCAGGAGAGTGGTTAGCCCTGGGAGAAGGAAGAGAGGAAAAAAGAGGGTATGTAGCATAGCAGATGGGAGGGAGGGTTGCTACTTTTGTTCTGTTTCTTAAACTGGAAGGTGGCTCTGGACAATGGAATCAAGATGGGAAAAGATAAAGTGAGAAGAAATGTGGTGGAGACCACTGTCATTTGAAAACCTTTCCATACAATCTGAGTTTTACTATGTGTTGTAGATGAAAAAAATAAAACCTAGAGAAACTGATTTTTGGGGGGTGTATTTTTTGTTTTGTATGGCATATGGAAGTTCCCAGGCTAGGGTGGAATTGGAGCTGTAGCTGCTGGCCTGTGCCACAGACACAGTAACACCAGATCCAAGCCGTGTCTGCGACCTACAACACAGCTCACAGCAATGCTGGATCCTTAACCCACTGAGCGAGGCAAGGGATCAAAGCCTCATCCTCATGGATACTAGTTGGGTTTGTGTCTGCTGAGCCAAACAGGACTCATAGAGAAACTGATTTTTAAAGGAACAGGGAAAAAAAAAAAGCCTAACTACTGTTCAAAGGGTTGGAGTAGATCTGTATATACTGATGCAGAAACATGTTCTAGATATATTGCTAAATGAAAATGTGGTAAAATAGCACATAGAGGACAATCCCATCTATTGAATACACACTTCCTGCCAGGTACCCGCTAAGAGTTCTACATAAAAAATATCTAATCCTCACAACAATCCTAAGAATTAGATAAGAAATACTGTTAATATTACCATGGACTGAGGCATGGAAATTAAGTGACTTTCTCAAGAGCCTCAAACTTTGAAATGGTGGTGCTGGTTTTTCAACTTTGAACTGACACCAGAGTCTGATCTCTAACCATTACCATATTTCATTGATCCTAAAATGTACATTTCTTCACTTTTGAACACCTCTGAGAACTGGGCTGTATCTTAATATCACTGTAGGCTGGGTGCAGCTTGACATAGGTGTTATTGCTTGTGCTTGAACTTGCATGGAGGATGTCTGTGGCTTGGAAGAAAATCCCAGAGATAGTAAGAGAGCATTCTTGCTACATTATTAAATGAAATGTTCTTGATGGCACAGAGGACAATGCTGTGGCAGAGGTAGTAAGGGGAAAGAATGCCTATGCATGATTTGAAAAAATTCCTCAAAAGAGTTGGATTTTAAAAATAAAAGATGTTGTAGGAATATATTAATTTATATGTTATATTCCCCTTTTTACACTTAGACAACAGCAGTATAGAGTAAAATAAACATTTCTAAATAAGTTTCAGTTCTTTTATGATAAAATCTGTCTGCATTTAAAAGAGCTTTTTCAGTAAGTATCAAAGAAAAATTCTGAGTAATGAGAAAGGATTCTATTGTAATTTCATTGGCAGATTTCTCCCCTTACCGTTTTATCTTAGATTTGATGAAATAGAATATGTCTCCCTCATAATCACTTCTAAAGTACTTACTTTTTTTTAAGGAAAAAACATTTTATTTAATGATCCAGTACAAAAATACAAATATACACACATATCTGAAACATTATTTACCTTTTCCATGTAGGATGCGTTGTGAAATTTTCTGTTCTGTGTTCTTTGATTTAGAAAAAATGCTTAGTAACAGATTATACAAACCACTAACATGTTCTAACTAGTAATTGTTCTAGAATACAAACTTGTGTTACCTACGCTAATGAGTAATTTATGGGAACTTGATAATATTTCCCTTCTTAGAGTTAGCCTACAATGGTATTCTGAGTACTCAGAGAAAAAAAATTAGCATAGACTTGTGACCAGGTAGCCAGCATGGACATGATGCATGCTCGCAGTGTGCAAGTAAATCACCTTCCAGGCTCAACAGCTGAGGGAAATGCCTTGCTTCTATGTAACGGGACCATGTGCCTATACTGCACATTTTATATAAAGTCCTTTTTATGTACATTATTTCATTTGATCCTCGTAACAACTCTGTGAAGGTAGGCAGGAAAAAATATTATCAGGTTCACTTTAATAGACGATGAAGTTAAATTTCAGAGAAGGCCAGCGACTTTCCCAGTTATATACCTAAAAAGAAGCAGAGACAAAATAAGAGCATGAAGTTTTAGGCTGAGGGCTCTTTTCTCCAAACCACATAGACTCCGAAGAGTATAATCTGAACTCAAATATTTTTACCACTTCATCCTCTTTTTCTAGTCATGGACTCAAATTTTTGTTGTAGAATACAATGAAACACTTGATTCTAAGCTTGTCATGTCAGTAAAAACTTTATGGCCACAGAATATGGTTTGGTTTGGTTTTGTATCTTTGGAAAGCACTGTTCCTTTGGCTCTGGTCTAAGGGAACACAAAGAGCATGTAAGACCCTAAAGGCAAAGGAAATTGAGGGGACATCGGATGAAAGAATATAAAATGGAATGTACTGATGGATTTTAGTGCTTTTAAGCTTTTACTTTGATGAGAAGTTTTAATGGAGAATTTAATGCAGATGAGACTTGAATCCTTTAAAGAGGACCTTAAGTCTTGATATGGTTATTCAAACTCAAATCCTAAACTTGTAATCATAGTAAACCATGGTCTTCCAAATTTTGGTTATTTAATGCTCTCCTAAAGTGCTATTTTATGTGCTATTTGTGCCAAAATGAAAATTGATTCCTGTTTTTGTCCATGAACAGCCCTTGGATTTCTTTAAATGAAATCTATGTTAGAGACCATAGATATATCAATTCTGCAAAACTACCCTGGATTAAGGCCCCAAGCAAACTCAGAAGCCCCAATGGCAGAACCCTCTGTATCCAGGTACCACTTGCAGAGGTAACTTCCTGACTTTCTGTTATACTGTAAATAATGTATTTTATCATACCTCTTAAAATAACCCTTTTTTTCTACCTTTATCATTAAGTATATAGTTTGTCAAAACATATGTGACATGGTGCCACCCACAGACATAGCAGGGGGTGCTCCTGCCTCCCTCCGTGCCTGTAGAGAGCACATGCCTCTGTACTGTGGATAAAGCACTCAACATTCCCCCAGCATCCTTGCAGCTCTAATGATCTACTGTTGTTACCACATCAAACATGGATCCCCTCTCCTAATCTGTAGTAGAGCCAATATACTGATACTGGGTTGTAATAAAGGAAAGGATGGTGTTTAATGCCAGGCTAACCAAGGAGAATGGGAACAATTTTTAACAACAGTGTGAGGGAATAGGTCCAGGATGCATGATCAACTTTTTGATATCCTTCTAACTGGTTAGTGGTGAGGTAACAGGGTGTATTTCGGGAGTTAAGGTCATCAAACTTCTGACTCCAACAGGTCTGAGTCCTAAGTCCTGGTGGTCAGCATGTAGTTAATTTAATTTCTGCCTGCTGGAGATTTTAGTGTCTGCAAAACAAGGTAAGCATATGGCCCAGGATATTCTCTGTAGCTCTTGAGGAGGAAGTAAGGGCCCTTGACCTTATGGCTAAATTATTGTTTGTCTTGTTTGACTGTTTTTTTGTTTCTGCATTTTCTCACTTCTCTTATTAAATTTGCTCTTTGGAACTCAGGGAAGGCCTAGGAGGCTAAAGCTTTTTCTACAAACAAGAGGTGGGAGATATGGGGGGAATCTGTCCCTGGGAAGGCCCCATTGGGCCCTGCTTGGTTTTTATGACCAACCCCTCTCTGGCTCCAGAGTTCTCTGCTTTTGCCTCTTGAAACAAAAGACAACTTACTGTGTTTGAGTGCTGTGAGGTTTGTGCTTTGTGCTCCTACTGATATCAGAGGCAGAAAGTGTTTGGGGAGTGTGGGGAAGATCTGAGTGGCAGAAGAACTTGGATAAGGTAAAAGATTAATGAATTTGTCCACTCCTTTCTTTCATAGAGTACTAAAGTATTTCTTCTCTACTAAGGATCCTTTCCCAGCAGAATCAAGTAACTATTTTCTTACTTTTCTTTAGGTTCTGATTTTTGGTTCCAGAACCCAGATCTTGGGTTCTGATTTTTGGTTCCACACATGAATTAGTGTGGTATTGGCAATAGTAACAAATGAGGCTGAGGAATGCTTTAAATATAAAACAAATCTCTTTAGCCTACATTGATTTGCTCAAGTAGTTCTAGATGAAACATGTTGAAGCCTGATACCAATTCTTTACTATTTCAACTAGATGGATATCAATGGTCATTGTCATGGTCCATGCATGTGGGTCAGAAAAAAGAATTTTCCACCATAATGAGGTGAAGAGAAAGAAGAATTTATTGAGATGAGAGAGGCTGCTGATTGCACAGCAAGACAACTTCCTGATAATCAGGGAGAGCCCCACCCCCCACCCCCATGGGCATGTATGGTGGTATCTGTTTTTATGGCCAAGGGAGAGAGGAGAGGTCTAATGATACACCTGCCAATCTGCTTATTGGTTGGGGAAAGAGGGGTCTCATAATACACTTGCTGGTTGTTTGGGGGTGTATAAGGCCCCTATAGGGGTGGGGTGAGGAGTGGGCCACATACCTTTCCTACTACAGGGTAGGAAGGGGTAGGCCAGGTTGCTCAAGGTGGAGGAGGGGGCATTACTATGAGATGGATGGGGTGATGATAAGGGTCTGGTAATTCATCTCTTGGCCAGAGGCTTTGAGATCTATCTTCTTGAAGGGGCCTTGAAGTTCCACAGTTAATCGGTCTCTATTTGTATTCTTACCCTGGAATGAGGAATAGGCATGATTTGACAATCCCCTTCCTCCACCTTGCATGCTATGAACTAACTTTCGAAGACCCCTTCTTTGAAGCATTATCTAAAACTGTATCATTAGTGTCTTATTTGCTTGGATGCTGGTTAGTTACAAACTCTTTCCATGTTTCAACCTAGTATACATATTTCTGTATCAAGATCAAGGTAAACAACTTGGAATAAGAAATGGAGTCATAAAGTTTTGCTCCATATACACATAAGATATTCAAAGTTAGAAAATAGTCTGAATCTGTTAGGTTAAACGCATAAAATAGTAACTTTCAGTCATTTTAAATATCCGGTCCAGAATCTCCATAAAAATGTAACCTCTTCCCATGTGACTTATTTTTAAGCTCCTGGGAATTATGAAGGATTCCCTATTTTTCTTCTTCAAGAAAAATGCTCAATTCAAATTAAATGCCCCATTCAATTTAAAATTTCAGGTCTGGATATCTCCTGGCTCAGTGGTTAACGAATCCAACTAGGAACCATGAGGTTTTGGGTTGGATCCCTGGCCTTGCTCAGTGGGTTAAGGATCTAGCGTTGCTGTGGTGTAGGTGGCAGACGTGGCTCAGATCTGGCGTTGCTGTGGCTGTGGTGTAGGCTGGCAGCTATAACTCCGATTAGACCCCTAGCCTGGGAACTTCCATATGTCGTGGGTGTGGCCCTAAAAAGCAAAAATAAAAATAAAACTATCTGAGTTCAAACCCATTTTAAAGTTGTGAAACTCTGGGCAAAAATCTCAACTTTTCTGAGATTCAATTTCCCTGTCTATGCAATAAGGTTAAAATAATACGTGTGTGCTAAGTGTGTAAGATCCCAGGTACAGATAGCAGCTTCCTACAAATTAGCTATCAGTATAGCAGAGCAGAGAGGAAATTTGTGCAGGACACACAGATTCAGAGGCAGGTGGACCCAGGTTTGAATCTGACTTTGCACTAACTAAATCTCTGAGCCTGTTTCCTCTGCAGTATGGTTATTGAGAGAATCAGATATTGTTACATTCTTAACATATTGTAGGAGCTCAGTAAATCGTGGTTTATTATTATCACTATGATAAAAGAGGTCAATTACCAGAAAATAAGTAGATATTCCAAACTGCAATTTGTTATTCCTTTAATGTAAAAACATTCATTATTTACATCTTTTTACCCAGAGAAACAATGCTCACTTCTTGCTTTTTCCAGCTTTTCTTGTACACATTGCTACCTTTCACAAAAAGCAAATAATTGTCTAATCATAGGAAGTTATTTATCTACTTAATGAAATACTTTCCAGTATGGTTTATATTTTTCTCATGTTTAAATGATCCTAGAAAACCTAGTTAATGGGTGAAAAATTTACTGAAAATCCATCTTTCAGGTAATTTGGAGAGAAGCTGGGAGTAAAATGATTTCTTTGTGGAAAGTAGGCTTTTTTTTCCTTTTTTTGTTCTGTGGCTGGCTGTGTACCGGTTTTGGTTTTAGGGCTCAATGAACTTAACCACTTCTTTCTTGGCCTTTAATACAAGATGAGTTCTCCTACAAAGGAATAAAACCTCAAGCTGACAATTAGGCTTATTCTGTCCAGAACTTGTCTACTGGTGGGGGTGGTGGGGTTTGTGGAGATTTGCGAGGAGAGAAGAAGTTGAGAGGGGTAGGGCGGGTTTGGGAAGACACTTCCAAAAAATGGCACACTGGTTATCACCTTTGCGGGGAGCTCAGGGCTGCTCCTTGGGTCACTGATTAGAGGAAAAGTTTGTGGGTTTTAGATTTTATTTCTAACATCAGAAAATCCTTCACAGTGAGAACTGGATCCCATTTTCCTGATTTATTCTACCTTTCCATTCCCCTTCCAGACTGAAAAAGAAAGGCCACTCATCTTCCTGTGTTCTGCATGGTGCAGAGGTCAGGGCATCTCCTCCTGAATATTAGCCACATGTATTTCCCAGAAACCCAGCTGGAGACCTCTGTTTTCATAACAACAAACAAAAGAAAAAGGTTTCAATGGAGTAGCCACATGATTGCATTTTAAGTTTGATTTTTGCAGTTCCTCTTTGCTCTAGCACAGGGCAAATTCAGCTTCCCAGGGTCATGGCCGACTCCAGCCCAGGTCAGGATTTCTTTTTGAGTCCACACATCCTATCCGCCTTATATCCTCTTATATACCATTTACTTTGGGAGCAGTGGCAGGGCTTGCCCCATCATATCTTTTAAAACTCTCAGGTTGTAGTTAAAGGAATGTTGGGGTTGGGGTGGAGTGGAGGGTAGGGAGGGCTTGGTGGTAACACAAATAAGCCAACTGGTGAGAGAGTGGCAGCAGAAATTGCCCTGAACTTAGGAAGTACTAGAGGAGAAATCTTGACTGTTGCCCAACCCACTTCTCCCTGTGACTCAGAATGTGGGATTTTGTCAGCCAGTTTTGTGCAGTCCTTTAGCACTAAGCACTACCTGTGTTTGGCACTTACATTTTAGCAAAGAAACTCTTCAGGGCAGAAACATGTAGCTCCATTCCTTCCCCCACCCCATCTCAGCAAAAGTCATGACCATCTCTGACTGTGATAATCAGACATCCAGGAGCATCCTTCAGTCTTCTTCTCTCTTACCCTTCTTTACCAATCCATCATCAAATTCTTTTTTTTCTTTTTTCTTTTGTCTTTTTTGTCTTTATAGGGCCACATCTCCGGCATGTGGAGGTTCCCAGGAAGGGGTCTAATCAGAGCTGTTGATGCCAGCCCACATCAGAGCCACAGTAACACTAGATCCAAGCCGCATCTGCGACCTACACCACAGCTCACGGCAACACCAGATCCTTAACCCACTGATTGAGACCAGGGATCAAATCCGCAACCTCATGGCTCCTAGTCAGATTCCTTTCCGATGCGCCACAGTGGGAACTCCTCCATCACCAAATTGTATAGATTTTTTTTTTTAACCATTAAAACAATTTTTGAAATACATTGACTCAACTGGCTTTCAACTGGGGTTATTTTGCCCCTCCAGGGGACATTTGACAATGTCCATAGACATTTTTGATTGTCCCAACTGTGGAGGTGCTACTGGCAGGGATGATTCTAACCATCCTACAATGTAGGAGACTCACCCCCGCATCCAGTCCCAAATGCCTGAAGTGCTCAGCTTGACAGCCCCACTTTGCTTCTCTTGTTAGGACCATAAAACCAACTCCTGACTGACTTTCCTATTTTTACTCTTTCTACTCTCCTAACCAGTTGATAATCCTTCTGCTGCCAGAATGATTTTAATAAATCTGATCATATCATTACTCTGTTGAAAACCAGTTAATGTCTTTGTGTGGCTCTTGGGCTAAAGACCAGATTTCTTTTTTTTTTTCTCTCTCTTTTGTCTTTTAAGGGCCGCACCTGCAGCATATGGAAGTTCCCAGTTGAATTGAAGCTGTAACTGCTGGCCTACACCACAGCCACAGCAACTCAGGATCCAAGCCGCTTCTGTGACCTACACTACAGGTCATGGCAGCGCCGGATCCTTAACCCACTGAGGGAGCCTAGGGATCAAACCCGCATTCTCATGAATACTAGTCGGTTTCATTAACCACTGAACCACGACGGGAACTCCAAGACCAGATTTCTTAATGTTGCCTTTACCTGACTTTGGCACCTTCTCTAGCCTTGCATATGTTCTACTATCTCCCTCTGCTCCAATCACACTGCCCTTGCCAGTTCATACAATCTATTGTCCTGTCTTAATACTTTTACACAAACTTTCCTCTGCCCATTTTCCATCCCCTACCCATCAGCAATCCTCACCCTTTAACTCTCAGTGAAAATGGCACATGCATACAGAAACCAGCTCTGACACTGCCCATCCAAGTAGGAGAAGACCACAACAAAAGTCCTCATGATAGCATGTTCCTTTTCTTCTTAATTCAATCTGTGATTCTACATTTCTGAATGGATGTCTACCCCCCATCCCACCCGGTGCTCCACCAAGAAACTTCTTCTAAGTTCCATGAAGGAAGGAATTGTATCTGGTTTTCTTTTTTTTTTTTTTTGTCTTTTTGTTGTTGTTATTGTTGTTGTTGTTGCTATTTCTTGGGCCGCTCCCGCGACATATGGAGGTTCCCAGGCTAGGGGTCTAATCGGAGCTGTAGCCACCGGCCTACGCCAGAGCCACAGCAACGCGGGATCCGAGCCACGTCTGCCACCTACACCACAGCTCACGGCAACGCCGGATCCTTAACCCACTGAGCAAGGGCAGGGACCGAACCCGCAACCTCATGGTTCCTAGTCGGATTCGTTAACCACTGCGCCACGACGGGAACTCCTGGTTTTCTATTTTGTTCCAAACACTAGCGCAATGCACCGGAGTATTTGGTAAGTATCTGTGAATGAAATGAAGAAGAGAAGGTGACAAGACAGGAAAGAGAGATGTAAAGAAGGGAAAAGGAGAGGACTGGAGGGGAGGGACGAAGGAAAGGGGTGAGGTAGCAGAGGGCAAGAGAGGATAGGAGAGGGGAAGAGCAGAAGCAAATTGACAACTGTTGACCGTTCCATTAGTTGCTTCCAGAAGCTGTCTGCCTCCTTGAAAGAGTGGAGCGCACAATAGAGAATGTAATACAGTAATTAAAGCTTGGAGCTCTAGATCTAGACTAGACTTGTCTTTAAATCCTTCTCAGTTTTGTAGTCTTAGAAAAATCTCTAATCCTGCTTTCCTTTTCTGTAAAATGGGCCTGAGGAGGGATTTGAATATAAATGAAATAATACCTGGACGGCGCTTGGGACAATGTCTGGTATGGTCAGCACTCAATATTTTAGTCAGCTATTCTTCTTTTTGAATATTGTAATTATTTGCCTCGGGGTGGGGCACGCCAGCACGTCACCCGGGACCCACCCATCGCTCATTTCCCGCTCTCCCATTGGTCCAAATTCGTCAGCCCTTCCACCAATCCGCTTGTCTGAAACGACAGAGCCAATGGGCGCAGGGGTTACGGTCTCCCGGATACGGTGTAAACAGCGGAGGCAGAGTAACCATTGCAGACCTCGGCCTAGGTGTGGCGTTTGCTGCCCGCAGCCGCGCTGAGAGACACACTGCCCATGGCGCAAGGCCGGGAGCGAGACGAATCCCACAACGTTGCCATCGGCGCGTCGCTGTCCGTGAGGTGCGGCGCCCACCGCCTCGCACTGACTTTTTCATGCGGAAATACCTCCCTCGGAACTACCACCTCTCCCTGTAAACCTTCTCTCCTGCAAATTCGACCTCTTCTTCAACTCTCAATGCCTGCCCGCGGGCTTCCTATCTGATTTCTCTCCATTCCCCTAGTGCTCTTATTCAGTGACCGCATTTCCAGATCTTTCCACTCCACACCCTCTACCTCTTACTATTCTGCGACTCCACCTAGCGCCGGCTTACACAGAATCTCTCTCTCCTCCACTCATTTCTACCTCTTCTTTCTGGCTGTTACCTTCAGTGATCTATTTTCCTTTCCTGTACATTCCCAACCCCCATCCCAGTGACAGCACTCCTCCTATCCCAGTGGTCTTGGGTGATCTTCCCCAGAGTTAGAGCCATTAATCCCTTCCTTCTAACTCTAATCCACCGACTTTGGATTTATTTGCACCTATAGTGGGTTTTGAAAAGCATAAAGCGCTGCACAGATGTAAATTGGTATTAATTTCCTTATACATTCTAGAGTGTTCCTGGCACTCTGTTCCACACTACCTCCAACACTGTTCCTGGCTATACTCTCCATTTCCTTAATGTTTCCTTCTCTTGCCCTTTCCACCATCTTTAAGCATATTTTATTACTTAAATAGAGGTAGAGTCTCCCCTCACTCCAGACTCCCTCTCCATCTAGCTTACATTCACCACACACTCCTTACTTTAAAATGTTCCTTTTGTGTTCTAACCTTTTCATTCATGTTGACTTACTCCTTTTACTTTCTGCATTTATCTCTAGTTTTAGATCTAAAATATGGCTACACACGTTCCATCTTTGTAAAGAAGCAATTTTCCTACTGGGCTCACAACCACAAAGCAAGCTGTCCTATTCAAAGATGTTTTTTACAGTTTATTTTTAAAATCAAAACTAGTTATAAAGCAAAGGCCCAGGATGCATCCTGTTTTCTATTGGGATCAAGCTCTTTTCTCTCTCTGACTTTTTCTTTTCTACATATACAATACCCCAGAGATCCTTCTGAGATTTTCTCAGGTTTGAACAAAGGTTTTGCTTCACTAGAAAAGCTGTCTGAAGAGACTCTTAGTTTAGACCTATAGAACTTTCAGTCTGCATCTAAGTTTCTGTAACACCTGGACTCAAACTGGTCTCACAGCTGGCACATGTATTCCTTTATCTTAGAGATTGTTTGGAGCAGAAAGGGAGTGAAAAGACAATACATGTGTTTCAAAGATTTTGGTGATTTTTTGTTTGCTTCGTTTAAGGAAAAAAAAAGAGGAAAAAGTATTTGAAATACATTATATTGATGGTGACATATCTTTTCCCAGATGGGTGCAAGGATTCCCTAAGCAGAATATTCATTTTGTCAACGATAGCACCTTTTGCTACCCTTGTGGGAATTTCATAATATTTATCAACATTGAAACCAAGAAAAGGACTGTACTGCAGTGTATAAATGGAATTGTGGGTGTCATGGCAACTAACATTCCTTATGAAGTTGTGGCTTTCTCTGACCGTCGGCTAAGACCTCTCATCTACATATACAACTTTCCTGGATTGACCAGAAGGACCAAGTTAAAAGGTATCTTTCAAGATCTTTCCTCTGTCATGACTGAAGGATTTTGTTTTAAGATGCGATCAGGGAGTTCCTGCTGTGGCACAGTGGGTTAAGAGTCTGACTGTAGCACTTTAGATACTGGGCCCAGTATGGTGGGTTAAGGATCCAGCATTCCTGCAACTGTGGTGTGGGTCACAGATGTGGCTTGGGTTCTGTCTCTGGCCTGGGAACTTCCATATGCTGCAGGTACAGGGGGAGAAAAAAAAAGATTTGACCAGACCTAGCTCTTATAAATTAAGATTTTTTTCTTTTGTAAGGATTTTTTTTTTCTGGTTTTGGTGGTTTTTGTTTTATTATCCTTTTGTTTTATTATTTTATTTTGTTTGTTAGGATTTTTTTTTCTGGTTTGGTGGTTTTTGTTTTATTATCCTTTTGTTTTATTATTTTATTTTGTTTGTTAACACACATTATAAAGAAGGAATCAGGCTAATCTCTGAGAATTTGTTAAGTGGGCTAGAATCTTGCCACTCAAATTGTGGTCGGCTTACAGTCAACATTGCATCATTTAGATGCTTGTTATAAATGTAGAAACTCTGAATTGTACTAGAGAATTCTAATATGCATTTTAACTAGATTCCCCAGGTGATTCATATGCACATTAAATTTGAGACCCACTGATTTAGAACACTGTATTAGAGCACTATATGCTGTTTAAAAACCTTTTTCAGCACATTTTTTTTTTACTTTCCTGATGACTCATTGATAATCTAGCTCAATGGATGTTGTTTAGCTTCTAGAGGTGAGTCTCTAAGCCTCAATTTCCTTATCCATAAAATGAGGATAGTAGTATCTACCATTAAGACTGATGATAATAAATAAAATCACATGTAACATATATAATTATATAATATATATGAAGTATATACACATGCTATGTTTACACTGTGTCAATGTTTCCTACCACTTAAATTACTATGGACTCATTCATAGCTGCAGTTAACCCAGACTGGGCTGCTGCATATCCATTGGAGCCTCCACATAACCTTCCCTGTTTTGACACATCGTGGACAGGGAGCTCAGGAGGGCTTGAGGCTGATCTTAGTTTTGTAGCCTTATGGGTTAAGGAAATGCTTGGGTCAAGCCAGGGGACTTCACTATAATTTACCATTTTATTTATGGGGAAATATTTCTATGGTCACAACAGATTAAAACATTTAAAGGATAACCCATTGATACATTGAGGACTCTGTACAGGCATACCTCTTCTATTGTACTTCACTCTATTATGCCTTGTAGATGTTGCATTTTTTACAGATTGAAGGTTTGGGGCAACTCTCTATTAAGTATATTGTCAACATTTTTATAATGGTATTTGCTCACTTCCTATCTCTGTGTCATGTTTTAGTAATTCTTATGATTTTTCAAACTTTTCCCATTAGTATTATGTTTGTTATGGTGATTGGTGATCTTTGAGGCTACTACTGTGATTGTTTTGTGGTGCCATGAACTATGCCCATATGAGATGGCAAACCTAATTGCTAATTTTGTGTGTCTTCTGATTGTTCCACCAAAAACACTGTTCCACCACAGTCATTCTTCTCTCTGTCTCTCCCTCTTCTCAGGCCTCCCTGTTCCCTGAAACACACAATATTAAAATTAGGCCTATTAACAACTCTGCAATGGTCTCTAAGTGTTCAAGTGAAATGAAGAGTTGTACCTCTCTCACTTTATAATTTTATTTTTTCCATTATAGCTGGTTTACAGTGTTCTGCCAGTTTTCTGCTGTACAGCAAGGTGACCCAGTTATACATACATGTATACATTCTTTTTTCTCACATTATCATGCTCCATCATAAGTGACTAGATATAGTTCCCGGTGCTATACAGCAAGATCTCATTGTTTATCCATAGGTACCTCTCTCGCTTTAAATCATAAGCTAGAAGTGATTAAGTTTAATGAAGAATGTATGTCAAAATCTGAGAAAGGCCAAAAGCTAGGGCTCTTACACCAAGCAGCCAAGTTGTGAATGCAACATTCTTGAAGAAAAGTCAGAGTGCTATTCCAGTAAACAGGTAAGTGATGAGAAAGCAAAACAGCTTATTGCTGATATGGAGAAAGTTTTAGTGGTCTGAATAGAGCAAACAGCCACAGCATTCCCTTAGGCCAAAACCTAATCCAGAGCAAAGCCCTAACTCTCTTCAGTTCTGTGAAGGCTGAGAGTGGTGAGGGAGCTGCAAAAGAAAAGTTCAAAGCTAGTGGAGGTTGGTTCATGAGGTTTAAGGAAATAAGTCTTCTCCATAACATAAAAATGTAAGGTGAAGCAGCAAATTATCCAGAAAATCCAGCTAAGATAATTAAGGAAGGTTGCTACTCTAAACAACAAATTTTCAGTGTAGATGAAACAGCCTTATATTGAAAGAAGATGCCATGTAGGATTTTTATAGCTAGAGGAGAGAAATCGATGCCTGATTTTGAAGCTCCAAAGGATAGGCTGACTCTCCTGTGAGGGGCTGATATAGCTGGTGATTGAGCTGGGGCTCATTTACCATTGTGAAAATCCTATAGCCCTTAAGAATTATAGTAAATATCCTCTGCTTATGATATATAAATGGAACAACAAAGACTGACAGCACATATGTTGACAACATGGTTTACTGAATATTTTAATCCTGCTATTGAGACCTACTACTTAGAAAAAAAGATTCCTTTCAAAATGTTACTGCTCATTGACAATGTACTTGGTCACCCAAGAGGTGTATTGGAGAGGAGATATACAACAATATTCATATTGTTTTCATGTCCTGCTAACACAGCATCCCTTCTGCAGCCCATGGATCAAGGAGTAATTTCTACTTTCAGGTCTTACTATTCAAGAAATACATTTTGTAAGACTATAGTTGCCATAGGTAGTAATTCCTCTGATGGATTGCTGAAAAATCAATTGAAAACTTTCTGGAAAGGATTCACCATTCTAGATGCTATTAAGAACATTTGTGATTCATTGAAAGAGATTAAAATATCAGTATTAACAGGAGTTTGGAAGAAGTTGATTCCAAACCTGATGGATAACTTTGAGAGGTTCAAGACCTCAGTGGTGGAGGTAATGTGCTGTGGTGGAAATAGCAAGAGAACTAGAATTAGAAGTGGAGCCTAAGTGTGTGATTGAATTGCTGCAATCTCATTGTAAAATGTGAACAGTTGAGGAGTTGCTTCTTAAGGATGAGCAAATAAAAGGATTTCTTGAGATGGAATCTTGGCAAAGATGCTGTAAGATTGTTGAAGTGACAACAAAGGATTTAGAATGTTACTTAAACTCAATAAAGCAGTGACAAGGTGTGAGAAGATTGACTCCAGTTTTGAAAGTTCTCCTGTGGGTAAGGTGCTATCAAACAGCATTGCATGGTACAGAGAAATCGTTCATGAAAGGATGACTCAATTGATATGGCAAACTTCATTGTTGTCTTATTTAGGAAATTGCCAAAGTCATCCCAAAGTTCATCAACCACCACCTTAATTGCTCAGCAGCCATCTACATTGAGGCAAGACCCTCCACCAGTAAAGAGATTATGACTCAGTAAAGGCTCAGATGATGGTTAGCATTTTTTTTTGTAATAAAGTATTTTTAAATTGAGGAATGTACATTGTTTTTTTAGACATAATGCTATTGCACACTTAATAGACTACAGTAACTGTAACTTTCTATGTACTAGGAAACAAAAACAATTCATGTGACTTACTTTGTTACAATGTTTGCTTTATTGTAGTGATCTGAAACCAAACTCATGATGTCTCTAAGGTATGCTTGTATATGGATTATAACTACCCTTCATCTTTAAAATATCTCTAGCTTGATTATTTGGCTATAGCCTTGGCCAAGCAATTGAAAGTTAATTCAAACCAATAGCCAACATTCATATTGAATAATGAAGCTCTAAAGTCATTCACAATAAAATTAGGACTAAGTTATCAAGGGAACCTGATGTTACCACTGGTATTTAAGAACATGATGAAAGACACTCCCAGACACACACCAACCTGAAAGTTCTAGCCAGTGCAACAAAATATGAAACAGAAAAAAATGTAGCTTTGGGAAAGGAGTTAATGGATAATAGTGTACTAGGAATAATAACAATGCTCAGTAAGGTGCTGGCTTGAAAATAAATATGCATGAAATTAGATGATTTAAATATTTAGGAATACTTCAAAGAAGAAATGTGACTGACCTTAATGAAGAAAACTACAAAAATCACTGAATAAAATGTTTAAGCATATAGAGGTATATTCCTGCATGGAAAACTTGTTTATTATAAATGTATTTCTGATGTTCTTCACTGAATGTAATTCATAGGCTTATAAAATGTTTTAGAGAGCCAGGAGTACTTAAATGAAATGAATGTTCTTCTAAAACAAGACGTAGAGAAGGAGAATAATTTGAAAGACATTGATAACAAGACAGAGGGTCCTCTTAGCGCTATGGTGTTATAGAAATTTATATGTGGTATTGGTACAGGGATCACCTGATCTGTAGAAGAGTTGAAGACAGGAGACAGACTCTGAAATATATAAAGTTAAGAACATGGTGAAAGATACTCCCACACACACACACACACACACACACACACACACATGCATACATGCACGCACATGCACAGAGCACACACACACATACATCAGATTATATGGATTGTTTAGCAATGGTGTTAAGGAATGTATTTGAACAAAAGTGTGAAGTTAGGTACTCATGTCATGCTGTGTATCAAAACATATAAGAGTTCAATAAACACAACAAACCCATTGAAAAGAAAAAAAATGTAGAAGATTGAAATGTTTTGAGAATGAGGAAGAACTTTTCACACAAAGAATAAAATTTTAAACATTAAGATTTATATGTTTGATTACATGCATATTTAAAACTAATGAACCTTTAAAATACCACAAAAAATTAAAAGGCAAATAGTAAACTGAGGAAAATATTTGGAACAAATATGACAATAATAAAAAAGAGAGTTCCCTGGTGGCTCAGCAAGTTAAGGATCCAGCATTGTCACTGCTGTGGCACAGATTTGATCCCTGATCTGGGAACTTCTACATGCCATGAGTGCAGCCAAAAAGAGAAAAGAAAAGATATTCCATTAGAACAATGGAAAAGGAGCTTGGCCAAATCACAAAACTACCCGTGACCCCAAAACATCAAAAAATATTTCATCTCTACACCTGAAACTAATACAACATTGTAAGTCAACTATACTCCAATAAAAACTTTTTTAAAGATTCCATCTCAATATTGGTTTTAAAAAGTGTCATTTCCATAGAGAACAGACTTGTGGTTGCCAAGGAGGAGGTGCGTGGAAGGGGTGGGATGGACTGGGAGTTTGGGGTTAGTAGATGCAAACTATTACATTTAGAACAGATAAGCTATGAGGTCCTATTGTACAGCACAGGAAACTATGTCCAATCTCTTGTGATGGAAGATAATTTAAGAAAAAGTATATATATATATATAGCTGGGTCACTTTGATGTATAGCAGAAATTGGCACAACATTGTAAATCAACTATGATTTTTTTAAAAGTGTCATTTAAACCAAGATAAGGGTTTTTTTTTGTTTATCAATGTCATAATTTTTTTAGAGCTCAAAATTGCTAGACAGAGTGCAGCAAAATTGATAGCATTCATTTTTGTTGAAAGTGGGGGTAAAAATTCATACAAAAACATGACTGTGAAAAAGTCAGTAATAGGAGAAAGCAAGGCTTGCAGCTCTGGAACCACACTGAAGACCAGGAGATAAAGGAGGGGAAATCAGAGCCTCATATACAAGGAGGCAGAAACTGACACTTCCCTGTTTTAGCATCCTCATGATGCTCATTTTAAACACATTGTTGCTGAGAATTTTAAAGCCACATTTCATTTCTTCAACTGTAGGTATAAATGAGATTAGGACTTTTTATAGTTCTAAGAACTGGAAGATATTAAGCTAAGGGCGAGATATGACCTAAGGGATAGAGATATGGAGCTAAGCTAGAATTATCACAACTCCCCAAGGTATTTCAAGTTGTTTGAATAACATTTCTAATTACCATGTTTCATATATTTATGGAATATTTTATGGTTCTCAGGTCATTTCAATCCACATGGGGACATACATGGTGCAGTGTGCTCAGTTAGGCACTAAAGTTTAGAGACAGCGACCTCATGGTCTTAATTCACTCTAAAAACTTTTTAAAAATGGATCTTAACTTTGCTCCCAGCTTTCTGTTCATACTGTTAGAAATCAGCTAGGACATCTTTTATTACAGGAGCCAAATACTTTTGAATTACAGAAAATTATTAGGCATGGGAAATTAAACCATAAGACTATAGTTACTCTGAACATGATGACTAATCCTTGTAATGAATTTTATATTTTAGGCAATGTTCTTCTGGATTACACTTTACTTTCCTTCAGTTACTGTGGCACCTACCTGGCAAGTTACTCCTCCCTCCCAGAATTTGAACTGGCCCTCTGGTAAGTTGCAGCCTTCTGCAGAATTCCTTTCATTGGGTCACAATTTAATCTTGTCCTCTTGATTTTTTTTTTTTTTTTAAATCTTTTTGCCATTTCTTGGGCCGCTCCCGCGGCATATGGAGGTTCCCAGGCTAGGGGTCAAATCGGAGCTGTAGCCGGCTGGCCTACACCACAGCCACAGCAACCCGGGATCCAAGCCGCATCTGCAACCTACACCACAGCTCACGGCAACACCGGATCCTTAACCCACTGAGCAAGGCCAGGGATCGAACCTGCAGCCTCATGGTTCCTAGTCAGATTCGTTAACCACTGAGCCACGACGGGAACTCTGTGTCCTCTGGGATAGGTGATAGGACTGGGGATGGAGGGAAGTAGGAATATTTGGGAGCTGGTTGGGCGGCAGCAGCATTGGATTTGGTGCCTGACTGAACAGTGGATGTGGTGCTGAGGGAGAGGGACAGTTGAGGGTCATACACAAAGGTGCAACTTGAGAAACTTGAGAACATTAGGCAGTTATGTTCAGAAAGATACAGAGGACATGGTGAGGGGGCTAGGAAGAAGCAGTGGGAGAAGATGAGTTGGGACAAGCTGAGTTGAGGGTGCCTGAAGTAAATAAATGGAGATACCTAGTTGGAAGTTGATATAGCAGTTGGGATTTAGGCTCAGTTGTTGTCACAAATCCAAGTCACCCTAAAGAGGTGGCCTAAACAAAACAGAAATATTAAGATCATAGATTAATTAATTATATCATGAATTCTCAATTTATATAGATCGTTTTCAAATAATTAGATAAATGTTCTTAAGCTACGAAGTTCAAATGAGTTATTTTTCACCCAAACACTTTTTCTCTAAGGAACTGGGAATTAGGTGTCATTTTGTGCAAGAAGTCACAACCTGGTATAGATGTAAGCCAGATGACTTTTAACCCCATGAACTGGTGCCAGCTGTGCTTGTCAAGTCCAAGTGCAGTGACTGTTTGGACCATTGAAAGATGTAACCAAGAACATTATCTCAAAGCAAAGTAAGAGACTTCATTATAATACAACAAAGTAGAGAATCTTTGTGTGTATTTGTGCAGTGTGATTGGATTAATTTTATGAATTAGGTGGCTTTATACATGCATCTTAACTTAAAACATCTTTCTACATGTATAATTACCTTGGAATGGTTGTTTGCATTTCTAAAAAATTCTCTGTAACCTGATTTTTCCACCAGTTTTCTTTTAAATATCAAGATTTTTCCAAAATAGTTTAATTTTCCAAAATTGTATTTGCTCTTACTATTTCAAAACATGTTTATTGTATATATGTGTATTTTTTTTGGCCTTTCTTTTTTTTTTTTTTTAGGGCCTCACCTGTGGCATATGGAGGTTCCCAGGCTAGGAGTCTAATCGGAGCTACAGCTGCTGGCCACAGCAATGCCAGATCCGAGCCACATCTGCAGCCTATACCACAGCTCATGTCAACACTGGATCCTTAACCCACTGAGCAAGGCCAGGGATCAAACCCACAACCTCATGGTTCCTAGTCGGATTCTTTTCCACTGTACCACGATGGGAACTCCTATTTATTGTATATTTTAAAAGGTCATGTTAGGGGTTTTTTTTGCTCCTATTACTCTAATGCCCAACTGGAATCTCAAAAACGTATTATTTTTAGGTATGAGAAGTGTTTAGGGTATACCTTCAACCACATTATCTGTAACCAAAAGCGTCACAACCACATTATCTATAACCAAAAGCGTCATTGCATGTAGTAAAGTCATGGGAATTACTTATTTAAATAGAACTGAATCAAAGAGAAATTCTAAGACAGATGTCCTCGTGATAGTTTATAATAATGGTACCTTCACTGAAAAGAGTTCGAAGACTTAAGGTGCCCCTGAGCTGACCATTCTCACCATGCTCCCCAAAGTCAGAGACAAAGGAGGCATTGGACATGCACATCCTTGAAAATACAGTTTTCGAAAAGTTGCCTTTTTAAGAGAAATGTGAAGCTAGTGAATAAAGTTTTTGAAACAGAGAAGCTTAAGAGAGGCACTTCTTTTCCTCTCAGTATTCTTTATGTCTCAATTTAATTTTTACAAGAACCCATTGAATAATCCAATCTGTCTCTAGGCAGAGTTGACAACATTGTACCTTTTTGTAAAAAGGGTAAGGTCTCTATCAGATCCTTGCCAGGGCCAGTAATTTATCACATCTTTCTCTTGTTTTGCTTCCCTTGAATATTTTTTTCTAGCTCTGCATGTTGAGTTGTGATTTTTCTATAAGCAAATGAAAATGGGAGGCAAAATAAGTGGACTGTCTTGGTTTAGAAAACAAGCAGGATTTGAAAATACTTAATTAAGCCTTGCATTTGAGTACTAAGTACTGTTTTCATGTGATCATTTTTTCAGTTATTCATCATTTATAAAATATAACCAGGGACATTTTGAATTAATGTATAAAGCCATAAGTTCTCCAAACTCATCTTTATAGCCATATTATGTTTTAAAAGGAAACATATGGTATATTTGAAAATGAATTATTATTATTTTTTTTTTGTCTTCTGTCTTTTTAGGGCCGCACCTGCGGCATATGGAGATTCCCAGGCTGGGGTCTTTTCAGAGCTACAACTGCCGGCCTACGCCATAGCCACAGCCACGGCAGATCTGAGCTGTGTCTGTGACATGGCAATGCTGGATCCTTAACCCACTGAGCAAGGCCAGGGATCGAACCCGCAACCTCATGGTTCCTAGTTGGATTTGTTTCCTCTGGGCCAAAATGGGAACTCCCTGAAAATGAATTCTTGATACTAGAGATTGTAAAGGTAGCTGAATACAACCTACATTTATGTTTATTTTGGCCCATGTATTTTTTTTTTTTTAAATCTGCATCAGTTGCCAATATTTAAAATTTGAGAAATTTCTCATAAATATCCAAATTTGATATTCTCTTGAAATTTTGGAACCAAAATTCTCATAGGTCAACAAACCTTCCTCACTGAAACAGAGTAGTATCTGTCAGCTTTACTGTGTACAGGGATAAAATTCAGTTTTTTTTCTGTGTGGGGAAAATCCTAGTTCTTTCCTACTGTGTTTTTCTTCCCCATGAATCTACTCACAGTGAACACCTCAATTCTAGCATTTGCGGTGGAGGCTCTTCCCCACACCAAGCAATTCTCCATGATATCAGCTGTGTGTCCTGCTATTCAACTCAATTCTGACACTGTCTACCCAGAGACAGAACCAGATTCCACAGGCTAGGTGTTCAGTCCTATAATTCTGTCCTCTCCCCTTCTCTTCAGAGGCTGGTTGCAGCTAAATTGTTGTCTACGTTTCTGACCAACCAGCTATAGATTAGAAGTTTCATGACTCCCCCCCCCCCCCCCCCCCCCCCCCCGCCACATGTGCCTTGAGTTCCATTATTTATTTATTTATTTACCTATTTATTTTTGTCTTTTTTTTGTCTTTTTTGTTGTTGTTGCTATTTCTTGGGCCGCTCCCGCGGCATATGGAGGTTCCCAGGCTAGGGGTTGAATCGGAGCTGTAGCCGCCGGCCTACGCCAGAGCCACAGCAACGCGGGATCCGAGCCGCGTCTGCAACCTACACCACAGCTCACGGCAACGCCGGATCGTTAACCCACTGAGCAAGGGCAGGGACCAAACGTGCAACCTCATGGTTCCTAGTCGGATTCGTTAACCACTGAGCCACGACGGGAACTCCTTGAGTTCCATTAATTTGCAAGAGCAACTCCTAGAACTCAGGGCAACAGTTACTTACATTTACTAGTTTATTAAGGGCTTTGATAAAGGATACAGATGAGCAGCCAGGTGAAGAGATAGGGTGAAGGTTTCAAACAGAGGGACGTCTGTTCCTTGGAGTTAGACTGTGTCACCCTCCTGGTGTATGTGTTCACCAGCCTGTAAGCACTTCAGACTCCCTACCGTTAAGATGATCAATTATTAGCTCCATATCTTGCCCCTCTGCTCTCTCTGGATAATGGGCGTTATGGCTGAAACTTCTAAGCTTCTATCAATGGTTTCATCTTTCTGGTGACCAATATCTAGTTAGGAGCCATCCAGGAGCCCACAGTCACCTCAGCAGAACAAAAGGTGCTCTTAATGCTCTAATCACTTTGGAATTTACAAGGGTTTCAGGAGATCTGTTCCAGGAACTGGGGCAGAAACCAATATATATATATTTTCCATTGTCTCACAGGAGGGAAGACACTTTGACATTTGCCACAGTCCCACCTGGCCACACATCACCTGCCTGACCCCTATCAGTGTTCAAATTTATAATTCCTGCATAAAATTTTTGAAAAATCCCTGTATACATAATTTATAACTGTGTATTACTTGTCTTTTTATGACATATATTTTTAAATCAACTATTTGCCTTTTGTCTGTTTTTTATTTTTTAAATGAGTTATAACACCTCCCACTTTACTTACTATCAGTAGATATGCAGCAGTTACATCAATGACTATTATCTGATTATTTTTTCCCACAGGTTAGTAAAACTGCCTATGGAAGATGGGTCATTTTTTAATGAAACAGATGTAATTTTCCCCCAATCGTTGCCCAAGGATCTTATTTATGGACCTGTGCTCCCTGTGTCAGCCATTGCTGGGCTAGTGGGTGAAGAGGCAGAAACTTTCAGGGTAATGACCTCAATGCTCTCCCTGTTTGCCTAATTGCTTTCATGACCATCCCCCGAGACATGCCGGATGGAGAGGCTCATCCTGGTCCTTAATACAGATCAGCCCTGGAGGCCACCAGAGATGAAGGCTGGAGTTTTGAGTTTGAGTGACTAATAAGATGATGGCTCTGCTAACTGAAGGGGTGGGGGGGGCAGATGTGATTTCAGTTTTGGACCTGCTGACTTTGGAGTTCTGGGATGGCATTTCAGTGGAGATTCGGGATGGAAGTTGGCAACGTGGTCCTAGTGTCAGAGAGGAGAGGGCAGGGCTAAGGAAGTCAGAGGAATTCCCACAGAGAAATAGCACTGCGTTGGGGGAGGGAGGAGGGACAGGAACAGCTCCGATTGGACCCCTAGCCTGGGAACCTCCATATGCTGCGGGGTCAGCTCTCAAAAGACAAAAAGAAAGAAGAAAAGAAAATGACTAATTCTTTTAACAGCACAGATCTTAGCCTTGGAAATAAGACCACACTCAGCCACAGTGGGGCAGCAAAGTAAAAACAAACATCAGCCAGTGAGGTTTACGACTTGAAAATATATTTCTATGTTTAGTGTTTAATGCTAAGGAACACACATTTTCAACCATCTCAAGTGTGTGTGTGTGTGTGTGTGTGTGTGTGTAGCAAATTTCTCTGGCAGCCCTTATCATTCACCTTTTGCACCAACTTGATGGATGCTACATTAAAACATTTGAAATTCAGACAATTGTTTTTGTCATTTGGAAAATGCTATGAGATGCCTTCTTTAAATACTTAATTGTGGAGTTACCATTTTTAAAAAAATGCTCATAAAAAACAGACATCTTTATTTTCTAGGATTTTTTTTAACTCAGTGCATTTTAACTTTTTTCTGAAAACAGAACTTTAATGTCAAAGTTTGACCTCTCTAAATCATAAAGGGAATATAATAAACCCATTTACTTTATATTTATTAGAAACTAATTTTCCCAGTATTTACTTTTTCGTCTTATAAATAAGGTGAGAAAAATTTCTAAAACACTGATTAACATCCATAAAGTGAGTGAAAGCATAACCAAAGTTTGATTCAAATGTCTTGATTCTGTTCTTTTCTTTGAATGAAATTTCTTATGACTCTGTACCAATGGCAAAGAAATCAGTAATGACTTGATCTATTTAAGAGTCTTAAAAATTGACGTTATGGACTTTTATAAAATAACAAATATTAAATATTCCCATCACTTCTCTTGTTGCTAACACTGGAATGGTACCTGATAGACCTTTAAATAAGCCTGCTTCACATTACCTGACTTATGTAGGTCTTTAGAAATGGTATCCAGTAGTAGCAAGGGGGAAATCAAAGGCAGATGTTATCTAGGCAGAAATTGAATCCAAGGTAATGAATTTAATCTCCAGTGTCCAGTTTTCTTTTTCCATTTGCCTTAAGAAAAAAAAAAGCAGAAGTTGCTAAATAGAAATTCCTTTTATAAACTCAAGTGTTTTGAAACATATTCAGGAGTTAATATTTCCTAAAGCAATATTAAGTTGAACTTCAATTTTTCATGTTTGCTCTTCACGTGATCAAAATGGTTGATTCCAGAGAACTAAACAAGGAAGAGGTGTTATCAACAAAAAATTTTTAAACCTTATTGGCACATTTTATTTTACAATTCTCAATTTCCAGAATTAGAAATTATTGTTTTGGCTCACACCGTATAACACCACATTAAGTTTTAAATGGCACAGAAAATATTTATTGATGAAAGAAATAAGAAGACAAGCCCAGGTTTATCTTTAAGTAAAGCTACATACAATACTAGTTTAATATGTTAAGGCAAGAAAATTCCACCTTCTGTGGCATACATATAGATTCACTGATGTAGAGAATCATGTGTAGGTTTTTTTGTTTGTTTGTTTTTAACGAGTTTTGAGCCCATTGCCACAGACTTGGTAAGGTCTGTGTTTCTGTGATTTGTAGTCTAAGGTGAGATGTCGTCAAGACAACTGAGACAACTTTTAAATAATGATAATTAAATAATGGTATTCAGTGAGTAACTCTTGTTCCCTATGAGTCAAATATCAGACACCACAAAAATGTCATTAATCACCAGCCGTTTAATCCTCTTAAGCTGTTTTGCCCCCTTTTTGTGGCCCACTAGCTGGTCAGATTGTTACTCAAGATTTATTTTCTAACAATCCAAGACTGTGAGGACATGAAATAGACCAATCATACAGTTAAAGATAAATCTATCCTCTTAAAATGATCATGATGAGTGTTCCTGTGTATGACTTCTGCCTTAGTCATACTTCAAGGTCCATCCCAAATGATAATTCTTTTCTCTGTCCAATTCCTTCACTCCACCAAGAACCAATTGCTGTCTCATAGATGCTCACATAATACTTAAACTCCCCTTTACTATAACCTGCCATGTTTTATGATTCTGGTACTTACCAATACTACCTGTTCCCTCAATAGATAATTATCCTATTGAGGAGAAGGACCTTGTAGGATGTGGCACAATGCCTAGTATACAACCAACACTCAGTAAATGTTTGTGGAAATATCAGTTATGTCACTAATGCATATCAGTTAGAAATTCAATAGAAATAGTTACTTTGGCAGTGCCACATCTGCTTTATCTTGAATCTACAAACCTTTCCTAAATTAAAAGAGCAGTATGTAATATATTATTCAAATAGTAGAGTATTTATTAGAACTGTGGCTTACATTTAGTAAAGAGTTTCGAATGGAAAAATTACCATTTATTAGGTTTACAGTATTCCCCATTGTGAAACCTATTCCAATTTCCCCTGCTTTATTTTTCTCCCACTTTAAAAACATAATATTCTATATATTTAACTTGTTAACATATTTTTACTCTATTTCCTCTCACCAGGATGTAAGCCACATGAGGGCAGGGATTCTTTTTTGTTTGTTTCATTCACTGCTACATCCCTGTGTTTAGAACAGTGCCTGCTACTTAGTGTGTCCAATAAATATTTGTTAGATGAATGAATTCATGAAAGTATAAATGAATGAAATACAGAGCTCTTAAGGAATTTAAGAATTCTGTTAATTTGACTGTTGGCTTATTAAAAATGTTTTCTGTTCCTGTGGCTGTGAGGATGCCTAGAGAAAACAGACATTATGTTGTAGCTAATGCAATTCTAAATAATAGTATAGCATTCAGAAACTCAAATAGTATTAAATGTTATGTTACAAAGAAAGATATAGAAAGATAAATAAAAGTAAGGTATATGTTTGACTTGTTTAAATAGAAAAGGAAGCATACTGTGTTATGGTATCCTGAATTCAGAACCTTAATCAGTGTTGTGGAGGTGCATACTCAGAATAGCTGCCATAGCTATTTTGACAGCCAGGAAGGAGAGCAGTCCTGAACTTACAAGGCCAGCTCTGTTCTGATGGAAAGGGGAGTAACTCTCCCTGCTGGACAGAGTGTTCAAGGCTACAAGGGACATAACACTGAGATATTATCATCCAAGGCAGAAATAAAAAAACTAGCACCTGTCTTTATATGGCTTCACGCTAAGAATTTGCTTACATTTTTGAAGTATTTAAATAAAAGGGAAAAAAGGATACATGACAGATATGTGTGTGGTCCACAGAGCCTAAAATAGTCTCTACCTGGTCCATTACAGAAAAAAATTTGCCTTAGACCCTTGGTCCATATTATTTTTAGTCCCCCAAGCCAGCTTTTCTTCTAGGTACATTCCATAGATTTTGTGCATTTCTCTCTGAGTTTTCCATGGAATCAATGTCAGGTAGGCTATTTCATAAATCGAACTGGAAAAGCCACCAGCATCAGAGAAGGAGTCCCTTTCTCATTCCCTCTGACAAGTAACTAAGCAGAGAATCTAAGCCAACCTCTCCACAGCCACTCAAGGAAAATCACATTCATACCTCCTGCAGAAACAGGATAGAAAATATTGACCAAAATTTTCCTCAGAAGAGGTGATTATAGCTGTCCAATGACTTTCTTAGATCTGAGATACTAAAGAGTCTACAAAGAAGCAGCAGAGAAGTTACTACTCAAGACTTTCACAAAAACCTGTGGCACTAGAACTCTGAACATATTGGCAAAAACACCTAATTTTTTCCCCTAGGAATTAAAATGTATAGAGAGACATGAAGCAGGAAGGAGTTCACTTAGGTCTTGGTAGAGGGCAGGACCATATATGTACATACAAATCCACTTCTTGGAACTTGTTTTTGCTGAGTATTTCTCTGGCTCTTAAGTCATGACTTGTATCAACACAAGGTTTCAAATCTTTTCTTGAAGCCTAAAGATGATCTATATACTTTGCTTCACCCTACTATGCACTGCTGGACTCCAACAAGTGACCTATACATTGGCTGTGAAGAGGGTCATCTTCTTATGATAAATGGAGAAAACTTGAAGGCAACCGTGCTTAGTAAAATGGAAGACGGAACACCAAACAGTAAGAAATTGCTTTGCTTCATCTTCCCAGAAGTGTTAACATTGGTGATGGTTTTGCACTTGACAGTGGATGTTTTGTTTCCTGTTTTTCTCTTTCTAGAGACATCTTTGATTCTACCTCCTTCTTTCTCCTCCAATTCACTACCAGCTCTTGTGGATCTTCCTTGTAGCTAACTAATGTTTATTGAATGTTCTATACTTTAGGCATTCTGCTATCACTCTATATGCATGCATAATTCATGTAATCCTTAAAACAACTTTATAAGCAAATACATTTTTATCTTCATTATATACATGAGGAAGTGGAAGAAAGAGTAAAATTGATGCCCAAATTCACATAACTCGTAAACTGTAGAGCTGACCCCCGGACCCAGGCAATAAGACTTCAGAGTCCAAGTACTTAGCTACTGTGCTGTATCCTTTCCCATGCGTATGCCTGTTCTTTTTAAACAGCTAATTGTGCCCTTTCCTGCCCTCTCAAATGACCCTTTCTTTACAATGTCCTTCTTTAAGATCAGCTGCCATCTTGAAAATTACTTTTTGATGCTTGATTAGAATTTCTGAGAGAATCTAATGTATTCTCCTTAGACCTAGTGTTCATCAGCTATGGCCAGAGTTGGGCCTGGGTCAGAGAAGCCAATGTTACCCCGTTAGGGCTACAAGGAGACACTTTGTGAAGGGAGTTTTGCCAGGGCAGGTTCCCCAACCTGACCAATGCACCCTCCATTCCAATTCCTCTTATTTCATGTCTTGATTTCCGCAGCAACCTTAGGACTGACTTCACTGACCTTAGTGTAAAGCTGATCCAAACCAGGCATCTCATCCATGACAAACTGCCCCTCTTGAAGACTATTTTCAGTATACAACTCAAGGACTACTTTGCCTTGATTTTAAGCCCTTTCTATTCTGATCTTACCTGCGCCATTATTATTATTTCCTACTACTCCCCAAGTGTGAGTTTTCTGATCTAGCCAGCCATTTCTTCCCATCATTTCACAGACATGCCACCCAGCTCATTCCCTTGCCTCCTTACTCTGAATCTTCCAGATTCCAGCTCAAACACTGCATCCTATGGCAAGTTTTCCCCAACTGCAGTGTCCCTTGCTTACTCCTCTCCTCTTCCCTAACTCACACTCCACTGGTAAACCAAAGTCATTAGGTTTGACTTTCTTTCCCCAGCCCTGCTCTCTCTTCCCTTCACACTCACCTATACCCTCCAGGCCTTGTCCACCCTCTGTCTCACATCCACAATGCCATCCCTCAGCTTTCTGAAAAAATAAGCCTCTTTTCTGGCCTATCTTTCCAGTCCTGGCTCTCTCACTTGAGCTTTTTAGAAGTTCTCATCATTCCTATGCTCTCTCTGTATTCTGCCTGCTCGTGTTTATAGTTACCTCTGTCTAGGCTGCCCTTCTCTTCCTTGTCTACGTGGTGAAATTATCCTTTGTGGAGCCTTCCCTGTGCTCTCCTCAACCTGTGGGCAGAATCAGGTGCTCTGTCTGGGGTTCCATCAGACCCACTTCTTTGTGAGAGCCTCATCCTATGCTATTGCAGTGCCCCATGTGCCTGTCTTTCTTTCCCACTAATCATCAACTCTTTCAGGTCAGAAACTGTATCTTACTCAAACTTTGGATCCAAAGTTTAATCCCTAGAGATTGCTAGAGAGAAAATTGGCACTTCTGTTTGTAAAATGAATTATAAAACAATGCTTCTCATTTCCAAATTCTTATCATACTTGCAATAAATTTTACACAATTTAGGACTTAGTTGTACATAGTCCTGTATTGTTCACTATTTCCTTCCTGTACACTATTTATTATCATTTCCATAATATATTATAAATACTTTGAAATAAATATTTATATAACCTCTACCATGTAGAAGACACTAAGCAAGTTGCCTCCAAGTTGACATAGGTGGCAAATATAATCATATAATCAATACCTTCAAAGGATTTGTATATGGTTTTTTTATTTTTTAATTTTTAGCTTTTTTAGGGCCTCACCTGTGGCATGGAGGTTTCCAGGCTAGGGGTCAAATCAGATCTACAGCTGCCAGCCTACTCCACAGCCGCAGCAATGTGGGATCCAAGCCATATCTGCAACCTATACCACAGCTCGCAGCAACACCAGATCCCCAACCCACTGAGCGAGGCCAGGGATCGAACCTGCATCCTCATGGATACTAATCAGATTCATTTCTGCCTTGCCACAATGGGAACTCTAGATTTATATTTTATTAAAGAGAATAGAACAAGTTGACAAATAATTGCAGCCAGGAAATTTAAGATGTGAAAGAGAACTTTATAAAGTGCTGTGGGAATTCAGATGAGGGAAATAGGCCAAGTTAAGTCATTTTGTAGAGAGCATTTGAAATGGCCCTTAAAGGATGGGTTCACAGTCAGAGCTGAGGGTAGGTAGAATTTTAGGCAGTGGTATCTGCATAAATAAGAAAACATTGAGAAGGTTAAGAAACAAGAAGTAGTGTGGTTTGTGTGGAGCATCGAGTGTTGTGCATGAATAGTGGGGAACAAAGGGACATCTATACCCTATCGGACTTTGAACATCTGACTAAGGCATTTATACATAGTCTAGCTGACAGTGGACTGACATTACCTCCTGAATGGAGATGCACTCCAGTTGGAATTGTACTTGGAGAGATTAATGATCTATTTCGGGGAAGGACCATCCTAGAAGCAGGTGGCTATAAGCAGCAGGCACCTAGACTAGGCCAGGAGTCATGGCAGCCTGGATTCTGGTGGCAGTTGGTTTGGAAAAATGTTCTGCTAGGAGTTGAATGGTCTTGGAAGAAAGGACAGTATGCATCTTAGCCTCTAGCAAAATGCCAAGCATGTAGTATGCAATAAATTAACGTCTGGTGGATGTCTCTGAGCCTTCCATCTTGTAGTTCTTGTGGCTTATCTACAAGATTTTTTACTTTCCCCCAGGGTGATATTTTAGTAATAATGATGTTCTTTTAGATCATTTTTTTTCCTTTTTTAAAAACCCATTGTGCTTTATTTATTGAGATATAAATTTATAAGCCATAAAATGTACAAATCTTAAGTATACAACTTGATAATAATATAGTTTTTGTCATTTTTTTCCTGACTCCTTAAATCTCTGATAATTGCTTTCCTAAAAAAGAAAATAAATTACTATGTAATTCTACAATGTTAGTTCCATGGCTGTGATGATATGGAACATTTAAAAAAAACTCATGTGATTTCCATCAGTAATCATTGCAAGGCAGCTTTTATTCTTCATTGTTTAAGAGCCATCATAGCATATATTCTAGTATGAAGTTGATTGGTGGGAAGAATTACAAAGAAATGAGTAGTCCTAGAAAAGTAGATTAATTACTCTGTATGGCACTTTTAATTATGTGTCACCTGTTTTACCTTGTTTTCTTTTCCAAAGTTGGAAGGAGTCATATAAGTCCGGTCACCATGGTGTATCAGAAGGGAGGCGTGCTTGCTTCTGGAATTGTAATGTATTTTTTTCTTCTAAATCAATTGCTTTCAAGAAAATATGCAAACACCTGAAGTTAACACAATGTTGTAAATTAGCTATACTTCATTTTTTAAATGGTTTAAAAATTATTTCAAATAGAAAAAAAATTATTTTCATTTGCTGTCATTATGAAGAGCCATGGTTTATGATGTTGGGTTCTGTATAATTATTTCTTTATTACTCAATGAATTTATTACATTTATAGTTGTATAATATCATCACAATCCAGTTTTATAGGATTTCCAACCCACAACCCCAGTGCATCCCCACCCCCCAACATGTCTCCTTTGGAAATCATAAGTTTTTCAATGTCTGTGAGTCAGTATCTGTTCTGCAAAGAAGTTCAGTCTGTCCTTTTTGCAGATTCCACATGTCAGTGAAAGCACTGGATGTTGGTGTCTCATTGTATGGCTGACTTCACCTAGCATGATAGTTTCTAGGTCCATCCATGTTGCTAAAAATGCTGGTATTTCGTTCCTTTTAATGGCTGAATAATAATATTCCATTGTATATATGTACCACATCTTCTTGATCCACTCTTCTGTCGATGGACATTTAGGTTGTTTCCATGTCTTGGCTATTGAAAATGGTACTGCAGTGAACATTGGCGTACGTGTGTCTTTGTGAGTCAGGGTTTTCTGTGGATAGATGCCCAGGAGTGGGATTGCTGGATCAAATGGTAGTTCTATTTTAAGTTTTCTGAGGAATCTCCATACTGTTTTCCACAGTGGTTGCACCAATTTACAATCCCACCAACAGTGTGATAGGGTTCCTTTTTCTCCACACCCTGTCCAGCACTTATTGTTTGTAGACTTTTGGATGATGGCCATTCTGGCTGGTGTAAGGTGGTACCTCCTAGGGGTTTTGATTTGCATCTCTCTAATGATGAGTGATGTTGAACATCTTTTCATGTGTTTCTTGGCCATCTGTATGTCCTCTTTGGAGAACTGTCTGTTTAGATCTTCTGCCCATTTTTGGATGGGGTTGTTTGTTTTTTTGGTATGGAGCTGCAGAAGGTGTTTATAAATTTTGGAGATTAATCCCTTGTCAGTCGATTCACTTGCAAAGATGTTCTCCCATTCTGTGGGTTGTCTTTTCATTTTGTTTAGGGTTTCCTTTGCTGTGCAGAAACTTTGAAGTTTGATTGGGTCCCATTTGTTTATCTTTGTTTTTACTGTTATGACTCTAAGAGGTAGATCTGAGAAGATGTTGCTGTTGTTTATGTTGGAGAGTGTTTGGCCTACGTTTTCCTCTAAGAGTTTTATAGTGTCTGGTCTTACATCTAGGTCTTTAATCCATTTGGAGTTTATTTTTGCGTATGGTGTTGGGGAGTGTTCTAATTCCATTCTTTTCCATGTGGCTGTCCAGTTTTCCCAGCACCACTTATTGAACAGGCTGTCTTTTCTCCACTGTATATTCTTGCCTCCTTTGTCATAGATGAGTTGGCTGTAGGTGCATGGGTTGAATTCTGGGCTCTGTATCCTGTTCCACTGATCTATATGTCTGTCTTTGTGCCAGTACCATACAGTTTTAATGACTGTTGCTTTGTAGTATAGTCTGAAGTCAGGGAGCCTGATTTCTTCCAGCTCTATTTTTCTTTTTCAGGATGTCTTTTGCTAATCTGGATCTTTTGTGCTTCAGAACAAACTTTAAAATATTTTGTTCGAGTTCTGTGAAAAATGTCCTTGGTAATTTGATAGGGATTGCATTGAATCTGTAGATTGCCTTGGGTGGTATAGTCATTTTGATAATATTGACCCTTCCAATCCAAGAGCATGGTATGTCTTCCCATCTATTTGTGTTATCTTTGATTTCTTTTATCAGTGTCTCTTTTATCAGTGTCTCTTTAGGTATGTTTACTCCTAGGTATTTTATTCTTTTGGATGAGATGGTAAATGGGATTGCTTCCCTAATTTCTCTTTCTGATCTTTCATTGTTAGTATATAGAAATGCAGTCAATTTCTGTGTATTAATTTTGTACCCTGTGACTTCGCCAAATTCATGGAAGAGTTCTAACAGTTTTCTGGTACAGTCTTAAGGATTCTCTAGGTATAGCATCATGTCATCCGCAAATAGGGACAGTTTTACTTCTTCCTTTCCAATTTGGATTCCTTTTATCTCTTTTAGTTCTCTGATTGTTGTGGCTAGGACTTCCAAAACTATGTTGAAGAGTAGTGGGGAGAGCAGACATCCTTGTCTTGTTCCTGATCTCAGCGGGAATTCTTTCAGCTTTTCACCATTGAGAATGATGTTTGCTGTGGGTTTGTCATATATGGCCTTTATCATGTTGAGGTAGGTTCCCGCTATGCCCACTTTCTGAAGGGTTTTTATCAGAAATGGGTGTTGGATTTTGTCAAAGGCTTTTTCCGCGTCTATTGAGAGGATCATATGGTTTTTATTCTTCAGTTTGTTAATGTGGTGTATCACACTGATGGATTTGTGGATATTGAAGAACCCTTGCATCCCTGGGATAAATCCCACTCCATCATGATGTACAAGCCTTTTAATGTATTGTTGGATGCGGTTTGCTATTTTTTTATTGAGGATTTTTGCATCAATGTTCCTCAGTGAAATTGGCCTATAGTTTTCATTTTTTGTGGAGTCTTTGTCTGGTTTTGGTATGAGGGTGATGGTGGCCTCATAGAATGAGTTTGGGAATATCCCTTCCTCTGCGATTTTTTGAAATAGTTTCAGAAGGAGAGTTGTTAATTCTCCTCTAAATGTTTGATAGAATTCACCTGTGAAGGCATCTGGTCCTAGACTTGTTTGTTGGAAGTTTTTTAATCACAGTTTCAATTACAGTACTTGTGATTGGTCCGTTCATCTTTTCTATTTCATCTTGGTTTAGTCTTGGAAGATTGTATGTTTCTAAGAATTTGTCCATTTCTTCTAGGTTTTCCATTTTATTGGTGTATAGTTGAATATAGTGGTCTCTTATGATCCTTGGTATTCCTGTGATATCCATTGTTACTTCTCCTTTTTCATTTCTAATTTTACTTATTTGAGTCCTCTCTCTTTTTTTCCTGATAAGTCTGGCTGAGGATTTATCAATTTTGTTGATCTTTTCAAAGAACCAGCTTTTTGTTTCATTGATCTTTTCTATGGTTTTCTTCGTTTCTATTTCATTGATTTCTGCTCTGATCTTTATGATTTTTTTCCTTCTGCTAACTTGAGGTCTTGTCTGTTCTCTCTCAAGCTGCTTTAGATGTAAAGTTAGCTTGTTTATTTGAGCTTTTTCTTGTTTCCTGAGGTGGGCTTGCATTGCTATAAACTTTCCTCTTTGGACAGCTTTTGCTGAATCCCATAGGTTTTGGAGTGTCGTATCTTCATTGTCATTTGCTTCTAGGTATTTTTTAATTTCCTCTTTGATTTCTTCAGTGATCCATTGGTTGTTTAGTAACATGTTGTTGAGTCTCCACGTGCTTGTGTTTTTTGCAGTTTTTTTCTTGTTGATTTCCAGTCATATAGCATTGTGGTCGGAAAAGATGCTTGACATCATTTCAGTTTTCTTAAAGTTACTGAGGTTGGATTTGTAGCCCAGGATATGATCAATCTTAGAGAATGTTCCATGTTCACTTGAGAAGAATGTGTATTCTGTTGCTTTTGGATGAAATGTCCGATAAATATCTATTAAGTCCATCTGGTCTAATGCTTCATTCAGGGCCTGTGTTTCCTTATTGATTTTCTGTCTGGTTGATCTGTCCATTGCTGTAAGTGGGGTATTAAAGTCCCCCACTATGATTGTGTTATTGTTGATTTGTCCTTTTAAGGTTGTTAGCAGTTGCCTTATATATTGTGGTGAACCTATGTTGGGTGCTTGGATATTTAAAATTGTTATGTCTATTGTTGCATAAAGATATCCTCATTCTTATTACAGCATAATACTCCATACTTAATTTATGTACTATTTATGTACCATTATTTATTCATCCATCCTCTGTTGATGAACATTAGGTTGCTTTTACAAACAGCACTGCCATGAATAACCCCCTATATGAGGTTATTTTATTTCCCAAAAGAAATAAAATTGAAAATTGACCAGGAAATATGTTTAAAAGTTGGCTAAATAAAGGTAAAAACACAGGGCATTCTAGGTAATATAAACATAGATTATGATTCCAAAAACGAAAAGTAGAATACCAATCAATAATTCTTAGCTTGTCTGATGAGGAACGTATACTGTGCACTTACTGAGACTCATTTTTTCATTTATCTCATTGTTTTTGTTCTATAGGATGGCTTTGTATATTCTTTTCTTATTAAAGATACAAATTACAAAGTAGAGGATTTTCTTGAGATTGAAGAGCCTGTGGAACATTTGATATTTTCTCCCAGTTACAAAATGCTGCTAATTCAGACAGACAAGGTATGCTAGAAGGTGATTTCTTGATATGCAGTTTTCAGATGTTATCATCATTGCATGACAGGAATGAAGGACAGAATATGTTGCATAATTATATACTACTAAGCAGGACTCTTTAGTTTGCAAATGAGAAAAAAATACCCAATTTAAAAGATCTAAATAACACAAGGGTGTTTGTTTTTTCGCATATGGCTGAAAACATAAGGAATTTATATGAGTCTAGGAGTTCCCTGGATGTGATGCTACTGGCCTTTTTTTCTGTCATACCGTGCTTCTCTTTCCTCTCTGCTTCCTCCCTTTTTATGTAAACTATCCCCTGTGGTGTCAGAAGAGCCTTTTACAAATCTAGTTTTGTATTTTTATTCTCTTGGTGGCTCTGGTAGAAAGATACCGGCTGAGAAAAAAAAGGTACTGGAATCTGGACTCATTGTCCTAACTTGGGTCACCTCTCTACCCCTGGGTCAATTGCTATATCCAGAGGGATTCTAAACTCTCATTGACCAGGTTTAAGTCACATGTCTACCCTTGGACCCTGGGTAGAGTCAATTCATCCAAACATGAACTCAGATTGGGTCATGGGTAGTTCTCTAAGGAATATAAAGTTCCCATAAGGGAAGAAGGAAGGGCAATAAGTCCAGAATAAAACCAAACGCCCACTTGAATTAAACTGTTAGGAAAACTCCAAGGTCAGGATTAGCAACAGTTTATATTGTTAGGCAGTGATTTTTTTGGTGGAGTCCAAATAAAGTTTGATGATTTTCTGCATAAAGGAAATTTAAATTTATATACGGAAAGGCTTAAGTTTCTGGTAATTACCAGAAGTTAAAACAACTGTGCTGTGTTTTAATAAATGACAAGCTTAAAATATTCATGGAGAACAGGAAACAGTAAAAAATGTAACATAACAGAAAGGAGAAAGACACATAGATGTTCTAAAAAATATGTATACTAACAAAGTAAAAATTAAATGAGTATTTCTGACAGAAGATAAAACAGCCAAAGAGAAGATAACTGAACTGGAAGATAGATCAGACGTAGTTATCCAGAATATACCCAAAAGACAAAATTATAGGAAATCGAGAAGGGAGGGTAAGAGAAATGAATGATATAGTGAAAAGATCCAACACGTGTTTGCTTAAAATTCCAAAAAGGAGAGAGAGTGGGGCAGAAGAAATATTTAAAAATATGTATTCCAGAAATGATTGAAGACATGAATTTAAAGCTTTAAGAGGCCCAGTAAATCCCAAGCAGTGTACATAAAAAGATATTCACACTTAGACTAAGCAAAGTGAAACTGTTGAAAACCGAAGACAAAGACAAAAATATTAAAAGCAGTCAGAAAAACAGATTATTTCAAAGGATTTTCAATTAGACTAACAGCTGACTTCTCTGGCAATAATGTAAGTAAGAAAGAGTAGAATGATATCTTTGATGTAGTGCAGGGGTCAGCAAATTGTGAACCTGTGGGCCAAAACCAGCCTGCTGATTGTTTTTGTAAATAAAGTTTTATTGGAATGTTTTATTGGAACATAAGACTACTCATTTATGTATTGTCTATGGCTGCTTTGACATCACAATTGTAGAATTAAGTAGTTGTGAGAGATCACATGGCCTGCAAAGCCTAAATGTTTACTAGCTGTCCATTTATAGAAAAAGTTTGCTGACTTCTGACTTAGTGAAATAAGGTTACTACTACCTGGAATTCTATATGCAGTGACATACTTTTCAGATATAGGGGTGAAAAAGACATTTTTTGACACTCCAGAAATGAGTTCGTTAGCTGCACATCATCATTAGAGAAACTTCTAGAGAATGTACTTCAATTAAAAGGAAAATTATCCTGCCTAGAAGGACTGTGATGTAAAAAGAATGAAAAGCAGTAGTAAATGTGCAGAGAAAGTAAGTGAACACTGACTGTATAAAACAGCAAAAATACATGAAGTTGGGTTCAAAAATAACATTGAATTAAAATTCCAAACAATAGGAGTTCCTGTTGTGGCTCAGCAGTAATGAACCTGACTAGTATCCATGAGAATGTGAATTTGATTCCTAGCCCTGCTCAGCGGGTTAAGGATCAGGCATTGCTGTGACCTTGCAGGGTGTAGGGTGCAGGGGCTGCTTGGATCTGGTGTTGCTCTTGCTGTGGTGTAGGCTGGCAACTGCAGCTGCAGCTCTGATTTGACCCCTAGCCTGGGAACTTCCATATGCCGCAGGTACAACCCTAAAAAGACAATAAATAAATAAATAAATAAATAAATAAATAAATAAATAAATAAAATAAAAAAAAATTAAATCCCAGATAATAAGTTGGAGGGAATAAATGTTTCAAGTATATTGTATTGCCCAGGAGGTGAGTAGAGGTTTTAAGTCACTTCTGATATTTATAAATTAAGTATGCATGTTCTGACCTCTAAGGTAATCATAAAAGAATTGAAACAGCAGATGAAATCTCCACATTATAGAGGGGGAAAGTGAAATGTTAAACAAACAACAAGATAAGAGAGAAAAAGAAACATAAAACAAGAAAATAGTATAAATTAAAATGTAATGTTTAAACTCCAATATATTAGTAATTACAGTTGAAACAAAACAGAATAATTGGTCTAGTTAAAAAAGGAAAGATTACCATATTGGATTTTTAAAAAGAGAAAATTAAAACCCAACTGTGCACTGTTTACAAGTGACATATCTAAAACATAAGTTTGAAAGTAAAATTTTTAAAATGCAGTAACATTGAAAGTAAATTAAAGATTGAAAGTAAATAAGATGGGAAAAGACATACTATGCAAACATTTACCAAAAGAAAGCCAGTGGAAATAATATTAATATTAGACAAAGTAGACTTTCAGACAAAAATCATTACTAATGATAAGTGGGCTTATTTTTAGAATAGTAAAAAGTTTAATTCACTAGGAATATATAAACTTAAAAATATATATGTACCAAATAAAATAGCTTCAAAATATAAAGCAAAACATGACAAAATGACAGAGAAACAAAGTCATGATCTCAAACGATGTTTATATATTTTTCTCAGTACATGATAAACTACAACTACTACAACATAGCAGCCAAAGTGAGCAAAGCATTTCTCTCTACTACTTAGAAGTCTTCAGTGATTTCCCATGTTATTCTAAGTAAAAGCCCACATCTTCATGCTACTTTACAAGGCCCTTCATCATGTGAACTCCCCTCCCTACAATGGCCTTCTCTCTCTCTCCCTTTCTTGTTCACCCTGCTTTACTCATGCTGGTCATAATGCACTTTTCTTAAACTCACCAGGCATACTCCTCCCTCAGAGTGTTTGCACTGACTGTTCCTTCCATCTGGGATACATTTCCCATAGAATCCACATGAATCCTTTCCTCATTTCCTTCAAGTTTTTTAGCTAAAGTCACGTTCTCTGTAGAACTTTTCTTGAATACTCAGCTTAAAATTTTACTCTCTTATTTTGCTATGTCATATCCTCTTTCCCTGCTTTATTTTTTTCTTCTTACGATTATTGCTCTTTAACTAACTATATATTATTTAGATATTTATTGCCAAATCTCCCAGTAGAATGTAAGCTGCCTGAGGGTAGATAACTGTTGTCTGTCTTTTTCTGACATAGCCCTGGCATCTAGAGCTATGCCTGGCACAGTATATACTCTTAATATTTGTTGAGGTAAAATCAGTAATACCTACCAAATTTTAGACTTTACAAAGTTGTGTTTTTTAGATAAACAAGAACAGAAAATTATCCATGTTTAACTCAGGTAAACTTGAAGATCTTATGATCAGTTGAAGGCTGACTTCTTATTGCTAGGTTGAACAACCATACCATATTACAGTTACCTGGCAGAAATTCATAATATACAGGATAGATTTTTTGGAGAGGTGAATTTGGTGAAAATGGTAAGTCATAACATAATAGCTTCAGCCACACTTCTACAATTTTCATAAATGTTTACTTAAAAGTTTTCATTAGTGCCCACCCTGGTCTAGTATGTGATAAGATTTATTTCATCTTAACAACTTTCCAGGTTTTCTACATTTTCCAAATTTTCTGCATAAATAGACACTATTTTTGAAGTCAGGAAAAAGTGCTTTGTTACACTTTTATAACCTAAAAAAAAAATTCCTGGAAATGAAGAAAAGAAGAAAACCCTATTTATTATTTTAATTGATGAGCAAATGAACCTATCAATAAAGAAACAAGTTAAGCATCTAGATTTTAAGTTCCTTAAGGTCAGGGCCTTACTGGGTTTATCTCTAATTTCCTATCACTAATTCCCACACAGTGCCTTGCTCACAGTAAGCGTTTAATAAATATTTGTTGAACTTCACACATAACAATTGCATTATTTTTTTTCTTTTTTGATGTATTTAACAGGGATCTGTTTATATTTATACTTTTGGTGAAGAGCCAACCTTTGAAAAAATCCTGGAAGCTTGTGATGGGAAATTTCAGGCAACAGATTTTATCACACCTGGAAGTGAATACTGCATGGTAAGGAATATTTTATTGTTCACAATATGATTTAAAGATGATATTTTGGAAGTTGATGTGCAATCTGTTGCAAATAGGAGGCAGAGAGTATTCTTGAAGGTGAGGTAAAAATGCCAATCACTTCCATCATTGGATCTACTTTCCCATTAGAATGACATCATCATATTGTGACTTTATAATATTGTCTCTGAACACAATCAAAGCAGTTAAAACTTAGGAGCCATCCTGTTTGTATTCACTATCCAAGCTTTCCAAGCCATCTTAAAACACATTCATTGCTAATGAGTTGTCAAATCTTTTTAAACTATTAGTATTTACCTCTTTCAGAGTGATACAGCCTCACCTAGGGATGAAAATGAAAGAGTTGCCATGCGTAAAATCTATATTCAGTCCACTTAGAAAAAAAACCCACCCTCTACCTTTAGAAAAGAAAGTTTTTTTTATGGTGCTTAACTATTTACCTTTTGTTGATCTCAAGAAATATATTTCACTTTTCATGTGATTCATCAAAAGTCCATTGAGATTTGGGGGATTCTAGAAAATTAAAAAAATACATAGACTCTGGAATAGGTAGTGCTTAAGGTTTCTTCTGATCTTGAGGTTTTGGTTGTGTTATTTTTCTGCCAGATGTTCTCTGATAAGAATTACATCTATTCATAGGGTTGTTTTAACTCAATAAAACGGTCCAAACAAGGTTTTCATGTTTAGGATTTAAATACTTGATTCACATTTTTTGTTTGTTTGTTTCTTTGCTTTTTAGGGATGCACCAGAGGCATATGGAGGTTCCCAGGCTAGGGGTCAAATTGTAGCTGTAGCTGCCAGCCTACAACACAGCCACAGCAATTCAGATCTGATCCGCATATGCAACCTACACCACAGCTCATGGCAACACCGGATCCTTAACCCACTGAGTGAGGCCAAGGATCAAACCTACAACCTCATGGTTACTAGTTGAACTCATTTCCATTGAGGCACAATGGAAACTCCCTTGATTCACATTTTTATGTTACCCACTCTCTAGTATTCAGGAAACAGAATTTAAATTGTTGTCACATTGCATTTGCTTTCAACTACTTTCAGTCTCGATCCTGTGAAAGAGTAAAAATTATCTGTCAAAATGAACAATATGAACCTTTGGTTTCCAGTCCAGGGTGTAAAGAGCCTTGCAATAAGAAAAAAGCTGAATGAATTTAAAATTAACTGTTCCTCTTAGACTTATCATAGTATTTAGGTAATAGGGAAAACTATTGTCCCCAAATTATAGATAGATACAAAGAATCATGGCTTACTGGAGCAGAAGCCCAGAAGTAGAAACCACCACTGGAGCCAGTACCAGGGAGATTACAATGAAAAAAATCTGCATATTTCAGACTGAAAACAAGGACACCAGGGGAAATTTTAGTTTCTGGTACATTTAGCTACAGCAAACAGTAACCATAATCTAACTCCTAGCCAGATAAACATAAAACTTCAATCTATAGCCTATTTAATTCAGATCCTTTTACCCAGTATATCATGTCCAGCTTTTAATGAAAATTTCAAGGTATACTAAAAGACTAAAACAGCAGTTGAGACAGAGCAAGCATGAGACTCAGATATGGCAGAAATGCTGTAATTATCAAGCCAGAAATTTAAGACAACTATAATTAATATACTAAGGGCTCTTATGGAAACAGTGGATAATATGCAAGAATGATGGGTTACAACATAAACAAAACAAAAGTGACACCACATTTGCAGAGATATGGAAATTCTAAGAGAGGAAAAAAAGAAATATTAGAAATCAAAAACACTGTAACAGAAGTGAATAATGTCTTTGGTGGGCTCATCAGTAGACTGAATATGGCAAAGGAAAGAACCAATAAGTGTGAAGAAATCTCAATAGAAACTTCCAACACTGAAATGTAAAGAGAAAAAAAGAATGAAAATGAAAGACCAGAATATCCAAGAACATGGGGCAATTACAAAAGGTATAACATACACATAACAGGAATACCAGAAGAAGAAGCAAGAGAGGAAGGAACAGAGAAAATATTTGAAATAATAATGGTTGAGAATTTTTCAAAATGACACTAACTGCAGACCTAGAAACTCAGAGAACAGTAATAGAATAAATTTTTTAAAAAATCTATACCCAAGCTTATCATATTCAAACTAGAGAAAAACAAAGACAGAGTGAAATTTTTGAAAAAAACCCAAAGGGAAAAAAACTTACCTTTGAAGGAACTAGGGTAAGAATTACATTGATCTTCTCTTCAGAAATCAAGTAAGCAGGAGTAGAGTGAATTACCTAAAGTGTTCAAAGAAAAAAAACACCAACCTAGAATTCTATATTCAGCAAAATTATCCTTCAAAAGTGAAGGAAAAATACTTTCTCAGACAAATAAAAATTAAGGGAATTTGTCACTAGCAGAACTACCTTGAGAGAAATGTTAAAAGAAATTGTTCAGAGAGACATCACTAGCAGGCAAAAGATCAAAATCATAGGTGAATTTAACAATAACCATTCATTGGGTCTAGTTGACATCTATAGACTACCTCATCAAATGATAGCATAATAGACATTCTTCTCAATCTTGCATGAATTGTTCACCACAATAGATCACAGTCTTGGTCATAAAGTATACCTTAACCATTTTAAAGAAATATAAATTATACACAGTGTTTTCTCAGGCTGCATGGAATTAAATTAGAAGCATCAGAAAGATCACTGGAAAACCCCTAAAATAATTGGAAAGTAAACACTTTTAGTAACAAATTAGTCAAAGAAGTCTCAAGAGTAATTAAAAAGTTTGAACTAAATATCGAGTAATGTGATTTTGCAGTGAATGTAGTGCTTAGAGGAAATTCACAGCATTTGATACATATATAAGAAATGAAGAATGTTTAAAATCAATAACCTAACCTATCACTTTAGGAAATAGAAAAAATAAATCCAAAGTAAGCAGAAGAAAAGAAATAATAAAAATGAGAGTAGAATGCAATGAAACTAAAAGTAGGAAATCAGTAGAGAAAATCTAAGAAACCAAAAGCTGGTTCTTCAAAAAGATCAATAAAATTGATAAACCTGTAGCAGTGTTAAAGAAAGAGAAAGGGAGTCAGAGAGCGAGAGAAGATACAAATTACTAATATCAGAAATGAAAGGGGGCTGTCCAGTCTTTTGGGGTAGACCACAATGGAAGATAATATGAGAAAAAGAATGTATATATATACGTATGACTGGGTCACTGTGCTATACAGCCGAAATTGACACAACACTGTAAATCAACTATACTCTAATAAAACTAAAAAAAAAAAAAGTCAAAGAGAGATCATCACTACTGGCCCCATGGACATTAAGAGGATAATAAAACAATACAGTCATCTTTCAGTATCTGAGGGGTTTAGTTATAGGACCCCTTGTGGAACCAAAATCCTCAAATAGTAGGTCCTTTATATAGAATGGCATAGTACAGTCAGCCCTCTATACCTGCAGATGCAGAACCTGCAGATATAGAGGGCCAACTGTATTATGAACAACTCTAGGCCCAAAAATATGGTAACCAATTCGCATTTGAAAGATACAAATGGATACAAATGGAAATGGACCAATTCTTTGAAAGATACCATCTACCAAAATTCAGGTAAGGAGAAATGGATAATATGAATAAGTCCTATATCTATTAAAGAAAATGAATCAATAATTAATAATAAAGTTATAAAACCTCTCAAAAAACTACAAATAGAGGGGAACTTCTTCAAGCTGATAAAGAACATCCATAAAAAAACCTATAGGAGTTTCCACCATGGCTCAGCGGTTAACAAACCCAAATGAGCATGTGGGTTTGATCCATGGCCTTGCTCAGTGGGTTAAGGATCTGGTGTTGCTTTGAGCTGTGGTGTAGGTCACAGTTGCAGCTTGGATCCTGCTGGCTATGGCGTAGGCCGTCAGCTGTAGCTTCAATTAGACCCCTAGCCTGGGAACCTCCATATGCCGTGGGTGCGGCCCTGAAAAGACAAAAAGACAAAAACAAACAAAAAACCTATAGCTTACAGGGTATTTAATAATAATAACTCCTATTAAAAGCAAAGTCTATTAATTTTTAAAAATACCAATTATAGCTTTCTATTCTAGGCTTATTCACTAGGCAACAACCTCATTGAATTTCCAAGTAACTTTTACTTCCAATTTTGTTACACAGAAAAAAAATTTATTTCACTTTTCTAATCCTATCTAGTTATTATGTGTTACTTAAATTGTATTAAAGATAATCATTAATCTTTGTTCAAATAAGAACTATTGATATTGAGGTTATAAAAGTAATTATAGCCCACATAAGATGAAATTTTATGCTAAAATCATCAGAGTAATTGACATACTAGAAAGATATGCTCCCATAGCAGAGTCTTTTTTTCCATTTGAGTTTTTCTTTCTTTTACAGACCCTCACAGCTTCAGGGGAAGTTTGTATTTGGGATATAGAAGATGGTTTGTGTGCCAGCAGGATTTATCTGAAAATCCCAGTAAGTATGCCTTATAAATGAATGTTTTAAAAAATTGATTTCTAATCTAACTTTCTTATATTCACGTGTTAATAATCTGTGGAAATACTCATCACAGATGCCTTATTGCATTTTTTTTGTCTTTTGTCTTTTGTTGTTGTTGTTGTTGCTATTTCTTAGGCCGCTCCCGCGGCATATGGAGGTTCCCAGGCTAGGGGTCCAATTGGAGCTGTAGCCACCGGCCTACACCAGAGCCACAGCAACGCAGGATCCAAGCCGCGTCTGCAACATACACCACAGCTCACGGCAACGCCGGATCGTTAACCCACTGAGCAAGGGCAGGGACCAAACCCGCAACCTCATGGTTCCTAGTCGGATTCGTTAACCACTGCGCCACGATGGGAACTCCGCCTTATTGCATTTTTACCTTATATATTTAGAGTAATTCTTGTGTGTAAAGTATATTCCTCAGCCCAGAGGGTGGAACATAAGGTACCATATTGGTGTATAGGAAAAAACAGTTTTTTCCGTGGTGGCAGTTGTTTCTAAAACCCTAGTGGTTTGTATCTCATTTGTGCTGTAAGTTTGTTGTGGATTGACAGGATCTCTGCTCCACATGGTCTCTCAGGAACAAGGTTGATGGAGGCTCCTCAGTGTCATGGTATGGGGAGAGTGCTAGAGAGTCTTGAATTAGCAATTAAGTGCTTTTACTCAAAAAATAAAACATTCCCTTGGCCATAACTAGATAAATGGTCCCATCTAACCTCTAGGGGATTAGTTAGGAAAGAAAGAAAATTGCCACTCTGATCAGCCAAAAATTAAAAAGTAGGGGTTAAATATAATAGCTTAATCAACTATAAAGTATAGAACTTATCTGGCCTCAGCTGTGGCTTGATCCAACAACTCAAATTATATTACCAAGAATCTTGTTTTTCTCTCTGTCTGTATACTGTGTCTTTAGTTTTTTCTTAGGCTTCATTTAGTGGCATGCAAATGCTACAGATGTCAACCTCACATCAGATCATCAGGGAAGAAAGCTTCCAACAGTGGAAGGAAGAAGAGAAAAGAAATTTCTCCTGGGAGTTCCTATTGTGACTCAGTGATAACACACATGACTAGAATCCATGAGAATGCAAGTTCAATCCCCGGCCTCACCTAGGGGGTTAAGGATCCAGTGTTGGCACAAGCTGCAGTGTAGGCCACAAATGCAACTTGGATCTGGCATTGCTGTGGCTGTGGCGTAGGCCAGCAGCTGCAGTTCCTACTCGACCCCTAGCCTGGAAACATCCAGATGCCATGGGTGTGGCCCTAAAAAGACCAAAAAAAAAAAAAAAAAATTCTCCTTTTCTCAGAAGGCTTAGTAAATATCTCTTTATGTTTTAAAAATATTCTTGAGGAGTTCCCGTCGTGGCGCAGTGGTTAACGAATCCAACTAGGAACCATGAGGTTGCGGGTTCGGTCCCTGCTCTTGCTCAGTGGGTTAACGATCTGGCGTTGCCGTGAGCTGTGGTGTAGGTTGCAGACGTGGCTTGGATCCTGCGTTGCTGTGGCTCTGGCATGGGCTGGTGGCTACAGCTCCGATTCGACCCCTAGCCTGGGAACCTCCATATGCCACGGAAGCGGCCCAAAGAAATAGCAAAAAGACAAAAAAAAAAAATATATATATATATATATATTCTTGAACTAATCACTATGGATAGGAGAATGAGAAATGCTAATTGGTTTAAAAATCAGCCCTGGAAATTGGAGCCAGATCTTTTACATTCAACCCTGAAAATAGAGGAGGGATGGTTTCTCAATGGATACTCAAGAAATTTTCCAGAAGAAATGTATATGAATATTGGATGTCCCACCACAACTGCTCATCTAAACCTCTCCCTAACCTACTACAACATGATACCATTCTTTCTACCATGTTCACAGTGCATTTTACATAAAATAATAATTAAAAAATATAAAAAGACCAAGAAACAATGGTAATGCTATTTTTTTCTTTTTTCCTTTTTTTTGTGTGTGTTTTTATTTTTTTTAGGGCCACACCCATGGCATATGGAGGTTCCCAGGCTAGGGGTCGAATCGGAGCTGTAGCCGCCGGCCTTCACCACAACCATAGCAACGCAGGATCCGAAGTGCGTCTGTGACCTACACCACTGCTCACGGCAACACTGGATCCTCAACCCACTGAGCGAGGTCAGGGATTGAACCTGCAACCTCATGGTTCCTAGTCAGATTCATTTCTGCTTTGCTGCTTTGCTATTTTTTATTAAATTATCGTTTTCTATCTCACACAGTTCTGGATAAGATATGGATCTTGGGAGTAGGTAGAGAAGTTACAGTCCTTCTCCATTATAAGTGAAAATCTCAATTATAAAACAAGGTGAAACACCATTCTATAATGTAAGAGGATAATAAGATACGAAAGATATATAATTTAATGAGATAACCAAACTCATCCTAAAAAGTAAAGATAAAAATTCTTACCTAAAAGAATATGTGTAACCCCCATACTCTGTGTGACAAAGATTATTATGTATTCATTTCTGTTAGAATTTCTAAAACTAGAAGAGTTCTTAAAGCTCATCTGATCACACCTCCTTTTCCAGATGAGAAACATACATATGTTATCAACCCACCCAAGGCTCTATATAATCAGGACTTATTTTGCACTTCATGGCTAAGGAGGAATATAGGTACCAAAAAGGCCCTCTTTCTGCTTCAGATATCTTCCCTTCGCTTGACCAGAGGGAAGACATTTGGACAACTGTCACAGTTAATTAGACAACCCTTCACTGAGCTCCAAACAAGACATTGTATACTTCTGTGGTTCTGCCCATGTGGGAGAGAGTTTGGTTTTTCCTTAATGGAGGGTTCTGCTGCCCAGTTGGGAATTGATAAGTGGATTGACCCAGAGTGCTGAGGCCAGATCTCTCAGCCTGTGCCCAGGACTCTGTTTCCCATGAACATTTTAGGCAGTGGTCCTCAGAGAATCCTGCCTAGCATCTTGATGGCAGGATCCTGAAGACTAGTGCTTCCCTTGATGGTACCTGATAGGGTACATAATGCCCCTCCAAATATGGCTCTACATTTTTAGCTTAGTCCACTATTACCCTAGAATGGAGGATAATTTCAATTTATTTTGAGGAAACACACACACACACACACACTGAGAGCTCCCATTAAGTCTTTCAGTTAAAAAAAAAAAAAACGAATTTTGGTGTTTCCACTGTGGTACAGTGGGATCAGTGGCATCTCTGGAGCTCTGGGATGCAGGTTGGATCCCTGGCCTGACACAGTGGGTGAAGGATCCAGTGTTGCCACAGTAAACCAAGCCTTACCACTTTGGAGGCGGGACACCTGAGTTGTCCTCTGAGCTAGGTTACTGGCTACTGGATCCTGGCACAAATCACTATGTTTTTCTTGGCCTCTATTTTCTAATCTAAAAAATGATGCTCTCTTAAGATCTTTTCTAGTTCTAATGTTTCATTACTTTATTCAAAGCAACCTACAAAGTGTAATTATATTGCCAGCCCTTTTGAGGCATTCTCAACAGGGTTCCTCCTCTCTGGTGCTGCTCATGCCAACAGAGCAAGGTCAAGCTGGGTTCAGAAGCAAAGGAAAGTTTTATTCTTTAATCAAAGAATGGAGAGGGCAAGCCTCTCCTCTAGAGCACATGATCTCCTGACAGTGGACAGGCTGGGCTGCCTTATAGGGTTCTCCCTAGCCTAGCAGGGTGGGGCAGAGTTCTCACACAATGATTGCAGCTTCTGTGGACCTGCCTAAAGCCATCTTGAATTGGGGTGTCCTGTGCAGCGCTTCTCCATGTGGCCACCAAGCCGAGGTGTCCTAGCCTTTTTACTCTAGGAACTCTGGTCTGAAATGCCCAGTTCGAGGCCTCTGCACACTGTACCCTATGGGCAGGTGAAACTAGACTAAGCACAAAGAAGAGGTTATACCTTACCTTATCACCTGGATTCCATCTTATGTTTCCTGGGGACTTCAGTGGGCTTTGTTGGTGACACCTATAGAGGAATGAATCTGATTCCTTAAGTATCATGACAACACATTTATTCTCTCAGACATCATCTTCCGTAAATGACTGTGAGATAAGCAGGAATCTGTGATGACTTTCTTTGGTGGCAGGCTACATGGTTCAGTGATATAGTTATTTTCTTAAGTCTTCCTTGGTCATCCCAGCATCCCAAGATCTACCATTATCCAGCAGAGGAATGCTGATTTTAAAAAATTACTAACATTCTATAAAGCCATCTAAAAGATGCTCAGAATGTATTTTAAATTTATTTTATTTTTTCATTATTATTGGGTGTAATCATTTTACAATCATTTAGGGATAAAAATGAAATCATGGTTTAAAGTTCAAGAAATTTCCTTGTATTTTTATCATTCTAGTTTTAGTATAAAAGATTCTGATATGCGGATTCCTGTAACTTCTTATGTAGTTGATTAGCTCAAAAATGTTGAGTGTATACTTTTTAATGCCACATGACACTTGCCACTCTTCTTATTCTGCAGGCTTTTCAAATAAACTGTAGAATTCTTATGTGTAGAGAATAGGTTTCATTTTTTGGTGCAGTAAAGTTGAGCACCTGAGGGCTTATTTTATTTGTTTATATTGAAGTATAGTTGATTTAAAATATTGTGTTATTTTCAAGTGTACGATTCAATATTTTTGTATGTTATAATCCATTAAGGTTATTACAAGATAGTGGGTATAATTCCCTATGCTAGGGAGTTCTTTTCGTGGCTCAGTGTTTAATGAACCCGACTAGGGTTCGATCCCTGGCCTCGCTCAGTGGGTTAAGGATCCAGCATTGCTGTGAGTTGTGGTGTAGGTTGAAGATACAGTTTGGATCCCGTGTTGTTGTGTCTGTGGTGTAGGCTGGCAGCTGTAGCTCCGATTTGACCCCTAGCCTGAGAACTTCCACATGCCTTGGCTGCAGCCAAAAAAAATAATAATAAATAAATAAATAAATAAAAATTCCATATGCTGTACAGTCTACCCTTGTCCATCGTTGCTTATCTGTTTTATATGTATAGTTTGTGTCTCTTAACCCCACCCCTAACACTACTAACCTGCCCCTCCCCCCTTCTCTCTCCCCTTTGGAAACCACAAGTTTGTCTTCTATATCTGTGAGTGTGTTTCTGCTTTGCACTTATTTAAACAGGCAACAGTTCTGGCTTGCTCTCCCTCCTCCCTCTCTGCGGCCGTGGGGACCAAGGATGGTTTTGTCCACTTCCTTGATGTCCGGAATGTGGAATCCCCTCAGGCAGTTCACAAGGCCTTTCTCTCTGAATCTCCAGTGCAGCACCTCCTGTAAGTACTGCCTGCTTCTGGCAGCAACTTTGTCCAGCCTGTCTTGAGAATTCTAGTGAAGCCCTGATTTCTTTTTTTCTTTCTTTCTTTTTCTTTTTTTTTTTCTATTTTAGGGCCATACCAGCGGCATATGGAGGTGCCCAGGCTAGGGGTCTAATTGGAGCTGTAGCTGCCGGCCTATGCCAGAGCCACAGCAATGCCAGACCTGAACCTCATCTGCAACTTACACCACAGCTCACGGCAACACCAGATCCTTAACCCACTGAGGGAGGCCAGGGATCAAACCTTCAACCTCATTGTTCCTAGTCAGATTTGTTTCCGCTGCACCATGACAGATACTCCCCTGATTTCTTTTAAGTTTTATCTGTGTTGTTTTGAAAGTTAGTGTATTGACTCAGATTAACATTAAAGAAGTATAGAGGAGTATATAGTATAGTTTCCCACCCTTGTCCCCAAATACCCAGTTCTCCTTCCTGGAGGAGGCAGCCGTTTACCAGTTTCTCATGTCTTCTTCTGGAGATATTTATCTACAAACAAGCAAGAGGATAAGTACTTTTAATTACATGAATAATTGTCAAGTACTTAGCATGTGCCAGGAACTTCTGCTGTATTAACTTCATGAGATAGATATTCTTTTTTTTTTTAATTAATTAATTTATTTATTTATTTTGTCTTTTTGCTATTTCTTTGGGCCGCTTCCGCGGCATATGGAGGTTCCCAGGCTAGGGGTCTAATCAGAGCTATAGCCACCGGCCTACGCCAGAGCCACAGCAACGCAGGATCCAAGCCGCGTCTGCAACCTACACCACAGCTCACGGCAACGCCGGATCCTTAACCCACTGAGCAAGGCCAGGGACCGAACCCGCAGCCTCACGGTTCCTAGTCGGATTCGTTAACCACTGCGCCACGATGGGAACTCCAAGAGATAGATATTCTTATTGTCTCCATTTTACAGATAAAGAAGATGATGCACAAAGAATTTGAATAATTAATATCACACACATGATAAATGGCAAATGTTAGCATTTGAACCCAGGTAGTTGGGCTCCTGAGTCATTGCCTTCACTCTTAAAGGGCAGCAAACCACATGGTTCTGCACCTCAATTTTTTTCACTTAATGGTATATCTTTGAGAAAATCTTCTATCAACACATGGAGACCTTCCTCATTCTTTTTTTTTTTTTTTTACAGCCCCAAAGTATTCCATTATATGACTATATCATAATTTTTAAAAGATGGTATATTGGGAATTCCCTGATGGCTCACCGATTAAGGATCTGACATTGTCACTGCTGTGGCTCAGATCCTGCTGTGGGGCACAGGTTCAGTCCTTGGGAACTTCTGCCTGCCACAGATGTGGCCAAAAAAAAAAAAAAAAAAAAGAAGTATATTGACAGACATTTAGATGACTTCAAATTTTTTGAGGCAGTGCTTATAAGAAGATAGAATAGAGACAGTGGATTTGGACTTACTATTATTACTTCTTTTATTAATGAATCATAATAGTAAATATTAATAAGAAATAACATTTATGCCCTGCTTTACAAAATGAGGTGCTATCACACATTGCAGCTTATTTAGTGTGACACTTGCTGCACATCCGGAAGATTGTCCCTATTTCACAAGTGAGATAAACTAGGTTCAGAGTGGTTAAGAGAAGGATTTGCCCAAGATTACTCAGCTAGTGTCTGGAGGAGCTGTGTTTCTACTCTCTGTGTTCTTACAAGCTCTGCTGCCTCCAGCTCAGTGGGGAAGGATCTGTAATCTCTTACCATTTACATTCTGCTCCTCTGTACCATATTTTTTGGTGCTTCTCCTCTCTCAAATTTTTCTTTCATACCCTAATTTGCATTTCCCACTGTTTTCTAATTTGATGAAGGTATAGACATTTCACTACATTCTTCCTGCCAGGACTGGTACTGAAGGTATTCAGTGTTCCACTCATCACTAAATTGAGAATTGCTTATTTCCGCTTGCAATATCAAGAAAGCTCTGCTGTCGTATTTCATTCACTTGTGACGAAATAGTTGCCCAGCTTTAGTGAATCTTCTTGACTGGGTACTTGTAAATTGCAATTTGGAAACGGAATTAGCCTAGAATGTAATGATTACATTTATATATAATCACCTCCCTTTTTATAATATTAAAAATCACAATCTATGAAAATAATAGTTTTGAATATATCTCCATGGTGTCATTCAATAAATTTGTTTACCATCTTATTAGTAAAATAAGTAGAATCTGATAATCAGATTTTTTTCTTTTCTAGGTATGACCAGAGAGGAATGTATCTATTAGTTGGAACATCAGAAGGATACATCTTTGTTATCAATGCCAAACCCTCAAGCTTATTTCAGATTCTTGGATTCATAGGTACTACACAGAATGCTTATTAACTTACAATATTGGTCACTTTATTCTAAAGAATTTAAAGTTGTGAAAGTGGGGCTATAGTGAAACAATTATTTGTAGCATGTTTTCTAAAACAGAAACATTTAAATCACTGTTCAAAGTTACTTAGGAAAATTCCCACATCGTATTTAGAGGTTTTAATATGTTTACTTGGTACATAGTTGATGTTAAATAAATCTTCTTGAATCATTTAATGAATTAATGAAATGGCTAAATGTTTCTAATGTTGCTACAAGGGGAAAATGAGTTAGTTTATCCCTGAAATATTTTTAAAATAGTATTTGGTCTCTGTTCAATTAAGATATATGAAGAAAGTTTTGAATTATGCATCTTTAAAGTTTCCTTTTTAAACAAAATGATATCCAGCTTTTTTCAGTAATATGCATCAAAATGCCCAGGTAAACCTCATATCTGGTAAGCAAGGTAGCATTTAGGTAGTGAATGGTAAGAACTGATACTTTTCGCTCTCTGTCTTTACATACCAAATATGTTAAGTATATTTTTCCACAAAATATATGTTAAAATCCATGTATTGATTTTTAAAAATTGGGTGCCTACCAGATGTAAAGTGCTGAACGTAGGCCCTGTGGGAGCAGGGAAAGGTCAAGGAGACAGTGTAGTGGAGGAGGAGGAATAGCAGAGTGCCATGGAGGCTCAGGGCCAGGTGTGAGGAAAGGAGCAGAGGTGAAAAGTGTGCTCAGAGGACTGGGGGCGAATTTTCCAAGGATGTAAATAGTGGAGGATGGGGCTAGTTAATATTCTAACTTTCGATAAGTCTGAACAAAGGCAGTTGGAATGGTAAGAAGTCTGGAGTAACAGGTAAATAGAAGAGTTTATTAGATGCTGATCATGGTGACAAAATCTGAAAGAACGTAGAGCTGCTTGAACATCATTCCAAGGAGTCTGGACTTTGTTCTGTAGTTAATGACACATCATCAGATATTTTCAAGATGGGGCTGGTGTGATTCGACTTGGTTTTTTAGAGGACAACTCTAGAATCACTGTGAAGGCTGGAGCAGAAAGACAAAAGAATGGAATAAAAAATATGGTTAGGAAGCTATTATAATAACTTAGGAAAGATATGATATTAATCATAACAATATCCAACATTTATTGAGGGATTCCTTACCATGTGGTAGTGTTCTAAGTATTTGGCACGTGTTAATTCATTTAATTCTTAGACAATTTTTATGAGATAGAGACTACTGTTATGCCCAATTTAAAGATAAGGCAATTGAGGCACAGTGAGGTTAAGATTTGCTCAAAGCCATGTAGGTGGTTAGTGCTGGAGCCAGGACTCAAACTCAGGAATATTGGCTTCAGGGCTTGTGCTGTTATCCATAGTGTACAAGCCCATGCAGCAGTCACAGAGAGAGAAAGGAGGGCTAGGAGTGATGGGGTTGGTAGGACTTGATATTTGACTATGTGTGACAGGGAGGGATCCACAACAACTCCAAAGTTTCTAGCCTAAATAGTGGAAGTCTGTGATATCATCAATTGCAGTAAAATCTCAAGAAAAAAGAAAGTTATGAACATTAAGGGATATGGTAAGCTAACAAGCTCCTGTAGATTTGAAGCCAATAAACTCTTCATTTGGGTATTTTTAGCATAAGTTTGGAAATGGATACTTGTAGTTCAAAGTTTAATAATAGAATTCTGATCTTGAAATCATGGAAGCAGATGATATGGCATAAGACAGAGTAAAAGAAAACCCAATTGCTTAATGAAATCAAACAGGTAACCCAAATATGTAAATTAGATGACATGGAGTGTAGTAGGCCCTATGTCTAACCTTAGGATGGGTAAAAGTCCTGCAAAAATATGCCATTTTTTAACATAGCTGGTTGGTCAGAATGTGGGATGGGAAAAGCTACTTACTTTGAAGTTGTGGACAGAGGAGGACAAGGCAGTGACGAAAACTAAGGATGGAGCAGAGTAATAAGAGAATTGAGAGTCTCTACCTTTAGGAAGAGCTTAAAGAAGGAAGGCTGCATAAAGGGGTGGGTGGTGGCAGAAGTCCAAGTGAGGTAAGGGCTGTGATGAGGCAATCAGTGTGTGAGCCCTGGGAGAGCTACTCCTTTGTAACAGAAGGACAAAGAGGAAAAGGAAGTCAGTAAGTAGCAACTCCTGTTCTAAGTTTGCATGGAAAGAGAATTAGTTTGCATGGTAACTGATGGGGAAGAAGGATTGAAGGAAGGTCCTAATTTGAATATTGGAGAGTCTGGAGAACTGAAAAGGAGAGGCCATAAAAGACAAGAGAAATTTTTAAAAGGGTAATTGATAGCACCTGGTCTGATAGAATATTGGAGGCATGGACCCAAAATCACAGATGGAAAGAGAAAGTTTCATTTTGTTCCTACAAAAATGTCAAGAAATGAATGGGGAAGATAGGAACAAACAGAGAAAATGCGAGATTCAGCATAAGAAAGTTAAGGTCAAGTTTGTGTCACAAATAGATGGGAAGACATACCATGCTCTTGGATTGGAAGGGTCAATACTATCAAAATGACTGTACTACCTAAGGCAATCTACACATTCAATGCAATCCCTATCAAATTACCAAGGACATTTTTCACAGAACTCGAACAAAATATTTTAAAGTTTGTTCTGAAGCACAAAAGATCCAGATTAGCAAAAGACATCCTGAAAAAGAAAAATAGAGCTGGAAGAAATCAGGCTCCCTGACTTCAGACTATACTACAAAGCAACAGCCCTCAAAACCATATGGTACTGGCACAAAGACAGACATATAGATCAGTGGAACAGGATAGAGAGCCCAGAATTCAACACACGCACCTACAGCCAACTCATCTATGACAAAGGAGGCAAGAATATACAGTGGAGAAAGGACAGCCTGTTCAATAAGTGGTGCTGGGAAAACTGGACAGCCACATGGAAAAGAATGAAATTAGAACACTCCCCAACACCATACACAAAAATAAACTCCAAATGGATTAAAGACCTAGATGTAAGACCAGACACTATAAAACTCTTAGAGGAAAACGTAGGCCAAACACTCTCTGACATAAACAACAGCAACATCTTCTCAGATCTACCTCTTAGAGTCATAACAGTAAAAACAAAGATAAACAAATGGGACCCAATCAAACTTCAAAGTTTCTGCACAGCAAAGGAAACCCTAAACAAAATGAAAAGACAACCCACAGAATGGGAGAACATCTTTGCAAGTGAATCGACTGACAAGGGATTAATCTCCAAAATTTATAAACACCTTCTGCAGCTCCATACCAAAAAAACAAACAACCCCATCCAAAAATGGGCAGAAGATCTAAACAGACAGTTCTCCAAAGAGGACATACAGATGGCCAAGAAACACATGAAAAGATGTTCAACATCACTCATCATTAGAGAGATGCAAATCAAAACCCCTAGGAGGTACCACCTTACACCAGCCAGAATGGCCATCATCCAAAAGTCTACAAACAATAAGTGCTGGACAGGGTGTGGAGAAAAAGGAACCCTATCACACTGTTGGTGGGATTGTAAATTGGTGCAACCACTGTGGAAAACAGTATGGAGATTCCTCAGAAAACTTAAAATAGAACTACCATTTGATCCAGCAATCCCACTCCTGGGCATCTATCCACAGAAAACCCTGACTCACAAAGACACATGTACTCCACTGTTCATTGCAGCGCTATTTTCAATAGCCAAGACATGGAAACAACCTAAATGTCCATCGACAGAAGAGTGGATCAAGAAGATGTGGAATATACAATGGAATATTATTATTCAGCCATTAAAAGGAACGAAATACCAGCATTTTTAGCAACATGGATGGACCTAGAAATTATCATGCTAGGTGAAGTCAGCCATACAATGAGACACCAACATCAAATGCTTTCACTGACATGTGGAATCTGAAAAAAGGACAGACTGAACTTCTTTGCAGAACAGATACTGACTCACAGACATTGAAAAACTTATGATTTCCAAAGGAGACATGTTGGGGGGTGGGGGGATGCACTGGGGTTGTGAGTTGGAAATCCTATAAAATTGGATTGTGATGATCATTGTACAACTATAAATGTAATAAATTCATTGAGTAATTTAAAAAATTGTGTCAGATGTTCTCTGTCTTCCTTGTTAAGTAAGCAAAGGTCATCCATTGGACATCTGAGGGGAAGGGCTGAGATGGGGCCTGGGAAAGTAGACATAGGTAGAACAGTCCCTGTGGAGAATGGCAGTAGTTAATCTGGAAAGAATCCAAGGTGGGCCCCAGGCAAGGCACCTTACAGAGGTGGATTAACTGAGTTTTTGGAGGGCAAACTCATAAAGGCATGTGTAGTCCCACCATTTCTTCAATACCTTGACTACAGATGCAAAGAACACTGATACCTGAGTTCATCCAGTATCAGCAGTGGGCAGATGGCTGGAGTGGACTTCCAAGGGTCCAGAGCATGCAGGTGGCTGCCAAGTTGGGTGGACAGGGCAGACTCTGAAGGCCTCCCTGTCTGGGAATGAAGCTGAGTCCAACTAAGTTGGATTGAATCTACCAACTCAAGCATCAATGGGAAGAAGCCCCTATCCATTCATCAAAAATGTTACCATCACTTATGTTTAAAGGTCACTTAAATATCCAGTAAATACATTTGGATCTAAAGATTTAGTGAAGGCATTTCTATAATGTGATATCTTACCTGGGAATATGAAAGATTCTATAAACTAAACAACTACTTGTGGTGTTGATTTCCATTTGCTTGCAGAGATCGGCAAAGGTATTTTGCAAATATCCACAGTGTCTCTTTTGGAAAAAGACATAGTGAAAGTGATGGTCCTTTACCCACTTCCAGATACAGGAAGAAGCAGACTGGAAATATTTACTCTGCCTAAAATAATACCACAAGGTAAAGAAAAAATGAGCACCCAATTCTGTTCTGGGTGCTCAATTAAGTAGTTGCTATAGCTTTTTCTTTCTTTCTTTTCTTTCTTTCTTTCTTTCTCTTTCTTTTTTTCTTTCTTTTCTGACGATAGTATTTTTTTTAACATGTGAAGAGGTTAAAATGGCCACTACTTTTGTATATCTTTCAAAGAGAAATTGATGTGTCTACTAAATACTGTGAAACGTGGACTTCCTTCTAGGTCCTGTCATTCATATGAATCTGTCCTATTATCAGAAAAAAAAAACAGGATTGACTGTCACTTTTATCAAATTGGTTTGTCATCTTTGTGATGTCTCTTTTTTGTAACTTTAAATATACATAGTCCAATTCAGATAGGTTATTGTGTAGTTACTTTCACTGATAAAATCATAAAGAAATCCTTCTGAATAAAAAGGTCTCCTAAAATAAATACTTCATGTGTTTTAGATAACAAATATATCTGGGTAGCTATTTTGAAAATATATAATTATGGAGTAAAAGAAAGTTGAAAATCTCAAAATACTTTTATGTCTTCATTAAGGCTCTCTAGACCATCTGGGTTTCTTTTAACGCTGTATCTCTATTAACTGATAAAATTAACCAAGGCCTTATAAAAGATATTTTACTCATTATCAGTCATTTGATACTCAAGTATTTTAATGGAGCTAAGTTCTTTTCAAATCATTTTTATATCCTAATAGCCTCTGCATTAATTGACATTTTTATTTTTCTTTTTTATAGTTTTCATAACAATTAAAAAAACAAATACATGATAGAAATGATCTCTGTTCTTTCCCAAATCCTACAGTTTCTGCAAGCTTTGCTGATGAACGAGGGAGGCTGAGAGATGAATTAATTCATAAGTTTGTGTATGAGATAGAGCACACTCTGTCCTCTGCAGTCTTGAACTTTCAAAGTAACCGAATATATGGCTTCTGTAATCAAGTGCCATACATCTGCAGCTATCTTCTTCCTGAAAAAGTATGCAAAACTTATCATTTTTCTTAGCAATCGAGTGACACATTGTATTATTTAGACATTATCCATGCTTTAACACTCAAGTCCAGTTAACAAATGCCTTTACTGTAGAACTTAAACTTCTTTGACTTATATATATACTAGCATGATTTAACTCATCATAAAATACATTTGATCAACCTCACACTTGTGCCACATACATCATACTGGTCAGATAAACATGTAGATAACACAATATTAGTTTAGTGCCTCTTAAAAATATTTTTTAAAAAAATCTATCTCTATAAAATCTATTTTAAAGGTGTCAGGAGCTACAGGATTGATGATTTTCGGTGGAACTTTGTACCCAAGCCCTAAAAAAAATTGCACAAAATACTTAAACTATATTTCTGGAATCCTTTCATCACACACTTTTCAAGCTTCTCCCACATCGTGTCCTTTCCTGCTACATATACTGACCCAGATTATCAACCACCCTTTCTTTCTAAATCCTTCAATCAAAGGCCTTCTCTCCCAGAGTAGCCAATGTCAGCAAGGTATGAGAGAGAGACATTCAGATGGAAGAAATGGTTTATGGTAAGGAGGATTCAAGAAAAGCTTCCTAGAGGAACTGGACTTTAAAGAATAGGTCAGATTTAAACATGAACAGGTATTGTATACAGTCTTGGCGGGGAGGTGGGGTTGCTGCTTTGGGGTTGCTAAATTGCTGGGGATGGGGTGGGGAAGGGCATTTCAGACAAAAGTCTCAACATGTGCGGAGGCTTGAAGGAGGGAATACATGACATACATGGGGGAATGTTGACTATATTTATTTTGACTGGAGCACAGGGAGGGGTATATGCAAAGGGTTAATAAAAAAAAAAGATAGTAAGTTTTAGGGTGGGATTTTTAGTGGTAGCTAACATATGAAGAAGACTTTTTCTTAGTTGGCTGAAATGAACTTTTATTTGCAATCAAAGATAAAAAATGTTGCGTTCCCATCGTGGCGCAGTGGAAACGAATCTTGACTAGGAACCATGAGGTTGAGGGTTGGATCCCTGGCCTTGCTCAGTGGATTAAGGATCCAGCATTGCCATGAATGAGCTGTGGTATAGATTGCAGACGCAGCTTGGATCTTGCATTGCTGTGGCTGTGATGTAGGCTGGCGGCTATAGCTGCAATTAGTCCCCTAACCTGGGAACCTCCATGTGCTGCAGGTGCAGCCTTAAAAAGACAAAAAAAAAAAAAAAGTGCCCACTTTATAATTTGTCAGTTTATTTCCAATGACAGTATTTTCAGGTTTGAATCTGTTTATATATGCACAACCTTAAATCCCAAATTGCTGCTCCCCTGATCTTTCCTATAATGTGGTCATTTTCTTTGATTGGCAGGAACATGGTGGTGTTTGCATTCTTAAGCCATACCAAAAAGTACAAAGCAAACAATACGGATCTGGAATGCTCTCCTTGTCTCCACATGGATTGTGGCTCATAACAATAGCTAAATGTGGAATTCTGTGTGTCCGAGATATTCATACCTTGGTAAACTCCCCCTTTTTTGTCCAATCATGAATGTATGTCTTGATCTCATGTAAGAAACACAAGCCCTGAGGAAGGGAATTGGAACTCTTTCTTAAGTAAATTAACTCACAACATATTTACCACTGATGGTGTTATTGGCTTCAACATTGGATATATTTACATGCCAAAGTTTGAGTCTCTAAGGGAGGATGTGTCAATTAATAGACTGAGATCTGCAAAGGAGCGTGGGGAAGGGATACAGTAGGTGGGCTCCAGCCCAGCTCCATCACCATTTACTGTGTGTCTTAGAAATCACTGAACTTCACTAAGCTTCAGCTGCTCCTCTGTAATGCTTGGTAAGCCTTGCTTGCCCCAGCCTGTGGGATTTTCTGGTGAGAGCCAGTGAGGCTATATGCAAAGCTTCTTTGGAAATAATGAATTGCTGTGCAAACCTTGGGATGAATACTGCTAGCTCCCTGGCCTGGAGGGCCTCTAGGCTGGTTGCTGCCACCTCCGCATCTGACTCTTCCTGTGATGCTGGAAGAGCATAATGGAGAAGGGCGTGGCCCTCACTGAGTCCTCCCCCATCACTTGCAGACCTCCATGTCACCAATACCATTACCATTTCTGATTTCCTTTGCTCTCAGATCTCTGAAAAAAAGATGAAAATAGCTTTTTCTCCCCAAGAAGTGGAAGATCCTTTCCTAGGTTTTGAGTCTAAGTTATACTGGTTATCAGCATAATTTAATGTGGTCAGTTATTTACATATCTGCAGCACCACAGTCATGCACATGACACTGTCCCACAAGGTCACAGAGAAACTGGCTCTGGTTATGCACATCCAGCTCTCCTTGCTCACTTGTGCAAGAAAGCATCTTTGGAATACAAAGCAAAAGTGATATTATTATTATATAGGAAAAATATTAAATCCCTTAGAAATTATTTTTAAGTCAACGATACGCACACTCTGCTACATTCTCTCTTATTCAAATGATTTGTAATGTACACTACAACTGATAGTGACATAACATGGCAAGACATCAGCATTTTTCTGGGTGATTCTATGCAAAGTACCTCATATAGGAGGTTATTCATGGCAGTGCTGTTTGTAAAAGCAACCTAATGTTCATCAACAGAGGATGGATGAATAAATAATGGTACATAAATAGTACATAAATTAAGTATGGAGTATTATGATGTAATAAGAATGAGGACATCTTTATGCAACAATAGGAAAAAAATCCAAAAATACATTCTTAAAGAGGAAAGGCAAGATATATAATATATGTATTATGTTATAATTTATGTTAAGAATTCCCTGTATAAAAATTTGCTGATAGGAGGCACCGCCACTCGCTGCTCAGAGGTTTGAAGAGCAGGGAGAATGTGAGGCACTTGATGCTTCTCCATCATTCCAGGTGGCTTACCTAAGTAGGAACTCTGGGAGGCTCCATCTTCTCCAGGATGTTCATCAGCGTGGTTTTTGGAACTTGGAATGTTGGAACTCTTACAATAGCTTAGGAGGCTGAAGTTTTTCTACAGACGAGAGGCAGGCGGAGGACACTAAGAGGTCTCTCCTGGGCAGGCCCTGTAGGGTCCCACTTGGTGACAAACTGATCATGTTATATCAAAAATTAAGGACCTACAGGAGTGAGAGTTCTGAGCCACACATCAAACTCTCACATGTGGGGATCTGGCACAGGGAGAAAGAGCCCCGGAGCATCTGGCATTGAAGGCCAGTGGGGCTTGTGCGCAAGAACTCCACGGGACTGGGGGAAACGGAGACCCCATTCTTAAAAGGCACACACAGACTTTCATGTGCACTGAGTCCCAGGGCAAAGCAAAGTCTCCAAAGGAATCTGGGTCAAACCTGACCTCAGTTCTTGGAGGACATCCTGGGAAAACAGGGGTGAATGTGGGTTGTTTTGAGGGAAGGACATTGAAAGCAAAGCTCTCGGGAATATTCAGCAGCAGTGCCTTTCTCTGGAGGTGGCCATTTTGGAAAAATCTGGCCCCACCCATCAGCGCTGAGAAGCCCCAGGGCAAACAACAATCCAGGTGGGATCATAGCCCCACCCCTCAGTAAACAGGCTAAGTAAAGACACCTCAGGCACACAGCTGCCTCTAATCTCATCCAGAGACTAAGCCCCACCCACCAGAGGGATTAGAATCGGCTCCTCCTACCAGGTGGCAGGCATCAGCCCCTCCCATCAGGAAGCCTACACCAAGCCCCCATACTGACTTCAGCCACAGGGGGGCAGACATCAGAAGTAAGAGAGGCTACAACTCTATTATCTGTAAGAAGGTCAGCACACCAAAAACCTATAAAAATGAAAAGATAGAGGACTATAACTCAGATGAGGGAGAAAGAAAAAAATCCAGAAAATCAGCTAAGTGATCAGGAGATTCTCAGCCTCCAGGAAAAAGACTTTAGACTGTTGATGCTGAAGATAATGTAAGACATCGGAAATAAACTGGAGGCAAAGATGAATAACTTACAGGAAGCACTGAGCAAAGAGATACAAGATATAAAACTTCAACAAGAAGAGATGCAAAATACAATAACTGAAATAAAAAATTCCCTAGAAGCAGCTAACAGCAGAATACAGGAGGCAGAAGAACAAATCAGCGAGGTGGAGGACAGATTAGTGGAAATCACAGATGGGAACAGAAAAGAGAAAAAAGATTGAAAACAAATGAAGAGAGTCTCAGAGAACTTTGGGACAACGTGAAACGCAACAACATCTGTATTATAGGGGTGCCAGAAGAAGAGAGAGAGAAGGAGACAGAAAAAATATTCCAAGAGATAATAGCCAAAAGCTTCCCTAACATGGGGAAGGAATCACTCACTCAAATCCAGAAAGCACAATGAGTACCATATAAAATAAACCCAAGGAGGAACACCCCGAGACACATACTAATCAAACTGACCAAAATTAAAGACAAAGAGGAAATCTTGAAAGCAGCTAGGGAAAAGAAACAAATAACATACAAGGGAACCCCAATAAGGCTATCAGCAGATTTTTCAACAGAAACACTGCAGGCCAGAAGGGAGTGGCATGATATACTCAACGTGATGAAAGGAAAAAACCTCCAACCAAGATTACTCTACCCAGCAAGGCTCTCGTTCAGATTTGAAGGAGCAATCAAAACCTTCACAGATAAGCAAAAGCTGAGAGAATTCAGCAACACTAAACCAGCCTTACAACAAATACTAAAGGAACTTCTATAGGCAGAAAAGAACAAGAGAAGAAGTAAAGGAAAAAGAGCAGCAAAAACAAATCCAAATCAATTAATAAAATGGCAATAAGAACATACATATCAATAATTACCTTAAATGTGAATGGACTAAACGCCCCAGCCAAAAGACATAGACTGGCTGAATGGATACAAAAACAAGACACATATATATGCTGTCTTCAAGAGACCCACTTCACTTCTAGAGACACATACAAATTGAAAGTGAGAGGATGGAAGAAAATATTTCATGCAAAGGGGGATCAAAAGAAAGCTGGGGTAGCAATACTCATATCAGACAAAATAGACTTTAAAATGAAGAATATTTCAAGGGACAAGGAAGGTCACTACCTAATGATCAAATGATCAATCCAAGAAGACATAACAGTTTTAAATATCCAAGCACCCAACATAGGTTCACCACAATATATAAGGCAACTGCTAACAACCTTAAAAGGACAAATCGACAATAACACAATCATAGTGGGGGACTTTAACACCCCACTTACAGCAATGGACAGATCAACCAGACAGAAAATCAATAAGGAAACACAGGCCCTGAATGAAGCATTAGACCAGATGGACTTAATAGATATTTATAGGACATTTCATCCAAAAGCAACAGAATACACATTCTTCTCAAGTGAACATGGAACATTCTCTAAGATTGATCATATCCTGGGCTACAAATCCAACCTCAGTAACTTTAAGAAAACTGAAATCATATCAAGCATTTTTCTGACCACAATGCTATACGACTGGAAATCAACAACAAGAAAAAAACTGCAAAAAACACAAGCACGTGGAGACTCAACAACATGTTACTAAACAACCAATGGATCACTGAATAAATCAAAGAGGAAATTAAAAAATACCTAGAAGCAAATGACAACAAAGATACGACACTCCAAAACCTATGGGATGCAGCAAAAGCTGTCCCAAGAGGAAAGTTTATAGCAATGCCAGCCCACCTCAGGAAACAAGAAAAAGCTCAAATAAGCAAGCTAACTTTACATCTAAAGCAGCTTGAGAGAGAACAGACAAGACCTCAAGTTAGCAGAAGGAAAAAAATCATAAAGATCAGAGCAGAAATCAATGAAATAGAAATGAAGAAAACCATAGAAAAGATCAATGAAACGAAAAGCTGGTTCTTTGAAAAGATCAACGAAATTGATAAACCCCTAGCCAGACTTATCAAGAAAATAAGAGAGAGGACTCAAATCAATACAATTAGAAATGAAAAAGGAGAAGTAACAACGGATATCACAGGAATACCAAGGATCATAAGAGACTACTATATGCAACTATATACCAATAAAATGGAAAACCTAGAAGAAATGGACAAATTCTTAGAAACATACAATCTTCCAAGACTAAACCAAGACGAAATAGAAAAGATGAACGGACCAATCACAAGTACTGTAATTGAAACTGTGATTAAAAAACTTCCAACAAACAAAATTCCAGGACCAGATAACTACACAGGTGAATTCTATCAAACATTTAGAGAAGAGCTAACAACTCTCCTTCTGAAACTACTCCAAAAAATTGCAGAGGAAGGGACACTCCCAAACTCATTCTATGAGGCCACCATCACCCTGGTACCAAAACCAGACAAAGACTCCACAAAAAATGAAAACTATAGGCCAATTTCACTGATGAACATTGATGCAAAAATCCTTAACAAAATACTAGCAAACCGCATCCAACAATACATTAAAAGGCTTGTACATCATGATGGAGTGGGATTTATCCCAGGGATGCAAGGGTTCTTCAATATCCACAAATTCATCAGTGTGATACACCACATTAACAAACTGAAGAATAAAAACCATATGATCCTCTCAATAGACGCGGAAAAAGCCTTTGACAAAATCCAACACCCATTTCTGATAAAAACCCTTCAGAAAGTGGGCATAGCGGGAACCTACCTCAACATGATAAAGGCCATATATGACAAACCCACAGCAAACATCATTCTCAATGGTGAAAAGCTGAAAGAATTCCCGCTGAGATCAGGAACAAGACAAGGATGTCTGCTCTCCCCACTACTCTTCAACATAGTTTTGGAAGTCCTAGCCACAACAATCAGAGAACTAAAAGAGATAAAAGGAATCCAAATTGGAAAGGAAGAAGTAAAACTGTCCCTATTTGCGGATGACATGATGCTATACCTAGAGAATCCTTAAGACTGTACCAGAAAACTGTTAGAGCTCTTCCATGAATTTGGCGAAGTCACAGGATACAAAATCAATACACTGAAATCAACAGCGTTTCTATATACTAACAATGAAAGATCAGAAAGAGAAATTAGGGAAGCAATCCCATTTACCATCACATCCAAAAGAATAAAATACCTAGGAGTAAACCTACCTAAAGAAACAAAAGACCTATACTCTGAAAACTACAAGCCATTGATAAAAGAAATCAAAGATAACACAAATAGATGGGAAGACATACCATGCTCTTGGATTGGAAGGGTCAATATTATCAAAATGACTGTACTACCCAAGGCAATCTACAGATTCAGTGCAATCCCTATCAAATTACCAAGGACATTTTTCACAGAACTCGAACAAAATATTTTAAAGTTTGTTCTGAAGCACCAAAGATCCAGATTAGCAAAAGACATCCTGAAAAAGAAAAATAGAGCTGGAAGAAATCAGGCTCCCTGACTTCAGACTATACTACAAAGCAAGAGTCATTAAAACTGCATGGTACTGGCACAAAGACAGACATATAGATCAGTGGAACAGGATAGAGAGCCCAGAATTCAACCCATGCACCTACAGCCAACTCATCTATGACAAAGGAGGCAAGAATATACAGTGGAGAAAAGACAGCCTGTTCAATAAGTGGTGCTGGGAAAACTGGACAGCCACATGGAAAAGAATGGAATTAGAACACTCCCCAACACCATACGCAAAAATAAACTCCAAATGGATTAAAGACCTAGATGTAAGACCAGACACTATAAAACTCTTAGAGGAAAACGTAGGCCAAACACTCTCTGACATAAACAACAGCAACATCTTCTCAGATCTACCTCTTAGAGTCATAACAGTAAAAACAAAGATAAACAAATGGGACCCAATCAAACTTCAAAGTTTCTGCACAGCAAAGGAAACCCTAAACAAAATGAAAAGACAACCCACAGAATGGGAGAACATCTTTGCAAGTGAATCGACTGACAAGGGATTAATCTCCAAAATTTATAAACACCTTCTGCAGCTCCATACCAAAAAAACAAACAACCCCATCCAAAAATGGGCAGAAGATCTAAACAGACAGTTCTCCAAAGAGGACATACAGATGGCCAAGAAACACATGAAAAGATGTTCAACATCACTCATCATTAGAGAGATGCAAATCAAAACCCCTAGGAGGTACCACCTTACACCAGCCAGAATGGCCATCATCCAAAAGTCTACAAACAATAAGTGCTGGACAGGGTGTGGAGAAAAAGGAACCCTATCACACTGTTGGTGGGATTGTAAATTGGTGCAACCACTGTGGAAAACAGTATGGAGATTCCTCAGAAAACTTAAAATAGAACTACCATTTGATCCAGCAATCCCACTCCTGGGCATCTATCCACAGAAAACCCTGACTCACAAAGACACACGTACGCCAATGTTCACTGCAGTACCATTTTCAATAGCCAAGACATGGAAACAACCTAAGTGTCCATCGACAGAGGAGTGGATCAAGAAGATGTGGTACATATATACAATGGAATATTATTATTCAGCCATTAAAAGGAACGAAATACCAGCATTTTTAGCAACATGGATGGACCTAGAAACTATCATGCTAGGTGAAGTCAGCCATACAATGAGACACCAACATCCAGTGCTTTCACTGACATGTGGAATCTGAAAAAAGGACAGACTGAACTTCTTTGCAGAACAGATGCTGACTCACAGACATTGAAAAACTTATGGTCTCCGGAGGAGACAGTTTGGGAGGTGGAGGGATGCGCCTGGGCTGTAGGATGGAAATCCTGTGAAATCAGATTGTTATGATCATTATACAACTACAGATGTGATAAAGTCATTTGAGTAATTAAAAAATGGAAAAAAATTTGCTTATATACGTTAAAAAACTCTGAAAGGGTATTGAAGGTACTAGGTGTATTGATTACCTTTGGGAGGTGTTGGGTAATGGGGACAGAACGTAGATTTCACTGCACGTTTTTATAGCTTTTTAATTTTGAAACATTTGAATGTATTGCCTGTTCAAAAATACTAAAAAAGTTTTTAAAAGAACCATGGTTGATAACAAATGTGACAAAAAAAACAACACCCTGTTTTTAGTCAGAGTTTAAACCATTGCATTTGTACCAGTTATTAATGCGTTTGAGTTCTATTTGCACTGGTTTAATTGGCATTCCCTGTCATTCTTCCCAGTGCCAGTCACCTTCCTTATCGCACTCAGCCTCTTTGCACATAAAGGGAATTTGCCTAACCCTTGGAGGCATCCGAATTTGCCCACACTGCTTGTTCAAGGCCACTCCCCTGACTTCTAGTACACTTCAGCAAGTCCATTTGCTTCTCTGTGCCTGATTCCTATTATAAATTGGTGATAATAATCCCTCTTCTTCCACATTATACAGAAGGGAGAGCAATCAGTACTGGTGAATGAATTTTATACTAGGAATTTTCAGCACTAGGTATTACTAAGAGGCTATTTCCATACCAACTAAAATGCTATTAACAAATGGAAAAATGTTTATCCACAAGCAAAAGTGCACGTAACCCCCTTAGAAAAACCATGTGGTAGAATTGCATTTGTAATTTCTTCACTTTATTCCTAAAACTATTAAGGAAGTATTTGCTCGATGTCGGAGTCATTCTCACCAGGGGCACGGGATTCAATCAGTGAGAATTTCAATGGATGGACAAAGCATTCTGGTGAATGGGAGAAATGACAGCACGCTTGTTAACCTGAGATGGAGGTACATACAAGTATACAGTAAGCAGCCTCACATGATAATGGTGTTTTTGGGGGGGGGGGTTTTGTGGGTTTTTTTTGTCTTTTGTCTTTTGTTGTTGTTGTTGTTGTTGCTATTTCTTGGGCCGCTCCTGCGGCATATGGAGGTTCCCAGGCTAGGGGTTGAATCGGAGCTGTAGCCACCGGCCTACGCCAGAGCCACAGCAACGCGGGATCTGAGCCGCGTCTGCAACCTACACCACAGCTCACGGCAACGTCGGATCGTTAACCCACTGAGCAAGGGCAGGGACCGAACCCGCAACCTCATGGTTCCTAGTCGGATTCGTTAACCACTGCACCACGACGGGAACTCCCGATAATGGTGTTTTAAAATAAAGATGTTGTTATTTAGCTATAGGAAGGCCTACACAGCTGGAGACAGCTGTCATTGTTATACTAATGATCCCAAGAGGAGGGGATATGCCATGCATGTAGGGTAGCACCAGCAAGGGTAAGGAGGCAGCTGGAGCAGGGAAAACATGGGCAAGAGTCTTTATTATGGTTTCCGTGCGAAGGAGCAGACAGGCTTAGGATTGACTAGTTTGGATAATTTTAGGGGGCCTGGGTCACAGTAGCTGCCCCTGGTTGTCTGGTATTTGGCCCAGGGATGATTAGGACAGGAAAATAGTGGCCCCAAGTGTGAAAGCCCAAGAAAGGAGATGGTTGGGCTCTGGGTTGGTGGGTTTGCTTTTGAAGGGTACGTTCCAGGCAAGTTGTTTACTGTCTCCATGAACTGCTGGACCCAGGAGGGGCAGTTCCTCCAAGGTTATTATCAAGATCCCAGATGCCAAGGCATTAAAATGCAAAAAATAAAAAGACACGGTTAAGACCTATGAAGTGATCAGTCCCCGCTTTCATAACATCTGATGGAGAATCATAAGGAATGAGGACAATTCTGAATAGCAGATAACTTTAAAAGCTATTTATTCCTAAAAAACCTGACATAGTATACATGTATGTGTACACACATACAGATTTACTTTCCTAACTAGACTTAGCTTAGACAATAGTAAATTATTTAGACTTTGCTTAGACTAAAACTACAAATCTACAGGGCCCTGTGGAGAGTTGTCCACATATTTCTTTATGTAGAAATGGTTAGGTATCTGGAAATAATACTGTTAAATGTGTCTTTTTCAAATTGTGATTTTGTAGCCTGTGTTTTTTTTTTATTATTATTATTATAGGCGGTTTGGAGGAAACTTAGCCAATGAAATTCTTGAATATAATCAGCAACTTTTACCTTTCCTGACAAACATCATGGATGAGGAGAATGATTATTTAAGTATAACACAAAGAGATTCCTTGGTTTTGGAATCAGCATCTGAACACACAGTTGAGTTTCAATATAGTTTTCTTGAACCTTCCTCTCTCTTTCCCTATTTCTTTCCTTCCCTCCTTCCTCTTTTTTTCTAAATCAGATATCAGTTTGTGGTTTTCTTTTAAAAGATATTTTAGTAATATTCCTCTTTGCTCAGGTATCTCATGCTTTTCAAAAAGAGCATTTACTGCACTTAAGATAAAATATTCAGGTTTCTTTAAAGCAGTCACAAATATTACATCTTAGATCTTATATTTAAACCATAGTATAAGGTATGGGCTTGCTTGAAAAAAAATCTGCTACCAGTTCTGGTGCTTGTTCAAACTAGTCTCTCTATACTTTTATATCACATGCATTATTTAGGATGTGTCTAGTCAGAGAACATTTATTCACTCAATCATTTAACAAATATTTGTTGAGTGTCTACAAAGTGCTGGGCCTAAACACTCATGAAAAAATAGGGAAAGTTTCTGCTCTCATGGAGCTTACATTCTAATTGAGGGTTGAGGGTGAGAAGAGAGAAATAGATATATTATCAATAAAGAAAAAAATAGACTGTAAATAAGATCTGTTTTACAGAATATAAATGGGTTTGTGTGATGGTGTTTGGGTGAAATAGCTCCTCCAAGGAGAAGACCCTTAAGCTGTGAGCTCACTTAAAAGAGCTTCCACACACTGTGGTATATGGAACATTTGGCCAACAGGAACCTGCTGTATGACACAGGGAACTCTACCCAACATTCTGTGTTGGTCTATGTGGGAAAAGAATCTGAAGCATGGATGTGTGTATAACTGAATCACTTTGCTGCACAGCAGAAATGGTCACAGCCTTGGAAATCAACTATACTTCAATACAATTTTTAAGAATGAGGGGGGGAAAAAGAGTAAGGCAATGTGCAAGGGAGGGGCAAGTACTCAGGGCGGAGGGAGAAAGAGCTTGCACCTTAAAGGCCAAAAAAAAAGGCCTGTGCAGTTGAAATGAACAAGGGAGAGCATGGTAGGAGATGACGTCCTTGAGGTAGGAGAAGACAGATAATGAAGGGCTTTGTAAACCATGCAGGGTTTGGACTTAATTTTACATACAGCGAGAACCTGTGAAAGTGTTCTGAGCAGAGGAGTTACAAGATCTTATTTACATTTTTGAAATGATTACTTCTGCTCTGTGGAGAAAGGTTCATGTAGGAAGCAAGAGTAGAAGCAGGGAGAGGAGTTAGGAGGTCCAGGTAACAGTGATGGAGGTGAAAGAGTGTTGTGGGGAAGTGGTAGGTTCCAGGCAGGTTGCAAAGGGAGAGCTGTCAGAACTTGCTGATGAATTGGACATAGCAGGAAAGGGAAAGAAAGGACTAAAGGATGACTCCTAGATTTTTTTACTTGAAGAACTGTGTAGAAAAAGGTACCACTCACCAAGATGGGCAAGACTGTGGGGAGGAGAGCCACTGTGGGGAGAAAGAAAGGAATCTGAAGTCAGTTACTTGAGCTGGAGTGTGAGAATCCTGTTTGACATCCAGACAAGATACCAGGTAGGCCATTGGATAGATTTTCTGGGGAGAGTCCAGGACTTGAGATATTGATTTGAGTCACGGGCATACATATATGAATAGAATTTAAAGCCATAAATCCAGGTAATGTCATCATGGAGGGGTGGATGGTGAGAAACAGAAAGGGACGAAGATAGAGCACTTCTAGAGACTTCGGAGAACAGTTTAGGGAGGCAAGGGAGACTGAGAAGGGATGGCCAGTGAGGTTGCAGGAGAACCACAAGAGTATGACAAGATATTTTGCTGCAAAGGGGAGCACAGAAATGGGGTGGCAGCTAAAGGGAAATGTGGTAGTCAACGGAGCTTTCCTGGGACAGGAAGATCCTAGAGCAAGTTTGGATACTGTTGATAAAGATTCAGTAAAAGGCAGAAATGGATGATGCAGAGGGGTGGTAGGAATTTTTTTTTTCAAGTTAAAAGACTTCAAGAAGGAGGAAAAAAGATTGAGATCCTAAGTACAAATGGTGGGGCAGGCCTTGATAGGCAGAAGCTTTTGTCTATAGTAAAAGGAAGAAGGCAGAGAGTGATTTGATGAGCCTGTGACATGTCTCATCTTTGCTGCTTTCTCAGTGAAAATTGTGGCTGATGTAAGGACAGACTGGAAGGAATTAAATTAACAAAATATATCTTGGGTAGGCAAAATGCTTGGTGCTATTTTTAAAAATGCAACAAGTGCAGAGGGACTCAAAGTAATTAAATGAAGCAGGGTTGGAGGAGAACTTGATGAATTTTCAATTTAAGAAATGTCTGTCTTCTTCTAAGATACGTGAGAATAGGCGGTCAAGCACTGACTCATCGCAAGAGGAATTAGTCCAAGTTGGTAATACAGAGGCAATTCCCTGGATACAACAGAAGAGCCAAGAGGTATTTATAAAATATGAGAGAGGTTTGAAATAATGCTTTGTAGGTGTGGCAAATAGATTAGTGTCCTGTGAAAGCCCATTAGAAAGTTAGAAAATAGAGTGAAATACTACTTGGCAGAGCATTACATCATACAAATATAACTTTTCTGAAAGCAAGTGAACATCCTAAACAAAGCTCAATCTTTAGATTAAGTTATATGAGCTTTAAGCACTGTACGTAGGCTAATATGAAACCCAAGAAGAGTTGTCCAGATAAGGCAAAGCAAAGGATGAACTGTGATACCTCATACTGAAGTGCATTTGGAAGGATGATACAAGGTTGGCTTAAATAAAAGGGGTGGACCACAGGAGTGCCCTGGTGGCTCAGCAGGTTAAGGAGCCAGTGTTGTCACTGTTGTAGTTCTGGTTACTGCTGTGGTATGAGTTTGATCCCTGGCCTGGGATCAAACTTCCACATGCTGCAGTCACAGCCATAGAAAAGGGGGGTGGGGAGGGAGCTGGGCCAGGAAAAGGAGAGGAGACATTGTAGCTTCAGATGTAGGTGGCACCTTGTGTCTGGATTCAGCCTGCCTATCTCTTCTCACTCTAGTTCCCAATAAAATAGTTTGTCAACTATACTTTATTTATTTTTTTGCTAAATTATTTTCTTGGTATTGGCTTTATAATTGACATCAGTTCCAAGCTGCTTCAGTGGTGAGTAGCACAGCAGCATTTTAGACTTAAGCAAACTATTGCAGCTCTTTCATGTACACTTTATATTATTAATCTTTAAAGAAATTTCTTCATTTCTGTTTCTAGAGAAGTGCTATCTCTATATCTATGTAGGTACTTATGTATCTATCATCTCTTTTGCTTGTTTAAATGATGTACTTGTTCTATTGTAGGCCATCAAAAAGGAGGTTAAACTGTTTTCCAACAAAAGGAAAGAGATAAAAAGAAAAATCAAAGCGCTTGCTAAAACTGTAAGTGTTGTGATTTCATATACTAATACATTTGGCCCTTGGTCTAAAATTACTTTTTAAATTTCATTTTGTTCAACACAGCATGTGGCACTATATTCCTTTTTTTTTTTTTCCTCTGCCTATAAGCTCAGTTTTCTGGGGCACATTAATAAGGTATAATTTTTATCATGTACCATACAATAATATAAACAGTGGTTTTCTTCCCTGTCTTCCCAAATACTGTCTTGCTTAATACTTATTTTTGTCAAAGTTATGTATTTACATTTTTGTAAATTAAACAATACAGAGTTACATAATTTAAAATAATGTTTTTAGGAAGTTCCATTGTGGTACAGCTATTGGGCTATTGTATTTTTGCATTCAATATTGCTGATGTGAATTCTTCTATTAGTCTGATTCTTCAGGCTCTTTTCCTCTTTGAAAATATGTGGAGATACTTGTTTCCTCTTTGGAAATATTTTGGATTTGGTTCTTAAGCTTCCCTACATTTCTGTTTCTAGACCTGGGCTTGCTCAACACCTGTTATACTCTTTGAATCTTGAATATTCATGCTTTATTGAGTCTTTTAAAAATTCTCCCATATGGTTTCTTTAAACATTATGACCCCTGTTCTCTCTCTCTCTCTTTTTCTTTTTAGGGCTGAACCTGTGGCATATGGAAGTTCCTAGGCTGAGGGGTCAAATCGGAGCCGCAGCTGCTGGCCTACACCACAACCACAGCAATGCAAGACCCAAGCTGCTTCTGCAGCCTACACCACAGCTCACAGCAATGCCAGATCCTTAACCCACTGAGCAAGGCCTGGGATCGAACCCAAAACCTCATGGTCCCTAGTAGGATTGGTTTCCGCTGTGCCACGACAGGAACTCCTATTTTCTTCTCCTTAAAGTCATATTAGTAATGGGTACTTAGATATGTCATATACATTAATTTTTACATTTTTCATTACTTCATCCTTTCCTACACCCAGGGAGAATTCTTAACTGACTCTTAACAGATCATTAATTATCTTCAACTGGTGTCCATTTTGCTGTTCAGACCATCTATTGAATTTTTTATTTCAAAGATTAAACTTTTAAGTTCCATAATATCTTGATTATTTTTATGATATAATATTTTGCATCCCTAGTTACTATAAAATTCTACTCCTCTTGCTTAATAAACTCTTCTTCGCATAACAAGTTTTTTTTTTTTTTGGCTGAATGTATTGTTTCTCTTCATTGGTCTTATAGTTCTCCAGACATTTGGTGATCTATTTTTATTATTGTATGCTCATAGTTATAAATGAAATTCCCTATTATAATTCCACCACACTAGTTCAGCAAGCCTGGGAAGAAGATATGTAGGAGATCTAACTTCAGCAAGTATTCCAGTCTGCCTTTTGCTGAGTGCTATCTGGGGGACCCTTGCGGCTGTGATATATCATTCAGATCCATCTGATTTTCATCTTTCAGATGTTAGTTTCCATACTGCTAAAGGGTCCTTTTTTCCCCCCTCTTAAATTACAGTATTGGATTTATTGATTTATTATACATTTCTTTCTTTTTTTATAGGTTGAGGCAGGAAAGGAAGTCCTTATTTTTTTTTAATCATATTGTCTTTGTTTTTGTTGACTTTTGTAAGGGCTCTTTATATTTTGAAGACACTAATATTTTGTCGTATATGTTGTAATGTGTTTCCTTTGTCCCTTTATTTCTTGAAGGTATAAACCTTTGAAGATTTTTTAACTATAAAAATGTTCAGATATATATATATATATAGAGAGAGAGAGAGTCACCAATGTTATTTCCTCTCTATGCTATCTACTATCCCCTGCCCTGAAAGATCCCAGATGTCATATTAGTCACCTTTAATCATTTAAGGATATGTCCCTGAGTTCCCCTGATGGCACAGTGGTTTAAGGATCTGGCATTGTCATTGCTGTGGCGTGGATTTGATCCCTGGCCCGAAAACTGCCACATGCCACTAGTGCGGACAAAAAAGAAAAAAAAAAGAAAATAATTACTTAATTATATGTCTCTGAAAGATAAGAACTCTGAAAACACATGCCTAATTCCTTAATATCATTCAGTAAATTGATGTTTACATATTTTTGTTGTTTTTAGATGAATGAGCTTTTATGGATTAAGCCTTAAAACTTAAATAATCCTATAACCTAATTCTTTACTTGATAGTTACATTTAGATAAACAGAATATTTTCTTATTGCTGTCTCAAGAGACTCAGAAAACCATCTCTATAGAGTTTAATTCTTTACTTGTCCATCCTTTTCTATTGGAAAATTCAGGTTCTGGACATGATGGAAGAAAATGAAGCAGTAGACAATATCGCAAAATTAGAGCAACAAGAATTTGGCCTGGACCTTGAAGAGCTGGAAAGGCTCCATCATAAAAGTGAGGAAGAAGTGGCAAAGGTATGAAAAAATCTGATTTAAGCAGCACAAAGATTTAATAAAGAAAACAGGAAGGAGAACTGTTCCAGTATAATGCAAGTAATAAAACGTTTCCAGCACTATGAATAAAGAAAACAGTGCATTGAAATATGATGAGTCAGAAAAATATTGAATTTGGGAGTTAGGGGAAAGAACATCTAGACCAGCCAGACATCAGTGTTTGTCTTCCCCCATGACATGCCAACCATCTTCCACCATATGTTTTTTGAACACTTTTAGAAATCTCAGCCCGCAGGTGACAACTTTGAACATTTTTGGTTTAGTTGAAATCTTTCTCCCTGATTCTTCCGCCCTTTGAGCACCATCTACTCTATAGCCACTCTGAAGATGGTTAGAGAAGACTAGCCGTTACCATGTTTCCTATGTATCTTCTCTTGTCTAGGCCAACTATCCCAGCTCCTAGGACCGTCACATACTGTAATGTCAATAACTTCCTCGTCATCATGTAGTTTTCCTCTGACTTCATTTGATTCCTGTGTGGCACCCACAAAAGAATTTCAATTATTCTATTTCCAGTTTAGAGAAAAGCATAAACTGAAACCTCCATTTTTCCAGCTACTATAATTCTGTTAATTCATCTTTTCCACTGCCTTGTTACAATTATATCACATTGCTTACTCCTATGGATTTTATTTTAGGTAAAAGCCATAATTGTGTCTTACATAGAATATTCTTAAGCAACCTCTTTCTCAATGTGCACAGTACATTTTATTTTTTGACTTGCAAGTATAAAAACATTTTCCCTCTGAATGAAATATAGCTGGATTCAAGGACATTTAAGTAAGTTACAGTTGCTTACACCAAAAAGAGAATGAAATATAGCTGGATTCAAGGACATTTAAGTAAGTTACAGTTGCTTACACCAAAAAGAGGCTGATTATTTGACTGATGTTTTTAGGAGAGAGATTTCCAGTCATATGTCCCAGGACTCTTTCCTGCTAAATACGTTTATTAATGACTAGAGTGAAGATATAAAAATTAGGCAGATCTGTCAAAGTAGCCTATGACATGGGACTGAAAATGAGAGGAGTATATTGGATAACAGAGTCAATACCAAGAGTACCTCAAGGGACTACCTCAAGGACATAAAATTTACCTGGATGATCATCCACCCATCCATTAATTTATTCTGCAACATTTATTGAACACCTATTTTGTGCCAGGCACTACTGTTGGTGCTGGGAATACAGTGAATAAGACAGTCCCATCTACATGGCACTAATCTAGTGGAGAACACAGACCATAAACAAATCTCAACATATTATATGATGGCAACAAACTGGATGCTATGATAGATGTGGGGGATCTATTTCTGTGGTCAAGGAAGACAGCTTTTAAAAGGTGACACTTTGATTGAGAACTAAAAGAGAGGGAGCTGGCTGTGCAAAGCTTTGAGGAAAGAGAATGTCAGGCAAAGGGAGGAGCAAGAGCAAGGGCCCTGAGGTAGAAATTGCTCAGAGTAATTCAGGAACAGAAAGGCTGTAGCACAGTGGACAGGAGAAAGCCTCGTGGAATGAGGTGGTGGTTGGGGCTAGGCAGAGGCTGGCTCTGAAGACCTTGTATATTTTGGTAAAGAATTTGGCTTTTGTTGGAATTCTGTGTGGCTCGGTAGGTCAAGGATCTGATGTTGTCACTGCAGTGGCTTGGGCCACTATTGTGGCAGAGGTTCAATCCCTGGCCCAGGAACTTTCTCATGCCATGATGCAGGAAAAAAAAAAAAAAAGAACTTGGCTTTTATTATTAAATATAAAACAGGAAGCTATTAGAAATGATCCCTTTTTCATATTATAACAGATAGACACCAGTCTAGGGGCTATTTGATTGCTGCTACAATCCAAAAAGGTAGGTTATTGTTCCACTTGAGGAAACTAAGGCGTAGGCACTAGAGTTTCTTGGCTAAGAGCCCACAACTTGAGTCTGAGCCAGGAAGTCTGCCCACCAGCCTTCTTGGCTCATCCTCTTTGGCCCTGGCCTCACTCAGGCCTGGAGTGGCCCCTCCTATTCTGGCACCAGCTTCTCCCAGCCCATTCATCTTGCTATCTAAAATGAGTTTGTGTTAGGTGCCTGCCCCATCCTCACTCTGGGGAAGTCATTGCTTCTCTCTCCAAGCTCACGTCTGACCACATGAGCCTGCTCCTCTGGGCTATTGACCTACTGAACACTGATGAAGCCCCCCTGCTCACCCGACCTCTACCCTACGCCTCTGCCCAGATGCCCCCTCCCCCCCTGCTGCTTAGCAGGTCCCTGCATATCCCTCAAGGAGCCTCCTTGATCCTCTGAGGCAGACTTTGGCACAGAGAAAGGCTCTTCACGTGCTTGTTTCCCGCACCTTGTTGATTTTTCCTGAGCTCTGAGTTTTTGAAGAGATATCATCCCTAGATTGGTCATGATGGTGGACCAGACAGTCCAGCACAGAACAGTGTTAGCAGATGGTACTATAAACCCAGCTGGGAGCAGAATACTAGTCCCTGGGAAGAGCTAGACATCCCAGTCCTAAAGGGACCAGGCTACTAGCCAGGCCCAGCCAGGACCTCAACAGTAGGGAAAAGACCAAGCCTAGTAATGACCACCTAGACATAGTATTAGCATTGTTCTGGAGGATTGATCAAATAGCTTCAGGAGTGGCAAGGAGAGGTATGGAGGGACCTGTGAATCAGGCAGATTCTGACATTTGATATGCAGAACAGCTATTTATTTAAGAAAAAAAACAATTTGAAACTGTATTAGCCATTAACTCAATGGATAAAATAAAAAAATGCAAATTAAACAAAGTATTTGTTCAGAGAATGAATAAAATAAGCATAAATGAGTTAATGAATGAATAAGAAAATAAGACATTTTCTAACTAGGGAGATATTCTTCTCGGCTAGTTTGCAAATGGTTCTCTCGACAAAGGATTTGTATTATAATACTTTGTGTTAAAGAAGTTTCTGCACAACATTGTAAATCACCTATACTTCAATAAAAATTTTTTTACAAAAAAGATTCTGAAGAGGACCCTAAGGACTAAAGATTGTTAGGTGTCACCTTCATAATCAGCTTTTGACAAACTTTATTAAAATAAAAATACTTAATCACCTAAATATTAAATAATACATATATGTATATATATATACAGTTTTGGTTTTTTTTTGCCTTTTCTAGGGCCGCTCTGGTGGCGTATGGAGGTTCCCAGGCTAGGGGTCGAATCGGAGCTCCAGCTGCCAGCCTATGCCAGAGCCACAGCAACTTGGGATCTGAGCCGCGTCTGCAACCTACATCACAGCTCACGGCAATGCCAGATCCTCAACCCACTGAGCAAGGCCAGGGATTGAACCCACAACCTCATGGTTCCTAGTCGGACTCATTAACCACTGCGCCGTGACCAGAACTCCAAAATATTAAATAATATAATCACTTAAGGAGATAAAACCAATTGAGGTAATGTGTTTCTGAATGGGAAAAGTTACATCATATGGTCCCCAGTTGTACTGAAACATTCATTTCATGGTGGGCATAAATAATAGAAGAATTAAGTGCAGTAAAGACCCCAAGACAGAGGTCACAAACTGGCAGTTCAAATATGCATCGACAAGAATTAAGCCAACATGAAGATACTTGAGACTTTTCTAACAAAACGAGAAAACTTGGCACAGTGGGTTTGTTTCACTGCCTTGCACCAACCAGTCAGATCTGTGGTGATGTGTATGTTAGGTATCCAGCCACATGGCCCTGCAACTGCCCTCACACCCACCTTGGCTCCTGTGTAGGACCTGCCTGCCCTCAGTGGTGTTTGTGTTTACACCCTTATCCTCAAGGAAGGGAATCTTAAGCCTCCAGACTAAACTTTGGGTTCTCAATGACAGGATTGTCCCCCTCCAAGAGCGTCTAGTTAATGAATTTACAACTGAAGTTTTTTTTAAGGGGCCACATTTTTATTTTTATTTTTTCCCTTCATTTGTGTTATTCAAGATAAGAAAGGATGTTGAGATGCAAAACCTAGCCAAGAGATATTTGGCTGAACTTATCAAAGAAGAATGCTGGAATTCGATGGCTGTGAAAGGCCGAGCTCTTAAGGTAACAGCGATAAGGTACCACACCTTAGCCAAGGAGAATTTTCATGGAAAGTTTCATGGCAGAAAAATCCATATACAGGAAAGCAGTCAACGCACACTTTGCCCTTTCCTGTACTGAATTCCACCTTGACATGTCACTTTCTCTTGTCACTCTTCCCTCTCTGCTCAGTCAGTCCCCTTGTGCTTCTAAGCCAGCATCTCTTAAGATTTCTCTTACCACCTTTCTCCCTCTTTATGACACTACCTGCATAGTGTCAATATCTGTCTATTCCAAAAAGCCACCTCACTCACATTCCACACAGACTGAAGGCTAGACACAGTATTGTTTACATTTCTACCTCTCCCTGCCTTCATATTACATTTTCTAAAGGGGTGGTTTTTTTGTGTGCCTTTTTATTGAGATTCCTCCCAACATAATTTCCGTCTTTGTGTATGGTGATCAAAAGTCCCAGCTTATGCCTATGGTCCTAGATTAACTATATACAGCACCTTTTTCACTTTCAAATTTGCCCTCCTGTTTAGATAGTGAAGTAGTGGCCACCCTACATTTATGTGATTGAGTGAGTATTGCTCTACAACAGGGTTTCTTGATAGTGGCACATTTGGGGCTAGATAATTCTTTGTTGTGAGGGCTGTCCTATGGATTGGAGAATGTTTTGCAACATTCCTGGCTTCTATCTATCGGGCCCCAGTAGTATTCACCACCCCCATTAGTGACAATCGAAAATGTCTCCAGGGAATTCCCGTCGTGGCGCAGTGGTTAACAAATCCGACTAGGAACCATGAGGTTGCGGGTTCGGTCCCTGCCCTTGCTCAGTGGGTTAACGATCCGGCGTTGCCGTGAACTGTGATGTAGGTTGCAGACTCGGCTCGGATCCTGTGTTGCTGTGGCTCTGGCGTAGGCTGGCAGCTGCAGCTCCGATTGGACCCCTAGCCTGGGAACCTCCATATGCCGCGGCAGCGGCCCAAGAAATAGCAAAAAAGAAAAAAAAGAAAATGTCTCCAGACGTTGATAAATGTCCATGCGGGGCTGGAAAGGACAGGGACAAGGGCAAGCAAAATCACTTCTAGTTGGGAAGCACTGCTCTAGAAGTAAATCTTTCACAAAAGCACAGTATTTTTATACAAAGTTTACACCAATACTGATGACATACATTGTTTTATTTTAGAGAAAGTCTCCATCACCAATTTCACTCATGCATGATAACCTATGAATTAATTTTAATCAGATAAAACATTCCCCACTCTGCTCCCAGTATGCACAATTGTACTAAAAATGGATTTATTTCATTTTGCTTTTTTTCCCCAAGTGCTTTCACATCCCCTATGTGGTTGAGAACTTCCCAATGAAAGAACGTACAGATGAAGAATTGAAAGAATTGAAAAGAGTTGTGCAGCAAAAGAAGATCGAAGCAGAGTGTCTTAAAGTACAGTTTTAAATATGTATATGTTTGTATAAGCAATGTGTTCTGTTTCAGGGTATCTTTCATACAGATTTGAGTTGGAATACTACTAAAGATAAGTTCAGATATTATTTGTATTTACATTTTTATTCCTTGTTTATGTGTGGAACATATTCTAATGAACATAGGAGCCTATATCCATGCAATAAGTCAAGAAGCCTGTATCCTAACCCTGGCTAGCCCTCAAATATAATGATATGCTTTAAAAAATAATTAGATTTAGGATTTTGTTCTTGTCCTAGTCAGAAGTTCTTCATCTGTAGTTACTTTTTTTGTATTATCTCTTATCACTAGGGATTGTAGTTTAAGATGACTAGCTAGGGTAGAATCTGTTTTGATGGGATTTATGGTTTTCTTAAAGCAGTCTTAGCTTTTTCTTTTTTTTCCCATCAATCTTGAAACACCACTTTAAAAAAAAAAAAAAAACTGCCCAATTGTTATAGTTTTGTCTTGGCCAGAACTTTGCATTCGTTCTTTTTCTGAAACATAAAACAAAGGCATGCTTAATCCTTCTTACGTAGGACTCAACCAGTCCTATGTGAATAAGATCCTTTGTAAAATTTGAAAAGGTATATTTTTAATGCATCAGTACCAAGAAAGAGTCCAAATATTTACAAGCAGCTGTCATCCTAACAGAAAAATACAAATATTATGTATGATCAAGAACAATTTTTACTCTTTTGATTTATCCACACTTTATCAGTTTTTGAAGCTTTCTCTTCAGCAGGTTCAGGAACTATCCATCACTTTAAGCTCAGTTGTTGGCAAGACAATTGACATTTTAAAATAATTGTTTAAATATTTAAGTTGTCCCCAAGTTGCCCTTTAGAGAATTCTTCTTAATGTGTAACTTTCATTTAATTTTTTTCTATATTTAGGTTCGGAAGGAAATTGTAGAGGTTCAGTCTGCAATTACTATGGTTAAAAAGCATCATGAAGAGGAGGATGAAGAAGAGGAAGAAGATGGGACAGCAAAAGATACCAACTTGCCCAATTACCTGCTTGGCAGTCTGAGTACTGATTTTAGGGTGCATACCTCTTTGTTGTCAAGCCAACTAGAACTTCATTCCAGAGAGGAGAAAATCAACCAAATTATATTACTGAAAGTGGGTGAATTTTTTCTTTATCCCCGAAAATTTCTAAAACTTTCTGTGAGGTGTTTTGCAAAGGCTCAAATTGAAATCTAATGCCAATGAAATGATGTTTTTTAAAGTTCAAAGAGAAATATCCAGGGGGCTAGCATCCATGTTCTTTAAACACAGCTTGTAGCCAAGAGTTGTTTTCATCCATTTGGAGTGGGTTCTTTGATACTAGGTTTTCTAAAGAGCCCCCTCCACTGGCTAACACCACAAACCCTTTTTCGACTTAGATCTTAGGGAAACTCAAGTATAAAAGAAATCCTTGAATTCCACTTTCTAGGTAACCCAAATGTCAGTTAGGACCTCCTTGTAAGATGTGATTGCTTATCTATCTCCTGAACTTTGGGAAATGCAATTTCCTCTTTAAGATTTCTATAAATTCTGGGGCTCAGGGAAAATACATGGTTTCCTTTAGGCTTTAAGCCCCTACTCCTTGCTTTCAACTAAACAAGACAGTTTCAGAACACATCTGTACTACTGAAGGTTTTTGAAAATTCAGTGGCTGAGATTGCACCAATACAGATGGTTTGAAATTTAATGTTTGGCCATTTCTATTCCTGAAAGTCCTTCAGCTGTAGCTGCACTTTGAGTTCTAGCCTCCTGCCATGCTGCTCTGTTCTCTCTTCCTGTCTTTTTCTCTTCTTTGTTTCTTCCAATATCTGAAATTCCTATGCATTTGTACTGAAAACTGTTTAGTTTATCTTTTGATGCTCAGATTTGCTGACCCATGCCGTCAGTGTCTCACCTTCCTGCTGCTTTATTAAGGCCTTTTTCCTACAAGAAGGTAATTTTGGCCTAGGAGAAATTCTGGTCCCAGCTGTTAAAATCATTTTTCTATCCTACTTTAATGGTTTTGTCTTCAGCAAGATAGATATATAGACTGAGCTCTGATGATAAAATAAAGGCAACTTTTAGCTGACCCATTATTCTACTCATCAGCAAAACTAGAGGCAATCCAATTGGCCCTGGGATGCCTTGTAATTGGTTGATCCAGCTGGCTAGTTTGGATTCCCTTTCTACCTGAAAATGACCTGCCCATAGAGGAAGAATATTGTTTGTGGTTGTGCTTCTCTGAAAGACTCTCCAGATCAACTTTATAGGCCATCTTTTCCTCACTCCATCCCTCCAACAACAGTTCCAAAAAAAAGACATTTCCCAAATACTGAATATTGCTTTTTAAAAAATTTATGATGGATTTTTAAAGAACATACACAAAGGTAGAGAGAATAGCCCAAAGAGCTCCCAGGTATCCATTACCCGCTTCAGCATTTATCAGCACACCTGCCCATTGAGTTACAACTTACATTTCTAGAAGCAGTTTGTATAGCATAACCTTTATGCTCTTGCCTTAATCCTACCCACAGTGGGATACTGCTATCAATACTGAACCAAGAAATCACTTAATATAAACAATATTCTAGAAATTGCTTGTTTTATTATTATTATTAATAAATAAATATTTAAATTAGTATAATAAGCAATTATTAAATAAATATAACAAGCAAATATTATTATTGCTTATAATTTGTAAAATGGTTTTGGAGGGAAAGTAAAACTGTAGAACTGTGTTGCCAGCAAAGATATAATATGTAATATGTTCACAACATATTGATATTTCAGGATATTATTTACAAGGTAAAAACTACTTTCAACAGTGAGTTTGATGCTGCATATAAACAAAAAGAGTTTGAAATTGCACGTGTGAAGGAAAAAAATGTAAGAATTCAGGAAATTATTTTAGATCTGGAGTTGGAAGAATCAGTCTGGCAACCAGAATTTGAGGACTGTGAGAAGCCAGAGAGAACCCTTGTTGTGAAAAGTAGTGAGGTACGATTATCCTCACATTATCCCTTCCCTCTTTCTCATGACATTTTCCAGACTCTTATTTATTCATCATGTTTTCACTACTAGAAGCAATTACATGAGGTGGCATTCTCCTCTATAAGTTAACAAAAATGGTTAACATAGCCCCAGCAGTAATGAGGATTTCTTTTAGGAATCCCATGGAGTCCAAGGAAGATTTGAACACCAAGCCGAAAAAGAAGCAGAAACCACCCACTGGAGGCCTGTGAGAGTCCAGGAGGGCTCTTTTTTATCTCTTGACTCACTTCTCTCTGCGTTTCAGCTGCCTCCAGCAGTTTCTATGTTATATCTCCTACACTCAAGAGAGCAACTGGTCCAAACTGTAATTCCTTAGTACCAGTTCCAGATTCACCTGGGAAAGGGCTCCTTGGCCCAACTTGGGTCCAGCACCTGTATCCAGGGAGGCTGGGTCACATCAGGGGAATGAGGCTGATGGAGCGCCAGTAATAATCCAGGTCATGAGAGCAGTATGGGTCCCAGAGAAAGGGGCTCACTGACAGCTTCCTTAAAACGTGGCACAGAGGCAGTTACAAGTAAATGCTTAAAGAAAACAATTCAAATATAACCATATTTCACTTATAAAAAGTAAAAAATGCTAGAGAATACGCAAAGAGAATACCGTTGCTCACACAAAACCATCTTGATTACATTGGGGCAAAAGACAATAGTGTTGCTTCAAAGTAATAGCACTTATACAGTCCCTGTAATAAACAACCATCGTTTTTTTCAGAGATCTCATTTTAGACCTCATTTTCATCCCAAGATAGGAAATTGATTGCAAAATCTGGTTCATCCCTCTATCTTCGTAATCCCTTCTAACCTCCTCCCAGTGTGTGGAAGGGACGTGTGACTTGAATTTTATAAGAATAACAGCAGGAAACTACATTTTCTCTTTCAGATTACTGCTCATAAACATATTAGTCCATGGCAAAAAGCCAAAACAGAATTGCTTGTGACCCATGAAATGGAGCAGTCGCTTCTAACGAGGGTATGTGCGTTTGCTCAAACAGTTCCTAAGACCCTTTCTCCTTGAGGGATACTTGTTCCGAACTTGGTTGGATAGTCTTGTGCTTGTACTCCACTACAGAAACACGTGAAGGCATTCATCGTGGTCAGAGGTCACTGGAATCTCAGTGGCCTCCCCCCCTCTATTCATGCCACTGCCTGCAGACATTCTAACATTAGGGTGGGGAGGGGAGGGCCTGCCCCTAGTGCCACTGGAGTGTCATATCTCTGTCTCAGTGACCCTCTCTGACCCTGGCTCTTTCCCAAGGGCTCCGACGCAAGACGCCGAGCCCTCATGGACATGATGGGAGGAGTTCTGGAAGTCAAGAAGGAAGACATTTTGAGAATGGTGAGATTCCTGGCTGTCCTTGTGGAAAGTGGGATGAGGTGGAGAGAGATACTTAAATGTGATCGTTTTTTTTTTCAGTGTGAACCTGAGTTTTAGAAATTCTATAAACTGTTACATTTGGAATGGATGGGCAGTGGGGTCCTACTGTACAGCACAGGGGACTGTGTGATTGGGTCACTTTGCTGTACAATAGAAATTAAAGAAACATTGTAAATCAACTATACTTCAGTAAAAAAAAAAAAAAAAAAAAAAAAGAAGAAGAAAAAGAAATTCTATAGCAACAAATATACAGCCTCTCCATACCTTATAAACATACCACGTCAGGCAAATAAGAAGTTTGAAACCTCAGGCTTGCCTTCCAATCTGACAAAAAGCAAACAAATGAACAGAAACAAGCAACCGATGGCTTTGGTCTTTAGAGAAAGCAGGGATAAAATCATACCTGTAATTCTTCAGAGACACCAAGAAACATTTCCTTTGATACCTGAAATATGTATCCCTGGAGCACAGGCATAGTCCTAGCTATGAAGATAGCAACTCACACTTCTGAACTTGTCACCTAAGAGTCAGGGTACATCCCAAACTGCCCTCACTTAAGTCACAGAAAAACAGTTGTAAGATTTTTTTCATACCTTTTGATCAAAGTGTTAGGTCATTGCCTTGACAATGTGAAGAACTGTACCCTTTTAAAGGGCTCTTTAAAAAAAAAAATGTAGCAATACCGAGTTTTACGATACTGCTTCGTTTATGTTTGACCTAGAATACATGCTTTCCTTTATATCCTCAGGTGATTCCTCAACCTGCTTTCATGGCAAAACCTGACGCTTTGTGGTCTGAAGAGGAAAGGAAACAATTCAAAGAATATGAGAAAAAAGTCAAGGATTTAAATGAAGAAAGAGATAAGTATAGAAAGGTCAGAAGAGCAAAGAATATAACTTACATTATCAAGGGTTTTGTTTCAGTATCTTTTCAAATGAAGTGTTCTTTATTTTCTCAGTGTCTTTATTTGCCTCAGGATGGTCTTTCAGCTTAAATTCTCAAGAGAATATGAGGAAGCAAACGGAGCTAAGTTTAAAGACTTAGAGCAGTTTAAAATGAAAAGAACATACAGCAATTTTTAAAGTCTTATTGGTTTCAACATTTCACATCATTACAGTTCATTTGGCCCTTTAGGAGTTCCCATCGTGGATCAGCAGAAACAAATCTGCCTAGCATCCATGAGGATGCAGGTTCGATCCCTGGCCTTGCTCAGTGGGTTAAGGATCCGGTGTTGCCCTGAGCTGCGGTGTAGGTCACAGACATGGCTCAGATCCCGCATTGCTGTGGCTGTGGTGTAGGACAGAGGCTACAGCTCTGATTTGACCCCTAGCCTGGGGACCTCCATATGCTGAGGGTGTGGCCCTAAAAAAAAAAAAAAAAAAGACCATTTGGTCCTTCCTTCATTCTTCAAATGTTTAATGAACACCTGTGATAGTGTTTTCAAGGCACTGCATGGAACTGCTCTACCTCCGTTTGAGTTGTATACTCTTTGTTTGATTTGCTCTCAATTTCAAGGGAAAAGGCTGAAGAGAAGAAAGACACAATCAATATAGTTCTTTTTTTTTTTTGTCTTTTTTTTTGCTATTTCTTTGGGCCACTCCCACGGCTTATGGAGGTTCCCGGGCTAGGGGTTGAATCGGAGCTGTAGCCACCGGCCTATGCCAGAGCCACAGCAACGCAGGATCCGAGCCGCGTCTGCAACCTACACCACAGCTCACGGCAACACTGGATCGTTAACCCACTGAGCAAGGGCAGGGACCGAACCTGCAACCTCATGGTTCCTAGTCGGATTCGTTAACCACTGCGCCACGACGGGAACTCCTCAATATAGTTCTAATTTGAGATTTTTGCCATACGGGTCTCCTACTTTTATCCTTCCATCACAAAGAAACATTCACACATTAAAATTGCTTACAAGTATAATATAGATATAAAAGGTGATGGAATACAACCAAGTAAATAATATGTATTATTCTGTGAAGAAGGAAAAATCATTCGAGGCAGGAGTTTGTCAGCTTTATAGTGGCTGTGTCATAAACAGCTTCTTTGACCCTATTGTTGACCTGTTCCTGTTTTTATTTGCTGCAGTCCTCTAACTGTGCTCTTGCATTTATTCTAAGATACACTTACTGAAAGGCCAAAATGAGTACTCTTGAAAGCAATAAATATTTCAAGGAGTTACAGAGTATAGATGCCCAAAGTGGTGGCATTTACTCCATGGTCTTGCTTTGTAAAATAGTCTGCTGCCTGCACCTTCACCCAGCGCTCCTTGGCCATCCTCACCTGGTTAAACCTCCAGTCCAGTTCAGCATACCGCAGGGTTCTTACCTCTTTCCCTCAGTTAATATTTAGATCTCCTTTTTCAGTGCAAATTCCAGTTCCCAAAATATAAATATATTTATTCATTTTATCAGTCCTACAATATGTATAAAATACCTCTACCAAAACAAATATAGTCAGTTGATAGTTGATATATATATATATATATATATATATATATATATATATATATATATATATATAGTCTTTTTTAGGGCCACACCCTCGTCATATGGAGGTCCCCAGGCTAGGGGTTGAATCAGAGCTACAGCTACCAGCCTACACCACAGCCACAGCAAAGTGGGATCCAGGCCACATTTGTGACCTACACCACAGCTCACAGCAACACCAGAGTCTTAACCCACTGATCAAGGCCAGGGATCGAACCTGCATCCTCATGGATGCTAGTCAGATTCCTTTCCACTGAGCCATGATGGGAACTCTGATAGTTGATTTTAAGATTTCTTTTCACCTCTTTTTTTTGGGGGGTGGGGGGCTGCTCCCATGGCATGTATCAGTTCCCAGGCCAGGGATCAAATCTGCACCATAGCAGTACCAGAGCCACAGCAGTGACAAAGCAGGATCCTTAACCTGCTGAACCAGCAGGAAGCTTCACCTCTTTTTGTTGTTAGGATATTTCCCACTGAGGGTGGAACCTTTGCATATTATACTCAGAAATTATTTGGACTAATCTTTTTTTCTTCCTCTGTGTTTATAACATTATCAATGTGATGTAAAGTTCTTCATGCAATTGTGTTCTTATTTGAGGGGGAAGGGGCAGATGTGTCTTCTGATTTTATGATTTTCTTTGGTTTCTGCAGGACCCTTAGCCCTACTTCTTGCTTCTTTCCCTTCATCCCCAAGTCTTCAAGGGGCACCACCCTCTTCCAAGCTGCCTTGCTCCCCCCCAGAAGCAGTATCAACTGAGACTGTACCCTTGCCCTTTCAAGTCCCTTTACAATTTTTCCAGGAGCTCCACAGCTCCAACTTCCAACACCACCACAACTCCCACCCTAATCCAAAACTGTCATCTTTCACATGATTTATTGCATTAGTTTCCCTGCTCTACCCCAATCCCTGTGCACCATCCCATTTTATCTGCTAACACTCCCCACTTGGGTAACTGCAGTAACTATGCCAGCTCCCCTGCCCTCTTTGGTGTTTCTCAAAGATGACTTCAAACCCTTGACTCCAAAACCCACAGCTCATCCTTGCCACACATGCTTGACATGCCGTAGCCTCTGCCTAAACTGCCCTCACCCCATTTAGCCACACACCTGGCTGTCTCACCTCCTTTGGGTTCCTACTCAGTTGTCACCCCATCTCCCTGTGGCAAGCTTCCTCCCTACCCAGTCCTTGTCTGTCCCCCTCACCCTGCTTTAGAGTACTTATCCCACCTATTCTTTTTTTTTTTTTTTTCCCACTGTACAGCAAGGGGGTCAGGTTATCCTTACATGTATACATTACAATTACATTTTTCCCCCACCCTTTCTTCTGTTGCAACATGAGTATCTAGACAAAGTTCTCAATGCTATTCAGCAGGATCTCCTTGTAAATCTATTCTAAGTTGTGTCTGATAAGCCCAAGCTCCCGATCCCTCCCCCTCCCTCCCCTCCCATCAGGCAGCCACAAGTCTCTTCTCCAAGTCCATGATTTTCTTTTCTGAGGAGATGTTCATTTGGGCTGGATATTAGATTCCAGTTATAAGTGATATCATTTGGTATTTGTCTTTGTCTTTCTGGCTCATTTCACTCAGTATGAGGTTCTCTAGTTCCATCCATGTTGCTGCAAATGGCATTATGTCATTCTTTTTTATGGCTGAGTAGTATTCCATTGTGTATATATACCACATCTTCCGAATCCAATCATCTGTCGATGGACATTGTTTCCATGTCCTGGCTATTGTGAATAGTGCTGCAATGAACATGCGGGTGCATGTGTCTCTTTTAAGTAGAGTTTTGTCCGGATAGATGCCCAAGAGTGGGATTGCGGGGTCATATGGAAGTTCTATGTATAGATTTCTAAGGTATCTCCAAACTGTTCTCCATAGTGGCTGTACCAGTTGACATTCCCACCAACAGTGCAGGAGGGTTCCCTTTTCTCCACACCCGCTCCAGCAGTTGTTATTTGTGGACTTATTAATGATGGCCATTCTGACTGGTGTGAGGTGGTATCTCATGGTAGTTTTGATTTGCATTTCTCTTATAATCAGCGATGTTGAGCATTTTTTCATGTGTTTGCTGGCCATCTGTATATCTTCTTTGGAGAAATGTCTATTCAGGTCTTTTGCCCATTTTTCCATTGATTGATTGGCTTTTTTGCTGTTGGATTGTATAAGTTGTTTATATATTCTAGAGATTAAGCCCTTGTCGGTTGTATCATTTGAAACTGTTTTCTGTCTTGTCTTTTTGTTTTCTTTTTGGCTTCCTTTGCTGTGCAAAAGCTTTTCAGTTTGATGAGGTCCCATGGGTTTATTTTTGCTCTAATTTCTATTGCTTTGGGAGACTGACCCGAGAAAATATTCATGATGTTGATGTCAGAGAGTGTTTTGCCTATGTTTTCTTCTAGGAGTTTGATGGTGTCCTGTCGTATATTTAAGTCTTTCAGCCATTTGGAGTTTGTTTTTGTGCATGGTGTGAGGGTGTGTTCTAGTTTCATTGCTTTGCATGCAGCTGTCCAGGTTTCCCAGCAATGCTTGCTGAATAGACTTTCTTTTTCCCATTTGATGTTCTTGCCTCCCTTGTCAAAGAGTAATTGACCATAGGTGTCAGGGTTTATTTCCGGGTTCTCTCTTCTGTTCCATTGGTCTGTCTGTCTGTTTTGATACCAGTACCACACTGTTTTGATGACTGTGGCTTTGTAGTATTTCTTGAAGTCTGGGAGAGTTATGCCTCCTGCTTGGTTTTTGTTTCTCAGGATTTCTTTAGCGATTCTGGGTCTTTTGTGGTTCCATATAAATGTTTGGATTGTTTGTTCTAGTTCTGTGAACAATGTCATGGGTAATTTGATAGGGATTGCATTGACTCTGTAGATTGCTTTGGGTAGTATGGCCATTTTTACAATATTGATTTTCCCAATCCAGGAACATGGAATATCTTTCCATTTCTTTACATCTTCTTTGATTTCTTTGATGAAAGTTTTATAGTTCTCGGCATATAGGCCCTTTACCTCCTTGGTCAGGTGTATTCCGAGGTATTTGATTTTGTGAGGTGCAATTTTAAAAGGCATCGTATTTTTGTATTCCTTTTCTAATATTTCCTTGCTGGTATACAGAAATGCAACTGACTTCTGAATGTTAATCTTATATCCTGCTACTTTGCTGAATTGATTAATCAGTTCAAGTAGTTTTGGGGTTGAGTCCTTCGGGTTTTCTATGTATAGTATCATGTCATCTACATACAGTGACAGTTTGATCTCTTCTCTTCCTATATGGATGCCTTTTATTTCTTTGGTTTGCCTAATTGCTGTGGCTAGGACTTCCAAAACTATGTTGAAGAGCAGTGGTGAGAGTGGGCATCCCTGTCTTGTTCCAGATTGGAGTGAGAAGGTTTTCAGTTTTTCCCCATGGAGAATTATATTTGCTGTGGGTTTATCATAAATGGCTTTGGTTATATTCAGGAACGTTCCCTCTATACCCACTTTGGCGAGGGTCTTGATCATGAATGGATGTTGGACTTTGTCAAATGCTTTTTCTGCGTCTATTGAGATGATCATATGATTTTTGACCTTTTTTTTGTTAATGTGGTGTATGATGCTGATTGATTTGCGTATGTTGAACCATCCTTGTGAACCTGGGATGAACCCAACCTGGTCATGGTGTATAATTTTTTTGGTATGTTGTTGGATTCGGTTGGCTAAGATTTTGTTGAGAATTTTTGCATCTATATTCATCAATGATATTGGGCGATAGTTTTCTTTTTTGGTGGTATCTCTGTCTGGTTTTGGAATAAGGGTGATGGTGGCATCACAGAATGTCTTTGGGAGTATTCCTTCTTCTTCAACCTTTTGAAAGAGTTTAAGGAGGATGGGCACCAGTTCCTCTTTATATGTTTGATAAAATTCACCTGTGAAGCCATCTGGTCCTGGACTTATTTGTAGGGAGTGATTTTATGACCTCTTCAATTTCATTTCTAGTGATCGGTCTGTTCAGTTGGTCTGTTTCTTCTTGATTCAGTTTTGGCAGGCTGTAAGATTCTAGAAAATTGTCCATTTCTTCCAGATTGTCAAACTTGTTGCCATATAGTTGTTCATAGTATTCTCTTATGGTTTTTTGTATTTCTGCTGTATCCGTTGTGATTTCTCCTTTTTCATTTATAATTTTGGTTATTTGGGTTCTTTCTCTCCTCTTTTTAGTGAGTCTGGCCAGGGGTTTGTCAATTTTGTTGACCTTTTCAAAGAACCATCTCTTGGCTTTATTAATTTTCTCTATTGTTTTTTGAGTCTCTATTTTATGGATTTCTTCTTTGATCTTTATAATTTCCTTCCTTCTGCTGACTTTAGGCCTTTTTTGTTCTTCTTTTTCTAATTCATTTAGGTGGAGGGTTAAGTTGTCAATTTGGGATCTTTCTTCTTTTTTGAGAAAGGCCTGTATTGCAATAAATTTCCCTCTGAGCACTGCTTTCGCAGCATCCCATAGATTTTGAGAGGTTGTGGCTTCATTATCATTTGTTTCAAGGTAGTTTTTAATTTCCTTCTTGATTTCCTCATTGACCCATTGGTTTTTTAGTAGCATGTTGTTTAGTCTCCATGCAGTAGGTTTTTTCTCTTTCCTTTTCCCATGGTTGATTTCTAATTTCATGGCATTGTGGTCAGAGAAGACACTTGAGATAATTTCTATGCTCCTAAATTTATTGAGATTAGCTTTGTGTCCCAATATGTGGTCGATTCTTGAGAATGTTCCATGAGCATTTGAGAAGAATGTGTATTCTGATTTTTTTTGGATGTAGTGTCCTGAAGATATCAATGAAGTCTAACTTTTCTATTGTTTGCTTTAGGATCTCTGTTGCTTTATTGGTTTTCTGTCTAGAGGATCTGTCCATTGATGTGAGGGGGGTATTAAGGTCTCCTACTATGATTGTATTCTCATCAATATCTCCCTTTATGTCTGTTAATATTTGTTGTATGTATCTGGGTGCTCCTGTATTTGGGGCATATATGTTGACGATAGTAACATCCTCTCCTTGGATGGATCCCTTAACCATTAAGTAGTGTCCTTCTTTGTCTTTCTTTATGTCTTTTGTTTTAAAGTCTATTTTGTCTGATAGGAACGTTGCGACTCCTGCTTTTCTGTCATGTCTATTGGCGTGAAATATTTTTCCTCACCCTTTCACTTTCAATCTATATGTATCTTTTGTCCTAAGGTGAGTTTCTTGTAGGCAGCATATTGAAGGTTTTTGCCTTTTTATCCACTCAGCCACTCTGTGTCTTTTGATTGGGGCATTCAGTGCATTGACATTTAAGGTGATAATTGATAGATGATTATTTATTGCCATTTGAACCTCGTGTTCCAGTTGATTCTATGGTTCTCCATTCTTCCTTTTTTTTTTTTTTTTGGTTGGATGGTCTCCTGTTATTACCTGCTTGAGTGTATTTTTTTTTTCATTTTTTGCAAATGCAATATTTGGTTTTGGCTTGTGGTTGCCCTGTTTTTTAAGTATGCTAGCCCCTTCCCATAATTGTGTGTTTTAGCCTGATGGTCCTGTAAGTTCAAACACTTCATTACTATATTAAAATTAAGAAGAGAAACATACAAACAAACAAACAAAAAGGGTTATTTACTTCCTAACATCCCTTGCCCACATTTTATGATTTTGATGACTCTTTTTTATTTTTTTCTTTTTAATTTTATTTTGTTTGAAGCATGTTCATGATTAAATCTGTATGCTGGCTTATTTGAGTGACTGCTCTCTGATTGCAGTTTCCTCAGTCCTAGTTCTTCCTCTTCTTCTTTTTTTTTTCTTTTCTTTTCTTTTTTCTTCCCTTTCCTTCCTTTCTTTTTGGCTTAGAGAAGCCCTTTCAATATTTCCTTTAACCTGGGTTTTGTGTTGCTGTATTCTTTAAGTTTTTGTTTGTTGGAAAAAATTTTTATTTTCCCTTCTATTTTAAATGATATTCTTGCTGGATAGAGTATTTTAGGTTGCATATTTTTTCCTTTTAGCACTTTAAATATCTCTTGCCATTCCCTCCTGGCCTGTAGTGTTTCTGTAGAGAAATCAGCTGATATTCTTATGGCGGTTCCCTTGTAGGTAACATTCTGTTTTTCTCTTGCTGCCTTTAGGATCCTCTCTTTATCACTAACTTTTGCCATTTTTATTATGATGTGTCTTGGTGTGGGTCTATTTGGGTTCAGTTTTTTTGGGGCCCTCTGTGCTTCTTGTATCTTGAACCCAGTATCCTTTAGATTTGGGAAGTTTCCAGCGATAATTTCTTCAAATATATTTTCCATTCCCTTATCTTTTTCTACTCCTTCTGGAATTCCTATTATGTGTAGATTGGCCTGCTTTATATTATCCCATAGGTCTCTTATATTGCTTTCCAGTTTTTTGATTAGGTTTTCTGTCTGTTGACCGGATTGAGTGATTTCCATTATTCTATCTTCCATATCACTGATTCGTTCTTCTGCATTATTCATTCTGGTTTTTACTGCCCTTAGTTCAGTTTGCATCTCTGCAAATGAATGTTCTAGTTTTTCTTGGCTCCTCCTTATATTTTCTAGTTCCTTTCTGAGGGTATCTGCATTACTGTTCATATCTTCTCTTAATTCCTTCAGTATTTTCACTATTTCTCTTTTGAACTCCAGGTCTGTCTGACTGTAGAGATCTGTTTCATTGTTGACTGTTTTAGGTGAGTTCTCCTGTTGGTTTGACTGGAGGTGGTTTCTCAGCTTCTTCATCTTGCTTGTTGTTTTCTTTCTCCTGAGGGAGTTGTACTCTCCGTTATTGGGCAGTGTTTGCCTTGTCACTGCCGTGGAATATTCCCTGAGGGCTGGCGTTGTTGGTCAATCTTTTTTGAGGCAGTGTGGCTTTTATGGAGTGTTGATGGAGCTAACAGTGTTTCTTTGAAGCAAAGGAGGACTTCCTGAGGGCAGACAGGACTGGGAGGTCCACACCACGATGGTAGCAGATTTCACTTGGTCATGCAGAGCTTGCTCTGGTGTTTTTAGGCTGTGGGGTTCTTGCAGGGGGTTGGCAGTGTTGGGCAGCTGTTCCTCAGGAGTGCAGCACCCCCTGGGGGCTGGAGCAGCTATCTGGGTCACTGAGAACCTAAGAGGCTCTTCCCTAGGGCAGCCCAACTCAGAAGGACAGCCTATGAATGTAGGCGGATCTTTTCACAGTCTGGCCAAGCTTGTTGCAGCTTTTCTGGGCTGCAGGGGGTCTTCCAGGGGGCTCATGGTGCTGAGCAGCTATTCCACAGGAGTGGGGCACCCCCTGGGGGCTTGGGCGGGTAGCAGGGCCATTGGAAACCCAAGAGGCTCCTCCCCGGGGCAGCTGACTCAGAAAAACCATCCGAGAATTAGGCAGATCTATTCACAGCCTGGCTAGGCTTGTTCTAGCTTTTCTGGGCTGCAGGCCTTTTCTCGGGGGCTGGTGGTGTTTGGTGCTGCTCTGGGGAAGTGTAGCCCCTCCAAAGGGCAAGCAGGCCTGTGCAGGGACAGCCCCTGCGGTGGTAGGCTTCAGGCAATTGTTGAGGCCAGCCCTCCTGGATGGCAGGCAGCCCCAGGTTCGGTGAGAGCATAGGGGGTGGTGGGGGTGGGGGGAGGGGATGCACTGGGAAGCACAGCTTTCAGCTAGCTAGCGGGCCTGTAAGCTTGCTGTGGCGTGGGGGGTATTCTATGGGGACCCACCCCTTCTTCTCTCCCCTCCCCAGCATGGGCGCAGACCAGGCTCTTCTCCCAGGTTCCCTCTGATGAGGCTTTCCACTTCCCCGCCCCTAGAGTATTGCTCCTTTCCTCTGCAACAGCTTTGTTTTATAGTCTCCCAGGCAGTCTCTGCCCCATCAAATGGTTTCTAGACCTCCCAAGCAGTTTCCGCTCTGCCCCGCCCCCCCAGCCCGGGGACTAACCTCTGGAGCTGAGGTCTCGGTGCCCAGCCCCATCCAGGCGTCCCCCGTCCCTTTCCCGGGGACTAACCTTCGGAGGCGAAGTGTCGGTGCCCAGCCCCCACCCAGGTGTCCCCTGGCCCTTTCTCAGGGACTAACCTTCCTAGGCGAAGTGTTGGTGCCCAGCCCCCACCCAGGTGTCCCCCGGCCCTTTCTCGGGGACTAACCTTCGGAGGTGAGGTCTCGGTGCCCAGCCCCCACCCAGGCGTCTCAATTTTTGGTGACTGTGCCCGTAGTTCAGATGGTCCATTCTGTTCTTGATCGGCTTTTCCGTACTCCAACTTACTGCTACACTCTTCTCTGCATCTGGAGATTCCTCCGGTTCGTTTGATCTTTCCCCCGTGTAGGTGACTTTCCAGGGTGCGGGATCCCTTTCTCCTCCGCAGTTCCCTTTCGGGAGCGCCCGTCCCGCTCGCATTCACCTTCTCTCACTCTCCTCTTTTCTCCCGTTCTGCCCCGTAATGTCACGAACTTCTTGCCGTTATTGGAGTTTAGGTTCCTTTGCCAGCGATTGGTTGCTGTTCTGTGTGAGTCATTTATTCTGTAGATGTGCTTTTTTTTGTTGTGTTTGTGGGAGAGGGCGAGCGTGTCCCCTACTCCTCCGCCATCTTGTCCTCTCCTCCCACCTAGTCTTTACTTGTTCTTATTACCTGCCTCTTCCACTGGAACATGAGGGAAGAGAGTTGGTCTGTTTTTTCATCACTATATTCCAAGTTTTGAGAACTGTGCTTGACCCATAATAAGCACTCAATAAATATTTCTTGAATAAATGGATGGATTTATTGACCCTGTCATGTGTCACTTTCCTAAGGCCTGGGGATTCACAGTTGAAAGGATATAGCCTGTGCCCTCAGGAGTTTTCAGTCCGATCAGCTAAAACAATACCTTCTTGAACTGCAAGCCATTTCCTTTCAGGGTTGGGAGAAATTTTTGCTGTAATGGATTCTGCATTGTTTGTGCACACCTCCTACTTAGTCTTCTGTCTCTCACCTTTCCTTCTTATTTCTCAGTATCTGATGCAGAAATTTTTAGACAAAATTAGATTTTCCCAGGAATGTTTGAGGAAAAGTGACATGTGTTTTTTTAATGAATACTCCTTGAGATCCCCCCATGTGCCAGGGGCACATGACAAGTAGACAGAGCCCTCAACCCTCACTGTGTTCACTATCTGGTGGGGAAGGGCATTATATATTAGCTGGACAGTCACAAAATGATTATTTAACTATAAACTAGTAAATCAGAAAGGATAAGTTCAAGTGCCGTCTATAAAAATAAACACAGAGGCACTGACTTAGATTGGGGTCTCCATCCCTTCACTGCTGTAAGTGCTGTAGCTAAAGGCTTATAGCTGAGACCACTGGAGCCTTGTCCTTGGCTGACTACAGGGGCATCATTGTCTAGAGACACTGCTAGGTTATACCACCACAACAGCCAGCAACTGTCTGATAAGATGGGGGGTACAGAAGATCACCCCCTAGACCCAAGTTGGGATAGCTCAGCAGAGCCTCTCTGTTACCCTGGGAATCAGACCATGGCTGGGCCATCTGAGAGCATGTTATAGCTCACCTCCTGCCTCTTCCAGACTGTTTCCCTCAAACCCTTACAGGTGTCTTCAAAAGAGCACTCCCTCCAGAGAGAATGTGCACTAGAATCCTGTGCCAGACTTTGCTTCTAAGACTCATGATAGCGTTTTCCTTTCTCAAGGAAGGTTCCTTGAGAAAGTGGCATCTGTGCTCACACTGAAAGAGTGAGAAAGAATGAACAGGTTGAAGAGTGAGGAAGGGAGAGCAGAAAGATGGAAAAGCTTGGCGAAGAGTCCACAGTGAGAAGAGTGTGGGGCATTGAAGAACAAAGCAAAAGGCTAGTTTGATATTATAAAAAGTTTCTTTCAAGTCAGAGAGCATCAAAAGCCTGAAATCTCAGTGTTTTAAAGAGGGTGGTTTGGCGCCCCTTGGACAACCTGGCCTGAGCAGGCTGAGTTTTTGGCCATTTGCCATGTGGCGATGTGTCTGTTATCCAGAAACACCTGAACCTCATAAAAAACTGCTAGGGGACCACAATCTGAGGGATTTTTCCATTCCTACAAGATAGTGTCATAAATTATAATAAGCAAATTGACCCTCTGTGTGTGTGTGTGTGTGTTTTATTTTTAATATTTCCTCATAGCTTAACTAGCCTAATTTAGGTGGTGTTTCTCCTTGCATCATGTATTTCTATATGTTTTGTTAAAATTCTTTTTCCATAATCTTCCCAGGGTTAGTCTCTTCCTTTATTAAACCAGCATAGAAAGAACTTATGGGTGTTTTTAAAATAAATTTAAAATATTAACAGCATTATATCATCATAGTAATAATTTTATTCAATTAAGAATTATTGGAGTTCCTACTGCGGCACAGCATTGTCACTGCTGTGGCTCGGGTCACTGCTGAGGTCAGGTTTGATCCATGGCCCAGTGCATGAGTTAAGGATCCATCATTGCCACAGCTGTGGTAGGTTGCAACTGTGGCTTGGATTCCATCCCTGGCCCTGGAACTTTAATATGCTTTGGAGTGGCCAAAAAAAAAAAAAAAAGAATTATGAATGTTCGCTAAAACTGGGTGGATAAAAGTTTGACAAGGAAAAAGATTTTTATATAGTCTCAAAGTATTTTCCCACAAATTGATTACAAATGGAAAAACTGTAAATGTACAATAGAGAAACTGACAGACACTCCTTAATCCAGTGATCTGCACTTAACGTCAGCCAAAGTGAAACAAAGCAACATCCTATCTCCTGAGGTGGTGAGTTAGGAAGGACACAATACGATTTATGTAATGATCCTGCTAAAAGTGTATACACTGGTCTGAGCATGAGAAAACACCAGACAGACTTAAACTGAGTGGAAGTCCCTAAAATAACTGGCCTGTATCCGAGTGTCTTCAGCTTATTCTCAAATGATTGAGAAAGAGGGATGGGGGCAAAGAGAGAGGGGGTGAGGAAGGAGAAAGAGGGAAACAGGGAGAGAGAAAGAGAGAGGATGGGGGGAAGGGAGGGAAGGAGATTGAGCAAGTGATAAAGCAAATAAGGCAGCATTTTAACAATTGATTAATTTGGTTACAATATATGGGAATTTTTTTGTCCTATTCTTGCAACTTTTCTGTAAATTTGAAGTTATATCAAAATTTTAGTTACCAAAAATGTTTAAAAAATAGTTTGTAACAGTGTGTCTGGGATTGATCTACAGAGGTTGTTCTCCCTAAAAATATAAATGTATAGCTTTCCACTTACCTATTGTGTGTTTGGTTCTAGGTCTTGGTGGAATTTTTAAAAAGGAGGTGGGACTTTTTTCCTCTGATATAGGAATTTTTTGTAGGGATAGAACATACAGAAAACAAGAGGGAGAATAAATACATAAATATTATATATAGTTCACCCCTGAACAACTTGGGGGTTGGGGCATTGACCCTCCTCACAGTCAAAAATCCAAGGGTAACTTTACTGCCAGCCCTCCACATCCACGGATGGGGTAGTACTATAATATATATTTGTTGAAAAAAAATCTATAAATGAACAGGTGCATTTCAAACCCATGTTATTCAAGCACCAACTGTATTCATGAATTTTTTTTTTTTAAATCAAGATTTCTTAGGGCCAGATTGTGTGCCTGGAAATTTCTGTCCTATATAGAGTCAGAATTTTCTGGAAAGATTTGTTGCAGTTTGTTTTACTAGGCCTCTGTCTGCTTGCATCATTAGCCCTGATTACTGAGGTTTTTTTGTTTTTTTATTCCAGTGTGATCTTTTTTTAAGCAAAAATTTCAGATGCACAATATGAGAGACCCAGGAGTAACATCTCCGGTTGCAGGGGGTGCCCAGAATACCTCCAAGGCCTGCCTTCCACCTGCCCCTTCCTTTTGAGAAAATGTAAAAACCACTTTCTAGGAACATTTGATTAACATTAACTTCACTGTTGATTTCCTTTCAGTCATTAGAAGCAGAAATGAAGAAACTTCAAAACTCTATTCAAGAAAACACACAGAATTTTGATGAACATTTGAAAAAACTCTTCGAAAGGAGAGTGAAAGCAGAGATGGTTGTCAACCAGGTAAATAAAAACTTTTTACTTATATGACTCATTCTTTTTTTTGCCTTTTAAGGCCACATCTGCGGCATATGGGGTTCCCAGGCTAGGGGTCCAGCTGGAGCTACAGCTGCCAGCCTATGCCACAGCCACAGCAACACCAGATCCGAGCCACATCTTCAACTTACACCACAGCTTATGGCAGCACTGGATCCTTAACCCACTGAGCAAGGCCAGGGATCAAACCTGCAATCTCATGGTTCCTAGTTGATTTTGTTTCCGCTGCACCACAGTGGGAAATCCCATGACTTTTTCTTTGAAGGGGCCTCCAGGGCTTCTCATTGTTCTTAAGATGAAGACCAACACCCTGTCTGACACCAAGGCCCTGCACTCACTGGCCCTGACTCCTGCTCTGCCTCATCTGTGACCCCTCCCCACTCCTGCTTCTCTTGGGCCTGGTTCACCCCTCCTTCCTCCCAACTCTGCCAGTAATACTCTCTGCCAACTTCTTTGCTTCCTCAGCTATATCTACTCATCTGTCAGATGAGTAGGTTAGATCTTCTTGTTATATACTCTGTTTTTTTACTTTCTATCCCTTATTAAAACTTAATTTTAATTTATATGAGATTACTTATTAATGCTCCCAAGACTTATACACTCCATGAGATTAGGGACTGTGTCTGTCTTGTGCATCCTTGTATTTCCAGTAACTAGCAAGGCGCTGGGCTCAAACTATATTTTGAATGAGTAAATAATCCACCTGCTCCAAAAAGATCAGATGAAAAATCTGGCTTAATTTGATTTGGCAGGAGTTCCCATCACAGCTCAGTGGTTAACAAACCCAACAAGTATCCATGAGGATGCAGGTTCAATTCCTGGCCTCACTCAGTGGGTTAAGATCTTGCGTTGCCATGAGCTGTGGTGTAGATCGCAGATGCAGCTCGGATCCAGCATTGGTGTGCTGTGGTGTAGGCCAGCAGTTGTAGCTCTGATTCAACTCCTAGCCTGGGAACCTCCATAGGCCAGTACTTAACCCACTGAGCGAGGCCCACGTCCTCATGGATACTAGTCAGGTTCATTACTGCTGAGCTACAACGGAAACTCTGAGCCTTTAAAACGTGACAATTTTCTAATAGACAAGTTGTACAACAGTGCCTAGAGATACATATTTGGATAATAATACTACAGAGAAACACAAGGGAGTTATTACTATAAAAGTCAGGACAGTGGTTATTATTGGGATTGACTATGGTGGGGACACATGGAAGGGGCTTTAGGCAATGAAGTTCTAGTTCTTTAACTGAGCAGTGATTACTAGGGTGTTTTGCCTTTATAATAACTAACCTGGACCATACATTTGTTTTAATGTAAATGTAAATACACTATGTAAATAAACTATGTATATATTTTATGTAACATTAAAAAATTGAAAAAGGTAAAAATAACTGTGTAGTTATTGCAGCAGTTTATATTCCCTTCTTTTTAAAAAGAATTTCTCTTCCTTTTATATTATAAACTTGCTTGATGAATGCCTAGTCTTTATGACCCTCAGTGGAAAATTCTTTCTCAGGTAGAGTTTTGATCATTTCCCTCCTTTTAAATACTTCTACAGGAGGAATTGAAGATAAACAACCTTGTTTTTTCTTTACTGTTGGATGAAGAAATAAGCTCCAGAGAAACATTCTTGAACAACTACCTTACACGGAAGCAGGAGGAGAAAGTAAGTACATTGCCTGATTTCCGAGCACAAGCATTTTCTGACAAATGCTTACACACCTAGACCTTCCTTCCTTCAACATTCCTGCAACTGTGTATGTTGTCTCCCTGACTGGGACTTTACTCCAGGGTCAGGTAAAAGCACCCACTCCAGTCTGTTCATAACGTTATATGATTCTGTGCCTGCAGTCATTTAGTCAGAAGAACTGTGTGACATTCATATGACAAATGGTTTATAAAATGAGGCCATGTGGCTTCATACTTGAAAGAACCTGCTTTTAACCAATAACTGGCTGTGGGATCTTGGACAAGACATAATGGGAGATATTGTTCTCTCTGGACCATTTGGCACCATAAATTTCACTAAATGCATAAGTAGTGGGTTAGCTTATAGAATGAAAAGCTGTCATATTCTGAAAATCTCTATCTAATCAGTAGAAGCATGAATATATATGTTTCATTAAAGAGACAATGAATACCAAATGCTTGCCACATGATAATTTTCAAAAGATGTCACCTTTTATTAGTGGTATTAATAAAGGACATTTATGAAAGAATAAAGTATCATATGACATATGTACTTATTTTCTTATGAGATCACATGCAAAGCACCTTCTAAATACAACCCTTCTTATAACAACCCTACAGAGGATGGAATTTCTTTTACAGGTGAGGAGTCCATCTCAGAGGTACTGGTAACAGGCCTAAGTCGCTCACTAGTGTGTAGCAGAAGAAATTGGAACTGCAAAAAAAAAAAAGAAAAAAGACCTTCCAAATTAGAATAAGCAGGCTATTTAGAGTGTGGTATAGTAAGGGCACTTGTGTATGGCAGACACTCAAAGGCAGGCAGGGGAATGGGAAAGCTTTATAATGAAAAGAAGGAAGGGCTTCAGGTGAACCCTGATTGCAGCTGACATGGGAAAGCATGGGGCAACTTAATTAGAAGCTGGGCAACCTATGTGATTGGTTTGGGAAGCAGATCTGGCTTTCTCTGGTTGGTCCTAAGTTCAAAATAGTGGCAAAAATTAGGAAAGCTGAAGGTTATTGACCAAGTCCTGATGATTTAGGACAGATTGCTACGGTGGTTGTGGTTCAGCTTCCTGGCTGGTTGCAGGTTGTTGGTCAGAGTTCTGTTTTCATATATGGTCTGGCCATCATCCATTTATATAGTCAGTCTCTCAGACCCCCCGGTCCATGTGACTCCTGAGCCTGTGCAATTTCACCATTCATCCATACCGCCCTGCCAAGAATGCAGTGTGCTCCACAGTCACACTCACACCTAGAGCTGGCCATGCTTCAAAACCAATGATTAGATGTTTGTCCTTTCAAAGTCTCTAGTCGGTTTACTTTCTTCTATGAATGTTCTCTGTAATCAATACTTCACATTTATCTTGTACTAGGCAATTTTTTGTTCATTTTAGTGTTCCCAATATTTTTGTTTATCTTGAAAAATCTCCAGTCCCAATCTTCTCTTCCTAATATTATTACAGAGCCAGACAGCAGAAGTCGTCCGGAAATCAAGAGAAGACCTTGATGTGTACAAGGAACACTATGACAACTTACTGGCAGAAGACAAAGTGAGACCTGTTGTCTCATCCACTCACCAATGCAGTAGAGTTGCTGCTGCCTGGATTTGGGCAAGATTATAAGGGATATCATTTAATTTCCTCATAGATTTTTCTCCTTCTGCAATTTACAGTTATAGGTGAACTTCATTCAGTATCATTGCATATTCTAAAACTCATTGTGTAAAATAAATTTTTGTAAACTTCTCTGGTTTAAGCTTTCTCTTATACAAAACAAGAGAGCTCATCTAGACTTTAGGGCATTTAAAACTTCAGTTGCAAGCCCCATTAGTTGGTTATGAAATCAGTTTAGTAGGCTATGACTAGCAGATTTGTAATGGAAAAGAATAGGATAGAAGAGCAAACAGAAGAGTAGAATGGGATAAAATAGAGGTACCTTGCATGTTTTACCAGTAAATCTTATTTTGTGAAATGTCAGTACTGAGTGATTTCTAAGACCTCTTATATGAAATAATATTTTTAATTTACTGAGGTGCTTTGAATAGTAACTTTTTGGCAGTTCCCGTCATGGTGCAGTGGAAACGGATTTGACTAGTAATCATGAGGTTGTGGGTTCAACCCCTGGCCTCGCTCAGTGGGTTAAGGATCCGGCATTGCCATGAGCTGTTGTGTAGGTCACAAACGCGGCTCGGATCTGGCGTTGCTGTGGCTGTGGCTGTGGCCCGCAGCTACAGCTCCTATTAGATCCCTAGCCTGGGAACCTCCATATGCCACGGGTGAGACCCTAAAAAGACAAAAAGACAAAACAAAACAAACAAACAAAAAAGTAAACCTTTTAGAAATCTTTGCACAGTGAATGGTCACCTTCCCACAAGTCTATTTATAAACCAAGTTTTCATGGACCTATAAAATCAGTGATACAACTCTCAATCTTAAATAGTATTGTCAACAAATAAAAGGCTTCTGAAAAAAGTTGTAATCCTGACAATGATATGTTTTTCCTTAGGTTCTGGATCGCAGCTTTAAAAAGGAGTTTTCTGAAATTCCTAGTCATCAGGTGGATATACTATACAAACTGTTTAAACGCCGACCAAGGTTTGTTTCTCCTTTGCTGTAATGTTTCTAAGAAAAAAAAAAAAAATGTGTTACTAGACGTCAGCTTTTTCTCCCAATTAGTTGGTAATATTCAGTGTAGCATCTTTTTATATGTGAAAATGCTCAAGTGTCTTGATCATAATTCATGGTATTTAAAGATTATTTTTATATCTTACTGTAGGTAGTGACTAATGATTTCATTATTTAAAAACAGTTAAGTATCTAGGTAATCATAGCGCTATTATAGATTCTATTTTACACACAAAAATAGTTCTTCCTAAATCATGGATGACAGGCAGATTTTTAAACTGTTTTTCCTAAGATGTGTTCACCAAGTATGAGTCCCTTGTGATATGAATTGTAATTACACATTAAAGGCTTCCAGGACAAAATAAGTGTAAGGAAATACTGGTTGAAAAAGAAAAAGTTGAGTGGAAGTTTTCTTTAGTGAGGAACTTTTCAGAAATTGTAGTCTTTGCATCCCCAAGTATAAGAAATAGAGTAAGCAGTGTTTTCCAGACATTTTCGACCACAAATCCTCTTCCTTGGAGCATCTCATGTGAGTGTATTCAAGACAAAGTTTGAAAAATGCCAGAATAAATGATTGAAAGTAATCATTATCAAAAGATTTGGGAGTTCCCATCGTGGCGCAGTGGTTAACGAATCCGACTAGGAACTATGAAGTTGCGGGTTCAGTCCCTGCCCTTGCTCAGTGGGTTGACAATCCGGCATTGCCGTGAGCTGTGGTGTAGGTTGCAGACGAGGCTCAGATCCCGAGTTGCTGTGGCTCTGGCTAGGCCAGCGGCTACAGCTCCGATTCAACCCCTAGCCTGGGAACTTCCATATGCCACAGGAGCGGCTCAAAGAAATAGCAAAAAGACAAAAAAAAAAAAGATTTGTTTTTTCTATTTTTTTTTTTTTTAGGGTCCCACCCATGGCATGTGGAAGTTCCCAGGCTAGGTATCAAATTGGAGCCACAGCTGCCAGCCTACACCACAGCCACAGTAACGTGGGATCCCAGCCATGTCTGCGACCTACACCACAGCTGACAGCAACATCGGATCCTTAACCCAAAGAGCAAGGCCAGGGATCGAACCCTCATCCTCATGGTTCCTACTTGGGTTTGTTAGCCACTGAACCACAAGGGGAACTCCCCAAAAGGGTTATAAAATATCTGATTTTTATACTTAGAGTAGCAAAAGAATTACATTTCACAGACTTTCAGATTTTTATCAATTCAGATTTCCATAATTTTTAATCAAACATAATACAAGAATCATGGAGTTTGTCACCAGTGTATGGGCTCATTTGTATCTGAGATACAAACTCATTCTCTCACCTTTGTCAGGTTGTATGCAACCTGAGGAATTCAACCTAGAATAAGCCTTCTATCTTGGTTTCCCTATTTTTAGAGGAGAGAGTTTTATAAACCTATGAAGAAAGAAATGAGACTCCCATATATTGGGAGGCAGCAGTGGAAAAAGCTTAAGTATCATCCAAAAGAATTAGCTTTAAATCCAAGCTCCACATCTGTCAAAGCTGTGGCCTTGGCCAGTCACTTCTCTCAGAGCTTCACTTCCTTCATCTAGAGAAAGAGGATAACAATGCTAACCTCACAATGTGTTGGAAAGCACCTTGAGAGTGAGTGTCTGGTACAAACCTCTGTACCCTCCTCTTTCCCAGCTGCAGCCCAAGGATACAAAACTAATCCACTAATGTAGATAAAAAGAGGTGCTTCTCTAGTTGCACATATATCTGAACATCTTCCAGGCTACTCACCTGCAACAAGAATACCAGCAGGGAATGTGTGGGACAGAACCTCACTTCTCTCAGGCATTTACTTGTCTGCTTAAAATGCCCAGAAGGGAACTGTTTTCTAATGCATATAAAGCTACCAGTGCTGACAGCAGTTGGGGACATGAATAGTCCAGCCAAGGTCGTGTCCTGGGGATCAAGAGAGGACGGAAGAAAGTCCAAGTGGCTGCTTTTCTCTTTAGGGTAATCCACCTTTAATGCTTTTCTCTTTAGGGTAATCCACCTTTAGGAAGCATCATGCAGTGTTACGTCTATGCTAAGGGTTATATTATTTAACAGTAAGTTTGTGTGTGTGAGAATATGAAAGGTTGATAGGCTTTTATTGGTAATACCAGGATTCCCAGACAGAAAGTGCACGCAGATACAACCAGTCTTGTGCCTTTTGGAGAACGACCAGGATCTGGGAAATTGAATAAGGATGCCTTTGCCCAGCTAATGAAAGCCATGGATGACTTGGACAATATTAATAACATGCCAGAAGGTTTGGACCCCTCGGTCTGGGGGCATTTCTGCATGACCAGACGAGCAAAAGTGGAAAATGAACAGAAAGTATATAATAACATTTTATTATTTTATTTCCTTTCATTTCATTTAGTGTACTAGCATAAAATATTATGGTGGTCAGTGCTTCTAGAAAAGCTAATTATTTCAGTTTTCCCGCTAGGGTAGTAGTTAGTAATATTAATAATAATGATGAAGTAATAAAATATTTATCTTAGTCCTATTGAGGACTAAGTACAGGCCTGGATTTGTAGACCCACATTGTCCAAAATGATAGCCACTAGCCACACGTGGTTATTTTTCATTTGAAATAAATGTGGACAAACTTAATTGAGATATGCTGTAAATGGAAAATACACACAGATTTAGAAGACTGTAAAAAAAAGAATGGTAAATGTGTCAATATTTTTTATACTCTATATGTTGAAATTATAATGTTTTGGATACATTGTGTTAAATAAAATAGTAAAATTAATTTTACCTGTTTTATTTCACTTTTATAATGTGGCTTATACAAAATTTAAAATTACATACATGGCCTGTATTGATGTACACATGGCATTTTTCTTAGATAACACTGTTGTAAATACAACTTCCCTTCTCCTGCCTGCTCTGGTGTTGAGTAGCCCTCATCTCTTTTTGCATAGATTAGTGATATATTACCAAAACCCAATTTATGGTTTTACTAAGATATTTTTTTACAGTAACAAAAGGTAGCGATTTGAGAATCCTTCCTCTTGTAGTTTTTTCTAATGACCACGCTTGTGGCACATTCCATGGGCAAGGGGTTGAATCGGAACTGCAGATGAGACCTATACCACAGCCACAGCAACATCAGATCTTTGCTACATCTGCAACCTACAACGTAGCTTAATGGCAACCCCAGATCCTTATCACACTGAGTGAGGTCAGGGATCAAACCCACATCCTCATGGAGACAGTGGTCGGGTACTTAACCTGTTGAGCCACAATGGGAACTCCTTCTCTTGTTGCTTCTTGACCAAACCCTGCCTCTCCTCCCCCAAATTCCCTAAATTCAGTGCCACTTGTGTCAGGCTGGTGTATTTTTATTAAGTATCTATGATTGTAAAATTTTATCTAAGATGATCAGATATAAGAAAAATTCTATGGGAGTTCCCATCGTGGCACAGAGGAAATGAATCCGACTAGGAACCATGAGGTTGCGGGTTTGATCCATGGCCTCCCTCGGTGGGTTAAGGATCCAGCGTTGCCTTGAGCTGTGGTGTAAGTTGCAGACGCAGCTTGGATCTGGCGTTGCTGTGGCTCTCTCGCAGGCTGGCAGCTCCAATTAGACCCCTAGCCCGGGAACCTCCATATGCCGTGGGTGCGGCCCTAAAAGGACAAAAGGACGAAAAAGAAAAATTCTAGTTGCTTGCGTATTGACTTTCAGTGAGAAGCAAATTTGATAGTTTTCTAATTACTCATGGGATGTACCATTTAAGTTTTAGATCTCTTATATTACATAAGGTCAGGGATTTAAATTTTTGTTTTTCTTAGAAAGATGGGAATATTAAGGTTTTGTAACAAAGTTAAAAGATATATATTTTCTGGAGTTCCTCCTGTGGCACAATGGATTAAGAATCAAACTGCAGCAGCTCAGGTCATTGTGGCATGGGTTTAGTCCCTGGCCTGGCACAGTGGGTTGAAGGATCTGGCATTGCTGCAGCTGTGGCGTAGATTGCAGTTGTGTCTCAGATTCAATCCATGGCCTAGGAAATTTCATATGCCAAGGGTGGGGCCATAAAAAAAAAAAAAGAAGTGTATTTTCTTAAGTTCTTTAAAATTAGTTTGCCTTTATTTCTAAAGTTCCATATGTTCTGAGATGTTTGTGGTTTGATTTCTTCAGGTAAAGCAGAAAGCAGCTGGCTTAATGGAAATGGTGGCTTTCCTCCGGAGGAGAACAGAAGATGATGAGAGGGTGCAACAGGAAATTGAAAAAGTGCTCCATGAGCTCGTCCTGTAATTTGAATCTTTCATTCACTATCATTTATTCAAAATCTGAGCTAAGGCTGAGTTAGGTTGTGTTATCATGGGGGAAGGGGGGGGAATGCTGACTCACTGATTTACAGCTCCAACAAGACTTACCTACTCATGGCTTTGTAACTTCTCTTTGAGAAAGTGCATTTTGTTATATAAGACATTATTTCTCTTTTTTGTTCTTGTGTTGTTTTCTTTGTTTTGTTTTGTTTCTGGCTGCGTCCACAGCATGTGGAATTTCCTGGGTGAGGGATCAAATTCGCACCACAGCAGCAGCCCAAGTCACCATAGTGACAATGCCAGATCCTTAACCTGTTGCTCCACAAGAGAACTCCAAGACCTTATTTCAGAACGAAATTTACCTACGTGCTCCACTGTTCTTATTGTAGATGGTCAAGGTTTTTTTCCACTTTTCAATTTTTTTCATTTTTTAAAATTAAAGTATTAAATGTTATATTTACAATATGATATTGCAATATAATAAGATAATGTAATATTTAAAATATTAGTTTCAGATGCACATCATAGTGATTTGATTGTCTCTAATTACACAGTGATCTCCGTAAGTCTGGTTACCATCTATCATCATACAAAATTATTACAATATTATTGACTATATTCCCTATGCTGTACATTACATCCTGCTGACTTATTTAACAAATAGGCAAGTTTTGGAAAATCTTTTAGTTTAATCTCCTTCCACATAAAAACGCAAAGAGTACGTTTCTGCCAGTAAGTACTTTTAGGATCAAGCCACCCAAACAAACTCTGTGAAAAACTAAGCAGATATCCCCAAATTTCCATGTAGACACCTAAGCAGCTAATTTTTTTCAAAGGGAATTTATATTCCCTGAGTGACTAGGATACTGTTTTAAGTCTTTGCTTCATTTTTGGCCATATTTACACCCACATTGATAAATACTTCTCAAATGTTACCAAATTCATCATTAAACATCATTTTCAGATGTAGGCAATAAATAGGAATATGAATTACCCCAAAATAGATTTGATAAGTAGCATGCAGATTAAACATTGTTAATATAATCTCAAAGGTCAATACACAAAGTCTCACAACTATTAATAGATTTGTTATTTGTAGCATTTCTATTTTCTTCTACTTACAGTCAAAACCATATGAGTCTTTATGAAGTAAAACTTTATGAATGTGTTTCTGTCTGTACTATTCTTTGAGCAGCCCAAGGATGATTTCATATCAGTAAGAAGAGGTATCATAGGGACCTTTAGGAAAGCTTGTTTTCCTTCAGCTTAGGGAAAGTTAAGTTTGAATTTTGAATTTGTATACCAGATACATTTTATTAAATTTATATATCAGATGATAGGTGAAATCTGGAGTATAAATATATTACAACTGTTTACTTTGAAATCTTTTTCAATTTAGATTACAGGAAGACAAAGTGAAATTCCAGTTGAATTTGACAATCCAGATCCTCCTTAAACAAGGACAAGTAGAGCTGGAGAATTTCCAGTTCCTGCTGGAGTATCCTGACGCAATCCTCATCAACAAGAACATAATTGAAGACTTGAATTCTGTGATTCGGGTAATTAGCATGTTTTAAGGAGAAAAAAAACAACATATCACCTACCGTACCAAATATTTTTCATATTCTCCCCATGTCTATGATAAATTATTCATTCAGTTAACTCTGGCTGTACGTTAGAATTACCTGAAGAATGGAGTTCCCGTTGTGCCACAGTGGAAATGAATCCAACTAATAACCATGAGGCTGCGGGCTGATCCCTGGCCTTGGTCAGTGCGTTAAGGATCCCGCGTTGCCATGAGCTGTAGTGTAGGTCACAGACATGGCTGGGATCTGATGTTGCTGTGGCTCTGGCATAGGCCGGCAGCTGTAGCTCCGATTCAACCCCTAGCGTAGGAACCTCTATATGCCACAGGTGTCGCTCTAAAAAGAAAAAAAAAAAAAAAGAAGAATTACCTGAACAAGTTTACAGCTGTTTCCAGGCCCCACCCCTAGGCATGGGTATTTTTTAAAAGCTTCTCAGATACCTCTAAGGTAAAAGAAGTTCAGGTCCGCATGGCTAAATGTTCATTCTCATGTACATACCATCATTTTGTTAGGCTAAATCTACCCATCTAATGATGAGCTTGATAAGCTTAGATAATTGATTTCAGACCGTGCTTGTTTTCTAATATAAACATCTAATGTTATAAATTGCTTTCTAAGCACTATTTTAGTTGCATTCTACTAAATTTTGATGGTTTATATTTTTATTTTCTTTCCATTTAAAATATCTAATTTCCCTTGTAACTTCCTATTAGAAGTTACTTTGGATTATTTAGAAGTGCGTTATTTAATTTCCAAACATTTGGGGATTTTGTGCTATGTGGGAATTACGTGCTACTGTTGCTATACATTTTACTTTTATAAATTTTCTAAACCCACAATACATTATTATATTTGCTTTAGATAGTCAATTACCTTTTAGAGTTATGAAAAATAAGAAAAAAGCATTTTCTATTTCTCTTCAATTTTGCTATTTCAAGAGATCTTTCTTTGTGTGGATTGAAATTTCTCCCTTTTATTATATAACTTCTACTAAAAGAATTTCTTTTAACTTACCTGAATTGCAAGTCTGCTGATAATGAATTCTCCTGTTTTTCTTTGTCTGAAATTATCTTTGATTCATCTTTATTGTTGAAAGATATTTTACTGAGTTCCCTGGATTGACAGGTTCTTTCTCATTCTTTTCACTTTAAAGGTGTTCATCTTCTTCTGGCTTACAGACCTTCTGACAAGATGTCTGTCTACTGTACCTTTTTAATCTTTGTTCTTAATGTAGTGTGTATGCCTTTGATATTTCCTTTTTGTCTTTGGTTTTCAGCAATTTGAACACATGTCTAGTACATATGTGTGATCCTTTTAATGTACCATTGACTTTGGTTTGCTAATATTTTGTTGAGGATTTTTGCATATATGTCCATGAAGGATATTGACCTGTAATTTTCTTTTCTCATGGTACCTTTGTCTGGCTTTGAGAATAAGGTAATTATGGTCTCATAAAATGAGTTTGGAAGTATTCCTTCCTCTTCAGTTTTTTTGCTAGGTGTTTGAGAAGGATTGGTATAAGTTCTGGTATATTATGTTTTCACTTACATTCATTTCAAAGTTATTTTCTAGTATCCCTTTTGATTTTTTCTTTGACTATTGATTATTTAATAATGTGTTGTTTAATCTCTAAATATTTGTAAATATTCCAGTTTTCTTTCTGTTATCGATTTCTAGTTTCATTCCCTTGTGGTCAGAGTGGATATTTTGCATGATTTCCACCTTTTAAAATGTATTAGGATTCATTTTATGGCCCAACATATGGTCTATATTTGAAAATGTTCCATTTGCATTTGCAAAGAATGTATATTCTGCTCTTATTGAGGGTGCATTCTGTGTATTTCTCTTATTTCTAATTAGTTTATAGTGTTGTTTAAATCTTCTATTTCCTTACTGATCTTCCATATACTTGTTATATCCATTATTGAAAGTAGGATATTTAGGTCTCCAATTATTGTCATTAAAATGTCAATTTCTCCTCAATTCTGTCAATTTTTGCTTCATATATTTTGAAGTTTTTAGGTACATATATGTTTATAATTATTATATCTTCTTAAAGTATTGGCCTCCTATCAGCATATAAAATACAATTTTTGTGTTGAAGTTTATTTTCTCTGATGTTAGCATAGCCATTCCAGCTGTCTTTGGGTTATAATTTGCGTGGAAGATATCTTTCCATCCTTTCACCTTCAAGCTACTTATGTCATTGGACCTAAAATGAATCTCTTCTAAACAGAATATTGTCGGATCTTTTTTTTTTAATTTTTTTTTGTCTTTTTTGTTGTTGTTGTTGTTGTTGCTATTTCTTGGGCCGCTCCCTCGGCATATGGAGGTTCCCAGGCTAGGGGTTGAATCGGAGCTGCAGCCACCGGCCTACACCAGAGCCACAGCAACGCGGGATCCGAGCCGCGTCTGCAACCTACACCACAGCTCACGGCAACGCCGGATCGTTAACCCACTGAGCAAGGGCAGGGACCGAACCCGCAACCTCATGGTTCCTAGTCGGATTCGTTAACCACTGCGCCACGACGGGAACTCCTGTCGGATCTTTTTAAAACTCTTTGTGCCTATCTTTGCCTTCTAATTGTAGACTTCAGTGCATTTACATTTAAAGTAGTTACTGGTAAAGAAGAACTTACTGCTGCCATTTTGGTATTTGCTTTCTGCATATCATATTTTTTAGTTGTTCAGCCCCTCCATTATTGCCTTCTTTTGTATATAGTTGATTTTTTAGTACCATTTTGATCCCCATTCTCTTGTCCTTTGCCATATATATTTCCAAACCAAAATACAATAATACGGGTTTTTTAAATTTACCTATATAGTTATATTTTCTATTTTGGTTTTTTAAAAATTTATTTCTTCTCTGGCTTTGAGTTACAGTCTATTGACTTTTCATTTCAACATGAAGGATTCCCTTTAGCATTTCTTGTAGAGCAGAAGTCCTATTGATGGACTCCCTCAGTTTTTTTTTTTTTTATCTCAGAATGTATTTAATTCTCCTTCTTTTTTTTTTTTTTGTCTTTTGTCTTTTTAGGGCCACACCCGTGGTATATGGAGGTTCCCAGGCTAGGGGTCCAGTTGGAGCTATTGCAGCTGGCCTACACCAGAGCCACAGCAACGCCAGATCCGAGCCATGTCTGTGACCTACACCACAGCTCACGGCAATGCCAGATCCTTAATCCACTGAGCGAGGCCAGGGATTGAACCCACAACCTCATGGTTTCTAGTGAGGTTCGTTTCCACTGTGCCATGACGGGAACTCCTCCTACAATTTTTGATGTTAGGGTAGGAGCAACAATCATCAGATTTGCTGATGGATTGAATGTGAAGGGTAAGATAGAGAAATCAAGAATAAATCTTAAAATTTTGGCTTTTGAGCACCTGAGATGATGATGTCATTAACTGACATGAGGAAGACTGGGGAGATGTAGCTTTGGGTGGGGGATATATGAAGAGCCTTTGTTAAATTTGAAATGCCTGTAGAACACCCCAATGTAAATATCAAGCAGACAGCCAGAATTCAAGTTTGAGACATGTATTTCTATATTTAGATCACATATATTTAACTACATATGGATTATTACATGTAACTATTTACATATAGAGAATTTATGAGATGAGATTGCTTGAGTTTGCTTAGGAAGTGGATAGATAACAGAGGAGGGAGTTTGGGCCAACACCCAAAGTCCAACTCTGAAAGATCTAACAGAGAAGGAGTTAAGTATGGACACTGAGAAGGAGCTGCCAGTGAGATAGAAGGAAACCATGAGAGAAACAGGTCCAAGGAGGAGAGGGTCATGCACTATGTCAATTTCTTGACAAGAGGAGCCTCAGTGAAGGCTTGGGACAAGAGTTCAGTTGGTGATGGCTGAAGAAAAAACACGAAGTTAGGAAGTAGAGATTGGAACTATAAATAAATATTATGAAAAAGTTGACTGAAATGAAAGCAGAGAGATGTGGTAGTTCCACAGCGGTGTTTCTCAACCTTGGCGCTATTGACATTTTTGGGCTGATGACTATTTGTTGGGGAGAGATATCCCTTGTATTGTGCAAAATTTAGCAGCATCCCTGGCCCTGGCCTCTAACCACCAGATTCCAGTAGAAATGCCCTCCTCCTGTTGTGTCATCCAAAAACATCTTCAAACAGTGAATGTCTCCTGGTGGGGCAGTATTTCCCCCATTTGAGAAATACTTGATCTTAGGAGAAATGCTTGACCTTAAGATCTTGGAACTGGTGATGACAAGAGCAAGGAAATGATCATTAGAGTTGGGTGGCAGAGCGAGATAGAGAACAGATCATTGAAAGTGGGAAATTCAAGGAACTGAGGCCAAGCAGTGATCAGAAGATGAAAATCATTTTTAAAAAGAATAGCAGTGATATAGTCTAGTGGCATGGACTTTAAAAAGCTAAATTTTTAAAGGAGAAGAGAGGAAAAATACAAACTATTAACTGATGGAACCCACTCACATACAAATTTTTTTTTTCTTTTTTCTTTTTTTGTCTTTTCTAGGGCCGCACCCGCAGCATATGAAGGTTCCCAGGCTAGGGGTCCAAACGGACCTGTAGCCACCAGCCTACACCAGAGCCACAGCAATGTGGGATCCGAGCCACGTCTGCAACCTATACCACAGCTCACGGCAATGCTGGATCCTTAACCCACTGAGTGAGGCCAGGGATCAAACCCGCAACCTCATGGTTCCTAGTCGGGTTCGTTAACCATTGTGCCATGACGGGAACTCCCAAATTTATTTTAGAGACATGATAGTTTCACTGTTAGCAATCTGGGAGAACAACTTCATGAAAATATTCCTAATTTCTTTTTTTTTTTTCTTTTTAGGACTGCACCCACGACATCTGGAAGTTCTCAGGGCCAGGCTAGGGGTAGAATCTGAGGTACAGCTTCCTGCCTATACCACAGCCACAGCAACACAGGATCCAAGCCACATCTGCAATTTACACCACAGTTCACGGCAATGCCAGGTCCCTAACCCACTGAGTGAGGCCAGGGATTGAACCCTCATCCTCATGGATACTGGTTGGATTCATTCCGCTACACCACAATGGGAACTCCAAAATATTCCTAATTTCATGTAGGCAATTTGAAATGAAGTACAAAATGTCTAGATGTTTAAATATCATATTTAACATTCAATATTTTTGCTTTTTCACTAGCTACAACCAGATACTGTTGTGTCTGGCTGCATTAAACTACAATCCTTTATCTATAGTGTCAAGGAGCAGGGCTGAGTAAGGGTACAAATGCATATGGAATGGTACATTGGTGATGGCAAAACCCATCTAATCATTGCCATAAAAGTAAATCTGCTATGGCACTCAAATGTATCTTATAATCCATCTGTTTAGTAATTATCCTCTCCGCCAGACCACCGCCGCGCCGCCATCATGGACACAGCTGTGTGCAGCCCATCAAGCTCGCCAGGGTTACCAAGGTTCTGGGCAGGACAGGTTCGCAGGGACAGTGCACGCAGGTGCGGGTAGAATTCATGGACGATACGAGTCGTTCCATCATCCGAAACATGAAAGGCCCTGTTCGTGAGGGTGATGTGCTCACCCTTTTGGAGTCAGAGCGAGAGGCTCGGAGGCTGCGCTCAAGTTGTGGCTGGGTCCTGGATATCTGGATCGACCATTTGACCCATCATGATCTGCCCTTAATAAAGTGTTTATATTGTATGTAAAAAAAAAAAGTAATTATCTTGCCTTATAGTGATAAGATTGTGCCCATGAAGTAAGTTTTTTATATATCTACATTTTTAAAAAGAAGGTAGAATTAAATCTGTGTTCTAAGTGTTTTCTAAGAAAATCAGTCAGCTTCAAATAATCTATATTCTGTATGCAGAATCATATTATATGAATATCAAAATGTACTTTTTTTAAGACTCAAGGACAAAAGAAAGTTGCTAGCATGATGGAAAGTAAAAATGTTCATAAAGGAATATTTCAGATTGAGTGGGAACATAAGAAAATGGAGATGGAAATGGAAGATCTAAATCAGAAGGCTTGGGATATTCAGATGCTGTTTTTTTCAAGAGATCGTCAAAAGGTAAGTTCTCCCTGTCGCCCAACTATATAATTTTAATTTCATTCTTTGACGTATTCATTATTCAACTGGTATTTAATAAGAAGCCTCTACCATGTCAAGCATATTCTAAACCAGTAGTATTTCGTAATGTGACTATGAATTTTGTGCTTTTCTTCCAGTAGTTTACATTTGTTACCTCTGCTTCCTTGTGCCCCTCAGTAGTGTAGTTCTATCTTGCAGTTCACCAAGGATTTTTCTGAATGTCAAATCTAGAGAGCTCTATCCCAGTCTTCACCATCCTCTGTGGCATTTGACCACCTTCCTTCTTAATTTCCCATTTTTTTGGTTTTAATCACCCCTGTTTTCTCTTGGTTTTCTTCCAACGTGTCAAACCACTCTGCCTTTTTTCCTGATTTCTTTTTTGTTTCTAAGTCTTAAATATAGCTATTCCTTATGATTCTGCCCTCAGCTCTGTGTTTCTTTCTATGCCCTCTCCTTTGATGATCTTTCTAATAACTTCTATGCCCACTGCTAAAAGATCCACCCAAGCTCTCTGAATTCCAATTCAATTCCAATTCCAATCCAAGCTGTCTGACCTAACCTCTCTCAAGCTCTATTTCTATATTTCCTACCTCCCAACATCTCTTCTTGTTTTGTTTATTTCTGTTCTTTCGGCCACTCACTCAGAGTTAAAGTTGTTGTCCTCTTTGATTCCTTTCTTTCCCTTGTCTCCTAAGCCTTGCATAGTTTATCCATTTATTCTCATTCTCTCTGTCCACTGCCTTTCCCCTGCTTCAATCCTTCCTTTTTAATGGCTTAGAGTATTTCATAATAATCTCCTAACTGGTCTCTTGACCTTGGGTCTTTCACTAATCTATACTGTTATGTCAGATTACCATTCTTATTCAACTCTAGTAACACTACTACTCTGCTCAGACTTTTGAAACTGCCTCTTCTTACCTGGCAATTGAATTCTGCAATCTTTAGGTGGCATTCAGTGTCCTTCAACCTGTGTTTTCAAACTCATTCCCATTGTTCCATTGTTCCTCTTAAACATCAGTATTCTTTTTTTTTTCTTTTGTCTTTTTTTTTGCTATCTCTTTGGGCCACTCCCGCGGCATATGGAGGTTCCCAGGCTAGGGGTTGAATCGGAGCTGTAGCCACCGGCCTACGCCAGAGCCACAGCAACGCGGGATCCGAGCCGCGTCTGCAACCTACACCACAGCTCACGGCAACGCCGGATCGTTAACCCACTGAGCAAGGGCAGGGACCGAACCCGCAACCTCATGGTTCCTAGTCGGATTCGTTAACCACTGCGCCACGATGGGAACTCCAAACATCAGTATTCTTAAACCAAACCGATTTCATTTTCTAGGATTCTACCTCTGTGCCTTTGCTAACACTGGTTCTTCTACTGGAATATCTTTCCTTGTTGGTTTTCTTTTTCCTTTTTTTTTCTTCCCATTCCAAATTTATTTTTCAAGCTATAGTTTAAATGCCATCTCATCCACAAAGGGTTTTGATTTCCCCAGTTCAGAGAAATCATAACCCATCTCAAACCACCTTTTATTTTGCATGTCACTTTACATATCTCTTGGCAACTAATCATACTACATGTTCTCTTTTTCTTTTTTTTTAGTCTTTTTCTAGGACTGCACCCACTGCATATGGAGGTTCCCAGATTAGGGGTCCAGTTGGAGCTGTAGCTGCCAGCCTACTCCAGATACACAGCAATGCCAGATCTGAGCCGTGTCTGAGACCTACACCACAGCTCATAGCAATGCTGGATCCTTAACCCACTGAGTGAGGCCAGGGATCGAACCCGCAACCTCATGGTTCCTAGTCAGACTCGTTTCCTCTGTGCCACGGCGGGAACTCCTGTTCTCTTTTTCTTGAGGGCTAGGTCATATTATCTATCTTTGCTATCTCCTTCAGTGTCTTTAACTGGGACACTGTTAATATGGAACTCATATGAGACACTCTCAAATGAGACACAATAAATATTTGGTGAGTTGAATAAATGAATGAATAAATGAAAGAGAAAATAAACTCTAGGCATTTGTAATTGTACTATATAGGTAAGTGTATCAATAGCTAAATGTAGGTAAATATTATGGCACAAAACTCAGATCAATCCTAACTTGGATAGATTGTTTTTTATGAGAAACAGTAACTTTGAAAACTAAGAAAATCTTTATAAAATTATCTATTGAAATAAACAGAGAAAAATATCCTTTCATATACTGTGGGTTTTTTTTTTTTCTTTCAAAGTTCCTAAATGAACCAAACTATGAGAATCTGATTGCCATTCAAATTGGAATAATGGAGCAAACCATTGCTGTTTTAGATAAGGTAGGTATCAAAGATATTGATCATTATAATTCCAATAGCTGTGAATGATTTGAACAAAGTAATAGTTTTCAAATCATGAATTCAGATAGAACCTACCAGAATCTTGGCCTTTCATGCTGGTATTCAGGTTGTAATTAGAGGTCCCTAAATCATTGCAACCATGACCACTGTGGTAGCCTGAAGAACCTCTTTAAACATTTGAATCAGTTCCTTGGGAGATATCTGAGTATACGAATTTCCTGTTTCACTTTAGTTTGAACTTATGTAGTAGAAGTGTTAATAGTCTGTCGTTGGCATTGTGAAGACTTTGCTTTACCTTAACTGCCTAGCAATGCTCAGTTTTTTGCGTGTAGCATATATAAAGTAGAAACCAAGTAATCTCAAGGCTATGTGTTTTTTAATCTCTCATTTTTAAGAATAAGAAAAATCTCTTCTAAAATGTGTGTTAACATACCATTCTATCTTTCAACAACTAATTTAAGTGCCTACTATGTGCAGGCATTATGCTAGACACTAGGGATATGGTGGGTAAGATATCTTTATGATGACAATGTATTTAAATTTTAAGAATAATGTCTTTATTTTTTTTCAAAATTATTTTTGTGGGGTATTATGGGAACAAAAATTTCAGACCCACAAAAAGAATGTGGAAAACTGCAAAAAACTACTTAAAAAACTGGGAAGGTGCAGCAGTCAAAAAGATGTAGCAAATTATACTCTAAGCTGCAGCTTACGAGAAGAGTTGGTGGCTGTCTCGGAGAGAAAAGACATCTGTAATGCAGTGGGTAAGTTATTGTTTTGTTTTGTCTTTTCTTTAATCAATAGTCAGTTTCTTTAAAAGTAATCAGGATTCCTAAAATCTGTACAGTGGTTATAAAGCTACCAGTATTTGTTCAATATATTTAATTGATTCTGGGTGTTGTTCCTGTATAAAAGTATAGATAGAAATCCAGCTAATTCTGGAGTTCCCGTTGTGGCTCAGTGGTTAATGAATCCGACTAGGAACCATGAGGTTGTGGGTTTGATCCCCGGCCTCCCTCAGTGGGTTAAGGATCCAGTGTTGCCATGAGCTGTGGTATAGGTCGCAGACATAGCTCAGATCTGGCGCTGCTGTGGCCATAGTGTAGGCTGGCAGCTAAAGCTCTGATTAGACCCCTAGCCTGGGAACGTCCATGTAGCTCAGATCTGGCATTGCTGTGGCTGTGGCGTAGGCTGGCGGCTACAGCTCTGATTAGACCCCTAGCGGGTATAGCCCCTAGAAAAGACAAAAAGACACACACACAAATTCCAACTAATTCCTTCTTCATTTTTGGGATAGGGTCTAAACTGACTTGTGAAAAGATTGCAAAAGAACGATATGAAAACATGATGCAACAACAAAAGTTAACAAAAATTTCAAAAGAACAAGCAGAGCAGATTTCAATACTACAGGCTGAAGTTGAAAGATTAAGGATGAAAACATTTCCTGCTCTTGTTCAAATGTAAAAATACTCGTGGGAAACATAAGACCAAATCATTCATTCATTTTAAAAATAATTTCATTTGGTTGAAATGATTTCTCTTTCATCTCGGAAAATTTAAGTAGAGTCTCCTCTTAGTTGCATATTTTTAATAGCAAATTATTTCATTTTAGCCTTAATCATTATAAAAATGTTTGTCCTGAATGAATAAATATCTCAAATATCATGGATTGTTTTTATTTAAGAATGAACAAGATTTTAACCCAGAATGTATTCAAGATCTATTTTAATTCTTAATTTGTTCAAAAATTATTTTCACAATAGTAGTATATCAAGTCTTAAAGTCAAAAAAATCATTCTTAGTCACTACTGATATTTCTAATCTTATAAAATTACCATTGAGATTATGAATGATTTTTATCTTTTATAATTCTCTATATTTCCCATTTTATTCAATAAGCATTTCTCTATGACCAGAAAAAAACAGAATGTTTATTATTCCCTGTCCTACCAATGGAAACAAGATGTTCACTTTTATCAAGCCCTAAATCATTTGTAAATTATATTTTCTTTTAGATAAACATAACAATCTTAATATTTCATATTTATTGCAACAGAACTTAATTTTGTACCCTACCCAATCGGGTTTAGTGAACAGAAAAAAAGCACTTTCTCATTTTGTGATATTGGGGTTTACAATAAGACATATATATTTGGTCTTTGACACTATTACTGGCCCAGAGATCCTAAAACCCTTGGAATTTCCTAAGTAATGAGAGGGGTATAGGTGTCTTGTTATGTTAATGCGGTGACTTTTGGACTGCACATAAGAATACGGGGGCTGGTTGCCAGGAGAACCAACCCTGTGATTAGAGTTTTAACTTTCTGTCCAAATACTGCCCCATACATACCTCACCTCCAGGAACAATAAAGGACCTGGAAGTTGAATTGATCACCAATGTCCAAAGATTTAATCAATCATGCCTACATAATGAAGCCCCCATAAAAACCCACAAGGATGGGGTTTGGAGTGTGCCCAAAGAGAACAAGCAAGCTCTGAGCCTTTCGCCATAACTTGCACTATGCAGCTCTTATATCTGGAGGTTCCTGAGTCAGATTCTTTTAATAATAAACTGGTAATATAGTAAATGAAATGTTTCTCTGAGTTCTGTGAACTACTCTGGCAAATTAATTGAACCCACGGAAGGAAGGGGGCAGTTGTGGGAACCTCTGATTTACTGCCATTCAGTCAAAAGCATAGGAAACAACCTGGGTTTTAGTCAGCATCTGAAGTGGAGGGCAGTCTTATGGGACTGAGTCCTTAGCTTGTGGAATCTGATGCATCACCAGATAGAAGGGTCCGAGTCGAGTTGAATTTTAGGACATCTAGTATTTGAGAATTGCTTGGTGTGGGGAAACAACACACACACACCCAGGAATTTGGTAATCAGAATCTTTACATTTTCATGAAATAGTTTATCACTTTATTTATATAGATGACGATAATTAAGTAATGAGAAAATTAGTCAGAAAACTGCTTTGACTTTCCATAGCCTATGGGCTTCTGTACCCCTGGGATCACTGACCACAATCTCCAACTGATATCAATGTCTCGTTCTGCATTTCGTGAGTTAAATGTTGTTTAGTTTGCAACACCATATCCCTTGTACACTGTAGTGTAGAAAACAAAAGAGCAATTATAAAACATTCTGTTTAGAAAAAAAATTTTAGAAGACTTAAAATCTTCTATTTAGAAATTGCCAGTGCCATAAATGATCACCTGTGCAGTGATGGGTGGTGGATGGGATTGAAAGCAAAATAATAGAACATCATTTTGACAACACCCCTCCTTATACTGGAATGATTCCTGACATAATCAGCTTGGCTGCTTAAGCAGCAAAACATCCATTGATAACACAGGTGCTTTCAAAAGTATCGCTAAGGGAGTTCCCGTCATGGCGCAGTGGTTAATGAATCCGACTAGGAGGTTGCGGGTTCGGTCCCTGCCCTTGCTCAGTGGGTGAACAATCCGGCGTTGCTGTGAGCTGTGGTGTAGGTTGCAGACTCGGCTCGGATCCCGCGTTGCTGTGGCTCTGGCGTAGGCCGGTGGCTACAGCTCTGATTAGACCCCTAGCCTGGGAACCTCCATATGCCGCAGGAGCGGCCCAAGAAATAGCAAAAAGACAAAAAAAAAAAAAACCAAAAGTATCGCTAAGATGGGGATTGTGGGAGGTTGGTGGGAAATGTGTGAGGGGTGCAAATACTTTGTACTTAAGATAGAATGTCAGAAGTTCTCTCTCCTGCTGGCTTGAGTCAACCATTTGCTACAAGTCAATGCCACAAATTTCACTGGACAGTGCTTGTGGATTCCCAGATCTTAACAAACCAAATAGTGGTTTCTATTTCTTAGTGTCCAGCCTGGGTGATTCTGGCAATGCTCCTTGTTTTGAGGCATAGAATGGAGGTTAGCAGGAGCCTCTTGCCCCCACCCCCTACCCTCAAGCTGGATTCTAGTAGCAGCGCTTTCAACAAGAGCCTTCCCTTGGTCTGGGGATGTTGGTTGGTGATTTGGAGGGGAACATTGGTCATGCAACCCAATCCTTCCTTGATAAGTCCATGGAACTGATTACTCTCAGCTTCTTCTGAACTAAGAACAATTATATTCATATTTTTATAGCCCTTTAAAATATTATCTGTATTATCAAGCAGTAATCAATTGGGTCAAACATAAGATTGTTTTGAGGATAGGACTTAAGAGTATGGGTTCTGTTGACAGGTTGCTTGGGTTCAAATTCTGGCTCTGCCCACTTAAGTTTAAAAATAACCTCTTAGGAGTGACCATTGTGGCTCAGTACCTTAAGAACCCAACTAGTACCTATGAGGATACGGGTTCAATCCCTGGCCTTGCTCAGTGGGTTAAAGGATCCAGTGTTGCCACAAGCTGTGGTGTAGGTCACAAATGAGGCATGGATCTGGTGTTGCTGTGGCATAGGCCAGTGGCTATGGCTCCAACTTGCCCCCTAGCCTGGGAATCTCTATATGCTACAGGCACAGCCCTAAAAAGACAAAAACAAAAGGAAAAACAAACCAAAAAAAAAAAACCACTTAGTTTTCAAATAGTTAATCATAAATGTCATTATCTTTAAAATTGGGATAGTTATAATACTCAAATTAGTTAACATTTTTAAGACTGGCACAAAGCAAGTGCTGTGTTGTTAGCTTTTATTTTTATGAATAAAAATACCGCATTCAATATTTCTTAGTAAATATATCCTATTAAATGGGGGTGAAATTCAACAGAAATTATTAAAAAGGGATTGCCTTATGGGTATCTAGGCCCCAAACTCTTCCGTAAGCCCCATCCATAATCCATGACCTACCTCCTCTTGTACAAGTGCCCACTGAGCTGTTGGAGCACTCAGCACTCAGCCAATGCCTTGGAATACCCTCAACTTTTCCCCAGCTCTCCCAGAACCAGAGTCCCACTGATGCTGTAGTTTCCCCAAGTGGACATGTAAGGATGACCCAGGGGATGTGCTGTCAGCAGCAGGCAGCTGAGTCAAATGCCAGCAGCATCACAAGGGAGACCACTTTTGCTGCCACATTTAGGGCCTCCAGCTAAGCAGCAAGAAGCAATGGAGGCTGGTCACCACAGCTCTTCATGGATACCCACCCAGGAATTCCAGAGCCAGGTAAGTCCTCTGTGAGACTGGGCCAGTCCTCTTGGGTTCACAGAAGTCAATGACAATGGCAGTGTCTAGAAAGCAAGAATTTGGTGGGGGTGGGGAGGGTGGGCAGGGGGGTAGTTATTGGCAAGGACTCTATTAGACTGGATGCAAGAGAAGGGTCCTGATATGGCAACATTAATAGTTTGATGGATCATGGAGGACTGGGCTGAAAGTAAGGAACAGTTAGAGGGTAGGTTGGGGGGGAAGGTTAGGGTAGTGGCTATTTATCACATAGTAGGGAAATACTCTTTTTTTATTTAAAAGATTGGGGGGGGGATTTTTTTAAAAACTAAGTAAAACTGTCTCAGCCCTTAAAAGGACCCAAGAACAGAAATCCAGAAAGCTCTCAGGAAGACTGGAAACTGGAACCAGAAAGCCACAGATCCACAAAGTTCTCTTTCCTTCACCTCTGCCTTTCTCTATAGGGGCACACACTACCCTTCTTAATCACATAAGCTTTTCTGCTTCCAAATTTACACACAGCAGCTCCAGCCAAAAAAAGAAATGAGCTTTCTTTCCTGAGCTCAATTCCAAATTTTCAGGGACTGGGCCAGCTTAGGTCATAAATCTGTCCATAGCCAGGATGGCAGCCAGAACCTCAACCCAGTGAAGGTGGGTTTCTGGCTGAGGAGTCACTGTTAATGGAGTAGATAATCTAAGTTTAACTTATTTCATAGGTAAAACTAGAAAGGTAGGAGTTCCCATTGTAGCACAGTGGGAATGAATCCAACTAGGAGCCATGAGGTTGCAGGTTCAATTCCTGGCCTCGCTCAGTAGGTTAAGGATCTGGTGTTGCCATGAGCTATGGTGTAGGTCACAGATGTGGCACAGATCCTGGGTTGCTATGGCTGCGGCAAAGGCCGGCAGCTCCAATTTGAACCCCAGCCTGGAACCCTCCACATGCCGTGGGTGTGGCCCTAAAAAGTAAAAAAAAAAAAAAAAAAACCTAGAAAGGTAGATAAATGTAAAAGGCCTTGTATACCAAGATGCCTCAAAGTGGGAGATGAAGATATGAGGTTTTATAAGAAATAGATGATCATTTCACTAAATAAGATGAGGGATACAAGTAACAAATTTGAAGAGATAGAAACTAATATAATTTTGAACATATGGGTTTATCTGCTAGGCTGTCCAGATGGAAATATGTGGTAAATGAATGGAAACAAGATCATAAACTAAGAAGAAGCAGGCATTTTTAGACAAGTTTAGGTTTAGACATTTGCAAGATGTTATTTTAACATTAAAAATAAAACTTTTTATCACAATAAATAAAACAATGTATTAAAACTCACTTCCACAATTCTCCAAATTTTATGATTTAATTTTTTTTCACATTTCCTTAACTGTCAAGTTTTCTTTGGCAAATTTATTCAAAATACTAAATTTTCATTTTAGAACCTAGTTTATATTTATATAACAGAGGCCCTAAATTGATCCAGGCTCACAGGATACCTTTCTCTAGGCCCTAATGGTTTATATCTTCCCTTTAAAATGTATAAGTATTTTTTAGTTAGGTTCACAAAGATGTTCTGGAGAAAAAATTATGAATTAAACATCTATAAATTCTTCTTCATTTCTGCTATAGTGTAGCAGTTTATCATCTAACCCATAGTGGTCTATCAGCTGAGTAAGGCTTAGTTTCTTGTTCTCTTCTGACATAGCTGACTGCAACTCATAAAGCAACAGCTGGCTACAGCTTCTCCACTTCTTTATTAACAACTGTAACTGAGACAGGTCATTCTGAAACAGGAAAAAAAAAATGTATGTCAATAACTTGAAAGCCATCCTATTTTAACTTACTTAATGGAAATTGTTAAATCAGTTAATGAGTAATAGGTTTAAAGGGTAACACACTTGGATATGAATGGGACTTCTACCCAGGAAAATAATATGATTTTAAGTAAAACGGTTACACTGTCACTCAAGTTGAGTTCTATGGCTTTTTTGTTGGGTTTAAGCTCTGGGCTGTCCTCACCCTCGAGAAAAATGAAATCATTAAGTAGGGCAAAATTATGTAGAAATATGGGTTTAAAAAAATCTACGTTTTCTATTACAGCTGCACTTTTAAAAAATAATACTCAAATTAATTTTTCAACATCACTACCTCATAAAATTCAAGCAGTTATATATTTTTTAAAAATCCTCAAAATTCAAGACAGCAAATAAGATATAGTATTCCATCACCTATTCTACATTGTTGAGGAAGAAGGAACAATTTCAATATACATGAATGATCCAGGTAAATAAGGGTCATCTTCTTCCAAGTGCTCAAGTTCTGTTTACTTAAGCTATCTGAGTTGAAATCTAAAATCTAATATATATTTATTTTCTTGAATACTTGGAACATTTTAATAATTTGGAATAACGCAAGATCACTACTAAAAATACTTTTTATTATATTCTGTGGCCCATTTTTAGATTTTTAACTCATTCCCTGTCAGCTGTCACTTCTGTTCTCATTGCAACCTGCAGCTAACATCTGAAACCTCTAATACTGTTGTGAGCTGGAAACTAGAGAGAAAAGCTTCCACTGCATACTAAATGAGGGCTGGAACTTTCCAAAAGTTGTACCTGCTATTTAGAGGCCTCTTCTACTCTAAATCTATGACTTATATTTCAGTTAAAGTTGTTGGAAGCCAGGTTTCTTAGCTTCTTATTATGCTAAAATAAACTTTATGAAGTGCTTTCCTACCATTTATCAAAAAATCAAAAAATAATTAGACAATGGTTCTGAAATTCTCACCTTTGATCTATACATTTTGACTAGTTTTAGCCTTCGAAGAAGGTCTTCTTTCTCCTGAATCTGCTTCACCAATTTTGCTTTTTCTTTGTTTAATCCTTGTTTGGGAAGATTCTCGTTCATAAAATCATCTTGGAGATCTCTGCATGATTCAGTATCAAATGAATTAGATTCACATGCACTGATATTCTTGAAGGTATTTTTCGAATATGGACTTTCTTCAAATTCACTGTCTATGTGTTTAAAATTTTCTTGAAATTCCAAACAGTTTTTTTCTTCTGCTGAAGGTGCTGGTTTCTCTGAAAAAGTCTGATCATTTTCTTCACTCTCAACTTTAAGTCGTTTTACCACACTATAACAGGAATTAAATGAAGATCTAGTTTTCCTTAACCTTTCTCTAAGGGTTGCACTCATAGGCTGAAAAAGACATCAAACATTGATACTATTAATCAAGAAAAACCTCCGTTGTTTTTTTTTTTTAAAGGCCACAACCACCACCTGTATAAGTTCCCATGCCAGGGATCAAGCCTATGCCACAGCAGCAATCCGAGCTGCTGTAGTGACAACACTGGATCTTTAACCTGCTGTGCCAGAAGGGAACTCCAAGAAAAAATTCTTGACATAAATAAATCCACTAAAAATCAAGACTTTACATTTCTATAGCAGAACCACTAGATGGCTTTCTGTCTCCATATATCTAAAGTAACCATCACGACGCAATGTCCAATTTCTGGAAGCTCCACTAAATCTTATTTTTTTATTTTAGCAAAGTCAGCCCCCTTCTAAAACAGTGTGGAGACACTTATCCCAGTAATCACAAACATTTATTCAGTAACTAGCCCACGCATGACACTATTCTAGGTGCTTCAGACTTACAAATTAAGGAAAAGACCTAGATTTTTCTACCAAAGACCTTTATGACCTCACAGATTCAAACTTCCTGTTTAGAATATTGTAATAACCTGAACTGAAACTAAATGAAAATTATTGATTCATGATGAAAACTTGGGCGGGAGCAGGAAGGAGGGTGTCCAATACATTACCTTAGGGGAATGACTTAAAAATTTTTGCTAAGAAAATTTTTACTTATTAGTCTACACATTGTTAACAATCTTCAATAGACTTAAAACCACCCGTGACACAATACTTAGAAATATAAAATTAGAAAGTATTAGATTTTCATACTTGTTTTCTTGAACTACTTGTAGGGGGAGATGGTGGATTGGCACCGGCTTGTGGAGTGCTAGGTAAAATCACAGCTGAGTCTGGACTTCCCATCTTGAAATCTTGGTTTACTTCTAAAAAAGCAATAATGGAAATCAAATGAACCCATACCTCTACATTCCTCAATTTTTATCAAGTAATTTTTTTTTACTGTTGTGTGTAACATCCACAAGTAAGCCCACAACTTCCCTTTTCATTTAGTTGTGATTCATTCTTGATCTTTCTGCAGTTTTCCATTTACCTTCCTAAACCAGATAGTGTTGGTCCATATGGTGACTACTAGTTTTTTCAGGCAAGTTAACCCGCTAGCTTCTTATAGAAACAACTCTCCACTTGTTCTTATTAAGTCCTCAAAATCTTCCACGTGGAGGGTAGGGAGAATAACAACTTTGTACAGTCAGGAATTCTTTAATTTCATTACGCCAGCTTCACAATGAAAGGGAATATAACTGAAGTCTTGACTCAAAAACACACAATCAGACCAGTCACACTACCCTAATCATCAAAGTTGTGTGACTAGAACCAATGACCGACGCTCCAGGCCTAAGGAACAAGGAGCATAAGCACAGATTAATTCACTCTGTCTGCATTGTTTTCCATTAATGGCGAAGAGATACTGAAAGGGAGAGTCTACAGAAGTTTGTTTCTTAAACAAAGGCCATCAACTTCACCAGGCAAACTACGAGAGGGAGGCGTCCTCCCTCCCCGCCCGCCAATGCAGCAAACCCACTCGAGCCTCGAGCCCCCAGGCCTGAGGTGGAGCTGAGAGGTTCCCACGCCGCGCAGAGGAAGCGCAGCTCAATTCCCCAGTCAACTCCTAAACAGAGACCCACTCGGCGCCCTGGACCCTACCTCCCGCCGCCATCCCCACGCTGCGAGGCAAGCGGGCGCGGCCGCAGCCCGGGCCAAAGCGTCTCGGAGGCGGGACCGCGCGGGAGGCCGAAGAGACGCGCGATTGGCCAGGCCGACCGACGCGCGCAATTTGGCTTTGCCTCGCGTTCCGGAGTGTCGCGACTGCGCGCGCGCGGCCCCGAGCCTCCGCTTGGTGGCGGGGCGAGGCGGGGCCAAGCGGGGGGAGGGCCGGGGGGGCGGCAGAGATACATGATTGGCCGAGTTGACTGACGCTCGCGGCTCTGCTCCGCCCAGCGCCCGGGAGGCTGGGGACTGTGCGCGCGCGCGGCCGTGAGCCTCCGCCGGCGTCAGGCGCGCGCCGGACTGAGCTTTTAAACGGCAGACTGTTCTCGAGAAGGGGGCGATTTCTCTGCGCGGCTTCTCCTCCCTACTGTTTCCTTGCACTGCCTTCCTTTCCTGCTTCCTGGGTTTTGTGTGTTTGAGAAGGACGCCTAAGAATGCTTGCCCTCATCTGGCCTGCGTCTGTCTCGTCTCCGCGCTCTCCACAGCAAAGGCCTTTCTTCACGCTGCACGGGACCCAGAGACGCGGGGCCGGCTGTGTTAAATTTACAGCTTGTAAACTCCGAAGGCAGAGACCACAAAAGAGCAGCGCTGGCTTAAATGGCCTTTTGAGAGTCAAACAGGTTAGAAATCTGAGAGCGGATGCAGTTGAGGTAATTTTTAGCCTTTGCTGCCGCAAACTCGGCGGCGCGTCCGTGAGTTCTCTGCTGAATCTACCACAACATTTAGATTCTTTAGCTTGGCTTCAAATTGTTAAGTCAAATCTGAGAGAGAGAAAAAAAAAAAAAATGTAGTCCAAGGAAAATTTGTCGTGGTGCAACACAGGAAGCACAGCAATCGCTGAATAAGATTGTATTGGTCCAGAAGTTTGCCCTCGCTGAATGGGCAGCAGTATCCTTAATCTAAAATGATCCTTTCCTGTGTGCTGCTGTTCTGCTGCTGCGCAACAACAAAGTTAATTAAATTGGGTGGAGCACTAGGTTTAGGAAAAGACAGTTGAGTAATTTCTGAGTCACGTGGAAGTTGGAAATTTTAAGGATCCAATGTTTTGAATCCTAGCGAATGGCCAATTTAAACGTTGATACTGTGTTTCACTAAAATAATAATGGTTTAGAAGTAGCCAGTACCCGTAGGAATTTAAGGTGTCCTGAACAGTGGAATATAAATACAGATCCTGAAGAAGACATAATGCAGTGTTAGGGATGTAAATGTTGGGAGTCCAGTTGCCTAGGTTCAAATCTCAACACCATTATTTTGTGTTCTTTGTAATGTAGTGTCTCTGTGCCTCAGTTTTTTCATCCATAAAGTGGGGATAATAGTATCAACCTAGATACTGGAGAATTAAGTGAGAACTCATGACAGGGTGAACAGTAGTAGGAAACACTCATTAGTTGTTATGCTACATATGTAACTACGTTCACCATTCCCTAATTGAGTTAAAGGAATGCATAATAAAATCCTTTCACATTCACTTATTTACCCAAAAAAGGCCACGTATTATTTAAAAGATGCTCTGGTCTATAGGATCTCTCACAGTTGAAGCCACAAATAGAAAACTTGAAGCTTCCATGTGTAATTAATAATGTATTCCAATCCTTCTAATAGTATCAAAATTACATAAATTAATCTCAAGGAATTTACAAAATGAGAGAACTCATGATTTTGTGACATAGGTGTTATTCACCTCAGCAAGCCACAGGTCTCAGTCTGTACATTTATTTCTCCCTTTAACTCATCCATTGGCATCAGTTACACTGAAAAAGGCAGATTTGCCCTGACAGTAGAAGCCCAATGCACACTCTGCATATTCTTTACACCTTAGGGCATAAGGTTGGGTTGTTTTTTTAATTCCCTAAAATCAGCTGCTCCAGAAACCTTTTATCATTACAACCTAAGCTTAGAGCTGTGTTTTTGCTGGCTCCAAAAACGAAAACAACATCTTGCCTGGCAAATTTCTGACTTGCTTATTATGTGAACTGGTATATTAAATGGAATTGTTTTGGCCAGATTTTCAAAGAACTTCAGACCAAGTACTCAGAACAATCTGTATTTCACAATTGTGCATTTGTTGACCTACATTTCTGACTTCCATGTGTTGCTAGAATCGAATGATCTTCCCGTGTTTAAGTTTGCATTTACTTAACACGTTCACATACCGAAATACTCTCAATTTAGTAAGGGATCTAGAATATAGCCCTTATAGTTTTCATTGTTTGTGTAGATAGACCCTCGCAACCATTTCCTTGTCTTTAGGAGCTTGAAATCTGCTGGAGTTTGTTGTTTCTGAACCAGGACATTGTATATTTCAAATGGAACTCTTCAGGCAGGGAAGAATGCTGCCCCAGAGAGCCTGAAGGCAAGGACTCTTAATTCCACCTTAGAGAACAATTTAGGAAAGAGAATTCAATGATAATAGTAATTAATATTAACCTAAGGCAGGCTTTTTCTCTGTTTTTAAATTTCCTCAGTACCCAAGGCTACTGTTCGCCACATTGTTGTTCATCGGGGAGTGGTAAAACACTTCTTCCATTCATTCTTGTCTGTGATTATTGTTGGTGGGATGATGACATAAACCTAAAAGCCTTTATGAGGGTTTTTTCCTTTTTTAATAGCAAGAAGAGAATAGTGAATAGTCTCTGTCTCTGACTCTGTCTCTCTCCCTCTACTTCTTTTTCTAGCTCTCTTTCTCCATACAAACACATACACACACGCACACACACACAAAAGCCACAATTTAAATTCTATTGCAGTGGATTTTATTTTTTTAAATTTTTGGCTTTAACATTACTTTAAAAATCTTAACAATAATCTCTGGATGTCCTAAATTCCATTCCTTTGACTTTTCTGTATTGACAAAAATGTTCATATCATGTAGACATAGCTGGTATCCATAGTTATTTTTTTATTTATCTTTTATTTATTTATTAATTTATTTTTGGGCTGCAGTATGCAGCAGCTTGATGTGGGATTTTGGTTGCCAGACCAGGGATTGAACCCAGGCATAGTGGTGAAAGTGCTGAGTCCTAACCACTAGACCACCAGGGAATTTCCTTCATAGGTATTTTTTAAAACAATTAAACTGTAAGTACACACCGTTTTTTTTTTCTTTTTGGCTGAACCCACGGCATGTGGAGGCTCTTGGACCAGAGATCGAACCCATACCACAGCAGCAGCCCAAGGTACAGCAGTGACAACACCCAATCCCTAACTGGCTGTGCCACAAGGAAACTCCAAATACACACTTTTAAAACCAGAATTAAAATCCACTTGGGTGGAGAATTGTGTAAAATCCACATGATTTAAGTTGATTTATAAAGTCCATTGGGACAAGTTCAACTAAATTTATAAAACTCAAAAAATCTACTAAATTCTCTCAACTGGCTTTCTATATTTCTTATGACCTTGGGATATAAGTTGAAAATCACCTTCAAAAACTCTCCTTTAGGTTTCTCTTGCCATGAATTAAGTCTCATAGACTATCCATGGTGAAGAGGTGTCTTAGTTCTGTCATCTCATAAATTTCCTTTTGAGTAATTGTCAAATTCTATTTCTTTTTTCTATTACCAAAATATCTCATATGGAATTCTATAATGTGTAATTGATTTACTTGTAGAAACATTTGAAGACTTTGTTATCATAGGGCCACCTTTGAGGGTAAACTGTTTAATATCTTTTAGCCAAGTTATACAAGAAAGGATTTTATTTTCAACTTCAAAATGAAAGAGCCCTTGACTTAGTTCTTAGGCATGCCTGAGTGGTGGCCTCACTGAGTAGGATGGCTACTTCAAGCCTGCAGATATGGGGAGGATCAATATTATTTGTATGATAAAAACCCATTCACCACCAGGAAACCAGAAAATGTATCTGGTAACTAATACTGGGGGCAATATACTGAACAAGAACCTAAAGAGCTCCTTTCATTCAAAATTCCTGTTGTTTTATTCTGTTAGATGCCAGCACTTTGTCAAGTCCATTAGAGACTAGAGAAGCAAGAGTGTCTATGACTCACTGCTATTAAGTGGGGTGTGTTCTCTTAAAGAAGAGTAGAGTGATTCAGGTTAGATTAATAACAGTGAGGAAGAGGGTAGGTGTGGGTGAATGGGAGGGTTGTGGCAGAGGAGTTAGATTGTGGAAAAGTAATGAATAAAAGTATTGCTCAAGGTCACATTTCACTAACTCAGAAATGTCACCTCTGCATTCATTTGGAAGAAAAAAGTCAATAGATGTCAGCAAATCCTTAAGCAACAGAATATGTCTTATAATCATCTTTAACCACCTGAAGTTTGAGAGATAATAACTCCCAAGATAATTCCACAGTATTGAAATCTGTTTGAAGTTCTGGCAAAGAAGTCAACTCAGTTTTCTACCCTTGCCTCTCATTACTGTTTTAGTCTTGAGAATTATAAAAGGTTTCTTTTAGGTGATGCTTTTTAAATGGGGGATTGTGTCTAATTAGTACCAGGAAAATAAGGAGTTAAGAGACCCTCCTATCATGTCCTAGGACACTTGGTCTTTTGGCCTCTGCTTTTCCATTCCTTGGCAAACTTTGACGATAAGCATAGTAGTAATGTAAATTTGTGAATTAGGAATTTTCTGGCCCAGTTCAGGATCTAAGAGCTAGAATGAAACTTAGTCCCTTTCCCACCACTCCCTAAGGCAACATAAAACATCTTGGGGATTTTCATCGTGGACCTTTACGAACAGCACCAAAACCACTGAATGCAGAGCCCCTGACCTAGAGGTCTGATCCCCAGGGAGAATCTCTTGCAGAGGCATGTGTTGGTGGCAGCTTGAGCAAAGGCAGCTCTTGATCCTCTCCCTTCTACCTCCAAGGTCATGCCTACTGCCCATTACCTCCACACCACGTCTAAATTACATACTTGTCAATGATATCAACATTACCCTGGGAGTTTCCCTTCGTGGCTCAGCAGTTAACAAACTCAACTAGGATCCATGCAATGTGGGTTCAATTCTTGGCCTTGTAGATATTGCTTCCACTCAGTGGTTAAGGATCCAGCTTTGCCATGAGCTGTGGTGTAGGTCCCAGACGTGGCTCAGATCCAGTGTTGTTGTGTGTTTCTTTGGCTGTGGTGTAGGCTAGCAGCTACAGCTCCAATTTGATCCCTAGCCTGGGAACCTCCATGTGCTGTGTGTGCAGCCGTAAAATAGCAAAAACAAAACAAAACAAATTATCCATCTCTCCACCTCTGTCACACTTCTGTTTAAGTTTAATTATGATGCTGGTGACCCACTCTTGGCAAATGATACTACTATTTTTATATAGTGAAAATATATCTTTCTCACAGATAGGATCTTGGAAAAGAAGCATAGAATACAACCTACATTCACCGTGATATGATTCTTCAAGGCTTCACCCAACTATTTAGAATTTGTTAACTCAAGATTAAGACAGATAATATTTTTCCTTTAACAATGTGCATCTTTAGCTCAAACTCTTCCCAACTCTTCCCCAAATTCACCCTTATGTGCCACTCTGCTTATAATTGTAGCAGCTCTCAAGTACCTATTATCATCTCAGTTATTTTTCACTTGATATAAGTGACTAGCTCTGGATCAAAGTATCCTTTTCTTACAGCCACTTTTATTTTTTTTTTAATCAAGGGACGTTCACTTAATTTTTTGCCAGTACTCCACAGTATATGGGAATGATGGCTTACTCTATCTCCTACATTGTACTGTTTATGATCTGCCTCACACTTTTTTTTTGTCTTTTTGTTATTTCTTTGGGCCGCTCCCACGGCATATGGAGGTTCCCAGGCTAGGGGTCCAATCGGAGCTGCAGCCACCGGCCTACACCAGAGCCACAGCAACTCGGGATCCAAGCCGCGTCTGCAACCTACACCACAGCTCACGGCAACGCCGGATCATTAACCCACTGATCAAGGGCAGGGACGGAACCCGCAACCCCATGGTTCCTAGTCGGATTCGTTAACCACTGCGCCATGATGGGAACTCCTGCCTCACACTTTTTAATAACTCATGGATCTATGTATGCCCTTTAATGAATTCTGGATATTGAAAACGCAACATCATCTGTGGAAGATCTGCTGGGAGTGAAATTCACATCAAGTGCAAGGATAACACTCACCAACAAAGATGGTCCTTTCAACTTTTGAAAGCCTTTCATTTTGCATATACCATTCCTTGATATCAAAGAACACAGGTTTCAGTTTTGGACAGGCACCTAATCACGTCCACATTTGTTAAGCAAATTCCTAAGAAACTATAAATTATAAACCACCCATAGGTTTGAAAAAAAAAAAAAAAGCATTACTGCAGATTGGCATTATCTGAAATGCTTTCCTAGCCAAACTTTGGGCCACTGAAATAGGGTATTTTGAACTTGCATGTGCAAGTTTAAGATTTTTGTAAAGCTGCCAAATCTTTAATATAACAATAATTAGCATAAAACTTGTGCAATTGAGCTGTCCCTAAAGGAGTGAGTTTGAATCTTCGGCAAAATGTTTCTCTTTTTTAAAAATCAGGAGTTCCCGTAGTGGTGCAGTGGTTAACGAATCCGACTAGGAACCATGAGGTTGCGGGTTCGGTCCCTGCCCTTGCTCAGTGGGTTGACGATCCGGCGTTGCCGTGAGCTGTGGTGTAGGTTGCAGACGCGGCTCGGATCCTGCGTTGCTGTGGCTCTGGCATAGGCTGGTAGCTGCAGCTCCGATTGGACCCCTAGCCTGGGAACCTCCATATGCTGCGGGAGCAGCCCAAGAAATAGCAAAAAGACAAAAAAAAAAAAAAAACAGTTTCCCAGTACATATTGCTTCCACTCAAAACTGTTTTCCTCAGGGTTTTGAAGGTATGTAAAGCTGACTTTCTTTTATTCCAATAATAATCTACAGGGAGAACCATTTATTTTCAGCCACTAATGTTGCTGAAAAGTGGCCTTCGTACACTGGCACCAACTAAGTCTCGGAGACAGAGTTTTGGGTGGTGGAGCAGAAAGAATAGCTTTGTTGCTTTGCCGGCTAAAGGAGAACACAGCAGGCTAATGCCTAAAACTTGTGTCCTGTCTTGAGAGGGGATAGTAAGGGGTTTTATAGGTTTAGCTCAGAAGACAGAGTTATTGATTAAGGTGTTTATATTATTCTTCATTCATAGATCATTTCGAAGTCATCAAATCTGGTGTCTGTCAGTCACTCCAGTGATGGTTTCTGGTTGTCCTTGGGATTATTTTTCTTTGACGTTTTCTCTGGAAAGAAGATTGCTTACAGGGAAGGAGTGTTAGGGAGTGTTTCAGTTACAAAAGAAAACACTAGGTACAATATAAATCTAACTGGAAAGTAAACATTAGTAGTAAGTTAGTGGGCCAAGGCAGGGCACAACAAAATGGAGACTGTTTTAACTAGTTTTTAGCTGCAACAATATTTCCTGATCATTAATCCTTGAGTCAGCCTTTTGAGACTGAGGGGAGGTTTGGGAGGCTAAAGGAAAAGACTTTTACTTTAAAACACAAAGATTTAGCATCTGGTACATGGTTTCACTAGTTTTTAGGATGAATCAACCAACCATTTTTACCCACCAGTACAATCCTGTCTGTTATGAATGCTTTCTATTTTATAGTTTGAAAAAAAATCAGGCTTACTGCTCCCCTCAATCTAGAGAGAATACTTACATGCTTAGAATGGGATGACGTCCCCAAAATAAACTCTAGGAAGGGAATTCATTTCAGAAAAATAAATTCATGGATATCAAAGATGCAGTGAGCCAGTACCTGAAGTGACTTCATTTTAAGGAGTGAAAATAACATGTTATCACAGGTTTGAAAGACTACAGTAGGTAAGAATTATGTGAACTATTAAGAATACTTACCGAGGCTGAAATTGGACATTTACATACTAATTAGCAGCTCTCAAGGCAAGTCTTACACACCCAGTCACCTTTCAATCAATCAACTGCTCAGGCCAAGATTACAGGAAGCTTTCCCGGACCACTGCATTCTTAGCCTGAAGCTGTCCTCAAGAGCTCAAAATTCACTACCAAGAATTAGGCAAGAGGAGAAGAGGAGAGGGAAAGGGACAGGAGACAGACATCTTTGCTATGTGTTTCTTACCCTTAAAAAAAAAAGGTAGAACAAAACTCCTATTTTAAAACACATTTTAAAAAAAATAACTGATTACTGATTACGCCAGTACTACAAATTATTTTGCAAATTTAAGCTAGATTTTGAGGTCCAAACAGCAGATCAAACACCATGAAACCTGGGCTTATTTAATAGAGGTTAAATTCTGAGAAAATCATTTCTTAACAAGAAAGGCATGCTTCATGTTCTAAAGTTCTTTTGATATAATTGACTAAAAAGTATTATGGAAGTTCAAGATTTTATGATTAATAAAATGTAAACATGCGTTTTAGTAGCTATACATGTACTTTCTTAGGACTGATAGAGTACTGTAATAATCAGGTTAAACTTGATTATACCTTGTAAGATAAGCCACATTTTACAGTAGGTGAAGTTTTAAATGAGTAAGGCTATAAAGCCACAGACCTCACTTACCTGACTTTTCTTTGGCCTGCTAAATCTTTTCTTTGCTGATTTTTGTTGCTGTATGCAGTGAATTGGGAATGAAGTGGGCTGTGGTCACAAACTGAAGGCGAGGTTACTTGAATCTGTACTAAACATGACATAATAACGGGCTGTCAGTTTAAATTGGGGAAAATGGGGAAGCCACTTGGGATTTGTGTTTGAATGCAAGTTTTGGTGAATACAAATGACACATTAATGTTCACAACTCTTTTTCTTAGATTCACCCATTCCAGTGGAAATTATGGCTCTAACAGGGATTAGGACTGAATCAGAGAAGCTAAGTTTTTCCTAACCCTGCTACCGACAACTAATGAGCTATATGAGTGGCAGGTTCAGTTAACTTCTGTGGTCTCAGCTTTCCTCATCTATAAAGTGTAGAGAGAAAGATCTCTTCCAGCTCTGAGTTTCTCTAATTCCAGTTTTGGTACATTTCGGTATAGCTGAAATTATCAGTCCCCACCATTTACTTAGTTCATAGAGAGTTAGAATTGCAGATAAAATTCCCCATAGAAACAACTATTATGGGAGTTCCCGTCGTGGCGCAGTGGTTAACGAATCCGACTAGGAACTATGAGGTTGCGTGTTCGGTCCCTGCCCTTGCTCAGTGGGTTAACGATCTGGCGTTGCCGTGAGCTGTGGTGTAGGTTGCAGACGCGGCTCGGATCCCGCGTTGCTGTGGCTCTGGCGTAGGCCAGTGGCTACAGCTCCGATTCCACCCCTAGCCTGGGAACCTCCATATGCCGCGGGAGCGGCCCAAAGAAATACCAAAAAAAAAGACAAAAAAAAAAAGAAACAACTATTATGATGATACTATGGAAGATGTGCTAGGTGCTGAAGATGGAAAAGTAAATACATTTTTCTGAGTTTATACAAACAAATTGGACACGATATTTACCACATAGAGTCAATCAGCACAAACCCTGGGGAAAATGGTTATTATACAGAAGACTTTTTCTTCAGTGACATTTCCTTCCTCTTAGCAGTCCTTCCACATCATCTGATCTCACTCTCCCAAGGCCAGGCCTTCAGGGTAACTCCCATGACCCACCACTTGCCATTGCAGGACACATCCTAGGTACTCTGCTTACTTCTACTGTCATTTTTCTGGAATTCACGCCCTTGCCTTCATTAACATTTGATGCTCAACATAGGTGCTTAACAAATGTGTTGCATATGAATGCAAAATCGTACAGCCTCTGTGGGAGACAGCATGGTAGTTCTTCAAAATATTAAGTATAGAATTACCATACTTTGAGCTATTAGAAAAAAAAAATATATTAGTCTCCTCCACCTATCTCCACTCCTCTAGAGACAGGAGAGGAGCTGGAAATGGAGTTAATAATCGATCGTGCCTCCATGAGGAAGCTGCCATTAAAATCCCAGTTAGTAGGGGGATCAGAGAGCTTCTAGTTTTATGAACATAGCCACACACCAGGAAGGTGACACACCTTGACGTTCCAGGGACAGAAGCTTCTGTGCTAAGGACCCTCACAGACCTTGCCCTACGTATCTGTCTCTTCATCTGGCTATCCATCCATATGGTTTATCATATCCTTTAATAAGCTAGTAAACTTGATTCCCTGAGTTCTGTGAGCCACTCTAGCAAATAATCAAATACATGGGGGAAGAAGTCACGGAAAACTCCAAAGTGTAGCCAAGTGGGACAGAAGTTGTGGGTAACCTAGGAACTCCTCATAGCCTTTGGCATCTGAAGTGAGGGAACAATCTTGTGGAACTGAGCCCTTAATCTGTGGGATCTGATGCTCTCTCCAGGTAGAGAGTGTGATAGTGGTATGAGAGTAAAGGAGAGACACAGGAGGAAAGATGGGATTTTTTTTTTTTTCCAAACACATAGGATGCAACAATTCCACTTCTTGGTATAAACCCAAAAGAAATGAAAGAGGGACTTGAACATATTTGTACACCAACGTTCATAGGAACGTTATCCACAAATAACCAAAAAGTGGAAACAACCCAAATGCCCATCAGCAGATGAATAGGTAAACAAAATGTGGTATACACATGGTGTGGTATTCCATACAAGTACAATGGGATGTTACTTAACCTTACAAAGGAATGAAATTACAATATCTTCCACAACATGGATGAACCTTGAAAACATTATGCTAACTGAAATAATGCAGACAAAAAGGATAAATGTATAAATCCACTTATATAAGATACCCAGGACAGTCAAATTCATAGAGACAGAGGCAGAATAATGGTTACCAGGTGCTGGGGGCAGGGAAGGGAATAGAGAATTTTTGTTTAATGGATACAAATTTTCAGTTTGGGATGGTCAAAGTTCTGGAGATTGATGGTGATATGGTGATATCTGCACAACAAAGTGAATGTACTTAATGTTACAGAACTATACACTTAAAAATGGTTGATGGGGTAAGTTTTGTTTTATATATAATCCCCCCCCAAAAAAAAATCTTATGGAAGAATATTCTCTGGCATAACTGATCTTAATATTGAAAAGCTTCTCTGAGAAGAAAATGGTTCCTCAAATCTAATCTAAACCTTTCAGGGTATGTCTTATTATTTCTTATTGTTGCTTCTGCCACTGGATCAAGAAAGGCTACTTCCACCACAGTGGAAACAAACACCATGCTCCCTTTCTGGGTGAAGACACCAGCCTTCTTTGGACACCTGCCTTTGAATTGGGATGGGATGGGTTTTTGTTTTTTCTTCCCCTTACCCAGACCTCTTGTAAAACAGCATAATTTTCAGTCTGGTTAAAGTCAGGTCCATGGAAATCCCAGAGAACTTCAGCTTCAGGAAAATAAGCCAGGTGATGCAACAAGAAATGAATATATGTTGTGCTGCTTCAGTTCTGTTAATTGTGCTGTATACCATTAGTACGAACTCTGGAAAAAAAAAAGCTGAGATTACTCTTATTTTGTTCCAATTATTCGTTTTACTTACCTAAATATGTCTTGTCTCTCCCCTCTCCTCTTCAACATCACTGCTACTGCCCAATGTGTCTGACTTGGATGCCAGCAAGAGCCTCCTGACTCCTAGACTTGTGCCCACCCCGCTTTCCCTGTGCATCTCATCTCCCATGCCCATCTGTTCTATAAATCCTGTCAGGACAATTGTTCCAAACATCCCAGCACGTACCCTGTACATAAGCCTTCTCAAATCAAGTACTTGCAAAATTCCCACAACAGGCAAGACTTCTTATCATCTTACTCGGTGGTTCTACCTAGAAAATACAGGCACCAGTGAATGCACACACACCTACCAACATATACACACCACCATCTGCCTAATTTCTACTCCTACCTAGAATCAAGGGTCAAAATCACTACTCCTTTTCTTTCCAGTGGGCCACGTTCTTTTCCCCCACCCCTTCAGGTCTTCCAGCTAGAGTTAAATGCTTTTCCTCTTTTATAGCAACCTATAGGCATTATAATACATATTTCACCATGAGCAATTTGAGAGCATGGACATGTCTTTAATCTCTGTATCTCCAGCACCTGCACAAAAGGCTTAGCAGATTTTGGGGTGTCATTTGGGAGACAAAGTGCTAAGAGTACAGGGAAAGTGCTTAGGGAGTCCCCAAAAGGTTAGGTCAAGGAAGACTTCATGAAGGAAAAGATAGGTATTTGAGGCGTATTTTTTTTAATTGAAGTATAGTGTACAGCAAAGTGATTCAGTTACACATATTCTTTTTTATATTCTTTCCCATTATAGGTTATTACAACATATTAAATATAGTTCCCCATGTTATACAATAGGGTCTTGTTTCTTTTATATATAGTAGTTTGTATCTGCCAAAACCAAACTCCTAATTTAACCCTCTCCATTGTGTTTACCCTTTGGTAACCATAAGTTTTTGAAGTCTGAGTCTGTTTCTATCTTATAAAAGTTCATTTGCATCATACTTTAGATTCCATACAAAGGTACTATCATTTGATATTTGTCTCTCTCTCTGATTTTCTTCATTTAGCCTGATCATCTCTAGGTTTATCCTTGTTACTGAAAATGGTGTTATTTTATTATTTTTTGTGGCTAAGTAGTTTTCTATTGAATATATGTACCACATCTTCTTTATCCATTCCTCTGTCAATAGACATTTAGATTGCTTCCATGTCTTGGCTATTGTGAATAGTGCTGCTATGAACATTGAGGAGCATGTAATCTTTTTGAATTATGGCTTTCTCTGGATATATGTCCAGGAGTGGAATTGCTAGATCATAGGGCAGCTCTACTTTCAGTTTTGAGGGGAACCTCCATACTGTTTTTCAAAGCAGCTGCACCAATTTACCTTTCTACCAACAGCATAGGGAGGGTTCCCTTTTCTCCACACCCTCTCCATCATTTGTTAATTGTAGACTTTTTAATGATGGCCATTCTGCCCAGTGTGAAGTGGTACTTCATTGTAGTTTTGATTTGCATTTCTCTGACAGTTAGTAGTGTTAGACATCTTTTTATGTGCCTGTTGGCCATCTATATGTCTTCTTCAGAGAAACATCTATTTAGGTATTCTGCCCATTTTTTCTTTATTGGAGTGTTTGTTTTTTGATATTAAGTTGTGTGAGCTATTTATATATTTTGGAAATTAAGCCCTTGTCAGTTGCATCATTTAGAAATATTTTCTCCCACTCCATATATTGACTTTTGCTCTGTAAAAGTTTAAAAGTTTGATTAGGTTTCATTTGTTAATTTTTGCTTATGTATCTATTGCCTTGGGAGATTGACGTAAGAAAACATTGGTACTGTTGAATGTTTTGCCTATGTTATCTTCTACGAGTTTCATGGTGTCATGTTTTATATTTAAGTCTTTAAGCCATTTTGAATTTATTTTTGTGAATGATGTGAGGGTGAATTCTAACTTCACTTATTTACATGTAGCTGTCCAGCTTTCCCAACACTACTTGATAAAGAGACTCTTTTATCTGTTGTGTATTCTTGCCTCCTTTGCTAAAGATTAATTGACTGTAGGTGTGTTGATTTATTCCTGAGCTCTCTCTTCTGCTCCATTTGTCTGTTTTTGTACCAACACCTTATTGTTTTGTTTACTGTGGCTTTGTAGTATTGTTTAAAGTTTGGTAGGGTTATGCCTTCAGTTTTGTCCTTTTTCCTCAGGATTGCTTTAACAATTCTGGGGTTTTTATGGTTCCATATAAATTTTAGGATCATTTGTTTTAGTTCTGTGAAAATTGTCATAGATAATTTAACAGGGATTGCATTAAATCTGTAGATTGCTTTGGGTAGTATGGCCATTTTAAAATATTAATTCTTCCAATCCAAGAGCATAGTATAGCTTTCCATTTCTTTAAGTTATCTTCAGTTTCCTTTATCAATGTATTATCGTTCTCAGCATATGTCTTTAACCTCCTAAGTATTTTATTCTTTTTGATATGATTTTAAAATGGATATTTTTATTTTTCCTTTCATTGTTAGTATAAAGAAATGCAAAAATTTCTTTGTTAATCTTTTATCTTGCTACCTTGCTGAATTTATTCATCAGTTCTAGTAGTCGTTTTTATTTTTTGTGAAATCATTAGGGTTTTCCATATATAGTATTGTCATCTGCACATAATGACAATTGTACCTCTTCCCTTCCAATTTGGATATCTTTTATTTCTTTTTCTTGTGATTCCTGCAGCTAAACCTTCCAATACCATGTTGAATAGAAGTAATGAGAGTGGGCATCCTTGTCTTTTTCCAGATTTTAGTGGAAAGGCTTTCTTTCGTTCTTTCTTTCTTTTTTTTTTTTAAGGCTTTCAACTTTTAACTGTTGAGTATTACGTTGGCTGTGGGTTTGTTGTAAATAGATTTTATTATATTGAGATATGTTCCCTCTTTGCCTACTTTGGTAAGAGTTTTTTATCATGAATGGATGTTGAATTTTATCAAATGCTTTTACTCCATCTATTGAGATGGTCATGCGGTTTTTGTCATTTCTTTTGTTGATGTAGTGTATCACATCGATTACTTTGCATATGTTGACCCATCCTTGTGATGCTGGGATGAATCCAACTTGATCATGGTGTATGATCTTTATCAATATGTTGTTGGATTCAGTTTGCTAATGTTTTGTTGAGGATTTTTATATCTATTTTCATCAAAGATATTGGCCAGCAATTTTCTTTTTGGTATTATCTTTGTCTGGTTTTGATATCAGGGTGATTGTGACTTCACCGAATGACTTTGGGAGTATCCCCTCCTCTTCAATCTTTTGAGAGATTGAGAAGAGTCAGTATATGTTTTTCTTTGGATGTTTGGTAGAATTCCCCAGTGAAGCCATCCAGTCCTAGACTTTTGTTTGCAGGAAGTTTTTTTTGTTTGGTTTGGTTTTTTGTTTGTTTGTTTGTTTTTGGTCTTTTTTTTTTTGCCATTTCTTGGGCCACTCTCACGGCATATGGAGGTTCCCGGGCTAGGGGTCCAATCGGAGCTGTAGCAACTGGCCTACACCAGAGCCACAGCAATGTGGGATCCGAGCCATGTCTGTGACCTACACCACAGCTCACAGCAACGCCAGATCCTTAACCCACTGAGTGAGGCCAGGGATTGAACCCGCAACCTCATGGTTCCTAGTTGGATTCATTAACCTCTGTGCCATGACAGGAACTCCAGTTTGTTTTTGTTTTTTAATTAATGATTCTATTTCACTCCTAGTGATTGGTCTGTTCAAATTATCTATTTCTTCTTGATTCAGTTTTGGTAGGCTGCATGTTTTTAGAAACTTGTTCATTTCTTTTAGGTTGGGGCATTTGTTGGCATATGATTATTCATAGTGTTTGCTTATGGTTTTTTTGTATTTTTGTGATATTAATTGTTATTTCTCTTCTTTCATCTCTAATTTTGTTTATTTGAGTCCTCTCTTCTTGGCGAGCCTGGCCAGATGTTTGTTCATTTTGTTTACCCTTTCAAAAAACCAGCTTTTATTTTTATTGATTTTTTTTTCTATTTTTATCTCTATTTTATTTATACCCTCTCTGGTCTTTATTATTTCTTTCCTTATGCTTATTTTAGGTTTTGTTCATTCTTCTTTTTCTAATTCTTCTAGGTGGTAGGTTAGGTTCTTTATATGATATTTTTCTTGTTTTTTGAGGAAGGCCTATACTGCTATCATCTTCCTCTTAGGACTCCTTTTGCTGCATCCCATAGATTTTGTATGGTTGTGTTTTTCATTGTCATCATCTCAAGGTATTTTTTATATTTCCCCTTTGACTTCACCATTGACCCATTGGCTTTTTATTAGCATGCTGTTTAGTCTCCATGTAATCATTTTTTCTTGTTTCTCTCTCTGTGGTTGATTCTAGTTTCATGCCATTGTGGTCAGAGAAGATGCTTGAAACAATTCCTATCCCTTTAAATTTGTTAAGTCTTGTTTTGTGCCCTGATATGTGCTCCATCCTAGAGAATGTTCCATGTGCACTTGAAAAGAATGTATATTCTGGGTTTTTTTTTTAAATGTAAAATCCTAAAAATATCAATTGAGTCTAGTTATTCTATTGTGTTGTTTGGATCTCTGTTGCCTTATTGATTTTATATCTGGAAGATCTGTCTGTTTATATGAATGAGCTGTTAAAGTCTCCTATTATTATTGCATTCCTGTCAGTTTCTCTCTTTGAGTCTGTTAGTATTTGTTTTATGTATTAGGTGCTCCTATATTGGTGCATTTATGTTAATTAGTGTAATATTCCCTTCTCATATTGATATATATATATTTTTTTTTCCTTCTCATATGGCATGCAGAAGTTCCTGGATCAAGGATTGAACCCACACCACAGCAGTGACACAAGTCACAGCAGTGACACCAGATCCATAGCCCATTTGGTATGGCCTTTGTTTTAAAGTCAATTTTGTCTGATACAAGTATTGCTACCTCCACTTTCTTGTCATTTCCACTTACATGAAGAATCTTTTCCCATCCCCTCACTTTCAACCTATGTATGTCCTTCCTCCTAGAGTGGGTCTCTTGTAGGCAGCATATTGTAGACTCTTGTTTTATTATCCAATCTTCCACTCTTTGTCTTTTGACTGGAGCATATACTACATTGACTTTAAGATAATTGTTGATAAGTATTTATTTATTGCCATGTTAAACTTTGTTTTCCATTTGATTTTGTATTTTTTCTTAGTTCCTTCTTGAGCTGTATTTTGTTTTCTTCACAACAATACTGATAGCATTTTCCTTCTTACTTTTCAATCAACATTTTTTAACAACTAATTCTGTAAAATATATTCTACAAGTATATAAACTTGATTGTAGGGCATAGGTACTCCTTGGGTAATATAGTGATAGGATTATGATTAAGAAGTTTTTGAACACCTGACTCTTTAAAGGGCTTATTGACAGGCTCACAAAATACAATGTATTGTTATTTTCCACTTTTTTTTTTTTTGCTGTATATTGGATCATAAAGAAGTATAGGTAGGAGTTCCTGTCATGGCTCAGTGGTTAACGAATCTGACTAGGAACCAGGTGGTTGTGGGTTCGATCCCTGGCCTGGCTCAGTGGCTTAAGGATCTGGTGTTGCCATGAGCTGTGGTGTGGGTCCCAGACACAGCTCGGATCCCATGTTGCTGTGGCTCTGGTGTAGGCCAGCAGCTACAGCTCCGATTAGACCCCTAGCCTGGGAACCTCCATTGCTGCAGGTGCAGCCCTAGAAAGACAAAAAGACAAAAAAAAAAAAAGAAATATAGGTAGCAGTTAAGAGAATGGATAGTAGAATGAGAGGTATCTGGGTTTAAATCTCAACTCTTCCTTTATAAACCATTAAAGTATTTCCTCATACTATGTAAAATAGAGTAATGATATTAAATCTAATAAAGTATTAAAAGTATTTTCTCATTAAAAGTATTTCCTCATACTATGTAAAATAGAGTAATAATCTTTACTTCATTAGATCTAATAAAGCAGATAAAGTGCTTAATACGGCACATAGCAGATAGTAACACTGCACATAATGGTAGTGAAGGTGGTGGTTCTGATGGTGAAGGTGGTGATTACCTTAAAGCTGAGGATGGAGGTTTGTGGCAGGAGCAGTGCAAGAAAGCTGCTTGATGAGAGAAATAGCTTTAAATTAGTCAAAATTCCTCAAATTGTGCTTCAGTAGAACAATGATGTTCTATAAGCTGTTCTGGGGTATCTCACAGGTAAAATCAAAATTAGGGAGATATTTTCTAAATGTGTAGGGAAAATTAAAATGAGAAGTAGAATGCTTCTGATTATGTTTTTTTCTATATACTCTTCCTCACACTGCTAATGGATGACAGATAACAGAATGAATAGGTAGAAAATAAATATTAAAAGGAAACATCAGTAAACTGATTTTTTTTGGCTAGGCCCACAGCATATGAAAGTTCCTGGGCCAGGGATTGAACCTGTACCACAGCAGCAACCTGAGCTCCTGCAGTGACGACACCAGATCTTAAACCTGCTGCACCACAAAAGAACTCCAAAATTGATTTATTTTAAATGGTTAGTAAATATTTAACAAATGTTTGCTTTCTTTTTTTTTTTAAGATTCATAAACATGTAGCTTGATCACTTTCTCGCTATTATTGCTCCTAGTGACAAAATTTAATGTGGCTTAATTTCATGCTATCCTGCAAAGAGCATAACATCCCCAAATCACCATGTCATCTTCATGTTCCACCACTTGCAGAAGTACATGGTCTATTATTGTCAGCATCCCACTGTCTAAACCTTTAAGTCCTGGTTTTTAGGGCACCCTTAAGACTTTACCAAAGTATCCATGGTGAGTCCAACCATTCATCTCCTAATTTCCTCTTATATTAGAAGAGCACTGCCTTACAAATATGTAATTTATAAGGAAAAAATTTTATGTTACACATTTCTGTTATTTATGGTAAATACTACAAATGAGTAAGTACATCTGTAATTCCTGGAGGTACTGTATATGAGGATATCCCAGCGAGTTTGGGTAAGAAATGGGAAATGGAGAAGCATGTCCTGTCTTAGCCTGTATTCTTCACCAGTCATCCTCAAGAAGAGAGAACCGTGAAACTCTCAGCTAATGTTGAAAAGGTAACTGCTCAAATATTGGAAAACACAAATGATTAAATCTTGACTCATCTTCCTCTCAGAACTCCTCTGAGGCTCAGAATATCTTGTCTATTGCTTGTTCTTGACAAGTAGGTGAGTCTAGCACATTTCTAGGTATTGACTGGCATGACTGATTTCTGAGGTCTGCAGAAAGCCAATCTGCTGAGTAGACTTGGGCAGCCCTCACCTCATGCTGTGGCTACAGTGTTACCTCTATGTTTATACTACAAAGTCTTCCATGTTTATTCAGAGGCATGGAAGAAAAGATTGGATTTGGAAATCTCTTTATCCAGACACAAGTAAAATGCCTCAAATAACATGGTGTGAAATTTGGGACCCAAGTCCACTTTTCCCAGGTAGTATCATATTGCTGAAGGCCTGGATGAATATTTCAGTTTGGGACAAGTTTCATTTTTGCAAATAATGCTTCACAGTCCAGGACCTGTCATAATTATAATTTTAATTATTTGTATTTTTACTAATTTCTTTTCTCAAGTTCAGGCTTCATTGATATGAAGTGGAATCTGAAATGCTAAAAAAAATTTAGGAATATAAATCTCTCTTCCTAAGGCTTCTGTAATGCAGACCACAGTTGGATTTATAAATAGAGCTTGATGGTTACCTTTACTTTTAAGGTAACAATAAGCATTTCTGTGTATTGGCTCCATATTTTTATTTTTTTTAATCCTTTTGTGAGTAGACTTTGGAGCACTTTTTTTTTTTTTGTCTTTTTGCTATTTCTTGGGCCACCCCTGAGGCATATGGAGGTTCCCAGGCTAGGGGTCGAATCAGAGCCATAGCCACCGGCCTACGCCAGAGCCACAGCAACGAGGGATCCGAGCCGCGTCTACGACCTACACCACAGCTCACGGCAACGCCGGATCGTTAACCCACTGAGCAAGGGCAGGGACCGAACCGGCAACCCCATGGTTCCTAGTCGGATTCGTTAACCACTGCGCCACAACGGGAACTCCTGGAGCACTTTTATGTTTACAGAAATATTTAGCAAAAAGTACAAAGAGTTCTCATATACCTCCTAACTTCCTCCTCCCACCCACCACACCATTTCCTCTACCATTAGCATCTAGCATCATTAGTGTGGTACATTTGTTATAATCAGTGAGGCAGTATTGATACATTACTATTAACTGAAGTCCAAAGTTTGCATTAGGATTCACTCTTTGGGATGTACATTCTGTGGGTTTTAACAAATGTATAATGACATATTCAGTTGAATGGATACTTAAAAAATTTATTTTTAGTTTAAGTTAGTATTTGGTTTCTTGGCTTCATACAGTTTCCATAATGATTATTCTTTGTCATTGCTGATTGAGTTTGTCTTTATAATTACAATAATTGCTGATTGATTTTGTCTTTATAATTCTAAGATAGGATGTAAATTTCTTTTTATGCCATTAACCAGTAGTTTGAATTAAATAACATCGAGTTAAGGTTTTAGGGTCAAGTACTTGGGCAAAAGAAGTTGCTTCCCAGGCCTAAAACTTTAGGGATAGCCTACCTTCCACTTGTCTTTGGCAGTTAGGAGATGCATCAACATTCAGGGAAGACTTGCTATGGACCGTTGTACCCCAGCCCCCACAATGAGGATCGATGAGTCACACTCTGAATCAACCCAAGACTCAGGACAGGATGTGCAAGTTCTTACCCCTGGCACAGTCACCTCAAAAGGCTTAGTACACGTTATCATGTGAGTACCAGTCATACTCAGTCTGGAGAGGGTCTGGAAAGCAGACTTCTTCTCCACTCCTCCCTCTACATTTCCCAAAGCAGCACCTCAGAGATGACTAACATTATGACAGGAAGGGAAGATAACTGTCCTCACCTGCCTTAGTTTATAAAGAAGGGGGTAGTGGTGGCTTCTCGTAAGTACGCAAGGCTAAGGGGGGAAATCGAATAACTGGATTTTGGTCTTTAGAGTGAAATTCATTGGATGTGTAATTATGAGCACTGGATTAGAGAAAAATCCACTTTCTACTCAGTGAAAAGAACAACATACTGGGAGTGTCAATTATATATAGGAAAAAGAGAAAGCAGATACACTCAAAGGTGTTTAGAAACAACAACAAACTTGTCACATCAACACAGTTCACAAATGGAACTGATAAAGTCAAGGATAATTTCAAAGACAGCTCAAAGCTTGTCATGAGACAGGATGGGTTTACCAACATTTAAATCAAGATAAGATAATATCAAAAGTACCACTGATATAGTCTCATTATAATAGTAATTTTGCTAAATCAGAACTTCATGAAGGATTGGATTGACATGTCATAACCCAAGGCCTTTTCTGAATGCAAAATATTAAGATGATAAATAATGGGGAATTATTTAGGAAAACAAAACCATTGTTAAACACTTTAATATCTACCTGCATATCTATAAGTATGATGATAATTACCTATTCAATAAAAGAGTATCTTCAGCCACTACAATGAAGTACCTGAGTTTGAGGTACTGCAAAGCAAGAATGAATTTTTACATTCATTAATTCAGGTCTCCTATTTTATACTACTTTGCATGAAGCTCATGGGAGTTCTCAAAATATCCTGACTTATCGCTTCTCGGCCTTTTGGCTAAGATCAAGTGTAGTATCAAAATATCCTGACTTATGTTTTCCCCCATCACCAATCTTTGTTGTTTCTATCCACTAGATCATAAATATTGTTTAGAAACAGCAAATATAAGGACATCATCTTTTCTGAATACATACTTACCTAATAATACATCATGACCTGTTGGTTCACGAGCGACAGAGAGAAAGTCCCTGAGATACACATAGGCTTCCCCATTCCAACACCAAATCTGTCCTCTGTGAATGCTGTTGGCTGCTTTCTGAAGTGCAAGGTAAATAGAGAAATGTTTAGGTAAATAGAGCTGCACAAAAATAAACACTGGTAATGGAATGTAGGGTTCATCCATGGAGTTAGTGATTTGTGGAATATCAGATTCATTTAAAAATAAGCTGTGTGCTCCTTTCATTTGCTGTGCTGTTGATAGCATTTGCTTTATTAAGAATGAATGTGTTGTTCTTATCACTTGAAAATGATTCTTGCTTCTGAACTCCAAAATTTTAGGATAATCTTTTGAATCGTGTGGGGATGTACTGAACCCTAGTCTATACTGTGGCCTAATTGCCCTTTGAGCCCCATGCCTAAGCAACAGCTGAATTGTTTTCACTATTCATTGATAATAGAAACCTACAGAAGACTATCAATATAGTTTGTACCATGTGAATAAGCATCTACAAGTGCTTGCACTGTTCTGTTTAAAAGATTGCAAAAAAGAATATGCTTCAAGGTTCTGGAGCAGGGTTTTCAGCTGGAAGTGTTGTTGGTTTTCACGTCCTGCCTCCTGTGATGACTGAGGGAGTTAGTTCACAAACTCTTGCCCATTTATATTTCAGTAAAACTCTCAAGTCCAATAGAAAAACTTCTGCCAAGGATGCCAGGAATCTGGGGTGTATAGATTGATACTCAGCATGTGAGGGCAACCACCTTAAGAATAGCAGGTACTTTCACTGGTTAAAAAAAAAAAAAAAAAAAAAACAGGAATCCTTTAAGCCTCTTTTTGGAACAAGTTTTGAAAAAAGCTTTTCTGGAAAATGCTCTTTTCATATATCTAAACACCTTTCAGAATTACCAGACGTCAGCATGATTTTTACCAAGCCCTTTACAATGATGGAATATTTTTTACACATTTTCCTGTAGGCTAGACTGTACCTCCCACAAATAAAATCAAGGAGTGCCTGCATATTGCCTTAACCTGAAAATGTCTTGGGGTTACAGTTATGACATGTCCTCACTCAAAGAGATTAGAGCATCAGACTTAAAATAAGCTGGCAACAGAATCCAAAAAGAACACATGCAAAAAATTGTAAGACTGTAAAAACCCCAGGGACCAGAAGAACAAGCAAGATCTTGTCCCTTTGCCTACCTAAGGCAAAAGAGGAATCATTCCCAATGGAAAAAGAAATGAACCTCAACCCCAGATCTTCATTTCAGAGCCTCATTTTGAGAGCTCTGAAGTTAAAAACAAGTATCTAATCACACTTATTTTTGCCAACTGGTCTGCAGAATCATGCCCCATAGTGGAAAACAGCCCAGCTACTCCCATCATCTGCATGTGTGGGAATGTCTGAAAAGGTAGAAACATGCTCATTAATTCACTCTCTCTTCACACTCACAAAACATTGAGAGTCTAACCCAAACTGGAAGCAGTTCATACAACACTAGAAGGGAAGTGTTCTAGCTCTTCTGTGGAGGGCTCTAGATATCATCTATACCTTGTGATTTAGGGAAAACCAATCTAAAATACCCTTCTAACCATCCTCCTCTTCTCTTCCCTCTTTGTTACTTTCATGATTTCCCCCCCTTTTTTTTAAACTATTTTTTTCCTCATACTTCTCGTCAGTTCTCTTTTTCCTCACTTCTCTCCTCATTCCACTTTGAATATTCTCTGAACCCTTACAGGGGGCTGCATGCTAGATCTCACCCTGCAGATGCAGAGATAAATACACTGGGGTGTGACTGAGGGGAGAGAGGGGGAGGTAACAGGTCTGGTTTTCAATATGTTGAGTTTGAAGTGCCAGCAGGACATCCATGAAGGTAAACAGTAGTAAATGAGAAGAATACTAACCAGGAGCTGGAGAGAGATTTTATTGAATGTCTTTTATACTCTAGGTGCTATGTTTGCTGTTGGGAATACAGAGAAAAGGTCAAACCCAGCCCATTCCTCCGAACCCTGTAAGGAAACAAAGTGTTGGATGTGTTTCAAGAAAATTCAAGTGTTAGAGGTGCAGAAAGAAAAGTATGGGCGGGTGCTGAGGAAGTACAGAGGACAAGGGGTCAGAGGTACCACAGATGGGGGAAGGGAGTCAAGTCAGACCCTCAGTTTTGTTAAGCCCGTGAGCCAGGATGGTGTCCATGGCGTTAAATTTGGGGTTGGCCCTTGAAGCTCTGTTGATATCAAATTGTTCCAGCCAGTCTTGCCCATGGAGTGTTAGCTATTCTGATTTGTGTCCTTCTTTCTCTAACTGGGTACTGATCTCTGAGTAGCAGAACAGTCTCCACCTTTATATGGGGAGGGGAAATCCATGGCTACCTGCAAAGCCTCCTTCCTAAGTTAAAAGAAGCCAGAATTTTTTTAGCTTTATTGTCAGGCTTAACACTCTACTGATTTTGCAAAATAGCTAAAGCTTTCTTGCATTTCTTCCCATGGATTTCCTGGGCCCTAGAACAAGCCTGAGGGTATGTTCTGGGATGATAAAGCTGGCAGTCTGATGAGCTGCAAGAACTTCCTGGGAATACAAGTAGGTCATTACTATGGAGATTTTCTGTCATGTGAGATCACATGAAATTAACTTTCCATTTCAGAAACCTTGTCCAGCTTTTGTGATGAAATCCCCTTTGACTATCAGCTTATCAGGTCTTGGAACTACCCTACACTCTACCCCACCCCCAGCCCCATTTGTCTGAGCATCATAGACAATTCTCCAGTCTTTCATCACCTTCCCATTTGTGTGTCTCTCTCCTCACCTAAAAAATCCTCATAGGTGATTAAATAAGTTAAGTTTAATGTAGATGACTTAACTCACCCAGTCTTTTCTCAGATGCCTGAGTTAACCCAGACAAACCAAAAATGGAAAACCAAAGGCTATATACATGCTGCATTTTTATCCCTTTAAAGGAAAGTGCTTTTCCTGTGCCAAGAACATTGCTCTCTACCCACAAGTTATCCCTAAGAAAACAGGCAGCCTTGGATATGGGTGTAGCTTCTATATATAGTAAATCAATATGGCTACCATCAACTGAGATGTTTCTTCTCAGTCTGGGTTTGTTTTTCCAGGTTTTCAATTTAGATTGTTGGCATCCTCCCCAAACTACTTATTAAAATGTTGTTAAGTATGGTAATACATTATTAATTGATCACTTCTTGAACTTGATTTATGATACTCTTGAAGCTACATAGCATTATTATGAAATACTTATATTGAAGTTAAAGTGGTTTCTTGTTAGTTCTGGGGAAAAAGAAGGACCCATTATTGGATATTTCTTTATCTCATTTTTTGCCATTTAAAATTTTAATTAAAACCTCTAGCTACAAGCCAAAGAGGTGGAATATTTGAGATAATCACAAATGATTAAATTTTAGTAACTCATTTCAGGTACTCTTCCTGCTGTGGCTGTTTTATTGAATATAGATGAAATGAATACAGTCTGATAAATGTAAGGTAGATGGCAAAAAAATTACCTTATAAAACATTTGATTTTATGCCACACTAACTATCCTGCTCTTTCAAATATCCTACTAGCATGTAGGATAGCTGCCTATTTCTTACTTTCAAAAGAAAAGAATCGAGTGGTAAAAAATCATCAAGAACAGGTTATTCTGTTTAAGTTGATAATTGAGAATTGTTAAAATTTACACATGATTTTAATGGCACAGATTTGGGCCACAAATTTTTGATAATTCTTCAGGTTCCTCAGTATTTAGAATAGGTGTGCATCTTAAACAACTTTCCCAAATGCTATAGCAAAAGAAAGCAAACAGGAGATCTGTATCCTAGTCATGACTATGCCATTAATTACCTTCACTGACTGACTTAGTTTATTTGGGTCTCCAGGGTTCTCATTCGCATAACTGTTAGTTGATTTCTAAGACCACTTTGAGTGCCAAGATTTTATGATATTATTATTAGAACTTTGCCAGTTTTTAACTAAAATTAGTCTCAAAAGATCTAGCATTTTCTGAGAATATTTCATCTCTTCTTGGTGTTGGTAAAAACTAGATGTCCATGTTGTCTTCACATTTGAGTCTTTACATTTGAGTGAATCGCTCTCAACCTTTGTAAATGTAAATATCTCTTCTTAAGGTCAAACTATTTTGTAATAGTTTCACATGATGATGCTTGTACTTTTGGAATCAATTGATTGAAAAGTTAGGCAATGCCCGAGGGGTACTTTGACTCCATTAACATTAAAAATGGATTTGTATTATTCACAACAGCATCTACATATATTTAGAGAATACTATTACTTATTATGTATCTGTATTTGGAGAAAACTGTTACTTATTATTGGGTATCAGTTAGGATGCTTTTGACTCCAATAACCAACTCACACTGGCTTAAATGATAACGAAGTTTATGCTCTAATATGCTGGGGACCAGAGATGGGGTGGCTCCACGTCCGTTTATTCAGGTGCTCAGTGCTGGCACTGAGAAGCAAGGATGTTTTCAACTCTCATCACTTCACTGAGGAGGTTTTGCCCTTGTGGCTGTAGTGCTTAAGCAAGGTCCTGAAAAAGAAAAGGGGTCTGTTTTTGTCTCCTTAGAAGCAACAAACCTTCCTTAAAATCCCTGGACAGGTTTTCTTCATGTATCAATGGCCAGGAATACACTTATTTCCTTCAACAAATCCATCACTAACAAGGGCAATGGATTAAGAAGAGGAACAGTTTGGGGGAGGAATAAGGGGGCAAACATCATGACCACTCTCACAGATAATACATTATCAGTAGACACTGTGTGCTGTGCACAGAGCTGTGGTAATAACTCCACATGTACTGCCCACTTCTAGAAATCCTTGGTCAGGTCTCTCTATGAGATCATAAGTCCATTAACACTCTCCACACTACTGATGATTTGTATTCTTCTGTGGGGAAAGAAAAATGAAATGAATAGTTCTGAAGTAAATCACCCCAACTTGTGTGTGCATCTTTCCTAAAGGACAAATCTCAAATATTGCAATAAATAGAACATGTCCTGCTTTCTTACTATTTTGTGTTGCCACTGGAAAAAAAAAAAAAAGAAAAGAAATCTGCCCACTTAACCAGTCTCAATCTCAAATGAGATCACAGGGGTTATGGTTAGATATCATCACTGCCAATCATTTCTGCCACAAGAGTGGTAATAAAAGAAGTCAGAACACTTCTTTTTGAAGCAGTTACCTGACAGCAGACAAAACTGAATGCATCTGCTCCCAGTCAAAAAGTATGTATTTCCAGAACAGCTAGAGAAGAAAGAAAGAGAAGGAAGAAAGTAAGAAAAGAAGAAAGGAAGGAAGAAAGAAAGAAATCTCACTAGCAGGAGGCTGAAATACGTAAGAAGAAAAATTGGAACTATGTTAAGTATTGTATTGTTAAGATAATAAAGCAACAGTGGAGCAACACTTTGATTGGCTAAGTCTCTTGTTGTCCTAAAATTCCCACTCTTTTTTTAATTTTAGGACTTCCACATATGCCTGAAATGTACAAAGCCAAAATGAGCATATTTCTTACTCTAGCAACAATAAATATCCAGATGAAATATAAAATCATGAATTACCTCGAACCTGAGTTTGCATGACAATCAAGCAGCCTAAAACTAAGGAAAAGTAGGCCTTTCTCCCAGGATACAGAACATGTGTACTGGTCACATGTAGCAAGACATGAGCAAAAGACCCAGCCATCTTACAAGGAGGTAAGAAAAATTCAGTTCAAAGTTTTAATCAATTTCAACAATCTTTTTTCAAGTGTATATGAAACATTCATGAAGGAAGACTTTTTTCCAGGATATAAAACAAACCTCAACAAATTTAAATGAATTGCAGTCATGTCAATTATGTTCTTTGACCACAACAAAGTGAAACTAGAAATTAATAACATAGGATATTTGGTAAATTTCCCCAAATATTTTTAAATTACATAATGCATCAAAAAAGAAGTCAGAAGGGAAATTAAAAGATATCTTAAATCACATGAAAGGAAACACAGCATATAAAAGTTTCTGGGATACAGGAGTTCCCATCATAGCTCAGTGGAAACGAATCTGACTAGGAACCATAAGATTGTGGGTTTGATCCCTGGCCTCACTCAGTGGGTTAAGGATCTGGCATTGCTATGAGCTGTGTTGTAGGTCACAGATGTGGCTCAGATCCTGCATTGCTGTGGCTGTGGCACAGGCCAGTAGCTATAGCTCCAATTCGACCCCTAGCCTGGGAACCTCCATATGCCATGGGTACAGCCGTAAAAAGAAAAAAAAATTGTGGGATACAGCACATACTTAGAATATTTAGCAGCAAAGTTTATATTAGATGAGAAGAAAGATCTCAAACCAGTTATCTAAGCTTTCATCTTAAGAAACAATAAACAAAACTAGAATCAAGCAGAAGGGAGGAAATAATAAAAGAGCAGAAATGAATGAAATTGCAAATATAAAGACAGTAGAGACTTCTGGTTTCCAGTTCTGCATAGAAGGAGTCATCATTCTATCCTAACAAGTAAAAATGTGAATAAACTGAAAAATTAACAATTTTATTGGATTCCTAAGAGAGGGGAGGGCACAGGGCAAATCACTGCCCCCAAGACTGGAGAGACAGATAGATGAACACAGGGAGCCAAAGCTCGTGAGCAGAGACCACCCCAGAAATCAGTGCTGGAGTATGAAATCCTGAACTCTAACAAATAAACTGCTAGAAACTCAGTGTGGACAACACTGAGAGATTTGAAAACTCCAGGGGGACCTAGTCATAGGGGTCCCCACAATATTGTGAGATTAACCTCCAGGTACTTGACCATATTCCTTTGGTAAATATAGGAGAAACTCTCCCCCCCCCCGCCTTTCATCAGGAGGAGGAGAAAAGGAACCATGCTGAAATACACCAGAGCACTCTGTTCTTATCAAGGCCTGTCCTCAGGAAAAACTAGTTTACTACAGTTTAACCTGCTGGAGTATTATTATGAGCCTAACTGATCTGGGAAAGGGAAATAACCAATACCAGTCAACTCTATTCAGTCTCACCTAAATGGGGAGAAGAAAACAGAAACATTTGTAAAATTCACAGTGCAGAGGCATAGACTTACTAAAAACACAATCACAGGACTATAGACCACTCCCCCTCCCCAATACCTCACCACCACATTACTAAGGATGAACTACATTTTTATAGCACTTCCTTTTACCTGGTACATCATGTCAAGCTATTAAGAAAAAATTACAAGGCAGACTAAAGTGCAAAACACACAATTTGAAAAATCAGACAAGCATTAGAACTAGATATGACAGGGATGTCAGAATCATCAGACTGGGAGTTCCCATTGTGGCTCAGTGGAAATGAATCTGACTAGTATCCATGAGGATGCAGTTTCAATCCCTGGCCTCACTCAGTGGGTTAAGGATCTGATGTTGCAGTGAACTGTGGTGTAGGTCATAGATGTGGCTCAGATCTGACATTACTGTGGCTATGGCGTAGGTTGGTGGCTACAGCGCCAATTCAACCCCTACCCTGGTATCCTCCATATGCCACAGGTGATGTGGCCCTAAAAAAACAAAACAAAACAAAAGTATTATCATACTGGAAACTTAAAATTACCATGATTAATATGTTATGGGCTCTAACGGATAAAGTAGACAATATACAAGAATAGATGTGCAGTATAGGCAGAGAGATAGAAATCCAGAGGAAGAACCAAAAGGAAATCCTGGAGATTTAAAAACAACAACAACAACACTGTAACAGAAATAACACCTTTGATGGACTTATTAGTAGACCAGACACAGCTGAGGAAAGACTCTCCGAGCTAGAGGATATATCAGTAGGCGTCTCAAAAACAGAAAAGCAAAGAGAGCAAAGAATGAAAAATACAGGGCTGAGAGAAAATTACAAAAGGTATAAAATATATATGATGGGAATACCAGAAGGATAATAAAGAGGGAAAGGAGCAGAAGAAATATTTAGAGCAATAATGGCTGAGAACTTCCACAAATTCTTGTCAGACACAAAACCACAGATTCAAGTGGCTCAGAGGTCACCAGGCCAGATAAATGCCAAAAAGACAGAGGCACATCATTTTCAAACTACAGAAAATGAAAGATAAAGAAAAAATCCTGAAATAAGTCAGAAGGAAAAAGCACCTTACCATACAGAGAAACAAAGAATTTTATATGACTTCTCAGAAACCATGCAATGAGTGGAGTGCAGTATATAGTGTTAAAAGAAAAAAATCCCCAACAACCAACAGTTCTGTACCCTGTGAAATTATCTTTCAAAAGTGAAGAAGAAATAAAGACTTTCTCAAAAAAACAGTAATTGAGGGACTGAGATGCCAATAGACCTGCCTTCCAAAAATGTTAGAAGTTCTTTAGAGAGAAGGAAAACTATATAAGTCGGAAACTTAAAATAAGGAATAAGGAAGAGCATCAAAAAAGGAATAGGGAAGGTAAAATTAAAACATCTGGGACTTTCTGACTCCACAATCTAGAGGAAACCCTTGCTTCTTTGAGCCTTACCCCAAACCATTCAGTGCAAACCCAAACCCTGTGGAATGCCTTGCCTGACACCTTTTTTTTTTTTCTTTTTAGGGCTGCACTGGTGGTATATGGAGGTTCCCAGGCTAGATGTTTAATGGGAGCTGTAGCCATTGGACTATGCCACAGCCACAGCAATGCCAGATCCAAGCCACATCTATGACCTACATCACAGCTCACAGCACTGCTGGATCCCGGACCAGCTGATTGAGGCCAGGGATGGAACTTGCAACCTCAAGGTTCCTAGTCGGATTCGTTTCCCCTGGGTCAGGATGGGAACTCCCTTTCTATTGAGATGACTTGTGGTCCCCTGTGGTGTGTGAACAGCCTTTTACAACTTTTAAGCTACAAGCTGAATAATGGCTCCCAGGACATCCAAGTACTCTTTCTCAGGCCCTGTGAAGATGTTATTTTATATGGCAAAAAGGACTCTGTAGATGTGATGGAGTTGAGGATTTTAAGATGGGAAGAGGAGCCTAGATTATCCAGGTGGGTCCAATGATGTAATCACAAGCATCTTTTTAAGAGGGAGGGGAGTGGGAGAGCTCCTGCTACTACAGAGATGGGAGGCAACATGATGACCGCAGCAAAATGTTATGCTTCTGGCTATAAAGATGGAAAAATATCCAGGAACAAAGGGATACAAGTAAAAGCTCTAGTAAATGGAGAGAGCAAGGAAATGAATTCTTCCCTAAAACCTCCAGAGGGAAAGTAGCCCAGGCAAAATTATGATTTCTGACCAGTGAAACTGCTTTTGGATTTCTCACCTCCAGAACTGTAAGTGATTAAATGTGTGTTGCTTTAAATTAGCAAGTTTGTGGTACTTTGTAACAGTAGCCATAGAAAACTAATGCATTTATCTCATTTAAGCCTATAAAGCTCTCAGCTTCCCTCTATAGAATGATATACCTGTACATTCAAATTTTCATTTTGTTTTCATTTTCATTTGGTTCAAAATTTTTTCTAATTTACTTTGTGATTTTTTTAAAACTTGATTTTTGTGTTATTTAAAGTTGTGTGGAACAATTTCAAAACACTTAGGAATTTTCTAGACACGGTTTAGATACTGATTCTTTTTTTGTTGTTTTTAATAACTTTTTTGAGGTATAGTTGATATATAATATGTTACAGGTGTATAATATAGTGATTCACAAATTTTAAAGGTTATACTCAAAGTTATCATAAGATATTGGCTATATTCCCTGTGTTGTACGATATGTCTTATAGCTTATTTTATACACACTAGTCTGTACCTCTTGATCCCCTACCTCTATTTTACCCCTCCCCCATTCCCTCCGCAAATGATACAAATTTGTTGTCTATTAGATTCTGATTAATTTAACATATCTGTATTCAGAACACATATTCTGTATAATTTCAGTGCTGTATTTCAGTGTGATTTGAAATTTATTGAGATTTATTTTATGGCTTAGCATTTGTTTTGATGAAAGTTCTTTGCATACTTAAATTGAACGTTTTCTGTTACTACTAGGTATAGTGTTCTATAAATGTCAATTAAATCAAGTTAACAGTGTTTTTCAAATATTCTATATTCTTAGAGACTATTTCTTGTTCTATCAATTATTGAAAGAGAAGTGTTAAAATAACTGTAGTTATATTTTTTGTCTCCTCAAACCATTGCATGAATATTTAGTTTGTCATAACTTCTTAACTAGTTGACCAAATTGACTAGTAGACCACTTGGATGGGGGGAGTTAATCATGTGTAATTGATTAACAATGTCATGTTCATTTCAGGTGTACAGCAAAATGATTCATCTATACATGTATATGTGTATGGGTGTGTGTGTGTGTGTGTGTGTGTGTGTGTGTGTATGGGGGTGTGTGTGTATATATATTTTCAGATTCTTTCTAAAATTTCATTGTTAGTTTCAAGAGTATAACAAAGTGAATCAGTTATACATGTACATATAGCCATTCTTTTTCAGACTCTTTTCTCATATAGGTTACTACAGAATATTGAGTAGATTTCCCTGTGTTATACAGTAGGTCCTTATTGGTTATCTATTTTATATATAGTAACATGCATATTTTAATCTCAACCTCATTTCATTTATTCCTCCTCTCCTTTTCCCTTTGGTAACCATAAGGTTGTTTTTTATGTCTGTGCATCTATTTCTGTTTTGTAAATAAGTTCATTTTTATCTTTTTTTTTAGATTCCACATAAATATCATATGATATTTGTCTTTCTCTGTCCAGCTTACTTAGTATAATAATCTCTAGATCCATCCATGTTGCTGCAAATGGTATTGTTTCATTCTTTTCTATGACGGAGTAGTATTACATTGTATAAATATATCTTCTTTATCCATTCATCTGTAATGGACATTTCGGTTGCTTCCATGTCTTGGCTATGGTAAATGGTGCTGCTATAAACATTGGGGTGCATATATTTTTTGAATTATGGTTTTCTCTGGATATATGTCCAGTAGTGGGATTGCAGGATCACTTATTAGCTCATTTTTAGCTTTTTAAGGAACCTCCATAATGTTCTCCATAGTGGTTCTCCATTGGTGTTCCTACCACCAGCATAGGAAGGTTTCTTTTTCTCCACACCCTCTCCAGCATTTATTATTTGTAGACTTTTTGATGGTGGTGATTCTGGCCAGTATGAAGTGACACCTCATTGTAGTTTTTATTTGCATTTAACTAATAATTAGTGGTGTTGATCATTTTTTCGTGTGCCTGTTGGCTATCTGTATGTCTTCTTTGGAGAAATATCTATTTATATATTCTGTCCATTTTCTGATTAGTTTGTTTTTCTAAGCTGTGTGAGATGTTTTTATATTTTGGAGATTAATCTCTTGTCAGTCGTGTTATTTGCAAATATCTTCTCCCATTCTGTAGGTTGTCTTTTCATTTTGTTTATGTTCCTTTGCTGTGCAAAAGGTCATAAGTTTAATTAAGTCCCATTTGTTTATTTTTTTTTTATTTCCATTACTTTAGATGTATCCAAAAAGATACTGCTGCAATTTATGTCAAAGAGTCACCCCTCACATAATATGAGATTTGATTATATCGCAAGTGTACCCCTTCTACCACCTCATTGTGGTTTATTCTTTTGTCTTTGGTGGGAGAATATATATTTGGGTATGTTTCAGACTTTCACATCAGTTATTATACAGCAGTTAGTTGTGATTTTGGTGTGCTCATGAGAGGAGATGAGCTCAAAGTTCCTTCTATTCTGCCATCTTGCCTCCAGTCAATGGAGAGAGTTTCTAACAATAGTCTCTTTGAATGTCAGTGATCTAAATGCACCAGTTGAAATACAGAGATTGTTAATAGTTCAAAACGCAAGATCAACTGTATGTTGTTGACAAGAAACCCACTTTCAGTATAAAGATGCATATAGACTAGAGTTATAGATGAAAGATAAAATGAAGAAGAAAAATATACCATGGTAACATTAATCTAAAGAAAACAAGCATAGCTATATTAATTTAAGACAGAAAAGACTTCAATGCAAGGAAAATTATCAGGTATAAAGAAGAGCATTAGATAATAATAAATAAGTCAACTATAGAAAAAGGCATGACAATTCTTATTGTGTGTGTGTGCCTAAAAGCATCAAACCACATGATGCAAACATTAATAGAATTACAAAGAAAAATAAATTAATTGTCTATCATAGTTGGAGACTTCAGCACTCTTCTATCAGAAATGGACAAATCCAACCTGCAGAAAACCAGTAACAACATAATTGAATTTAGCAATATAAACAATCAGCTGGATGCCACTGATGTCTATAGACTACCTCATCCAAAAACAACAAAAACACATCTTTCCCAAGCTCACATGGAACACCCACCAGAATAGACCACATTCTAGAACATAAAGCACACCTTAATATATATAAAATAGAAATTTATAGGGAGTTCCTTCTATGGCACAGAGGGTTATGAATCCGACTGCAGAAGCTCAGGTCAATGCAGGAGCAGGGTGTTTGATGCCTGGCCTGGTACATTGCATTAAAGGATTTGGCATTGGTGCAGCTGTGCCATAGGTCACAGCTGCTGCTCTAACTCAGTCCCTACCCTGGAAACCTTCATATTCTCTGGGTGCAACCATAAAATAAAACTAAATAATAAGTAAATAATATAATGTCTGTTTGTTTGTTTATGTCTGCAATTGTGGCATATGGAAGTTCCCAGGCTAGGAGTCAAATCAGAGGTGCAGCTGCTGGCCTATGCCACAGCCACAGCAGAGCCAGATCTGAGCCAGACTGGCAACCTACACTGCAGCTTGCAGCAACCCACATCCTCACAGATACTGTGTCAGATTCTTAACCAGCTAAGCCACAATAGAAACTCCTTATAATGTCTGTTCTTAATGACAATGGAATCAAACTAGAAATCAGTTATAGAAACATAACTGGAAAACCCAAAAATACATGGAAATTTAATGATATGCTTCTAAATAACACATGAATCAAAGAACAAATCTTAAGATACATTTTAAAATATTTAAACTAGACGACCTATGAAATGGGAGAAAACAGTTTCAAATGATGCAACTGACAAGGGCTTAATCTCTAAAATATACAAACAACTCATATAACTCAACAGCAAAAAACCCAACAACCCAATTGAAAAGTGGGCAAAAGACCTGAGTAGACATTTCTCCAAAGAAGATATACAGATGTCCAGCAGGCACATGAAAAATTGCTCAACATCACTGATTATTAAAGAAATGCAAATCAAAACTACTGTGAGGACCACCTCACACCAGTTGGAATAGCCATCATTAACAAGTCCACAAATAACAAATGCTGGAGGGGGTGTGGAGAAAAGGGAACTCTCTGGCACTGTTGGTGGGAATGTAAGCTGGTACAACCGCTATGGAAAAGAGTATGGAGATACCTTAGAAAACTATGTATAGAACAACCATATGACCCAGCAACCCCACTCTTGGGCATATAGCTGGACAAAAACACATGCACTTTCTAGAAAAAGAAACATGCACTCGCATGTTCATTGCAGCACTATTCACAATAGACAAGACATGGAAACAATCCAAATGTCCATCGTCAGATGATTGGATTAGGAAGATGTGGTATATATACACAATGGAATACTACTCAGCCATAAAAAACAATAAAATAATGCCATTTGCAGTAACATGGATGGAACTAGAGACTCTCATACTGAGTGAAGTAAGTCAGAAAGAGAAAGACAAATACCATATGATATCACTTAGATCTGGAATCTAATATTTGGCACAAATAAACCTTTCCACAGAAAAGAAACTCATGGACTTGGAGAACAGACTTGTGGTTGCCAAGGGGGAGGGGGAGGGGGAGTGAGTGGGATAGACTGGGAGTCTGGGGTTAATAGATGCAAACCATTGCATTTGGAATGGATAAGCAATGAGATCCCACTAAATAGCATAGGTAACTATATCTAGTCACTTGTGATGGAGCATGATGGAGGATAAGGTGAGAAAAAGAATGTACATATGTATGTATGACTGGGTCACTTTGCTGTACAGTAGAATACTGACAGAATAAACAAACTATAATGGAAAAAATAAAAATCACTTAAAAATAAAATATTTAAACTAGATGAAAATGAAAACACAACTTAGGAAATTTTGTCATATGCAATGAAAGCACTCTTTGAAGGAAATTTATAGCATTGAATGCATATGTTAGTAGAAAAGAAAAATCTGAAATAAATCATCTAATTTTTCACCTTAGGAAAATAGAAAAAGAAAAGCAAATAAAATCCAGAGAAAGCAGAAAGAAGGAAGACTAAGAATTACAGCAGAAAATAATGCAATTGAAAATAGGGGGCATATATCCAGACAAAAGATTCATTCAAAAAGATACATGGACTGCTATATTCATCACAGCACTATTCACAATAAACAAGACATGGAAACAACCTAAATGTTCATCGACAGATGAATGGATTAAGAAGATGTGGTACATATATACAATGAAATACTACTCATTCTTAATCCATTTAAAAAGACAAAATAATGCCATTTGCAGCAACATAGGTGCAACTTGAAATTCTTACTCTAAGTGAAGTAAGTCATAAAGAAAAAGACAAATACCGTATGATATCAATTATATGTGGAATCTAAAATATGGCAAATATGACCCTATCTACAAAACAGAGACAGATCATGGCCATGAAGAACAAATTTGGGGTTGCCAGAGGGGAGAGGGAAGGGAGTGGGATGGTCATGGAGATTGGGGATGGTGGAGCAAACTGTTACATTTGAAATGAATGGGCAGTGGGGTGACTGGGCCACTTTACTATATGACAGAAATTGAAGAAATATTATAAATCAACTATACTTAAATTTAAAAAAAAGAAAATAGGAAATAAAGTCAAAGAAAATTGAAGTTGATTCTTTGAAAAGATCCATAAAATTGATAAGCCCCTAGTCAGTCTAAGAAAGAAAGGACATAAATAACTAATATCAAAAATGAAAAGAGGAGGCATTACTACAGATCCAATTGACATCAAAATGTTAATAAATTCTACAAAAATTCTATGACCACAAATTTTGATAACCTAGATGAAATAAATCAACTTTTTGAAAGACATGATTTGCCAAACTCACACAAGAAAAAAAAAAAAGACAATCTGAATAGGCCTATAATCATTAAAGAAATTGAATCAGTAACTAACAACCTTTCCAAAAAAAAAAAAAAAAACCATCAGGCCCGGATGAGTTCACTGGTGAATTTTACCAAACATTTAAGGAAAGAAATTATTCAAATTTTCTACAATCTCTTTTAGAGTATAGAAACAGAGGGAATACATCCTAATTTATTTTATGAAGCCAGTATTACCCTAATACCAAAATCAGGCAAAGACAGTGCAAGAAAAGAAAACTACAGACCAATATCTCTCATAAACATAGATGCAAAAAATCCTCAACAAAATATTAGCAAATCAGATTCAACAATGTATAAGAATTGTATACCATGAACAAGTGGGATTTATCCCAGGTGAGGAAACCTGGTTCAACATTCAAAAATCAATTAATGTAATCCATCATATCAACAGGCTAAAAAAAAAATCACATGATCATATCAATAGAATCAAACACATAGATTAATGAAATTATAATAGAGAGCTCAAAAATAGACCCATACTTTTGAGTAGCTGATTTTTGACAAATTTGCAAAGGCAATTCAATACAGATAATCTTTTCAACAAATGATATTAGAACAATTGGACATCCTTTTATTTTTTTAAAAAACACTTTAATCCATACCTCTCACCTGACATAAAAATTAACTCAAAATGACTCATAGATACAAATGTAAAGCTGAAAATAATAATACTTAAAGAAAAGAATATGAGAAAAATCCTTGTGAACTTGTGTCAAGCAAAGATTTCTTACACATGGCTTCAATAATATGATTTATAATAAGAAACAAAAGGTAAGTTGGACTAATCTCCAAAAAACTCTTAAGAAAATACTAAGTCTAGCCACAGATTGGCATAAAATATTTGGAAAAACACCTTTCTGATACAGCTTTGTATCCAGAATATATAAAGAATTTTATTTATTTATTTTTTTATCTTTTTAGGGCCACACCCATGTCATATGGAGGTTTCCAGGCTAGGAGTCTAATCGGAGCTATAGCCACTGCCCTACACCATGGCCATAGCAACACCAAATCTGAGCTGTGTCTGCAGCCTACACCACAGCTCACAGCAATGCTGGATCCTTAACCCACTGAGTGAGGCCAGGGATTGAACCTGCACCTTCATGGATACTAGTCAGATTCGTTTCCACTGAACCATGATGGGAACTCCCTTAATATAAAAAGAATTTTATTTTTTTTTAATTTTTAAAAATTAAATTTTTTTTTTCTTTTTAGGGCCATACCCACAGCATATGGAGGTTCCCAGGCTAGAGGATGAATTGGAGCTACAGCTGCCAGCCTACACCACAGCCTTAACCCATGGAGCAAGGCCAGGTATCTAACCCTCAATCTCATGGTTCCTAGTTTGATTCGTTTCTGCTGCGCTGCAATGAGAAATCCTAAAAAGAATTTTAAAATTTCAGTAGTTAGAAAACAATCCAATTTGAAAATGGGCAAATATTTGAACAGACACTTTACCAAAAAAGATATATGAATAGCAAATAAACACATGAAAAGACAATTCTCATCATCAGTCACCAGAGAAATGCAAGCTAAAACTATAATGAAAACCATTCCACCCTTATTAGAATGGCTAAAATCAAACAAATAAGCAGTACCTATAGCTGACAAGGATGTAGAACAATGAGAATTCTCATATCTTATTGGAGGGAAAGCAATATGGTACAAACATCTTTTAAAACAATTTGCCAGTTTCCAACCCAAGTGTCCATCAACAGATGATTGGATTAGGAAGATGTGGTATATATACACAATGGAATACTACTCAGCCATAAAAAAGAACAACATAATGCCATTTGCAGCAATATGGATGGAACTAGAGACTCTCATACTGAGTGAAATAAGTCAGAAAGAGAAAGACAAATACCATGTGATATCACTTATAACTGGAATCTAATATACAGCACAAATGAATATTTCCATTGAAAAGAAAATCATGGTCTTGGAGAATAGACTTGTGGCTGCCCAGGGGGAGAGGGAGGGAGTGGGAGGGATCAGGAGCTTGGGGTTATCGGATGCAAACTATTGCTCTTGGAATGGATTTATAATGAGATCCTGCTGTATAGCATTGAGAACTATGTCTAGATACTTACACTGCAACAGAATAATGGGAGGAAAAAAATGTATGCATGTATGTGTAACTTGGTCCCCATGCTGTACAGCAGAAATAAATAAATAAAAATTTTAAAAAATAATTTGCCAGTTTCCTATCAATAATATGTATTTATCTATGTCAGCATTCCACTCCTAGATATTTACCCAAGATAAATGGAAACATATGTTCATACAAAATCTGTACATCATGTTTATTGTAACTTTATTCATAATTGACAAAAAATCGATGTGATCCAAATATCCATCAACATATGAATGCAGAAAATTTGTATATTCAAACAATGGAGTAATAAAATAGTAATAAAAAGACAAGCTAATCATGTGCATAATGACATGGATGAATCTCAGTTGCTAAGTCAAAGAAGCCAGGTCAAAAGTCTATCCAGTGTCTGATTCCATTATATGATATTTTGGAAAAGGCAAAACTATAGGAATAGAAAACAGATTAATAGTTGTCAGGGGTTGGAAATTGGGGTGTACTACAGTGGAACACAAGGGATCTTGGGGTGTGATCGAATTGTTCTGTATCTTAAATGGGATGGTGATGATACACCTTTACGCATTTGTCAAAACTCATAGGACAGGAAAAAAAGGCGAATTTTGCAAACTTTACTAAATCTGATATACATGCAATTCTGGCAAATGGCTGAAACAACTGTTTGGTGTCCTCCAAGACACAAGCTGGCAACCAAACGGTGTAACACTAATTCAGAAACTTTTAGACGCATGTTATAATCAGTGGAATAAGTCAGTAAGTACATTAGGCAATGAGACCTGATTTTCAATGTGAGCCTATGTATGAGAGATACACCCATGAGGAGAATAGTGGTAATCACAAACTAGATAATAGGGTACGGTCTTCATCTTAATGAAGATAGTCCTTGTGTGAACATGTTTTGGGAGAACCAAGCCCGTCTTCTGAATCATGCCCTACAGTACAAAAGAACTCTCATCACCTGACACAGACCTTGCAGATTTGTGGGCTAAGAGCCAACGAAACACAGTAATAAATCCCTGTGTCAGGTGGCTTCCTGTTGTTTTGCTAAGTTGTTCTTCCTTGCTTCCCAATAGGAATCAAGCCTAATACAAATTTTAGAAAACTAGCCTACTAACATTAAATCACTTTGGAGAGCACGTCTTTGTCTGTGAATAGTACTCAACTTTTCATCTCCTTGATGCTTCTGACATACCTCCTATGTCATTTCTGAGCAAATAAAGCAATAACTTGGCTTGTCCCAGTTCTTAGAGAGGATTAACACCACCATGGTGGGCAGGTCAACGCTGACAAACAGGTAAGACTAGAAATTACCTCCTACTCACACAGGAGGATTTTGGTTTCTTCCATGAATGCAAGAAACTTTTGGAATGCAGTCATGTGTTTTCTCTGATTATGAAAGAATAGCATCTGCTAAGACCAACACTTCATATATTTTTCTTTAGGTTTATCAAAAAACAGCAATGAACCCATCTATAAATGTCGAATTATTATAAATAAGTTACTGATAATTTAGTAGGGCCTAACACGTGGTGGTTTTTAACTAATTAAATGTAGGTGTTACATTCTAACACTATCCTATTATCTTTGTATCTAAAGTCTTCAAGACAGAAAAGTAAACCATTTTTTTAAACCTCCCATTTGTGATGTGTTAGGTCATAAACACAGGACAAAATTCAAACCAAAGAGAATGACTTTTTTTTTCCTTGAACCCCTCATTGACATGTAAGCTCAAACAGGTGGACTTCTGAGGAAGGTAACTTGGCAGGGAAGAAGGAGGAAGGTGCTGTGGTTGGTGGCTGGCTTGGAAAAAATCTCAGCATCATCCTAGGCCCTGCTCTTTCATCCCAACAGCAATCAGTACATGCCTTGTCTTGTCCCAGCCTCAGTATTGCCCCTCCAAGCCTGTTCCTTTCCTTTTTTCATCTATGTCCCACTAAACATGAGGCCCTTGGCATCTTTCACAGAAGCTATTGCTATGGTGTTGTGATTGGTCCCACTATCTCATCTCTGTCTTTTCTGGTTCACACTGCATTGTTACCAAATTCATCCAGTTCAGCCCAGTTCTCATCATTTCATCATTTGACTTCGCACAACTCCCCTTCGGTCATGGAACACGGGACACCCTCCTCAGACAGGCATTTCAGATTTCCCATAATCTGATTGGCACACCTATACTTCCAACCTTTCCCCACCGACTCTTTTTTCATGATGTGTTTTACCATCTCCACTCAATCTTTATTTTTTCCTGTGTCTGTGCCTCTTATGCTGGACTCTGCTTGAAGTTCCAGCTCCAACCTCAGCTTCTTCATATCATTCATTCTTTGAAGTCCAGCTCAAATGATACTCTTTTCATGAAGCATTGGCTGACACCCACAGTTGGAAGTGAATTTCCATAGTTTTTAATTCTCTTACAGTGTACTTCTTCCTTATATTATAATTCTTTGTATAAGTGGTGAATATTGCCAGATATCTTTTTTTATATTGTCAATTCCTTGAGGGCAAGTTTTCTTTCTTTTTTAAATGATTTTTATTTTTTCATTATAATTGGTTTACAGTGTTCTGTCAATTTTCTACTGTACAGCAAAGTGACCCAGTCATACATACATAGGTACATTTTTTTCTCACATAATCCTCCATCATGCTCCATCACAAATGACTAGATATAGTTCCCTGTGCTATACAGCAGGATCTCATTGCTTATTCATTCCAAATGCAATATTTTACATCTAATAACCCCAGATTCCCAGCCCATCCCACTCCACCCCACCCCCGGCAACCACAAGTCTGTTCTCCAAGTCCATGAGTTTCTTTTCTGTGGAAAGGTTTATTTGTGCCAAATATTAGATTCCAGATCTAAGTGATATCATATGGTATTTGTCTTTCTCTTTCTGACTTACTTCACTCAGTATGAGAGTCTCTAGTTCCATCCATGTTACTGCAAATGGCATTATTTTATTGTTTTTTATGGCTGAGTAGTATTCTACTGTGTATATATATCACACCTCCTTAATCTATACATTTAGGTTATTTCCATGTCTTGCCTATTGTGAATAGTGCTGCAATGAACATACGGGTGCATGTATCTTTTTCAAGGAAAGTTTTGTCCAGCTATTTGCCCAAGAGTGGGATTGCTGGATCATATGGTAGTTCTATATTTAGTTTTCTAAGGTACCTCCACACTCTTTTCCATAGTAGTACCAATGTGCATTCCCACCAACAGTGCCAGAGAGTTCCCTTTTCTCCACACCCCCTCCAGCATTTGTTATTTGTGGACTTGTTAATGATGGCTATTCCAACTGGTATGAGGTGGTAACTCATAGTAGTTCTGATTTTCATTTCTCTAACAATCAGTGATGTTGAGCATTTTTTCATATGCTTTTTGGCCATCTGTATATCTTCTTTGGAGAAATGTCTATTCAGGTCTTTTGCCCATTTTTCAATTGGGTCGTTGGGTTTTTTGCTGTTGAGTTATATGAGTTGTTTGTATATTTTAGAGATTAAGCCCTTGTCAGTTGCATCATTTGAAACTATTTTCTCCCATTCTGTAGGTTGTCTTTTTTTTTTTTATGGTTTCCTTTGCTGTGCAAGGTTTTTTGATTTTTTTATCTCATCCTCAATTGTGTCTATATAACCAATGCCATGCTCATGGTAGATCCTTAATAGATATTTGTTTACTCACTCAGCAAGTATGTGTGAGTTTTGAATGGATAAATGAATGAATAGATCTGAAATTGGAAGAAAGGAAACCAGGGTGCTTTGTTATTATAATAAAGGCAGCAAGGAACACAGTTTGGGAGCAATTCAAGAACCATTATAGACAAAAAAAGAAGATGGAGATGTTAAGCCCACCTGTGAAGGGCAGGCATTGGTACTATTTTTCAGTGGCATTCTTCTAAAAGTCAAACCTCTCCATAAACTGACATATGCTGCTGTCATAATTGTTTATAGGGAAGTCATTATCTAGGAGCACCTGCTAATCAAAGGGAAAGCTAGGAAGTATGGTCTTCTAACCTTAGAAAGGTAGTTGCAAACTGCAACAAATAATTATTGTATCATTTTTATTTTAATGTGTAGGAATTCTTTTTTTTTTTTTTTGTCTTTTTGCCCTTTCTTGGGCCGCTCCTGCGGCATATGGAGGTTCCCAGGCTAGGGGTCTCATTGGAGCTACAGCTGCCAGCCTACGCCAGAGCCACAGCAACACCAGATCCAAGCCATATCTGAGACCTACACCACAGCTCACAGCAATGCCAGATCTTTAACCCACTGAACAAGGCCAGGGATCAAACCCGCAACCTCATGGTTCCTAGTCGGATTCATTAACCACTGCGCCACCACGGGAACTCCGGAATTCATTTTTTTAAAAAAAATCATTGGCTTTACTATCCACAAAAGAGCCGAAGCAATGATGGTAGATACTGGAATTATCTCACTAAATAGAAATTTTTCTTCTCTCACCTCCTTTTTTAGCAAACTTTACTTCATATCTTTTCTTAGGAATGCAAGACAAATGTGTCCCAAAGCTTTAGGATTTCCAGATGAAAGGATCATAACATCTGGAAATCCTAAAGCTTTGGGAGGAGGGTCTTATGGGAGGAGGGTCACAGAATTGGTAGAAATCTATCTATAGAGTGCACTCCATTAAACTAAACAAAGAGAGATATGTGTTCACAAAGATCAATAAGGTAGTGACTGGCCATTTGATAAAAATACTCTGATCACCAAAAACTGAATAAACACAGCACTTTTCAGGAACTCCTCATGTACAGTGTAAATTGGGGACCACCTGTACTCTTGTCATTCAGCAAGGGATGAGAATCTGGTTACCAGGTTCCAATCTAGGCTGTAGGTAAACAGACATTTTTTTTTCCCTAATCTATTTAAAAGTCAGAACATAACTTGAAGAGGGTAAATATTTTTCCAGTTGCCTATTAAGGAAATTGCCTTTCTGATTCATCGACAATTGATTAAATATGACTCATTACATAGCTCCAGATGGAGCAGGGAACAAGAAACACATTTCCGGTGTCTTAGTCACTGCTATCTCCTCAATCTTGTTCCTTCATTTTAGCAGGAATTGTGTTGTTTCCTGGTTCATTTAAAATATTTAAAAGACAACTCCCTTAGTACCAAGGATATGATAGGAGCTTCATATATGAATGTTGAATGACCATAAGGTTTCTTTCACTCAGTGTTCTGGGATAACAAGTCTTATTGTAAATCATTTTGCAAGCTCTGAGCCTTGAATAACAACAATATAAGCACTTGAATTCTTTTAATTTCCATCTCCCCCAAAGTGCCTAGTACAGGATACACACACAGACACACACCCAGGCTTATTAGCTATGAAATTAGCTTAAAGAATGCTGGATGAATTACTTCGGGGTTTATCTATTTTGGATCTGACTTCTCCATTGCACCTAGAGAATTCCAATATTATTATAGGAACCCAAGAAGAGTTGATGCTGATTCCAGTGGTTAGTTAGCATGTTTGGTTTTATGTAGTATAGTTGAATAATTGACTCTATGGATGCCAATTGCTACTACACAGATTTTTATATCTCAAGTCATCAATAAATTACACCAACATCATAATGCAGTTGACTGAAAATATATCCCTATTGTTCCAGGGGCGTTAGTTCTTAGTTAAGAGTCATTTGCCCTCAGCCTGATCTGTTTTGATTCTGCCCATTTTCTTTCAATTCGGAGGCATGGGCGTATTTAAATTTTAATAATACACAAGGCAGTGGGAAATAAGTATTCAAAAGCAAGTGGAATATAGGCTTTGCCACTGGATAGAAACCTCCCCATCCTCCTCCTGTTTTTCCATTACTCTTGCACAACTACCACACTCACAACACTCCTGACACCGATGTAGGTTTTTTTCCAAACCAGCCGATTCTGCTACCCCAGCAAAGTGTCCTATAATTGAATCAATTCTAGCACTCTACCAGGAGATAGCATCAGATCCCACAAGTTAAGGGCTCATTCTCACAAGACTGTCCTTCCTCACGTCCATTTCAAGCAGAAGATTCCCAAGTTACCCACAACTTCTGTCTGACTTGGCTACAGATCGGAGGTTCCCATGACATTCTCCCCTTTGGATTCAATTATTTCCTAGCATAGTTCACAGAACTTGAGGAAACCCTTTCATTCATCAATTTATTAAAATACATGATAAAAGATACAGATAAGCAGTCAGATAAAGAGGTACATAGGGTAAGGTCTGGGAGGTTCCTGAGAGTAGGAGCTTCTGTCTCTGTGGAGTTGGGGGTGTGTTACCCTCCCAGGATGTGGACATGTTCACTAATCTGGAAGCTCTCTGAATTCTAGTGATTTTTATGGATTGACATAATCAACCATGAACTCCATTTCCAGCTCCTTACCTATCTTTGGAGCCACTTATCAAATGTAAGATTTTTGACCTGGTTACTTAACCTCTCTGAATTTCACTTTTCTTAGGGGAAAAAAAAAAAAAAAAAAAAAGAAGAAGATAGTAATAGTGCACCACTTAGAGTTACTGTAGGGATTAAATAAGATAAAGCATGTAAAACATCTAGCACATAATAGACCTTAGAAAAATCTCTCTCCTTTCTTAATGATACAAGCACTCTATAAGATACAAGTATCTTATAGAGTCACTCCCTATTGTCAATTTAAAGACATTTGCAAAGTCCCAAAAAACACCTCCCTACCATGGCTAGTGAGGCTTTGTGTGATTTATCCCCTGCATATCTCTCCAACTTCTCTTCCACTGCCACCCTCCCTTTAACTGGTGCATTTAAAGATATTGGCCTCGTAACTTATCCTCAGACTCACCATGCTTCTTCTACTTCAGAGTCTTCTCAAATATTCTTTCCCTTGCCTAGTTTCTAGACAATTCTCAATCCCTCCCTTTACCTGCATAATCTCTATTCTACCTTTCTTGATTTAAATGTCACTTTCTTAGCAGCATTTTCCCTTACATCCCTCCCCAATATTATGTCTCCTCCTCTGCTCTCTCATAGCATTTAGAATTTTTTCTTTATAGCAGTTGTCACATGGGGGGAGGTATTACAGAGAGGCAGAAACTTTAAGTCTATTTTTTCATTTTTTTAATCTTTCCTCGACTACTCCGTTTTTCTACATTGCACATAGTCTGCTTTTGTGATTCAGTAGTTATTAAAAGCATAGCTTTAAGGGCAGTTGTCACATCCTTAATTGTACTTTGGTACATATTTGTTATGTACATAATTTGTTATAAATTGTGTCCCATCAAAATTAAGATGTTGAAGCCTAATCCCCAATACCTTAGAATGTGATAGTAAGAAGAAATTAAGTTAAAATGAGACCGTTAGGTGAGCCCTAATTCAATCCACCTGGTGTCCCTCTAGGGAGAGGAAATTAGAACAACAGAGACACCAAGAAATGCACATGCAAGACAGCAAGAATACAGCCGTCTGCCAAGGAGAGAGACCTCGGGATAAACCAAACACGCCAGTACTTAGACTTCCAGCCTCCAGAATTTTGAGACAATTAATTTGTGTTGTTTAAGCTGTTAAAAAAAAAAAAATTCCACTGAGTAAATTTGAGAATCTAATTAGATTTATTCAGTGATGAATTGGACAACATCCCATCTAGAAAATAGAAGGTTTTCCTAGGGAGTGTACACAATGTAAAGTTTTTATAAGTAGAAAGGGGGTGAGACAAGGATGTTATTAGCTTGAAAAAAATTGTTTCAGGCCAGGTTCTCTCTCTTGGGAAGGAAGGGAATGGCTCAGGTCTTTATTATGCAGATTATCTTACTTGTGCTAATGCTAATCAGGAAATTTCAGGTTGTCTGGGTTTTTTGGCTGCCCCCCTGGCATAATGGAGTTCGCAGGTCAGGGATTAAACCTGCATCCTGGTGCAGCAGAGATGCCACTGATCCCATTGTGCCACAGTGGGAACTCACAGGTGGTCTGTTTAAAGGTCACAATCCTAGGAGAAATTGAAATTACAATTAAGTCTTGGTTGGCTGTTGTTTGGACAAATGACACCATTGTGGGCTTAATTTCTTTTTACAATCCCCCCCCTTTTGTATTTTTAGGGCCACACCCACAGCATGTGGACATTCCCAGGCTAAGAGTCAAAGCAGAGCCATAGCCAGGCCACAGCCATAGCAACGCCAGATCTGAGCCACATCTGCATCCTGTGCCACAGCTTGCAGCAACGCTTTGGATCCTTAACCCACTGAGTGAGGCCAGGGATCAAACCTGCATCCTCATGGATACTAGTCAGTTTCTTAACCTGCTGAACCACAACAGGAGCTTCAGCAATTCCCTTTTTTGGTAAACTCTCAGACCAATTGGAAAATGTGATCAAAATTTAAGGCACCAGTGCTTCTCTTGGCTACCACTCTGCAGTTCTTGCACCTTTGTTGATCCTGGGTGTGGTGTCCAAAGGTTGTAATATTCTATTTGATCCCCCTGACATTCACAGGTCCCAGGTTCATAACCCTTAAGCAAGTCATTCTCTCATTCCTTTTCTTTTTTTTTTTTTTTTTTTTGTCTTTTGTCTTTTGTCTGTTGTTGTTGTTGTTGCTATTTCTTGGGCCGCTCCCGCGGCATATGGAGATTCCCAGGCTAGGGGTTGAATCGGAGCTTTAGCCACCGGCCTACGCCAGAGCCACAGCAACGCGGGATCCGAGCCACGTCTGCAACCTACACCACAGCTCACGGCAATGCCGGATCGTTAACCCGCTGAGCAAGGGCAGGGACCGAACCTGCAACCTCATGGTTCCTAGTCAGATTCGTTAACCACTGAGCCACGACGGGAACTCCTCACATTCCTTTTCTGACGTTCAGTCTTAGGGGGATCACTTGCTTTGTAGTTAAGTGGCTGCAAATGTGTATTTATAGCTTTTGAGAGGATAAAATGCACCAGGGGAATTTTTATGATAACAGTAAGCAGGTCAGTTCCTAACGTTTGGAGTGCAGTTTGGACCCACAGACCCAAGACCCAAACCAATCAAAATCAAATTAAGTTAAAAAACTCCATGAAGGAGTGATCTTAAGCCAAGTGGCTTGCTCAGTGATCTTACATAACTGAGTTTCAACTTCCCCAGAAGTAATAATCCAGGTAGTATTGGCCATAGTACAGATATCTCATTACTCAACTAAAAGATAATCAAGGATTATCATATAAGCAAGAACAACCTTGGCCAGAGAGTCCAAAGATTTTTGCTGGGCAGTTAATGGCCTAGCAATAGAAGCTGCAGTAATATCAAGAGCCAAGGAGAAGCTTCAAGGGGATGGGGGGAAGAGAGAAATAGATGAGGGAGATTAAGCTGTACAAACTTCCAGTTATAAAATAAATGAATCACAAGGATGAAATGTAGAGTGTGGGGAATATAGTCAATAACTGTATAATACCTTTGTATGGAGACCTATTATAATTTTTAAATGTACGGAAATATCACATCACCGTGTACACCAGAAATGAACAGAGTGTTGTAGGTCAATTATACTTTAAAAACAAATAAATAAATAAATTCATAGAAAAAGAGATCAGATTTGTGGTTACAAGAGGTGAGGTGTAGGGGGAGGAGGGGGGAATGGATGAAGGTAGTCAAAAAATATAAAATTCCAGTTAGAAGTACTGGGGACTTCATGAATGTAATTAATACTTCCACATGTTATATACAGAAGTTAACAGAGTAAATCCTAGGAGTTCTCGTCTCAAGGAAAACACTTCTATTTCTTTAATTTTGTATCTATATGAGATGATGGGTGTTTGCTAAATTTATTGTGGTCATAAATATGATGTATGAAGTCAAGTCTTTGTGCTATGCCTCTTGAACTTACACAGTGCTGCATTCAACTACATCTCAATAAAACTAGAAGAAGAAAAAAAGGAGTCAGGGAGCAGCAAGATATCATTTACATCTACTCCCAATCAGGGAGCTAGGGCCCTGCCAATGGCAGCGAACCCTGAATCATTAAAAACCTTTGGAACCCTTCATCATTAAAATTAGTCAAACTAGGAGGCATTGCCCAGCTGTGTGCCAACCATCTAGGCATTCATAGAGGTCCAAGGAGAATAAAACTACCACAGACAAAGATAAATTCTGTTGGGGCACAAACTACTTCACTAAGGTGGCACTGTTAATGGAGTCATTTGTAAGAATTGTTGACTGTGTCCATTCAAGCTAGGGATCAGTAAGATTTTCTCCTAACCTGAAATAAAAATTGCTTTAAATTCCAGGGTTCCCAGGAGTTCTCGTTGTGGCACAGCGGAAACAAATCTGACTAGAAACCATGAGGTTGCAGGTTTGATCCCTAGCCTCACTCTGTGGTTAGGGATCTGGTGTTGCCATGAGCTGTGGCATAGGTAGCAGACTCAACTTGGATCTAGCATTACTGTGGCTCTGGCATAGGCCAGCAGCTACAGCTCTGATTCGACCCCTAGTCTGGGAACCTCCATATGCCACAGGTGCAGCCCTAAAAAGACAAAAAAGAAAAGAAAAATAAATAAATAAATTCCAGGGTTCCCCCATACACATACACTTATTAATGGCCTCCGAGATACAGGTGAGAGTGTTATCCTTTCAGGCCAATGACAAGGAAAGGAAAGAAAGAGAAGAATTGGTTTCATGGTTGGTTAAGTAAGAGGTCTTGAGCTGTCACTTTGGGTGAGGCTGTCTACCTCGATGGCAGCTTCTCTTCAATTAGATTCAGAGTTCTCTAGTGTTTGTACAGAACCAGATGCCAGGTATAGTCTTCTTAGCTGTGAGATGTGTATTCTAGGCTTAAGTCCCTGAGATGTAGCTGCCATCTGGACAGTGAGAAGGATCTGGTATAGCCCCTTCTAAGGAGACTGAAGGGCCATCTTTGTTCTTAGTGATTCCTAATCAGAAGAGTGAGAGAAAATTTGAAACTTAGTTTAGTGAGTAGTAGCCTGATTCAGAGAAATCTTGAAGAGTTCAGTCTAGTTTACATGTACATAACAATCAAAGACAATTAACAGGTCAAGACTCTAACATCTATAAAGGGACAAACATAACCCTTCTCTCCACATTTACCTCCATTTTTTCCCCAAAGAAAATCACAGTAAAACGAATTTGTTTATATGAAATTTGGCCCGATTATTTATATAAGGGCAGAAGGGAAGGCTACAACCTATCCAGAAAACATACATACCACAACAAGAACATACTGATAACTTGTGCTAAATGACAGTTGAATGAAGTCCAGGTACAGATACTCAGAAGCCCAGAGGGAGGAGTTCTGAGGCCTCTGGGGACAAAAAATAGTTTTTTCTATAATGGGTTAAGAGATTAGGAAACAAAAAATGCAGTTTTCCAGGGAGCCAGAAAGAACCAAGCTACTGTCTTTGTTCTTCCATAGTCCTACCTGGTCGTTTTACTTACAGCCATTGTGTACCCATCTTAATTTCTCTGATTCAGGAGCAGACTGTTGCCATGTTGTAAGGACATAAGTCTGGCAATGAATGGTCATTGTTTTGCCAAAACAGAATGGGCCTCATCCACACGTGCCACCATCTTTATAGATTCTATTACTGCTGCCCTTGCAAGAAGGTCAGCTGGAACATCTCCCTGTTACTCCTGTTCAGTGCTTTTAGTGTAAGTCTCAATTTTGATGACAGACAACATTTTATACCAGGACACATCAGACTTCCAGGAATTTACATAATTTTTGGAATATTCATAACATCCATCTATATAGACATGACATAAATAAGGCTTAATGTTACTTAAGTCCCATGTAATTTAACATATCAAGTAAGCCTAACTAGTTTAACAAATATTTTGGCATGTTCCTGAGGCCCTCTGGAAAAGTCCCAAAGTTTTTTCTAGGTCAAAAAGTCTTTATTTTTGGAACTTTATTTTGGAAAGTTTGTCAATGATATCAAAGGTTTAGACACTTGACTAAATAGGATCACAGACCAATGTGAAACAATACTTAATTATCTAGTTAGCAGATGAAAGAGAATTAAGTTCTTGTTTCATATTAATACACTATTATAATAAAGCTTAATTAAAAAATCCTCTTATTATTGGGTTTTAGTCAGCTAGATTACACACGATAAAATTCTTTTTTTCTCTTTCTGTGTACATTTAGTCTGTCTTTCATTTTCTTCCCTTCCATTCTGAAATAAACAGAAATTCTCATTTAGACAAAATTACTCTCATTTCCCTTGCCAAAAATGCATTTTCAGTCCTCATATCTTTTCTTAATCAAAAACAAACAACCTATTTTCTTTGTGTATAGAGATATTTTGTTTTTTTTTTGTTTTCAGTAGCTTTTTTTGTTTTTTTGTTTTTTTGTTTTTTGCTTTTTAGGGCCACATGTGTGGCATATGGAAGTTCCCCGGCTAGGGCTCAAATCAAAGCAGTAGCTGCTGGCCTGCATCGCAGCCACAGCAACACAGGATTTGAGTCAAGTCTGCAACCCACACCACAGCTCACAGCAACTCCAGATCCTTAACCCACTGGGTGAGGCCAGGGATCAAACCCACATCATCATGAATACTAGTCGGGTTCGAAACCACTGAACCACACTCTCAACAACACCATGAAATTTTACCTTTTGTTTCCCCTTTAAGGGGAATAAGGTAGCAGTTTACCACAAAATCCCTCAGAGTTTTGTCAACTGTGGGAGGGGCCTATATGGGAGTACTTAATGTCGAAGAATTTGCATGGGGCCTTAGAGAGAATCTTTTTTCCAGTGTTTCTTTCAGTTAATTACAACTGAGACATCAATTTCCGGCCCAGGGGTCTTGATGAACTAGAAGTGTATAATGGGAGAGGCCTAGGTTTGTTTTAAATGCCTTTTGTGTCTTTAATTTTTCATTAGCTTATTATAACAGATCTTTGTGGGGTTTTTTGTGGTTTTTTTGTTTGTTTTTGTTTTTTTTTTGGTCTTTCTCTTTTTTTTTTTTGCGGCATGTGGAGGTTCCCAGGCTAGGGGTCTCATTGGAGCTACAGCTGCCAGCCTACGCCAGAGCCACAGCAACACCAGATCCGAGCCACATCTGCAACCTACACCACAGCTCACGGCAACGCCAGATCCTTAACCCACTGAGCAAGGCCAGAGATCGAACCCGCAACCTCATGGTTCCTAGTTGGATTCGTTTCTGCTGTGCCATGATGGAAACTCCTATAACAGTTCGTTTAATGAAACTATTTTGGAATTTCAAAACTTTTTGGAGGCTTCAGCATACTAATTAAAATAGGTATTACATTCTGTTTGTTGGCTGTGAGAGCTCTTGCTTTTAAGTGCACTTTTTAAATGATCTTCTCTATTTGGAATGTTCCTTATAATGACCATTGTAATTCTAGGTTGTTTTTAGTAAAATCTTGCCCTCTTGTTAGATATCTTCAACTCTGAGACTGTCTTTGTTAAACACAAAATAAGCAAGTGTACCAGAAGGTGGCACACTCAACTGTGGATATAAAGGATCCCATTTCTTTTAATTAGCCCTTTGGGTTTCTTGGAACCACACTAATAATCTGGGGAGTGGAGAAAGAACTGAAGCTTCAGGTCCCAACGAATGGAGACTGTGGAATGAGTCCAAGTAAATAGGGATCTGTGGCTGCCACCAACAATTCCCAACATGGAATGTGGGGATCTGGGGACAAAACCCCAGAGGGCTAGGGATTCTTTTTTGGCTTCCTGCATACCCACTTAGCAATTGCCTTGATCTGCACAAAACAAGACCAACAACCACGTACACCTTAACGTATGGCATTAACTGAGAGATGTTACTGTGTCCCGGCCACAAGAAGGCCCTGTGTGCACCACACCAGTTCCCATGGAACTCTGGACTGGGGAGAGGCTTGGACCAGCAGACCCCAAGGAATGGGGACTGTGGTCTGATTCCACACAAATGGAGAGCTACGGCTGCCAGCAGCAGATCCCAGTGTGGAACCTGGGAAGGACTGCAGAGAACTGCACAATGAACTATCAGCCACGCCCAACGTGGAATCCAGATACAGACTTAAGGGCTAGGTTTTCCACCTGGAGAATTGTCTGAAAAGTTAGGGTATGGGCTCTAGGCAAAACCTTCTGCCAGCTCAGTTGGAGTCTGGGTAGAATCACCTGCAAATTCAAGTTGATCTGTCCTGTAGAGGAAAGCCAATTAGATTGGGAGGTTTTGTTTATTTGTTTGTTTTTGTCTTTTTGCCATTTTTTGGGCTGCTCCCACAGCATACGGAGGTTCCCAGGCTAGGATTCGAATCAGAGCTGTAGCCGCCGGCCTACACCAGAGCCACAGCAATGCAGGATCGAAGCCACGTCTGCAACCTACACCACAGTTCGTGGCAACACCAGATCCTTAACCCACTGAGCAAGGCCAGGGATCAAACCTGAAACCTCATGGTTCCTAGTCGGATTCGTTAACCACTGAGCCACAATGGGAACTCCTAAATTGGAAGCTCGACTGCAAAAAAGCAGAGTTCAACAGTAAGGAACTCAGCAACAGACCTCAAATGAGAAAGACAGTGAACTCAAAATAGTTCACGGGGCATCACACCTGTGTCTCCTAATGGTCCCAGGTTCCATCAGGATTTCACTTTGGATCCCATGGTTGCCACAAATCTGTCAAAAAAAAAAAAAAATTGACCAAGTAAATTTGATGGTCTAATTGGCTTTATTCAGTGATTCGTGACACAAGCAGCATCCCAACCTATAAACGGAAGATCTCTCCTGTACAAAATGGAAAGTTTTTTATAGGTAGAAGAGGATGGGACAAGGATGTTATTAGCAAAAGGAAAGAAAGAATTGTTTCAGGCCAGGTCATCATTTCTAGGGGGAAGGGAACAGAAGGGGTCTTATTATGCAGTGGGCCTCACTAGTGCTGATCAGGAAATTTCAGATTGCTTGTTTTAAGGCTCCATTCCTGGGAGAAGCTGAAACTGCAATTAAGTCTTGGTTTGCTGTTGTGGGGGTAAATGACTTCATTTTGGCCTTGTTATTTCTTTTTAACAAAGCCAGCAGTATTTGTTACGTCAGTCCTAGAAAACTAATACACTGTTTAAGGCCTATCCTCTTCCACCACATGCTGAATTCCTTAAGAACTGAGAATATGTCTCTATTTCACCAGTAATTTCTCATTCAATATCTGGATCCAAGCAGGGGCTAAGATATTTTTGTTTAATTCATGAATTGATGAATAAGTGAATGAATCGGGCAGAATGATATCAGTTTCATGCTGAAAGTTCTCCATCTTCCAGATTCTTCAATGCTCTTATATGAGATTGACAGCAGACATGATGAGGAAGTATTTATTTAGGGAACACAAGAACATGCTAGAAAACAACAACACAATAATGTTATATTCTAGACCACTGAAAGCGCGCTGATATGTGTGACTTCAATGCAGAAATACTGGAAGCTTAGGGGTGAGAACCTCGTAGGAGGTACCTAGGAGTCTGCTACCCTTCCATGTGGTGTAAGTTCCCGCAATAGGAGGATGCAGACATGTGTGGGTACCATGTTATGAGAATCCCACAGTTCCCCTCCAGGGTCTTGGAATGAGGCCTTAGAACAGAATCCAAACATGGCATTGGGTCCCAAGACTATATTATGGCTCCAAAGAATCATCTGAGTGTGTTCCAGGATCATACTTCCCATATTACTAAGACCAAAGGTCTCAAGTTAGTCTTTAGGGGCTCCAGAAAGCCAGATGCTATCCAGGTGTTCGTGAGAACTTTCTAGATTGGTGCAATTTGGCCCTCTAGAAAAGTCTAATGGCTCCATGGAGTGTATCTGGACTTACAGGGCCTCTGAGAGTCCACACATATCTTTATATGTATGGTGATTAAGTGGGTGCTGATTTGAGGGGCAAGAAGGTCCCTAACAGTATTTCCCCAACAGTATCTCTCTCCACTATTAGGCGGCTACATGCCTAAAATCCTGTCACTCACATCATTCTTTGGAGTCAGCATTACTGTATCTGTTAACTTTTTATAAAAATGAACCCTAATTGTTCGACATTTTCAGTTATTAATGTCTCTCTCTCTCTCTCTCTTTTTTTTTTTTTTTTTTTTGCCACAGCATGCAGCAGCTTGATGTGGGATCTCAGTTCCTAGACCAGAGACTGAATTTGGGCTGCAGCAGTGAAATCTCTGGATCCTAACCACTGGACCACCAGGGAACTCTATCATCCTTAAGGCCTTATTCTGAATTAGTTCATCTACTGTTTCCTCCAGGTAGGCTTGACCTGTGTTGGGTCAGAATGAGGGAAAGAAGGAACGGATCTTGAATAGAAATCTGTCAACTTCACAGGTTTCCTAGGGCTCAGGCTTGGACCTTGACCACAGGCCCCTGACAGGCCTGGCTATATACCATGAGTCATGCATATTGGGATTTAGGCTCCGCATGGCAGCAAGGGAGGGGAATACCAGGTTGTGACAGTTCTCTGGCTGTAGGAGTTAAGGAGAAGTAATAAAAGGTCATTTCCTTTGTGCTGAACTTTTGTTCCTTTCCCCATGGCCCATAAATGGTTAATTCACCTAAACTGGAGAAGCTTTCTGCCTCCTATAAAGTTTGATTCCTGGAGGCAGATTTTTTTTCTTTTAATCCAGCTAGTGTCAGATAATTGGAAGGGTGGAGTCACTCTGTAAACCCCGACACACCTTTGTCAGGACTTGTTTGGAAGCAGAGACCTGAGAGAAACAAGGGGGAGAGAAGAAGTGAACATTTTTGAAAGATCACTCAGCTCTAACACACCTTGGCTGGGTCTGGATAAAAAAAAAAAAAAAAAGTGGGAACGGCAAACGTCTAGAAGAAAAGGTCGGGGGAGGAAAGAGAGGGGCATTTATTCAACGTTGTTTCCGATTCCTTCAGCATCTCAAACTAGGTAAGTAACAGGAGGAATTTGATGGTTCTCTCTTCTTATGAGACTTTGAGGTTTGCCACTGAGAACTTAAATGTCTGTCAGAGAATGTAAAATGATGGTGGTTTAGTTTCCAGTGTTCTGACTGAAGTGATTAATTGATCATAAATGATTACTTTGGCTTATGTGTTCTACTTAGGGTAGGTCTTTTAAAGGAGCTAGAAAAGTTTTCAGTGAGGGAAAGAAGACAAAGGCCAATTAAGATAAAATGAGTGCTAGCGGCCAGATTTTTGGGGGTGTTGTTTTCAAGAACTGTAAAATGACTTGTGTTGTTTTATTTAGAATGCAATGCATTTATAATTTCTTCTCTCTCAATCTCAGTTTCTCTCTCTCTCTCTCTCCTCTCTCTTTCTCCCCCTCTCTTTTCCTCTCTTCCCTTGACAGCAGAGAACAGCTCAGAGGTAAAGTTGAAGTGTAGGTGAGTTGGGGCTTCTAGAAGCAGCCCCAGGGCACTAAGAACCGATGTGCCACCCAGGCGGCTATGCTGGCAGGCTCCGATTTTGCTCAAGGGGCTGAGTGAACACTGCCATTTATCGTAATCCACATTTATTGTCCCTAATCTAGAGTAAAGTGAAATATTTGAAATGATATGATTAATCCAAGAACTTCCTGGAGTCAAACTTGGAACAGGAAAAAAAGAAAGAAAATTCTGTTACGCTTTTACTGACAAATTTGGACCAAAAAAAAAAATTATTTAGGGTGAGAATTACCAGTTTAGGTATCTCATTGGACCCCACAAACTACTAACAAATTATCACTTTACTTTTTAACATGTAGGCAAAGCCTCTGGCTCCTCACTTCTTTTGAGAAGCAGCTAATCAGCAGTCTAATAGTTGGAGTTGTTCTGTCCATAAAATGTAGTGAGATTTTTTTTAAAAGGAATTTATTTGGAAAGCGGAATTGTTCCTTCTTACCCCACATGTGCTCTCATAGGGCTAAGGCACAAATCTAAGTGGGAACTAAACTAAAGCAGATGTCCAGCCCCCAACGGGGCCCTTCCAGGAATCAGAGGGGGCAGCTTTACTCTCAGCCTCTTCAAAACACCCACAGAAATCTGATCAGAGTTTCCATGGGGGCAGTTAAAGCAAGGAGTCCTGCTTCAAGCTTGGGTAGAAACTCAGGTTGGTGAAACTGATCTCACCTCAGAACCAACACACTCTTAAATATAGTGCCTGACCAAGAGAAGTCTGCGTGGTTTGGCTCATTCGCCATGTAGCGGCAGCAGGGTTTAACCAAACATGGCTGTAAACAAGCAGCATAATTACAAAGCCAGAGCCCAAGCTCCACTACCCCCGAGTTAACAAAAATGGAGGATGCCAAACACAGCAAGCGGGTGAACCCATTGCTAGGGGTGCAGAGAAACAGAAACCTCTGGGACAGTCAGTCCTAGGGTATGGGTGTCCTACCCAGCAAACTGCTTGGCCCTTCTGTGTTAACAGATCAATGGCTAACAGGTGGTTTCCTCACACTTTGGTTATTTTGTTGTTATTTTGTTTTAAAACATAAAGTGTACAGATATTGGAGTAACAGGAGCTTGTAAAAATAGGTATCTCTAAAATAGAAAATAGAGACACGCTTAGCTTCTCCATTCCCTTCTTTATGTCAAAACCCAAGTGTTTCATGTGTTGTTATATGAGAAGATCAGCGAGACAGTTTCCTGTTGGTTCCAGCAGTTTGGCCTTGTTTATGCCTATGTTATACCCCCTTATCATTGGAATAGTTTTAGGTGGATGGGAAACCATTTCAATGAAGGAGAAAGGGAGGAAATACATAAAGATAGAAAAATGATTTTGAAGGGTGTTGTCTTACAGAAGAAAATGACCCAGGACCATTTTAACATCTTCAAAAGAACATTAACTATGAAATACTCAAGAAGCAGCCCCTGAGAACTATGAATAGAAATTAGCATCATTTTGGAAGTGAGAACTTAAATGACCTGCTCACCCTCAGTTCTCGAAAAGTGGCCCAAACATCTAAGAAATTTAAAACTCTGCTTCCTGACCTTAAGTAGTGCTTTCGGAGGAGGGCATACAGGTAGGCACTGCTGGGAGAGGCAGGCTCAGGTACACGCCTGGACATGTAACTTTGCTTTCCCTTACATTACACTTTTTAAAAACCTATTGGCACTTAAAATACTTAAAAAGGAAGTCCTGTGGGAAAGCAGTAGGCCCTGTGGGATGATCTCCTTCCAGGTTTGTGCCTCAACCCATCATTTTCCTTTTGATAACTCACAGAAAGTTTCCTCTTACCTTTGAGTTAAAGGAATCCATCTCCCAACACTTCCCTGCCATTCCAGACCATCAATCTGGGGAAGCTTTGGCAAAGTCAGCAGGACTCTGCCCTGTGTATTTCAGGCCCTAGAATTCCTTCTATAAGGCCATAGGATACAGGCATTTAGGGGCTCCAGGCTGAGAGAGAGGCAAGAACCAATTTATCTGCACCTACCTAGGAGGTCTTCTATTCAGAGCCTGGCCAGTGAGGAGCCCCCAGACCTGGAGGAGAGCATCTGATTTCTTGGCAGGCTCTCTCCCTGTGCCCTCTGCCAATTGAGGAATGCTTGGCTTTTTACTGCAGATCTCAAGGCTTCATCTCCAGACTTAAGAAAAATATGGAGGTGCGTAGAAATGTCTATTACCTTCCCGGGTTCAGAAAGAACAAGAAAACACTTGCCAGGTTTGCTGCCTAGACGCTGAGACTCAGCGAACAGAGCTATGATCAGTCTGCCTTGATGGCTTCAAGTAGAATCAACCCAGCTAATCCCAAATTCACAGCTGCTGGCAGCAACTTTCATTAAAGGATCATAATAAGCAATAACTTAGTGGGAAGTAAAAGCTTCCGTGGAGTGTTATAAATAGTTCCTTTCAGGATAATATTTCTTATCAATTCAGGTGCCATCCTAGGTGGCTTTCCCCTGGCAGCCAGGTGCATTTGAACATTTAATTTCCAAAATGCCTCCTGGTCACAGCTAATGACCAATTTAAGGTGGGGGGGGGGGGCCTTCAGAGATACCAAAAGCAGTTAATGCTTAAACAAAGGGTTTCAAAGAGGGTGTCAGGTTGTACGTGGGTTGACGTGCCATAAATCATACAGGTAATAAACAGCTGGAATGCAGAAACAGTCTCAGGCTAGGTTTGACCCTTTAATGAGACTGGAATCCATTGTTAATTGTTTATGGAGCCCCTCCTCTTTGGCTCTGGGAAACATACCTGCAGATGCAGCCAAGAGTTTTTCCATGATGCCTCATTCCTTGCCTAGAGCTGCATTTAAAAAACTCCGATGAGCAAGAAGTTGGCACACATGATCAGGCCCTGAAGCTAACTGTGGTATTGGTGAATTCCATTGGGTAGTTGACCAGTTGGTCTTATGTGGTCTTGATTTTCGCCCAGGGATGCATTAGGACTTTTGTGGGCCCTGGACAATTTTGCCTTTGTGGATGCCCTTCCTCCATTAAAAATTTTTTAAAATTATATTTTATAATTGCATTGGAAGAGTATAATCCAGATTGAGTTTTATTCATTTTTCCTTCTGATTTTAAAAGAAATTAAAACATGGGAGTTCCCTGGTGGCCTAGTGGATTAAGAGTCCAGTGTTATCACTGATATAGCTGGGGTCACTGCTGTGGCACGGGTTCGATCCCTGGCTCAGGAACTTCCAAATGCTATGGACATGCCCCCCCAACCCCAAAACAAAAACATTTTGTGGCCCGTAAAAGTATAAGGCTAGGCATTGTGCCCATTGCACCTAATGGATAAGTAGACCCTAAAATCACCAGGCAGGAGAAAAAAAACTGAAAAGGAAGATCTTCAAGAAAGGAGTATCCTGCATAGAAGTAGCTTGCTCCAGAATTCTAGAATCCAATTTGAACTTCGTCCGAAAGAAAACCTAGGATGATGTGGGGCTGGGAGGAGAGAACTACAGGAAAAGCCAGATTTCAAGTCTGTGTAGAGCCTGAGACTGGGCGCTACAGCCGAAAGCCCCCAGCTGGGACTGGGATCCTTGCTCTAGTCCCTTGTGTGTTTATACCTGAACCCCAACTTAGCTCCACCCCTTAAGTTAGCCTTGCCTCATCCTTTCCACCCTTCAGGACACGGTGGAGAAGATCTCAATGATTTTTCTGTCCATGACAGAGTGAGAACACAGATGACATGTACAAATACATATTTTCCTACATGTTTCAATAGATTTTACACTGATTTTCTTCATAAGCTTTTCCTACTTATGGCTGCAAATAAGCATTGTAGGGCTGGTGTATTATGAAGAGAAAATTTCATATTGTGAAAAGTGTCAGGTTCCACACAGATGTGACCATTATAGTGATTTTTATCCTGGTTTCAATCCATCAAACATCATTCCCACATCGAACTTTAAATAATGCCGCATGATGTCATTTTCATAAAGCTCCATTTAGAACACAAAACATTATGAGATATATCAAAATGAATTACTTAAAAGCACTAGTGCTTTGACACATACCCCTCATCTATGTGTTACTTCAGCCAAAAAAAAGGAGAAATTAATAGTCAAAGGTCTATGTTTCTTTGTGAGACCTTTAATGCTCAGCAGGGGGCAGCCTGATCAATTAGATGCTGAAAAGAAAAGATCCCAATACAAAGAAATAGAATTCAAAGTGGAACCATTAAATGACTCTCCAATTGATATAAAAGTGGCAATGATTCTTATTTAAAAATATGCACATGAAAGAATTATGCTTTGAATTCTAGGAATCAAGTTTTGGTTCTCATTTGAATAAAAGGGACCTATACTTTATGAAAAGTGATGGTAACAGACATGACCATTCATGGTTTCTGGCTTTTTCCATAGGTGGCTATGGTATGGATGTGACCAAGAAAAACAAACGAGATGGTACTGAAGTCACTGAAAGAAGTAAGAACATGATATATGTCACTGTTAAAGTAATAAAAAATTGGAAAGAATAAATAAGTCCTAATTCTACTACAACTACTGTAGCTTTTCCCCCTATTTCATATATATTTTTTTGTTTGTTTGTTTTTTGTTTTTAAGCACCGCACTTGTGGCATATGGAAGTTCCCAAGTTAGGGGTCAAATCAGAGCTATAGCTGCCTCTGCCACAGTCACAGCATTGTGGGATCTGAGCTGTGTCTGTGACCTACACCAGAGCTCGTGGCAATGCCGGATCCTTAACCCACTGAGCAGGGTCAGGGGTCAAACCCGCATCCTCGTGGATACTAGTTGGGTCCATAACCACTAAGCCCCAACAGGAACTCCCTATTTCTCATGTTTTTGCTTTTAGCTTTTTCTTAGGGTTTTTTTTGGCTTTTTTTTTTCTCACTGTATTATTTAAAATGTATTCCTAAATAGACTATTTCCTCCAATTTCTTGCCTTTTTGTTGATTTTTAACACGTGTAATCAAAATATGTTCTGCTTTTTCTTCAAAGATGAAAATCACCCCTTTGATGTATAGTTTTATAACCAAAATTTTTAATTCATAAAAATTCATAATATTCTGTTAAATGAGTTTGCCACTGTTTACTTAGTTGTGTCCTTATTTAGGGACACAGGGCAAGAGAAATCCAAAAGAATAATGTCTGCATTATTGCAGGGACCAAGGTGGAATAAAACTAGTGTCGTAGTTGCAATCTACACTGAAAATTGAAAACAGACACATTTCTTTTGTGAAACTGCCCAAATGATAAATTCAGAGACATTTAAACTGTCCCCTAAGCAGCTCTAACTCTTTCACTTATCCTGTGACTTTCATATATCTCCAATAAAAAAAAAAAAAATTCTGGCTCCACAGACTTAGAACTTTAGGTTAAGAAATAACTTACTTTTATGTGTCATAGAATCCCAGAGGGCCACACAACAAGAGGTTTAGCGAAAGCTCAAGGACTATTATTCAACTCAAGCTGCCATTTCAGTCTGAAAACCCATTTGCTTTTATGCATGAAACACTGCTTCTGCTACATTCATAACCCCACATTCCTGTGAGGACAACTGAACTAACAGGAAAATGCAGGGTGAAGAAGGAAAGGGTGAGAGGTAGGGACAGTAAGACCAGTGTGGGATGGAGCAGTTGCCGGCAGCACAGCTTAAAGTGGAACAAAGTGATGCCTCATCATCTTATTCCATCCTTTTCTCCTTTCAGCCACCATACCTGTGTGTACACCATGCATACACGTATACTTGGGCATGTGCACACACAGTGTGCAGGAGACATGTGCTTTGAGAGACCTGTGACCTCAGCTACACAGGAGTTCCTTGATGCCCAGCCCAGAGGGGAAGTACTGGTGATGGTCACAGAGCACCAAATTGGCCCAGTTATGGTTTTGGGATTCTACCCACCTCCCTATGCTCCTGTAGGGGAAAGAGCGATGCAGGAAGGCAAGAGGGCTTTCTTCTAACTGGTGTTTTTTAAAAAATGCCGAACACTTTTATAAAGACTCACCATCACTTGGAGCCTTTTCGATTTCGGGGTGGGGGGTTGGGCAGGCAAAGGGACAAGTTCTTCAAGTCTGTCTTGGATGTTCATCTATCCATGATTTCACCAAGCACCAAATGTGACTTACCAACCCCTTCTTTCCTATATCTCCTCACACTTGGGGTGGCCCTGAAGATTTTAGAATGAATTATGATGTCCTTGAGACACCCTCAAATTCATTAAAAAATTTCAAGGTAATTATCTACATCCCAGTGAAATCAGCCAGGATGATGTACCGGCCCCAGCTGGACTAGGTGAGGGCTTAGAAGGGACAGGGCAGAGAAAGCGAGTGAACTGAGGACCTGGCCCTCCTTCAAAGGCAAATCCAGGCCTGGACTAAATTTAAGTGTTGTATGAAAGATGTTACTGCAAGACGACTCATTTTTCAAATCATTTGGTAACTAACTACTTCTGTTTCCAAAGGGATATGCACTTACCTTCCAGGCAGGTTAAGTCCCATTATTATTGTAGCTATGTGCTTATACGGTGGGTCAGATCACACTCCTTAAAGCCAAAATATATAAAAACCTATGTTGAACCTAATTTAATGTGCTGAGCCTAAGACAGATATGAGACCTTGCCAAAGTTCAGGGATTTCAGTGCATTACCTAAGAGCTCATCTTTTCTGTGTCTTTTCCTAGTTATCACGGAAACAGTAACTACAAGACTTACGTCCTTACCACCAAGTAAGTGACAATCTGGAAAGCTTTCTTCTCAGTAAGCCCTGTGGGAGGGGCTCCACGTGTAGCCTTTTTCATGGCACTCACTTTCCAGTTGGGCAAGTCCAAAACATCTGAAATTTATTTTTTAGTAACTGTATTGCCATTAACTTATATACCACAAAATCCACCAGTTTGAAGTGGATAATTCAGTGGCTGCTAATGTATTTACAGAGTTGTGCAACCCCTTTGCAACAATTTAAATGTGGAACATCTCTGTCACTCAAAAAGAAAAAAACCTCTATGGCCATTAGCAGTCACCCTCCCTGTCTTCTCCCCGGCCCCTGAAAAACACAAATCTACCTTCTGTGTCTATAGATTTGCCTGATCTGGACACTGAAATATCAGAAGTCTTATCCAACCTAGTCATGGGGTGGGAGGAGGGAACCACAGTCAGGCTTCTGTTTGAATCCACTTTTTTTCTGGGGTAAGGTGGGAGCCTTAGGGTTAGTGGATTCTATAATAGAGATCTGAGCCCTTGAACTGACCCTGCACCCCCCAGGAAGCCTGGCTCTGTGAGGGGTGTGGGGAGATCTACCCTCCAACATGAGGTTAGAGAATGATGAGCGGGCAGGTGGAACACAGAGCTGTCACTTGCCCTTCCAACACTTCCAGTGGCTGTCGTGGCCAGGGCACTGACCAGGCATTGGAAAAATGCAAGCCCAACCCAGGCCCTGGCCTCAAGGAGCTTCTTACCGCTCACCAACTTTTCTAAGATTTAAATTTTCCTAATCAGCAACCTTGCTATGCTCTACTCAGGAAAAGAAATTTAAACCAGCTAGGATATTGCTCTTGACGTTTCTGTCCTAAACAAGATGAAAAGTCTGCACCACACAGCACAGGTGGGACAGGGCCCCAAACCAAGAAGGTCATGAGTGGGAAGCCAGGGATGGCTTCTGAGGAGCAGGGAGAGAGGAGGAAACCCTCTGCCCTGACTTTGTCTATAAATTGTCACCTGCTCCTTGTTTCTGCAGAAGGGGGGACCAGCAATGGCTATGCTAAAACAGGTTCTCTTGGTGGAGGGAGCCGGCTGGAGAAACAGAGCCTAATGCATGGCAGCAGCAGCTACATAAACTCCAGTAAGTGCTCTTTGGGGGAGGGGGGCTGGGGGAAGGGTAGACGGACAGGGAGAGAGAGTCCTACTTGGAGAGGGACATTTACCGCTGTTTGTCACCCATTCTCAATGCCCCCAAAGAGCTGTGGAAAGAACACACATGTCAGTGAAGTTGCAACTTTCGAATTATCTGCATTTGACGCCTATTTAAAATGGGATCAGTCATCATTATGTCCCCAATATAAATAACAATAATTAATTAAGAAGCCTTCCTGGGAAGATGACTCCTTTCCCACTGAATTACTCTCTTTAAGCCATCTCTTTTAGGAAAGGATGTGCACGTCTGAGGGTTTACAATTTGAATTAACAACAACAACAAAAGAAATTTAATGACTGGATTACTGCACTAAGAAAATCCGGTAACATAAGATCCCACGCTGGGTTTCCACTGGGCAAGTATCCAATGCAGGCCCAGCTGTTCCCAGAGGAATACTCCTTCATAGTACCTTTTAAACTGAAACAAAGCAAAACAAAGCAGGGAACACACACACACGTACACACATGTTAACCTGTCAAGCCATTTAAAAAATCTTTGAGTGACACTAAAGAGAAGACCAAACATACAAACAGCAGGGCTGGCCAAGAGCAGCGTCTTCCCTGACCTGTCCTGGAGCACTTCACGTGGGGTTGTATTCTGGTCCACCCAGCAGTGCTCTACGATTACATGAGAAATATCCTGCCTCATCATTCCATGCACTTTGGCCATGGACATGGAGGACCTCTCTACCTTCCCATCAGCAGGGGAAGGGCAGTAGCAATAATCCCACCTCCATTTCTGAGCATCCGCGGGAACCCTGAAGTGGACCCTTTCAGTCATGCTCTCCTGAAGTCCTGTGACCACCCTCCACAGGGCCCTCTTTTACTAGGAGCAATCTGCATGTCTTTGGTACAACTGTATGCCAATCTGTGAAGTGCTCTAAGGGTTCACGCCTTTCCCCACTCCTAGGTGGAAGCACCCGAGGCAATGCCTCCACCTCCAGTTACAGGAGGGCCCATTCGCCTGCCTCCACGCTGCCCAACTCTCCAGGCTCAACCTTTGAGAGGAAAACCCATGTCACCCGCCATGGAACATATGAAGGTACCAGATTTTAAGAGAAAACTAGGCTCTTGGACTTCCCTGGTGGCCTAGTGGACAAGGACTTGGCGTTATCACTGCTGTGGCTTGGGTTCGATCCCTGACTCAGGGAATTCCCATGTGCCTTGAGCACAGCCAAAAAAAGACAGAGAGAGCTCATGGTCAAGAAGGAGGAGGCTGTGAGTGGAAGACATTTGGTTTCTTCTCCTAAGGTTACTGGAGTTCCTGGTGATCCGCAGAAGAAGTTTTAGTGGAAAACAAAGAAGCCAGGCAGCAAATGGGCTTGATAGTGAATGGAGATGGGTACCAGTGATGGAGTAGCAGGATTAAAGGATGGGTACCCCCGTAAATGAGTTTGACCCAGGGCTCCAGGGTTAGGGAGAGTCCCAAATTCAGGCAAGGTAGATTGTGTCACCATGGTTCTTCCTGCTGCTCTGCCCTGGGCAATCTCTTCTTTTAAGGTCCACATTTGGGATGAGCTGCATGGGGTCAAAAACCCCTGGTGCAAGTGGCACATTTGTTTGACAGAGACAGGTCACCAGCACTGTGTAGGGCAAATGCAGTTGAGGAAGTGAAAACAAAAAAGAAATGAAAACCTCCTGCTCTCCTGGGCTCAAACCTTGCCCCATGAAAGTAGAGTAGTACCAGAAGGAAGGGCCACAAGCACATCTGTTTAAATCTGGTACTGAACACCCAGGCTATGGAAGTTCAGAAACGACCCACTCTCAGAAGTCGTTTGGACTTAAATGGCCATTTGTACTAAATGTTTTGTCCTCTCTTCAGGGAGCTCCAGTGGCAACTCTTCCCCAGAATACCCTCGGAAGGAATTTGGTATGTCCTATCCTTATTTTCTGAAGAAATGGTCAAGCACACCTGGTAGGGATGAAAGGGGAACCTCATGAGTTCACAAATGAACTGAGTGGATTCCTCTAGAGAAGTTTAACTGCTGCTGACCTCTTCCTTTGCTCTTTATCCTGAAACATCTTAAGTGGAAGGTCAGTCACATGAGCTTGCTGTCATAAGTCTTCGCTCATGAAATGCCATGCTGTTCATATAGGGCTCAGACTTGGATGGATGAGCCCTAAGACCAAGCAATAATCATAGGGTTTTTTCCCTCCACAAGGTGCCCAGAGACTTCCCAGCAAAGGGGAGCAAGGGTTAGAACACGCAAATGCCAAACATCCCAGCAATTCCACCACAGCAGCCTCAAAGGGGCCCATTTTATGCCAAGTAAAACCCTAGCTTGTATCTTCACGTGAACCTTTAGTCCATATTCTTGGGTTCTCACTGTGCATGTGAATTTATATGATCATAGATTATGCAGTGATTATAATTTCTTGTATTTATTTGCCTGCAGTGAGAAAACCAAGGCAGTCTCTAACAAAAAACTAAAGGAAAGACCTGACAGTCCTTCGATACATTCGATCAGTGTGGTCGGCTAGTCCAAATGGATGTGCTCCTAGATAGTTACTTTAGTTAACCGAACACACTAAGTGTGAGCCACCTTAATATTCATGTGCTAACTCAATACCCTAAATGCAATGGGGCTTACAAAATTTTCTCTGCCCTCTGGCTATGCAGGCATCATTTATTAAGCATCCACCATCCTTCTATCTAGATATAAACATTCTATGAAAACAACCTCCTCCTCCCTTCACCCAAATTGATCTGCCCCCATGTCACAAATACTTGGCATGCCACCTCTTATATATGCCTAATATTACTTTCGTTTCTCAGCATCTTCTTCAACCAGAGGAAGGAGCCAAACACGAGGTGAGCTCTGTCCCTGGGTTCAGTTCACTTCAGTCAACTAGTATTTTCTGAGCATCTAACCTGTCCAGCCATGAGCCAGGACATGGGAGGCATAGAGAATGGATAAGGCCTGGTTTCTGTCCTCAAGATGCTTGTAGCCTCTGGGGATCCTCGGCTGGTTCCATCAGGGTGGGAAGGGGAGACTTTGATGATGATCCCAGCAAGCATGTGAAGTGGTTCGCTCTGCTATGGATTGTCTGAAGGGGCTGGCGTCAGATCTGGTTTCACTTCTGGTCTCCTGGGTGACTTGAACAAGATTTGCTGTGATTGCCTTTATGCAGCAAATATAAGCACAAGCCCCTTGTTTTCAAGTTGTTCCAGGGGACTAGGCTCCATGAGAAATTTTCACTCTCCACTACTGCCGGTAGATGAGACCCTAGGAAGGGATGTGGTCCTGGAGAAAGCTGCCCTTGATAGATCTGGGGAGGGTGGGGAGGAGCATGTCAGGGCTGTGCTGAGGGCAGAATTTTTCATAGGCTCTGGGAGTTCTCCATGACCACTCTAAGCTTCCCAGGGGCCTTGTTACATCAGTAACTCAAAAGTTAGACACATACCAACCACCTCCAACTTTAGGCTGATAGTTGACAGATACCCATGCTCCACCTGAAGCTAATAATGTTAAACCACCCACTTCCTGCCCTGAAGAGGCCACAGTGGCTAAGTAAACACTAAAGCCTTTAAAATTCTCTTGCTGTTGCCTGAGAAATCCTGGAGGCAGGAGAGCAGCTTGGTTCTGGTGACTGAGATAAGGCACTGGGGAAGGGGTTGGTCCTTGCGCATATGCTGGAGCCTCTGGGCTCAGCCTCAGGTTTCTCCTCCAGGAGGGCGAGGTATGCATGGGCAGCTGGGGTCAGCAGAGAGGACACCTGTTTCTAAGCAGCACTCATTCTGGGCATACCTAGGTTTTCTGTTCCCAGGACCCATAGATCTCAGAGCAGCCCAAAGATTAATCTGCCTCAGAGCTCAGTGTTGGGCTGTGAGCCGAGCTCCTCCATTCATAGCCTCTCCATCTCTTCCCCTGTGCAGAGAGCGAGATCCGAGTCCGACTGCAGAGTGCATCCCCATCCACCCGATGTAAGTGCCCCTGACTTATGAAGGATCCAGGGCTATTGCTGTGTGTGTGTGTGTGTGTGTGCATGTGCTTGCGTGCGCGCATACGCGTGTGTGTGTGTGTGTGTGTGTGTGTGTGTGTAGTTACTCAATCATAGGTGACCTGTCTAAGGCCTTCTGTGACATGGACTCCGGGCTAGGTGCAGAGGGTAGGAGTAAGGAGCTGAGTCATGCTCCCTGCTGCATAGTAGTTCACAGGCTAAGAGGAAGCAGTAAACCTCCCAACCAAGACAACTCAGAAATGAGGAAGGGGGCAGAGAAGTCTTCCTGGGTTAGTTAGTCACTTGAAGGAGACTGGAGGGTAGATCAAACAGGCTCAGTGAGATGAGCCGGCAGAGACACAGGAGGAACCTTTGGTGTGGCTGAAGAAGGAGCAGGAAGGGACCCAGTGGGGTGGTTAGGAGTAGAGAAGGGTCAGAAGTAGAGTGTGAGAATTTGAACCTTATCTCAAATGTCAGGGCTTCCCCAGTCTCTGGTTTTCTTTTCTTTTGTTTTTTGCTTTTTAGGGCCACACCTGTGGCATATGGAGGTTCCCAAGCTAGGGGTCAAATTGGAGCTGCAGCTGCTGGCCTATGCCACAGCCACAGCAATGCGGGATCCAAGTCTCGTCTGCAGTCTACACCACAGCTCACAGCAACGAAGGATTCTTAACTGACTGGGCAAGACCAGAGATCAAACCCACATCTCGTGGATACTAGTTTGTTTCGTTACTGCTGAGCCACACGGGAACTCCCCAGTCTCTGTAGCTGACTGTGTTGTTCTCCTGTTTGCCATTCTAAAATGAGCCCAAATGGGCAGGAGCCAAATACAAAGACTAGGAGGAGAAAAAGCTGGGTTGAGTGGCTCAGGAATCAGACACTGGGACTAACCTGAAGAGCTCAGAGCCCAGGTTATGGGGTCTGACTCCAGGCCTGACGCTGTCTCACTTGAGTCCTTCCAGGCTTGAGGGGGCTGAGCCCAAAGGATGGAGCTCTTAGGGGAGGGAATGCTTGGGCAGTCCTCCTGCACCTGGTGTCTGCAAATCTGTCTCCTCTGACGCATTGCCTTTGCACAATGCCTCTCTCCTCTCCTCTCCGGAAGGCACAGGGTGCTTACTACACTGAATCACCCCACTACCAAGGAGATCAGCCAGAGGGTCTTGAAATCAACTCTCAGGAAAGCAGTATAACGTTTAAGAGTTATGAGCCACAAACTCCTTCTGACCCTCCAGAGCATTACAAGGTCAGAGACCTGGATCCGAGGCATCCTGTGCACAGAATAAACCACTGTTGAACCATCTGATTCAAGAGGTCTGGTTTCTAGCTGTCCTGGGTATAAATATTCCCTGGATCCAGGGTGGCAGTGTCTTCTAGCTGCAGAATCTTCCCTGTGGTCTCTGATGAGACCTAATTAGGAAATATCTACTGAGGAATTTGTAGAGGCACTGTATTTATGAAGCCATTCATATTACAAAGTGTCAGGTTGATAAGTGCTATAAATTGACAAAATGCAAAAATTGTAAAGCTAACCAAAAATGTCCTGCGGGTGAAGTGGCTGCCTTGTCCTCCTTGTATCCAGAACACTGTGGCAGTTCTACTGCCTTCGAGTTCAGGAAGGGGTCCTGGGCCTAATAAAAAATCTGGGGACACTTTTATAGGGACGGAATTGGATGATGTTAAGCGTTTGCTCAAGGGGAGCCGGTCAGCGAGCGTGAGCCCCACCCGGAATTCCTCTAACACACTCCCCATCCCCAAGAAAGGCACCGTGGAGACCAGAGTGGTGACGGCAAGCTCCCAGTCAGGTGAGTGCCCCTCCATCAGGTTGCTGTGTCAGGAAGGGAACAAGGCAGCAGGTGCCCAGGCAGGCCTTTCAGGCTGTAGCAGCAACTTCAAAAAGTACTGCGCATTTGCTCTTCCTACAGCATGAAAGTGTGGGCTGCACTCTTCCACCCCTACTGGTCAACCATCCCATGTGCCAGCTACGGTCTGGCTCTCGATCCTAGAGATCCTCTCCCTGGAGATTCTTGACATGTCCTGGGACCGTATTGGCCAGGTCCCCCAGTGCAGAATACTGAAGAAAGTTGTAGTGTTTTCTTTCATCCACTCACCTGATTAAGGTTTGTTATAGTTCTCCTCTATGCCAGGCACCAGGCACTGGGGCAAGGCAATGAGCGAGACAGACACAGCCACTGCCCATGTCGAGGTGAGGGCCTCCAAGGGAGTCAGGCAGGGTGAGCATAGCTCAGCGTTTATATATCACGTGCCTACCAAGTACAGGGTGGGTTCTGTCGGAGACAGAAAGATGAACAAGCAGACCCTTGGGGGGAGATAAAGAAGCCAGTTCTGCTGTGAAGTTTCCCTCTCATTCACTACTGGAAAAAACAAACAAACAAACAAACAACTTTGAGACCATGATCTTTCATTTTTCAGTTCAAAACCAAAACCTCTGGGTACTTTGTGACCTACTCCCTCTCTTATAATGAAGGGGCAGAACTGGCTTCAGATTTGAAGAAGTATCCAAAGCACCCTTGGGTCTGGTTGACACACAGGAAAGTTTAAGGAGGGTTTAACTGGAAAAGAATGTCACCTGTGAATGTGGTGGCCTCAGAACTGAGGGCTTCCCTACCTGTGCTACCCTCTGCCTGGAACTGTATGGTAAAGGAATCACTGCTCCACAGCATCGCTGACAGAGAGAGGGTTGATAGGAGCATCCCACCAGGAGGTGGGGAGTGGGGCTTAGAAGGAGAAACGGGTGGATGCTGGAGCAAAATTTACAACTTCAAATTTCACTGTGAACCATCAAGAATTCTAATTCAAGAGATAAGTTTTCACCCGCTCCAAGATTTCAGATAGGAATGGGATGACCAGTTGTCCTGGTTTGCTCCAAACTCAGGGAGTTCCCAGGACATGGGACCTTCAGGACTAAAACTAGGAAAGTCCTGGAAAACTGAGCCCATGGGGTTCCCCTGGCACAGAGAGTAGATCTGTCTCTGTTTCCAGTGTCTGGCACTTATGACGCCACCATCCTGGATGCCAACCTTCCCTCCCACGTGTGGTCTTCCACGTTGCCGGCAGGGTCCTCCATGGGCACCTATCACAACAACATGACAACCCAGAGCTCATCCCTCCTGAACACCAATGCCTATTCTGCAGGATCAGGTATGTGGTATGCACACACGTCCCTTCCCACCCGAACCCGCCACCCCTGACCCCGCAGCTGAATGACCACCACCACCCCGGCATTCGCCATCCCCAAGACTTCCTAGAGGGACTTTCTGTGACCAAGCATCCCAAGATTTCTCCACTGGAACTTCTATGGCATTTCTTTTGGTGGGTCCCCTATAGAAAGGACTATATAGTACAAGGTATCATAAAAAAAATGTAATGGGAAAGAACATGAAAACAGATACAAGGAACCTAGTTTCACTCCATGTGCATTAACTATGTGACCTTAAGAAGTTGTTTATTAACTCTTGGCTTCAGGTGTCTTCTCTGTAAAATGGTCACTCACAAGAGGGGCTTGGCCGGCATGGATGCCCACTCAAGGCCTGACAAACCTACAACCCAAGGCACACCACAGACTAATGTTTTGTTCTGTGCTGTAAGACAAGATCAGAGATTTTCCCCTAGCATCTTTTCTGGTGCTTCTTTGCCCCTGTTTTGTGTGGACACCCTCTTACCAGCCTTCCCCTTCCCCTGCAGTCTTTGGAGTTCCAAATAACATGGCATCCTGCTCCCCTACTCTGCACCCGGGAATCAGCACCAGCTCCTCAGGTCAGTTCTTGCCAGCCTGGGAAAACTAGGCATGCTCTCGCCTAGTAAGGAGAATGGAATGGCTTCTAGGGAAGATGTCCTTCCTGAGTGGATGAGCGGTCCGTCCTCATGGACTTCCTCCACGCACATGGCCATGCAGAAGCGGCCGCCAAGGAGCTGCATTAGAAGGCACAGAGCCTGCCCTCCGTCCTTGACCTAGCTCCATCCCCAAGGGAAAGGGCTAAGGGGAGGGGCACCAGAGACCACATATACGTGCTTATTTCTTTGCTAGTCCTTTTATTTAATGGAAGAGGTGGAGAGATGGGAGTAAAGGGGCTAAGCAAGGAACAACTAAGGATATTTTTAGGTGGAAAGCATTGTTAACTTAGAAAGATCCTAAGTTTTTTTTTTTTAAATATGTATCATAATTACTTGGGGGCTCAAATAAGGCAAATATATGATAATTTTGAAGAAGTATTTATTCACTCAGTTCTCACATACATCATAGTAGCCTCTCTGTAAATGAATGACCAGCCCATATCCTTTGTTAAATGAATCTGCCTTCTCTCTGTGATAGCCTGACTAATATTATTACTAATGTTACCATCCCTTCTTTATTCCCTTGGCTGGCATATCTGTTCCGATTTTCACACCTCCAGTTGACTAGAAACCCAGAAGACACCAGGTTCAAGCTGTGTTCCTCCTGCCTTTGCTCTTCTACTTTGCAAAGCACTGACTGAGGAGGGTGGGCTGATATTAGATCCATGACCTTGTGCCGCAAACACTAGACGGGATGGAATAAGAGAAGCTGTTAACGAGGGAGGAATGAGCTTCTGCACACTTTTACAAACCAACAAATAACCAGCCTTTGAAATCATAATGAAGGCAAGAGGAGTTTTATGTGTTTGAGTCAGGAGACGGAAAGGTCAGAATGGAAGCTAGGGTCCTGCCCAGTTAGTGCCTCTCGGCTTCTGCTGTGTCTGTATTCTTATTTCCCACACTGTGCCCCAAGGCACCCCAGGATCCTGCAAGAAAGGGAACCCTGGGATATCCAAAGATTTTGAGGGTTATTGCAACATCTATCAGATCCTATTCTAATTACCACGATTAAGTTCTGTGGACTTAACTACCCACCAAATGGACCTTAGAAATTTTGCCCTGGGTTAAGGAGGTGGAATATTAAAAAACTACTGTATCACTAAGAGCATGGGAACTAAGAACATCTGGGAATCTGCCATATGCAAAGTCCTTTGTCATGAGAGTGGTTGGGGGGGGGGGGGGTCTTTGGGGTGCTGACTTAACCCCAGGGGCCTCGTCTATGCACCTGCACTCACCTGTCCTCATTCTTCTCACAGTGTTCGGCATGCAGAACAATCTGGCCCCCAGCTCTTCCGCCCTCTCCCATGGCACAGCCACCACATCCACAGGTCTGAAACGGGTTTGGAGCCTCGGGCTGGGAAGCTACAGCTCTTTGTAGCTGTAACTCACAATAATACCCCTGTTCAATGAAGGAATTAGAAGGACCAAAATGTCCCTAAAAATGAATTGACTTTTCCCACCAAATGAACAACCCTCCACACCCTAACACAGAGGTACCAAGTTCAGTCATTTGCTGGCTCAGACATGAGTGAAACTGCAGGGAGCCTTGCTAGGGGGTGTCACCTGGATATCCCCATGTCTCACTGCTGTCCTTGATGGCCCACTGTCACTGACAATCAATCATCTGGCTGACTTTATGGTGTACCCTCTGTGCAAATCTGGGGGAGAGGGGACAGAAGAGGTATGAGCCTCAGACTTTTCCCTGAATTTTCTTACTGTTTAGTTGGAGTAGAAAGTTTAATATACATGAAACACCTGGAGGATCCTATAAGAGCATGAATCAAGCCATGCAGAGCAGGTTTGAGCACTGTAGGAGTTCAGAAAGGGAGGAGACGTGGGAGGGCCTAGGAAGACTGCGTGGAGGAGGTGGCCTTTGGAATGGTCCGACAAGGATAAGGATTATACCAAAGAAAAGTTTCAGCTAAACTCACTGCTGCCCCGATGGCTGGAGAAAGTTGATCCCATTATTTATTATCATTCCTTATTATCTTCCTCTCACCTGAGGAGATTGCCTGTCTGCCAGGGCTAGTCAGGCTACTTCTTAGCCACATGGAGCTGCCCCCACCCATTGCTGGCCCTGATCATTCATTGGTTCCTCTCCTGCAGCGTATGGTGTGAAGAAAAACATGCCCCAGAGCCCTGCCGTTGTGAGCACCGGGGTGTCTACCTCTGCGGGTGAGTGCTATCCCCAGCTGCTGGGGCAGGCTGGCACACAGGAAAAATTACTCCTTGGTGACACATGGCAGGAGGAGACGTAACCTACTGGTGGTCTGAGGTCTGCAAATGAGACTCACCTCAAGGGCCTCTCAGTTGCTTCCAGGAATCAGCAGAGACGGGCGTGCCCTTCGCTTTGCTTTGGCCTCCCTGTCCAGGGGGGCCGGGAAGCTCCACCCTCCATGCCTGCCCAGGGTCAGGCACTCACAGCCCAGCCCCCGCCCTTGTTGGAAGCCCCTGGTTTGGTCACAGGTTACCCATCACAGGGGCCTCGGAACCACCCCCCACCCAGAGGCTGCCACACCCTCCCTGCTTTCTGTAGAATCTTTATCAACTTAGGTTCATGACACACGGTGATTTCTTCCATTGCTCTAATCCTGGTGTTTCCATCCATTTAGCAATACATTCAGAAACTGTTTACTGAGCACCTGCTTTGTAGAAAACAGCGTTTTGAGTGCTTAGAGTATAAAATAGAAAAGGCAGGCTAGATTCCTGCCCTCACAAGGCTGACAGTTCCAGTCAAAAAGGTGGATAACAAACAAGTGGACAAGAATAATTACAGAAAATGACACATACTTGAAGAACAGACATAGTGAGGAGGTAGAGAGACAGGTGTGTGTATATGTTAGATGGAGAGGTGCTCAGGAAAAGTCCCCCCAGGATGCTAACACTTAAGTCCCACAGTTAGAAATGAACCCAGCCAGTTAAAGAGGAGCCTGACTGAATGGTGACTTTGCCCATTCATGGAAGATCCTATAACATCTAGGGGGGATGCAGCCCCCTAGGCCAGTGCCCAGCGCTTCTGACATTGACCCAACCACCTGATGGCCAAGCCTAGTCAGGCAAGGGAAGGTGTCCCTTATTCCCAAGATGCTTCTTAGTAACCACTGTCAGCAAGAGGAGACCCTAGGATACACCCACAAGCCCCTTTCTTTCCTCCACCCTCCATCTCTTCCTCTCCTCCCTCTTCTGGTCATTTCTTAACTCTCTTTCTCCTGCCACATTTTCCTTCCTCTTCACCCACTTCTCTCCTCTACAGCCAGCACCACAAGCATCCAGAACGATGACCTCTTGCACAAGGACTGTAAATTCCTGATCCTGGAGAAAGACAACGTGCCCACCAAGAAGGAGATGGAGCTGCTGATCATGACCAAAGACAGTGGGAAGGTCTTTACGGCCTCCCCTGCCAGCGTCACTGCAAGTATGTGGGAGCCCATGGTACTCGGGTTTTGGAAGAAAGACCAACAATATAGGCAGATGTCCCAGCAAGGTGGTTTGAGATGTTTGAATGATGAAACCACAGTCATCCCATTCAAACAAAAAATGCCTGCTGAATAGGGTGTCCCAGCATCTGTCTTGAATGCTGACAAGCCAGGAAAATCCCAGCAAAGAGCTCTCAGAGGGGTCTTTCAGCAACAGCAAGTCTCCTACCCATAGGCCCAGACTAGGGAATTAACCCACAAAAAGCAGATCCTTCTTCCTATCAGACTACCCTCTACCTCCAAAAGCAGGAGAGGATATGGGGCAAGGGTGGAGGAGTGGGGAGAGTGGGGAGTATCACTGGTTGTGTGCACAGCTTCTTTTTCAGAGGATACCCTGAAAAAGGAAAAACAAGCTGCATACACCACTGACACCTACGTAATGGCAGAAGCTAATGGTAAGTGCAAATCTGATCACTGTCCACTTTGACTTTGGCCAATCTATCTGTCATTGTTTATCTTCCAAGATCTCACTACTCTAAGTGTGGCCCTGGTCCAGCAGCATCCATAAGACCTGGCAGCATGTTAGGAATGAAGAGTCCTAGGCCCTAGCCCAGTCCTGCTCTGTCAGAGACTGCATTATAATAAGCTCCCTTGTTGATTCATGTGTGCTTATGATGGAAGCAAAGCCTTCCCACAGCACATCTAAAGTCCACAGTTGTAATTTTTCTCACCTTACTTGTCCTCCCATAAATTTTCAGAACTAATAAAAGCTTTGCAAAGCACTTGCTAGCTTTATCTTTTTCTTTTCTTTCTTTCTTTTTTTTTTCCTTGCCAAATATCTGGATCCTGTCCTGGAAAATCATATTTCTTCCCTGCTCTGAGGCCTACAAAAGTCTCCAAATCACTGACTTCAAGGAAATCAGTAAAGCAAGAGGCATAGAACATCTTTTTCAAATGCAAATTAAATCAGTTCTAGTCCTCTCTCAAGGCCTGATACTAGGTCTTCTAAGTTAGTAGTTCTTTACATTTTAGGGGTGGAGGTGGAGCTGTGGAGCCAAAACACCCTTCTCAGAATCTGGTGAAACCTATAACCAATTTCCCCAGAAAATTCCACACATGCCCACAACCTCAGTGGTCAAGCAGCATCCTGGACTTAGGATCCCTCCTCCAAGCCCACCTTTGCCTTTCTGTTCCCTCCACCCCAGTTTAGGGCCTGTGTTCAATGTCCCTTAACCAAGAAATCAAGGGTCATCTCTCACAAGCACATTTATTGTTTGAACACCATGGCCACCCCTAAGGTGGTTCTCCAAAAACATCTTGGGCTTTAGAAGTTTAAGGTCCCAAGAAGGTTGTGACACTGGGTTCTCTCCCACTGTGAACTGTGTGCCAAGCCATGTCTTCATCAATGTGATTATTGCAAACGTGAGATCCGTGAGGACTGAGTTAGTGGACATTGCCATGGGGCTATTCCACAAGGTGCCTGGGGCTTATCTACTTCAAGTCCTGCCCCAAGTCCACTCACGGGCTGTCCTGTGAGCTCCTACAATTTAAAAGCTCAGTGTTCTTGCTGTTTGTCTTTCAGGAGACGTGAAGACCGTGTCCACAAAGGGCAAGGCCACCTCTGCAGGTGGGTGAGAACAGCAGGTCCTGCAGTGATGGGGCCAAAGGGACTGGTTATAGTGAATGGAACTGATAGCAGCCCCCTAGCCTAGAGCCAGTGCTTAAATGAGCCACCTAATGTGGGAGAGTTTCTCTGAAGGTCTTCAAATGGTATGGGGGGAAGGGGGTGGAGGGAAGGGGAGGGGCCTCCTGGGGGCCAGGGCAGGGCTACAGAAGGAACTTGGCTCACAGGCTGCACTGCCCCTGCTGGGTACCCACTGCCTGCCTGTAGGTCCAGGGCTGCTGACATGGCAGGAGCAACACAGCAGGGTTACTGTTGTGTCTTACGGACCACTATCTACCCCCTGCCCACATGGGCTTCAAGGTGGCACTAAGACCACACACATCGCCAGGACACATGCCTTCCTAGTTTGCTCCCATGGTCTTGTGACAAAAGCAGATCAAGGGGTGTCAGCCCATTTTAGATGATATATATATATATATATATATATTAAAAAAAAAAAAAAAAAGAAAAGCCCTGGCCACCCCTTAGGTGCCGAGTATACTTCTAGGCACCGTGGGGATTACAAAGAAAGAGCTGTCTAAACTGAGACATGGAGATGGGAACTATTCAGGTTTGGACTAATAAAATGCAAGAGGTTGTGGCAGATCCACATTCATAGTCAAGAATTTTAAGCCTGGTGCTGGATCTGCTACACCCTCTGCTGATTACTCTACATGCCTTATCTCATGTCATTCAACATCCCCTGAAGAAGGTCAACTTTGAACCGTATCTTTTATTAAAAGGAAATAGATTGGGAAGTTGGGATTGACATATACACACTGCTATGTATAGAATAGGATGAGAAACAAGGACGTACTGTATAGCACAGGGAAATCTACTCGATACTCTGTAGTGACCCATATGGAAAGAATCTGAAAAGGAATGGATATATGCGTATGTATAACTGATTCACTTTGCTGTACACCTGAAACTAACATTGTAAGTCAACTATACTCCAACATTTTCTCAAAAAAAAAAAAAAAGATTTACCATAAAAGAAAAAAAAAGAAACAGGTCAAGTGACCTTCTCAGGGTCACATGGCTCCTGCCCTTCACCAGCCACAGCCCTGTGTTCGTTCCAGGAGCCACACAGGAACCAGAAAGCCATGCTCACATTTACTCAGGCCCGCAGGAAGTCAACAAAAGTCAGAAATTTTGGAGGGAAGAGAGCCTGAGCCACCGGCATTCACCTTACCCTTGCCCTCTCTTCCACAGACATCCATGGCTACGACCACCGCCGCAGTGGAGGTGGTGGTGGCGGTGGTGGTGGCATTGGCAGTGCCGGTGGGGGCACTGGCAGCGGCAAAAGCATGTGGGGGGCAGCGCCAGTCTGGTGCCCCTGCGGCTCCTGGTGCAGCTGGTGGAAGTGGCTGCTGGGTCTGCTGCTGACCTGGCTGCTGCTGCTGGGGCTGCTCTTTGGCCTCATCGCTCTGGGTGCGTAGTGACAGTGACCCCAATGCCCATTAAGATAGGTGGGAATCGGTGCCAAGTGTTGGGGCCAAGGGGCCCCAGATCATAGGTACAGACCCCTTGTTTGCACGTGAGGAAACAGGCTACAGGAGGCAAGTGGCCAAGGTCCCATAGCCACTAGGTGGCAGAGTTGGGACTCTGGGCAGCTCCTGTTTCCCAGCCTAGAGTCCTGTTCAGTCCCCGTGGCAGCCTATTCTAAGCATCTGGTTGCCTTGAATAATCAGGGCAGACCTTTCACAGACTTTTTACTTCCCATATTCCTTGGCTCTCAAACCAGCCCCCTGGGAGATTGGGGACCAGCTCTTTTACCACCTCAGATGATGGCCAGCCTTCAAGGCTCCGTTCCAGTTTTGAGCAGCTCGCCTGCTGGTAGACAAAACAGACTGTCTCCGTGTAAATATTCCAGCAAAATGTCCCCGTGGCATGAAATAGCTGCTATAAACTCCAGATCCCCTACTTCAGGCTCCCCTGGAGGGAGGGAGGGAGGGTGCACTTGGAAGGCACTGCTTTGGGGTCCCTGCAGCTGACTCTGCTTCCATGTGTCCCTTTCAGCGGAGGAAGTGAGGAAGCTGAAAGCACGTGTGGATGAGCTGGAGAAGGTCAGGAGCAGCCTGCTGCATTACGAGAAGATGGAGAGGAGCAGCCAGGATGCTGTGCAGGGTGCTGCACCCAGGATGGGGCCAGATGTGGGGAAATCTGGACTTGATGGCTACAGTCAGGAGGACCTCTGGCAATATGTGTGGGCCAAGCTGATGGCAGAACAGGAAAATGGTGAGTGCATCACAGGAAAAGGCCAGCAGCTCCCAGTCCCAGCTCCTATGTGTGGAGTGGTACTCATTCAGGGCACTCTCAAGCTCCCTTCATCCAGCCACCTGCCAGCCCTGGGAGTGAGAGAAGATCAGTGTTGTAATCCCATTTTATGGCTAGGAAAACTGAAACACAGAGAGAACTGCCTAAGATCAAGGTCACACAACCTGTGCACATTAGAATCTGATTGCTAGTCCTAGCCTTGGTTTCTTCCCGCCAGACCATGGTGATCCCCTTCAGGGTGTGTGTGTGTGTGTGTGTGTGCGCGCGCGCGTGCGCGCATGTATATGCATGTGTACATACGAGAGTAAGAGAGAGACGGTATGCAGCTAACTCAGGCTTTATCATCTCTTGTAGGAAACCTCCGAGGAAGCCCTGGCCCTAAAGGTATCACATTGGATGAAGCCCATTTCCTACTCTCATTTCCTACACTTGGAGCTGGGTTTTCTGGGGAGATTAGAAAATTTTTCTTTTTTCCAAATTGAAGGATGAGCAATGGAAAGATTTTATGGAATTTGTTGAGAGGGCTGAGAATTGGCTTTATAGTCAGAATATCTTAGCAGGGGAAGGGAACTAAGGCATCATCTAAGAGAAGCTCAGTGACATGTCCAAGGGACACAGACAGAGATCAAAGAAGCCACGCCACCTGCCAGCTCACCTTGAAGTGCTGTTTATGTATTGTCACGTGGCCTTAAGACACTGGGAGAGAATGGCCCTTGGGATCTCACCCCATCTCACAGTTTTCATGTCTTTCTGATTTTAGGTGACATGGGAAGCCAAGGTCCAAAAGGTAAACAGAACATATGGAAATTTTTACCTTAAATACTAGTGAAGGTTGATGGTTTAAAGCAATCAGCAAGAGTCAGAAAATGTACCCTGCACTCACCCTGGCCATCTCCCCTGGGAGAGGACCACGAGGTGCAGAGAATCCTGTAGACCTTCAGGCTTTTGGGGAATAGAGAGCTTCATGTACACCTCTGGGGCAGCATAGTCCTTGGCCCCTTCCCAGGGGCTCCCACAGCAAGGATCCCAAGGAGACCTGTGTCCCAGGCCTGCATCTCCCCAGCTCCAAAGGACAGCTCCTACTGCACACCCCAGAGAGAGCTGGAGAAATACAGATTCCTGGGCCCTGCTGGGAATCAGATGCTCTGGGACTGGGCCCCTCCCCGCAGGTTAATTCTGATGAACCAGGTCAGGAATCACTGCACCAGGTGAGCAGCCTACTTTGAAGGGTCTTAGCCCAGGAGGCTGGAGGCAAAAGCCACCAGTCAAGAATGGAGCTCCTATGGGGGAAATTTAGCAGGCACAGTACCACCTACCTTCAAGGGAAGTGGGGGGTGATTAGCAAGGAGGAAGGACACAATCACAGGAAAAGGTGCCTCTCAGTGTTGGTTAGTGTGGGGGACAATCACATAATAACTTGGGTGGCACATGGTTGCTGTAGGGAATTGACATATATGTCCTCAGAAAAGTGGTTTGACAATTAGTGAGGCCCATGTGTGGGAGGAAAAGCTTTCCCATCCTCGTGACCACAAAAGTGCCCCTTGCTCTAGCTGAGAGGGGTTCACAAGCTTCAGTGTACATGGGAATTGCCAGATGATTCTGGGCTCTGCTCCGAGAGCATCTGATTGAGCAGGTGGGTGGGCGGGTCCATAGTCTGTGGTCTGAATCCCCCCAGGTGAGGGCCACAGGTGCACTGTCCATTCTGAGAATCACCATTGGAGACAACAGGGTCTCCACTCTCTCCTCAGGTCCACCTTCCTTCCCAGGAGGTCCCAGTGTAGGAACTGGGGTTCCTTCACTTGGTGGCTCTCAACTTCAGGATTCCCCTCCCCTAGGCACACACCCTGGGCCACCACCCCGGCCCCTTCCCCAAAGGCCCCAGCTTGCAGGCTACACACCCTTGTTGACCATAATACAGGATGCTCGGTCAGACCTGAATTGCAGATAAATAAAAAATCATTTTTGACTATAATTATGTCTCAAATACTAAAAATATATTCAATGTTTGTCTGCAATTCAAACTTAACTGAGTAGCGCCTAGTTTTACTTGGTAAATGTGACAATCCTACTTGAATTCTGCTGGCAGCTCCTTTTGGGGACCAGCCCATGTTCTCTGGCTGACTTCTCTCTCTCTTTCCACAGGAGATCGAGGGTTCCCTGGGACTCCAGGTATGTAGCCTCTGATGGTGCCACTGGGGTTGTGGGCTGCCTGGTCTTGGCTCCTGGGTCCTGGGAGGAAGGCAGGGCCAAGCTATTCTTGTGTGTCCACAGGTATCCCTGGGCCCTTGGGCCACCCAGGTCCGGAGGGACCAAAAGGACAAAAAGGCAGTGTGGGTAAGAACCACTTTTCTGTTCACTTATTCCCTCATTCATTCATTCATTCACTAAATGCTGGTTAAGTGCCTGCTGTTTGCCAGGCCTTGGTTTAGGTGCTGGGGAGATAGCTGTGCAAAATAGAGAAGCTCTGCCTACTTTTGGGTAGAGATGGATACAGAGGGCAGGAGGTGGTTTGTGACAAGGGATGACAGCCCAGCAGGGCCTTGGGAGTGCTGAGGGGTCATTTAAAATAGGGCTGGCAGGGAAGACCTTGCAGAGACTGTACCATTTGCACAAAGACCTGCAGGCCTGAGGAGATCTAGGGGGAGCATTCTAGGCAGAGGGAGTATCCACAGGTCCCCAGGGCCCATGAAGGAGGTGGATCGTGGAGAGAGAGGGGCCCTGGAGGCCCTGCAAGGATTCAGCTTTTACCCCCAGTGAGTTGAGAAGCCATTTGCAGGTTGGGGCAGGAAATAGGACATGAGGCACTTGATTCCCAAACTGCCTGGTTTATATGTTGAACCTGGACTCTAGAGGGAGTGGCTCCAGGTGGCACCCTGCCAGCAAGATGCTGCCTGTGATGCCCCTAGTGGTGGCACCAGGTCCTAACTGAGGTGGTCGTTCCTGTCTTTAGGAGAGCCTGGCATGGAGGGACCCATGGGCCAGAGAGGGCGAGAAGGCCCCATAGGACCTCGCGGTGAACCAGGGCCTCCTGGGTTTGGAGACAAAGGAGACAGAGGTAAGAGGCGATTCTTTCAACAGGAAGGGTAGCTGAGCCCCTGCTTCCTTCTTATATCCCGTGCCACCCCTGCCCCCGCCTCACTAGCATTAGCTGAGCACCTGCTTGAGCCAGGGTCTGTGCTCGGCCCTGTGGAGATAGTGGTCTCATGAAACAGGTGGGCTGGGCTGGGAGTTCAGGCTAGGGATCCTGCAGTGCTCAGAGTCCACAGAGAAGGGCGGTCACACAGAGAAAGGATCTTCCTGAATGGGGACAGGGTCAGTCAGGGCTGAGGTGGAGAGCTCAAGGCGGGGCCTGACAGAAAGCAGAGCAGGTACAAGCCCTGGAGCCTCTCGTGGCTGGAAGGAGGTGGCGGGAAAGTTTCAGACATGAGGTCAGCCCTGGAGGGAGCTGGGATGGTGATGCGGTTAGATTCTTAACCATGGGTCTGCCTTTATCAGGGGAAACCAAGCACTAGACACCAGAAATCCTCTCAATGCCAAAAGATGGTGAATTAGAAACCTGATTTCTAGTTTCACCTTCTCTTAAAAATGTTGCTCAACCAGGAACAAATATTGATTGAGCACCTACTGGGTGTCAGACTTCATGGGACAAAAAAGGCTCTGGAGGTAGGAACTGAAGGTGTTTTGCTCTTCTTGGCCTCACAGAGGCCCCAGTGGCTCAGAGACCACCAGCAGGGCAGGAAGTGTCTCCACCCCCACCCCCCTAAAGGACGCCACACTGGGCTGGGCGGGCAAGCGAACCAGGAGACTTTCTTAAAGGGCTCATCTCTCCTCAGGGGCTGCTGGTCCACCGGGTGTTCCAGGCCCACCTGGTGTCCCAGGTTCTGTGGGCCCCAAAGGTAAGCCAAGACCCCAGATAGTACCCACGTTTGCCACATCCGGATTGGATCTTAGAGGTCCAGGCACTGGAATCCCAGACGGCCCTGACATACGGCTTTAGGCCTGGGTGGGGCCAGCAGGCCCAGAGAGGGTTCCTCTACTAAATAGTCCCTGGGCCTCAAAATCGGGGCTGTTTTTGGCTCCATGTGGATTTAGGGCCTGTTTCTATCTCTCTTCCATGGTCCTGTTATGTGGTCCCTATATGAGTGGATGGATCAGCTAAGCTAGTTTGCTCGCTGGCAGGGGCCCAGGCGCACACACTTGAGAACACCGTGTCTGGACAAGCCAGGCAAACGGGGCCTCCTCACTGTGCGATGCCCATGTGGTCACCTCTCCTCCCTGCCTCCACCCCTGCCCAGATGTTTGACCAGGAAGGAGGGAAGGGTCTCTTGATCCCACCAGCTGCCACTTCCTCCCTAAGGAGGACTTTGACGGGGGTCTTGGTGAGCATGCGGCCTCAGCCTGCTGCTCACTGTGGGGTCACTGTCCCTGGCCTTTACCTGACCCACCTGATAATCCTTGTCTTGTCGTCTTCCTCAGGTTCCAGCGGTTCTCCTGGCCCACAGGGTTCCCCAGGTCAGTCGCTTTTTTCTTATAAATAGACACTATTCCTGGGCCAAAGAGAATCATGTTAAATGGAAAAAAAAAATTAGACAAAAGAAGAAATCATAAAGAGAGCCTCCTGGAGAAGCTCATGTCTGCCTGTGTGTCCCCTGCGGCTGAGGTCGAGGACCCAACGAGTCCCATGAGAGCTGTTCTGACCTAACTTGTGGCACAAAGCCCTCCAGTGGCTTCTGCATCTGGCAGCTCCCATTCTGTCTTGATCTGAGTGAAGTGCCTGCCTCCACTCATCCCCTGTGGGCCAGTTCATCCCTCTGTCCCGGGAGCCTAGAGCTGCAGCCCACACCGTAAGGCAGGCCAACACCCCTGCCAGAGTCCCAAGAGGGGGCCTCATGGCCAGACCTGGTGATCACAGGGACAAGACACCTGGACCAGGATGATGTAGTAGGGACAGGGAGAGGAGTCCATGGACCGCAGCCCTTGACACTGACTTCAGGGAGTGTGTGTGTGTGTGCACCCGTACGCATATGTGTGTGTACATGTGCTATGTCCACGGCCATCCCTTCCAAGGCTGAGAGCACTCATCCCCCTGTGTGGTTTCTTCAACACACAGGCTCTGTAGGTCCCCAAGGGCTCCGAGGTGAAGTGGGACTCCCTGGTGCCAAAGGTAAGCTGCGAGGAGGGCCTGGAGGGGAGGAGGGTTATCACTGTGTAGATGCCACTCAGGAAGGAGGCCTGGGGGGACAGGCACGGTCTCGTGGTCATGACTAGCAGCCTGTGTGGGGCAACAGGGGATGAGAGGAAGGGGCAGTCAGCACTGCAGGAGAGCCTGTCTTCAGACTCACACTCTGCCCCCTCTTGGTCGTCCCCACCCATGCTCTTACACTGAGGTGTCCTTTTCCTTTTCAGGTGACAAAGGGCCTATGGGACCACCAGGACCCAAAGGTATGTTGCTCTCCCTACTGCTCAGATGTCACCACAGTCTGCTGACACCTGGGAACCCACCCAGATATGACCCTTGCCCTGGGGTCTGAGATCCCAGATGATGTGGCCCCTGGACCCTGGGGCTGGAGAGATTTGAGATTCCAGTCCAAGTTCTCAGATAGAGAAACTGAAGCCCAAAGAGGGGAAACAAAGCACCAGCATCACTGTGCTGTGGTTGGGTGGTCCTTGGGGTGGCAAGGATGCAGCACTGAGGCTTCTCCCCTCTAGTCTGGTCCCCCCAATGCCCACTGGTGCAATGGCAAAGGCTGGGTCAGTTTATGGGTAGGCCCTGACCCTGGAGAGGTTTAGCATTGTTCTGGGGTTTCGTTGATGCCTAGCCCTCACCAGCATTCAGCTGACAGTGGATTACAGGTACAACAGGAACTGTTCTGCAGCAAGGGGGTCACTCTTACTGGGTCAGATTGTTTTCTTTACTCCTGATTGATGCTTCCTTTTCCCCTCGCCTCTGCCCCATGTATATTTTAGGTGACCAGGGTGAGAAAGGACCACGAGGCCTCACAGGTCAGTGTCACAAAGGAATCTACTGTGATTCACTGAAGACTTTTTGTAAATCCATTGAGCACTGGAGGTGGAGGGGGAAGAAGTATTGGAGTTCCTATTGTGTCTCAGTGGGTTAAGAACCCAACATAGTGTCCACAAGGATGCAGGTTCAATCCCTGGCCTCACTCAGTGGGATAAGGATCCAGCATTGCCACAAGCTGCAGCACAGGTCATAGAAGCTGCTCAGATCCAGCAATGCCATGGCTGTGGTGTAGCCGGCAGCTGCAGCTCTGATTCAGCCCCTAGTCTGGGAACTTCCATGTGCCGCAGGTGTGGCCATAAAATAGAAAAATAGAAGTATGAGACAGACTCTCTGTCTAAAAAGCTTCAGGGAACTTGCAATCTAGACAAAAGAGCAGGACAAGATAAAATAAAGCGCTGAATGGAGTATAAGGCAGAATCAACATGTATGGTCCAGACAGTAAATGTTTGGGGCAGAAAAGGGTGTTTATGACTGTCTCTGGTTCTTTTGAAGAATTCATTTGGGAAACTTAACTTCTTTCCAAAGTGGCAGAAAGTTGGAATTACTTGAACCTTTCATCCACTTACCTCCAGCCAATGTGCATGATTAAAAAGGAAATTAATAGTATTGGTGCTTTGGCTACAAGGGGCAGCTTTTTGTTGCCAAGGAAATAAGATTCATACACAGGTTCCTTCAGACTAGGCGTGGCCTCTGGGCAAGTCCACACCTAATGATGGAGTGGGAGCGGTGGGGAGTCCTGACCTTAGAATCAAGGAAGATGCTGTGTCCCCACCCTCTGGTTGGCACACCAAGCTCCTCTGGTTGTGGGGTAGCAGACTTGGGGGTGGCCAGGAGAGTGGAGAATTCTACCAGTGTCAGGCACCTCTAACCAGCTGGTCCATTTCCTTTGCAGGGGAGCCCGGCTTGAAAGGTTTGCCTGGTGCTGTGGGTGAGCCCGGAGCTAAAGGAGCAATGGGTGAGTGTCCCACAGCAACAAACACCATGGATCTGCCCTTCTACAGTCATCGTCAAGGCCCTAGAGTTGAGATCTCCTAGAGCTGCATCTCCCAGCTCCTGGGAGAGGCTCCATTTACAAGCTATTCCTAGATGTGGGCATTCCTCTTGGGGCTCAGAGAGCTGCTGTCTTTGAAGGTTTCTTCTGTCTTTGAAGGTTTCTTACTGCTCTAGGGGTGGGGAGTTGGGCCATCACCCTAGTTCCTGCCTCTAAGCCACTCAGGCCCCTGCGAGGGCAGACAAGGCTGAGGTCCTCTGGAACGTGCAGAATTCCAGGTGTAGCTCTGATATCCCAGGGCTGGTCTCACAGCCAGATCCAGGGTTCAGCCCTTTGGCCAACCCTGCTGAGGGGCCTGGGTGGCAGTTAGCACCATGTCCCAGAAGAGTTTAAGCCCCACCGAGGGGGATGTGGTGCATTCACAATCTCATTAATTTAACAAACAATTAGGAAATGCTGGGCAAATAAGATGCCTTACCTCCTTCGAAGGGAGATAAAGCTTGTGTGAGGTGAGGAAGCCCATGGAGGGTACAGGGTGATATGAGGAAGCAGTGAGGGGGGAGGTTCTTCCAAGCAGAAGGATGAAGGAGGTGGCTTTTCAGATGCTTCTAAAAAGTAAGAAAGATTTTCATCACATCAGTTTAGAAAATTCCATGCAGAGACAACCACGTGAGTGAGGAAAAAGCAAGAGCTGGTCTCAGAAGGACATCACTTTGGACAGAGGTCAGGATAATGCCTAAAGCAAAGGAGACGAGTCTTGGGGAACCTTGACCTCCAGGACCTGGAGTAAATGAGGCCATCACGTATTGAGCATCTGGTGTGTACGAGTCCTTGCCATCAGGTGCTGGAGATGCAGTTCAAAGCCACAGAACACCTCAGGAGGAGAGACAGTTACTAGTTTAGGAGAAGAGGGCAGGGAGAAACTATACCCCATGGGTGTGACAATGACAGGGACAGGGCTTCTTCCAAGTCTGATGGCTATGAGAGGGGCCACGTGCCCCACCCCCCACCTGGGAAACAGCTTGTGAGCCTATAGGGCAGTCAAGGGAGTGAGTCCCGGAGTCGCTCCCAGACTCACTGATGAGCTCGGATCTGCTTTCCTAGGACCTGCTGGCCCCGACGGACACCAAGGCCCAAGAGGTTGGTCACTAACATGCTCTCCTCACTCTCCCTGCCTCCCCTGCTTATGACTCCCCACCCTGCCCATGCCCCAGCACGCAGCCCCCAAACCACCACTCTAGTCACAATGCCAGAGGGTGTCATGCAGAAATGTGCCTGGTCCGGGTCTCATCCTCCTCCTTCCTCCCTTCTACCTGCCAGCAAGTTACACAGTAAAACCCCAAGAGACTACCAGCTCCGATGTGGTGGCCAGTCCCCTCGCTTAATGGAAAAATGTTTCCATGTTGATCATGCTCTTTCTAGGGGAACAAGGTCTTCCAGGGATGCCTGGAACCCGGGGCTCACCAGGACCTTCTGGAGACCCAGGAAAGCCAGGTAACAGAATGAGAAGAGGGAGCCAGCCCTGGGGTGTGTGTGTGTGTGTGTGTGTGTTCACAAGCATGCATGCATGCACGCCTTGTTCCACTTTTCTTCTGCAGCTCACCACCAAAATGCCACAAATTCTGGCTTGCCCTGGGCATAGTGGCTGAGGGTCCTGAAACCTGAGTCACCAAGTCTGGCAACTTGGAGGAGAGGGATCCACAATTGAAAGCAAGGAGTTCTAGAAAGGGGAAAGGAGTCTCTTAAAAATGGCAGTTTAATGCCACCTCAGTGCCTTGCTCCTCTGAGCCCTTCCCCAGCAGAATCCCCCCTCAGGCTATACCTGGACTCTCCCCAGTCTGGGGAGAGAAGCTATTGTTAGGGTCTCCAGCAAAGGCCCAATAGGAGCAAGACCCTCAGAACTGCAGGAGGAATGAATCCAAACAGGCCTAGAAAGCTGAGAGCAAGGTGGCAGTCCTCAGGGGCCTGTGAGGAGCAGGGGGCCTCCTGGTGGGTGCACAGATAGGGAAGGCCCAGGAGGGAGCCTGGGGGAAGCATTAGGGGTCCATGAGTAAATGAACTCCCTGTGTTTGTAACTCTCAGATGCCAAAGGGTCTGTGACCCCAAGTGGGCTAAGCACCATGCCCTGATGGAGCAGTGGGTCACTTCACTGCCAAGTCCAAAGCACTGCTTCGTCCAGTGCTAGGAGGACCCTAGGGTCTGGCTGCCCCAGGCATAGGGTTCATCCTCCTCCACCCACCAATCCCTTCTGCCTGCTCCTCAGCCCTTCAACTCTCCTCTCAATGTGTTTTATTTTCTGTAGGTCTCACAGGACCCCAAGGACCTCAGGGTGAGTCATGAGGTCACACCCACTTCCAAACCCCACAACCAAGCCTCCCACTCCCAGCGTTTAGCAGAGGCTTCTCTAGTCATCTTAGTGGTTCCTCTCCTTCTCTCACTCCCCTAGGAGTGGATTCAAGTCGTTTCACTGTGGGTCTTGAGAAGCACCTTAGGAAGGAAAATTATGCAGAGAACAATCTAGAAATCATGCTGGGAGAGAAGAGATTAGATCTCGTGCAGGGACACTCCCCCCCCCCCACCGGCCTCCAGCCACCAGAGGAGGCTTTGGGCCCAGAATTTCCAATGGCCCCACAGGGGCCACATCCCCCACGACATGGTAGGGGATGGGTGCTCGCCTCGTGTGCAAAGGCCCAGCGTCTGTGGGACAGCCCTGGGGTCAGAGCCTGTCCAGTGGTTGGACAGTGTGCACCCACTTGGATTTGAGAAAATGTTACCCCATCAGCCTTGACTCCCAAAGGAAGTTAGGCAAGGATGTAAAATAAAATCAAGCAGCCGCTCCCAGCAGCTGAGTGCACAGGGGCATCTTTTAAATGCTCCATAGCAGAGATCCGTGACCAAAAGCAGGGGGGCTGAGGGTAGGGTTTGTTTCAGATATAGGAAGCCCAGCCCCCACTCCCCTGCACTGCAGGAGTAGGTGGGGACAGTGCTGCTTTGCAGGCAGCCAGAGGTCATAACCCAGAGGGGGTGGGATCCCCAAAGCTGAGTCCGTGAGCCAGTGCCTGCCTCAAGCTCAGCTGTTACCCCATTTCCCAGAGAGGGAGAAGGACTCGGAGCAAGAGGCTCCCCTGAGGGGCTGAGGGGCTGAGGGCTGAGGCAGAAGGCAGAGCAGGTGGATCTGTGGGGCTCAATCAGCGGTTGTGGGTTGTGGCTGTGCCCAGTGCCAGCGTAGGTACTACCACAGGGTTTGTGGAATTGTTGGCTCTTAATCATCCTGACTGGCTTGTTTTCAATCACATCAGGACTTCCTGGTAGCCCTGGCCGACCAGGGCCTAGAGGTAAGTGATTTTCCAAATCAGACAGTCATTTTTGCAGGAGGGAGGGCCCTTCTCTGGCCAGAGCCTGGATCAACAGTGGCATCTAGTGGTTCAGGGAAAGGCTGTGAGGCTGAGAAGTCAGGGATTCTGATCAACTAAGCCAACCCCGGCCCCCACACTTTCCACCCCACAATCCAGCCTCACTTGGTACCCGGATGTCCCCAAGCCCTTGATGGAGGAGGATCTGAAAGGTGCTGCCCCCGCCTATGAAAGCCTTTCTATCCCCCAACTTGTCTCTAAAATGCCCCCCTGGTACTCTGTCCCCTTCCTTAGGTGTGGTCCCCCTGTAACCACCTTAGGTTCTTTGGTCCACATGGGCCTCAGTGTGCCTGAGACACTGCCCCCACCCTGCCCCATTCTGAGAGGGGGCTTTTCTGCAGGCAATAAGGAGGGTCCTGGCTGCTGCTAAGAGGGCAAAGTCTGAGTTCTGAGAAGGGCATCCTTGGGACTCTGACCCTTATACACAGGGGTGACTCTCTCCACTCTCTTCTACCTCTCTGCCATCAGACCCCGAGCCTGAGCCGGTCCAGGAAAGGCACTGCTCAGGGATGGTCCTTCTGTCCCTGTGACCCCACATTCCTGAACCCTGGCCTTTTGTGATGGGCAGTCACTGTCACTTGGAACCTTCTACTTTCTAAAAACTATTTCTAACAACTGATTGAGCCAAGGAGTTCTTTCGGTACATCCCCAGGAGATGAGCCTCTGGGTCCACAGATTTGCTCATGGCTTGATGGCACCTGTGAGAGATCACAGGTTTGGGAATCCCCGGGAAAGACACCCCGCCCTTCTCAAGGGCCTGTGACTTTGTGCACAGGAGGTGGGCATTGCCCCTAATACTGGGTCGTGTTCCAACAAAATGAACTCAAGTACGTTCTCCTCTTGGCCTCGACTCCCAGGGACTAACAAGCAAAGCCCATCCCTCTACTGCCTCAAAGGGGGAAATCAGTATCACCCCTATTGTACGAACAACTGAACTGCCTACAGGCCTTGGGAAATGACAAAAAGGCCCCTAAAGAACCCCCCAGTTGAGGGCTTTTCCATCCTCTACCTCACTCAGTTCTCCAGACTCCACGGACTTCCAGGCCTAAGAGATCCCTGGTCGAGGGGGCCTTGGGAAAGTGTGAATCCGACATTCCTTTCTTCCTTTCTCCGAGGCCCTCCACACACATTTGCATTTCTGTCCTCTAAGCAGCACAGGGCAGAGCAGAGCTCTGTTAACCCTTATACCATCTAGGATTCCCCAGGCCAAGTCCCGCCCCTCAAATCTGCCAGGCCCTTCTACCCTCCCAGGGAATGAGCACCTGAGCAGCACTGGGGAACCAGGTTCTTCTTCACAGGCTCACTGCCTCTGTCCTTTGACCTCTCGGTACTTTACCTACCAAAAGTGATTCCCAATATAGAGCCTATGAAGCCCACTGTGGGGGAGGATATGGTGGGGGGAGGGGGTGGTGGTGACTCATTCCAGGTCAGCTCATTCTGGCCTCCCTGAGAGTCAGACTCTCAGACATCCATAAACGATGCCCCTTCACAGAATCCCAGCTTCTTCCAAAAGCTAATGTGGGCCCATAAGATTGATGCTCGGGCCTCCAGGGTCTCCAGTGCAGGTTGGTGCTTAATGCATCCTGCACTTCCCCTTCAGTTCATTAAAATGTCTTTAGCCTGAGGGCTAGAGGCCCAGAAGTGGGACTCAAATGTACTCAGAAGCCTTGAAAATGATTTATTGCGCTAGTAATTGATCCTGAGAATAACTGCTCTCCCTTTTCTCCCCTCCCAGGTGAACCGGGAGCTCCAGGCAGGATCATGACTTCAGGTAGGCAGGCCTGCACTGGGTACTGTGTCCACCTTGGCTCTGCCTCAACACCCTCCAAGTCTGGAGGCTCGGTGCTTCAGGCAGGATGCAGTCTTATGTTCTTCTGGTCAGAATTGAGGAAGGGGGTATACTTTAGATGGAATACCAGCCAGAGCCACAGGCCTGACCTGGCCCACAGCCTGGCCTGGGTCCCAGTGCCTCTGAGCAAGAATTGTGCCACTCAGCATCCCATGTGCCTTCTGTTTTCAGAGGGATCATCGACTCTCACTGTCCCAGGACCTCCAGGACCTCCTGGAGCCATGGGACCTCCGGGACCTCCAGGTGCTCCAGGTCAGTCTGTTTTCTTGCTTTGCCCCAGATCAGCATCAGCCTTGGCTGCAATTTGATATAGCAATGTTTGCTCAAATCCTGAAACCCAGGCAGGACCCCAAGGAAGAGTAAGGAGGGGCTGGGAAATCTCCCTCCCGGACAGCCTAGTGAGTCCTCATCTCACCCCACCAAGTATCCCGAGCCCTGCACAGGCACTGCTTCACCAGGTCCCCACAGCACCGTTGGGGGCTAAGGTCACATGGCGAAGTCGTAGCAGAGTCAGTGTTTGGTCCCAGGTCCTTCTGCCTCCAGATCCAGTGTTTGACCAGTCAGAGTTGGTCCTCAAATTGTTTCCTCTTGGAAAACAACTTGATAATATGCCTCAAGGACAACAAAAATGCTAGGAATCTATTTGAAGCAAATATCCCCAAATTGTCCAACTATAATGAGATGGCTACAAAAATATGAAGACAAAGTTTTTTGCAGATAATAGCGTTATTTAAAAGAGCAGTATACTCAATAATATGTGCTCTGTGGTTGCAACTATACTTTTATAAGATTAAAGAATGCTTGAAGGAAATAAAACAAAATGCCTGCAAGTTAAAGAATTTGCAGGTGATACTTTTTTCCATTTATCCAAAATGTCTGTTATTTTGTTTTACCTATTTTTAATTATTTAAGATGTTTGTGTATAAATGAAATGCATTGTTTAATATAACCAAATGCAAGTATGGACCAGCCTTCCCTATTAAGTCCAATGAGAGCAGGGACTCATTTAGGAAGTCCCTACCCACTGAAGGACAGTGTAAGAGAGGGCAGCCCTGTCCATCCCAGGGGCCCCAGTGCCTGACAGAGGAGTTCTCACCAAAACGGACCACAAGGTTGGTCCTTGCTTATTGCTTTCAAATAAGCAAGCTGACCTCTGTGGGCCCTATTCAATGCCTTGTGAAGAAGCTACTTATATACCAAGGCACCTGCGTTTTCTTCCAGTTCTTTCTAAAATTCTGACCCTAGAGGAGTCATGAAACTTTTTCTTTCCCAACCCTATTTCCAGGCCCTGTTGGCCCAGCCGGTCTCCCAGGACAGCAAGGTATGTCACATCCCAAAAGAACACAGGACATTGGCTATTGTGAGACCTTCCTTCCCAGGGTGGACCTGTGCCCCATCTTTAAGTGAAGTGAGAGATGTGCCCTTTCGGAAGGGAGATGAGGGGGCAACCAGCTCTTCACCAAGGCCCTTGCAAGGCCTCACAGCCGGGAAAGACCCCTCCTCTCACTTCCTTCCACATTTCAGAGAAGATAGGGGTCCTCTGGAAAGGGAGCTTGAGGCCCTTGGATCTGGGACCAGCTCAACCATTTTCACAGGCCTCAGGCCTCTTGTGACCAGATCCTGATAATCATGTCAGGGTCTGGCAATTTATTCAAATATCAAAAAAATAGGCTTAGGATCCAGTTCCTCCGTGGGCGTTTATCAGTCTCAGCCAACACTCTGGCCCTGCCCATACTCTCCCCCAACCTCCCAAGCTTGTGTCTCATCCTCAGCTGGGCTCCCAGCCCCCCACCCCCAGCACCTGGGCAGCTCCAGAGTGAAGCAGGAACACACTGCTGCAGGCGGTGCCCCTCAACTCTGTGTCCTCCTCACAGGCCCACGAGGGGAACCAGGACTTGCTGGTGAATCATTCTTGGGCAGCAGTAGCTCCATCTCTGAGGTCCTCGCCACTCGTGAGTGCCACCATGTTCCTGGGGACAGGTGAAACAGGGCGGGTGTCAGGGAGGCTGCGTGCACTGGGGCCTGCGGCAGCTGCACCAGTGAGTCATCACGAGCCCCAGTGTAAGCACCCTGCTAGCTGAGAAGGAACAGCAGGGGCTTTATCAGCTGTGGAGGATGAGTCACAGGGATGGCACAGCTGTCAGAGAGGGTCTTGGGATTCCAGAAGGACCAGGGTCACATGAGGCCTCTGAACCTGGCCTTGTGAGTATGGCTAGAGTCCTTTATCCCCCACAAGGGGAGCAATGACAAGCGTCTGTAGGTTCTCAGCCACAGGTCTGGCCTGGCAGGGCTGACTCAGAGGTCTTTCCTGTTCCCAAAGTCCTTTAAAGAGCCCAGGCGGAGATGCCACTGACCTCACACCTGGACACCTGAACGGCAAAGACAGTGCCAGCCCTGGCCCAGCAGTCGTCATGCGCCAGACACTGGGCTGTGCACCCCACTCAGGGTGCACAAGGTCCCTGTGACACAGGTCTGGGGCCTCTGGTTTACAGTGGAGGAAGCTGAGGCTGAAAGAGGTCAAGGACTTGCCTCAAGTCGCAAGCCAGCAGCAGCATGGGGGTGGGATTTGAACTCAGGCTGTCTGACCCTGAAGTCACGCTCTTATGCATCGCTATGTACACCCACAGCGGCCATCAGGGAGCTCAACTCCGCCCCCCCCTGCCTGTGAGCAAAAGGCACCCCTGGCAGAGGGGGTCCTTGAGAATCTGTGCTGTGACCCACACCCCGTGGCCTGGTGTAGGGGGGTGAGTGTAGGCACTGAAGACCCAGCAGAGAGCAGCCTCATGGTCGCTATTGCTCACTTCTGGTTTCTTCTTTCCACAGAGGGTCTGGACTTACGAGGTCCTCCAGGCCCACCTGGGCCACCTGGCCCACCAGGTAAGCACTTTAGGGATCTTTGGAAGGTGGGGAATCTTGGGGACAGGCAGCTCAAGGCACGTAGTGAGGAAGCCAAGAGCCTAGGTTCAGCATTGCCTCTTTCTCACCTTCTTCTATAGGACTGTCCATTCCAGGCCCTCCAGGACCCCGAGGCCCAGCAGGTGAGAGCTGAGTGGTGGGAGGTGGGAGACAATGTGATCCAAAGCCCAGGCTTCTTCCCATCTGGCTATTAGGAAAGCGCTTCCCTGCCATTCTCCTGGGCAGAGGGTTCCTGCCTTCCTCTTGACATTAATGGGCCCTGGGCCTCTCTTACCTAGGGGAAGGCTTGCCAGGCCCGCCAGGCCCACCAGGATCTCTCCTGACCAGCTCAGGTAACGCTGGGGAGTCATGTCACTCCTGTTCTCCACTTCAGCCCTGGGCCCCGCACAGGCTGTGGTCACAGGCACTCGGCCTTCCTGACCTACTCACCATGCTTCCTCCTTCTGACTTTCCACCATGGGTGTGTTTCTTTCAATTCCATGCTACCTTCTGCATGGAGAGAGTACAGTGCCAACCCAGTCCCCGAGAGCCCTGCCAGCCTATCCTGGGGGAGATGCCAGTTCTGCCCTTGGGGAGCTTCTAGACTGACTGGGGAGACCTGGTTCCCGTCCTCAGGGAGCCTAGGTATGATAAAGTAGGCAGGACGCATGCTCATGAAGTGAGACAAATGCTGACAGTATAACATAGAAACTTACGGAAATAACTTCAGAGCAAACATTAGCCCAGAACTTGTCCCTGGAGTAAAATTCACCCACCCATCCATTTATCTGTCCATCCATCCATCCCTCCCTCCCACCCACCCATCTGTTTGTTCATTCTTTCCTTCTTTATTTTTCTATCCAACTTCCCAACCATCCATCCATCCATCCGACAAATATTGAGCATCTACGGAATGACACGCACTATGCTAGGTGCTGCTCCCCCACAAACATCACTGCATTCACACTCAAAACCATTCTTTTCCTCTATAGAGACCATCTCCGGCCCTCCAGGCCCACCTGGCCCCCCAGGCCCCAAAGGAGACCAAGGTGAGAATAGTGTCTCAGGGAAAACAGTGTACACATGCCTGCTCACCCAGCTGGTGGCCCAGAGGTTTGGGATGAGGCTGGATGAGTCAGGGCTCCACTAGGAGCTCAGTAGCCTGGAGCACGGGGTTGGGGGAGGCACGGTGGTCAGAAGCTCTGCAAAGAATTGCCGCCTCTGCTGTTCTGGTGGGAGGAGAGCCCCCATGCCCGCCTCCGCAAGGTTCCCTTGAAGTTGCATCATCTGCTAGGGACATGTCTCACAACTCTGCCTTCTCCCTCAGGTCCCCCAGGCCCCCGAGGACACCAAGGTACAATAGAGCTGGCATCTAATAAAACTGGGGTAGGGATGGTGGTGGCCAAAGCTGACCTTTCAGGAGCCCTGAGCTCCTTAAGTTTGGTTCAAACAAACGAGGGTAGATCAGAGTGTCTGATGGTTGAGAATTTGCATGCGTACGTGTGTGCACACCTGTGCGTGTGTGTGGCAGCTCTAGATACTGCCTGAGGGGCACCCCAGTAATCATGAGTCTTGGGGAGCCTTGGGAGGGAGGTGGTGTCTTGAGCGGGCGCCTGGGGAGAGGGAGGTAGGCGCAGCTGACCGTCCCTCTCTGCTGTGCTCCTCAGGCGAGCGAGGCCTCCCAGGGTTCTCAGCCGCAGGTAAGTGCCAAGCGCCCCCCACTGCGGGCCTGCCGGGGCCTCTCCCCACCTGGCTGACTGCACTGTGTGTTGTTGGCCTCCAGGCTCCGGTTCTCTTGGACTCAACCTGCAGGGACCACCAGGCCCACCGGGCCCCCAGGGACCCAAGGGTGACAAAGGTCAGTGAAGGCGGTGAAGAGTGGGAGGAAGGCTGGCTCCCGGAGCCTGAGTACTTACTGGTGCCACAGCCTTGGGAGGAAGAGGCTGAAGAAAGGAGAGTCTGGAGGGAGAAAAGGATGGGGAATACAGCCTGCCCAAGGAAGCTGCAGTATCAATACAGAAACGAGATTAAAAACATGGGACAGGAGTTTCCCCAGTGGCTCAGCAGTAACAAACCAACTAGTATCCATGAGGTTGTGGGTTCGATTCCTGGCCTCACTGAGTGGGTCGGGGGAGCTGATATTGCTGTGAGCTGTGGTGTAGGTCTCAGGCGCAGCTCGGATCCCATGTGGCTGTGGCTGTGGCGTAGGCCAGCCACTATAGCTCCAATTTGACCCTTAGCCTGGGAGCCTCTATATGCCACGCATGTGGCCATAAAAAGAAAAGAAAAAAGAAAGAGGGAGGGAAAGGAAGGAAGGAAGGGAGATGGGACAGTTGTTGATCTACAAGCTGATGGTTTGGTTGGACTTAACCAAGGAAGGCTTCCTACAGAGCTTCTTGTTTGGATTTCAGGTGATCCTGGAGTCCCAGGTGGTCCTTCTCGAGGTAAGAACCAAAGGTGACCAAAGTCCTGCTTCCCTTCTTCAAGCGCGGCTGATCATGCCAATGAGGGTGGTACTCAACGAATCCCGTCACTTATCCATGATTCAGTGTAGATGAGGTTCTTTCTCCATGCGCTAGGATCTCTGAGCTGCCTTTAAGGAGGTTAAAGTTAGTTGGATGGGAGGGAGGGCCCCTGCATGATAAAGATGACTCACGATGCCCATGACGAATGATGGCGGCAGAACAGAACCTGGGAGCTAGGAGTCCAGGGGTGAGAGAGGCCACGTGGCTGGTAAGCAGGTTGCCCGAGGAAGGGGAGGACTCAGCCGGGAGAGTTCCTAGGAGCTCTGTGCCCCGTTCAGACAGAGGCTGCTGCAAGTTACTCCTTCTGTCTTTCTGGGGGACCTGTCTCTTTGCCACCGCCCTAGTTCTCCTATGAGAAAGTCCTTCCCTCCCCAGACTGGAAGCAGTGCCTGGGTACCTTTATGTGACCCCAGGGTAGAGAGATCAACTCAGAAACCTTCTCTCCTGCAGGGGGATCGTCATCGGGCACCATGCTCATGGCGGGCCCGCCAGGCCCACCAGGGCCCCCTGGGCCTCCAGGCTCCTTCAGCAGCTCCAGCCTGGAGATTCAGCAGTACATCTCTGACTACCTGCAGAGTGAGTGCCCAGTATCAGGGTGGAGCAGTGTGTGTGTGTGTGTTGGCGCGGGGTGGGGGGTACACGCGCACCAAGACTGCAGGTCAGTGAACTCCTGGATGGCCCACCTTCCCACAGCTGCCCTTGTACACAGCCTTGTCCTCAGCCCCCAGAGGCTTGTACACCCACGTGCTCACACACATGCATGCTTTCACACCTGTGTGTACTCCCCACGCGCCCCCCCCATCCCTGCATCCCTGTGGAGGTAAGGATGTAATCTCCACACACATGGGCACCAGAGCTGGCTGGGTGGCTGACTGAAGTCTCATTGGCCACAGCTCCTGAGCACCACCTGACCCAGCACAGGCTCTACCTCAGTTTCTCCATCTGTAACAAGGGGAGTCTATGCTCCCTGTGGGCCCTGCCTTGGCCAGTGGGCAGGATACAATAGGCATTTCATCAAGTACTTCAGGTCACCTCTGTGGGGAGGACATGCCTTCTTGGGGACAAGCTTGACTTTGCTTCATTTCTTTGTTGGCAGGTGACAGTGTCCGGTCTTATCTCTCTGGAGTTCAGGGCCCTCCAGGCCCACGTGGTCCCCCGGGGCCTGTCACCACCATCGGGGGTGAGACTTTCGACTACTCAGAGCTGGCCAGCCTCGTCGTGAGCTATTTACAGAGTAAGTCTCTCCCCACCCTGTAATGATACCTTCCTCCCAGGTCCACATTTATTCCTAGAGCCTCAGCTCTTAATTTACTGTTTGCTTTGTCCTTCTGAATGTGATGTCCAATACTGAATTCACCGTAAGCAGGTTGCCAGGATCTAGCTTCAAAAATGAGTTGTTGAGATTAAGAATAACAGCACTGAGCCCTTCTTGCAGGTAACGGATGTGACCTAAGTACATGAAAAGGGATCCATCCGGTTGGCAGGATCATGGAGGAGTTAGGCCAAAGAATACTCTTGAATACAAACTACTTCTTACCCCCCCCCTCCCCAAAAAACCCAACCTTTGACCTTTTCATGCTTTTGAAATAGCCTCCTAATGCCCCCATTCATTCATCTCCCCCAAATGGAGAGAGCTGGTTGGCCAGGTCTTGGTGATTTCGGAGTAATGAGGGCATGACTTCAGTACCAACTAAGCAGGTAACTCGGTTTCCTCCCCACAGCCTCAGGGTACAGCATCAGCACATCCTCTGCCTCCATCTCTTCTGCAGACATCCTGGCTGCACTCCAGCGTGAGTCACCTGTGACAGTGGGAGGGAGGGCGGGCGGGCGCGACACTTGGCAGACACACGTGTCTGGGTCTGAGCCCTATGGGGCAGCACAGGGGGACAAAGAGCCATTTCCTCCTCACTCCCAGCAGCCGGCTGGAAAAGGGGCATCGAGTCTTTCCCTGAAGGCCAGGCAACCAGGCAGGAGCCCCTTCAGTGACTGGACACTTGGGGCTGTCCCCCTAGGTCCTGAGCCCCCAGCTCATACATATCTGCGGGGAAACCAGGCCATCTCGGTGGTCCATGCCAGCACCTCCTGTCCTTTTAGGGGATGACGTGCGTCAGTATCTCCAGCAGTTCCTGACAGGCCCTCAGGGTCCCCCTGGTCCACCGGGAGCCAGCGGAGATTGGTCCCTCCAGTCTTTGGACTACGCCGAGCTGAGCAGCCGCATCCTCAGCTACATGTCCAGTGAGTGTCCGCCTTCTCAGGCAGGGTGGGCAGGAGGGCCTCGGTGAGGACTCGGTGCTGGATGTCCCTGCCAGGCTGCACCCAACCCAGACAGCGGCATTGAGAGCTATTCAAACCTGTGGCCAGAGCAGGTCACGGAGCCTGGTGAGGGAAGCCAGAATGAGTATCTTGGGCACATCCTGCAAGGAGTCTGCACAGGACTCACAGGCACACTTCTCTACACACACACACACACACACACAACAGCAGGAAGTGTGTGGGCACTTCTGACCCACGCTCTTCCAGGACCTGGAGCCCCTCCTCCATGCTGTGGGTGACCCAGGGTCGTGTCTGTGTTACTCTCTGTTGGTCTCTTCCTGCACCCCCCCTTTCCTCCTCTTTCTCTTTGCACCGCCCCCGCTCAAGTTGCTTCTGTCCAGCTTCATCTACCACATGGTGTTTCCACCTGCTCTTCCTTGTCTGACCTGCATCCATCACAGGATGGGATTTTGCTCCTCAGGCTCCGGAGTCAGCATTGGGCTTCCTGGCCCCCCGGGACCACCAGGCTTGCCAGGCACATCCTACGAGGAGCTCCTCTCCTTGCTCCAAGGTAGGGCTGAGCAGGGCCATCTGAACCAGTGCTTCAGGGCGGAGGGCAGAGCCCCTTGGCCGGAGCCATGACCCATCCTTGCTCTTCTTTGGCGTCTCAGGGTCTGAATTCAGAGGCATCGTCGGACCCCCAGGTCCCCCTGGGCCACCAGGGCTTCCAGGCAGCGTGTGGTCCAGCATCAACATGGAGGAGCTCTCAGCCTACCTGCAGAGTAAGGAGCGAGGGACCAGGGCTGCAGCCCGGCCTCGAGGGCTCCGAGGGGCTGAGCTAGGGCAGCAGTGGTGGTTCGGCCCAGGTGGCGGTCACCTAGGCCTCCTGGAGCCAGCGCAGGGCTGGCTTCGGGCTCTGGAGGCAGACACACTTGCTGTTGAGGCGCTTTTAGCTCTGATGGGGGTGGGTGGGGGGAACAGTGCTCCCAAGTCCTGAGAGAACTCGGGGGCCAGCGTGTGACCAGGTGCCCAGCTGGGAGCCCTGACTCCCAGGGGCAGAAGGGCTGAGGGGCTGAGGGGATGGTTGGATGAGGCTGGGGCGTGGGAGCAGAGAGCTGGTCAGCAGTCACTCAGGGGGACGCTGAGGAAGGCTCGGGAAGGCCTCCCTCACCACCTCCTCCCAGAGGGGCCCAGGCCCAGACGCAGCGGGCCTGGCTGTGGTCCTCATCTTTCTCTTTCTCCTGCCTCCCGCTCAGCTGCCGGGCTGTCATCCATCCCAGGCCCTCCTGGCCCTCCTGGTCCCCCAGGCCCTCGAGGGCCTCCGGGTGTCTCAGGAGCTCTGGCGACATATGCAGCTGAAAACAGCGACAGCTTCCGGAGTGAGCTCATCAGCTACCTCACAAGTAGGTGCCCCTTCCCGACCGTGCTTCTCCTTCTCCAGAGGAGAGGGGCAGCAGGGGCCTGCAGGGACCCAGAGGCCAAACACATGAGCTGCCCAGCTTCCTCCCAGCCCGCACTCTCCCACTCAGTGTGAGTTCCCGACCCGCTCAGGGGCAGGAGACCCTGGGAGAGACCCCCACCATCCCCTTCTTTCTCTCCCCAAGACTGGCTCCCACAGATGCCTCTTTCTCCCCACAGGTCCTGACGTGCGTAGCTTCATTGTCGGCCCCCCTGGCCCCCCTGGTCCCCCTGGGGACAGCCGCCTGGTGTCGGTGGACAGCTCCTATAGCCTGGACAGCAGCTCCTCCTCTCTCAGTCGGGGCAGCTCCTACAGCTCTTCCATGGGCATAGGAGGAGCCAGTGGGGGCTCCCTGGGCGAAGGGGGAGCCTTTGGCCTGGACATGGGCATGGGCCGGGGCTATGGGACAGTGGCAGAAGGCGGCATGTTCGGTGGCAATGGTGGCTTCGGGGCCGGCTATGCCGGAGGTCTGGACTACAACGAGCTGGCCGTTCGGGTGTCCGAGAGCATGCAGCGTAAGTTCGGACACTCGGCCTCGGCGCTGCAGGCTGGGGTGGGATGCAGGGGGCCCTGTGAGCATCTCCACATCCAGAGGGACAGCAGTTCTGGAGTCAGACAGGCTGGGACTGAAGACAGGCTTGGTTCAAAGGGCCCAGTGGGGACTGGAACCTGTCATGCTGTGGGAAACAGAGATGCTAGGGTCTTTACACTTTGTTTTCCCAACTATCCTTTCTCAGAAGAATTTCTGATTACGAAGGTTTTCTGGTGGGGCTGAAGGAAGGTTGTTAGCTAATAGCCCTTCCTCCTCGCGGCTTACCGGTACAGCTACGCAGTAAAACGCCTGGGATAAAAGCTCAGGGAGGCCCACAGCAAGGAGACAAAGGAAGCCACGGCACCCTTCCCTCGCAGCCCCCCTTGTAGTAACTGCGCTGGGTGTTGGAGGGCACTGTGCCCCCACTAGGAAGACAGTGTCGGGTGACTGGCCCCCCCCGTGTTTCGCAGGTCAGGGTCTGCTCCAAGGGATGGCCTACACGGTGCAGGGCCCGCCAGGCCGGCCTGGGCCCCAGGGACCCCCTGGAGTCAGCAAGGTCTTCTCTGCCTACAGCAACGTGACCGCGGATCTCATGGACTTTTTCAGAAGTAAGGCATCCCCGATGACTTTCCCAACACTTAACTTGCCGCCTCGACTCATGAGGGGCCTGCTCCTTAGAAACTAGTCTCATGAAAAACCTCATTAACACTTGAGATGTTGAAAATCCGATGAGTTCTACACTTTTTCTCTTACAAGTCCAAACTCTACTACTACCTGCCTGTGTTAATCTGAACAAACCACTTAACTCCCAAGCTCCAGGGTGATCTCTAGTCTAAGGCCAGTTTTCCCCCTTTGCAGCTTATGGAGCCATCCCAGGACCCCCTGGGCAGAAAGGAGAAGTGGGCATCCCTGGACCCAAAGGTAAGTGGTGGCAGGAAACAGCCACCAGGATCCTATGTAACAACCGCCTCTCAGGGAAGCAGCTCCTCTACCAGTGCTGTGCTGGGTTCGCATGTGCACCTCCGGGCCCCGCCCAGTGCTTTACTTAGCCATGCCCCCATGTGTCCTCCTAGGTGAGAGAGGCCCTGCAGGACCACCAGGTCGGCCTGGGCCACCCGGCCCTCGAGGGCACAAGGGAGAAAAAGGAGACAAAGGTAAGCCTGCTGGGAGACAGGCCACATGTTCCAGAGCCAGCAACTCTGGCAACTGGAAAATGTTAGGCAAATGCCCAGTTACTAAAGGCAGATACTGACAGCAACATCATCTGCATAACAATCAAATGAAGGCCAGGGAGAAAGGAAGGAGTGTCAACGCAGGGAGGAAATGGAGAACCAAGCTCATGATGAAAATCAATGTAAACCCACTGATAAGTCTTACAAAAGAGGTCACCTTTCAAGCCAGTTTTTCAGTAGCCACAGGTGCCTTAAGTTATCCAAGCTTAAGTTTCCGAAGACTAAAAGGTATTTTTTTCAACGTCCTACTCATCTTCTAACTTCCAGGTGACCAAGTCTATGCTGGACGGAGAAGGAGAAGCATTGCCGTCAAGCCATGAGCGACCCTTAGTGGAAAGGCCCCCTGGGCCAGTTCTTGCAATGGCCTATGGCACTTACGTCAAAACCTTTCCAGAGGGTAAAAGCTGGAGTCTCATTGTCCTACTGAGACAGCACCACAAACAGTCAACTAGAACCCTTATCTTAGTCTGGAACAATATATGTGTATGTAGAATTCAGTCCAAGATACACAGCCTGAAACAGCTTCACTGGGTGGGCTCAGCGATGGTATAGGATGAGACTGGCTTCCCTGCTGACCAGGTGTCTGTCTGTGACACTGAGTTCCAGCCCCAGCCTAGGAAGCCAGTTACCATAAACGTTGGCTCAGGAGTCCTGGAGCTTTGCCTAAAAGTGAGCCCAGTAAATGGAAGTTGGGGTGCCACTCGATGAGGCTGTTCCGGCTAAGTCTGCAAGGCTGTGCTCTCAGCTCCTTCCTTCCCTGCTCACTCTACATTCTCTAGTCGTAGAAAAGAGTTAGCTAAGAAGCAACTCTCGCAACTGAAAAAATTAGGAAATCCACTTCCTCTAAGGGTGGTGACAGGGTTTTTCCTAGTTATCTCTCACTGTATCTCACATTCCCACTTGCTTAGGAAGTTTGTTTGATTGCAGCTCTGACCTGTCTGCATAGGGCCACACTAGAGTTGATAGTATGTTACGGTGAACTAGGCTGCAGCTCATAGGAACGGAAGGGCGGTGGGCAGGAGGAAAGAAGGGGAGAGGAGGGTGAGGGGACCGCCTGGCGGGAAGCTGGCACCCCTGCTCTGCACTTGGGAAATGCCTGGGGGACTGGGTGCAGTTGGGTTTTAAGCACTTTTCAATGTCTATGAACATTCATGTGGTCTATTAGATTAAGAGTCATTTCAATTGCAAAATTTCCAATTAAAGGGTTTCTTTTTTAACATTGTTTAACGTGATCTATCTAACAAAAAAAAAAAAAGAAGAAGAAAGAAAGCTGAAAAGAAAAAATATTTTGGGTCAGCTGGGTTTGATTCTAACACTATTACAAACATAGAGTTGCTTGAACTTTGGGAGATTCTGGCCTTTTGTTTTAATCACTGAGATCATTAAAGGCAGACCTTAATCTGCAACTACTAAGTCAATTTGGGCATATAACAAAGCATTTAAGGTTTTCCCAAAGCATAAACTACTTGGAAAACACATAGGCAACAGATGAGCAACAAGATTATGTGCAATTAATGTAGTGATTTATCCTGGGGCAAAGGAACTATGCTTGCAAGGCAAGTAATAATACATGGAATAGCAAAACTTCCATTAAGGAAAAACGCACAGGGAGTTCCCGTCGTGGCGCAGTGGTTAACGAATCCGACTAGGAACCATGAGGTTGCGGGTTAGATCCCTGGCTTTGCTCAGTGGGTTAAGGATCCGGTGTTGCCGTGAGCTGTGGTGTGGGTCACAGACATAGCTCGGATCCTGCGTTGCTATGGCTCTGGTGTAGGCCGGCGGCTACAGCTCTAATTAGACCCCTAGCCTGGGAACTTCCATATGCCGCGGGAGCGGCCCAAGAAATGGCAAAACACACACACACACACACACACACACACACACACAAAGGAAAAATGCACAAATATCAAATGCTCCACAGAAATGCACAGTAAAATCACTCAAAGTCAGAAGAGGCTATACTGGGCCAACCTGTGAATTTGTTACAAGCTGTGACTCTCACTGCTGGATAACTAAAAATGGAGTCAATTCAGTCGACTTCCACACCTCTGCTCGTCTGAAAGATGGAATTATATTCCATGTCTCTCCTGAGTGTATCACATGTTATCCAGGGGAAGAAAAATCACCATTTAATTCCACTGTGTCAAACAACTGCAGCAACAGCCACCAGCCACAGATACACTGAACACCCTGTGTGGTCCTGTGCGTCCTTTATCACATCCTGAGAGCAACCGCTGTGATCAGTGTGGGAAAAATGAGTGCACAGGCCTTGCTGAATTTCAAGCAACGTTTTACTGGCTCATGAAAACTTACTATGTATAATGAATGACTGCATCATGCCTTTTTCATATTTTAGTTTTACCTAAATGCTGAATCAATTTGTTTTTGTAATAGTAGCTTTAGAAGCTCTGGTATTATATCCCCTTTAATGATACTTGATTCACGAGACATGAGTTTTTCCCTAGTTACGAGATTTACCTTTCCAAGCTATCCAAGTCTTTATAGACTCCTATGCTCCAAAGGGAAACAGAGTAAAAGCCCAAACTTGCTAGCATCTCTGGACAGAACCCAGATATGAGCTATGTCCTCAGCTGGATGGCAGTAGATCTGAGTCTCTCTGTTTCATCAAAAAAAAAAAAAAGTCAAGCATGTGCTCCATAGTATGCAACGCTCCAGGATTAGAAAATGACACGCTGTGCCTCTAGCCAAGCTGACCACTTGCCAAATGATGCTACCTAATGCTTACTGATTCTTGCATGAACCTATGTATTAATGGTAAAAAGAAGTTATTTTTAGCAGAAGTGAAGTCATACGATTCATGAAAATTTTGGTGAGAAAAATAATCCATCCCAAGGGAAAAAAGGACATAAAAAATGTATATATACATATGTTGACAGAACTATTTTAAGCACCACCCGAAGGAGGGGCTTGCTCGACAAAAGACTCCAAGTAAAAAGGACACTCGTGTGGTGACTAGAGATGGTCTGGAACACTAAGAAGTCTGAGGGGTCGGAAGATCTGGAGGACTGCAGGTTTTAAAATATAATCGGGATTAAAAAAAAAAAAAAGCTACAGAATGTTCTCACGTAGGACAAACTAGTTTTAAAGATTCTCAATAAAAGACTGCTTCCCAAAGTAGATTAAGAAATAACTTTATTTTTTCACTTGTCAATTCCATGATTGAAAAGACACGTGCTCCCAAATAGACAAGAGGCATTTTCGGAAACAAGATTCTGAAAATTTAGCTTGTGAGGTTATTCCACTGCAAATCAGAGAAGGAACACAAAAAGCTACAGCCAACATTTGCAACTGGTATAACGTTCTACCCCAAGCTTAGTAGCAGAAGTTTTAAAGCTATATCAAAACCATGTCAGCCACAGGATAGCAACAATAGTGGCATTAACTGTTGTGCCTTCAACTTAAGAAAAGCATTTAAAATATCCCATTTCCTAGAAAAGATCATTTCCCGGAGAAGAACTGATTTCTTCAAGCAGAAGCCTATTAGAACTGGAACTAAAGAGCTCTCCTCCTCCACCTCAGTTCTACATTTTCTTTTAATCAGCAGTATCTCTAGCTAATCATTTGACAGAATTTGGCTTCTCAGAAGAGTCTTTGTTATTTAAGCACAGTGTGGAATGGGGGAGAGTATGTAGTTACAAGGGAACTAGAAGAGTACAAAAGACAGTCAACTTCTGAAACTCGCTGATGCTCAAGAAATCAGAGACCCTCCATTACCAGAGGTCTCATATGCCTGAGAGCTTTGTGCTTGAGGAAACACTACTTAGAGGTAGCTCTGGTTCTGGTTTATATTTAATTACAATTTGCTGTATCCTGTCACAAGGAAGTTCTAACATTTCAGCAACATTAAGCACTCCAAATTTCTCCTTACCCAGCCTATAGCTGCCCCATAGAAAAGGTAAAGAAGAATCTTAACTGTAACTCCATAGAGGATAGCAGCTAATTCAGCAATTCACCCCCAACCACAGACTGACAGGACTAGGAAAGGCAACCTGGTGCGAGGAGCTCTGTGAGCCGGACCTGCAGAAGTGTGGCAGCCTGGCGTGTCACCGTGCGCGGGGAGAGGAGGGGAAGCTGAGTGAGCAGGTGCACACACGGAGAATTTCGTTTATGTATTTCAAAGCACGTTCTGCCACGGCGACAAAACCACCAAATCAGGGATGGACTTGACTGTACTCTAACTTCTGCATCTGTGCCCTCCCCAGCTCCCCACCCACACCTCATGCAAGAGAGAAAGACCACTCCGCTGTCTGCGAATACAGGGCCTAGCAAGAAGTGGGCAGGGCTGGGTACAAACAGCGTGGTCTACAACAAAACACTTCTTGAAAAGATTTATGAGACTTTAAGTAGTAAAATGAAGGTTTTACCTCTACACACGAATCATTCTGTAGTCCTGCACCCACAGGAATATGGTCTGGTCGTATTCGAAAGAGAACTCAGGTGTGAACACTGGATCCAAAGGGCCATTTTAAGGGAGATGCAAGAGCTGCTAATGAACTTACCAGAGTGTCAACCGTTCTACTCTGAGCCTCTTTCCTTTATTCAATACTCTGAATGTCAAGTGGAAAGGAATAAAAAGAACCAAATACTCAGACCAAATTAATTATGTGCCAAAACTATTCAGCACATAGGATAATATCATTTAAACGAAATGGGAAAAAAGTCCACTGCCTGAAGTACTAATTTTTAAAAAGCCAATAAACTGAAAATTTCAAAGGAGAAACTGGTATGAGAACCGTCCCCCTCTCTCCCTCTTCAAATGAAGCATTAAATATACTGGGTGACACTATACTGTCATTTCTATCATAATATAAACAATTCCCATCATCATCCTAAACATTATAAAGATATATATTTTAAAGGCTTTCAAAACATTTTTCAACCCAGCATTTGAGAATAAAGCATTGAGTTCTGTATACAGTAACACATTCATGTGATAAGTATATTTGAATTTACAACCATACATAATATATATGTATACATATTTATATTAAAAAACAAACTTGGCCAGAAGTTAAGGCTACCTACAAAGTTGTCCAAGTAAATTATGCTTGTCAAAACAATTATAAAATTAAAATCACATGCTTTTTTAAATCAAAAAAAACCACTGACAAAATAAGGTTCAGCAAAGTTTTCAAATTAACTGCAAGAAAGTGCTACAGATATTTACATTTTTCTTAACATGAATCAGTGTTCCCACAAAGTTTATTTGAATTTTTCACCAGCCTCAAGTGTAATATAACTTAAAACTGAAACTTCTAAAATTTGGTACCTAGTACTCATAAGAGAACAGGCCACAAATGGCAGGCAGCAAGCTTCATCTGAAAACATACTGTCTCACACCCCAAAATATGGTTTATAATACTGTTTGACCTGACACGTGATTGAAATTCTAACCCTCGAGAGGGACTGAGAGTGAACATTTCATTAATAATTACACATACCAGCAATCACATGATAAGATTTCAGCCTTTTCCCACTCAAAGTAAATCATTTAAACATGGAACAAAATAAAACCAAAATATAAATGACTTTATTTCAAAACAAAAAGTCCTTTCTGATATTTGCCTAAATATTTTATTTAAATTCTTTCTTAAAAACTATTCTGAGCAAATGCCTCTTTTAAATTTCAGAAAAAATATATTCATAAATATTACTCAGAGCCTACCAGTCTCTGAGAATTTTAAACAGAATTTGTTAAGATGGGAGAAGTCATTTAACCAGTTCATGCATTATTTTAGGAGATAATCTGAGATAGCTAAAACTATATTTCTTTCTTTCTTTCTTTTTTGTCTTTTTAGGGCCTCACCTGCAGCATATGGAAGTTCTCAGGCTAGGGGTGGAATTGGAGCTGCAGCCGCCAGCCTACACCACAGCCACAGCAACACCAGATCCGAGACGCATATGCGATCCACGCCGCCGCTTGCGGCAATATCTGATCCTTAACCCATTGAGCGAAACCAGAGATTGAACCCACATCCTCATGGATGGATACTAGTTGGGTTCTTAACTTGCTGAACCACAACAGGAACTCCTACATTTCTTTTAATGTGGTGAGTTTTGCATTTCCAATTTGGATAGTTAAAAGCTAACTTCTTTTTCTTCAATCTTTCCAAATTTGTACAACATGTACTTTAGGATGAAAATTTCTATCAAACGATAATAGTAGCAAGGTTTAAAAAACAATGCTTAATGCTAAGAGTGTTTTGTCCCTGTTGAATCAAAAAAGAACATGTTATTTTAGACTCAATTGAAATTTAGTGTTTTAGGCACTATTTTAATAAAACTAGCACCCTTCATTAGCGCAAGCCTTATTATTTTAGGCAAATTATTGAAGTAATTTTTCTCTTCTAAAAGAGTTTGTTCCAATATTTAAAGATAATAAATTTATTTACTGAATCAAAAGCATATTTTGATCAACTCATAGCTTTTTCATGACAGCTGATTCACCAAAAGAAAATTATTCCAACTCTCTACATCAGAGTTTCAATTACAGACTTTAGGCATCACTGAGAAGAAGTCAGGTAAAAAGATATTTACCAATACTTAAGTGATGTAACAGTTTTTTTAAAAATAACTTTAAACATTATATCTCTACCAGTTTTTCAGGTAACAGTGTCCAAACAACGTAATTTTTAAGATTATATACAAATCACCTTAGGGAATTACTGCAAGATGCTACTTTGCCGGCATGGCCCAGCATCTATCTTAGTTTCTTTCCCTTCATCTTTGCTAAACAAACAAAACAAACAGAAATAAACACCTAGCAGGTGAGGCAGGTGATTGTCTTCGTGAGCTCTCTGATACAGACTGTGGCAGAAGATGAAGAGAACAGAATGACATTTAAAAAGTCAAACCCAACCACAGAATGCTTCCCATTGTTATGATCCAGTGGAATGCAAGCTAGGAACAGGATAGAATTTGGAAATCCGGCTCTGTGTTGATGGGTTAAGGCATTCAGACTCCCCGGTCATTTTAAAGAACACTTCCTGTTCCTGCAGTTTCCTAGCAAACTCTTCTTCCAGTGTCTTAAAAAGGAAGGGAAAAAGAAATTATGTGCTAGTATTACAAACAGAATTTATTCTGACAGCCAAGATAAAATTATCTGCCCCCAAGACTTTCTCTGTATGTGAGCCTAAGGAAGAAGATAGGCCCACAGGCTGTGCAGCCCTAGGTTTAAGTCTTGGCTCAGCCACATGAACGGATAACTTGGGTCAATTACTCATCTTCTCTATGTTACAGAATCATTTCATTCTTCTGCTTTAAAATAGCGATGACACCATCTACTTCACTGAGTTGCTCTATAAGGATTAAATATGATAATAATGTACTTAATACATACTAGACACTCAACAGATGGCACCTATTATCAACTATTATCTGTCTCCCGCACATGGAACTTACCGTTTTCTATTTTTTACTTTGATTATGGATGTGGATGTCTTTTCTTCCACAGTGAACTATAAACTGTTTGAAGGTAAGACCTAAACCAGATTTATCTTTACAGTCCCAAAATATGGAACAAATATAATTAAGTGCTTGGTAAATACCTAAGGTATCAGGGACTTTGTGGACAAGTGACTCAGGGAAAAGTATTGCTATAGAAATACAAAGTACAGGAAAAGATGGAAGGATACAGGAAGGTTTCTCAAAAGAAGAAAACCATAAGCTTAGTTTCAAATGAAAGATAAGAATCTGACAGACAGCATGGGGAAGATATGCCAGACAGAGTGAGCTAAAAGCATGCAGAGGCAGGACACTGGAGTTGTGCCAGGGATGGTGATCTCAGCCAGTACTGAACATGAACTGGGAACAAAGTGGCTGGTCCGAAATGAAGCTAGAAGGGCAGATGTGGCCAAAGTGTAGCACTAGGGAGGCTTCAAAGTCAAAGTGAGGCAATGATATTCTCTTCTATATGGAACCACTACGACAGTATCAGAGATGCTCTTGAGGATAAACACTGGTGACGGCAGGCAAGGAGGAGGAAAGGAAAGGGAACTGGAGACCAGAGGATCATCAGGACATTACTGGACTTTTTTTTTTTTTTGGCTGTGCCTGTACCATGTGGAAGTTCCCAGGCCAAGGATCAAACCTGCGCCACAGCAGTGACAACGCAGAATCCTTAACCACAAAGCCACCAGAGAATTCCCATTACTGAACAATTTTAAGCAAATAGCAGGAAGACAGTAATAGGAAACAGAAATATTATGAAAAGAGAGCCAAAATTATTTGTCATCTCATTGAATGTGGGGTGTGATAGAGATGAAAGATGATTCAGGTTTCTAGCCTAGAAGTCAACTAAGGGTACAGGAACATTGGGAAGAACATCTGATGGTGGTAGGACTGGAGAGAGGGGAAAAGGTGAGATGGAGATGAAGTGAAAAAAGATATTCAGTTTACTTTTATCTCCACTGAGTTTAGAATCGTTAGCCGACATTCAACAATATTCCCCGGGTGTGCTGATCATCATATGTGCGAGAGCTGTTCCAGAAGCTGGGTGTGTATTAGGGAACAAAGGAGTAACGCCCCTGTTTTCAAGAAGCTTACATTCTGGTGGAAGAAGACAAACAAGAAATGTGTCTGGCGGTGATGAATATTACGAAGAAAACAAAGAAAGGTGAGAGGTAGAGACTGTTTGAGGTGGGCACTGAAGTTATTTTATATACAGTCATCAAAAAAGAAACTTTTGGGAGTTCCCGTCGTGGCGCAGTGGTTAACGAATCCGACTAGGAGCCATGAGGTTGCGGGTTCGGTCCCTGCCCTTGCTCAGTGGGTGAACGATCCGGCGTTGCCGTGAGCTGTGGTGGAGGTTGCAGATGCGGCTCGGATCCTGCGTTGCTGTGGCTCTGGCGTAGGCCGGTGGCTACAGCTCCGATTGGACCCCTAGCCTGGGAACCTCCACATGCCGCGGAAGCGGCCCAGGGAAATAGCAAAAAGACCAAAAAAAAAAAAAAAGAAATTTTTGATGAGATGACAATGGAAGTGAATGGATAAAATGAAGTATGGAATAGCCTGACGGAAAATGGGAGTTTAGAGCAAAAAGTGATCATAAGAACACTGAATACTAGTAGCAATAACAACATTCACTGGACTCTGACCACATCTCAAGTACTGGGACAAGTACAACGCACACGTCACCCCGTTAACTGTCTCAACAACTCCTGTTGGGGTGGGAGTAACATCCTCATTTTACCTTTTTTTTTTTTGCCTTTTCTAGGGCTGCTCCCACGGTATATGGAGGTTCCCAGGCCAGGGTCTAATCGGACCTGTAGCTGCTGACCTATGCCACAGTCACAGCAACATGGATCCGAGCCGTGTCTGCAACCTACACCACAGCCTACGGCAAAGCCAGATCCTTAACCCACTGAGCAAGGCCAGGGACCAAACTCGCAACCTCATGGTTCCTAGTCGGATTCGTTAACCACTGTACTAGGACGGGAACTCCATCCTCATTTTAAATGAAGAAAACTGGGCTCAGAAGTGTTGTGACAAAATCGTATCAGTGTCAGTACTAAGATCTGAACCCAGACCTATATGACTTTAGAATCTGTGTTCTAGGAGTTCCCTTGTGGTACAGTGGGTTAAGGATCCAGCACTGTCACTGCAACAGCTCCAGTTGTTGCTGTGGCTTGGGTTTGATCCCTGGCCCAGGAACTTCCACAGGCTGCGGATGTGGCCAAAAAAAAAAAAATAAGTGTGTTCTATACGAGCTCTGGAATTGTCCTTAAATATACAACAGAGGAAGTCCTGACTGGCTACATGACCATCCAGATCAAGAGCAGGGGTGAGGGTGCAAAGCGCGGCTATATTTCAGGTGACTGGAAGACAAAGGAAAGGTGAGAAAGAGCACGGAGAAAGGACAGAGTGTGTCACGAAAGTCAGGCAAGAAGGGGATTTTAAGAAAGAAGGTTTTTAACAAGAACAGGTAGATAATGCTACAGGACTGGGACTACTGTCAACCAATTAAACCGGGAGGAGTGTGAGCTGGAAGCTAGACTGGGAAGAATGAAAAGAGGAGCTGGAGAAGGGATTCTCACTGTAACCTCTCTGTGTACCTCTGCATTCAGAAACACATGGATGTACTACCTGTTCAAAAATTTAACAATAAATCAAATTCAACTCAAAAAGCCACACTATGAGCTGACTTGGTGGGTTCATTTTCTCTAGGAAGCTGCAGCACATTAGGTAGGTGTTAAATACATATGTCATTGATTGATTGGATTATTGGAAGAAAGGAACGCTGACATGAACAACAGGCAGGAAGCCAGGAGAAAATAAAGGTTTAAGTGAGAGTTAGCAGAGAGAGAATCACACAGTAATAGCGAAGACAGAGCTAAAATGGCTGACCAATTAGACCAGCAAGCCAAGCACATAAAGAAAGACAGCTGGCTCGCTGGCTGGCTGCAGGGAAGGACGCCTTTCCTACTTCACTAGTTTGTCAGTTCACAAGCACAGAAGGGCCCCGTCATCGGGCTCCAGTCGATCCATCCAGACTAAGATGTCATCCCTGCCTTGTCTCCCTCCCTAAAGCCTACACACAGACACACAGTCCCCCTAATGCTACAATGATAAGGAGCCACCTACGATTCCTGCACACATGATTTTCACTCATGCTCTTTTCTGTACTTAGTGCCCCATCCCACTCCAATCTGTCTGTCTGCCTAGCAAGCTCTTACTCATCCTTCAAGCCTCACTTGGCTTACAAGGCATCTCCTCTCTGAGGCTTCCAGACTTCCCTGGGCAGAGTCAAACACTCCTCCTCCTCTGCTCGTACCCTGTGCTACTGTGCTCTGTATCCTGTACTAACCTCCTTCAGAGAAATGCTCCTACTGATTGACCACTGCTTGTTACTACTTTCTGAGCCCTGGGGGGACAGGGACTTTGACTCTTCATCTGTGCAACTCTGTCCCAGACACTATCCCTGACAAATATTAGGTAACGAGCCAACAGCTAGGAAGTGGGAGGGACAGAGGAATGTAAGCATATTTTATTTATTTTTTATTAGGGTCATATCCCCAGCACATGGAGGCTCCCAGGCTAGGGGTCTAATCAGAGCTGCAGCTGCCAGCCTACAGAACAGCCACAGCAACGCAGGGTTCGAGCCACGTGTGTGACCTGTACCACAGCTCACGGCAAACGTGAGATCCTCAGCCCACTAAGCAAGGCCAGGGATGGTACCTGCATCCTCATGGATAATAGTCAGGTTCATTAACTATTGAGCCATGATGGGAACTTCACGAGCATATCTTAATTAAAGTTTTTAAAATTACCTTTTTCCTAGGTCTCAATTTCTCTCTCCATTCTTTTAATTCTTGGATGTGTTCCTCATCTAACTCCTTCAGTTTCTGAGTCTCATGTTCAACCAATAGATGGCATTTTTCATTCTGAAAATTAAGTTAGGATTAAAAACATTTCAGATCAAGTTGTCAATTTTTCACAAACACAATTATCTTTCAAAATAATAAAGTACTCATCAAACATCAGGCTGAGGTTGAAATTCTCCTCTAAAAACCAAGGGCCAAGAATTATGAAATGAGTCACTGTTTTATTTTTGCAAGTTTAGAGGCTAGATCTGTTATTTACCACATGAAAAGATCTTGAATAGAAAGAACTAGTTTGAGCCTGATTTCCCTTTCTAAGAAGGTTTACTTACACAACTGACACACCTTACTTAGAGAGGGCACCTTTCAAGAATTTTACCCCAAGAAGCCATTCTGCTCTAGTAAATTAGGCAAATACATAGAATATCCACAATGTAGACACTACTCTGAAATTGTAAACAGTTTAGACTGTCTATCTATCTGTCTATAAGACGGGCTGCATACTTAGGTAAGGTTCAAAAACAGTCCTCTCTGAAGTAATGTTTAAATTCCTTAGGAGAAATTATCCCTTTTTCCAAAAACTTTGAAGAAAATGAATTATTTCTCCCTAGATAAAAAGAAATTTTAAATTTAGAATCTAACAAAACTGCCTTCATCATTTAAAAAAACTCTGTTCATCTTCTCTGCAAAATACACTAAAAATTCCCAATAGTACTTTTGAAAAATTCCACTTCTTGGATTATAAATTAGCTTCATGTTTACATTAATCACAGTTATATAAAATCTCAACAACTGATCTTCATTTGGGTCTGCAGAAGAAAGAAGACCTTTAAATCGCCCCGCCTTCACAAGCAAGCTGCAGCTTACTTTGCGTAGCTATTACTTCCTCAAAACCGGTCATCTGTGCTGTGCATCTACGACCAGCTTTGTGTTCCCGCTTTTGGATCTAACCTGCAGTTGATGCAGTTCACGGACATTAGCTTCACACTGCAACTGAAGATCCCGCATTTGATTTTCATGTTTTTGATGCTGAGCCATTCTCTCATTTTTCTGCCTCTTTTCTTCTTGAGCGGCAAACTACAAATAAGAAAAACAAAAGATAAATATGATTAACAAGTAATATAATGTCTGCATGTTCCAGAGGTATAATTATGGAATTTAACAAAGCTTAAAGTATAATAAACTAAAGCTCCAAGTAATAATATTCTGGGATTTAAAATGGCAGTCCACATCATGGCTTTGGTCGAGGGTAGGGAGAGACTTCTGATTAAATCCTTGTACCTCCCAACTACTTAGTGACCTCAGTTAATTTCTATGTGGGCCCTGTGACTGCAGAAGTATAGTGAGACCATATGTTTAACTAAAAAGCTGGCCAACACACTACCCAAAGCAATCTACAGATTCAATGCAATCCCTATCAAATGACCCATGACATTTTTCACAGAACTAGAACAAACAATCCAAAAATTTATGTGGAACCACAAAAGACCCAGAATTGCCAAAGCAATCCTGAGAAACAAAAACTAAGCCGGAGGCATAACTCTTCCAGACTTCAAGCAATACTACAAAGCCACAGTAATCAAAACAGTGTGGCACTGGTATCAAACAGACAGACCGACCAATAGAACAGAATAGAGAATCCGGAAATAAACCCTGAAACCTACTGTCAAGTAATCTTTGACAAAGGAGGCAAGAGCATAAAATGGGAAAAAGAAAGTCTATTCAGCCAGAACTGCTGAGAAACCTGGACAGCTGCATGCAAAGCAATGAAACTAGAACACACTCTCACACCATGCACAAAAATAAACTCAAAATGGCTGAAAGACTTAAATATAAGACAAGACACCATCAAACTCCTGGAAGAGAACATAGGCAAAACATTCTCTGACATCACCCTCATGAATATTTTCTCAGGTCATTCTCCCAAGGCAACAGAAATAAGAGCCAAAATAAACCAATGGGACCTAATCAAACTGAAAAGCTTTTGCACAGCAAAGGAAACCAAAAAGAAAACAAAAAGACAACTTACAGAATGGGAGAAAATAATTTCAAATGATGAAACAGACAAGGGCTTAATCTCTGGGATATACAAGCAACTTATACAATTCAACAGCAAAAAAAGCTAACAACCCAATTGAAAAATGGGCAAAAGACCTGAATAGACATTTCTCCAGGGATGGCCAACAAGCACATGAAAAAATGCTCAACATCCCTGGTCATTAGAGAAATGCAAATCAAAACTACCATGAAACACCACCTCACACCAGTAAGAATGGCCATCATTAATAAGTCCACAAATAACAAGTGCTGGCGGAGTTGTGGAGAAAAGGGAATCTTCTTGCACTGTTAGTGGGAATGTAAGCTGGTACAGCCATTATGGAGGTACCTTAGAAATCTATACATAGAACTACCATAGGATCCAGCAATCCCACTCTTGGGCATATATCTGGACAAAACTTTCCTTAAAAAAAGACACATATGCCCGCATGTTCGTTGCAGCTCTGTTCACAATAGCCAAGAGCTGGAAACAACCCAAATGTCCATCGACAGATGATTGGATTAGGAAGATGTGGTATATATATACAAAGGAATACTACTCAGCCATAAAAAAGAATGACATAATGCCATTTGCAGTAACATGGCTGGAACTAGAGGCTCTCATATTGAGTGAAATATGTCAGAAAGAATGATAAATACCATATGATATCACTTATAACTGGAATCCAATATACAGCACAAATGAACGTTTCCACAGAAAAGAAAATCACAGACTTGGAGAACAGACCTGTGGCTACCTGGCGGGAGAGGGAGGGAGTGTGAGGGATTGGGAGCTTGGGTTTAACAAATGCATACTGTTGATCTTGGAATGGATTTACAATGAGATCCTGCTGTGTAGCATTGAGAACTATGTCTAGGTACTTACATCACAACACAACAATGGGTAGAAAAGGTATGTATACATGTATGTGTAACTTGGTCCCCATGCTGTACAGTGGGAGAGGAAAAAAAAAAAAAAAGCTGGCCAGGTCACCTTATTCCCAGGGCAGGTCTTAGGACCAGTCCAGCCCTGGATCTGGTGTGGGGCATGGCAGAGAACCACCAGCATCTCAGGGAGACTGAGTTGGTACACAACAAGATGCCTACAGAGCCATGGTGAACCTCCATGAGCCCAAGGTGGCTCCAAATGTTTACAATGCAATTATGTGGTACTTCTAAAGGCCATCTAAAAATTTCAAACCTAAAAGAGAAGAGAGCAATTTGCTTATTTACTTGTTTAATTTTGTCGCGGTCCTGATCAGGTGTCGCTGTTGAGTTAATTCTTAAACTCTTCTTAAACATGGCCATTCGAGTCTTCGCTTCACTGCGTTGAATCTTAGGGAGTCTTGCTCTTTCTTGAGTCTGTCTGTTTTTCAATTCCTCAATAAGTCGTTGATTGTAACGCTGCATTTGTTCTGTTTCCTAAGAAAATTTGAAACAGAATTCAGTGACAATGATACAATTTAATACTCAGTAGCCACATGTATGCTTAAAAATAACATTTTGCCTTTGTTTCCCCAAATGACTTTCTCTCTTGTTGCATATTGACCAGCAAAATATTACACAAAAAATAATTTAAAAGAAAAATAGAACTATTAGTAATGAGTCTTATACTGACTTTCTTTAAGTATGAGTCCACATTTTTAAGATACCTGAACTATAAATGGAGCTAAAATAGCTACTTTTGAAAGACATGAAAAAGATTATAATGTATAATAGGTCTTTAAGCATTGTAATTAGTTACCTTCCTTGGAATTTGTAGAAAAGAAATTTACAGTCGTGATCAATATACAAGTAATTACTCCAAATTGCATCAAAGAAATTTTAGGATAAAAGAAAGGAAATCTAAAATTTATTCTCTAAGAAATATTTCGGAAATAAATAGCTCTGCAAACTTTAAAATGAACAAAAAGTGAACAAATTTTCCTTTCATTAACCTTCTCATGGCGCTTAAGTAGCTGATGTCTTTGCATAAAATACTGATCTTTAAGTTGCTGTTTGAGCAGCTGGTGTTTTTCTTGTAAGTGCCGTTCTTCAAGCTCCCAAATCGCAGCTTCTCGAGCTACAAGAAGAAAGTGATTTTCAAAATGTTACTTTGTTCCTTTTACTAATGTACTTTGGGTTTTATTTTAATATTCACACAAAAGTGTTCTAATACACTATTTTTTACACACATTACACTCTGAACTATAAATGAAGTATTACCAATGTAAACATAATATCCCTTCTATTCTAATGTCCTATAAAGAGAATATCCTACTCCCAATACCAAAATTACATTTAATCATCTTAATAAGAAAGAAAAAAAGGAGATCTCCTCTACCGCAGCAGGTTAAGGATCCGGCATTGTCACTGCAGCACCTTGGGTCACTGCTGTGGTGTGGATTCGATCCTTGGCCCAGGAACTTTCACATGCCACGAGTGCAGCCAAAAAAAAAAAGAAGAAGAGAAAAGAAAATCAAAGGTTTTTTAATAGGGGGAAATGAGTGCTTAAATTTCCATTCTATCATGTAGCCAACTAAGTATACCAATATCACAAAGCGTAATGAGTACATAAAATTATTTAGGTATATCTCCAGCATCATCTGGACAGAAAGATGTTTTAAGGATTATTTTTATATTCACTTCTATTGCCATAAAAGAATTCTACTTCTTGCAGTATTTCTCAATTTTATAAAGCATCTTTCTCTTATTTACCTCAACTTTATCTTTCCCTCTACCACTCTAGCAAAGGAAAACATTCAAATAATTTCCAAGGTATATCTCTGCAATGTTTTGGAGATATTTCATATATACACATATGCTACATAATTTCACATACCTCTCATGAGCTGTTGTTTGTTATTCAGGCACTCTCTTTCAATATTGGCTAATTCTGCTTTCTGCTGTTGGATGATCTTTTTCAGAGAGCCATCTAATTCTTGCTGTTGCTTCTGAACAAATTCTTGTTCCTATTAAACATAGTTAACCATCAGTTAATAAGTATCTACTGGGTAAAACATCATTTATCTATAAGATTGTATATATTAGTGATTAAGAGGATATTTGAACCAAGTTTCTTAAGTTACCTAGATTAAAAATCACCAAAATTATGGAGTTCCCGTCGTGGCGCAGTGGTTAACGAATCCGACTAGGAACCATGAGGTTGTGGGTTCGGTCCCTGCCCTTGCTCAGTGGGTTAACGATCCGGCGTTGCCGTGAGCTGTGGTGTAGGTTGCAGACGCGGCTCGGATCCCGCGTTGCTGTGGCTCTGGCGTAAGCCGGTGGCTACAGCTCCGATTCAACCCCTAGCCTGGGAACCTCCATATGCCGCGGGAGCGGCCCAAGAAATAGCAACAACAGCAACAAAAGACAAAAAAAAAAAAATCACCAAAATTATACAGTATAGACATAATATAAATGTATTAGCCAAATCAAACCCAGAAAGAAAATACTAGAATACATAATACTCTAAGCTCACTATTAAGAATAATACACACTTGGAGTTCCCGTCGTGGCTCAGTGGTTAACGAATCCAACTAGGAACCATGAGGTTGCAGGTTTGATCCCTGGCCCTGCTCAGCAGGTTAAGGACCCGGCACTGCCGTGAGCTATGGTGTAGGTCACAGGCGCAGCTCAGATCCCACACTGCTGTGGCTCTGGCAGCAATAGCTCCGATTAGACCCTTAGCCTGGGAACCTCCAGGTGCCGCAGGAGCGGCCCTAGAAAAGGCAAAAAAAGACAAGAAAAAAAAAGAATAATACATACGCAAGAAGTCTATACTCCATTTATAATTAAAATGTTCTATTACACTTACATCGTTGTGGAAAAAAATAAATTTACAGCTTCTATAACTGACTGCTCATTCCACTAGAGTGTGGATAAAGCAAGAATAAACAAGAAATGTCTTTCAGGGAGAAAAGCATTAAAGGGCAAATAAGTAAAGTAGATTGGGATTTTAAACTCTCTAGTTTTCCATTAATAGTTAATGTAGTCATGGTATTTCTTCCTAACAGAGAAAGACAGTTTCTGGATCTTTAGCCTGTGCCTAAAAAGAACAATACTTTAAGTTCTTAATGAGAAATAATTCATGGCTAGAGAAATGTAAGCTAGAAATAGGCAAATAAGTTACATTTTATAACTCTATAAACAAAATTCCTTATAATCCTAGAATTCTACCAATATGTTTGGGATTCATTCATTCATTCAATATTTACTGAGTACCTAATATTTGCCCAAATGCGAAAATTATGCTTTTAAAAAAATCTTTCGATTACTGTGTAAGAAAATGAGAGATTTAAGTGACTTATGGCTTCTATGTTGGATTGTACATTTACAGAAGGAAAGGAACAATATCCAAATTGAAGAAATGCAAATACTGCCGGTAAATGTTTGGCTCTCCATCCCTCTCTTGGCAGTTATAGCAGTTTGCGATTAGCTCATGGGATATTCTGATCAATTTGAGTGTGGATTTAGAAATTCAGGATTGAAGCAGCAATTCACCTATAATCCCTTCTCTTCCACATCCAAGAGGTGATAAAACCCCAAGATCCATTTCAGAACTATTTTTTAGGCCTTGGATAGAGTCTGACAGGACCTGGATCACTACCAGCTTGGTCTTCACTGCACAGAGTGAGTACTAGCAGTGTTCCTCAAAATGCCTGTCCTACTACTGCTTCTCTGGAGATGCAAATCAGGCCTTACCATTCATGACATCCTGTTAATGTCATTTGTTTTCACAAATGCTGCTGTCTCAACTGCATTGTGATGTGTATTTTAGCATAAATACAAATACACAGTAGCAGGAAGACTAAGGAATTGTCTCTATAAAATACAATTGCCAACTGCAAATAGACTAGGATGTACTTTTATATTTAGTGAGCTACGGTCTTCTGTACTTGAGGCAGGAAATGTATTTGTGTGTCATTAAAAAAAATACATTGTCAGTTCTATAGATATAGTAAGTACTGAGCACATTTTTACAAAAAAAAATTTTCCAACTTGATTACAGTCACCTATCTTTATCACAGCAAAAACATAAAAAGAAAAAAACTCAATGAATATTTAAATTCAATTATCTAGAATAAAGCTTTTGCACATCACTTAAAAGAGATAGAAAGTCTCCATCCTATCTCATAAGCAGTTATAACAAAGTGAGTTGTTCAAGCTTCTCTATCTCCTACAGAGATATCATCTACAATAAAAATTAAACTGATTCTCTAATTTCACTGTAAAATTTCTATATGCAAACTTATGCTAATAAATAACGTAACTGGCAGGTATATCAAAAGTTTTCTTTTGGCCAACATTTTTAACACTGGTTTGCATAAAGAACTTTTAGGAAGCACCTGTGTGGACAGAAATAATGAGTCCAAATTATCATAAATATAAATATTAAATATAGACTCAAGGAAAAAAGTGTAAAAAGATGGAGCAAATACTTATGTGAAAATAAAAAGGGGAAAAACTGTGGACCCTTGAATAACACAGGTTTGAATTGCACAGGTCCACTTAAAACATGGATTTTTTTCACTAAGTATTTATTGCAATACCACATAATTCGTGGTTGGCTGAACATGCAGATGCAGAACCACGGATACTAAGTTATATGTGAATTTTCAGTTGCACAGAGGGATAGCACCCCAAAACCCAAACTGATCAGGGTCAACTATATAGGTCTGTGCCACTAAAAAAAATGAATATAATTTCCTGTCAACACAATTTTCGGTCATATTATTATAATATATTTACATCTAAATTAAACAAAATAAAGAGTTCAGTTCAAAGAAAACCTTTATTAAGCACTTAGTAAATGCGAGGCACTGTACTATTCACAGGGCTACTAAAATTAATAAAGTATTGCCATTAAGAAGCTTCTTTCACTCTACTGGTCCCAAATTGGTTTTATCTAGCAGTCCAAATAAAGAGTAGCGGGCCCCTTCCCTTAGTAACATACTTTCAAGAGTTAAAAAGTAAACCACAGAGAACTTCAAAGCAAGGAATAAAGGGTCCAGAAATCAAGGTATATAATGAATGGCAAAGAACTATAGAAGCATGCCCTGACTGCAAATATCTAAGAGGAAAAAAGAGCTAAGATTGTTATAAAGAAGTGGGCAGAACTAGATTATGCTGCTCCAGAAGATAAAATAAGGATCAACCGCTAGGAGTCAAGGCAGGCAACATACTGAAGTGCTTCCTAACCATCAGAGTTATTAGCAAAGACACCAGCTGTCTCATAGAGCTATAGACCTGAATAATTATGCAGAGTGTGGATGATTACATGGTCAAGGATGCTGCACAACTGAATTTTTATGTTAAAGCTAAAAACTACCCAAAAGATCCCTAACATATTAATACATTTTATTACAACAAATGAAATGAAAATTTAATTTTATAGAGCTTTCATTAAATTTCCTAACTTCGAATGCTAAGTATAACATATTCACAGAGGAAACTGTAATTAGAAAATTACTCCTAGGATCTAAAAGAAAAGTGATCTTACATTCCACAAAGACTGCACAAATTACATTCAATTTAAAAAAAATAAGAACACATCGATTTGATCATTAGGAGTAACATAAACTGTAAAATAAGTGCCCTTTAAATGAACAAATTTTAATTTAATAAGGAATTTCAGCATATTAGTCAGATAACTGTGAACACTAAAAATACAGCTTTGAGTTCTAGAAAACTATAAGAAATGGTTTATGATATATGGGGCTGTTTGTAGAAAATCTTTAAAATTTTTAACTCAAAAGAAAAGCTTAAAATGGTAATGATCAGAAAAGTGTTCATAGTTCATAATTTATTCCCCTTATCAAAAATTAATGTTTTGCTCATTCTTTCAGAAAACTATAGAGTCCAATGGTTGCTAATAATTAATTAATTTTAGGAGAGAGGAAAGGAGGGTTTGAAATCCAGCTGTATTCCAGCTACTCCAGTTGTGTACACCAAACATCACGAAAAAATTATAATATTAAATAAGCCAGTCATTTCCCTATAGAAATTGTGAGAAAGAATACAGCCTGGAATTCCAGACTTAATTTAAAACTACAGCAAGGAGAATAGCAAACCATTATTCATTATGGACAATTTGAATAGTGAAACTAAATGGAAATAAAATCACTACTTTCAATATGGCTTTTCTGACCATATCCATAATTAAAACATTTACATAAATATATATACAATCAAAATGTCACTTCACACAAAAATAAAAATCCAATCACAGCATTCACATTTCTCACATGTGCAAAGCTTATAAAAAAATACTCATTGGGAAGATATTTCTTGAAAAAGATGAAAACATCAGATTAAAATTGGTGGTGGGATAGGCAGAAAAAAAGAACACTGCAGTAGAAGTGTTCTAGTTCCAGCTCTACTACTAATCTCTTTTGTGACTTCAGGCAAATCACTTAGTCTTCTGAGTCTCAATTTCTTCATCTGTAAAATGGATACACTCCAGCCCTATATTAGGGGTTGGCAGTGAGAATCAAACGTGAAAACTCCTCAAAGAATACTATACTACAAAGTTCATGTCAGATTATTACAATCGTCACTACTGATATTATCATTTATCTTCCAGATCTACAAGTGATGCTACCAACGAAAACGCACATGTGAGCGAAAGAAAAAGCAGCTAAAACAGAAGAAGGCATCTTCCTACAGGACACGCGGGACTTACGTCCTGCATTTGGGCGTTGAAGACTGCACAAGATGACAACTGAAAAGACTGAATCATGGCCTGAGCAACACCCTGTGGGTCAGAACACAAAGCAGCTCCCAGGTGAGGACAGAGCTGAACGACTTTTTGCAAACGGAAAGAATAATTATATCAATGCTGAGTTTCTTGAGGCCTGGAACAAGTCACTTAAAAAGGGGCCTGTTTCTCATTTGTAAAATGAAGGATTTGAACTAGATCAGTGGTTTCCAAACTCTAGTTAGCTGCTGTTGTTTTTTAAACCAGTTGAACTGTCTTAAAAAACAAAAACAAAAACAAAAAAACTCCCCCCTAAAAATCTCAATTTATAAAACAGATGAAAAGTGGTGCTTTAGCTAAAGTGGAAGCAGGGGCCCAGAGCCCTACTGTCCTCACCTTTGGCAGGATTCTTGAGTTGCTTCTTCCAAACTCAAGACTCCTGGGAATACAATTTGAAAACCACTGGACTAGATGATCAAATACATCCTAGCTTCATGACTATATGGTTACTATTTATAAATTCTCAAAAAGGTTTAAAATGTCAGATTCAGTGAAGTTATCAAGTGCTGGCAGCTTCATCGAAAGCAAGAGCTAAATAGAAATACTTCTGAAATTTGTTAGATTACTCAAGTCTTCATTAAATTTACAGGAAGAAAATTTACTACTGCTTTCTGCTTTAGCTGGAAAACACAGGCTAGTCCCTCAAATTTTATGAAAAATCACCAACAAAGTTTTTATTAAAGCATAGGATCACCTAATTCATCCAACACTAAATTCTCAATTTCAACTCTAGAGTCTGACATATTACCTTTTGGAATTAAAAACAAACAAACAAACAAACAAACAAAAAACAAAAAAGTAGTTCCAGGACACTTAGCTTATTGCTAAGAATGCTATCATCTGAGCCTTCAGCAAGTTATAGTAGTAACATCAAAGATCACAGATCACAGGAGTTCTCGCTGTGGCACATGGGACTGGCAGCGTCTCTGCAGCACCAGCACATAGATTTGATCCTTGGTTCAGTACAGTGGATTAAAGGATCTGGCACTGCTGCCTGGGAACTCCATATGCCATGGGTCAGCCAGAAAAAAAAATCATAGATCACCATGACAAATACAGTAGTAATGAAAAAGTCTGAAATATTGTGAGAATTACCAAAGTGTGACACACAAACACGAAATGAGCAAATGCTGTTGAAAAATGGTATTGACAGATTTGCTCACTGCAGGGTTGCATTAACCTTCAATGTGTAAAAAAAACACAATACTGCAAAAGTGCAATAAAGCAACAAATAATAAAACAAGGTGTGCCTGTAGTAATTCCCATACTGGGCCAAGACAAAATTTTTCATTGGCTCACAGGAAGGGGAAAAAAACCTCAATTTATTCAAATAGGTTAGCTTTCTTAAAATTTTAATTTCAGAGATATTTTCCTTACTTTTCATGGTGTTAAAATAATCTCTCCTTTTAAATGATATTGACAAGTAAGAGGAAGCTTCAAAATATCCTTACCTGACAAAAACAAAAAAAAAAAAAGTTTTAATGGTAACCCATTTGTCATGGTCCCCAGTGGTTTTTGCTGTGTCTATATTTCTTTTCATGAATTTGTAAAATTTAAGTGTCCTGGAACTACTTTTTAAATTATATAAAACCCTACTTAAAAAGATAATTTAAAGCAAAAACTAATATATAATCCACGCCTCCTCTAACTTTCATTAACATTTCTAAGTATTGAACTCTCTTTTCTCTTTGCCTCCAGGTGAGTGCAAACTTAATTAAAAGAAAGGTGATCGCAAGTAGAGAAGACCTCAGAGTCATGTAAGGTAATTCTAAAAAAAATCTGTTGAAAATACTATTTTATCTAGTTTTGTAAAGAATTCTACTAGTTGGCTCATCCTTATCATAACCTAGAATCAAGTTTATATAGGTAAAAATTGAGTATTTGTATAGCTGCTGGATTCTGAATCAAAAAGAAAAACATACTTAAAATTTTAAATCTGGTTGTAAGTTACTTACGTTGTTGAGTTTAACGGTAACAAATGTTTGATCTATCATTTAACATTACCATTTACCACTTTTCTTTGAACTTTGACCTTTACAGAATTAATGGCCTTTTAATAAGCATTATTTTTGTATGCACAAAGCTTTTATATACTCACCCTCTATATTTTCCTGTCCTAAAAGTCTTCTATCAAACACTGACATTACCACTTAAAAATATAAACTTCCATCATAATTAAAATAATACAGTGGATTATACATTAACACACATGCTTATTTCATCTGGAGTCAGGCTTCCAAATATTTCACTTCATTTCATATTAGCAACTTAAATGTCACCATTGGCATGAATTTAGGACTACCTAAGAACGCCCTGGGAGCCTTTGTATGAGGAGACGTCAACATCATGTAATAAGTACAGAATTTACCCTTTCAACCACAGTTTACTGAGCCGTGAGAATAATGCTGCTTTCTGTTTTTAGTAGCATTAAGCTGCTGCTGTTACCTGAGCATGCTGGCTTTGTGCAAGCTCCTCTTTCCTGCGTTTCATGAGCTCTTTTCTCAGCTCTTTGGGTGCTTTCTCCACTTCATTTATAACCTACAGTGTATAAGCATGCAGGAGGTGGGGAAAAATACTTTCTCCACAGCAAGCATTTATGTGAGCAGACAAGCTACAAGTCAAATATTAAAGCTGTTAAAAAGTTCCTTTCAACATGCATTAGCATAGGTGTTAGTTTGGTGAAAAAGAATGAAAGGACAGAACATGCTGAATCTCAGTGCAGAAAGGGACATTACAGCATATAAGGTTAATTAGTTGTTTAATTATCCCTGCACATAAATCTCTCTTTGGACCCAAAGACAATTAGTAAAGAATTACTCGCAGCGCTGACGCTGAACTAAATGTCATGAACTCAACTGACCTTGAAAGATCATACAATTATAAGCGTATCTATTGAAATTGTTTGAAATACTGGATACAAGGAAAACTAATGCCATTCATTTACAAAAGTGCAAAATTTCATAACTGGCTTGATAAAACCAAGGAAATAATTCTAAGTGAAATTCACTTAACGAAAACAAAAGGAAAACGGGAAAGTAAGCCTGAGGGTATGCAAAGGAGAGATAAATGAATACTAAGTTTTCTTTTCTCATAAAACACCATTTTATACATGGTGTGATAAAAATGAACATATCTGATGATTCTGAGGTTAGATTAGAGTAACATTCTCCTTTGCTGATGATAAATTAGGCCAATATCAATTGCTAACTTTAAAATCAGCAATATAAGCCTTCATAAAACAATTTAGTATACTGTGATTTATTATACCAGATAAAATATATTATGAAATAGTGTACTTTAGAGCTCCATCTTTTAAGCATTTCAAAATCCTAGATATGTATTCCTCCTAACAACAGCTGTGTAATCCAACTAGGAAAATGATCATTGTGTTTACAAGTAGAAGAACCAAAAGCAACCAGATTCCAAATCACCACATGCCACTGACGGTCTGTGAAAGAGACTGATTTTGATTTAACATAGTGTATTTAAAATTTCCCATCAGTAATCTCTAATGAAACCAAATCACCATTAAAAAGAAGAGACTCCCCAAATGCAAGAAGTTTAGCGATAAAGAAAAAAATACATTAATTATTTAAAATATGCATATCATGATCTCGAACATGTTCACTGACTAAACCTCTCCTACCCCAAAACAGTAACAATAACTGGAGACATTTAAAAATCTAAGATTAAATATTTACTTATAAAATTTTAAAATTTAACCTGATATTTAAAAAAACCTCAATAAAAACTACCCATGTTTTCAAAAAAATTAATATTTAGTCTGAGTAAAATCATACAGCATGGTATATAGGGCAATTCTACATAAAATGTACTAAACAGTAACAAAACAGTCATTTTTTTTTTAATGGCTGCACCCACAGCATATAGAAGTTCCCAGTGCCAGTGACTAAATCTGAGCTACAGGTGCAACTACGCTGCAGCTGGGGCAATGTCAGATCCTTTAACCCACTGTGCAAGGCCAGGGATCAAACCCACGCCTTTGTACCAACCCAAGTCACTGCAGGTGGATTCTTAATCCACTGCACTACAGCGGGAACTCCAAAACAGTGATTTCTAGAAATGGTAGTCACAGCAAATGAAATTATACACCATTTCATTCATCTTTTCCTAAAGAAATCATAGAATGCACTATATTTAATTGTACTTGATCCTATCCTTTTTAAAGCAGATCTTCGAGTTTAGTGATATGACATTCATTTTCTGCATAATTTCATTACTAAAAAGTCAATGAATCTGAGTATTTGGGACATAAACAAAAGTAAAAGTGTATTCATTATTTGGGTTGAGATTAGTTTGTTCCAACTGTAATAGAAAGGATCATAATATTTTCCTGGGGGTACATGAAAAGGTAAATTCTCCTACACTAAAGGAACAGAATAAATTATAAAGTCATTTCTGAAAACTGCTAATGCATAAATGCTCTCTTAGTTATACTTTAATGTGGGAAGAAAAAGGCACACTAATACAATGTAAATCCTCTTTCTGAAACAATCACAATCATTTAGAGTAAATAATACCACAAACAGATTCTATGACAATATGGAACAGTTTGAGAAAAAATGAAAAAATTCATTCTAATAAAATGACTGTACAAGTATTTTCTACCTATGATTCTTCAAAATATCTCACAATTTGATAAACTTATAAACATTATTTCAAATTTCAGGTTACTCAGTTTTTGTTCTGGCACATCACCCAAGAAAGGTAATCAAGCTAATCAAGAAAAAAAATTTTTAAGTATGAATTAAATATTGCAAATAAACTTTAAGATGAATTATTGTTGCCACCCACAAACAGAACATAGTATGTTTTCTTAAAAAAAAAAAAAACATTACTATGTCAGGCCTTAAATTTTGCATTAATAAAGAAGGAATCATAGACTGAAAAGAAGTGGATTAGAATCAGTTTAAAGACTTTGTTCAAGAGTTACTTAGCTGGACATTTAATGGCAGTTTGTGAACTTGAACAGGCCATTAAAACCTCTTCTACTCCAGTTTTCTTGGCAATAAAATGGAATAACATCTGACCATATTACTACCCTACATAACTGCTGGGGAGACTGAAAAAAAGAATGAATTAGTGCTATTTAACTATTAAGTATTATTAACTCTTTAGACAGTCTTAAATGTACATTAAAAAAAAAACAGTAGTTACACTTACCTCCTTCTTTCGGTTCTTCAACATATTCTGAAATTTGGACAACTCTTTCTCTTGTTCTCCTTTAATGCGTTTGGCTTCGTCTCGCAAGCGATTTGTGTGTTCTTGTTCTAGACGCTCAATAGTCTGTTTCTGCTGTTTTTCTAGATTCTCGATTTCTTGGTCATACTGTCGCTTCTTGCTCTGTAAAATGATGTAGCTCAAGGTCATTTAACTTTTTATTACTTATATTTTAACTCATTATACTAAATAAAATACCTTCTTTTTACTAAGAGCACGTGACTGGCATTTAAATTTAGTGCTGTGGTATGGACCCTTTGCCATACTGAACAAGTCAAATTCACTAAAATCTGTTGTAGAAATTTTTCAAAAAGATGAGCCTTTCATTTTTTTTCTAATACGGAAAATACTTTTTTCTATTATACAAGTATAGAATGTTCAAAAATTTTAGACAATCCAGAACATCCAGTTATTATGAAATACTAAAGTAAGGAAAATTTCAGTATTTATTCTATAAAATTTTTGATAAATCAAAGGTCTTATTTGAAGTTTATTTTAGTAACACACCATTACTTGTCATTTTCATTTTTCCTCATTAAGATTCTTAAATATCCTAGTTCATTGAAACAAATCTTTTAGAATTATAAATCTACTCTTTCAAAAACAGTCCTGCTTATAAAATTCTTGAGTAATATTGAAATTTTAGATACAAATAGAGTTAAATATTTGTAAAGGGTGGTTTCTTTTAGAAAATTAAAAACAAAAACATTCTGGAGAATATGGGGGGAGGAAAATATACAGCTTTTATAAGGTTCTGAAAAAGCAGAATGTTAAGTCCTGTAAAAATACTTGGTGAGAACAAAAGTTCATTATTTTCTTAGGAACTCAGTTATGATCCAACATATATAATCAGCAATGCCATACTTCACACAAAACGAGTCTTAGCACTTGAAATAAGAATAAAAGAACTATGTTCAAATATGAACCCTATAATAGTTAAAACAATTTTTTCTCACCCACATTAGGCTGGATGTTCAACATAAGTTACTGAAACTTTTTATCACATTAATAATTCCTTTTCCAACTTTGGACACAGGTAAAAGTTTTAAGTCTTGGTGACAATGACCCTTGATGAGTCAGTACTAACTTCTCTAGCAGCTGTGAAAAGGAATGTGGAAGTTTAACTGTAGTAGCCAGAGAAGTTAATGAATTTTGTGAAAAACCCCCCAAGAAGTTCTAATACTCAGCTAGGTTTGAAGGCAACTGCTTTTGACTGGCTTAAAATCTTAGATTCTAAATCTGAGAGGTCAAACTGGAACAATAAAGTTATCCAGCAAGAGGCACACCTAAGAACTTTGTAAACCATCTACTTATTGGCCTCACTAGCTTCATGATTCTAGGTTTTTATGACAAATTTTAATCAAAGAAAAATGAAGGCACCCACCACGCTGTAAGTCAGGCAAATCCCCACCCCCCCCATACTGCCCCCTGCCCCTGCAAAAGACAGAGAGGGGAAAAAAAGCATCCAGAATACCAAAGAGATAAAGACCAGAAATACGTCACAAAGCCAGAGAAACCTAGTCATCAGATAATAAGTTCTAAAATCCACCAGTGGGTTGGGGGGGGGGGTGTTGTTTGTTTGTTTAGCATAAAACTTCATTATTAACAAAACGGTACAAAATTCCAGGACTTTACCATCATCTCTTGCTCAAAACGCCGGAAAATTTGTTCTCGCTGTTGTTGCAGTTTGCCATTAAGCTGCTGTTGGGCTCTTTGCTCTTCCTTTTGAAGAAATCTTAATTCCCGAAGTTCCTGACGTCTGGTAAAATTTAATGACAATGATAGAAGAAGATGGCAAAAATTATACCTTGGAAGCAATGCTTTAAAAGAAAAAACTTTAAAAATAACACGTTTTTCAAATGGAAAAGTAATAAAAACAAAATCTCATATTAGCCAAGACTTTACTCTTGTTTCTGTATTCTTCAGACTTTGCAGAAACTGAAAAGTCATAAATCATGCTGTTTCTCTACTCACCTAAGAAACCTCAATTCTTCAGTTTTGGAATCACTATCTGTAACTATTTTTGACGTTGTTACACTCACTTCTACACCATCGACAATAAATTTGCGTGTTTTCTTCAGTGTTTTCTTTTGTCTTCTTGTTTCCTGGGTGAGATTTTAGTTAGTTAGGCTTTATATGGGGAATATTAGAGAAAACATTATCTTCTTTTAAACAAAACAAAAAAATTGAATAGCCATGAAGACTACACATAAAAAGTATGAACAGAAAGCAGTAAGACTCATCTACAGAAACAACTTATCATCTTATACCCCATCTGACTCTCACATGACTTTATAGATGAAATCAATTTTCACATGAAATTAAGCATTTTGATGATGCACATAATTTTTATGATACATCATAATTAGGCACAGGTGGTAATGAACAATTCACATAAATGAGTAATTAGTATAACTTTTACACGTTGATCATTTTTTTTTTCTTTTTTCATCTTTTAGATTCTCAGGTATCTCTGCTTTTCTGTTTCAGAACCACTCACAAAGCACTTACAAATGAATTTCTGGAGCTCATTCCTTAAAGAATCTAAATCAACAGGTCTAAAGGTGGCTGAGGGAGTTCGCACTATGGTGTAGCAGAAATAAATCTGACTAGTATCCATGAGGATGCGGGTCTGATCCCTGGCCTCGCTCAGTGGGTTAAATGATCCAGGGTTGCTGTGAGCTGTGGTGTAGGTTGGCAGCTGTAGCTCCGATTGGACCCCTAGCCTGGGAACCTCCATATGCTGCAGGTGTGGCCCTAAAAAGCTAAATAAATAAATAAAGGTGGCTGAGAATTTTACTTTGAAAAGGCTCCTAGATAACTTTTAAACACTGGCAGGAGTGGGATTCAAAATCTGTTTCATCAGCAATAGGCCTCCTCAATCTTAGGGCCAAGATGGATGTGTGATTTCAGAGGGAAAAGAGAATAATACAATGATAATCTGAGGAAGAAAGGGATCGGGAAAAGCAACAGATATTTGAAACCTTCAACAGATATTTGAAACCAGAAAGACAGCACCTCTACTGCAGCCCCAAAGTACCAACTCTGCTTGTTAGCTATTGCCTAAATTTTTTTATCAAGACCAAACTCTTCATTCCTCAACTGGTATACAAATGCTTTCTAAAAGCAAAGAGAAATAACAGAAGTATAACACTGCTACAAATACATCTTGGTAAACAGAGAAGTACTAAGAGGAGATAATTACTTTGTTTTGATGGGGGAAAAGATTAGAAAGCAGAGGGAGCAAATGGGGAATGTGAAAATACTACACGCAAAATGCACCAGAATTTTTAAGTTTGCCTTTAGCACTTTCCAGTAACCCTTTTGCAACCTCTTACTGTTCTACTCTCTAGGCTCCCAGCATCCTCACACTCCTCTCCCTAAGCCCAGGACCATAGCCACCCTATCCAGAGTTCCTCTAAAACTTAATGTGTGCTGCTCCCAAAATAGATCTACCTCCCTGTAACCTTCATGTTTTCCATTTCTTCAATGCCTACTAAAGTATCCACAACTAATATCACCTTAGTTCTCAGAGAAGTATTTGTATTTTTTAGAAAGGCTATTAAGTGAATGAACTTTGGAGTAATGGAATTTCAGTCATTGAAATAAAATAAACCGAAAACTGAATACTGAAAACTGAAGACCACCTAGGCAATACATGCAATAATTTGGGGCAGATGGGCAGGCTGATCGGTCATGCCCTAGAGTCCTATCCCTTAGGTCAGTTTTCCTAGGTTGTTTCTGCTTTTCTGCTGTCAATCCAGAGTCTCCAAGTAGTCCACTGCTCACCTGCATCAGAATTCCATGGGGCCATTTGTTACAAATACTTTCTTTTTGACTCCCCTCCACACTTCTACACAGTTCTCCCTAGTAACTCTTGAACACACTAAGATTTGAGAATTATACTCTAACAGCTCCAGGGGTTCTGGGTTTTAGTGTTCAGTAGTGTTTTCTCCTGATGATTCTGACGGCAGTAATGATGGCTATGACTGAAAAGAGCCGAGAGTGGTCATCTGCATGGCCAATGATAAACCAAGGGCTTTTTGCACCCTGAACATTCTTAAAAAGAGATCATTCTTTCAAGTCCTCAGTTATACCTAGACATGTGCAGCAGGAAAAGCCAACTTCCAATAAGCAACTGTATTATACTATTTATATCAAGTTGCAAAAATAGGTAGGTACTACCAAAAAATTTAAATATTACATCTGGAATCTCTGTGGTTTTTTGCTTGTTTTGTTTTGTTTTTTTAAACTGGTTGCCCTCATGGGCCTTAAGAATTTTATAGGGTTAATACTATACTGGTTTAGCACTGTTTTGTTTTCAGGACATCAGTTTCACATAAACTGTCAACTGCCAAAATGACAAAAACACAAACAAGGACCCATGGATACTTACTTGTATAGATATTGATCCACTGTCTTTAGTTTTGCTTAGGAAGCTAGAGATGGATAAATTCAAGTCAATGCTGCTATTATCAGCAGTGGAACCAGTGCCTGAATCAGTATCATTTTCCTTTTGACTCTCAGATTCTGGTAACATGGTTTCAGTTTTTGATAAAGCACCTAATTCTCCTTTATTTTCTGCACCTTCAGGGTTGATATTAATACTGGGTACTGGGACAGGCTGAGGTTCACTGGGCTGGGAAGCGGCAGTAACTTGAGGTTCTGTTTTAATTGGCACTTCGCATGGAATTTCTTTTTGCTCTGTAGCTATCTGAGTGGTGGCTTTAGGAGCATCCTGAGTTTCATGTCCTAAAGCCTTTTGGTCCGTATCAGTCACTGCACGTCTGACCTCTATTCCTTCAGTGCTACCAGATTCAGCAATCTCAACTTCAACTGTCCCAAGTTCCTCATTGGTCTCCACTATGTTCTCTGAACTGCAGATTAATTGTTCCTCATCTTTACCTTCTACAGATTTTTGATCTATCTCGTTACTTTCAACTATTTCTATAATAGGACCTTCCTCAGCACCACCAGCCTCAGGACTCTCTGTGGGCTTGCTCACTAATTTCTCACCTACTTCATCCACTTCTTTCCCATCATTACTCCGAGCATCCTCAGCACGGTTTTCAGTTGCCTCCTGAACAACATTCGCTGCCTCATTTGTTCCTATCACTTTGCTTGTATCACTGATCACATCTTTTTCAGTTTTGTCATCTCTTCCCAATTTCTCTTGGGTGTCTTCCTTTGTAAACTCGACTTCATTCTCAAGGGCCTGAATATCTGCCTCTTTTTCTCCAGTCTCCTGAGAAACTAAATCCATTGTTTGAATAGTAGCATCTTCAATTTCTTCAGATTTTATAACTTTATTCTCAAATATCTGTTGCTTTTCCTGATCCCTTTCTTCCTCAGGTTTCAGATTCTGTTCAATGTTTGTTTCTGAAGTTATCATTATATTATTTTCTTTTCCTTCACTGACTGAATTAATGTCCACTGTTTCATGGTCTTCGGTGTCAGGTAGATTTTCAAGCTTGGGTCTCTTCTCCTCTCTTCCATTTTCCTCGATTATTATTGCTCTGTTATGGAGTTCAGCCATAGCTTCTAAATGAGCATCATTAGCATGCTCATTAATATCTGCCACAGGTTCACTGGTGGTGGGTTTTTCGATGAGAACTTTACTGTTAAATTTATCTTCAGAAGTATTACGTTCTGTTTTCTCGGAGACAGATTCCAAAATACAAGCATTCTGCGAAAGCTTATCTTCTTCAGAGCTGGCAATACTAAGGTCAGAGGAGGCACGCTTACTTGCAGGTATTGGCTAAAAAAGATTTTTTACAGTTTTAGTGTTAAAACTAATTTCAAGATGTGACCAAAACAATGTTTCATATATATATGATGATTTAATTAATATAATGATTTAATATCTTTATATAGTAAAATTTGATGAAATTATAGAAATAAAGAATTGACAAATCTTCACATAATAAACATGACAAAAATGGGTAGCAAAAAGCAAACCTGCTATTAATCTTCACCTCTAAAATTAAAGGTTTTTTATTTGTTAGCAGTAAATTTATTCACAGACATAGGCCTAATCATATCTTAAAACTCAACTCTAAAAATTACCTAAATGAAACTTCCTTTGTAAATACTGACCAGAGAATTTTCTGTTTCCTCATCATCATCATCCTCTTTGCCATCTTCAACTTCTTCTGTTACTTCAGCCTTTGCCTCTGCAATCAACTCCCGAATTGGTTTGTTGGAATCGACAGTAACAAAAGGATGCTGTTTGATCATTAAAAAGAGCATACTCAAATGCCTGCTTGTGAAGTAAGTTTCAAACATAAAAACACATTATTATGTGGTAAAAATATAAATACATGAGTAGGAAAAATACAAATAATTTCAGATGATATTACATCTGGGAAGGGAAGGAGGAGGAGGGAATTAAGCAGGAGTAGGGGCGGCCTGCAACTGTATCTGCACCTTTAAGAACTTCAAAGAAATATATCAAAAATGTTAACACAGTACATCTGGGTGGTAGGTACATGTACTTTTCTGTATGTTTGAAAATTTCATAACCTAAAATTTAAATTAAAATTTAAAGCAAGTTTCAAGTACATTACTAATTCTTAAAAAGTAACAGTACATCTTATCTTGTATACAGGCTCAATAACAGAATTACGAAAAGCTTTAGAGTTCTGTTAAAAGTGCCTACAAACACCTGTTTTTTTGACATAGTTCTAACAATCTTAAGAGTAAGAAGACATTTTATTCACCTCTGTACACTCAGCACTTAGTGTGTGTCACAGACCAAGGCCTTCAAATGCAGGAGTAGGAAATGAGACAATATACGTTGTACAGAGAAAGACAATTTTTTTTTCCTGCTTTTTCCCCAAAATAATCAGATCAACCTAAAATACTATAATGGAGGAGTTACACATTAACTCAACCTGGCAGTAACTGCCTCAAGACTTATCATTTATTTATCTACCTATACTACTATTTAACAAAATTTTATTTCAAATATTACAAACAAAATTATTCAATCACTTTAACAACATTTTTTTAAAAGTTAGCAATATTTACTGAACATTTAGCCTCATTCTGAGAGATATTTATAAAAAAATTAATTAGCTCATGGCTCCTGCCACTAAGGTGCTTCCTTTCTAGTAACTAAAGAGACAAAACAGAAGTAACTGACAACATGGAAATAACAAAACAAAGTGAAAAGAACATAAACAATCAAAAAAGCATAGAAGGAGTTCCCATCGTGGCACAGCGGAAACGAATCCAATTAGGAACCATGAGACTGCGGGTTCAATCCCTGGCCTCGCTCAGTGGGTTAAGGATCCAATATTGCTGTGAGCTGTGGTGTAGGTCACAGATGCGGCTTGGATCCCGAGTTGCTGTGGCTCTGGCTCTGGCCAGCAGCTGTGGCTCCAATTAGATCCCTAACCTGGGAATCTCCACAGCCCTAAAAAGGAAAAAAAAAAGCATAGGAAGAATGACTTATAAGCTAAATGCCTTTCAGTAGAAGCAGTGTGTTTGTAAAGCAAATGTTAATAACTATTGCAGTGTATCTTGAATTTGCAAAGAGGAACTCCAGGAAAAAGAGAGCACAGTGAATGAATGGGAAACTGCATTCTTCTTAAAGAGATGTTACAATTTTATGGTTTACCATTGTCATAATACCCTTATCTTACCTGTAGTAGCTGAGATGTATTCCACCTGGAATCCACATTCTTTTCCAAGCATTTCTTTAGAAAGTCCTTAAAATCTGAAGACCTTCAAAATAACATTTTAATAATGACATTCTATTTTATTTTCTTCTTGTTAAAATCAAAACTCTGATAAATTATGCTTAAGTTCCATTATGTGTGTAACAAATATTAATTCAATATAAGAAAACTAGTGAGATTATTACTATTTCATAAGTCATCCATCTATAAATACGACCTAGACATATATGTAAGTAGGTTCATGGTTTTAGTAACTGACATAAAGCCATATATTTGTAAATATGCTAAAAAGCACAAAAATGTTTCCATTATATTAAACTCCACAAATATAGATCAACCACATATATGCCTCATTTTCCCACAGTACAGAAAATACCTTTTTCATGTAGAACTCAAATCACTGGTATTTTCTAATTTATGGGGAAAGTTAGTTATAAGAGTTTATATGGTCCTTAAGTCTTGAAAATATACCAAAAATCCACTTTCTACTTCATATCATCTTTGTACCATGTACCTAAATTTAAACACCCCATAAAGGTGGAAGAATAAAGCATCAAGTTTTGCTCTTAAAAAGCTTTATTCAAGAATATTTTACCATTTTGATGGTTGTGCTAACGTAGGGGGCTCAGATTTTGCTATTTTTAGCAGTACTCTCATTGGATTTAATTCATGATGAGGTGGCTCTATCTCAGCCATTTCTATTAGAGTGATACCCAGGGACCAAACATCAGCTTTGTAGTCATAGGGTCTGTCCTTAGATGTTTCACACATGACTACCTCAGGAGCCATCCTGTGAAGACAGAGAATTGAAAATTAAGATGTTTAACTTAAAGAACAGCTATTACAAACCACATAAAAGATAGACAGTATAATCAATTATATAGACACAATTAATGAGTAATAATAACTGCTAACATAACTAATGCTGCAAATCCACAAAACTAAATACATACCAATAGGGTGTGCCAATAAAGGAATCTCTTCTTTGGATTGTCCTTGTGTTTTTAGCTGATACTCCAAAATCCGCTTGAAATAAATAATCATACAAAAATATTACTAATAGTTTTTAGGCAAGGTTCACTGTATTCAACATAAGGGGAAAGCACATGAAGTCTTAATAAGGTCACTCTTATTAAAGGGTAAGCAAAATGAAAGAGAAATAACTTCTCTATCATCCTAATCTTGACCAACCTCTTTCTACCACAACCACGCCGCCCCCTCAAAAAAACTGCTGAAGGAAAGTTTCCATCATTAATACACTTAATACCACCACCTTTACATATCGTCAGATCAGAAATTCTTCAGAATTGAAAAAAAATAGTAACTTCAAAATAGACCAGTCTATCCACTTCAGAACAAATGCAACTAGTGCAACATATTACAATTAAAGGACATTTTCTCCATATTGTAAAAAACAGAAACTATATCAAAGCACCTTTATGATATCATATGTCTTGCTAACTTCTTCATAAAATTACATTACAAAGGAACAAAATTAGGAATGATATTTTCTGATTTAAATTATAGTGCATAGCTAAAGCAGAAATTACTACAAGCTTGTAAATTAACTATACTTCAATAAAACTTAATAAATGAATAAATAAATTATAGGACACAGCAACGTTATCACTTTATCAGTTGTTAACCCTACCTTTTTAGCTTAGGGCTCAGACAAGCATTAATAGCAACATAAAATTGTTATTGTTGCATAAATACCTCATGCCATATATATTTAAACTTTAAAGTTTCATGCCACAATTCTCAAAACTGAATAAATACCAAAAATTCAGTATTTAGTGCTCATGCCCCAAGCACTGTCACGCAATATACATGCAATAAATGGCAGCTACGTTATTAACCATATGCGTAATTTTAACCTTTGTGATATTTTGTTTGCAGAACTCTGAAAACTTAGGAAATACTGCCGTGCATTCTAATTATGTCCATCATATACTGCTTTCTTTTCTTTTTCTGACCATGTAGTTCTCCTGCTTAAAATATCTTGGCAGGTACCTACTGCCTGCAGAATGAAGTTTAAGCTTCCTAATATGGTACATTGAAGTCTTTTGTTACATTAGATATTTCATTAATGTTTTATAATTAAATTAATAAATAAGCAAATAGAACATACGATACTTGGAAGATATATTTACAAAAAGTATAACATAAATAGATGTTTTCAAGACTCTCCATCCCTATTACCCCCTACTTCAACTTACAACTTCTCATGTTTCTGCAAGAAGGGAATAAGATAACAATATGAAATTCCTACCAGAAGAGGTGTTCTAAAAATCAGGTAGAGTCAACACAGTACTTATTCTAGTGTTTTCCTAGAATCTATTAACAGTCTATTCTTTTTAACTTTTTTCCCCTCAGAACATGACAAGGAAAGGAAGTCTAGAAACAGGCCTAAACCACAAAATCCACTGTCAACATTCATACCTCTCTAAGCACTCTTATGAGCAGGACGTAAACTAAGGAGGGACAGAATGGCACCTTCAGGGAGTTCCCATCATGGCGCAGTGGTTAATGAATCCGACTAGGAACCATGAGGTTGCGGGTTCGGTCCCTGCCCTTGCTCAGTGGGTTAACGATCCGGCGCTGCCGTGAGCTATGGTGTATTTCGCAGATCCCCGTTGCTGTGGCTCTGGGATAGGCCAGAGACTACAGCTCCGATTAGACCCCTAGCCTGGGAACCTCCATATGCCACGGGAGCGGCCCAAAGAAATAGCAAAAAAAGACAAAAAAAAAAGAATGGCATCTTCGCTTTTGTGGAAAGGCTAAGTTAAAGTCATCATGTGCTTTATCATTCTACTGATAATCATGAGGCATATATACACTGGTCTGTTAAAAGAGCATTTTACAAACTTATTTTACATACTTGCAACAATGTGATCTGATAAGATCACAAAAATTTGGTCACTGCAACATATTATATACAGTTCTATAGGTGATATGGTTCTAAATATCTGTGTTCAGTTAAAAGGGTGTCACAGAAAGGGAAGGTTCTCTGTATTTATAAACTAACGAAACAGACCTCAATTACTTTAAATGTCAACCAACTTAAAACTATTCTGGTTTCCCTAAATCTTCAAGAATATTTATTTTTAACAGAATGCATTATTTTACATAAAAGTATACTGACATATTCCAGTAAGATTTTAGCACACTTACAGAAAAACACACACTAAAAATGGATCAACATTATAACATACTATTCCAAAATGAGCTATAAGACTTTAAAAAATGATGTAAGACATAAAAGAGTAACATAGTCAGAATTTTAAACTCATAAATGACAACTCATGGGAAAATTAGAGATAAAAAATCATTTTATAAACAGGCTAAACTAGAAGGAATAAAAGAGCAAATAAACACAACAGATTCACATCCGTTACCTCTTTACACTCATTAGGATGGCTATCATCAAAAATAAATTAAATAAAATAAAAAGTGCTAATAAGGAGGTAGAAAAATTGGAACCCTTGTGCATTGCTATGGAAATGTAAAATGGTGCAGCCACTATAGAAAATGGTATGGTGACCCCTCAAAAAATTAAACACAGAATTACCATATGATCCAGCCATTCCACTTGTAGGTGGATATATACCCAAAAGAACGGAAAGCAGGGACCCAAACAGATGCTATATACCCATGTTCATAGCAGCATTATTCACAACAGCCAAAGGTGGAAAGAACCAAAGTATCCATCAATGGATAAATAAAATGTGGTATATACATATAACAAAGTATCATTCAGCCTTAAAAAGGAAGAAAATTAACACATGCTACAACATGGACCTTAAATACGTTATGCTAAGAAAAATAAGGCAATCACAAAAAGGCAAATATTAGAGGATTCCACTTGTATGAGCACCTATAGCAGTCAAATTCACAGAGACAGAAAGTAGAATGGTGACTGCCAAGGGCTGGGGGAAGGAAGAAATGCGGAGTTAGTATAGTACAAAGTTTCAGTTGAGGAAGATGAAAAAAGTTCTGGAGATGGACAGTGGTTATGGTTGTACAACGTGAATGCACTTAATGCCACAGAACTATACTCTTAAAAACAGTTAAGACAGTTGGAGTTCCCGTTGTGGCTCAGTGGTTAACAAATCCGACTAGGAACCATGAGGTTTCAGGTTCGATCACTGGCCTCGCTCAGCGGGTTAAGGATCCAGCATTGCCGTGAGCTGTGGTGTAGGTCACAGACACGGCTCGGATCCTGCGTTACTGTGGCTGTGGTATAGGCCAGTGGCTACAGCTCTGATTAGACCCCTAGCCTGGGAACCTCCATATGCCGTGGGAGCAGCCCTAGAAAAGGTAAAAAGACACACACAAAAAAAGTTAAGATAGTAAATTTTGTTAGGTATACTTCATCACAATGAAAAAAAAATGAAGAAAGATAAAAAGAACCTGATAGAAAGTTATAAATACTGATGATTGGCAAACCCAACAAACAGATAATAAAAGTCCCTAAAGAAGAAAGTCAATGCAAAGAAACAGAATACTCATATCTGTTATTACAGAAAATCTTCCTGGAGGTGGGGGGAATAAAAGTTTAGCCCTTTAAGAAAAGTTTTTTGGCATCTAGGCAAAAAGAGCATATGACTTGTAGGAGAAAGAAAATCAAATTATCTCAGACTTTTCAACAACACTTTATGACAGAAGGAAACGAAGTAACATAATGCAGATATTCAAAGAAAGAAATGTGTGCCAAGGATCTTCTATTCAGCAAAACTGACCTTTAAAATGTTAAGGGTAGAACTGTTATCATTACATAAGAACTTGGAGAGCCCTTCCAGAGAAATCTACCAGAGAATGAACTTCAGACAACCATCATACAAAGAGACGTCAACATAAGAAGTGGTGGTGAGCACAGAATATAGACATGAAAGTTTAAATAAGTAGTTACAGAATGTTCCAAATCCAAATCTATCATCCATGTCCCTGAAAACCAAGATTCTCAGGATAGAAGGAGATAGATGTAACACTGAAGACGCTAGGTTAAAAATTTTTTTAGGAGTGTCCACGTGGCTCAGTGGTTGACAAACTTGACTACTATCAATGAGGATGCAGGTTCGATCCCTGGCCTTGCTCAGTGGGTTAAGGATCCAGCATGGCTTTGGCTGTGGTGTAGGCCAGGAGCTACAGCTCAGATTAGACCCCAAGCCTGGGCTTTCATATGCTATGGGTGTGGCCCCAAAAAGACAAAAAAAAAAATTTTTTTTTAAATCTTTATCCTGAATTTGAGTAGGAAATACACAGGAACTCATGAGAGTTCTGGCCTTTGAAAAGGCCTAGAATGAAAGCCAATCCAGAACATCTCTTACCCTTAAATTATGGTCTTAAAATACCATATCCTACTAAACAACTTCTTCAGGGCTTCCTGAAGAAATGGCTAATTAGAAGTCTGAGGCAGGAAACACACAAGATGAGCCTGAAATATTTCAACCTAACAGATAACAAGGAAGCTAGCAAAAACTACTAGAGTCATGTCAACAAGATAACAAGCCAACGTGAAGAGACTACCATTGATCAAGGTGGTACAAAAAGAGCTTTAATAAGGATTAAAAACTGTAATAATTTGAAACCTATAAAATACAATTAGATTTATGAATTAATAATGACATTTAAAAAATACTGGTCACCAACTAAGGATGAGAAAACAAATTTATTGTCTTTAAAACTAAATAAATAAAAGGAAAGAATCAAGCATTTTTCCTATCTTGTCTATATGAACTATAATCCTGAAAAACCAAAAAGATGAAAGGAAGTGTCTTCTTACATAAGTATTCCTAATTTTATAATGATGACAAATGAAAATAATGAAACAAATGATGAAAATTACATCAAAATCATTATTAAAAATAATAAATTAAAACAAAATGGGGAGTTCCCATCATGGCGCAGTGGAAACAAATCTTACTAGGAACCATGAAGTTGCAGGTTCGATCCCTGGCCTCGATCAGTGGGTTAAGGAGCCCACGTTGCTGTGAGCTGTGGTGTAGGTTGCAGATGCTGCTCGGATCTGGCATTGCTGTGGCTCTGGCATAGGCTGGCAACAACAGCTCTGATTAGACCCCTAGCCTGGGAACCTCCGTATGCCCCAGGTGCAGCCCTAAAAAGACAAAAAAAAAAAAAAAGAAAAAGAAAAAAAAATGACAGAATTCATTTTGTCCCTCTATTCAACAGATCTAGGCATTAAGCATCAACAGCTGCTAACACCAAAAAAGAACGAAAAGCAGGTATTACATGCCTCCCAATAAAAGAATACAAAACCACCTATAGTCCTGGAAAAAAAAAAAAAAATCATACTTGAGACTGATGAAGCTTTTGGATTCATCTGCAAAGAGAGGGAAATACAGAGAGGAACTTACTGAAGTCATCATGAGTATATAATCAGCAAAATGCAAGATGAGAGAAACTCAAGAAATCCAACAGTCCAGATCCTACAAATCAGTACTTCTCAATCTTTTTTTCATCACGCTCTCAAGTTGCGTTTTCCAACATTTTTTCCTAATCCTCCCTCCCCTCATGAAATTTTAATGCCACAGATATACTGTACATCTGTTTGTAAATATCTATGAGCTTTTGGAAGGTCACAACCATTGTAATACTAAAATCTTTTGTCTCCAAAGAACAAACTTTCTTTGACAAAGCATGCCATGAGAATGCATGTCATAGATAAATATAAAGAGAAGAAAGGAATGGGGGGTGGGGATAACCCATAAAAGAGACAAAAGAAAAAGCAGGTTTTAAATATGGGCAAATCTAAACTCTTAACATCCAGAGATGAACACTGGGTAAAAGAGTCAAAAAGAAAACACACAAGTGATTACTGTAAAAGTCAGGATATAGGGTACCTGTGGAGAACAGAGGGATGGTGATTGAGAGGGGGCACTTTGAGCTGCTAGGGTGCCTGACATAATTCTATTTCTTTACCTGGGTGGTGGTTACAAAGCTATCAAGTCACTAAGCTACACAACCGTTAGTGTGGTTTTCTGTATCTATATTTCTCAATAAAAAGGTTAAAATTTAGTAGTAGATCAAATTATATGTTTAGATGTCATGACAAAGTAAAGTGAAATGACTGTGATCAGTGGTATCAACAAGGCCTTTGAATATATTCTGTCATTTTACTATCCTTCTAAAATACACACATTTAGACTTCATCACCAGGTTTTTTTTTTTTAATTCGTATCTTGGTGATACTTAAAGAGGACTAAAGAGGACAAAGTCTCCTGTTTGTGTGTGTGTATACATATGGGTGTGTATTTAATTTCCCTTCTAAAACCCACATCTACTTCTCCTTATGAAATTATCATTTCTTCCCTCAGTGTAAAAAACAAAATCAAAAATTCTAGTCCTTGTATTTATTTCGGGCATCCTTTTCAGATCTAAGATTACTTTGTTAGTTTAGCCAAGATACCATATCTATAAAATAACGTATAAAACTAAACTAAAATAGAAAAAGAAAACCAACAGATACAAGTTTTGGAAATGAAAAAGTTAGAGGTTTTACATACTCATGTTCTAAGTGTATTGTAAGTATTAACTCTATACACAAAAATTTAAGGGAAAAGTAATTAACCAGCCTTTGAAAAGCCTGTCTTTCTAAAAATGAAAATCCATCTTTTCTTACCTTTTAAAGTGTCTTTATATTAGGTGCCTATACTTGGGAATTCTAAGAATTATAAATAATTAATTATCCAAAGAAGTATTTTTAAAATTACCATGCAGTAATTCTCCATGTTTCATATATTTCAGTCATAATAAAACAATGTTAAGTTACAGACAGACAGGGAAATCTCAGAGCACAAATTCAAATGTTTTATTCAAGGGAATAAACTTACCCAATTTAATATCTCCATCTAAGGTAAAAAGAATGTTGCCGGCCTTTAGATCTCTGTGGATGATTTTATTATCATGTAAATAGTTCAAAGCCTCTAAAGTCTGTTTACAAACTACTTGTATTTGGGACTCAGTTAATGGTCTCTCAAGCTCTGTAAAGAAAAGTAAACAATTATTTTTACAGTGAAACATAAGGGCAGGCTATATACTTTTAGCATCACTGTCAAGGATCAAATGTAGTGAATTTATTTTTTAAAAAACCAAGAATCGGGAGTTCCCGTCATGGCTCAGAGGTTAACGAATCCGACTAGGAACCACGAGGTTGCAGATTCAATCCCTGGCCTTGCTCAGTGGATTAAGGATCTGGTGTTACCATGAGCTGTGGGTAGGTCGAAGACGCGGCTCGGATCTGGCGCTGCTGTGGCGGTGGCGTACGCCGGCGGCTATGGCTCCAATTCGACCCCTAGCCTGGGAACCTCCATATGCCACAAGGAGCGGCCCAAGAAATGGCAAAAAGACAAAAACAAAAACAAAAACAAAAAACTAAGTATCAGGGAGTTCCTGTTGTGGTGCAGTGGAAATGAATCTGACTAGGATCCATGAGGTGTCGGGTTTGATCTCTGGCCTTGCTCAGTGGGTTAAGGATCCGGTGTTCCATGAGCTCTAGTGTAGGTCACAGACACGGCGCGGATCTGGCATTGCTGTGGCTGTGGCGTAGGCCAGCAGCTACAGCTCCAATTCGACCCCTAGCCTGGGAATCTCCACATGCCACAGGTACAGCCTTAAAAAGCAAAAAAAAAAAAAAAAAAAAAAAAAGCTAAGTATCTATAAAGACAATTTCTCAAAATTTCATTTCAGAACTTTATTACAATTAACCAAGAATATAAAAATTGGCTGATTTCTTAACTTACTGAATGTCACTCAACCATAAGATAAATATGTACAAACTTTTGAAATCCTATGGTTTTTTAAAAGCATAATTTAAGATATAAACATGAACAAAAAGGCACTTACCAAGCATCACAGCATCCACTGCTCCACCTGCACAAAATTCAATGAGGATCTGCAGGCAAATACAAAAGCACATGCCTAACATGACATTTTTTCTTCAATTTAGCAAAAATGATAAAGGAATAAGTATCAAATAACCTATGTTCAGAAACAATATTATGCTAACCATAAAGATTTTCTTTGTCAAAAGTTATGAGTCTTAACAATACACATTTGAGAAAGCAGAAATGAACACACTGTAGAACTATATCCATTTTTGTCAATCACCAAATTTTTTTAGTGTCCTTGCTTCTCTAAAATTACCAGTACAGAATTTTTATTCAGGACAGCATTATAGTGTTCTGGTTGTGGTGCAGCAGAAACGAATCCAACCAGTATCCATGAGGATACAGGTTCGATCCCTAGCCTCGCCCAGTGAGTCGGGGATCCAGAGCTGCTGTGAGCTTTGGTGTAGATTGGCAGCTAAAGCTCCCATTTGACCCCTAGCCTGGGAACTTCCATATGCTGTGAGTGTGGCCCTAAAGAGCAAAAAAAAAAAAAAAAAAAAAGACAGTATTATATACCCATTTCATCACCACTGAAAGATTTTATTATTCTCCTTTTTAAGGCAACTATTGTGGATTAAGTGATTAAGCATATTTTTTAACTTTACTAGTAGAAATAAACCCAGAAAATAGAGACTGCTTTTAGTTAAAAAACAATAATAATAATACGGAAAAAAACACACAAAAAGTTTCAAATCCTAGCTCAATTATCACTTCCTAATAAAATGCATTCCAAGACCTCCCTGGGACATACCACCATGCACCTTCCCTTCTTAACCTTTATCACAGTTGTAATTTTATATTTATCATGATTCTGTGATTAACACATCTATCTCCCCCACTAGACTATCCCTCACGGTGGTCAAACTTTTTATTTTGCAATAATCTCAAGTAAAGATTTTATCTATTTATTAAATTGTCTATGAATTCATTTTCATTACAATCTCTGGAAACATTCTATTAGACTCCTGAACAATTGTATTACAAGACACCACACTAATAATAACTATATTTTTTTAATTGCATATCTTAAACTGTGTAGCTTCAAGCTTTTTTTTCCTCTGTAAAACAACAATTTTTATTTTTTATAGGAGCTTGCCAATTATAAATTGTTTTCAAATTCATTATATCTTCTGAAAAATAATTTGGGAGATAGGTCATTACTCATCACATAGATGAGTGAACAGAATCGTAACAGTTAACTGACTTATTCAAGCTCCTGCCTACATCACCAAAATAAAAACTAAAGGCCTCTGATTCCCAATCAGATACAGCTCGTACTATCTACTCTTCTTTCATAACATTTTGCTTCTTCCTTCAAGGAAAAAAAACGAAATTGTTTCAAAAAGTCTCTTGATTAAATTAGTGTCGGTACAGAGCAGGTGACTGATTGGTTATTACCATAAATATTAACATTTTATTTATATGTCTAATTGTGCCTAATATTTTCTAAAAATGAGTAAAATTTTTACATACAGACTTAGCAATTACATCATCCACTAAAGTGAGCTTAATAATATATAAGATAAATATTTAACATTCTTGGTAAGCATTTTAAAATTTATTACATGATTTACCAAAAGTTTAGGGTAAGAAATTATAAACAATTTCCAGGGAAAAAAAAAAACTTTAAAAATATTTAAAGTAGGAGTTCCCGTCGCGGCTCAGTGGTTAACGAATCCGACTAGGAACCATGAGGTTGCGGATTCGATCTGTGGCCTTGCTCAGTGGGTTAAGGATCCAGCGTTGCCGTGAGCTGTGGTGTATTTCACAGATGTGCCTTGGATCCCCGTTGCTGTGGCTCTGGCATAGGCCGGAGGCTACATCTCCGATTCAACCCCCAGCCTTGGAACCTCCATATGCCGCAGGAGTAGCCCTAGAAATGGCAGAAAAAAGGACAAAATATATATATATATATATATATATATATATATATAAAGTAAATAAGTAAATGCAGAGTTCTTGTCGTGGCTCAGTAGTTAATGAACCTGACTAGCATCCATGAGGACGCAGGTTCAATCCCTGGCCTCCCTCTGTTAAGGATCTGGCATTGCTGTGAGCTGTGGTGTAGGTCACAGACGCAGCTCAGATCCTGTGTTGCTATGGCTCTGGCATAGGCCAGTGGCTACAGCTCCGATTTGACCCCTAGTCTGGGAACCTCCATATGCCGCTGGTGCGGCCCTAAAAAGACAAAAAGACAAAAAATAAAATAAAATAAAATAAAATAACGTAAGTAAATGCTTAAATTTAAATTAAAACCAAGAAAGGCCATCTAATTACATTATTTAGGAAATGTAATATTCTTAACCAAATTTCTACTTTTGGGTCCGATGTCAAACAATCATGAAATATGGTACAATTTGAAATACACATCTAAACATCTGTTGAAGCTAAGGATAATAATTATGTTCTCAATGACCCTCTCAGCTGATGAATTCTCATTCAACATAAGTAACCAAAGAGAAAAGATAATACATAAAATAGGCCTATTCAACTTAAAAACCTCTATCCCTATAGATCAACAGAAAATACTTACCCAAAGATTGTTCTCATAATAGAAGGCATCTAGAAGCTTGACTATATTGGGGTGATCACAAGATGCTAATATGTCAATTTCAACCATGTAATCTTCAAGTTCTTCTTCAGATTTGGTGTCAATCACCTTTGCAGCAGCTAAAACATTGGTCTCTTTATTCTGGGCCTAAAAATAAAAGTATCAGAAATGTCACACTTATAATGCCTACTTGCTTTTCAAATTTTATTAGTTTCTTTAATAAACTTTTTTTAGATTAGTTTTAGGTTCACAGCAAACCTGAGCAGAAAGTACAGAGAGTTCCCATTTACTCCTCTCCCCTACATATGCACAGCTTCCCCACTATCAACACTCTGCACCAGAGTGGTACATTTGTTACAAGTGATGACCCTGCAAAGCACGTCATTATTACCCAAAGTCCTTTGTTTACAGGATTCACTCTTGGTGTGTGTTCTGTGGGTTTGGACAAATGTATGACTTTTATCCACCATTATAATATATCGCTGCCCTAACTATGTCTATTTATCCCTCTTACCTTCCCAACCCATGGCCACCACTGATCTTTTTACTATTTCCACACAGTATGTTTTCATACAATATACAACCTTTTCATATTGACTCCTTTCCCTTAGTCACTTGCATTTAAGATTCCTCCACGTCTCTTCATGGTTTGATAGCTAATTTCTTTTTAGTGCTAAAGAAGAGTCAATTATAGATGTGACCGTTTGTTTATCCATTCACCTACTGAAAGCATCTTGGTTTTTTCCAAGTTTTAGAAATCATGAATAAAACTGTTATAAACATCTGTGTGCAGGTTTTCCTGTGGACATAAGTCTCCAACTCCTTAAGTACCAAAGAGCAGAATTACTGGATCCCTAAGAGGACGTTTAGTTTTGCAAGAGACTACCAAATTGTCTTTCAAAGTGACTAGACTACTTTTCATCCCCAATAGCAGTAAATGAGAGTTCCTGTTGCTCCACTTCCTTGCCAGCACTTGGTGCTAGTGGAGATTTTTCCGATTCTATTGAGTGTGTATGGGTATCTCCTTGTTTAGTCTGCAACTCCTTAATGACATAAGATGTTGAGCATCTTTTCATACGTTTATTGGCGATGAGAATATCTTCTCTGGTGAGGTGTTCAAATCTTCTGCTCATTTTAAAATCAGATTGTTGGTTTTCTAATTGTTGAACTTTAAGAATTCTTTATATATTTCGAATAACCATCTTTTATCAGATATATCTTTTGCAAATATCTTCTCCCAGCCAGTGGCTTGTCTTCTCATTCTCTTAACATACTGATTTTTAAAAGATAGCCTAAACATAAATATTAACTGACACATGCTATTCACTGTGCTAAGTGCTTTATATACAGAAAGAATACTTTCAAATCCCAGGTTCCACTGGGTCAAGCTGTTACAGTTCAAATTCTGATTTTGCCACTTATTAACTGTGTTGCTTGGGCAGCTTACAAAATCCCTCTCTTAGTTTTGGTTTCCTGATCAGTAAAATGTACTTACATCTCACCAGTTTGGGAGAATTAAGATAATAAACATTTGCCAAGTTAAAAAATATATACATGCGTATTTTTTACGTTATATTTTATATTAAATAAAAGTTTTATATATATAAATATTTAGTACAATGCCTGCCATATATAGTAAAAAGGATTTAAAAATGTTAGCTGGAATTATTACTATTATTATTTACCCTCAAAATGACCCCATGGACATATTAGCACCCCTACTTTAACAAAGGAGTATGAATAAGCTTAAGAGAAATTAAAAGGCTTCTCCAAGGTTACATAGCTAATAAGAAGCAGAATCGGGATTCAAATCCAGGCTGTCTCCAAAGTTCTTTCTTTATCTCGATCATTACCCTTTTCATTTTCCCTATACTTCCATCAGTTTAATTATTTTTCAGTGTTTTTAGTACTTCAACTTTTCTATTTTCTTTAATTAATTTCTCACCTCCATTTATTACAAATGAAAGGTTTCCAAATATGCGATAGAAGCCAAGATCTTTCTTTTAAGATAGGAAACAAATCTCAAAATACTAATTAAGTTTTAAAAGATACTTCAATATTACATATGTTATCATCACTTCAGCAATTCTATCACCTTAAAAAAAAAAAAAAACTTTTTAAAAGATAGTAATAAGTGGAGTTCCCATTGTGACTCAGCAGGTTAAGGACCCGATGTCTCTGTGAGGATGCAGGTTCAATCCCTGGCCTCACTCAGCGGGTTAAGGATCCAGTGTTGCCGAGGCCATAGTGCAGGCCACAGTTGCAGCTTCAATTCAACCCAGGGCCCAGGAACTTCCATGTCACAGGTGTGACCATTAAAAAATAATAATAATAAATAAACAAAAGCTGGTAATATGTGTTTCAATAAATAAATGTCCACATTTCATTTTAAATAATATATAAGGAGATAAGTTTACAAAATAAAATATGCAAGCATAAAAATATTTGTCAAAGCTCTATTTATAATAAACTTAGCCTAAATGTCCACTAACAGGAACCTACTTAAATTATTCAGTACACAATGGAAAATTATGCAGCCATTAATGCTAACTAATTAATCAATTAATATGTCTTATGATGGAACAAAAGCCACAACACATTACTGAATGGGGAAAAAAAAAACAACTTACTAAGCATGAAAGGTATGCAATTTTACAAACACTACACATCCATCTTCACATATGGATACCAACATAAGAAATATCTGGAAAGACATCATCAATGAGGATGGCAGTTTCAGATGTGTTTGACTTTTTCTATATTTTTCATATTGTTTAAACTTTTTGATGGACAGGTATTATTTTTACAGAAACAGTAAGGTACTAAAAAATCAGCAGATGGGGTATTTCTTTGGGATCTATTATCTAACCTTTGAGATAATGACGAGAGATGGGAGTTCCCATCTTGGCGCAGTGGAAACGAATCCAACTAGGAACCATGAGGTTGTGGGTTTGATTCCCGGCCTCACTCAGTGGGTTAAAGATCTGGCGTTGCCGTGAGCTGTGGTGTAGTTCGCAGACGCGGCTTGGATCTGGCGTTGCTGTGGCTGTGGCATAGGCTGGCAGCAACAGCTCTGAATAGACCCTTAGCCTGGAAACCTCCATATGCCGTTGGGTATGGCCCTCAAAAGACCAAAAAAAAAGAAAGACGAACAAACCAGGTAACGGCCTATATATGGGAATTCTCCTAAGTAGATTACTGCTACATTTTACTGCCTGAAGTAAAAACAGAGCTAAAAATACTAATTACTAACAAAGTAACCCTAATGTTTACGATTCAGAGAATTTGCATGGACAAAAAGATATCTATATACAGTCATCACTACCACTCTAGAGGAATATTCTAATCTATCGTATTTTAACAAATCTAGGATGACTTTTAATTATCTTATGTTCCACTAAGGAAGAAAAACTGCCAATTAAACTATGACAGCACTTATCATTTAGAATTTTCACATTATTCCTTTTAAAGAGCTCTTCTGGACATATTTAGACAAAAAAATGTTATTGTATATGTATTATCCTTTCAGATATGAAAAATCAAACACTTCCTCATATTTAAGTTTGACTCTTCTGAGTCACTTTTTTTCACTCAAGAGTTATCTAATATCTGTGTTTTTACAAACACATGATATTCTCTGGCCACGAAAACTTTTGGTGAGGAGTTTCCATTGTGGCGTAGCAGAAATGAATCTGACTATTATCCGTGAGGATGCAGGTTCGATCCCTGGCCTTGCTCAGTGGGTTAAAGATCCAGTGTTGCCAGTGAGCTGTGGTGTAGGTTGCAGACGCGGCTCAGATCCCATGTTGCTATGGCTGTGGCGTAGGCCAGCAGCTATAGCTCTGATTCAATCCCTAGACTAGAAACTCCCATATGCCACAGGGGCGGCCCTAAAAAGTGCAAAAAAAAAAAAAATTTGGTGATGCAGCACTTCTTCTGTGGGACTAAGGTGCTGCTCTACTACTCTTTCCAAAATTTTGAGGCCACTGCCTCCTATTTGAGGCCACTGCCTCTGTAATGCTGAGACTGTCTTGATCCTACCACAGGTGCTAAAATAAGCTTTTAGATGACAACCAGGACTCACATTCTTTCTTCAAAACATTCCCAAATGGTTTATTGATTGAAATATCAAGGGGTTGCAACTGTACAACACCAGAGGTACAACTACATTCAAATGCACAGGTAATGACAGATATATCACAACTGCCACCTGGCCAACAATAATACTAAGGCATCAATCAAGAAACTGGGACATAGCCCAATTTCAAAGATGTTAAAAAGTTAAAAGTCTGTCATAAGTGGTGAAAACTGCATTAAGTTTATCTCTCTAAGAAACACTCTCGACACTACAGTTGAGCCAATAATAAATAGAACTCACCCTCCAGTGGAAATAAGTCAGTGAGAAATAAGCTCTGCTCTCATCATTTTAATGTAACACTTTGGAAAGAAAGAGAGCAGAGGAACTGTTCCTGAAGAGAAACGCTATAAAATACAAGCCCTGTTAAGAGACCAAGGATATTATGAGTAGAGTTAAAAGTCATCCTGCTTGTACATGCCTCCACTGATATCCTGGGAGACTTTACAGATGTGTCTTTTACTTGTGAATAGAATGGCATAAAGGGGGGAAATAACTACTACTAGATAATCTCTAAAGTGCTTTGTAGTAACAAATTTCATTATTCCACTGCCCTGAATATACTCATTAAACCAACAGTGCCATTTGGTTTACTATAAATAACAAGTAAAATTTACATGAGAAAATACAGTGCTTCTTACATTATTTCTTGAAAATAATTTGATTCCTCATCAGGATCTGATTCTAGAAAATTCTAAAATCAAAACATTGATAAGGATGTAAAACTATACTTTAAACAAACATAATGCAAATAAAGTGTTAAAAAGAAAGTCTATCTACTACCTAAGAGCATGAAAATTCTTCATGTAAAGACATAATCATAACTAAGCAAATGTTAATCAAAAAGAATGAAATAACAAAAACTCAGATTTAATTTAAAGATATAACTTCTGGTGATAAAAAAATGTTCAGAGATCATTCATTATCACTTAAAAATCACTATGTTCATGTCTACATAAATCACAGGACCCAAGGAAAGAGACTGGAATTACTAAAACTCAGAAGTTTGGAAGAAAGATTCTGCACGCTGAACTTCAGCTCCCTGAGGAAAGAGTGCTACTCAGCTGCTGCCAGGTCTCTGAACCAAGAGGGCTCTTGTGGGAGTAGGGTGCCTTGTGAGGAAATGGGGGCTGGCCAACTAGAGCTTCTGTTGGGTTATAAGGATCTTAGCTCTGTGAGTGTTGGGAAAACTATAAACTGGACTCGACTACTATTGCTGGGGTGAAGAATTTCCACTAGGATGATGATCAGAGTAACAGGAAAGCAGGAAGGAGGCCCGGAGGAAACAAAGAGAAAGTATAGGCTCTTTCATCATCCTCTTTACAGCCTCCCTCTAGTGCTCTGTACTTCTGAAACCTAAAAGTGAACAGCTGACAAGGCAGAAATATGATTTGCAAAAATCTTAGAACAGAGTCACAAAGCAGAACCACAGATGGGAGTGTTTGGAGCTGAAAGACAATAACTTAATAACTGGCTTAATCCTAAAACAATGAGGATTAGAGATGGGAGAACTAAGGCACAGAGTGGTATTAAATATTTTGGGTAGTAAATATTCAAAGTTCGAAAGAGCAGTTAAGTGAAGGGGAAAAAAAAGGAACAGCACTAGAGAAAGCAGATAGTTTTAGACTGTTGCTGTTTTACATTATATGCTAATTCTGATGACAAGATTTTTCTAAGAATGAGTGTGAATATTAAATAAGAATAAAAGTATTCAACATCACTTAGCAAAGATATACAGCTGGTTTCCATTATTTATGCTAGTTATGTTCTATAAAGTCAATGTAAACCTTGAATTCTTGAATTAGTAAATACTGAACCACTGCTCCCAGAAGGAATACACACACACACCCCTTACACAGATTATAATCTTAAATCTCAGAAACAACTCATCATGGTAGATTCTATTTTCTTTGTTTTACAAAAGAGAAAATGAGAGTCAGAAACGTTGGATGACTTGCTTGAAGCTGCCCCATAACAGGAGCCAGAGCTGGGATTCAAACCCCACTCAACTTGTCCCAAATCAGGAGCTTCTTACACTACACTATACTGCCCTCTATTGTCTCCATCCTCTGGACATCTCTGTATCAGAGCTGAAACAAAGACAAAGCATCAGCTAGTTCCAGCTCAGCTGGGAATATGTGCAGCTAGGGACTCGCATTTTAAAAAGCTTTGCACATGAACACAAATGTGAAAGCATTAAATGTATAGATTCGGAGCTACAAATAAATTTTAGCAAGTGGAAAAATTTGCAAATGCGGAATTTGCAAATAACAAGAATCACTTATACATACTCCTTGCATTGTGTCCGGAAAATATTATAGAATTTTTTGGAGGGAGTGGGGGCAGGCCTGCAGCAAGCAGAAATTCCTAGGCCAGGAGTTCCTGTCATGGCTCAGTGGTTAATGAACTCAACCAGCATCCATAAGGACACAGGTTTGATCCCTGGCTTCACTCAATGGGTTAAGGATCTGGCAAGATATAGGTATAGGTTGCAGACATGGTTTGGACCTGATGTTGCTGTGGCTGTGGTGCAAGCCAGTGGCTACAGCTCCAACTCAACCCTAGCCTGGGAACCTCCATATGCCACAGGTTCAACCCTTTTAAAAAAAGACAAAAAAAAGAAAGAAAGAAAGAAAATCTTAGGCCAGGAATCAAATCTGTGCCACGTCAGTGACCCAAGTTACAGCAGTGACAACACTGGATCCTTAACCCACTAAGCCACAGGGGAGCTCCCAGAAATTCATTTATTTAAAAGCATTTTGGGAGTTTCTGTTGTAGCTAGTGGGTTAAGGACCCAACGTTGTCTCTGTGAGGATGCAGGTTCAACCCCTGGCCTCACTCAGTGGGTTAAGGATCTGGCATTACCAGCAAAGGATGCAGATACAGCCTGGATCAGGTGTTGCCTTGGCTGTGGCTTAGGCCACAGCTACAGGTCCAATTAGACCCCTAACCTGGGAACTTCCATATACCACAGGTACAGCGATAAAAAGAAGGCAAAACAAAAAAAACAAAAAAAAAACGCATTTTCATGTCATTTCCTAATTCTGCAAAAGAGAGGGGAATATACTTTATGTTTTCTTTACATACCCAAACACTATTTATTTATATTATTCTGGATATTGCAATCTTAGTTACTGGTCACTCAAGATACCAGGAACAAAATATCAATAATAAGTAAATGTTGGCTAAATCTGCAGTTTTCCATTATGTTTTACCAATATTTAGATCACACAGTTTTCCCACTTATTTCAAGGATTTGCTGACTATGAGCGGCATGAATAAACCAACATTTTTTACAACTGTATGATAGATAACCGTATAAATATGCATAGATTGCATAGCTGAAAAGATGACAAAATGAGAACACAAAAAGACAATATTAAAAAAATTAAAAATAAGACAAAGATACTACTTCTGGAAATTAATTCAAGAAAAATAAAGGCTTCTAAATGGTAAGGAAGGTCACTGCCACACAAACATTCTCAACCTTAAATTATAAAAGTAAAGGGCCAAAAAGTTTGCTGTCAAGGTAAGGAAATCAACACAAATACTAAAATTTTTACAAAGAAGGAAAAAAGAAAAGCCAGCATGTTAAAGCTATTTTTACAGTCAAGGTTTCTCTTACTTCTTTTAAAACATAAATGTATACATGTTAGAATTTGGACTTCATGTGGTATTGAGTACAAAGCATAATACAGTATTTAATAAATGCCAAATAACTTCAGCAGCATAATGTACAAATAGTTGCCTGATCTGAAAGGAGACTTTCTCCTTTCAGAGAAAAAGAGAGAAAGAAATGAACGAATATATATAGAGAGAGATATAAATATGGAAAGGAGAACTATTAAGTGTAATAAAGCAATGTGCAGAATTGTATTAAAAGGATGACCTCTTGCTTTCTTATTTTGAAAAATATAAACCTATAGAAAAGTTGAGTGAACAGAACAGTGAACACCCTTCAACCAGTCATCAATTGTTAACATTTGTCACATTTACTTTTCTCACTCTCACACACACAAGCATCCATATACATATAGTTTCCATATAGATATGTACACATAAAAACACATGCATTTAACAATACCACCTGCAAGTCACCTGCACTTCACTCCCCAAAGCTTCAGAATGTGTCTTCTATGAACAAAGACATTCTCCTATATAACCACAATATAATTAACACACCCAAGAAATTTAACATTGATATAATATCTAATACACTCCATATTTAAATTTTCTCAAATATCTTTTAAAAAAAATCCCTTATTGCTTACATTTTTAAAAGTCTAAACATTGATATAATATCTAATACACTCCATATTTAAATTTCCTCAAATATCTTTAAAAAAAAATCCCTTATTGCTTACATTTTTAAAAGTCTAAACCATGGTCTAGATTTGTCAATTATTTCATTATTAGATTCAGGTTAAATGTCTTTGACAAGAATACTATATTAGATTATATACTTTCCACTGAATTTTATCAGAAAACACACTTTTTCCTACTAATTAACCCTAAGTTTGATAACTTGATTAATATAGTATCCATCAGGAGTTCCCTGGCAGCCTAGTAATTAAGGACTCAGCATTGTCACTCAGGTTCAGTCCCTGGCCTGGAAACTTCCACATGCTGTGGATGCAGCCAAAAAAAAAAAAAAAAAGGTATCCATCAGATCTCTCTACTGTAAAGGTACCTTATGGAGTGAAACTTATAGTTATGGGGTGAAACCAGTTTCCTCCACAATTTTTCAATACTTTTTGCCTCAAGTATTATAGTGTGGTTGCAAAACAGTGGTTTTTCAAATTTTATCAGTCTTTATATATTAACTCACTAGCATTCCTCTATTAGGTTGATACTGATTTTGTTGTTGATATTTTTGTTGTTCAAACTATTCTGTATTTTTAGCATGTCCTCATTAATTTTTGAGCATATCCCTTTTTTCTGGTACAAGACACTCCAGACTCCTCGGGGGGGGGGGGGAGTAATGAGGCTTTTACTTTTCAATTTTATCGCTTTTTTACTTCTCTAGCCCAGATCTGGATCAACCATCTCAATGAGCCCTGGTTCCTTTCAGCGGGGAATGTTTCAGTGGGGAATATTTCTAGGCCTTTTCAGTGGAAAATAGGAATATGTGTATATATATAGAGAGAGTGTGTATGCACACACACATGAGTGCATGTGTCATCACAAGGTCAAACTGAAAGCTTCAGTTCAAAAATCAACATCTCAGTGTTCTTCCTCACATTTCAGTTATAACCCCTTTCCCCCAGTTACAACCCTAGTTTCTAAAACAGCACTAAATTCATTTATTCTATTCTATAATACATATAAAGTATTTTCAGAATTACAACAGTAATATCACTACTAGTAACAAACCTAATTAATAAAGTTCAAGCATTCCTGGCTGTTCTTTTTATCCTCTAAATAAATTCCACTAGTAAGAGAACTCTATTCAAAACTCATATGAAGCACTTTTTCAGTATGATTGTTATCAATTTGATATACAGTTAAGTCACCTATATATACATATGTGTGTGAATGCATTTTCAGTTTTACAAACAAGCATTCATATATATGCTCATACAGGCATAAATTTTACCTGTGAAAATACACAGAAACTGTTATAGTGGTTGACTCTGAGAAAAAAGAACTGGCAGAGAAAGCTTTCCCTTTTCAACTTTATCATTTTTTGTACTGTTTCTAGCAACATTAGTATCCTCTTGAGTTTTTTTAAATTGTTAAAACGTTATCTGAAAGGTAATTTATTTTTATATATTCTTTATACTTAGCTATGTTTTCAAAATAATAGTCTTTAAATTCTTAGAAACAGACAAAATATATTTTTGGTTTCTTAGGATAGAATAGAGCTTCATGTCAATCCACAGAAAACAATTAAATTCCAGAAGAATTAAAATAAAAATTCTTTATAACTGTAAAAGCCTAAAAGAAAATATAAATACTCATCTAATTTCTATGTAGAGAAGGCCTCTAAACATAAAAGCCAAGGGGAAAAAAAGCAAAGTAATACACTGACAGATTTTATAGAATAAAGAACATGTGTAAGTCTTTATATCAAAATAGCAGCATAAACTAAAGTAGTAACTGCACCACCTATGACAAAGTGCTCGTTTCCACAGTACATAAAGAGTACTTTCAAATCAACAATAAATAGCACTTAGAATATGGATAATTCAATTATTTTTAAAATGATAATCTCTTTAGAAATCAAAGAAATGGAAAATAAAACAGTCTTTCAGTCTATGGAAAAATGAAGTATTTTTAAAAGGATAAAAACTAACATTGAAAAAAGTCAAGAAATAGACTATTGTTGAGTTGTTTAAATAGGCATAACCCATGTACACACATGTAAGTACATAGAAAAATATCTATAGAAATATATACATTTAACTGATTATAATTGTTAACTTTTTTGTTTTTGTTTTTTGTCTTTTGTCTTTTTAGGGCCACACCAGCAGCATATGGAGGTTCTCAGGGCAGGGGTCCAGTTGGAGCAGTAGCTGCCAACTTATACCACAGCCACAGCAATGTGGGATCCGAGCCACATCTTCAATCTACACCACAGCTCAAGGCAACGCTGGATCCTTATCCCACTGAGCAAGGCCAGAGATCGAACTTGTGTCCTCATGGGTACTAGTCGGGTTCATTACAACGGGAACTCCAACTTATTTTTTTTTAATGGCTGCACCCATGTCATATGGAAGTTCCCACAACTGGCACTGAATCCGAGCTATAGCTGTGACCTACACTACGGCTGCCAGCTACGGCAATGTCAGATCCTTTAAGCCATCACTCCTCCTCCACAGAGACCTGAGCCACTGCAGTTGGATTTTTAACCCACTGTGCCACAGCAGGAACTCTCTTTTACTTTAATTTTTTATTTTTTTTAAAGTTATACTTATGAAGAAAAGACAAGGAACAATAATTAGAGTAGTAACGGTCAAAGGAGACTAACTTTATCTCTAATAAGTTAAATTTCCCAATAAATAGAAATGATTTATTTGTAGAATTAAAATTTAATTGAAAAATAAATTTATACAACCTTTCTAGAGTAAGTTCACAGTAAAAATAAATGATCATGTATTTTACCCTAAAAAGTCCTAGGAATTTATCTTAAAAAAAAAAAAAGAAATGTCATAGAAATAATACCACGTGTATGTGGACATTTGACATATGAAGGAGGTATTGCAGTGCAGTTTGGAAAGGGTGACCCTTTCAGTAAATAGTGTTGAGACAACTGGGTATCTACATAGAAAAAAATGAAACTAAACCCCTACTTCACACTATAGACAAAAATCAACATCAGTTTAATTATAGACCTAATGTAGAAGGCAACACCGTAAGACTTGAGGAACATAACATAGAAGACATACATCTTCATCACCTTGGGTAAGAAAATTATCTTAAGACAAACAGCAATGACTGTGTAAAAGAAGTTAATAAATTGAACTATATTAAAATTTCATGTCTATACAAAAGAAGGACATCAAAAAGAGAAATGAAAAGACCAACTACAAGGCAAGAGAAAATAATGGTGCCTCGTATATAACTTGAGAGAATTAGAATCTAGAATAAAGACTCCCAAAAACCAATGTAACAAAGAAAAAGAACCCAAAAGACATTAACTAGCACTGTAGGAAGAAGAAATCCAAATGGCCAATAAATACATAAAAAGGAACTCAATCTCATTAGTAATCAGAGAAAGAAAATCCAAGTGGAAACAGGAACTGACTGCAAATGGGCACCAGGGAACTTTAGGAGGTCGTGGAGGACTGCAAAGCTCAACTGCAATGACAGTACACAAGTGTACAAATTTATTAAAACTCATTAAATTATATACATAAAATGGGTGAATTCTGTGGTATGAAAATTATATCTACATAAAGGCCTCTACATGGACAAGCAGGAAATTCACACACACGAAAAAACCCCGAATATCTGATAAACACATGAAAAGGTATCGATTTTTTTAGTCAAATGTGAATAAAATGTAAATAAAATCACTTCACACTGACTAGAATGGCAAAATAAAATATTAATAATAGTATTAATAACAATAGCAAGTGTTGGGGAGGATACAGAGCAATTGGGAAAACTCCCATCCCCTGCTGATGAGGGTGTAAACTGGTACAACCAACGGTGGAAGACTGGCAGTATCTTCTGAATTTTAAAATACATATACCCAAATGACCAAGAAAGTCCACTCCCAGATACAGATCCAACAGAAACAAGGGTAAATGTGCACCAAGATGTATTATAATATTCACAAGTCGTATTCTTAATCTACAAAAAGTGGAAACAATCCACATGTCCACCAAAAGAATGAATAAGCTGAATTTCATATATTACAATACTACAGAAAAACAAAAAAGATCAAGCGACTACTACATACAACTAAACTAAAAAGACAAATTCTCACTCACACAATGTTGAAGGAAAGATGTCAGACACAAAACAACACATGTATGATTACATTTATGTGAAGCCCAAAAATATACACCAGTAAGTTGCAATAGTCTGGGTAAGAGCTAAAAGCAGTTATAAATAGTATTATGACAGTGAAGAAAGAAAGGAGGAGACAGATTCAAGAAATATTTACTAAGTAGAATTAACAGGTCCTGGTGATTGACTGGGTTTGGTGGGTAAGGAAGCAGATGTTAAGAATGATCTCCAGGTCTCTGGCCTAAGCAATTCGTAGATGGAGATGTCAATTACTGAAGCGGAACAAAGGAGAAGCCCCAAATTAGGCTGACATCATGAGTTCAATCTGTTCGTGTTTTGTACTTGTTTAAGGAATCTGTGAAACACTCAAGTGGAAATCTCTAATAGATGGTTGGATATGTGCATCTAGAGTTCAAAAGGCAACTTAGATATGAGTTGCATTCAGATGGTAATTGAAGCCATAGGAGAAGATGGGCTCTCATAAGAAGAAGGCCTATGCCCAAGCCCTGCAGAATCCCAACACTAAAAGTCATAAAGAGGAAGAGCCAGTCAAAAAACATCTGAGGAGTAGACACGGGTGAGAGGGGGTTCCTTGGTGGCCAAGTGATTAAGGATCCAGCTTTGTGACAAGATGAGCTTTTTAAAGGAAAGGATGGTCAAGGGTCTTAAACACTCTTGAGAGGTCAAGTAAAATAGTTAAGGGTCCAGTGAATTTAGAGACATGGAGTTTCCTGAGACCACAGCAAAAAACCATTATTAGGGGGGTAGGGAGGTGTCAAAGAAATGTCATAGAACTGAAGGACATAAGTCTTTGAATTAAAAGGACTAACCAAGAGTCCAGCAAAATAAAAGGAAGGGAAAAAAAAAACCTATTCAAAGTACATCACAATGAACAGAAGATAAAAAGAAAACCCTAAAAGCTACCAAGGGAAAAAGATCACAAAGGACCAGGAAACAATATGGCATCAGATTTTCAACAACAACACCTGAGGCCAAAAGGCAATGAATGGAAAAGTCTTTAAAATTCTAAGAAAAATATATTTTTGAACTAGAATTCTACAACCAAACTATACATCAAGTATCACATTTATAATAAAGACATATTCAGACAGGCCTGGTCTTTAAAAAATGTACCTTCCACGGATTCTTTCTCAGAAGACTACTAAAGGTTGGTTGTACATAATAACCCAAACAAGGAGGAAATTCCAATGTGAAAAACAAAGCTTTTAAGACACTCTTAGAGTAGTCTGAGCACCTAAGCCTTCTAAGGAGAAAAATTATAACTCATTATTGAGAGGTATTAAAAAAAAATACCTAGAGATTAAGCATGCATAGATAGAAAGACTCGGTATCACAGACATATTAATATTTCCATGGTTGATCTATAAATTCAATAAAATATTGAAAATACACACACACACACACACACAGGAGATCCCATCATGGTGCAGCAGAAAGGAATCCGACTAGGAACCACGAGGTTGAGGGTTCAATCCCTGGCCTCGCTCAGTGGGTCAGGGATCCAGCATCACTGCGAGCTGTGGTGTAGGTCGCAGACATGGCTCGGATCCCACTTTGCTGTGGCTGTGGTATAGGCCGGCAGCTGTAGCTCCAATTCGACCCCTAGCCTGGGAACCTCCATATGCCACAGGTGCAGCCCTAAAAAAGCAAAAACAAAAACAAAAACAAAAAACAACAGGTTTTTTGTGAAACTCAAGATAATTCTAAAATACACATGAAAACACTAGGGGCCAAGCATATACTAGAGACTGAAGAAGAACAAGGGGACGTCCTATTCCAGCAGAGATTTGTTTTAATACCTTCCTAGTGAAGACAGCAGGATACTGACAAAGGAATAAACAAACAGATCAAGGAAGAGACTAGAGATCACAGAAAGAGATACATGTTGAAGACAGGGCACCACAGAGCAGTGGGAAAATATGTCCCCCAATGATGAGTCTTGAGACAACTGTGTACTCAGATGCAGAAAAAAATGAAACTGGATCGACCCCTATCTCATACCATTTACAAAAATGTATTCTAAGCAGCTTGGAGGCCTAAATTGTTAAAGACAAAATTATAAATCTCTAAGAAGCTAATTCAGGGGATTGTCTTCAATATCTCAGGTTAAGAAAGCCTTTCTTCTCTCTCTTTTTTTTTAAATCTGAAGATCTAATTGGGCTTATTAGGTGATTAATGAATTGGTCAGCATCCCATCCAACAACTAGAAGGGTACTCTAGGAAAGAATTTCTCAAATACAATACAGAAAGCATTAACTAAAAAAAAATTTTAAAAAAAGACAAAATTAGAGTATGTTAAAATCATGAACTTTCTGTTCCTAAAAAGACACCAAAAAAAAAAAAAATGAAAAGATAGCCACTGAATGAGAATATATTTGCATAACCATAACCAGAAAATGGTCAAATGAAAAGATAGCCACTAAATGAGAATATATTTGCATAACCATAACCAGAAAATGGTCAAAATGCAGAATACACTGCAAATAAACAAAAAACATCCAAGAGGAACATGAACAAGAGACCTGAACACAAATTACCAATAATCCTATGAAAAGAATTACTTAAGATAATAACATCAGATTGTCAAAACTTAAGAATTCTGACACTATCAAATATGAGGAGGATACAGAGCAAGGAAATTCTCATACACTGCTGGTGGAAGGGTAAACTGGTAGAGAGTTTGGCATTATCTAGTAAAATCAAAGATACACTATCCTATAACCCTGCAATTCTACTCCTGAGTTAAATCTTAGTGAAACTTAAGACATATATACGCAGCAACACTGTGTGGAAAAGCCAAAAACTGTAAACAACTGATGTATCCAGTAACAGTATAATGGTAAATAATTGCTGACGTAATCATACACTAGAATTCTATGGAACAATGAAAATTAACCTACTACAGCTCTAGTGATAACAAACCTCAAACATAATGCTGATTTTGAAAGGGGCAAGACACAAAAATACACTCACTACATACAAAACTAAGCTGTCATGTTTTGTTACACACACCTTGATAGTAAACTATAAGAAAGCAATGAAATGAATAACTTACAGATAGAATAGTGGTTCCCTTTAAGGGGAGAGAGAGAATGAATTCAGAAAAGAGGTGGCAAGGATTCTGGGGTACTGGCAGAATTCCTTGACTCTGATGGTTGTTAATATGAGTTCACTTTAGTATTGTTTGCTAAGTGTACGTGTGTTTTTGTACTTTTCAACACAAAGATTACATATTTCACTATTTTTTTTAAAAAGTACACACCCATCAGAGACATAAAAAGAATCACTTTCTAGCACACAGTCAGTGGTAGTTCAGCTTCAATTCAATAGATTATTTTATGTCATTCCTTCTATTTTTTTTCTGTTAAAAGCAACAGAAATCCAAACAAAAAACTGTGAGGGATATTACCATCTTCATTTATTTGTCAAATAATACTATATTAAAAAGAAAATAAATTTAAAATTGGGAAGATTTTAAAGGCAAGAAAGTAACTGTTAAGAGTTGTGTAGTGCAGGACTGAGTGGAAAGAACACAGCAATACCATGCAAAAAAAGTTTCAAATAAACTAAATACACAAGATGACTGCCTACTGAAAATTTAATCTTTGTAACAGTTACTAATTCCCATAAGCAAAGGATAGTTGGAATTAACTCTAGAAATAGTTTTCTAATGCATACTACTACATACAACTGTAAGGTCTGATACCTTTTTCTCCTACACAGAAGTTAAGTTTAAAAATTTTAAATTTCTCGAGAATCTTAGAAAATAAAAATATTTAGAAAAACACCAAAACAGGTCAGATAATTTAAGTCTTTAAAAAAATCTTGGAGCTTATTCTTTGTGAGTATAAATAGTGAGATGAAAAGAAAAGATGCAAAGAACGCATGCTCTACACATATTACACTGAAACAGTTATCAGGCACACGAGAATTATCCTTGACACAATCTTACAGTGTTAAACTACATGGAGTAAGTCTCTTACTTTCCAGAAAATTTTCAGTTGGTATCTCACCATAGGAAGATAGGTTCACTTTGCAGAAACAATCATTGAAGTATTAAATCACAGAGCATTAGCATGTCCACACAGTCTGTCTGTGTCGGAAAATGGTTTACTATCTTCAGAGGTCTCTTTTCCTGTCCCATCCCATATTTTGTTTCTGAGCGCCAAATATAATAACTGTAATTTTCTGCCATTTACTGAGCTCTTTTTTGTGTCATATTTATTATGTCCTTTTTCTCACACAGTGAGGAGTAAATATTACAGATGAGAAAAATGAGACATTGGAAGGATTAAGTAACTTGTCCAAGGTCACAGGCTGCTATCCAGGGAGCTGAGATAAATCCAGAGCCACTGCCTTAATACTACAGTTTCTATTTGATAAAACATACCATGAAAAGTGCCCATAATCACCTATTGCCTTCTAACTACCAGTTCCCAGATGCCTTGATGATTTATTTTTACCTTGCCTAGATAACTGCATACTCACAGAAAACTAATGGGTGAAGGAATCTAAACATTTAGGGAAATCTATGATTTTCCAGCTAAGGAAAAGGAGGGTCGGAGAAGTTAAGTGTTCTAGTCAAGACCTTGAAGCTGGTTTGTGACAACCAGCAATAAAACGCAGTTCGTAACTCCCAGGAGTGATCTTCCCACTGCATTAAGGGCCTTTCTATCATACATCTATACTGCAAGCTCTTGTTGAAATCCATATCCTACTCTCCACGCTAAGCACTGAAATTTACTTTGTCAACTTTCACAGCACATAATAACTTCAACAGCACTCAAAAGCAGGTAATACACAGTCTTTAATTTCAACAAATATAAGGAGAGATGCACTATGTGCTAGGACAATAGAATTAACCCAAATGTATATCTTAATTTTGGCACCTGGTTTCCTCATAAAAACATAAACACATTAACTATAGCACAGAAGCAATGTGAACAATGTGTTCTGAAAGCTCACAGAAAAGAGTAAATATTTCAGATGAGTAAAGAATGAGGACTAGGGGTTTTGCTGTGCATTAGGGGCAGGCAAAGGCAGATGTGTGATGGTGCTTAGAAAGAAGAGAAAACGCTATCACTTCTACCAAAAGACTTCAAAGTAAAAAAAAAAGTAAATACAGTAAACTCAGAAGACCTGGGTTCATCTAGGCTGTGCCTGCTGTGACCGTGAACAATTTCCAAGTCTAAGTGTCCTCATCTGTGAAATGCAGATACTACAGACGTGCATATCTCACAGGACTTTCACAGGGGCCAAATTATGTGAAAATAGTTTAAAAACTACAGAGCCCTGTACAAACGTAAGTTATTTATATGTTCACTTCTAGGCAACCTTTTGGGTCCTTCCCTCTAAATTGTGTCTCATAAAAACCTCACCCTTCAGGATGAAACTATTCCGATGACATCATTCATATACTCCTTACAAACAGTAAACAGTTAACATTAATGCCTTCAGGTTGAACCATCAAACCTCTTGCTACCAAAATGAGCATCTGTATATAAAAATACATGTGTATATACATGTGTGCTTGTTTTTGTTTTGTTTTGTTTCTTAAACCCTGGTATGGACTTCCAGTCAATGCTTATTACATTTGGAAACTAGTACCAGATGCAGGTTCCCTTCTGGAAATTTTCTATCAGAAATTCCATTCCATTTTATAGTATGTTGTCAAGCAACCAATTCAACAATAGTCTGCAAGTAGCAATCACTTTGCCCTCATCCCAAGAGACTGGTTATGTATTATTAGGTATAGATACAACCAAATATATATCCTGGACCCAAAAAAGGGAACTGTTTTAGTCCAAGTGTACATATGACTGCAAACAGCTAGTGCACAAACAGGCAGCCACTGAGAAGTATGATTTCTGATTTGAAAATACTTGAGGGCCACGACCAGACCCCCTCCTTTAAATTAAAGAACACCCTCATTTCCTTTAACGTTTGACAGAGCAGAATGCATATCCTGCCTCTCTTTGGCAATCACTCTTTAAACTACATCCAGGCCCCATTTTGTTCAACCTTAAACCCTATGTCTTAGCTACTCTTCGAACGGTAACCTAAATAAAGTTCCAATGTACAGTTACGAAGTCACAGGAAGGTCCACAAGGCAGGACCGGGACCAAGGAGCTAGAAATCCTCGCGCCACTCCAGGCCACTGGCTGTTTGATCTCACAAGTGGAACTTCCCGTTTTCTCCCTCTTACCTTGTACACTTTCCCAAAGGCTCCGTCGCCCAACTCTCCTATAATTTCCCAAAACTCCTCGGGGTTCAGGTCCCTCTTCACATGTTCGTACTGCTTCTTCTTCTTCTCGCTCCCCAACTTGAAGATCTTACGGAAATTGAAGAAAGACATTTTTCTTCCCAACAGAGTTCCTCGCACTTAAGGACTGAAAACAACAATACAAGGCAAAGTTTCTCCTCCTTCTTCTCCCGCGCGAGCCCGGCAGGCGGCGGCGGGCGCGGGTCGGCCGGGCTCCCGCCGCTCCGGCCGGGCTGTCCCCGGGGAAGGCGGGGCGCGACTCCCGCTCCCGCCCACAAGGTGGGGGCGCTGCGCCGGCGGCCCCTCCGCGAAGCCCGGCCCCGGGGCCGAGCGGCTAAGCGCCGAGACCCCCGCCGGCCCTCGGGGGGCGGCACCTGCCCGGACGTTCGTCCACACCCGGCCCGGCCCGACGGGTTCGAGCGGTCCGGACGCCCGCAGCCGCCACGGTTAGGCCCGTGTCACGGCGAGTCTCCAGGGGCGGCGGCCACTCCGAGTGAGGGACGCAGCCGGCGGCCTCGGAGCCGGGCAGTCGGCTGGCCGAGCGCTCCCGTCCCGGGCCAGAAGCCCTGGGTTTCCTCTGCAGCCGTCTGCACCCGCGGCGCGAGACCCGCGCGTCCCCTGGGCTCTGGGGCGCAGCCGCCGCCGCCGCCGCCGCCGCCTCGCTCCCTCCCCAGCCCACGCAGCCTCTGCTTGGAGCGCGCGCCGACGCCGACGCCGCAGCGCGCCCGCGCGGTCCTCCTGCCGCGCGCCGGGCTCTCCGCGCACTCGCGCGGGGGCGTCACCTCTGGCTCCGCGCACGCGCGTTAAGCCCCACAAGCTGGCAGCCCCTGGGCGGTTTGCAGGCACCCCGCGGAGGCGGGGGCGAAGTGGGCGCTTGAGCCGAGGGCTGGCTGCTGGTTGCTTCCGATTTGCCCTCCAAGCCCCATTATCTTTATCAGCCTATGGCTTTGGTGTAGTTGCCCCTTTGCCCACGACCCCTTTGATTGTACTAGTGGATCTTGCCTTCATTGCGGATCAGGGAAAAAGTGTAAGGTGAAAGATGAGCTGTCCGGTTCGGAGGGGACTTGTTCTGTCTCCAACGGTCCCAGAGTTAAGTGAGAGGGGAGTATGGGAGCGTTGGAGCCAGAGCCGACCAGCTCTATGACCTTGCGCGGGTAACCTCTTCCAGCGTCAGTTTCTTCATTGTTAAAAGAAAATCCTTAAAAGTCCTGACCTGGGAACTGTGAAGAGAAATAAAGAAGGCAATGGATGTAAACCCTTTGCAGGGTGCCTGCACTGGCAAACGCTCAATGTCAGTTTCTGCTGTTGCTACAAGTGTGCTGGTAAGATATATATAATACATGTAAAAATTGTTTAAGCCCACTTCTTCTCCAGGGATGACCGCGACACTCCCTTGAGGATTATCTATCTTCTTCTGGCCACTTACATAGCTATAACGCTGGTGCCACCTTTCATGACTCCATCTAAACCTCTTACCAAGGTCTTGGGGCCACATGGGGCCATGTGGGCTTTGGCTGGAATCTCTCAGATGGTGTCCACCACTAGACAGGAGCCCTTTAGGGCAGTGGCTCTTTGTTCACCTTGATATCCAGGTACCCACCAACATTCCTGGCATATGATAGGAAGACAGATCCCTGGAATTAATTAATCAAAGCTGTCTGGAGCAGAGGCCATATTGCTATCTACATACCACACCCAAACCATTCTTCCCTCCACCCTCAAAATGGCATAGCAAAACTCCTCTTCTAGTAAGAGGGATAAGATGATTTTGTTTCTCAAGACTTTCAATTTTTAATAGTTTTATTGAGGTATAACTGATATACGATAGACTGTACAGGAGTTCCCTGGTGGCTCAGCATGTTAAGGATCCAGCATTGTCACTGTGGTATGTTTCTCTCTCTAGCCTGTGGAACTTTCACATGCACTGGACAGAGCCAAGAAAAGAAAAATCACAAAGCAAAACAAACTATACATATTTAAAATATATGTTTTTAGGGAGTTCCTGCTGTGGTGCAGTGGGTTAAGTATCAGATCACAGCAGCTTAGGTAGCAGCTGCCACCCAGATTAATCCCTGGCCCAGGAACTTCTATATGCCAAGGGCAAAGCCAAATAAATAGATAAATAAATAATTTTAAAAATAAAATAAAATGTATGTTTTAGGGAACTATACTCAATATCTTGTAATAACCTGTAATGTAATGGAAAAGAATCTTATAAAGAATATATATATATGAATTACTTTGCTGTATACCTGAAACTAACACAACATTGTAAATCAACTATATTGCAGTAAAAATTAAAATGTAAAAACATTAGGAGTTCCCATCGTGGCTCAACGGAAACAAATCTGACTAGTATCCATAAAGATGCAGGTTCAATCCCTGGCCTTGCTCAGTGGGTTAAGGATCCAGTGTTGCCATGAGCTGTGGTGTAGGTTGCAGACACAGCTTGGATCTGCCATTGCTGTGGCTGTGACGTAGCTGGGGGATACACCTCCAATTCAGCCTCTGGACTGGGAACCTCCATATGCCACAGGTGTGACCCTAAAAAGACCAAAAAAAATTTTTAAAACATTAAAGCAATGTTATTGTAAAAAAATAAATTAAATATATACTTTTATGTTTTGGCAAATGTATACACCTCTGAAAACAGTACCATAATCAATCTATTTTTTTTTGTCTTTTGTCTTTTGTTGTTGTTGTTGCTATTTCTTGGGCCGCTTCCGTGGCATATGGAGGTTCCCAGGCTAGGGGTTGAATCGGAGCTGTAGCCACCGGCCTACGCCAGAGCCACAGCAACTCGGGATCCGAGCCGCGTCTGCAACCTACACCACAGCTCACGGCAACACCGGATCATTAACCCACTGAGCAAGGGCAGGGACCGAACCCGCAACCTCATGGTTCCTAGTCGGATTCGTTAACCACTGCGCCACGACGGGAACTCCTCAATCTATTTTTAATTAATATCATTTGTATAGGTGGCTTTAGATATAAAGATAATACATACTCATTGTAGGAAATGAAGAAATGAACAATAAGTAAAATAAGAAGTATTATAATTCTACCATCCAGAGATAACCATTGGCAAGATTTTATTATATGTCTAAACACAACTTTGGTGATGTGCATTGACTTTTTTTACACGGATAAAATTATACTGCATATAAAGATTTACATCCTGTACTTTTCATAGTTTAGTGTGATTAGTAATTTTTTCCTCCATCATGAGATGTTTAGATTACAAAACAACTTTCCTCTGTTTCAAATAAAATATTGATAAATGTCTTTGTTCACAGATCTTTTTCCACATATTTGATTATTTCCTTAGGATAAATTACCAGAAGTAAATTTGGGTCAAAGGGTCTAAGTCTGTTTCCTTTTTTTGTTTTTTTTAAAAGTAGAAAAAGCGTTACTGTTTTCTCAATTAAAAGGTAGTATATCCTTGTAAATTAATTCAAATGAATTCAGAAATAATAAACCCCAAAGCTGTCTGTAATTCTTCAACCCTGCTTTCATCCTACCCCAAACCTTACCACTGTTAACAGTTAAGCCTTATGAGCGGGAGGGAACTTTGGAGGGGGGGTAACAAAAAAGTTCTAAAACTGGATTGTAGTAATCATTGCTAAACTGGATACATTGACCAAAAATCATTGGATTGTAGATTCACACGGGTGAATTTCATGGTATGTAAATTATACCACAGTAAAGCTGCTTTTAAAAAGTTATAGATGACCTCACTTAGTGGGTTAAGGATCTGGCATTGCCCCAATCTGTGCATAGGTCACAGATGCAGCTCAGATTCAATCCCTAACTGGGGAACTTCCATGTGCCTCAGGTGCAGCAGTTAAAAAAAAAAAAAAAAGTTATTAGATGTAGAACCTGTGATTTTCTATGCATAGACTTTTTAATATAAAAACTTATCTGATATAGATCATGAACATCTTGCCATGCCAGCACAAATAAATCTATCTAATCCTTTTTAATAGGTTCATAGAGTCCCAGTGTACAGCTCTACCATCATTTATTTAAGCATTTCTCTATTGGCAGGCATTTAGATGGTTTCCAATTTGGGGTCATGGATCATCAAAAACAACACTGCAGTGAGCATGCGTATAAAAGCATGTTTGTCTATTTGTATGGTTATATTTCCTTAAGATAAAATTCAGGAAAAGGAATTTTAAAAAAAGAAAACACTTCCCATCATGGCACAACTGTTAACGAACCCAACTAGCATCCATGAGGACGTGGGTTCAATCCCTGGTCCTGCTCAGGGGGTTAAGGATCTGGCATTGCCATGAGCTGTGGTATAGATCACAGACAGGGCTCGGATCCTGATTTGCTGTGGCTGTGGTGTAGGCCAGAGGCTACAGCTCTAATTGGACCCCTAGCCTGAGAACCTCCATATGCCATGGGTGCAGCCCTAAAAAGAGACAAAAAAGTAAACAAAAAATAAAACAATTTTTAAAACCACTTCATAAAAAAAAATATGGAGTTCCCATGTGGCTCAGTGGTAAATGAACCCAACCAGGATCTATGAGGAGGCAGGTTTGATTCTTGGCCTCACTCAGTGGGTTAAGGATCCGGTGTTGACTTGAGCTGTGTTGTAGGTCGAAGGCGTGGCTCAGATCTGGTGTTGCTGTGGCTATGACGTAGGCCGGCAGCTGTAGCTCCAGTTCAACCCCTAGCCTGGGAACCTCCATATGCCACGGGTGCGGTCCTAAAAGCAAAAAAAAAAAAAAAAAAAAAAAAGCCACTTTATAAAAGAAGTAGAATTGCTAAAGCAAAGACCCTATTTTAAAATGTTTTTACCCTTATTTCCCAATTTGCCTCTAGAAAGATTGTACTTATCTATGCTCCTGCTAACAATGTATGTGTGAGAATGTCAGTTTCCACAGCCCCTTAATAGTACCATTCCATCTTTTTATTTATTTTTTGCCTTTTTAGGGCCGCTCCTGTGGCAAATGGAGGTTCCCAGGCTAGGGGTAGAATTGGAGCTGTAGCAGCTGGCCTATACCATAGCCACAGCACCGCTAAATCTGAGCCACATCTGCACCCCACACCACAGCTCACAGCATCGCAGGATCCTTAACCCACTGAGTGAGGCCAGGAATTCTCGAGGCCTGCGTCTTCGTGGATACTAGACAGATTCATTTCTGCTGAGCCACGACAGGAACTTCCCAATCCATCTTTTTAATCTTTGCCAAGATAGTCGAAAATAATCTCTCATTTACAATTCTCTGATTATTACAATTTTCAGATGTATACTGGCCACTTTTATTTCTTATTTTTCAAATTGCCTCATTGTATCAATGAATAATATCAAATAGTGTTGTATAAATGAGGTGATCGAGTCTAACATACTCTGGTGAAATGCTTATGAAGTTAATAGCTCGTATGGTTTTTTCATGATGTTATAGCTACATAAATTATTTAGTAATACCAGGTGAGATGATATTTAGACGGATTCAGATTTTCTCAGTAATGACCATGATATCTAGATGTTTGTGTTATTTGTAAATTATAGTTTGACTTCCTTGAATTTTTAGTCCTTTAAAAGTGAAGTGTAATCAGTAGCCATGTTAAGTATTCATTTAATATTCAATGTTTTGTCTCCACTCACAGCTTGGTGAGGGGAGAAGTCTTCACAATTTACCAGGTCACTAACCTTCCCTAATAATAATAAGGATAGCATTAAAAATTAAAAACTGGGTGCTTACTATATGCCAGGTACTACCCTAAGTGGTTTACATGTATCATCTCATTTAAATTTCATATCAGCCCTATGATGTAGGTGCTCTGATAGCCCCCATGTAAAAGTGAGGAAAACGGAAGCAGCATTAAATATAAATAGCATGGTCATGGCCTCAGAGATCCTCTTGGAAGACTTGAACTTGACTTTAGATCTTGGTAAATCAATTCCTTAGCATTTAACAACTCTACTATTAACATCTCCTTAGGTTTACTGAGCTTCTGTAATAGCTATCTCACAGAATTGTTCCACTACTATTTCTTACTCCTTTCCTTCATAACTTGAATACATACTCTATTCATGGTCTCCACTTTATCAGCTCCCAAACGCATGTACCTATGTAAATAGGTTTATATGTGAATATGTGTGTGAGTGTGTGGAAGCGTATGGCAGTGTGGATGTGTTTGTGTATGTGCCTGTGTGTGTGTCTCTCTGAACATATGTGTACAGGGGTATGTGTGAGTCTGTCTGTGCGAGCACATGTGTACCTGAATATATGTCTGAAGGTACAGGTATGTTTCTCCCTCTAAACCAAGAGAACCTTGAGGGCAGGGACTGTGTCTTGCACATCCTTACACCTCCTGCGTCTAGCCCAATATCTTCATCCTATTCCATAAGTTCTTGGCTAATGAATGAAAATAAAAGAAGAAAGACTTTACGCCTAATGAAAGCAAATTATGTGTCAATTCCTTTTGTCTTTCTAATTTCTAATTTAGGCAGTAAATTTGCTAATAAGTTTTTGTTTTTGTTTTTAGGGCTGCACCTGTGGTATATGGAAGTTCCCAGGCTAGGGGTCAAATCAGAGCTGCAGCTGCCAGCCTATGCCAGCCTCAGCCACAGCAATGCCAGATCCCATCCGCGTCTTCGACCTGCACTGTATCTCCCAGCAACACATGATCCTTTAACCCACCGGATCCTTTAATCCTCATGGATACTAGTCAGGTCCTTAACCCGCTAAGCCACAACAGGAACTCCTGGTGAGTTTTTTTGGGTTTTTTTTGTTTTTTTGTCTTTTGTCTTTTTTTGTTGTTGTTGTTGTTGCTATTTCTTGGGCCGCTCCCACGGCATATGGAGGTTCCCGGGCTAGGGGTCAAATCGGAGCTGTAGCCACCCGCCTATGCCAGAGCCACAGCAACATGGGATCCGAGCCGTGTCTGCAACCTACATCACAGCTCACGGCAACGCCGGATCGTTAACCCACTGAGCAAGGGCAGGGACCGAACCCGCAACCTCATGGTTCCTAGTCGGATTCGTTAACCACTGCGCCACGACGGGAACTCCTCTGGTGAGTTTTTTAAATGCTACCATGGAGGTTATATGGAAGCAGCAAATTCCTTTAGTATATGAGCACCCTGTGGTATAAATACATTTTTTCTATCTTTGTGGAGTTACGTTTGCAGAAGGAATTTTTTTTCAGGTATTTTAAGAAAGTAACCTGCAATTATGACAATTATTCTCCTAAAATAGGATTTGCGTGTCATTCAGGAAATTTCACACCAAATTTTTGGCCATTTTTTCCTATTTTAAAAGTAAACAAATTACCTGATGTGAGCTATTTTTGAATCAAAAGGGAGTCCAAAAATATCCTCCCTTCTACCTCATCTCCCTTTTTGCGTCATACAGAACTGCTACACTCACACGCCCACCCTCTCCTCATCCCTAGCTGCCTTTGCAAAATGAATCATAAGCATTTCACAGTGTAATGACAAGTCTTAACATATTCCGATCTTAGGAAATTAAAAAAACAAAACTGTACAGACTTACTTCTTTTAAATGTGGTATTCGAATTCCAGCTTAAAAGTCTAGACACCATAACATCTTTTATTTTATTTTTCTCTTTTTTTAATTTTTTTTTGTCTTTTTGTCTTTTTGCCTTTTCTAGGGCCCCTCTCCTGGCATATGGAGATTCCCAGGCTAGGGGTCGAATCGGAGCTGTAGCCACCGGCCTACACCAGAGCCACAGCAACGCAGTATCCGAGCCGTGTCTGCGACCTACACCACAGTGCACGGCAACACCGGATCCCTAACCCACTGAGCAAGGCCAGAGATCGAACCCACAACTGTATGATTCCTAGTCGGATTCGTTAACCACTGCGCCACAACAGGAACTCCCATAACAGCTTTTAAACTTTTTTTTTGTCTTTTTTTTTTTTTTTTTTGCTATTTCTTTGGGCCGCTCCCGCGGCATAAGGAGGTTCCCAGGCTAGGGGTCGAATTGGAGCTGCAGCCCCCGGCCTACGCCAGAGCCACAGCAACTCGGGGTCCGAGCCGCGTCTGCAACCTACACCGCAGCTCACGGCAACGCCGGATCGTTAACCCACTGAGCAAGGGCAGGGATAGAACCCACGACCTCATGGTTCCTAGTAGGGTTCGTTAATCACTGCGCCACGACGGGAACTCCTAAACTTTAAAGATTTGAATGGTCAATGTCAAATTTATTTCACTCGGATGTTAACTAGCCACAGCATTCAGGCAACCAAGGCTTTGCAGATGATAGACAATTTTGTGCTATTCTATTCTCCATACGTTTATGTATTACATTTCTTCTTTGTTAATAAGACATATGTTGGATGTGACAGTTGTGAGCACTGGCTCAAAATTATTTGTCCTGTGATTAACCAGCTCTGTGGGCAAGTCACTACTCTATACCCTGTGGATTACACATGAGTTTCACTTTCAACAGAGGTGGCTTCCAGAAGATGAAACAATTCAAAATGCCCCAGAGAACAGGGTAATTGCTAAGGTAACATTTCTGTATGAGTTTGCCTCTTCAGAATGCTCATATGATCTCTGGATGTCCTTACAACTATAAAATTCTTTTTTCGGAGTTCCCATCGTGGTGCAGTGGAAATGAATCCGACCAGGGTTGCAGTTTCGACCTCTGGCCTCACTCAGTGGGTTAAGGGTCCGGCGTTGCCATGACCTGTGGTGTAGGTCACAGACTCAGCTCAGATCTGGTGTTGCTGTGGCTGTGACTGGCGTAGGCCAGTGTCTACAGCTCTGATTAGACCCCTAGCCTGGGAACCTCCATATGCGGCAGGTGCGGCCCTAAAAAAGAAAGAAAAGACAAAATAGTAATAATAGTAAATAAATAAATAAATAAAATTCTGTTTCCAGGAGTTCCCCAGTGGCTCAGCAGGCTAAGGATCCAGCAATGTCACTGTTGTGGCTCAGGTCACTGTTGTGGTATGGGTTCCATCTCTGGTCCTGGCACTTCTGCAGGCAAAACCAAAAAAAAAAATTCTGTTTTCATTGTACCCCTAACTTGAGTTATGTACTAGTAATTGTGTCCATTTTTCTGTTACAATTTTGACTGAGCAATAAATAAATGCAGCTAGGAATTTCAAAAAGAAGGATATATAGGCCAAAATTCATTGAGAATCCTGTTTGCATTGAAAACTTTTCTTGGGATAACCCTTTAAAAATGTACCTAATGAGATGGGAAAGGCTGTGAGGGAGGGAGGGAGGGAGGGATGGTTTCACAGTAATGTCAGCGGCTTTCTCCCAAAAGAAATGTTCAGGTTTTCCCTATAAAGAAATAACTTCCCAAGCCCTTGTTACCATCTTGCACTTATTCCTCCTCCTCTTCTAATATTTTAGAACCTAGCACCTCACCCAGGATTTTTGTTTGTTTGTTTGGTTTTGCTTTTTAGGGCCACACTTGTGGCATATGGAAATTCCCAGACTCCGGGTCTAATCCGAGCCACATCTGCAACCTACACCACAGCTCATGGCAACACTGGATCCTTAACCCACTGAGCAAGGCCAGGGATCAAACCCACATCCTCATGGATCCTAGTCAGGTTCGTTAACTGCTGAGCCACGAAGGGAACTCCTTCACCCACGTTTTTAATGAAAACGTCGTTACTGCAAATTCCTGTTTCACAAAGCTGTCATGGCAATCACAAACCACAATTTGTGGCTTATTACAGTAGATCATTAACACAATCCTGAGACACTGCCTATGTGTCTGGGCGATCACAGTTTTTTTTCTATTTCTGTGGCTCATATTTTATGTTGCTGCTGGAGGAAATTAACCAATATAGATTCCTATTATAAGCATATATATTCTCGAGTTTTTATCCATGTGAGCTTCATAAAATGGTATTTCTAACAAAAATGAATTATCTGTGATTGATAGTTCAGCTGCTTTAAATATATATTTATGTATATTCACATATTCCAGAGTTAAGTCTTTAAATAACTCTTTAGAATTGCTAACTTTCATTCAATCCTTCGTGCAACAGATAGCCTCAATTTTCTACTAAATGCCAGGCAGTATTAGAGGGACTGGGGAATCAGCTGGAATCAAAACAGACAAAAAATAAATAAACAAAAATCTGCAGCCTCTTGGAATTTATGTACTAGATGGTTAAGTGGAATTTAGACAAATAATGAAGAAGAGATATTTATCTTCTAACCCAGTAATTCTCAGCTGGGGGTGATCTTTCTTGCCCCCCTCCAGATATTTGGCAATTTTTGCAGATGTTTTTGGTTGTTGCAACCAGCAGAGAGGGTGCTTCTGGCTTCTGGTGAGTAGAGGCCTGACATACTGCTAACCATCCTGTAATGCACATGACAGTCCCCACCTTGCCGCCAAGAAGGAATTATCCAGCTGAGGTTGAGCCCTGGATGCTGGTTATCCTTGAGAGTAGTGACCTAAAGAGGACAATGGGGGTGAGGGGAGGTGGAGGGAGGCTTTTGGATGCTGATTACATGGGTGTTTCTTATGCAAAACTTCACTAGATGTTCCCCTTACGGTTGGTACATTTTTCTGTGTGTATAATTTTAACATACATCCACTACATTTTTTGGAAACTCCTCTCAACACCAAGAGGTGAAGGATCTATGCTCCCTCCCCTTGAATCTTGGATCTGTGATTGCTTAACCAATATCATATAGCAAAAGTGACGCCATGCCCGTTTCCAGACCCAGAATTTAAGAGATGGGCAATTTCCACTTTCTGTCATTTGGAACACTCATTCTTGGAAACCAGCCACCATGCTCTGAGGAAGCCCAAAACAACCCACAGAGACGCCCATGTGGAAGGAACCGTATGGAAGGAAACGAAGCCCCACGTTCCTGCTTGAGCTCCCACCTGAGAGCCAGCATCAACCTGCCAGTCATGCGAGTGAACCATCTTGAAGCAGGTCCTCCTGCCTCTATTCAAATTACCCCAGCTGACACCACGTGGAGAAAAGCCAAACCTTCCCCACCAAGCCCTGCCCAAATTGCAGTCATGAGCTAAATAAACACCTGCTGTTAATTTAAGTCACTAAGTTCTGGAAAGTTTGTTAAGCAGCAATCTATAACTGGAAAAATGTTAAATAAATCAAAATTTTACTTTAAGAAGGAGTACTATAACCATATAGCTTCGGGAAATTCTTGGTCAAAAAAAAGTTTTAAAGTTTCTCTTACTACAAAACTTTTAATGTGTTTTGTGTTTCTGCACAAGAGTATCCAGTATTTCTCAAACATTTTAAACACCAGAATCTGAATTTTAAAGTGCGGTCTTGCAAGAATAATATTCACTAGACCAGCCTTTAATAAAACCAGATTGGAGTTCCTGCTGTGGTGCAGTGGATTAAGGACCTGGCATTGCTGCAGCTGTGGCGAGGTATCACCTGAGGCTCAGATTCAATCCCTGGCCAGGAACTCCTATATGCCTTGGGTGCGGCCAAAGAAAGAAAAGGAAGGAAGGAGGGAAGGAGGGAGGGAAGGAAAAGGGAAGAAACCACACTAACCTTTCAGCAATTCAGTAACTGAAATTCTAACCCTTAAAATTGAAGAGTTGCGGGGGGGGTTGTTATTGTTTTGACAGAGCCTTAGTGTTTGGAATTTCTCAGGACAGGAATGGATGGAACTCCTACCACAGCAGTGACAATGCTACTGAGCCACCAGGGAACTCCAATATAAGAACAGTTTTAACTAGAAAATTCATATGTAAATCGATTAATTCTGATAATAAAGTAAAATACCTTAAATTTACCTAACAAAATTTTAAAATTATTGTAATGGCAGTCAAAAAGCTTAGATGGCATCGCCATAATTATTCAAAGTCTCTGGGGTCATAAGCAATGGCTACATAGGTTAAAAATAATAATCATAGGGAGTTCCTGTCTTGGCACAGTGGAAACAAATCCAACTAGGAACCATGAGGTTGCAGGTTCCATTCCTGGCCTCACTCAGTGGGTTAAGGATCCGGTGTTGCCATGAGCTGTGGTGTAGGTCGCAGATGGGGCTCGAATCCAGCATTGCTGTGGCTGTGGCCCGTAGGCCGGCAGCAAAAGCTCCAATTAGACCCCTGGCCTGGGAACCTCCATATGCCACAGTGCAGCCCTAAAAAGATGATGATGATGATGATGATGATAATAATAATAATAGGAATTCCCATCATGGCTCAGTGGAAACAAATCTAACACCCATGAGGATGCAGGTTCTCTCCCTGGGTGGATTAAGGATCCGGCATTGCCATGAGCTGTGGTGTAGGTCGAAGACATGGCTCAGATCTGGCATTGCCGTGGCTGTGGCCTAGGCCAGCAGCTACAGATCCAATTCAACCCCTAGCCTGGGAACCTCCATGTGCCACAGGTGCAGCCCCTCCCCAAAAAAAGACCAAATAACAATAATAATAACCCATAGTTCCTTGGGGAATCCAGCATTGTCATTGCTGGGTAGGAGTTCCATCCCTGCCCTGGTTCTACCGGTTCAACCCTTGGCCTGGGAACATCCCCATACAGCAGGCACAGTCAAAAATACAAAAATAAGAATAAGAATAATAACCCTACATTCCATTTTTACTTGGAAAGTAATAGTAGCAATGTATACTTCAGTTTAGATGTTGAATGTCATAGAATGCACTCTGTATTTCCTTAAATTCTCACCTGATCTTAAACTGAACTACACAACATACTTCTAACATACCAGTACAGGGGAGTTCCCATCATGGCGCAGTAGAAACAAATCTGACTAGGAACCATGAGGATGCAGGTTCGATCCCTGGCCTCACTCAGTGGGTTAAGGATCTGGCATTGCCATGAGCTGTGGTGTAGTTCGCAGACGGGGCTTGGATCCAGCGTTGCTATGGCTGTGGCGTAGGCTGGCAACTGTAGCTCTGATTTGACCCCTAGCCTGGGAACCTCCATATGCCGTGGATGTGGCCCTAAAAAGCAATAAATTAATTAATATAATATAATATACCAGTACAAAGTTGTCCGTTTATTTGTCCAGGCCTTAAAGACCATGTTGGACCAAAATGGATAAATTTAGAAATTATATCCTGTCTCATGTCTAGTGAAACTCAAGTTTATTCTTTATTGTCATCACCCAAAACCAAACAGAGGTTTGGTTTGGTTTTGGTTGTCAAAAATCAATTTCTAATCCCCACAACACACATTCACTTTCCCCATGTCTTGGCTCAGACATATCACTTCAGCATGAGGGGAATGTAGAATAAAAGCTACAGCATCGAAGTATAGCATCATGCAGAGTAGAATACTGACCAGCTCCCTCTGTCATCATCCTCTTTAGCCTTTCAGATCCTCCACTAGAACCTGGTGTCTGCCGCTAGAATTCTCCAGTCAGTCTTTAGTCCACTCTTACCCTGGATCCATAGCACCTTGATAGCCATGACCTGGCCTTACTAACCAAGTCTTAACCACCCTGACCTATGCCAGACTGCCAGAAACGTTTTCTGATTGAACCTTCATGTTCAAACTGTGCTGACTCCAATCAACTCCCTCTCAAACCAAGTGAGTTAGGAATTCTGGTTTCCAGATTTCTCTTTGGCTTGTGGAAAGACACTTGCTTGGCTTTTGTGCACCTCACAAAAGCACACCGCCAAAGGGGGAAGGCTGAAATCCAGTGCACATTTCATTAACCAGGCTGAGCACCTATGAGTCTGTCGGCCCAAAGGGACGTGGTTTCAGGTTTTAACGAAGGCTATTTATAAAGTGGTGATAGCCCTGGCCTCTACCATAGACCTCAGCATCGTCATTTAAACATCTAGGATGTTCTCTTTCCATCTTTTCTGTTGTCCTAGGCTCTGTGCTATTCCATGGCATTTCAGACAGGTCCTTTAAATATGAGACCTTTGACTGAGTGACTTCTAGAGAATCCTGTGCCCTCGAGTCCTATTTCTCTATATTCCGTTTTTTCTGTCTCCCCTATTCTTATGAACTCAGTGCCCTGTCCCTCCATCTGAGAGGCTGTCGTGTACCCTCCGCTGCAGCAGAAGTTTCAATTCTTCCCAACCCACCCCCAAAAATCCCCTTTTTCCAACAACCTCACTTATAGATGGCCAAACACTCAATTAAATTTTAAAGGTAAATCTATTGACTTCTGTTACAACATTTAAAATAGTTGAAAACTTTATTATTACTCTTTTTTTTTTTTTTGGCTGCACATATAGCATATGGAAATTCCCAGGCCAGAATTGAACCCATGCCTCAGCCATGGCCCAAGCCGCCCCAAAGACAATGCTGGATCCCATGGCACTGCAGTGGAACACCTATGGTTACTTTTCTTTCTTTTTTCTTTCTTTTTAGGGCCACACCTGCAGCATATGGAAGTTCCCAGGCAAGTGGTTAAATTGGAGCTTCACCTGCCAGGCTACACCACAGCCAGAGCAACACCAGATCCGAGCCGCATTTGTGACCTACACCATGACTTGCAGCAATGCCTGATTATCAATCCACTGAGCAGGGCCAGGGATGGAACCCACATCCTCATGGATACTAGTTGGGTTCTTAACCTGCTGAGCCACAATGGGAACTCCATATGGTTACTTTTCTTTTTTTTCCCCACTGTACAGCAAGGGGGTCAGGTTATCCTTACATGTATACATTACAATTACATTTTTTTCCCCACCCTTTGTTCTGTTGCAACATGAGTATCTAGACAAAGTTCTCAATGCTATTCAGCAGGATCTCCTTGTAAATCTATTCTAAGTTGTGTCTGATAACCCCAAGCTCCCCATCCCTCCCACTCCCTCCCTCTCCCATCAGGCAGCCACAAGTCTTTTCTCCAAGTCCATGATTTTCTTTTCTGAGGAGATGTTCATTTGTGCTGGATATTAGATTCCAGCTATAAGTAATATCACATGGTATTTGTCTTTGTCTTTCTGGCTCATTTCACTCAGTATGAGATTCTCTAGTTCCATCCATGTTGCTGCAAATGGCATTATGTCATTCTTTTTTATGGCTGAGTAGTATTCCATTGTGTATATATACCACTTCTTCCGAATCCAATCATCTGTCGATGGACATTTGGGTTGTTTCCATGTCCTGGCTATTGTGAATAGTGCTGCAATGAACATGCGGGTGCATGTGTCTCTTTTAGTAGAGTTTTGTCCGGATATATGCCCAAGAGTGGGATTACGGGGTCATATGGAGGTTCTATGTATAGATTTCTAAGGTATCTCCAAACTGTTCTCCATAGTGGCTGTACCAGTTTACTTTCCCACCAACAGTGCAGGAGGGTTCCCTTTTCTCCACAGCCCCTCCAGCCATATGGTTACTTTTTAATGAGGGTTTTTTTCCCCCAGAGAAAACCAGGGAGTTCCCTGGTGGCTCGGTGGGTTAAGGACTTGGCATTGTCATTGCTGTGGATCTGGTTACAGTTTTGACATGGGTTCGATCCATGGCCTAGGAACTTCTTCATGCCATGGGTGCAGAAAAGCAAAGAAAGAGAGAGAGAAAATCCAAAATAATTGTAACATGTTGTATGTACTTTACGAAGGGCAGGAGAATATGGATGTCCCAGCTCAGAGAGCAAATTCACTCTTCCTCTGCCTTTTGGTTCTATTCAGGCCCTCTGTAGATGGATGATACCCACCTGCATCGATGAGAATGGCTATTCTTTACTCTGTCTACCAGTTCAAACTCTAATCTCCTCCAAAACATCCCCATAGACATACCCAGAAATGATGTTTAACCAACCCTCTGGGCATCCCTTAGCCCAGTCATGTTGAATTAACCATCACACCACACAACTACTTAGCAACAAAAACGAATAAACTATTAGATGCACACAATAACATGGACAAATCTCAAAAACTGCTGGGTGAAAGAAGCCTGAAAAAAAGAGCACGCGGAAATTAAAACACAAACTAAACTGTAGTGATAAAAATCATGCCAATGGCTGGGGATGAGGAGGAGGAAGAGAAATTATTTAGGGGCATATGGAAACTTGGGGGGTGGTGAGAAATGTGTTCATTATTTTGATTATGGTGATGATTCGTAGGTGAATATATATGCCAAAACTTACCAAATTGTACACTTCAAATATGTGCAATTTATTGTGTTAATTACACTTCAGTGAAACTGAAAATACATTTGAATGATTTACCTAATCGATTAATAATCATAATCACTTATTGTGACTTCGTATCTTATTTAAAGGCAACTCATAGGTTTTTCCTTAGTAATAACAAACCCAGGTTTATATTACTGCTGTGCAGCTAACTTAAGTTTACCATCAGGGGCCCTAAGAAAAACATTAAGAAATGGTCCTTTGATAACTTGGTTCATTGAAAATTTATTTTCACAGGAAAGAAAAACGATACTATGAAGAGGGGAACTAAGGGGGCTTTAGCAACCCCATCATCTCCATTGGCAAGCACACTTTCCAATTTTTGAGTTAAGACAGATGTTAAGAGTTTTCCTCAATGCTATGTAAAGTGGCTGGAGTTAAGTCCTCCAGCCTCTTGGTTCCAAACTAATAAGCTTCCCAACATAAAATTCTGGGCCACCCGTGGGAAAGGTCTCCCCCTTTTCGTGACTCTTCCTATCATGTGGAGGCCGTTGTGGTGGGTTTTATACCAGTGATTAGCACCAATAATCACACTGAGATTCATAGCACATTTTGTTTCTTTCTGATAGTCTCTAAACGTCTCAAAACGTGGGCTTCAAGTGGAACCCCGCAAGTGCTTTTCTCCCACTGATCCTTTCTGCCTCACTCAGGAAACCATCTTAATTCCATTCTACAGCTTTGCCATTCAAATGTTTGCTGGTTCACATAACAACAAGGATTAGGGAATTATTAAAGGCTAAAGACTGCTTTGAAGCCAGTATTATTGCCATCCAGCCCCAGAACCGATCTTACTAAACCCACAAACCCAGAAGCACAAGCTTTTTTCCAGAGAGCTTTCCTTTGTCTTTCTCTCAAGCCACATGATTTACTTTCCCAAAGGGAGGTGGTGTTCCATTAAGTCTTGATAGCATCCAGATTCTCCAGATAAACTCATTTCCAAGGTGGTACCCTCCTGTAAACCAGGCCAAATGAATTATTTTCAAATTACTCACCCCTTTATTGAACTGGCAAAACAAGCTAGCTCGATTATTAATAGAAAAGCACTGCAAAGTGGTGTGCTTCTTTGGCTTTGATAAACATCATTTTTATTAAAGAATGACGGTTTCTGTGTAGTCAAAGTATTACTTAATGTGCACTCCGCAGAAGGAAAAATTCAGTATTCCTTAAATTCCCAAGGGCAGGTAGCAAATTAACCAGAGGATTTAAAACCACTTCAATAAGAGTCTCAACCAATGAGTGGGTGGAAGCAAACAAAACAAAACAGTGATGGTTCTGATGTAAGACATGTCATCTTTTACGATTTGCTTCATATGAGAAGTTAAGAGTTCAAGAGGACCAGCAATTAAATAGTATTGCTCAATATTTTAATAGGAGAAGGCAGGGTTTGAGGAGTCAGAGCCAAAAGCCAGTGCTATTCTGACTGTATCAGCTATCTTTGAAAGGGCTGTGATGGGGTTTCCTGACAAATCTAAAGCATTAGCCTACAGAAAATGGGTTTTGCAATCAGAGGTGGTGTTAAATAGGCCACACATTTCCACCTACAGGACTGAAGGATTTATTCCCCTGGGTGATGGGAGGCCAGGACTGACTCAGCTAGTCCTCTCCCTCAAGGTCACATCCTCTTCCTGAGAAGGTCTCACCCATTGACTGGTTGATGTCAGGGAACATCGAGGCCCGGCCCTCTCACCCAGATGCAAGATAACTCCGAGGAGCCATCCCAGCGGCACAGACCCCAGTGGGCTTAGTTGAGGCCATTGATGAGACTGTTCCACAGCCCACGTTCTTCCTGCCCAATCCCTTTCCTTCCAGAGTCATTGAACCCAGGCATGCATGCCAAGTAATAAACTTGCAGCACACATATCTCTGACTCAGAGATGGTTTTCCCTACCCTCTTTTAATCCCAGTTTTAGTGAGATATAATTGACAAATTGTGTACATTTGAGGGGTACGACGTGTTGATGTGATGCATTTATAGACTAAAATGATTCCTACCATTGCTTGAGCCAACACCTCCATCAAGTAACCTAATTACCATTTCTTTGTTTGTGGTGAGAACATTTAACATCTATTCTCTTAGCAAGTTTCAAGTGTATAATATAGTATTGTTAACTACGATCTTAGATCCCCAGAACAGATTCATCTTATAACTGGAAGCTTGTATTCTTTGACCAATATCTCCCGTTTCCCCCATACCCTAACCCCTGGTAACCATTATTCTAGTCTCTTTTTCAATGAGTTCAACCTTTCTAGATTTCATAGGTAAGTGGTAGCATACAGTATCTGTCTTTCTCTGACTTATTTCACTTAGCATAATACTCTCAAGGTCTATGCACAAATGGCAGAGTGTCCTTTCTCATGGCTAAATAATATTCCATTGTGTGTATGTTTGTGTGTGTGTGTGTGTGTGTGTGTGTGTGTACCACATCTTCTTTATCCATTTGTCCAATTAAGGACATTAAGGTTGTTTCCATATCTTGACTACTGTAAATCATGTTGCAATGAACATGGGACCCAAAATGCCTATTTGTTTTCATTTTATTTTTTAAAAAATAGCAAATGTATGACCTTTAACCAAAAGTTTATAATAAAAGTATAAATTAAAAAATAGTTAAACAATACAGGATATAAAATGGAAGCTGAAGTCAAACACCCCTACTGTCCTAGTTTTCCAGAAGGAAACACTGTTAACTATTGCTCATATATCCTTCCAGAAATGTCCTATAGAGAGTTCCTGTTTTGGCTCAGTGGTTAATGAACCTGACTAGTGTCCATGAGGGTGCGGGTTTGATCCCCGGCCTCACTCAGTGGGTTAAGGATGCAGTGTTGCTGTGGCTGTGGTGTAGGCCGGCAGCTGCAGCTCCAATTCAACCCTTAGCTTGGGAACCTTCATTTGCCATGAGTGCAGCCCTAAAAAGACAAAAAAGGAAAAAAGAAAAAAAGAAATGTCATATAAATCTACAACCATATACACATGTCCCTTTTGTGCATAAATGAGAGTATAATATGTAAAATGTTGTGCAACCTGATTGGTTTCACTTAAATATATTCTGTATATCACTTCATATCAGTACCTACAGATTTCTTCCTAGTGATTCCATATCATACCATTATATAGATATACCATAATTTTTTAACCAGACTTTCCAACACAAATATGTAGGTAGTTTTCTGGTTTTTCTTTTCACAAATAATCCAAGGAACACCCTGTAAATTTATCTTTGCCCATTAACGTAGTCTAGCTATTGCACAGATTCATAGAAGTAGAATTCTTAGATCATACCCTACAAGAAATGTTTTAATATAAGATATTGCCAAATTGTTTCCCTAAAAAGCAGTTTTAGGAGTTCCCACTGTGGCACAGTGGGTTAATGATCTGGCCTGACTCTGTGGCATTGCTGGTTTGATCCCCAGCCTGGCATAGTGGGTTAAGGATCCAGCATTGCTGCAGCTGTGGCAGAGGTTGCAGATGAGGCTTGGATCTGATGCCTGGCTCAGGAAACTTCCATATGCTGAGGGTGCAGCTGAAAAGGGGGAAAAAAATTAAAAATTAAAGCCAGTTTCCATTAAAATTCCATCAATTCCCAAAATCAGTGCAAGAGAATGCCTCTTTTCCTTGCACTCTCAACTAGTTGTGGGCAGAACAAAAAGATTTTCATCTTCATCAATAATAATAGGTGGGAAATATTATTTTACATCCCAGCAAACCTATAGAAGGCCTTTGTCTGAATTTTAAAATCGTGTCCCCTCTGGGTGAATACATTTTAAAAGTTCCCTCCCCACCCCCAACTTTCTCAATGGACACAGACCCTGTCAGAATGTGGAATTTTTCACTCAGAACTCCATTTCCACACCAGTATTCCCTTGGCCAGTCTGCTTTGCACATTGCTCAAGGTGAACAACTCTACACAGCAACCCTGGAACCTCATTGTTTAAAATGGCATTACTTTATGTGTTATGTCCCTACAACTTTTAGTATTTTTCTTGGCCATTTGTTATTCCTTTTTCTTTACAGAGAAAACTCTTCTAAGTAACTCAAAACCCATCCAGGTGATTTTTTGAGGAACCTGTGTAATACCTGAATAAAACAATAAAGCTGATGAACAGTAAATGATGGCATCATTGGTCCCTTATTTGCCATATTGAAACAAGCTGTCTAAATTTAGTGATTCTAGGCCATTTGCTCATTTGCCTCAACTAAAACTATATATCCAAACATATGAAGTAATCTCTAGACACCTGTCCTTTTCTGAGAGCACTAGAAATAATGATAATAATAATAGATACCATCAATCAAGGGTCTAGGATGTGGGGAGCAGATTAGGAGGCAGTAGAGTTTAGAGGCCTCACACCCTCCAAGCTGTGCCTAACTTTTGACACAGACTCTGAGGTCCCATTGACTTTGTTCTGGCCTTGGTGCAACTTGGAGAATTTACTTAACCTCTCTGAAAACCTCTCCTCCACTCTAAAAATGGGGACAATAATAGCAACAATAATAGCATCATCCCAATGGTGTTGTAATAAAGATGAAATGATCCAATACATTAAAAAACACTTAATATGATACCAGCTACCTCATAATTGGTCAATAACTGCCATCTGCTTTGACTGGATATCTTACACAAACTATGTGACTCTCTTGATCTTAACCAAAACACTTCAATAAGACACTATTGTTATTATCAGAATAATACTGTTTTGGAAACTGTGTTCCCTGGAACTGCAGAGGAATCCTGGGGCTGCCATAGGGAAAAGGACTGAGAGAGAATAGTTCTTTTTTATCTTCCTGTTATACTGTTTCAAATCAAGCTTCATATGAAAAAAAACTTCCTTTTTTAAAATTTTTTAAGTGGAACTTTCTTGGAAGTATAGGGGGAAAGTCCTGGCTCTCAAGGTCTTTCACAGTTTGGCCTCAACCTACTTTTCCAGACTTATCTTCCTTGATCCTCCCCCACGAAATTATCCTCCTATCCACCACAATGGCTTATTTGCTGCCAGCACACTAGATTACTCATTCCTTAAAGAAGGGCTCTCTGTCCTTTATCTCAGTATTTTCAGAGACTAGCAGAGTGGCTGACACCTAGCAGGCATTCAGTAAATGCTTGCCATTTTCAATAAATGCATCAGTAAATGAATCCTTCACTTCAGTTAAATTTGTCTCCTAGACACCTCTCAAATGTGTCTTGTATCACCTTCCTGCCCTTTGTTTGTGACTGTTCCCTTATCTGGATGGCCCTTCCCCATCTCAGCTCCACCAAATTCTTAATTCAATCTGCATGTTTCCTATAAACCCATTCTTGACCCTCCTCATTGGACAGCCTTCCTTCCCCCTAAACTCACGTGGTTTATGAGTTGTCCATGAGTCACTCCCTGGCTTAGCACAGATAACGTTCTATTGAAGTTACCTGCGTGTCTTATCTTCCTGTTGTGGAGAGCAACAACCACGTCTTACAATTGCCGTTTTTCCTTTGTTGCCTAGCCCAGTCTCAATGTGCTCAATAAACATTTAGGAGTGGATGAACAAATGAATGACAATTTTGTCCCTTGGTATCCCAGCCAGAGTAGCCACAGAAAATGGGGGACACACAACAGGCAAGTAAGAGTGAGACAATGCTCCTCAAAAGTTGCAAACACTGGACTCCAGGAAATGAGACTCTTGCCCCTGGATTTGGCGATTAAGGAAATTCTCAATTCTGAACCCACAAAGTGACAATCGTATAGATTTACCACAGTGTAAGCCTAACTTCAGGTAACAAAGCAAAGATTAAAGGAAGACTTTTTTTTTTTTTTTTTTCTTTAGGGCCACACCTGCAGCATATAGAAGTTCCCAGGCTGGGGGTCAGATCAGAGCTGCAGCTGCCAGCCTACCTCACAGCCACAGCAACACCAGATCTAAGCCGCATCTGCGACTTACACTGCAGCTCACCACAATGCCAGATCTTTAACCCACTGAGGAAGGCTAGGGATCAAACCTGTGTCCTCATGGATACTAGTCCAGTTCGTTACCTCTGAGCAAGAACGGGAATTCCAGGAGGACTTTTTTTTACTCTCTACAATTGCACAATAAGTTAATACGTTTGGAGAGAAAGCTCTTCTTTCTGCAGCATCCCCTATGAAGTAGCAGCTGTCTGGGCAGCTTTGGCTTCTATGAAGAGCAGTGTTTCAGATATCCAAACCAACCCAACGCATGATTATTTAAAATATCAATGTGATGTCTTACAATCTCATTTGTCAACTCTCTAGGCTGCTCCTTTTCAGGCTCAGCTGGGGTCACTTTTGTGGCTGCAGTCATCTGACCACTTGCCTGGAGCTGGAAGGTCCAGGATGATCTCACTTTCGTGTCTGGCAATTGGGGCTGGCTGTTGGGGCCCAACATCTATCCTTCAGGTATGCTAAACTGGACTTCTGCACAGCATGAAGTGTCTCAGGATTGCAAGATGGCAAAGGCAGAAGCTGTAAGGTCTTGTAAGTTCTAGGTTCTGAAACTTACCCAGTGTCACTTCTGTCACATTCTGTGAATCAAAGCAAGTCACAAAGCCAGCCCGGTTTCAAGTGATGGAAAATTAGACTGTTTATTGATAGGAGGAGCAGCAAAGTCACACATTTCAAACGGACATGGACACTGGTAGCTGGGTTTCCCTGGGGGCCATTATCATGACCTACCACAGGCAATGCTAGACATACACTTATGTGCCCCATAATTCCAGTGAGTGAGAACAACCTGACTACTTTGGTTGAGGGATACTGACTTCTGATTGAAGAAAAGTAATGTAGACTCATGGGGAAAATATTAGAAATACTGTCAAAGCAAAGGAAAGAAAATAGCAATCACCTATAATATCGCCACCAATATCAAAATAACCATTGCTAAGATTTTGGTTTATATCCATCAGCTTTTTTTCTAAAATTTGGATAATAATACATAGTCTACATAAACTATGTACTTTTGTACACTTTCTTACCAGCTCTTGCACTGTGTTCTTTGCATAGATTACCTCATTTAACTCTCACCATAATCCTATGAAACAGGTACTGTTAGTATCTCCATTTTTCAGAAGAGGAAATTGAGGCCTTTTAGCTAACTTACCTAATCTCATATATAAGTATGTATGTACATATATATATGCACAATAAGTTAATATGTTTGTGAGCTATATATATATATCAACCATACTATTGTGAGCTCTCTTTTTTCATATATCATGCAAGTTTCCCTACTTGGCAGCTTTTGAATGGGCTAAATCAAAATTGAAAAGCAACAATGACTTTACAATATTGGAGATTCTTGTTCCTGGCCGTGATTGCTTCTTGAGCCTGTCAGGTGGTTGCAGATAAGAACAAAATAATGATGTACATTTGCTGCAAATGACTAGCTTTGAAATTTAATCTTTCATAAGAGCCTCAAGGCTTGATTTTGGCAAAGTTGGTTGGTGGAGAAAATAGGATCTGAGTTTTTTGAATATTATGACACATTTCCTAAAAACCCAGCAGCAGGAGTGCAAAGTTGGAATGTGTCCATCTCTTCAAGGAGCCAAAGAGAAATGACAGGCATCAGGGACCACAGAGAAACCAAAAATCTTTCCAGGGGTAAGACATTTGTGGTTTGAGACAAGATAATATGTTTCGCTAATCATCCATCTCTCAGTAAACGAACATGTCCTTATGACACATGCCTTCCATTTCTATCTTTAATCTCTAAATTGAGCATATTCTAGGGCAAAATTTGGCAGGGGTTTGTGACAAGTGGGAGGGCAGCGACAGGTGGAAAAGTGTTTGGGAAGAGAAACACAACAAGGTCCCTTGTTACATGAAATTATAGATTAATAACATGAGAAGATGTGAAAATAGCAAATGTAATATGAGAAGCAATATAAATCTATAAAATAAAACTGTGTGCTGTGCAATGACTTTGCAATTAGTGCTTATCTGTTCTTGTGTGTGAGAGAATGGTTTATTAGGATTCACCTCAATTTCTACATATCAGAAGATTCAGTAAGCTTTGCTGGGAAGATTTTTTAAGATTAAGCCCTTTAACCAGTTGTTAAAATAATTGCTCACAGTTCAATTTCAGCTAGCAATATAATAGTAAAGATAAATTTATGAACAAAAAAATTTACTAATAAAGAGGAAAATTTTGTCTAAGCCTGATGTTGCTTTTTTACTTAACAGATACCATTGTGTTTTCAGCTTTTGAAGAAAAATTAACTAAACAGAGTGGAATTTCTATGTGCTGGTTGTTATGTAGCACCTCTTGTGGATATTTACCTTAGGAATAATAATCCCCTATTCCTAAATTTCTCTTTCAAACAGTACCATCTGCCCAATCAAGTAGAGATTAAATGCTATTAATTAGGTTATATTTTAAGGCACTATTGGTAAGCAAGTTCTTTTTCATAGGCCAACTACAATAGGTCGGAAATGCTTGACTAGAACACTGAGTTGAAATGGGTTCTGAGTTTGAGTGTTTAAATAGTTTGGTGGCTTCTGCCACTGGTGGGTGATATACAGGGAATGGCAGCATCATGCCCTTATCACCATCTCTGCTAAGATGTAGGGACAGATTACTTTACATGAACCCCTGTTTAATACTAATACTCTTTTATTTACAGTTATTCAGCACATATACAGCTTTGGAAAGGAAGAACCAAAGCTGTTCTTATTTACAGACTATAGATAATCTATAAATTTCAAAGATTCTATACACAATATCAGGGCACAGGGAGTGCCTGTGGTAGTACAGTGGAAACGAATCCAACTAGTATCCATGAGGACGTGGGTTTGATCCCTGGCCTTGCTCAGTGGATCGGGAATCCGGCGTTGCAGTGAGCTGTGTTGTGGGTCTCAGATGCGGCTTGGATCCTGTGTTGCTGTGGCTATAGCATAGGCCGCCAGCTGTAGCTCTGATTTGACCCCTAGCCTGGGAACTTCCATATGCCATGGGTGCAGCCCTAAAAAGCAAAGAAAAAAAAAATAGGGCGCAGGATTTCTGGATACAAAGTCAACATATGGAAATCAATAAATCAATAGCATTTGTTGCATCATTAGTAAACATAATAGTAAAAAAGTCTTGTTCTCAACCACAATAACAACAGAATACAAATGCAATTTCAACCAACTTCCCAGCTTAGTTATTTGTAGAGCTTGATAAACTCAACCCAAAGTTAACATTGAAATACAATAGGTCAGCAATAGATGAGGCAACAATAAAGGTCAAGATAGAGGAATATTCAAACTACCAGATATCAAGACCTATAAAATTCTAATAATTTAGACAGCATAGACTTGACCTGGGAACAGAAAAATAGACCAATGAAACAGATTAAAGGATATATAAATAGACCCTGCATGGATGTAAATTTGTTATATGGCAAAGTTGTATTACCATCAATTGAAAAGATAGATCCACCACCAAATGGTCTTGGGAAACTGACTATCTTTATGGAAAAAAATAATGTCCATACCTTATACCGCATACATACACACACATACACAAGCACGTGTACATGCTTAAAAACTTTTGCAGTTGGAGTAAAAACTTAAAAATGAAAAGTTTTTAAAACATTCAAAAGGAAATATAGAAAAATATCTTTACACCCATAAGATAGGAAAGAATTCTTACACAAAATAGAACAAGATTGATAAATTTAAATTTCTATCTAACAAAGATTTTTTTTTTTTTTTTTGCCATTTCTTGGGCCGCTCCTGCGGCATATGGAGGTTCCCAGGCTAGGGGTCGAATCAGAGCTGTAGCCACCGGCCTACGCCAGAGCCACAGCAACACGGGATCCGAGCCGCGTCTGCAACCTACACCACAGCTCACGGCAACGCCGGATCGTTAACCCACTGAGCAAGGGCAGGGACCGAACCCGCAACCTCATGGTTCCTAGTCGGGTTCGTTAACCACTGCGCCACGACGGGAACTCCAACAAAGATATTTTAAACAAAGCAAGAAGATAAGCTAAAAATTTGGAGAAAGTATTTACAGTGAACATAACAGATAAAAGATTTACTTCCAGAGTTCCCTTGTGGCACAATGGCATAAGGATCCAGCATTGTCACTGCAGGAGCTGTGGTGCAGGAGCTGTGATGCAGGAGCTGTGGTGCAGGATCAGTTCCTAGCCAGGGAACTTCTGCATGCTGCAGGCATGGCCAAAAAGAAAAGATTAGTTTCCAAAATACACAAAGTAGTCCCACAAAACACTAGGATAGGGAACCCCACCATCGCCATGGGCAGAGCAACAGACAGTCATGGAAGAACTCAATGACAAACAAGAATTTGAAAAGATGTTCAGCCTCATTCATAATCAGCAAAACACAAAATAAAACAATGATTTTGCACTTTCCAAGTGGCAGAAAAGTTTTAAAAGCTTACAAAACTCAGTGTCGATGAAGATGTAATATATATATAGTCATTCAGGGATCCATCATTCATTCAGGCTGATGGAGGCTCAGATCTTCTGCTACCGCCATTTTAAAACATGGCTTCCATGGTCTCTTTTTTTTTTTTTTTTTTTGCTTTTTAAGGGCACTCCTGTGGCATATGGAAGTTCCCAGTCTAGGGGTCAAATCAGAGCTGTAGCTGCCAGCCTATGCCACAGCCACAGCAACGTGGGATCTGAGCAGCATCTGCGACATACACCACAGCTCATGGCACCAGATCCTTGACCCACTGAGTGAGGCCAGGGATCAAACCTGCATCCTCATGGATACCAGTCAGGTTTGTTAATCACTGAGCCATGACGGGAACTCCTTACCTTGGAAGTTATACACACACCACATCTGCTTTCAGCCCGTAGGTAGAACTAGTCTCATCTACCAATCTACCTACAAGGAAGGCTGAGAGGTGTAGTCTTTTTGTATTGGGGGGGAAGAGGAAAATGAAAGAGGATTTGATGAATTTTTTATGTATGTTTATCTTTTTCAAATTTAAAAAGGAGGAAAATGAAGAGAGATTAAATGATCTGTCCAGAGTTACAGAGCTAATAAGTAGTGAATTGGACAAGAGCTGTTCTCTCTAATAAAATTTTCCTTCAAGAACCATAATCAAGGTACCGAATTCAGATTATTCATTTAAGATATATTTATTGAGTTCTTCTTATATTCCTGCCCTTGAGGAGGACAAAGAACAAAAGGAGAAGAGACTGACACATAAACAAATTATTGCAATACAATTATTACAATGGAACATGAAGAAAAATATATACACAGCACTCTCGACCATTAAAACCTGGTAACATAATCACTGGAAACTTCTTCATGATAGTCTTAATTCCCAGAAAACTTGTAAATATGCACTGGCAGTGCATGAAGTCCATGTAATCTTCAATTATGAGAGCCAAACTCTTGTGGAGAGTTATTTCAGGAAATTCCTGAAGCAAAACTTCGCCATGGACTCCACCCAGTTCATACTCAGCCTGTACAGACTTGCTAGGGAGGTGCTGCTAAAACAATATATATATAGTCCTCGTTGACCTCATGTCTTCAAATAAGAAGCCCATTGCTCTTCTACACAAAAACAGAATAGAGTGAAATGATGAAAAGGACATTTGTTCAATTTCCTGGTATTGAAGTCCTGTGCCTCATTGGAGCATCTAGGCTGACAACTCTCAAAGCATGGCACACCCATGGAGGTTAGAGACTAAAAAACACCTAGAGTATTTTCTAGACCATCTTCCACGACCAGGTGCACAGTTACTTCTGATAATGTATCTCCTTATATTCTTCCTCAATGTAGTTCTAAAACATTCCCCTTACATAACTATGTTTACCCAATGAGTTCCATAATCTAGTTCATCTCTATATTCAACACAACGTTTGAGTTGAGGATATAGTGATTAGCAAAAGAGACATGGTCTCTGACTTCTGGGAACTTAGAGTCCATTTGGGGAAAGAGATGTCAATCAAACAAGCATGCCAATAAGTATTCTCTAGATGCAAACTATTACATTTAGAATGGATAAGCAATGAGGTCCTACTGTATGGCACAGGGGACTATACCCAATCTCTTGCAATAGAACATGATGGAAGATAACATGAGAAAAAGAATGCATATATATGTTTGACTAGATCACTTTGTTGTACAGCAGAAATTGACACAACATTGTAAATCAACTATAATTTTAAAAATTGTAAAAAAAAAAAAAAGCATTCTCATACGTGGATAAGAGTTATGAAGATGAAAAAAGGGTCCTGCGACAGAGAATAGAGACTTCTAAGGATCCTCATTTGGAATGAAGAGATTTCGAGACTGCCAGTCTTGGGTAGTGACTCGTGGTGGCTTGGACTAGGGAAGTGGTAAAGAGAAGTTGAGACATCTGTGAGATCTTTTGGTGGTTCAATGGATAGGATTTGATGATTCATAGATAATGTAGATGAAGGGAGAGCGAAGGTCCAGGATGACTCTCAGACCCAATTCTCAACATAAAATTCTCCTCCTAGTCTTTGAATGCTTTTTCTCATCTAGTTTTACAAAAACACCCATGTTTATCTATGTATTATTGCATTCCTTGCCTGAGCATTTGCTCTTTAGATACAGATGTTTCCTCACCGGGCAGGAGAATCAGTGGGAAATTAGTCACCTTTAACCCTGCCGCACTCATCTTCTTTTTTCTGTAGTCAGGATGATGCTAAATCCAGAACTACAAGGCTCTCACCCCTACCACTCTCCACAGTTATTTTATACTCTTCAAGGATATTAAATTTACATTTATTTTATTATATCACATTTACGTGTACATTAACACGGTACAAATATCACAAGGACGAATGGGTGACAATAAAAAGTAGGTCTCCTTCCTCCCTGCAGCCCAATTTTCTACTTGTTCTCCCCCAAAACCAGCCATCATTATAAATTGCTTGAGTATCCTTCAAGAGATAATCTTTGCATACACAAGCAAATATTTTGTAAATAAATGGAAGGGTACCACGATGGTTAATGGTATATGCCAACTTGACCGGGCTAAGGATGACCCAAAGAGCTGATAAACACTATTTCTGGGAAGATCTGTCAGGGTATTTCTGGAAGAGATTACCATTTGAATTGGTAAAATAAAGATCCAACCTCTTAATGCAGGTGGGCATCATCCAATCCTCTGAAGGCCTGAGCAGAATAAAAAGGCTGGAGGGGAGTTCCCGTCGTGGCGCAGTGGATAACGAATCCGACTAGGAACCATGAGGTTGCGGGTTCGGTCCCTGCCCTTGCTCAGTGGGTTAACGATCTGGCGTTGCCGTGAGCTGTGGTGTAGGTTGCAGACGCGGCTCGGATCCCGCGTTGCTGTGGCTCTGGCGTAGGCCGGTGGCTACAGCTCCGATTCGACCCCTAGCCTGGGAACCTCCATATGCCACGGGAGCGGCCCAAGAAATAGCAACAACAACAAAAAAGACAAAAAAAAAAAAAAGGCTGGAGGGAGCTCCCCCTGTGGCGCAGCAGAAACGAATCTGACTTGTATCCATGAGGATGCTGGTTTGATCCTTGGCCTCACTCAGTGGGTCAGGGATCTGGCATTGCTGTGAGCTGTGATGTAAGTTACAGATGCAGCTTAGATCTGGCATTGCTGTGGCTGTGGCATAGGCCAGCAACTGTAGCTCCAATTCGACCCCTAGCCTGGGAACTTTCACATGCAGTGGGTGTGGCCCTAAAAAGCAAAAAAAAAAAAAAGAGAGAGAGAGAGAGAGAAAGAGAAATGCTGGAAAAGGATAAATCCTCAGAAAAGGTGAAGCTGGGACCTCCATCTCCTCCTGCCCTCAGACATCAGTGTGCCTGGTATTCGGGCCTTCAGACTTGGGCTGGGATTTACACCACCAGTCCCAGACTCAAGGACCTTCGTACTTAGGTTTACATCATCTCCCATGGTTCCGAGGCCTTTGTGCTCAGGCCCGATCACCCCACTTGCTTTCCTAATCCTATCTACCTAACCATCTGCCTATCTATCTATCTATCATGTGTGTATGTATGTATGTACGTATGTATCCATCCATCCATCCTACTTGTTCTATTCCTCTAAAAAGCCCTAATGCATATACTATACTCATCGCTCTGCACCTCACATTCTTCATTTAATATATCTGGGTGGCCTTTTCATGTAGTCTTTTTAATGACAGCACACAATTTAAATTGATTGAATTGAATTGATCTGCCTTTAATTGATGTACATTTGTGTTGTTTCTAATTACAGACCATTACAAATAACACTGCATTGAATAATATTTATGAACCTCATTTCACACCTAGGTAAGCTCCTCTATAGAAAAAATTCCAATGAGAATGCAAAATCAGGAGTTCCCTGGTGGCTCAGCCAGTTAAGGACCTGGCATTGTCACTGCTTGGGTTCTGGTTACTGCTCTGGTGTGAGTTTGATCCTTGGCTCTGGAACTTGCATGCCACAGGCACAGCCTACAAAAAAAAAAAAAAAAAAAAAAAAGAATGCAGAATCAAAAGACACCTGCATCAGGAGTTCCTGTCGTGGATCAGCAGAAACTCTGACTACCATCTATGAGGATGCAGGTTCAATCCATGAGCTGTGGTGTAGGTTGCAGACACGGCTCAGATCCTGATTTGCTGTGGCTGTGGTGTAGGCCAGTGGCTAAAGCTCTGGTTCTAACCCTAGCCTGGGAACTTCCATATGCCTTGGGTGCAGCCTTAAAAAGCAACAACGGAGTTCCCGTCATGGCGCAGTGGTTAACGAATCCAACTAGGAACCATGAGGTTGCGGGTTCGGTCCCTGCCCTTGCTCAGTGGGTTGACGATCCGGCGTTGCCGTGAGCTGTGGTGTAGGTTGCACACGTGGCTCGGATCCCGTGTTGCTGTGGCTCTGGCGTAGGCCAGTGGCTACAGCTCCGATTGGACCCCTAGCCTGGGAACCTCCATATGCCGCGGGAGTGGCCCAAGAAATAGCAAAAAGACAAAAAAAAAAAAAGCAACAACAAGTCATGTGCATTTGTAGTTTTGATAGATATTGTCATAATTTTATTTTATTTTATTTTTTTAGGGCCGCACCCATGGCATATGGAGGTTCCCAGGATAGGGGTCAAATCGGAGCTGTAGCCGCTGGCCTACACCACAGCCACAGCAATGTCAGATCCCAGCCTTGTCTGCGACCTACACTACAGATCATGGCAACGCCAGCTCCTTAACCCACTGAGCGATGCCAGGGATTGAACCTACAACCTCATGGTTACTAGTCGGATTCATTTCTGCTGAGCCACAGCGGGAACTCCAGCTATTGTCATAATTTTAAAAGATACTCCAGTTTATATTCCTATCTGCAATATATTGGAGTTCCTTCTTTCTCACATTCTCACCCACATGTCATCAAACTCTGTGGCAAATGTAAATATTATTGCATAATTCTCTCAGAGTGAAATTGAACCTCTTTTCCTATAGCCATAAAGGTAAGTTTTTATCTTCTCTTTGAAATTTGGACATCTGTTACTTTATGTGAAAGAAACTTTTCAAATTTAAAATGAACAAAAAGTGTTCTTTGAACAACCATGAGTAGATAGATTGTCAAATCTGGTTGTTCTGTCCTCTGAATATAAAGAAGCATAGATCAATTGTGATGAAGTCATTAACCAATGTGCAGATGTTAAGTCTTGAAATGTTATTACTCATTATCGAGATGAACTAAAATTGGCAAAAGGAACAAGCATTCATCCATGCAACAATATGGGTGAATCTTAAATGCCTATTTCAAAGTGAAAGAATCCAGAAGGGTAGTCTACCTTCTGGAAAAGGCAAAACTCATAGAGACTGAAAATAAATCAGTTAGTCATTGCTAGGGATTTGAAGGCAGAGAAAGGCTGACTAGGTTAAGCACAGGGGACTTACAGGGCTGTGAAACTATTCTGTGTGTTGCTACATGTAGTGGTAGCTACGTGACACTGTCTATTTACAGAAACCCAAAGAACTTTCCAGAACAAGTGGAAACCTTAATGTATGTAAAATTTTTAAAAAATCAACTAGGTGGGTGGGAGGAGCCTGGGATGGAATACAGCCTATGACAAAATCATCTAACTATATTATTAATATGCAATGTAACCTTACTGAGGGGAATAGGGAAAAGAGATGCCAACCTAACTAGCTCTGTAGATGACTGGAAACTGTAAGACAAAAGACAAAAGAAAGAGTACATCAGATTATACTCTGATTGGTGTTTCTCTATAGGTGCAAATTAACAATTCTAAACTGCTGCATGTGTATGCTGAGTGAGCAAATAAGTAAATGGCCATGTTTCCCACTATCAGTGTGAGAGGGTACAGATCAGCAAAGCGAGGAGGCTAGAATGAGCCCTGTGGTTCTGGTTTTGGTTTTTGGTTTTTGTTTCGTTTTGTTTTTGTCATTTTAGGGCCACACCTTCGGCATATGGAAGTTCCCTCTCTGGGGGTTGAATTGGAGCCAGAGCCACAGGCATACACCACAGCCAGAGCAACGCCATATCCAAGCCACATCCACAACCTACACTGCAGCTTGCAGCAATGCCGGATCTTTAACCCGCTGAGAGAGGCCAGGGATCAAACCCGCATCCTCATGGATATTCGTCAGATTCTTAACCCACTGAGCCACAACAGGAACCCCAGCCCTGTGGCTCTGGATTAGAAGGGGGACATTCGTATGAACTCATTATCTTAATGTAGCTATTGATGCATAGACAGAGAAGTCATCTACATCCATAAATGGGTATAGATTATATAACCTGTAATAATTATATCTACATATCTAGATATGTTCTTATATACATACATGTATTTCTTAGCCCTACTTGATAAGAGGGCTTGGAAACAATAGCACTCTAGAAGCAACAAGCACCCCCAGTGCCCAGATCTTGGTTTCTGACACCATTCTCCAATAAAAAGAGAATCCTGGGAGAAATGGCTGATTCTAGGACTGGGTCAGGGAATATATAAGATGAGTCTGGATCATCTCGCAGTGCCAGAAAGTAAGGAAGTGCTTAAAGAAAAAAACTATAGGGGTATGTCAAAGGGATGCCAGAGCTAATTGAAAGAGCTCCCAGGAGTTCCCCTGTGGCTCAGTGGGTTAAAGATCAGGTGTTGTCACTGCTGTGGCTCTGCTACTGCAGTGGCGTGGGTTCTATCCCTAGCCAAGGAAATTCCCCATGCTGCAAGTGTGGCCAAAAAAAAAAAAAAAATCCAAAGCCAGAAAAATTGAGGCAAAAAATTTGGATTTTAGGCCTAAATACCTAAGAGTCTATACTAACATAAATAAATAAAATAATGGGTGGGTGAGAAGAGACGATTCTCCCCATACAAAAGAATCGCAAATAATCGCCCCTCTACTCTTTAAGGGTGGGTTAAACTTAGTAATTTGCTTCCACAGAGCACAGTACAAAAAGGCGAGAGAAAAGTAGCTTTACAATGAAGAAACCTGGCAAACACTTCAAGCCAGGTGATCAAGTTGAATGTCATCAGTAACCAAACATGCAGATAGCACGGACCTTTGATAATCCTGTATTGAGAATGGTTTGATTTCTATGGGCTTCTTCTCCCCAAACCTGTAATATTAAGATTACCCTAGAAAAACATCAGACAGATCCAAATTGAGAAACGTGCTACAAAATGCATGCCCAGTACTCCTCAAACTGTCAAGGTCATCAAAAATAAGTCTGAGAAACTGCTACAGCCCAGAGGAGCCTAGGGAGACATGGAAACTAAATGTGACATGATATCCTGGATGGGACCCTGGGACAGAAAAAGGATATTATGGAAAATCTGAGGAAGTTAGGAGTTTAGTTTAAAAATATGTATCAACTGGGAGTTCCCATTGTGGCTCAGCAGTAATGAACCTGACTAGTATCCATGAGGACGTGGGTTCTGTCCCTGGCCTCGCTCAGTGGGTTAAGGATCCGTCGTTGCTGTGAGTTGTGGTGTAGGTCACAGACATGGCTCAGATCCTGCATTGCTGTGGCTCTGGTGTAGGCCAACGGCTACATCTCCGATTTGACCCCTAGTCTGGGAACCTCCGTATGCCGTGGGAGCGGCCGTAAAAATTTTGTTTTAAAGGCCAAAAAAAAAAAAAAGAAATAGTTTATTTAAATCTAAAAGATAAGATTGATAGAGGAATGGATAACTGGGTAAATATCTGATGAGGCAAAAATAGTAAAGTCATTACTGGTAAAATCTACCTGCTGGGTGTGTATATGTTCATTAAAACTTCTTCAACATTGCTGAATGTTTGAAAAAATTCATAGTAAAATGGCAAAGACTATGTTCATGGAATTAAAAGCAATCTTGGAGTTCCCCTCATGGCTCAGTGGAAACGAATCTATTATCCGTGAGGACGCAGGTTCAATCCCTGGCCTTGCTCAGTGGGCAAAGGATCCAGCGTTGCCATAAGCTGTGGTGTAGGTCGAAGACACAGTGCAGATCTGGCATGGCTGTGGCTGTGGCCTAGGCTGGCAGCTGCAGCTCCAATTTGACCTCTAGCCTGGGAACTTCCATATGCTGAGGGTGCAGCCCTAAAAAGACAAAAAAAAAAAAAAAGGAAAAGAAAAGCAATCTTATAAACTTTTTCCTTTTTCTACTCTAATCTTTCCTTCTGTTTTTCTTTTGTATTTATTTACAGGCCTGATTATATGTACACAGTTCAAAAAAAGAAAATTTTCACTGCTGTGTTTCTCTTCCAGCCATTATCACCATTCGTTTTGTTTCATGTTTATTAGTGAAAATAATTTTATCAGATGGAAGGGTGTTTAAAAATTGTTCTCTGGGTATCAGATCACTAAATACAACACTGCTGAGTATAAGTAAGTGTGGGTCACCGAGGGTGTCCCCTAGCCCAGCTCCTGTCTCGAGGAAAGGCAGTAATGGAGGGACGTCAAGGCCATGATGGCGGTTTGCTGGGTTGTCTGTGGGGCACTGAGAGTCCTAAGGGCAGCAGCTGCAGTGGCAGCATGTGGACTGGTGGCCTTGGCGGGGGCTGCTCTGTCCCCAGGATGGCAAGGGCATCTGCAGGAGAAATCAGGCACTTTTGGCCTAAACACTGGCTGCCTTGGCCACAGACAGAATCCCAGGGAGTTGGAACAGAGCCAGAGGAGGGAAATGGTGATGCCACCTGGTATCTGGGGGAAGAGCCAGAGAAACATGATTTTATATCAGGATCCCAATTGTATCCCCCAGTCAGGAAACCTGGGTTAAAGCTTCAGCAGCACCCTTATATTTTCTATGCAAATTGAGGACAATCGTGAAAAGCATTCATATTTTGTTGCTTTTTATATAATTCATTTGGCTCCTTTCTAAGATCCCCTCCCCACCTTCCTAATTTGTATAATGATGAATTCAGTGTGCAATCCCTTTGTCAGCTGGGGCCTCTCTGCCCCGCTTTCATTTTTGGCACAATTTCCCCTGTTCTCTGAAAATTTCCAGGGTACTTAGGTTCTCCATTGCCTGGGCTTCGACCTTCATATTAGAACAGGAATCTGAAGGTGAAACTCCACTGCCTCTCACACCTCTGGTGGGAGGTACCTCTTCATTGACGACTCTAAAGGGTGATGAAGAGGGAGTTTACACCGCAACGCAAATGACTTCAAGTGCACTGGCCTGCCGGCTAGAAAGGCCCAAGTGGCGCGGCTGCTGGCACCACATCCTGGACTTGCTTCAAAGCCCCGGTCAAAGCTAGAAGTCTTAGTTACCAGCAGAAGGGTCGAAGCAGTATTCATGAGTGTGGAAAATGCTACTCGCAGAGCTCTGAAGGCCTACCAGGCATTGGGTTTCCTTATTAGCAGTGGAAGGCATGAAATGCAAACTTGTCCTTTACTTTGGAGAGGATGTCCCAATATAGCCCAGCCTCTATGCCCCTAAAAACTTCACTGAGAGCCCTGAACACCACCACCCCCCCCTTTTTTTTTTTTGCTGTGCCTAAGGCATGTAGAAGTTCCCAGGGATCAAACATGTGCCACAGCAGCAACCCAAACTGGCAGATCCTTATCCTGCTGCACCACCAGGGAACTCCTAGAGAGCCCTAAATCTTTGTAGGGTTTAACGCCCATCCTCTGATGCACAAGCATCTTACCAAGGCCTTCAACTTACTAGCACCTCCTGCTCACCTATCATGATTAATATAGTATCATCATAACAGCAGACCAATTTGATGCAATGTGTTCACCAAGCTTCCAAGAGTCATCCTAGCCATGTGATGACACCATCTCCTGGGGTACTTGCCAGGATAAACTCCTATATCATAGTGAATACTGTCTCAGGCATGAATTCCTCCTCATCCAACCTTACACTCTCCTCCCCTTGACCTCACATACGCAGGATCAATATATACTCTTCCGTCTTCCACTAATACAGCTCTTTTGAAACACGGTCTCTTTTTTCCCATCCCTTATGTTGTGACTTAACCCTAGTTATTGGTTTGGGGGTTGGAGAGTGGAGGTGACAGAGTGGGTTAACGTCCTCTAAGGAAAGGAAGTGTCTTATACAGCAAAAATCTCTGTATCAACTTCAAAAGCGAGGAGTGCTAACTTTTAATCTAGAGAGTGGACCCCTTCTGCAACCAAAGGATTCAGAGGACATCAGGACAGCCAAGACTTAAAGGACATCAAACTATATGTTCTCATCCCATATCTCAAGATCTCACTCCTTCTCCATTAAGGCCATGACTTTGACAAAGCCAACCGGTTAGGACTGAGAAATCTGTCTTCCCAGGAGCTCTGCTACCTGATAATTTAGGTTCTGGGCCTCAAGCTCAGGAGGCCCAGCCTCATAAAGTGGTGATTAATCACTCTCAGCCTTTCTTGTCTCTCCCCAGTAAATTGATAGTGGCCAGTAACACCCATTCCATTGTCCCTAAATCACTACTTTCCCTGAACCTCTGTGTGCCCAAGATGCTGTGCCCTCTAGTGCATTCCTGTCCACTGGCATTCCACCCAGTTCATTGCTTGTAAAGTGAACTGCTACTTGGTTTACAATTTCACCGCTACTTGGTCAGGGATTCCACCTACCACTAGTGAGGCGTTTTCATTACCAGCCAGTCAGCAGGTGGCCCAGCTCCAAAATCCTATCCCAGAATCTGCCTCCTAGGACCACCCCACTGCTGTGCCAACTATTGAAGGGCACATTTCTCCAGACTCCCAGACTGTGAGATTTACTTACAGGGGTATTGTAGGGAGTGATTCAGGAGTTCCCCTGTGAAGGAATGAGGGAAGCAGGATTGGGTAGAGGAGAAGTTGACTGGGAAGGCAGTTGTAACAGAGGCCTCAGCTGTCCCCAAAGGAGCTCTAGAGCTGGGATGGCCAATCAGCGAGGTCCTGATTGAGAAGTGGGGCCGCATCTCCTAGGGACAGAGCATAATTTGGAGTAAGGCGGTTGCCTGTATAGGATCTCAACTATAAGCCAACACCACCAGCAATTGGTGAAAAGAGTGCCTAGGGGAGTTCCTGTTGTGGCTCAGGGGAAAGAAACCCAACTAGTATTCATGAGGATGTGGGTTCGATCTCTGGCATTGCTCAGTGGGTTAAGGATCCAGGATTGCTGTGGCTCTGGCATAGGCCAGCAGCTGCAGCTTTGATTCAACCTTAGCCTGGGAACTTCCATATACTGCAGGTGTGGCCCTAGAAGAAAAAAGAAAGAAAGAAAAGAAAAAAATGTGCCTCAGTCCTGAAGTAGGGATGTGGGTGGTATACCAGGATGTCTACTCAGGTAGAATGACCAGGGGCAACCAGAACTGAGGGACAGACACAGGACCTAGGAATATCAGTGCTGAACCTGGAACAGTCCCAAAGAAAACAGGATGTTTTGTTATTCTAGAAGCCCTTAGAGTGCTACGGGGGGTTGCAAATCTGCTAACTACATATTTCTCGATAACAATGAATATGTTTTAGTAGAATACAAATCAGTAGTTAAGATGCTGGGCTATTGGATGAATATTCAAGGGATAGCTTAACTACAAAAGGCTGCTAGAATATTTGTGGCATTATTTGACTTGTGAACTTTTAGTGGATGAGTCATGGAATAAGAATATTAACATCTTTTCAGTCAAGTCCCTGAGATAAAAACAGAGTAGAAGTTGCTCAAATAAGGCCACTATCAGGCAATAAAAGATCACATCAGAAAAACTAAAAATGTCATAGGCATCAGGTCAGCTAGCAGCAGTGTGAGGATTATCTGGGATCTTATTGCAAATGCAGAGTCCCAGAAATACTGTGTGGCACCTCTAGGGTGGGTTAGGGGACACTAGGGAACTGCCTTTTTAATAGGCAAGTGTCAGCAGATCACGCTCTAAGAGTTAGGAAACTGTCTCTACCTGTCTGAGCCCATTGATTAATCACCATATGTTTAAGTTTCTAGCAAGTCAGGTTGCTAGATGAAATACAGGACACCCAGTTAAACTTGCATTCAGATAAATAATAAATAACTTTTTGGTAAAAAGTCAGCCCCATAGGGACATAAAATAATAATATAAAAATATTCATATAATGTAATAATAAAATAGTATATATGGATAATATATGAGTAAATTAAATGGTTAAAAATCAGGGGTGATAAAATATAATATAATATAAATTATTAATAATAAGATATTCATTGTTCATCTGAAATTCAAATTTAACAGAACATCCTGCATTATTATTCGCTAAATCTGCCAACCCTGCTCTCAAGGGAATTTCCAAACACACAAAAGTAGAAAGAATAGAGGCAGAAACCTACATGTAACCATCCGTCTGCTAGCACAATTATCAACATTTGGCCCCAATTATTTTTATTTAAATTTTGTGCCTACCATTGTGTTCTACGCAGTGAGAGATACCAAAAAAATATATATATATATATGTCTTTAAGCAGATTCTTGTCAAGTTGAGGGCACACCATAAATATTCAAGAAGTGCTAAAGCATATAATACTGACTGTAAGCTCTACAGCAGTTCAGGGAAGGCAGCATCACTGTTGACTGGTGTGGTCTTAGACAATGTGAGCCTGGAGCTGAAATTGTGCTCAACCTGGTAATATCTGTATAAATAAGGAAGTGAGGAGGCTTTCCAAGTAGGGTAACCAGCACAACCAGGTTGTATTCACTTGCCTCTATAAAAGTCTCTTTCCATTTGAAAGCACTCACCACCCCCATGCTTCACACTTTAATCTTCAGGGCCCACAGCAGCTGTCACCCATCAGGCTAATAGACATCAAGCACTACTGCAAATTACATCATCAGAACCGATTAGCTCTTGAACATGTCAGCACAATGGCTGTTCAATCTTCTCTGGGTGACTCGTTAATTAACCTCTGCAATATGCTGTCTTTGACATCATTGGGGAGTTCAATTTTTCCTTGATTGAAAGTAGCCCTGGGGAGAATTATAAGTTGATAAGAGAAACAAAATTCTATTCCATTGGCCAGCTTTATGGTAATGTTTATGAAATGCTCCGGCTACTTGAACCTATAGGCATATGTCAAATAATTAAGAAAATACAGGATAATACTATATCTCATCTCTTGAATGGTATTAACATTTCAAATGGTCTATTTTTCTATGCAAGTGACAATAACACAGGATGTGGGATCTTAATAAGTTTTCGTTTTTTAATTCCTCTCAATTTTAAATGCAGTAATTCAAATACTAAGAATGAAAACCTGAACAAATATTTTATTGAAATAAAATATAGACACAGACGAGGAAACATTAAATGACCAGGGTCATCAGAAGCCCCCTTCATACTCCCTTCTGGAAAGTCACTACCCAACAAAAAAGTAGCCACTATCTTGACTTCTAACACCATAGAAAACTTTTGCCTGATTTTGCATTGTATGTAAATAGAATCGCACAATATATACTCTTTTAGGTCGGGCTTCTTTCACTCACCATTACATTTGTGAAAAGCAAGGGGTGCTAAATTTAAAATGACTCTGTTAATAAATAAATAATATCTACTCAACATTTAAAAATCAGAAAATACACCATCATTTTTAATTAGTTAAAGTCTATACACAATTTATTTGATCAAGATTATAAGCTTTTACAAAGGTCCTGCATAAAAAGTTCTCATTTCTTTTTGACATTTTTGTTAATCTCTTTATCCTGGCCTATTATCCCATTTCTTCAAAACTGAATCCTTAGTCAGCTTCAAGTGCTTTACAGTCCTTGCAGCATGTTTATAATAAGAAGAGAAATATAAGAATAAGACACTTTTTTTTTTCAGCTGATAGGCTCTCTGGTAGTTGATGGCCACTAGGGAAGAGGTTGTATTGCCAGCTCTGCCCCTATAAGGACATCTGCTATCTGTCAGAGCAACACTCTGGGGCTTTGCATCCAAGAAGAGTAGGTTTGCATCCAAGACCCACTCGGGTAAAGAATCAAGGTTTGGAGTTCCCTGGTAGCCAAGAAGTTAAGGACCTGGCATTGTCGCTGTGTGGCTCAGGCCGCTGCTGTGGCTCATGGTAGATCCCTGGCTTGTGAACTTCTGCATGCTGCAGGTGCAGCCCACCCCCACCCCCTCTCCCCCCCAAAAAAGAAAAAAGAATCAAAGTTTGATTGCTTCCACTCACCTCATTAAGAGAATGAGTCCAATTCAAAATAATCCACCTATCTCTTAAACTACCCAGTATGCATAGGTGCCTCCACCCTTGGCAAGACTTCAGAGAGATCTGTGGCTTAAATGACCAGGCATGGCATTCCCTTCGTGGCTCAGCAGGTAATGAACCCAACTAGTATCCGTGAGGATGTGCATTCGATTCCTGGCCTTGCTGGGTTAAGGAACTGGAGTGGCCTATGAGTTGTTGTGTAGGTTGTAGACTCAGCTCAGATCTAGCGTTGCTGTTGCTGTGGTATAGGCTGGCAGCTGTAGCTCCAATTCATCTCCTAGCCTGGAAACTTTCATATGCCCTGGGTGTGGCTCTAAAAAGCAAAAAAAAAAAAAAAAAAAAAAGACCAGGCATAAGGTAGTACACAGGTGACTGTCCCATAAATTTACCATACCATAAATAAAAATCTGCACATCATTGCTCTAAGATACAAGCTTCCTTTTTTCCAATTGTTAAAATTATGGTAAAAAAAAAAACATGTATAAATTTACCATAACACATGTAAAACCTTAATCATTTTTCTTTTTGGCTGTACCCACAGCATGTGGAAGTTCCCAGGCCAGAGATCAAACCAGCACCACAGTTTGGCCCTGCACCAAAGCTATAGCAATCCTTAACCTGCTGTGTCACAAAGGAACTTCTCATCTTAATCATTTTTCAGTCTTACTAAATACATCCACATTATGCAACCATCCCCAAAATTCATCCCCAGAAATCTTTCATCTTGCAAAACTGAAACTCTGTGCCCATTGACTAATAACTCCCCATTCACTCTTCCCCCTAGTCCCTGGAAACCACCATTCCACTTTCTTTGAGATTATAGACTTCTTTCGGTTGTTTTGGGTTTTGTTTTTGTCTTTGTTTTTTTGCTTTTTTTAGGGCGACACCTGAGGCACATGGAAGTTCCCAGGCTAGGGGTCAAATCAGAGCTGCTGCTGCTGGCTTATGCCACAGCCACGGCAACGTGGTATCCTTAACCCACTGAGCGAGGCCAGGGATCAAACCCATTTTCTCATGGATACTAGTCAGATTTGTAATCCGCTGAGCCACAGTGGGAACTCCACGATAATAAATTTTTAAAATGCAAAATGCAGAGTTCTCTTGTGGTACAGCCAGTTAAGGATCTGGCATTGTCTTGCAGCAGTTCTGGTCACTGCTACAGCGATCTCTGGCCCGGGAGCTTCCACCGTCTGTGGGCGTGGCCTAAATAAATAAATAAATCATGCACTCACAAGAGCCTCTTGGGACACAAGTTTTCCTTATGAGAAGTCATTCTCTGCCCTCCAGGATGAATCCCAGGCCATCATATTCTGCTCTCTTCATCTTTGCAAAGGTCATCATCCTAATCTCAGGATCCCCTTTAGTGGAATCAGACTGTGTGGAAGGCGGAGTTACTTGATTTAATACAAGGATTTAGAGGGTATCTCACTCTCATCCATCTCTTGCTATCATTTCTGGTTCCTCCTATTCAGAAACTGCTCCAGTGAACTGCACCCTGGTTCACACAATGACTCCTGCTGATTTAGGGATCTTCTCAAACTCCATGAGGAGGGATGGGCTGTGAGTAACTGCTTTCTCCAACTAGTAATTTCTAACCTGGTCCTACGATTCAGTCCTTCACCCCGTATCCCTTGGCTACCTTACCCTGCCTGACCCAATGGATCTGCTGTTAATTAAAAGCCCTAACACTGAGGACTCCCAGCCATAGCTGGTTGAAAGGATTAGCAGTGATGTCCCCAAAATGCAGCCATAAAACTGGAGAATGGAGTTTCCTGGTGACCTAGTAATTAAGGAGTCACCATTGTCACTGTTGTGGCTCAGGTTACTGCTGTGGCTTGGGTTTAATCCCTGGCCTGGGAATTTCCACATGCCACAGCATGGCAAGAAAGAAAAAGAAAGAAAGAAAGAAAGAAAGAAAGAAAGAAAGAAAGAAAGAAAGAAAGAAAGAAAGAAAGAAAGAAAGAAAGAAAGAAAGAAAGGAAGGAAGGAAGGAAGGAAGGAAGGAAGGAAGGAAGGAAGGAAGGAAGGAAGAAACTCAAACTGTATAAAATTGACCAAAACAACAAACTCAAACTGTATAAAATTGACCAAAACAACAATTTCATCACTGAAAACAGATCAAAGGCTCATAACGGTCTAAAAAGTGCTTATGCTTGAACTTCAGGTACCACCAGCCAGCGTCTATGGCATTGTGGCTTCTCTCCCATTCTACCCCGATACCCCCAGCCCAAGGCTGGCCAATGCAGGTGCTCTGTCAGGGCACGGCAGGCCATCTCTACCAACAGTACCTCTGCCATCGCCAAAAGGGCTTATTCAATTTGGAGTGCCCATACCTACAGGAAGAAATGAAGAGTGCCGGAGATGATAATTATATGGGCTAATATAAAAGACTGCATTATTTCTCATGTCTTAATTTCTTTAAAGGCTATACAGTTATTTACGTCAATAATTTAAAAAATAAAAATTAAAGCAATAATTATAACATTGCGTCATTGGATTTATAGCATATATGGATGTAATATATATGACAATAATAGCCCAAAAGTAGAGGAGGAAATAGAGGTGTATTGAAACAAAGTTTCTATATTTTTCTAGAATTAAATTAGTATTAATCTGAAGTAGATCATAATAAATTAGGATGTATATTGTAATCCTTAGATTGTAATCCCTAAAAAAACCTATTTTTCAAAATTAACAAAATATTTAAATGTTGCACTGAAAATATTTAACACAAAAGAAGCCTCAAGGCAGAGCAGAAGAATGAAAAATAAAGTTGATACATTGAAAACAAATAGGTAAATGGCAAATACGTTTGACCATATCAATAATTACATTAAATGTGAAGGGTCTAAACATTCTAATCAAATGCAGAGATTGTTAGACTGGATAAAAAGGTGAGATCCAATTATATGCTGTCTATAAGAGACACACATTAGATTCAAAGACACAAATAGGTTGAAAGTGAAAGGATGGAAAAGATACTCTATTCAAACCGTAACCATTAGAGAACCGGTTATATTAATATTAGACAAAATAGACTTTAAAATAAATATTACTAGAAATGAAGAGGGATATTTCATAATGATAAAAGAGTCAATACGTGAGGAAAATTTAACAATTAAAATATGTGTGCACTTAATAACTGGGACTCAAAATACATGAAGTGAAAACTGACACCTATCTCAGAGATAACTCAAGTTAAAAAAGGAACAGAGGCGGGGTTCTGCTTCCTAATCCCACCCACTCTGGTCCACCACCTCATTCTGCCAAGTTACATAGTATCTATCATGACTTGTTGCATTCATGGTTTTACTTGTTTAGCTCCCACAGAGACTCTTTGCCATTTTTTTTTTAAATGGCCGCACTTGCAGCATATGGAAATTCCCAGGCCAAGGACTGAATCCAAGCTGCAGCTATGACCTACATCACAGCTGTGGTTATGCCAGGTCCTTTAGAACAAGAGGCTGGGGACTGAACCTGAGCCTCTTAAAGTAACCCAAGTTTCTGCAGTCAGATTCTGAACCCACTGTGCCACAGCAGGAACTCCCTCTTTGCCATTTGTATGCCCAGTACATAGCACTCTTTAGCACATTCAGTTCATTTTAGCATTATTAATTAGTGGATGGCATCCCAGGCAGGGGGAGAGAAACAAAAGGGAGAATGGCCTATTCCAGGAATTCTAAGTTTTTCCAAATGCCTTCGGTAGCATTTCTCAAGTTGAATTCCTTGAGATGTTAATAAAGTTTTGGTGCTCAAACTTGACCCACTGTGTTCCTTTCTTGGACATTCTTAATGCCCATTCATGTGTTGAATCTGCTTTCATCTCTTTGCAAACTTATTTGATCAGATTTTTTTTTTTTTTTTTTGTCTTTTGTCTTTTTAGAGCTGCACCAGGGGCATATGGAAGTTCCCAGGCTAGGAGGTAAAGTGGAGTCACCCTATACCACAGCCACAGCAACGCAAAATCTGAGTCACGTCTGCAACCTACACCATATTTCATGGCAATGCCAGGTCCTTAACCCACTGAGCAAGGCCAGGGATTGAACCTGAAACCTCGTGGTTCCTAGTTGGATTTGTTTTCGCTGTGCGACGACAGGAACTCCCCAGACTTTTATTAATATCTTGAGGAAGTGCTCTTCAGAACAGCATTTGGGATGCTGACATAGAGAGAAGGACAGCTAGGAGGGGTTGATGGAGCATGAGGCCACAGAGGTGGGCTGTGGCCAGACCATGAGGAACTTGGTATGAAATACAAGGAAATTTGAACTTTATTTTGCAGACTACATCTAGTTAATGAAAGATTTTAGACAAGGGAGTAACATTGTTTAGATTGCATTTTTATTTTTACTTTTTATTTTTCTTTTTTTAGGGTTGCACTTGTGGCATATGGAAGTTCCCAGGCTAGGGGTCAAACTGGAGCTACAGCTGCTGGCCACAGCCACAGCCACAGCAACATGGGATCCGAGTCTCGTCTGTGACCTACACCACAGCTCACGGCAACACTGGATCTCTGACCCACTGAGTGAGGCCAAGAATTTGAACCCTCATCCTCATGGATTCATTTTCACTGTGCCACAATGGGAACTCCCAGTTTAGACTGCATTTTATAAGGATCATCCTGGCAGTAGCATAGATGATAAATTGGAGGGAGGCCCAGCTAAAGGCAGAAGGACTAGTTGAAAGGTGGTGGCAGTGATCCAGGCAATAAACTGAAAGCCTGGACTAAGGTTACAGCAACAAGAGCAGGGAGGGGGGACTAAATTAAGAAAACATATTTAGGAAGCAGAGTTGATAGGTCTTTGTGATTAATTGCACCTAAGGGTGAGAAAGGGGGAGATATCCTTGAAACATTGTTTTCTGACTTAGACAGTGGGTGGGTGGTGGTGATGTTCATTTATCAGGGAATAGAGAGACAGAACTGTGGGGGAAGAGATTTAGTCTGAGGGACCACGGAGAGTCTGGTTGGAACTTCAGATGTGGAGCTCAGGAGAGCACTCTGGGCTAGATGTGAAGAGGGAATCTACCAACTTAAATTTCAAACCTAACTCAACTTGCAAGTCGACAAACTATTGTACATGTAAAATGTTCAAAATGATTAAGGCAATATAACACACCCTCACAAAAATAAACCGAAAATGGCCTAAAGACTTAAAAATAAGACATGACACCATAACATTCATAGAAGAGGACATAGGCAAAACATTCCTTAACATAAATTGTACCAATGCTTTCTTAGGTCAGTCTCCCAAGACAATAGAAATAAAAGCAAAAGTAAACAAATGGGACCTAATCCAACTCCTAAGCTTTTTTTGTTGTTTTTTTTTTTTTTTTTTTTCCTTTTTACTGTTGCATATGCAGCATATGGAAGTTCCCAGGCCAGGGGTCTAACGGGAGCTGCGGCTGAGGCAACACTGGATCTAAGCCACGTCTACAACCTGTGCTGCAGCTGGTGGCAGTGTGGGATCCTTAATCCACTGAGTGAGGCAAGGGATCAACCCACATCCTTATGGAGGCTATGTTGGGTCCTTAACTAGCTGAGCCACAATGGGAACTCCCAAACTTCAAAGCTTTTGCACAGCAAAGGAAGTCATAAACAAAACGAAAAGAAAACCTACAGACTGGGAGGAAATGTTTACAAAGGATGCAACCAATAAGGGCCTAATTTACAAAGTATACAGCTCATACAACACAATAACCAAAAAACCCCAAACAACCCAATAAAAAAAAAAAATGGCAGATTGGAGTTCCCTGGTGGCTCAGTGGGTTAAGTCTTTGATATTGTCACTGCTGTGGCACAATTTCGGTCCCTGTCCCCAGAACTTCCATCTGGCAGGGCCAGAAAACAGAAGGGGGGGCAGAAGATCTAAACAGACATTTCCCCAAAGAAGATATACAGATAGCCAAAGGTATATGAAAAGATGCTCAACATCACTGATTACTAGAGAAATGCAAATCAAAACTACAGTGAGGTACTACCTCACACCTGTCAGAAGGCCATCATTATCAGGTCTACAAATAACAAATGGCTGGAAAGGGTATGGAGAAAAGGGTACCATCCTACACTATTGGTGGGCATGTAAATTGGTGCAGTCGCTATAAAAAAAGATAAGGGTTCCTTAAAAAACTAAAAATAGAGTTGCCATATGATCCAGCAACCCCACGCCTGGGCATAAACCCAGAGAAAAGACTAATTTGAAAAGATACACCCCAATGTTCATAGCAGCACTATTTACAATAGTGAAGACCTAAAAGCAACCTAAATGTCCATCAACAGATGAATGGATAAAGAAGATGTTTTATATATATATATATACACTCAGCCATAAGGAAGAATGAAATATTGCCATTTATAGCAGCACGGATGGCCCTAGAGATTATCATATTAATGAAGGAAGTCAGGAAAAGAAAGACAAGCACCATATTATATAACTTACATATGGAATCTAAAATATGACACAAATGAACTATTTTTTTTTTAGGCCCAAACCCAAGGCATATGGAAGTTCCCGGGCTAGGGGTCAAATTGGAGCTGCAGCTGCCAGCCTATACCACAGCCACAGCAATGCCAGATCCAAGCCACATCGGCAAGCTTCACCAGAGCTCATGGCAGTGCCAGATCCTTAACTCACTGAGTGAGGCAAGGGATCAACCCTGCATCCTTATGGATACTAGTTAGGTTCATAACTAGTCACAACGGGAACTCCACAAATGAACTTATTTACAAAACAGAAACAGACTCACAGACACAGAAAACAAATTTACGTTTGCCAAAGGGGAAAGGGATGATGGAAGGATAAATTAGGAGTTGGGGTTAGCAGATGCAAACCACTATATATAAAATAGATAACAAGGTCTTACTGTATAGCACAAGGAACTATACTTAATATTCTGTAATATGCCATAATTAAAAAGAATATGAAAAAGAATGTGCATACATAGGTATAACTGAATCACTTTACTGTATACCAGAAACTAACAAAACATTGTAAGTCAACTATGCTTCAATTTAAAAAAACAGTTAAGGTGAGATAGTTTGAACTTTGTGGTAGAAGACATGCAGTTCAATCCCCTAATTTTCCAGATGAATTTTATAAAGCCTTCACTTTCTAGAAAGTGTTGTCTCATCTGTTAAAAATGCTTGCCAGACCAAGTTATTTCACATTGAGAAGCCATAAGAAAAGTTCCTAGCACCACGTCGACTGTTGGATTTTGAAACATCCGCTTTGCAGCATCGTGGAATCCCAAGCCCTTTTGTGTTCATGATTTTAGGAGTCCTTGTGCACATCTCTAGGCAAGTGCTTGGGGAACCTGAAATCTAGCCTGATGGAGATGACAGGGAAAAGGACCTTCCCAAACTCCTCAGATGCTTCAGCAGTTTAGGAAATTGTTCCACATCTCACCTTAGGATTCATTTGTAACCTACTCTGCATTTTGAGCTCAGATCCAAACGAACATCCCTAGATTGGAAGGAGTCCTCCCTTCAACGTGAATGATGACTTCCCGGGCAGGGTGGAAGGCAGTCTGCCCTGTTCACCGCAAATGGGGTGTGGCCCTCCCCAAGGCCAGCCGTAAGCTTGGAGTCCCCAAGAGCCCTTGTTTCTAGTACTCTACATTTGAGAGTCATAAGAGTCATTCCTGAAATCTTCTCAGGCTTTTCATACACATGCAATAGTGATTTTCTTCTTGAGTTGTAGCCTAAAGCAGATGTGTGCAGTAAGAAAAATGTCATCTAACCTGTCTCTCCCCATCTCACAAGTCAGCTGGAAGCACCTGTCCTACGGGTGCTTCCTTGAAAAGAACCTCCCCCTTTCAGAAAGGTGTGTTCTTTTAATTAAATCTTAAACTCCATGGACCCAACCATTCACTGTGGTAGTGTCTGGGCAATGCTATACTTTACCAAGGACTTCGTTTTTCAGCTTCTTCAGTAACCAGGGATGTAATTAAATGCCATCGTTCTAAATGACACACATTTTTCCATTCCGGCTGCTTCAAGTTCCTTCTCTGCTAAATAGTTTAGCAATTTTTTCTTTGGCCACCACTTAACTCCCCTGGGAATCTCCTGCCAGCGAGACCTGTACTTCTGCCATTTTACAAAGTTCCTGTAAATTAGGAAGAACTCCTGCCATCTCAAGTAACGTCATGATGTGGCTTATTCATTTATTTATGAGGGTGTACTATGGCTATTTCTTCTCACTTTAAGTTAGGACTACTGTGGACAAGCACCATCAAGGTGGCCATCACTTACCAAAATGCCAATTTTCAAAATTCTTAGATGTTCAACATTTTTGAGTACACACAGAATAAAAGGGAAGGAGACAAACTTTGCCATTATCTTGCAAAGAAGACTACTCTCGAGTAGAGTCAAGACCTCACATTCACTCAAGGACTCAAATTTAGGCATTGACATTATCTAAAGTGAGACTGTAGAGTCCCAGAAAGTGCGTGTATTGGTAGATCACTTATCAAGTGTAAATAAACACCTAAAATATGCCACAATGTAACCCTGCTTTTGGTGTTGCTTTTTTCTCCAATTAATGGATCAGGAACCATTCCCACCTCTCCAAAGTCAAGGCTCAGGGTCTCACCACTAGGGGAATGGGGTGAAGGGGGGACTTGGAAAGTGGGGTTTGGGCAGCAGGAATTTCAGGGCCAGCTCCCAGGGCCCGGAGACTTTGGCTCTGCGCTCCCGTGGAGGCTCGTGGCGGGCGCAGCTAGAGACAAACAGAGCCCGCACAGCCCGGCCTACAGCCCCGCCCGGCTGCCACCTGTAAAAGAGTATCGGGAGAGGCCAAGGAGGGATGCACAAAGGGTGCGGTCATGACGAAGAGGGGCGGGGCCTCGTTGGGGTGGGCGGAGCAGCAGGCGGTCCTAAGGGAAGGCCGGGGCGGGAACACAGGGGTTAGTCCCGCGCGCGGGGCGAAGTTGGGCCCCACCCCCCACGCCCGACCGCACGCCGGGAGGGCCAGCGGGGGACCGGGCCGTGCGCTCCCGCTCTGGGCGGGGCCGGCGGCACGGCCTCCAGACAGTGGGCGCCGGCGGCCTCCTAGCGCCGGAAAGCCGGGCCTGCGCGCTCGGGAGACCTGCGGGCTAGCGGCGCGGGCGTGACGGGCGGGGCAACTAGCGGGTCTGCTTTTCGTTTCCTTTTCCTCCTTCTCGCAGTCTCATCCCGGACACCGGAAGGTGCAGGGGCAGAGCCTCGGACAGACCCACCCTCTCTGCCCCTCTCGTGTCTGGCCGCGAGGGCGCCCATTCCTCTTTGGACCCACCTATTAAATCGGTTTCAGGGTACGCCTGTATGGCTCTATCCCCCCAAAGTGAAAAGTTGGTGTTTAACCGTTTCAAAATTGGTACTTTTTGGAGAAGGAGAAACACTCCCGTGGGGCAGAAGAAATTCCTGGGGAAGAGCTTCAGGAACTCACAGGTCCTCAGGCAAAGAACGCCTCTTTCCTCAGGCCCTTGGCGCGTACAGTTTGACAGCCCTTGGGCCCCTGGGTTTACTCCTCCCAGACTTCTGGATTCCTGCGCAGAGAACAGATTAGAGGCCGTGCCAGATTCATCCACTTTAACTGCCTTGCGTCCTGATTTTTGTGTCTCCCATCTAGATCTTCGACTCTGGATGCAGAACCTCTCAGGGTTGGCTGGAGGCCTCCTGATGCAGTGATGCAGTCTGAATCCAGCCGGTGTGAAGAGGAAATGCCTTCCCTCTTGTGGGGTTTGGATCCGGTGTTTCTAGCCTTTGCCAAACTCTACATTAGGGATATCCTGGACTTGAAAGAGTCCCGCCAGGTGCCAGGTATGTGGCTGGTCGGCCTGGTGACTGCTCTGTGCCGCATCTGCATTCCACCACTTCCCAAAGCTGCAGAAATCTGGGGCTTAGAGGCTTAGGAGAGAGAGCCCATACAGCTGCAGGCTTTGAAGCTGATCTAACCTGGATCCTCAAAGGAGTTCATTTCTAAGCAAGTTCAAAACAGTCTAAAATTTTTTTTTTTTTTTTAAGGCCGCACCTGTGGCATATGGAAGTTTCCAGGCTAAGGGTTAAATCAGAGATACAGCTGTTGGCCTACACCACAGCCACAGTAACACGGGATCTGAGCCAAGTCTGCAACCTACACCACAGCTCAGGACAATGCCGGATCCTTAACCCACTGATGGAGGCCAGAGATCGAACCTGCATCCCCATGGATCTTAGGTTCGTTAACTGCTGAGCCAAGAAGGGAACTCCTAAATCTTTTTTATTTTTATTTTTTAAATAGATGCTTGGAGGAGTAACCTTTATATGAGGCATGTTTTTACCTGGGTTTGAGGTCTGTCATATTTTAAAAAGCTCGGTTGTTTTTCTGAGGTTCTGCTCATGGTAGAAATATCAGGCCTTGCTCCCTTTCCTAACTGTGGCCACTTACCTGGTCTGGGGATGTGACTCACTGGTAAAGCTTAGGCATCTTCTTTGTAAAATGAGGATTAACCATACCTGATTTTCTTGTGGGGTTTGGTTTTGTTTTGAATAGAACAGAATCAATATAAACTCCCTGAGAAGAGGAGCCTTGTTCACCTCTGTAATCTGTGGCTTAACAGTGCCTGGCATATGGTGAGTTCTCAAGAAATAGTAACTGGAGCAACACAGTATACATATAAACTCAAATCATTTTTTTTTATTAGAGTTATGGTCATACCCCCAAATATAACGAATACAGCTTGGGGTAGGTTTAAATAATTCACATTGCTGTGAATTGCAGTAAACATCTTCATATGTTTACTGTGCTACATGAGAAGTTTGGTGAAACTCTCTTTGCTATTTTGAATGACTAGCAGGCTCTGAGTCAGAAGTAGTTAAGAATCTCAAATATGCACCATTTTAATGAGACCCCATTTTGTGTATTTTCCCGTTGTATGTACAAAAGTATTTGCATGACCTTATACTAAAGCCTTTTGTACAGATTTTTCACCACACCTTTATTTTCTAATTACTGTTGGAAATGATCTGGTTTTTTTTCCTTGGAAGGCAGCCATCTTCCCCCGTAGTTGTCTGTTTTCCAGAACAATCTGGTATTCTTTATAGCTCATCTCCTTGGGAAGAAATTAATTCTCACCAAATGCCAGCCTTGCTTAAAGCTCTTCTGTAGGTGCTCAAGGAAATATCAGGGGCATAATAAGGGCTTAACTCCTTCTGGGGTGATGGCCTTTATAATGTATTAACAACTAATCAAGGAAAACTGCTCACAATGATCTTGGTTATGTCACTGGCAGTAATGTTTCAGTTGCAGTTTTTAAAATGAAACTGTTATAGTTCCCTGGTAGTGCAGTTGATTAAAGATCTGGCATTGTCACTGCTGTGGCTTGGGCCACTGCTATGGCATGGGTTCACTTCCTGGCCCTGGAATTTCTACATGCTGTGGGTGTGGCCAAAAAAGCCCTCAAAACACAACCAAAAAGGGGTTCCCGTCGTGGCGCAGCAGTTAACGAATCCAACTAGGAACCATGAGGTTGCGGGTTCGATCCCTGCCCTTGCTCAGTGGGTTAAAGATCCGGTGTTGCCGGGAGCTGTGGTGTAGGTTGCAGATGCGGCTCGGATCCCACGTTGCTGTGGCTCTGGCGTAGGCTGGTGGCTACAGCTCCGATTGGACCCCTAGCCTGGGAACCTCCATATGCCGAGGGATCGGCCCAAGAAATGGCAAAAAGACAAAACAAAAAAACCACAACCAAAAAGAAGCAAAAGCTATGTTAAAGCAGCTGAAAATAAAATGAAAGGAAACCGCTATCAATCCCAGGTTTGTGTGCCCAATACACAGTGAGACCAAACAAACCAAAATGTTGCGAAAGATTTGCTGCAAGGCGAATAGGCAGCTTGGGCTCAAAAACCCAAACTCCCTTATGGTTTTCAGGGAAGAGGTTTTGTTTTTCTTTTGGTTTTTGGCCACAACGTATGCGGCAGCTTAGTGGCTTGATGTGGGCTCTCAGTTCCCAGACCAGGGATTGAACCCAGGCTGCAGTGGTACAAGAACCAAATCCTAACCAGTATACTCCCAGGGAGTTCCTGAAAGAGTTTTTAAAGGGAACATTTAGGGCTAGGGCTGCAGGGTAGGTGACTTTCTTCTGATTGGTTTGTGGTGAAGTAACAGGGTGGTGTTCCAGAAAGCTCAGTGATCAGCCTTGAGATCATCAACTGAGACCAATCTGGGGTTCTCAGCATCTAATTACCATCCTCCACCTGGGTGGGGGGTGGTGGGGGATCTTAGTTCTTGCAGAACGATTCTAAGATGTATATCAGATTTTCATGTGTATCCTTTGAGGGGGAGCCAGGACTCTGTTTTATTGCTGCACTATTGTTTCTTGACTGCTTTCTCTTTGTTTCTGCATTCCTCACTCCCCTAATTAGTAACTACTTGAATCTGCCCTTTGGAACTCAGAGAAGGTCCAGGAGACTGAAGCCTTTTTCCTACAAACAAGACAGGGGGTGGGGGGATGACACAGGAGGGCCCCACAGGGCCCTGCTTGGTTTCAAACTGTCATGGTTGAAGAAGACAATAACCATAATTTCACTGGGTGGTCTTCTTTGGACTGTACTGTGGGGCTCTGAGGGGTGGGAAATGCTGCTGGTTTAGGTTTTTATTTTTATGTTGTTTGTTGTTGTTGTGTTTGATTTTGTTGCCATAAAGCAAGAACTTTTATTTTGACTGCATGAAATTTAGAAATGTTTAAATAACAGGGAACATCTTAACAAAGTTAACCAAAAAAGTGATTTTCAAAAAGAAACAAATGTATAATGAAGAATTTGGCTGGCCTTTGTTCGAGGTTCCTGGAAGATGTGGATTTCTGGAATGATAGGAGTGCCTTTGGTTCATGGTGGGCCCCTTGAGCTCCACTGAATTTATGCTAATGAGGTGCTTCATGCTGGACCCCTAGATAGTTTCAGGGTAGGGTAGGGGGGCTGTAAAAGCAACCATGGGAAGAGAGGGTTGGATTTGAGCCAGGTGACATCAGCCCAACCCCATGGGAGAAGAGAAGGGCTGGAGATTGAGTTGTCAGGTGGGCAGCAATTCAGGCATGCTTGCCTATGTAATGAAACCCTAGTTAAAACTCTGGACATTGAGGCTTGAGTGAGCTTTGCTGATGGGTAATCATAGGTGGATGTCGGAAGCTAACATGTCCTGAGGACGTGGAAGCCTTATGGCCAGATTCTCCTAGACGTTATCCTTATCCCAAACCTTATGTCCCAGCCTTGTCCTGTGCATCTCTTCGTTTGGCTAGTCCTGGTTTGCACTCTTCATTATAAAACTGTTGCCTTAAGTACAGCACCTTCTGAATCCTATGTCTTGGTCTATCAAAGTATCAAGCCTCAGGTTGTTGTGGAGGGTGTTTGTAGCCAGTTGATCAGAAGTGTACACGGCCCAAGGACCCTCAAACCTGGGGCTGGTGCTTAAAGTAAGAGTAGCCTTGTGGGGGACTCTGCCTCTGACCTACTCTTTTCTCATAGAAGAGACTCTAGTGTTGATGGAAGGAAGGGGTTCTTGCCATTTCTTTTTCCATAGCCTCTTCCTTGTGGAGGTTGTGCTTCTGATGTGTGGAGCTCTCATTTCTATATCCTTGGGGGTGTTCCTTCTCTCGTTTCTATATCCTTGGGGGTGTTCCTTCTCTCGTTTCTATATCCTTGGGGGTGTTCCTTCTGTTTCCAAGCCATGTATTTCCTCCTCAGTTTTCCCTGAAAAATTTTATTCAAACCATCTGCTGTTTTCTGCTAAAGTTGTTCTCTATTGTTCTTTCTGTGTTCCTTTTAAGATCTTTTTCCCTGGTGGGTTTTTTTTGTTGTTTTTTCAGCTGCCCTTCAGTACATGGAACTCCCGGGCCAGGGATCAGATTTAAGCTGCAGCCTCGAACTAAGCCAAAGGTACGGGCATCTCTGGATCCTTAACCCACCGTGCTGGGCCGGGGATCGAACCCATGTCCCATCACTCTCAAGATGCTGTCAATCCCATTGCACCACAGCAGGAGCTACTTCCTTGTTTTGTTTTTGTTGTTGTTGTTGTTGTTTTGTTTTGTTTTGTTTTGTTGTTTTTGTTTTTGCGTCTTTGAGCCACTGTGTCTGTCCTTGAAGACAAGTATGGTCAGTCTATGAGACGAAAGTTTTGGGGGCTTCCTTTTCTGGTCCTTTTTCAAGAAAGTCTACTGTGTCCTCAAGTGGAGATCTGTTCTGATTTTTATTAAGTGTTGCTCTGTACAGTTGGTAACGTCAGAGGACTGGCATCCACCACAGGTGACTTGAGGACTTCCTTGGCTTCTGTCATGAGTCCACTCTTCTTGCTGCCTCTTCTGTGTACTTCAGCCGAGGAAGAATACCTTTTGGCTGGCTCTTTCACCTTTTGTAAAGTGTGTCAGCTCTTCATTATTAAAACCACTGTAGCGGCACATGCCAGGGTGTCCCAGGAAGACTCAAAGAGCCCCGGGGCTTGTCTCAAGGTTTCAACATCACCAGCAGAGCACCTCACAGTGGCTTCAGGAGCAGCTGGGAAGACATTTTGGGACAGGCAGCAGGCCCTCCCTGGGTCTACAGGGTTCCTGGGCTCTGCCTCTAATGGCCAGGGTCCTGGGAGCCACAGCCAACCACACAGAGCCCTGGGTTGCTCTAATGCCTAGCAACCAAAACAGACCCAGGGTTAGGCTCGGGGAGAGAAAAGCCAGTCAGGTTCTAGGAAAGAAATCTCTCTAACTTGGTTCTGCTCAGCATGCAAATGGAATGTCCAGAAAGGGCTGAGTGCAGCCAGGGACCAATCTGGGGCCACCATCAGCCCCACCGGGCCCTACAGCAGCACTGGAGGATCAAAGCAGGACGTGTGGCAGGGTGCACTTCAGCAGAGGACACTGACCCTGGGGGAGGCTCATTGGCCAGATTGAAATTTCCCTTCTGCTACAGGAAGCCCGAGCCACCTTGCAAAGGTCCTACAGGGTTGCCCTCCTCTGAAGGCACCCTCTCTCCCCCCAACCTTTTTTTTAGGGCTACACCTGTGGCATATGGAAGTTCTCAGGCTAGGCGTAAAATTGGAGCTGCAGGTGCCAGTCTATACCACAGCCACAGCAACACCAGATCTGAGCCACATCTGCGACCTACACTGCAGCTCACGGCAACACCAGATTAGCCCACTGAACGAGGCCAGGGATGGGACCTGCATCCTCATGGATACTAGTCAGGTTCTTAATCCGCTGAATGGGAACTCCTGCCCTCTCTCCTTTGTGTCCAAGGACTGAGTCTCCCCACAGGTGGATTTCAATGGTAAGCACTCGGAAGTCAGGTAGAACTGCCCTGCTCTTAAGATTTCATGACTTTTCGGTGGAACCAGTTTGTCCCTCTTCAGTCCAAATATTTTTGGAGGGAAGCGACTTCTCCAGGGATGACTCAGGGACAGGCTCCTTCCTTCATGTGGCTTTGTCATTTCAGCTCTTGGCCCCCAGGTTTGCCCTGTGCACAGTCTCCAGTCCACTAGGTGGCCTCTAGAAGTATGCCTCTGCTAGGGAGAGGGCCCTTCTTTTGGCTAATTTGACACTTTCTTCAAACCACATCACATCCTCCTAGAATCTCTGGCTGCCTGAGGCTCAGAGTCTCCTTTTCCATCCCTTGGGGACTTGGCCATGAATGACTGGTCCCCAGCCTCTTTATTGACATGGGAAACAAGAGAACCATCAGCAGAGGCTATTCTGGGGGTTCTGAAGGGCTTTGGGATTCAGGCTGTGGGTTCCCCTCCCCACCCCTGTGGAAATGAAGACAGCTGAAGGGATGGAGTGAGGGGGGCCAAATGCCTGGAGTGATAACTGATTCTTTGTTTACAGTTACATATATATTTATTTGAAAAGCATGTTGCCATTTAAAAATTTATAGCCCTTTCTTTTTTTTTTTTTTAATCTTTTGTCTTTTTAGGGCTGCACCTGTAGCATATGGAGGTTCCCAGGCTAGGAGTCTAATAGCAGCTATAGTTGCTGGCCTACACCACAGCCACAGCCACGCCAGATCTGAGCCGCATTTCAACCTACACCACAGCTCACGGCAACGCCGGATCCTTAACCCACTGAGTGAGGCCAGGGATCGAACCTACAACCTCATGGTTCCTAGTCAGATTCATTTCTTCTGAGCCACGATGGGAATGCTCTATAGCCCTTTCTGAAAGTAAATAATTCAGCCATCATGGAGACGGGAAAAAAAAAAATAGGCTAGAGGATTTTAGTCCAGACTCTTTAGCTGCAAGTAGCAGTAACATAATGCAGGTAGCTTAAGCCCCAAATAGGAAGTTCAGGTAAGGATGTGGGTTGCCACGGAGGGAAGCTCTGCAGAAACTGGGACAGAGCTAGGGCCTCAGGTGGGAATCCAGGACTCACTACTGCCAGGAGTCCCTCTCTGTTTTGTCCCCAAGTCTAAAAAATGCCTCCGGGTGTTCGTGGGTATGGTTCTTCCTGTCAGATTTCTCCTCTGGTGGGAACCTGACTGATGGCATCTATTGCCTAGGCTTTGAACATAGAAATTTTTTTTTTTGGTCTTTTTTGTCTTTTCAGGGCCACACCCATGGTATATAGCGGTTCCCAGGCTAGGGGTCTAATCAGAGCTGTAGCCACTGCCCTACGCCACAGCCATAGCAATGCCAGATCCGAGCCACGTCTGCGACCTACACCACAGCTCATGGCAACGCTGGATCCTTAACCCACTGAGTGAGGCCAGGGATCGAACCTGCAACCTCATGGTTCCTAGTTGGATTTGTCTTCGCTGTGCCACAACAGGAACTCCTAAAAATAGAATTTTAAAAAGAGAAGTTTTTGAGTTGTAATCTGCTGACCCTGAAGGGTAGTGTTTGGTAACCTAATTATCTTCCATCTCTCTCGCTTTTTTTCTTTAAATGCTGCCACTAATTCGTAGAAATGATGACTGGTTTCCTAGAAAAACCAAAGAAGCCTTTCTTGTGGTTTCTTCTCTCTTCCAGTCCCTCAAAATTCAGTGCTGTCAGATTTCATAAGACCACAGTTGTTTTCAGGCTCCTAATAAGAGTTCTATAGGGAGGTACATTTCACTGTCACAAGTGGAAAGAAGACTTTCCAGATCCAGTTGGACAATATTGGTTTTCTCTTTTTTGCACTAATACAAGCTTCTTTTTTTTTTTTTTTTTTTGCTTTTTAGTGCTGTACCCTTGGCATATGGAGGTTCCCAGGCTAGGGGTGGAATTGGAGCTGTAGCTGCTGGCCTATGCCAGAGCTACAGCAACGCCAGATCTGAGCCGCGTCTGCAACCTACACCACAATTCATGGCAATGACGGATCCTTAACCCACTGAGCAAGGCCAGGGATTGAACCCACAACCTCATGGTTCCTAGTCGGATTCATTTATGCTGAGCCATGAAGGGAACTCCAATGCAAGCTTCTTTAAAGCAAAACTTCCTACTTATGACCCTTGAGGAAGAGATATGAATTTCTTGGGGCTTGCCGTTTGTCATGGGCTGATCCTTAAGTCTGGAATCTTAGCAAGCAGCATGGCACTAATTTTTTTGACAAGGTTAACATTTACTGAAGCAGAATACATCATCATATATTATATGGTCTTTCCCCTTTTTTTCTTTTAATTTCAGGTGTATTTTTTTACAACGGGCATCCAATAAAACAGGTAGATATCTTGGGAACTGTAATTGGAGTGAGAGAAAGAGATGCTTTCTACAGTTATGGAGGTAAGAACAATTGTGCCTGACATTGATTTTATGTAGAAGAACGTCACTCAGCTGGACATTGAACCTGAAGCAAGCCCAGCCTTTCAGAATAGCTGGGGACTCCCAGAAACCCCATGCACTTGTTCTCTGGAACCGTTTGCAGCCACTGACATGGACTAAGTGTAAAATGAGGACACAGATAGGAAGGATACTGATGAATACAGTCCAGTGACAGCTGTGGGGAGCTAGGAGGCAGAAGAATTAAAGTATAGTCTCAGGTTGATCAGGAATGGACACGTGATACCTAGGGGATATCTATAAATAGCAAAGGATGGCAATGTATGTTTACCTCGATACCTCTAAAAATAAAAAGCCAGGTTAACATTAAAATAGACTCGAGAAGACAGGGAAGTATGAATAAGTTATATAATATATATATAATAAATTATAAGATTTATATCCAGAATGGTTTTAAAAAGCCTTTGGGATCCCAAAGGGGTAAATATCCATTATCAGAAAGTTTCCCTTCCCTTGTGATGATGAAACTGAATGAAGGGTTTCTATAGTTTGGACACCAGCAAATTGTTAGAAAATGATTTTAGTGTCATGGGTCTTGATTTTTTTTTTTCATAGAATTTAATCATTTTTAAAATTTTATTTTGTGGAAATTTTATTTTATCACTGCTATATATAGCACAGTGATTCTGTTATACATATATGTGTGTGTGTCTGTGTATTCATGTTATAAATCTTCTTCATGTTCTTTTCCATTATAGTTTATCACAGGATATTTGATATAGTTCCTTGTGTTGTACAGTAGGACCTTGTTGCTTATCCATTCTATATAATAGTTCATGTCTGGTAATCCCAAACTCCCAATCCATCCCTTTCCTAACCCCTGTCCACCTTGGTAACCACTGTTCTCTATGTCTGTGAGTCTATTCTGTTTTGTAGACAAGTTCACTTGTGTCATGTTTTAGATTCCACACATAAGTGATAATCATATGGTACTTGTCTTTCTTTTTCTGACATCCCTTAGTATGACAATCTCTAAGTCCATCCATGTTGCTAAACATGGCATGATTTCATTCTTTTTATGGTTGAGTAGTATTCCATTGGATATATGTGCCACATCTTCTTTATCCATTCATCTGTCAGTGGGCATTTAGGTTGTTTCTGTATGTTGACTGTTGTAAGTTGAGCACCTCTGAACATAGGGCTGCATGTATCTGTTTGAATTATGGTTTTGTCCAAATATATGCCCAGGAGTGGGATTGCTGGATCATGTGGAACTCTATTTTTAGTTTTTTAAGGAGCCTCCATAGTTTTCCATAGTTGCTGTACTAATTCATAAAATAATTATTTTAAGATATTGCCAAGATTCTCTTTAGTTAAAAGGCCAAGCTAGATATTTTGCGGGACGCTTAACTTGAATTCCAAACTGTTGCTGTACTTGACATTGTCATTTTTGTGATATTGACTTGGATTTGTGTTCTTGTTCCAACTGGGGGAGAAACAGAAGTCGGTTGAACTGGATGACCAAGAACAGTTCACTGACAGTCTGTGCATGATTGATACTTGACAGATACAATGACATGGCATTTCTTTGACATGTATTCATTTTCCTGGGCATAGTTGTCTTGTGCTTATAAAATAACATGTGGGAGATGAGATTTCCCAGGCCTTCTGGTTTTTCTCAGCCTGTATTTTTTTTACACTCTGAGATAGATCATCTTGTCCTACATCCCCATAGTGGATCTCTTCTCTGCTTTATTTTACCAAAGACGCTGGCTCTCTTTCTCCAGACAATTCAACAAGCATTGACTAAGTTCCTGCAGAGTACCCATCTGTAGCAAGTACATTATCTGTAGTGCATTGTAGTTACTTCCTCTTCATATACCAGTGAAGAAATAATAGTGCACGTCCGTGTGCATAATTTCAGGTTATTCTTTTCCTAATCTTTTGGAAGAGAAAAGACATGGTATTTTCATTTTATATATGAGAAAACCAAGGCTTGGTTACTTGCTCAAGGTTCACTGATGAGTCCAATCTATTAAATGACTCCAGTGTACCGTGTGAGTTCCATTTTTCCTCTCTCCCATGCCCCTTCCCAACCCAAATCAGCTGCATCTGGTTTTTAATTTTCTTACTTTAGATCAAAATGAAGCTACTTAAGGACATCAGTCCTAGCTGTAGAACCAGGCTGGATATAATGCCTCTGACCTAAAGAGGCTTCCCTTAACCCCTTTTCTAATTATAAAAAGATGAGGTGATAATGGCTGATTCTCCAATAAACATCTCTCTTAGTGTGGGTGTTGTGAGAGCATGACACATCTGTGGTTTGTGGGGAAATGAAAAGCATCTGAAGGCTGAAGTAATTGAGAGTAGAAACACTTTTGCAACTTTAATACTTGTGGGGCATGTTCAAGGAAGAGCTGCACTTTCCAGGCCTGACTCGGCTCTTGGGCCACCTGCCAGGTGGCCACTTCTGCTGTCCCGGGTCCTGTTCTGCCCGCCTGACTCACCATAGGCCCCAATATGCTGGGGTTGCTTCCGGCTCACCCTGATTCGTCCACGGCTGAAACAAAAGGCCAGCGGCCCCCACCATGCTGCCCAACACTGCAAGGTCTCTCGCCACTGCCAGGGCTTTCCACTGGTCAGACCTCAGGGTGCCAGGGGAGGATTGGCCAAGAGAGGTCACAAACCAGGAAGTCAGAGAGTTGGATGGCGGTGTCCTGAGCACACAGAGCACCTGGCAGCAACTCAAGCTCTGACCTAGAATCCTGGGAGGCTACAGTCAAGACTAGAAGGACCTCATGTTTTCTCGAACAAAGGTTCATGAGCTAATGTTTTTTGACTTTCCATTATAAATCAAGATTTCAAACGGGCGAGAGGAGTAGTGGGCTTAGATGTGTCATTCATTATTTTTTAACTCAAAATATCCTTATTGATTTCTTTTGCTTCTTAAAATGATACTCGCTATAAAGTAAAGTTTAAAGCTAGAGAAAGTTTTAATGAAATATGTGAAGCCCTAAAAGTCAGACAAAAACAATGTCCATGTTTAGGTGAACATCCTTGCTAATATTTCCAATATGTTCCTCATGTGACGAAATATCAATATGCCTTATTTCCTCGTTACTAGTCTATATATTTCTTTCTCTTTTTCATCTTTCTAAAATTAGATAAAATTAGTCAATGTATGCATTGAATATGAGGTTCTTTGTTCACACTCCAAAAGAAATTGCGATTAGCATTTTAATGTCTTAAAATGATTTCTGTCAAAACATACTGTTTAATATTTTATATCAATTAGATTATATTAGATGCATAGGATTATATGTAGATTTCTGTTTTACAGTGAGATATCGTTTAGTGGCACTGAACATAAATCTTCATTATAACTTTTTATTCTCATATGCCATGCAACTGTAATGTATTTAACCAATTCCATATTTATAAACACATTTAGGTTATTTCCAACTTATAGCACTATAAGTAATATTACAATAAAAATCCTTATACAGCATGTATATATCTGTACATTTGTTCTGTTTTTCTCCTTAGGATAAATTATTGGAAATAAATACTAAATAAAGGGGTGTATATACTTCAAAATTTGATCCACATTTCCAAACTTGATCTTTAGAAATTTGGTGTGAATTTACGGTCCAGCTATCAGCATTTGAGGATATCAGTATTTTTAATATTTGTCATTCTAGGGATTGAGAAATTCTTTAAATTTGCTTTTTTTTTCCCTGGTAACTAGTGATTTAGTTTACTGATGTATGTCTGTTGGCATTTTTTATCTTCCATGCTATTCTTTTTCTTTGCCACTTTTTCTCTTGTAGTCTTGGTCTTTTCCTTATTAATTTGTATGAGTTCTATATATATTAAGATATATTGCTATAGACTATTAGTTTTTAGTTAGTCAAATATATCAGACTTTTTAAAATGAGTTCTGATTTTCAGGTCTACTTAAAAAAGTCTCCCACCATCAGATGAAAGCCCAGGATTAAAACTATTCACCTGAATTTTCTTCTCATCTTCTTAAGTTTACATATATTTAATAAAGTAAAATCCATCTAGAATTCATTTTAGTATAAGAAGTCTTCTTCTCAGCTTCGGCTTTCAACACAAATTTAAACCAGCAATAAAAAATTTTTGCCTTATGGTACTTCTATATTACATGTGTTTTTATAGTAGTCTAGCTAGTGATTTTTTTAAAAAAAATCATTAAGCCCACTGACCCTATGTTTAACAACCTCTGTCCTAAGATTGTCAGAAATTAGGAGAAAAGAAAATGCCTCACATCCCTGATCAGACATACATCTCCAAATTTCTCTGCAGTTATAAATCCAAGTGCAATGGGAATTCTTTGATTTTTTTTTTCCCTCTAGAAATAAAATAAGCCAGACCAGTATTGTTTGTTCTTTTTTTTTTTTTTTTTTCCACTTTTTAGGGCTGCACCCAAGGCATATGGAAGTTGCCCAGGCTAGGGTTAAATTGGAGTACAGCTGCCAGCCTACACCACAGCCACAGCAACACCAGATCCGAGCTGTGTCTGAGACCTATACCACAGCTTATGACAACACTGGATCCTTAATGCACTGAGTGAGGCCAGGGATCAAACTCACATCCTCATGGATACTAGTCAGGTTTCCACTGAGCCACAATAGGAACTCCAGACCAGTATTGTTTGTATGGCCAAGGTGTAATTATTTTTAGTATGAAAATAAAAAGTTCACCCCCCTCTAAAGTGCTTGGCTTTCCTTACATCCCCCGAAGTGGCAAGGACTGGGCAGAAGCACTTTCAAAGAGAAGCCCAGGCCCAAAGACTTGGGATGCTTTGTCTTACTAAGTCAGCAAGCCAGCAAAAAAGCACATGGTGACATGTAGCTGTGCTCTGAGTGCCTCTGGCCACAAACCAGGTGATGGTCTCTGGTACCAAGGTAGGAGAGCAAGGCTGATCCTATATGTAAGCAATCATTGAGATCTCTGCACTTCACCTCCTGAGGAAACCAATTTTAGGAGAGGTTAGTACCCCTGAGATAGCGTAAGAGAAAAAACTACATTCTGCTGGGCTCCTGTATTACATTGACATGGCAGTCAAACAGTTCCCACTGATGTATAGTGAGAAATTATTTCTAAGGGTGGAAGGGAAGTTTGATGAGGGATTTGCCCAACCATGCTGTTGAAAAATGTCATCTTTCACTTTGGCTGCATGTAGTGGCAACATGCTAATTCACCAGTAACACCCACATCTGTGTCCCACTCTCTTACACTTCTCTTACAGTGGATGATAGCACTGGAGTTATCAACTGCATCTGCTGGAAAAAGTTGAATAATACCGACTCCTCATCAGGTAATTTTATTTGCCATGCTTCTTTACCTTTCCAGTTAACCAATAGATTTTACTGAAGGTAGCTCAGCAGAACAGCTGTCATTCCAAATATTCGCATTTATCCACTGGTGAGTTACACTGATCAACTTGAAGCACTCAACACAGAACTTTGGCTGCTCTGCAGCTGATATCATAGGGGAGCCAGCTGCTTTTCTTACTACCATTTCTTTGGTTGCTCAATTCTTTCTAAGTGTACAGGAATGTGAATAGGTTATTAGAAGTTTCGGCAATTCAGTTTTACCATGCCACAGCAGTGACCCAAGCCGATGCAGTGACAATGCCAGATCCTTAATTCACTGCACCTCGGGGGAGCTCCTATGCATATTTGTTTTGGACCAAGGGTCAACAGACTTTTTCTGTACAGGCTAGACAATAATTGTCTTCTGCTTTGTGGACCTTATGGTCTGCATCTCAACTATTGGATACTGCCATTGTAACACAGAAGCAGCCATAGACTGCACATAAACAAACAGGCATGGTTGTGTTCCAATAAAACTTTATTTACAAAAACAGATTAGGGATGGATTTGGTCCATGGGCTGTGTAGTTTACACACTCCTGTTTTAAACATTGTCTTGGGAGTTCCTGTCGTGGCTCAGTGGAAACAAATCTGACTAGGAACCATGAGGTTGCAGGTTCCATCCCTGGCCTTGCTCAGTGGGTTAAAGGATCCCCAGTTGCTGTGGCTGTGGTATAGATGGAAGACCCAGCTCGGATCCTGCATTGCTGTGGCTGTGGTATAGACTGGCAGCTGTAACTCCAATTGGACCCCTAGCCTGGGAACCTCTATATGCCACAGGTGGGGCCCTAAAAAGCAGAAACAAACAAAAAAACCCCATTGCGTTAATTTTCAAAATTAACTCTTTTTTTAAAAGAGAAATGATATCATCAGGAATATTATGTAACTTTTAAAAGCAGTTTTTAGGTAACATGGCTATCAATACTGAAAATGAGATTTTGGAAATATCTCTAAGTAGATGCAAAGATAAACAGTCAAAGTCAACAGCCTTAATTGGAAATTGCCTTGAGAATAAAAAGTGAGGGTACAAAAAGAAACAAAACAAAACAGGAGTTTCCGTTGTGGTGCAGTGGAAACGAATCTGACTAGGAACCATGAGGTTGCGGGTTCTGTCCGTGGCCTCGCTCAGTGGGTTAAGGATCTGGCGTTGCTGTGGCTATGGTGTAGGCCAGCAGCTGTAGCTCTGATTAGACCCCAGCCTGGGAATCTCGATATGCAACAGGTGTGGTCCTAAAAAGACAAAAAGACAAAAAAAAAAACACAAAATAAGACAAAAAAGAGTTCCCCTTGTGGTGCAGCAGAAAGGAATCTGACTAGTGTCCATGAAGACTCATGTCTGATCCCTGATCTTGTTCGGTGTGGTTGGGGATCTGGCATTGCTGTGATCTGTGGTATAGGTTGCAGCTCAGATCCCTCACTGCTGTGACTGTGGCATAGGCAGGCAGCTGTAGCTCTGATTTGACCCCTAGCCTGGGAACTTCCAAATGCCGCAAGTGTGGCCCTAAAAAGCAAAGCAAAGCAAAAAAAGAAAAAGAAAAAAGAGGGTAAGGGTACAAGAAGAAAGCTTGAAAATGATTCTCATCATGTTACATAGAGGTGATATTTTACAATTATTCCCAACTAGCCCATTCTCTCCTTTTAATTTAATCACCCTCAGTTTTAAATCTTTCCACTGGAAAGTGGCCAACGAAGACTAATTTTTTTAAGCAAAATTTAGTCTGAGCCAAAATCATGTTCCAGTCAGTTAAGGTATAAAAATATAATATTAACTCCTATAAATGTCACATCGAATGTTCCATTTGGACTTAGCTTATGAGAAAAGTTAAGAAAGCTTGGTGCCTAGTATCAGAATTTTAAAGAGGATTTATCTTTCAGAGTGGAATAGCTTACTTAAAATAAAATTCTGCCAGGCTCCAACCACCTCATTATATCCATTAAATTACACAGCTTGAGCCCATCTTTCGGTAATTTGGTTCACCCTTTAAATGAAAGCTGAGCCTCTTTTTCTCAGACCAGCCCTCAGTCTGATCATTTCAGCAGTGCTACGTGAAGCGTTTATTATCACTTATTATGTCTGAATAACCGGCAGGGGGAATTTATAAGTACATTTAAAATTTCAGCCTAAATAAAAGAGGACTTGGGGACAGGAACCCAGACAGAATAACCTTTTAAAAAAATCAATACTTGGGTATTTTTCTGAAGAAACCCAGTAAGCTGAATAACATTAATGCTGATTGTGTCTAGATTCCTAACTATTGATTACTGGTCTACACAGAGTTCTCTGTGCTCCTTAGTTTGCTGTTTCCCTTAGTAGAGTCAGTGTGTTTAAAGAAAAGTAATGCTTCTGCACATTACAGAGCCACAGTTATCTAAGTTGTATTAGATTAAAAAGCAGAAAACTTGATCAATAAACCATTTTCATTCCATTAGAGAAACCCTAGTCTATGACACATCAGAAATAATGCCACAGAAGGAGATAAGTTAGTATTTAACAAATGCTGTTGGTTCAGGTTATTAACAATATTAAAAAAGAGGTAACTGATTACTCTCTTGCAACTTATATAAAAATAAACCATACTACTCAGCCATAAAAAAGAATGACATAATGCCATTTGCAGCAACATGGATGGAACTAGAGAATCTCATACTGAGTGAAATGAGCCAGAAAGACAAAGACAAATACCATATGATATCACTTATAACTGGAATCTAATATCCAGCACAAATGAACATCTCCTCAGAAAAGAAAATCATGGACTTGGAGAAAAGACTTGTGGCTGCCTGATGGGAGGGGGAGGGAGTGGAAGGGATTGGGAGCTTGGGGTTATCAGACACAACTTAGAATAGATTTACAAGGAGATCCTGCTGAATAGCATTGAGAACTTTGTCTAGATACTCATGTTGCAACAGAAGAAAGGCTGGGGGAAAAATGTAATTGTAATGTATACATGTAAGGATAACCTGACCCCCTTGCTGTACAGTGGGAAAATAAAAAAAAAAAAAACCAAAGGAGATAGAATTGTGTGTTATCACAGTAAATACGGGGGTATCTACATTAAACTCATATGTTAAGTTGTTGAAGCACTGAAAGCTATGATTAATGACAGAAAGGAGAGACTAAAAGTTTTTTTTTCAAATTTTTATATACTAAAGCAAAATAAAACATAAAAAAGAAAGCAATGGAATGGGTAGGGTTCATTAGTTTAACTGAGAAAGTTTCCCTACATTTTTTTCAGAAATCAACATAAATTGTTCAAAAGAGAGGAAGGCTTATATGTAAAGAAAATCAGAGTAGATCATTTTATATAAAAACACCTGGTCTTGGAATACCCTGGTGGCCTAGTGGTTAAGGATCTGGTGTTGTTACTGCTGTGGCTGTGCTTACTGCTGTGGCACAGACTCATTCCCTGGCCTGGGAACTTCCACATGCCGTGGGTATGGCAAACAAACAAACAACAACTCAGTACCCCCACAGGTCTCTCTGGCAGTTTAAAAGCAAAATAAAGTGTTACAGAATCATTATGTATTTTTAATGTGTTAAAAATCCAAATGGCTGAAGCCATTGTAGGGGCTGCAGGCCTGCTTTCATTGCTGGTGACACCTTGTAGAATAAGAATGGTTTGATTGTTTTCTTCTAGCAAACATTCTGATGATATGTAATTTCATCTAAACCTGTTTGTACTTTTCTATCCAGTAATCCCCAGTGAAAGACCACAAAGAAAACAAAATTTCTGTCTTAGGGGCTTAATTATTCATTTTCACACGTAGCTAACATTTACTGAATGTCTCCTATGGATCTGACATTGTGCTAACCTCATGATGTAAGGGTTAACTCAGATCATGCACAGCAACTCTCTGTGGACTGTTACAGTCGCCACTTCATAATGGAGGAAACAGGCACAATGAGGTTAAGCAGCCTGCCCAAGGTCACACAGCTAATAAGAAGTGACCTGAGCTTTAAGTCCGGTCTGTCTGACTCTGTTATCTAAGCCCCATACAGTGCTAGTGATAAAAACCAAAATAAAAAACTGCGAAAGGGAAAGGATGGAATATTTAATGAGACCAGCTAAACAAACCATGGCACATGAACATGACAGAATGCTCTGCTCTTATTTAAAATGCTGAGTTGTATAGATTTTGTGGATACATTTGTGTATTTGAAGTTGTGCTAGACAGAAAAACAACACAACATTGTTTACACACACTAGTGATCACTATGGAAAATACAAGTATAATCATGGAGCAGGCAGCCGAGAATAAAGAATAAACAGGAAGGCTCTGGAGTCAGAGGTTGCCTGAGTTCGAACTCCAGCTTTGTTGCCAACTAGTTATTTTACTTTGGGCAAGTTGCTTGACTTCTCTGTGACTCAGTTTCCTCATGTGTAAAAAGGAGCTAATAATAAATAAGAGTGGTTGTGAGGATTAGATGTGCTGATAGATTATTTAGGTTTTTTAGCTCGAAGGCTTTTTTTTTTTTTCCCTTAGAACAGCACCTGTCATACCCAAGCCTTCATGGCTTTTTTTTTTTTTTTGACCACATCTGCAATGTGGAAGTTCCCCGGCCAGGGATGGAATCTACGCCCTGGCAGCCACCTGAGCCACTGCAGTGACAACACTAGATCCTTAACCCATGGTGACTATTCTTATTATTGAACTGATACATTCTGGAAGTAAATGTAAGTGATAGGAATCGTTTAGAATTGAGTGCGCATTGGGTTCTTTTCACCATGAAGTTGCTTAAGTTTATAGTTCTGAGTGGTATGAGAGTGGTATGTGTGAGAGAGCGAGAGAAAGAGAGAGAGAGGGAATTGGCCTACTTACCCAACAAAGATGAGACGTGAGAGAGATTAGGGTCCTAAGCGCCCTGGTAGAAAGTCGGCCTTAGGCAAATTTCTCTTCCCCATTTAAAAAAAAAAAAAAACCACAAATGGAGACTCGTGGGCCCCTTTCCCCTCATGCCAGGCCTCTGTCTCCCTGCACAGACACTTTAAAGTGTTCTTTAGAGCTATTGCCACCAAACCCAGCTGAACTCACACAGAATTCAGCCCTGGTGGGGGTAAAGTCCCTTGCACAGCCAATGCAGGGCTCTGGAAGGAAGACAACGCAACTGGCCCACCTGGGTTGTTAAGCCACCCTCCAGGCTCTGCTCCCTTCACCCAGATGTTTGAATCGTTATGGCTAAGGCCTTTCATTCAGCAGAGGATTTCAAAAGGTTATGCATTTTTCCTACAGTGGAGCAACCAGTCAGAAGTAGAATAAATAAATGTCGTGTTGGTCTTACCCCAAACTCTCTCCCAGATGTGGTGGGGTGATTGTGTTTATGCGTTTCTGTCTTTCCTTCTGGTCCCAACAGCTACAGCTGCTACAAATGCAAGAGAGCTGAGCTTAACCTCACAGCTTAAGAAGCTGCAGGAAACCATTGCGCAGCGATTAAAGATAGAAATTGGGGACCTTGTCCAGATCAGAGGTCACATCCGCACGTACAGAGAAGAACGAGAAATTCATGCCACCGTTTATCGTAAGCACAAGATATCTCTTCCATGTTGGTTTTTATGCTGGGTGTGGGTCCAGTAAGTTTAGCTAAAAGTCAAACTGCAAAAGCTCAAATAAGATTTAAGTCTAATGAAGGAAATTGTATTTTACAACTTGCTTTCTTCAGAAAATCAATGTTTCTTAATTTTATTTTGAAAAGAGGTACCTATCAATAAATTGGAAAACAAATGATTTGTTGTATATAGCAGACAAGTCTTATTTGAACAACAGAATAGAGCCTCAAAAATACTTTGAAATTCTAAGTGTGAATCCATTTAGGGAAGAGTGTTCAGAGTCTTCAAAATGATGGACATTTCTTTTGTTTTTTTCGGGGGGCAGGTAGTATTTTTTTTTTTTAGGGCTGCACTGGCAGCATATGAAAGTTCCTAGGCTTGGGGTCAAATTGCCAGCCACAGCCACAGCCACAGCAGCGTGGGATCCAAACCACATCTGAAACCTACATCACAGCTCATGGCATTGCTGGTTCCTTAACCCACTGAGTGAGGCCAGGGCTTGAACCCATGTCCTCATGGATACTAGTCAGGTTCGTGACCATTGGACTACAACAGGAACTCCTGATGGCGATTTCTTGAACACCACTGAGTCCACTAACTTTGAAAGGAAACAGCTAGTCAGAAGCGTGACAGTCCCCTGTCATCTGAACGATGCCCTTTGCACTGCTCTGGCTGGTTTGCACTTGGAAATCTCAAGGACGGCCCCAGATGTCCACCACTGTGGCAGATGAGTGCATACGCTCATGTGCTTTCCCTAGTCCTGATCTAATGTGGCCGGGCCTGTGACACTCTGGGCATCACTTCCCCTCGCATGAGAGGACTGGGAACCTGAGCATCTGTGAGGAAGGAGATGCACCAAGTGCCCCATTTCCTGTCGTCCCAGCAACAGTTTGGATGCAGGAAAGAATGCACCTCACTGTAATTGCTGTGGCATCTCTTCCCCCCGCATGAGAAGACTGGGAACCTGAGCATCTGTGAGGAAGGAGATGCACCAAGTGCCCCATTTCCTGTCGTCCCAGCAACAGTTTGGATGCAGGAAAGAATGCACCTCACTGTAATTGCTGTGGCATCTCTTCCCCCCATGCCTTGTTAGATAAAGTGGATGATCCAGTGTGCAACATTCAAATCGCAAGAATGCTCGAGCTGCCCACCATCTACAGGAAAGTTTATGACCAGCCTTTCCACCGCCCAGCCCTGGAGAAAGAAGAGGCCCTGAGGTAAGTTATGGACTCTGACTGCTGAGGGTGTGACCACAGCAGCGAGGACAACCAGTGGGATCCCAGATGCTGAAGTGAGCCTGGGTCTCAATCCTGAACCAGTTCATTCACTGTGGGGCTCCGGGCAAGTCTGTCACTCTCTGGGTACCTCAGTGTCTTCATCCGTAAAGTGAAGGTGCTAATAGTACAGATGTTCTAAGGTTGTGGGAAGGAGAATATATGTGTGATTGGAGTCGCTGAAGGAGTGGAGGGGGAGAAGCAGAGAAGAAATATTTGAAGAAACCAGGGATGAAAGTTTTCCAAGTTTGGAGTTCCTGTTGTGGCTCAGCGGCAACGAACCTGATTAGTATCCATGAGGATGCAGCTTTGATCCCTGGCCCTGCTCAGTGGGTTAAGGCTTCTGCATTGTCATAAGCTGTGGTGTGGGTTGCAGACATGGCTCAAATTCCATGTGGCTGTGGCTCTGGCCAGCAGCTGTAGCTCTGACGTAACCACTAGCCTGGGAACTTCCATATGCTGCAGATGCAGCCCTAAAAAGGAAAAAAGAAAAAAAAAAAAGGAAAGAAAAGAAAAATTTCCAAGTTTGGTGAAACCATAAACTCACAGATCCAAGAAGCTCAATGAACCCCAAGGCAAGAAACCTGAAGAAAACTGCACTAAGGCATATCATAATCAAAATACTGCAGAAGTTCCCTGGTGGCTCAGCAGGTTATAGATCAGGCATTGTCACTGCCGTGGCTTGGATCACTGCTATGTCATGGGTTCAGTCCCTGGCCTGGGAATTTCCACATGCCACAGGCACAGTGGGGCGGGGGGTAGGGGAGGAAGCAAAAAGCACACAAAATACCACAGAAAACCAATACTAGTTGCTCTAAACTAGAGATGATTTATATTATGAGGGAGGGAAAATGAACAGGGGGAGTGAGAATATATGTGTATTTGTTACTATATGCCTTGAAGAACTTGGAAGAGACATGAACAGTCATAGCGGCTGCCGGGTTGGGGCAGGAGACTGGAGGGGGGGGGGCGGGAATAGAAAGGAGACTCTTCACTGTTACCCTTTGATTTTCTGAAACATATTTATAGATTACATTCCAAAAAATTACATTTAAAAATAACTGTTTATAGACCTATATAAAGTAAAAAGTGCAAACTCTCTAATTTCCCTTGTCTTCCTCAGTACCGTTCCCCAGAGGTTACCCCTGTGCAGAGATGCATGTGTTTCCTGTTAGACATTTTTCTTCTACACACACACAGCTGTGAATATTCACCCATGTATTTGGTAGGCTGTCATTGGCTTCTTCACAAAAGCGGGGTACCATGCCTTACATGCTACCCTGCAGCTTGACTTTTTTCTACATCTATCATGAATATCTGTTCCCATAGTTCTGCCTCATCCTTTTAAACAATCACGCGATGTTCACTGGGCAAATTGCCCCTTATGTCAAAAACACATCAGTATAGCATTGCATTTGCTAGCTAAGTCTCAGTTGTATACACAATCCAAATGGAACAAAGGTAATAGTTTTCTGCAGGACTTGTTAAAACCTTCTCCCAGCAGCAATCCAGGCGCCTTGAACCTCAACAGTCTCACATGTCTGCTGAGCGAAAAAGCTAAAGAATTCCTTGTGGAGAACCGAGTGCAAAGCTTTTACCAGCAGGAGTTGGAAACGGTAGAGTCCTTGCTGTCGCTGGCCAACCAGCCCGTGGTTCACAGCACCCACCCTGGGCAGGTAAGTGCAGCCAGCCCACATGGGAATGAATCCATGGCCCCTGCTCTTCAGCCCAAGGATGTGGGTGGACATGACTGAGGCATGAAAACACACAGGGTGTCACCAGGGTATAGAGGTTATGTTGAGTCTCTTCTGGAAAGGTCCCTGAACACTGAAAATTTGAAAGGAGAATGGACTTGCCCTTTTCCTGTCCTTAATCTCATCAAGCTTAATCTTTGGGTAGAAAAAAAAACATAGTCTAAGATTTGTGGTTCTCAGTACCCCCTGAGATGGACGTTTAAGCTCCACAGGAGCCGAATGAGGGAGAAATAGATGAGAAGAGCTAATTATCCATCCAAGATTATTTATTGATCAGCAAGATGATTCTTGAACTTGAACCAAGGATTTTAATGACTTGCTCTCTCTTCTTCAGAAAAAGGTTAACCTTTTGTGTTTTAGGAGTTTGAATAAAGACCAAGTTGTGTTCAGTCTGGTTTATAAGTAAAAATTTCAAGGATCACTCAGGTAATTTTTTATTCATCCTAAAAGGTTGTCCTCATCTTTTTTTTTTTTTTTTTCCTACCCATAGTGTTTGGTATTTACTTATTTACCTGGAATTAAGAATTATCTAAGACTTTGGTTTTAGGCTTTCCCTTTCGTTGCAACTACTCAGTTTTTTGTTGCTGTAACATGACTCATATTTATTTATGTCATTTATTCCACTGGAGAATGATCTCTGCCTGAAGGTCACCTTCTTGCCCTCCCTGACCTTTGGCTCTGACACCCACCGGCCTCGCTGTTATCACCCTGGTACCGTATCTTGTGATATCGCTGGTATTTATGTATTTGCTGGCCTAGTCCTCCGCCAAAATTTAAATTCTCTAGGAACAGAGTCTTTGTCTTGTTCTTTGCCTGGGACCGAGCTGGCCTAAAGTATGTATGTGTTCCACAGTTATTTGTTGATCGAAAGAATGAATGGTTTTAAAAATTCAAACAGTCCCTGAGAGTATCTAGTTTTTAAGTTTCCTTCCCATCCTCCCTCCCACCTCCCCTTTCCAGAGAGACAGGCACCATTACTAGTTCCCTCGTATCCCTTTGCAGATAATCTGCATATATGAACTAGAAGTGGTTGTAACCTTTTTTTTTTTACACAAGTGGAATCATACTAAACACTGTATCTACTTCGCTTTTTATTGGCCTGTTTTACAAGGTCCTTTCCTAGCCATACATACAGATTTGCACTATATAATAATCTTTTATTATATGTACCACAATAAATTTAAGGGTCTCTCCATTCCTGGATTGTTTAGGTGTTTTTCCAGTCTCGCCATTACCAAGAGGGCTACCGTGAATACTCTTGTGAAGTAACATAATTATTCTTCGTGATTCTGGTGGAACGGATACCAGGTCCCCATGCCAAGCTCCTAAGCGTGACCACTGCTTCTCAGTTTCGTTCTTGAACCTAATTATCTCTTGCTGGCACCAGGCTGTGTGCCCAGTGACCCACGGTTTCATACCTGGAGTTAAGGGATATCATTTCAGGAAACGCCCAGGTGGAGAGGGTCAGGACCGGCCGATTTGTTCTGTGCCACCATTGCTTCTGCACAGTTGTAGCTGCCCAGCTGTTCTCTGACAGCCAGAGTGACCTTCTTCCCATTTAATCATTTAGAAGAGGCTCAGTGCCAACTTGGCCTCCCAGGACTTCTGACCACTCTCTTGGCATATTTAGAAGGAAACTTTGAAGCTTAGCAAAGAGCACATTCTTCCTGTGAACCAGCTCTTCTGTGACAATTAAGGACTCTTTGAGGACTAAAAGCCACCTCCATTCGAGATGTTCTGGGCCAGGGGTCTTTTGGCATGATGATAACATTTTGAAAATGCTTAGAGCAGAAATTTGTGTCTGCCTTGTGCCATGTGTTTAAAAAGAAATGAACATGGCACTCTATCCATTTTGTCTTTGGAAACTGTTTTTCCATCAATTATGAATTATTCCTTCATGTGGCCCCGGTTGGGGAGGTCAGCATCGTTAAATTGAATTCTGTTTAATAGAGCCTGGGAGACCCGGGATGTGTTACAATGATGGTGAAACCCTAGATCCTTTGGCACTTTCTGTTGTCATACAGATGAAAGCTTAACAAAAAAATCATTGTGATAGTGTTAGAGCTTAGAGGCTGAAGAGGGTGGGTTTGAATGTTTTCCTCCTGTCTTTTTTTCCATGGTGGCTCTTTTTAGCAAATCCAGAAACATGATAAGCAAGCCTTACAAGGCCATTGTTTCTTTGACAGCCGGACAAATGTTGAGTTTGTTTGGGAATGAAGACTATATATATATTTCAGAGATCCACCCAGTTCCTGACCTGCCGTGAGGAGAGGCCTGCTAGGGCTCAGCCCATTCAGCTAGTCACTGTTTTTGTTTCTGAACAGTTTCAATTTCCTGAATGGGATGAGTCTGTCATTGCTCTTTAGAAAAAGACAAGAAAGACACACATCTCAGGCCAGAAAAAGCTGCTGGCTAGAGGGATGACGGGAGGCTTTCTCCTTGAGACTGTATCTTTAGAACCAGCAGGGAATTTTGTCCCGAGGTCAGCTGAGGCAAGTGGTTTTGGAAAGGAAGCTTCCCATATTGTTTATATTTACCGAGAGGCTTTTCCACTGGGGCCTCCTTGTTCACAGCTGAACTGTGCTTTTCCTCTCCCGAGCCTCACACCCCCTCTTCCTGCTGCTTGGTTTTACTGAACCGGAGCAGGAACCGGGTTTTCTGCATGGTCTGGGGATAACCAAGAGTCATTTTTAACAACAGGAATGATCGTGTCACAACATTTCTAGTCAGTTTCCGATTTATTTCTATATTGGTACCAGACGTAATAAACCTGATCCTTGGGTTCCTTAGATGAATTGACTAAAGAAGACAGATCTTTTTAGAGTTAGAAACATGAAGTAGTTATGAAGTGTGGTGTCAGGCAGGGGGCTGTATTGGGTTGACCATGCTTTCCCTAAGTAAGAGCAGTTGTGTATAAAATTAAAAGCAGCTTTGCCTTGAGCGCCCCCGCCCCCCCCATGAAAAGATGTGTGACTGAGGATTGCTGGGTGAGGTGTTTATCCTGAACACACCCTGCTAGCTTTTCTTCCCGTGGGAGTCGTCAGCTATTTCTCAGCCTTGTTCTCCCTTCAGAGAGTGGGTGCTGTCCTAACCTGGAATGTTTGTCAGCTCTCAGTCCCTCCTGTCCTCGTGGCCAGGTTCTCCAGCTTGTTCTGTTAAGGAAAAACCTGGACTATTAATTAAAGAAAGAATGTTACACTTTCCTCTTAAGCCAGGAGAGCACGTTTGTGAAGCATCACCAAGATCTACTAGGTGCAAACAATGCCCGTCTGGGAGGCCACTTCTAGAAAGCAAGGATTTCTTCAAGGGTGGATCCTCAACTCTGGGGGCCATCTGGGGGTTCCTTTCCTCTCCCTGTCACTTCAAGGGAACGTCATCAGCAAATCCCAGGCCCGCTTTCTGTTTCAGCGTCCCAGAGAGCCTCCTAAGGACCTTTTTCATTAGAGGGGTAGGACTTTGCCTTCAAACACTCTTTTGGAAGCCTTGCCACATCTCTTTAGCACTCTGATCTTTTTAATATCTTGACAGATTTCTGTCTCATTAAAAATGGATCTTGAAGTTCCCTGGGGGTTCAGCGGGTTAAGGATCTGGCATCATCACTACTATGGTATGGGTTTGATCCCTGGCCCAGGAACTTCCATATTCTGCATATGTAGCCGAAGAAAAGAAAAAGATTTTGCACCTTGAAGGACAGTTGTTACTCACCACTTTCTTTGTTTTAGGAATAAATTGAAAACCTTTAATGGAATAGTAAGGATACTGCCTCTGTATGGGGAAATTCTTTCCACTGGTTGCACACATATTTTTCTCAGTCACTCACTGTGTGAGCAGGGAGCAGGCAGTTGAGATGAAGTACAACTTATTCTTAAGATTTTAAGAATCTTTAAAGTCCTTAGGGAGAAGGTGTATACATGGCCACAATTTTAATAAAAACATGTATAGAATTAATGAGACAATATGTATAGAATTTTGGGTTCTATATTAAAAAAATGAATATTGCAATTTTGATTTTTCCATTTCATATCACTGAATTAAATGAATTCAACAAATAAAAAATCATAACTAAGGTGTGGAACAGTTATCAAGTGTGATTCTGCTACAGCAAACTTCCCAATCCTCATTAAATACCATGCTGCTAGGGCCCTTGAATTGTTTTGACTCAGCAGATAAAAAGCCTGTTGGGTGAATTCATAACCAGTTGGTCTAGGGAGTTGCCCTTAAGTACTGTAAGATGGGATTTATTTCTTTTCTTCTTCTTTTTTTTTTCCCCCCCACAGGTGGATTTTAAAAATGACACCACCTCCAAGGCAATTCATAGTATATTTAAGAATGCTATAAAGCTGCTACAGGAAAAAGGATTCGTTTTCCAGAAAGATCGTGGTTTTGATAACCTATTCTATGTAAGAGAACTTCAACTTAATTTCTTTCCTTCTTAGCTTCAATTGCAAATATATTCTTTACTTAGGAATACTTATTTACTATTCTTAAAAATAAATCACTAAGGAGGTACATAAAATGAGGTGTTAGGGTCGGCCCTTATCTTTCCCCAGGGTACCACTTTTTTTTTTTGGTCTTTTGTCTTTTTAGGACTGCACCCGTGGCGTATGGAGGTTCCCAGGCTAGGGGTTGAATTGAAGATGTAACTGCTGCCCTATCCCACAGCCGCAGCAACCTGGGTTCCAAGCTGAGTTTGCGACCTACACCACAGCTCATAGCAACACTGGATCCTTAACCCACTGAGAGGGGCCAGGGATCCAACCTGTGTCCTCATGGATACTAGTCAGTTTTGTTAACCACTGAGCCACGACGAGAACTCCAAGATACCACTTTTAACAATACATCCTTCTGCACACATTTAAAGATATGCTCTTGTTACCAGAAAAAATGTGATCATCCTCTTAAATCAGGATTTCTCAACTTCAACACTATTTACGCCAGATGATTCTTTATTGTGGGGGCTGTCCTTTGCATTGTAGAATGTTTGGCAGCATCTTTAGCCTTCACCCACTAGATACTGGTAGCAGCACCATTTATGGCAACCTAAATGTCTCCAGACATTGCCATGGATCTCCTGGGACAGTTGAGCACCACTGCTCTAGATAATGCTCAGCAACTTTTTTGGGCACCAAAATGACACATCACAGGCATCTTTCTTTATTAGTCCTTATAAATGTACCTCATTCTTTTTCACATCTTCATAGTATTCCATATTATGGGGACTTGCCATACTTTTTTTTTGGCTGCACCCACAGCACATGGAAGTTCTTGGGCTAGGGATTGAATCCAAGCTGCAGCTGTGACCTATACCACAGCTGCAGCAATGCCAGATCCCTAACCCACTGCATCACAGGGGGACCTCCATGCCATACGTTTTTTAATAACCACTTATCTCTGATGGACAAATACCTTGTTTCCAACTTTTGTTTTCACATATAGTGTTGCTATGGCTATTTTTTGTTTGTTTTTTTGCACCACTGTTTTTGTGGACTTATGTAGATATTTCCGTAAGATTGACTCTTTTTTTTTTTTTTGTCTTTTTGTGTTTTATTTATAGGGCTGCACTTGAGGCATATGGAGCTTCCCAGGCTAGGGGTCTAATCGCGGCTGTAGCTGCTGGCCTATGCCACTGCCACAGCAACACCAGATCCAAGCCACATCTGTGACCTACACCACAGCTCACGGCAACACCGGATCCTTAACCCACTGAGCGGGGCCAGGGATCGAGTCCAGAACGCATGGATGCTAATTGGGTTCGTTAACCACTGACCTACGACAGGAACTCCAAGATTGACTCTTAAAAGAGGAATTGCTCGAGCAAAGGGCATGTACCTTTAAGCTTTTGGTCAACACAATCTGATTGGCTTCCCCAGCATGATACCATTTAACCTTAGCACCAGGGGTACAAGTGGTTTTTTGCATCATAGTTTGAGTTAAAAGTTTGGAGTTCTTATTGTGACTCAGTGAGCTAAGGACCTGACATAGTATCCATGAGGATGCAGGTTCGGTCCCTGGCCTTGCTCAGTGGGTTAAGGACTGGCATTGCCACGAGCTGCAGCATAGGTCTCAGGTGCCACTTGGATCCAGTGTTGCTGTGGTTGTGGCGTAGGCTGGCAGCTGCAGCTCTGATTCAACCCCAGCTTGGAAACTTCCAGATGCCTCGGGTGCAGCCGTAAAAAGGAAAGAAGAAAAAAAGTTCACCTTTCACTGCCTACCTTTAATATTGGAGGAACCAAGATGATATTGATATTGATATCCATATCAATAGCATAGATGTGGCTTCAGCTTTCAGTGATTCTCAGGAAGACAGATCAGAACTCTGAGGAACTCCAGAAGCCTCCCCCTTTACAGGCATGATTCCTGAGGGGAAGCTTTCTTAATAGGACATTTTCTCAATGTTGATTTACTCTAGTGATTCCCCATTTTAGAAAGTTTTAAAGAATTCAGATATATTTTCAATACTGTTTGAATAACTTTTGAGAAGAGTATTCCATTCTGTACACGGGTGAGGGCAGCCCAGCCCCTCCAGGATGGGCAGGTGTGGTGGGAGTTGATTGCCTCTTGGGGAAGCTGCACCATCCTGTCACGTTCCCCCTGGGAGGCTCTGGCTCAGCCTCCTGGGTCAGTAGGAAGCAGCTCTTCCTGAGGAACAGCAGACTGTGGGCAGCGATCCAGGGCTGAGGTGTGGCAGGGCTGGGGCACTTCCTCCTGTGAATCAGTATGAGCTGGAATGGGGTGATCGAGCAATAATAGCTCTATTTTCCTCCTGGGCAGAGCCAGCCCCCTTCGCTGACTTCTCCCCTTCTCCCTCAGCCCTGGCCTCCTCGGTTTCTGTTTTCCTAAGGGCGTTGCCTCAGGAAAATAGTTACCTTCTCTTTGTACAGTGCACTCCAGCTTTCAGCCGCTCTGCCCCTTACCTCGCTTCATCTTGCCAACAACCTTGAGAGTCCTTATCAGTATCCCCACTCTTAAGTCTGGTCATTCTGCGTCCAGCGGTCCGAGGCTCATTCTTGATGTTTGCGTTTGTTTGCATACTTTTTTTTGGCCCTCTTCCTTTCTTCCTCTTTTCCTTCCTCCCTTCATTCCTTCCTTCCTTTCTCTTTTTTTCCTTTCTCTTGTTTTGATATTAGATTTACTTTTGAACATGAAGGTGAAACTCATTTGGATGCTGCTTCCCTCTTACCTGAGCTGGTTGAGAAAGGAACCTGGGTTAGATTTGCCTTTGAAAACAGGCAGTGTTTCCACTTATAGGCCAGATTTACTCTGTTGCTAGCTTTTCCTTACAGTTTTATTTCTTTTCTTTTTCCCTGTGTTTGAGTAAAGGAATGTGAAACCCAAGACAGAAAAGAAGAAACACAAGAGAAAAGAAAGAATCCTAGGGTTTGACCACTTGTGCCTTCCTCAAAAATATAACGAATAAGAGAAATTTTATGAATGTGTTACCAACATTTAAGAAGGAAGTTCCAGAGTTCCCGTCATGGCTCAGTGGTTAACAAACTCAACTAGTATCCATGAGGACACGGGTTCGATCCCTGGCCTCGCTCAGTGAGTTAAGGATCCGGCATTGCCATGAGCTGTGTGTAAGTCGCAGATGTGACACGGATCTGGCATTCCTGTGACTGTGGCATTGGCTGGCAGCTACAGCTCCTATTTGACCCCTAGCCTGGGAACCTCCATATGCTGTGAGTACGGCCCTAAAAAGACAAAAGACAAAAAAAAAGAAAAAGGAAAGAAAGAAAGAAATTTTGTCCTGAAAAGCAAGGAATTCCAGCTTTTCTTGCTGTCATGGCCCCAGTGAACCACCTTCTAAGAGAAAGGCCTGTCAGTCAACTAGAAAGCACTGAGTTGCCTAGGGACAGAACTGGTTTGACAATAGGCCAGGTATCAGAAACTACACTCATTATTGGTGTAGGGATGATGATTGTTAAGAAATCTTTAGAAACTATCCCAAATACTAACCTGGGAGTCTGGATGACACAACTTCTCTGTTACCTAAGAATATTTTCTCTCCAAACTGTTTTTCCTGTTTAGGTAACTAGAGAAGACAAAGAATTGCACAGAAAGATCCTGCAGATCATTCAAGAGGACTGCCAGAAACCAAATCGTAAGTGGTGTACTGTACATGTGACCCGGTGCCCTAGAAGGGGATGTTCCCTCCTGGAGAGCCCTGGACGGAGAGGCAGGAGACCTGGTGCTTTCCCCAAAACAGCCTGGAAGCATGCCGGTCAAGGCCGCTGCCCCCTCTCTGAGCCTCAATTTCCTCTTCTCCAAAGTGAGTGTTAGCCCCACACAGCTGTTCTGACCTGGGCTACACGTAAGAGTCAACCTTGGGGCTTTTTTGAACATACAACACTCAGGTCCCAGCCCTAGGGATTCTCGTTCATGGGAGGCTGGACAGGTGAGCTCCTCCAGCGGTGCTTCTTCAATGAGGTAAGCCGCTAGACTAGGACTTTCTCATGTCCTTCTGGTTTCATGTTCTCTCCAATTTGTGTTATTTCTTCCACTTTTTCCTCTTATCTCTGAACCCAAGCCTAACATTCCCCTCTCTTCTGATAGCAAGACCTTCAGTGTTGGGAGAAATGGTTCTAGACATTATGTTGGTGAACAGTGTAATCCAGTCCCCTTGAAAGCTGATAATTTGCAAAAGATGTGGTTTCAAAAATAGTTGGTGGAGTTAGGTCAGCCCCTAGTGGTTAGAAACTCAAACTGTAGATGTTACCATTTGCACACTAGTTAGAAAGAGAAGGAAGCATTAGTCCTATCTTTAAATCCTGTGTAAACTAATCGCTCTTAAAGGTAACTCAACAAAGTCTACCATTTGCAAGCATATGCTAGTAACAGATGTTGACATATGTCAACAAATGATGCGAGAAGAAAAGTGGGAAGGCTTCTTAATGAATGCAGACCTCCTCATTCTGCTTCCTTTCTCTCCAAAAACATCCACCTCCAGTCCCTAAAGCCCATATATCCCTGGGCTTGGACCTATTCCAGGCTGAGTCAGTGGGTGGAGCTGGACCAGGGCTCCGGCCTTGGTGTTCACGGTATGCAGCCCTATTTAGCCTTTAAGGACCCATGAGGTCACCTCCCAGAGTGGTGTGACAACAGCTCTTAAAATAAACTGAAAGCAATCTATTACTTTAATGCAAGGTTTCTAACTATTATTCATTTCATTCAGAACAAGAAGGACAAGCATCCTTTAATTAGAGGAAAAACTACCTATCCACAATTTAAGGAGCTTTTTAGAACAGTGAAATGTGGAGTCCTTAACTAAGAAGGGATAAGAGGAGAGGCTGGTCCCCAGATGACATTCCAGCTAGTCCCAGGCCATCTGGCCAGATTCTTATTTCGATGTATTTTAAGAACAGGGTGGATTAAAATAATCCTAGGGCCTGTGAAGCAAATGAAGGCAATTCACACTTCATTTCTTAGGAGACTCAAACAGCCTCAGTGACCTTAGGGCCTATAAAGTGGCAGGATTTATACCCTCTTCTAATCTACGGGCCAGCTCCTGCTTCATTGAGTGTATGTGTCAAGGGAGACAGGCTCTGCCACTCAGTCTGTAAACAGGAGCCTCTAAAAATCATATGCCTATTCCCTGGAACTAGTAAATTCCCAGGAGCTGAATTCTGGAGCATGAGCAACTGAGTCTGCCAACAAAAATGCCTTGTAGGGACTGTCCTGCAGCCACTCCTTTTCGTAGGAAATACCTATGACATTAAAAATTATTCTGAATAATATATGTATAGGGTAGAAAGTCCAAAAGTACAAAAATACACACAGAAAAGTCAGACTCCCTGCCAGCACAGAGTTCCCCTTTCTACATGGAGCCTAGGGTTGTTACTAGTTCCTGGCATATCCTTCTACAGATGTTATATGCACTTATAAACATATTTGAATAGTTTGTCTTTTCTAAAAAGCACAAGTAAAGCTTAGCATACAATACTCCATGTTTCATGCTTTTTATTTTAAATCTAACATTGACATGTAGAAATCGCTCACAACAGTACATGGAAAAGTACCTGTCTTTTTAATAGCTGCACAGTATTTCACTATATATATTGATAGATAGTCAGCCATTTATTTAACCATTCCTACTGAACCTTTAGTAGGTTTCCAATCTTTCATACAGAACATAGCATTGAGTTTTCCTTAGCAGGATGATTGGTAGGAGAACGTAAAATCTTTATAGTCACTTATGAGTATTTCGGCAAAGGGTCAACGTACAAAAATGAAAGAACTCTAAATAGGGGCTGGTTTTAGATCCTTAAAGCACGGATCCTGCCTTATCTAAAGATAGGCCACATGACATAGTCTGGAGCCCCTTGCCTGGGTTTGAAGCCCAGCTCTGCCACTTTGTAGCTATGTGGCCTTGGGTAATTCCGTGCCTCAGTTTCTTTACATAAAAAAATAGGGATAATAATAGTACCTACATGGCAGGTTGTTATAAGGCAACAATTTGGTGTTTTATAAAACTCTTGGTTATATGGCAGAGTAGGAAGCACCAGGATTCCTCCCCTCCAATTAAGACAATAACTGCTGTAGCTATTTGGGAACGCTGGAGTCTGTCAAAGCTAGCAACTTCCAGAGGAAGATTTGGACAGTAAATTGGGGGTAATTTTAGTCAGTTTTCAGATTTTAGTAGCAGCTCCCCATCCTCTACTCCCAACTCTGTGGCAGGCAGCTGCGCATGTGTTTCTGGAGCAGCTTGTGGAGAGCTTGCAGCAGGTAGGATGGGCAGAAAGGACCCAGTTCTCTGTATATCAGGAGTCTGTGTTCTGCTCACTAACTGCTGCTTCTAATCACAGAGATGCAGACAGAGAGGTGGGGGACCATTGTTGCAAGCCCCTCACCCAACAGCTGAAGTTAAAAGGCTTTTTAACTTCCTTTTTCTTTTTTACCCCTTTTGTAGCCAGAGAAGAAAAAGTAGGGCACTCAAAAGCAGCTTCATATATGGGGAAAATTAAAAAGTGATCACACATGCCCAGGCTCAGAAATAGACCTGAGAAGACCTTAGGTTTCCATTTCAGGCTGATCCTTGGCACAAAGACAGCCTACAATGACCCCAAACATAAAAACAGTAACAAAAAAGAGCAAACATCAAGGAAGGGAAAAAATCTAATCTCCAGAGTTCATTATAAGATTCAAATGTCCAGTTTGCAATTGAAAAAGAAAGACATACAAAGAGATAGGAAACTATAGCCATTCTAAGGAAAAAATATTAAAGTAACAGAAAATGTCCCTGAAAAAGACCCAATGGCAGATCTATTACACAGTCTTAAAACAACTCTCTTAAAGATGCTCAAGGAAATGATGGATGAACAAAGTGGAAAATAGCACTAAAGAGATTTAAAAAAAAAAAAACCAGAAAGAAACCAACAAGAAATCTGGAGCTGGAAAGTATAATAACTGAATTGAAAATTTTACTAAAGTGATTCAGAGGCAATTTTAAAAGCAGGTAAAAGAAAGAATCAGCAAGATTCTGAAGAAAAGTGAACAGAACCTAGGGGACTTGTAGGACATCATCAAATGGACCAACATACACATGGGGGGAGTTCCAGAAGAAAGGACCAGAGAGAATATTTGAAGAAATATCCCTAGTACAATGAAAGACATGCATATGAACATCTAAGAAGCTCAGTGAACCCCAATTAAAAAGAACTCAAGGAGATCCACACCAAAACACAGTATAATAAAACATTTGAAAAGCAAAAGCAAAGAGAATCTTGATGTCAGAAAGAGAAAAGCAACTTCTCACATACAAGGGATCATTGATAAGATTATCTGATTTCTTATCAGAACCTTTGGAGGCCAGAGGCAGTGAGTTGCTATATTCAAAGTGCTAAAAGAAAAAAACTGTAAACCAAGAATCTTAACATCCTACAAAACTATCCTTCAAGAGTGAGGGTGAAAACAAGACTTTTCTAATTAAACAAAACCTGAGGGGGTTTGTGACTGCTAGACTTCCCTGCAAGAGATGCTCAATGGAGTCCTGCAGAGTAAAGTGAAGGGACACTAGACACTAACATGAAGCCTATGGAGAAATACAGATCCCAGTTGAAGGTAAGTACATTGGCAATGACAGAGGCTAGTATTATTGCAACAGTGCTTTGTAACTACACTTTTTCTTCATGATTTAAGAGACTAACACATTTAAAGAAAAAAATTCTTGTAAAGCTAGTATTACTGTAACTTGGGTTTCTCACTGTATAATTTGAGACTAATGCATTTAAAAGAATTCATGTGACATCAACAACTGAAAGGAGTGGAGACGGACCTGCAAAAGAGAAGAGCAGAGATTTTATATATTATTGAAGTAAAAGTGGAATAAATTCAAATTAGAGTGTTATAACTTCAGGATGCTAGATGTAGTCCCCATGGTAACCACAAAGAAAATAGCTCTAGAATATACACAAAAGGAAATTGTAAACATTTCATTGCAAAAAGAACCCCACAACTAACCATAAAAGAAGACAGTCATGCAGGAATTGAGGGACCAAAAGCTAGAAGGCATATAGAAAACAAATAGCAAAATGACAGAATAAGTCCCTCTTATCTGTAATCAGGTTAAATGTAAATGGATTTAATTTACCAGCCAAAAAGACAGGAATTGACAGAATGGATTTGAAAAAGAAAAATTTAACTATATACTATCCGCAAGAGACTCATTTTAGATCCAAAGACACAAATACATTGAGAGTGAAAGGACAGAAAAAGATGTTCCATGCAAACAGTAACCAAAAGAGAACAGGGACAGCTCTGCTAATATCAGACAAAATAGACTTTAAAGCAAAATATTTACAAGAGACAAAGAAGGACAATATATGTTGATAAAAGGTTCAACACAGCAAGACAGAAGTTTTAAACATTATGTACCTTTGACAGACCATCAAAATATATGAAGCAAAAACTGACAGAATTAAAAGGAGAAGTGAACAATTCTATAGTAATGTTGGATACTTCGGTACTCCACTCTCAATAATGGACAGAACAACTAGACAGAAGATAAGTTAGGAAATAGAGGACTTAAATAATACAATAACTCAGTTAGACCTAACAGACGTACACCAAACACCATACCCGACAACAGCATGCATATTCTTCTCCAGGGTACATGGGGTCTTTTCCAGAAGAGACCATGTTAGACCACTATTAGATCTCAGTAGATTTTAAAAGATAGTTGTCATGCAAAGTATCTTCTCTGACCACAGTGGGATGAATTTAAAAGTCAATAACAGAAGTAAAACTGAAAAATTAGCAAATTTATGGAACAAAACAGTCTTAACCAATAGATCAAAGAAGAAGTCACATCAGAAATTAGAAAATACTTGGAGGTGAATGAAAAAAAATAACAAAACTTACAAGACAGAAAAAGCTGTGTATAAAGGGGAACTTTATAGCTAAGAACACTTGCATAACTGTACAATTTAAGGAACTAGAAAAAAGAAAGTAACTCAAAGCTAGCAGAAGGAAGGAAATAATAAAGGTTAGAGCACAGATAAATGAAATAGAGAATAGAAAAACATAAGAGAAAAATCAATGAAACAAAAAGTTGGTTCTTTGAAAATATCAGCCAAACTGTCAAACCTTTAGTTAGGTGGACTAAGAAAAAAGAAAACTCAGATTACTAAAATCCGAAATGAAAGGAGTTCTCTGGTGGCCTAGGGGTTAAGGATACAATGTTGTCACTGCTATGATTCAGGTCACTGCTGTGGCACAGGTTTGATCGCTGGCACGGGTTCAATTCTTGGCCTGGGAGCTTCTGCATGTCACAGGCATGGCAGAAGAAAGGAAGGAAAGGAGGGAGGGAGGAAGGAAGAAAGAAAAGAAAAGAAAGAACAGGAAGGAAGGTATGAAAGAAAAATGAAGGAAGGAAGAAATTTTCTGAAGGAAGGAAGGATAAAAATGGGGACATTAGCAATGTTTCTACAGAAATAAAAATTATGACAAAGTACTGAAAACAATCGTACACCAGCAAATTGGATAACCAAATGGGATGGACAAGTTCCTAGACACACAAAACCAACCAAGACTAAATCGTGAAGAAATAGGGAATCTGAATAGATCTATAATGAGTAAGATTGAATCAGTACTCAAAGATGTCCTGACAAAGAAAAGCCTTGGGCCTCATGGCTTCACCAGTGAATTCCACTAAACATTTAAATAGCTAACACCAACCCTTCTCCCCACTAGAAGGTCACTTTGTGAGCAGCCTCACCAGACAGCCTTCAGACAACAGAATGGCCTTTCTGAAGAAGCTGTTTAAGGTCTTTGGGGCAGTCAACATCTCTGACCACATATTGGAGTCTGTCTCCACTCTCCGTCACCAACCCTTCGTCTTGGGAAGAGTCGAAGCTTCTTTCAAGTAGGAACTGGGTTATCTTCTAGGTTATGGATATGACGATACAATCTTAGTAATTCCCCATGGAGGAAGCACTTACCACGGGTCTCCTTTCACCCATATAACCTTGGGTGAAGTAGGTGCTTTTCTCCCCATTTTACAGATGAGGACACAAACTGGGAGACGTAAACCACTTTGCCCCAGTCATAGAGCCAGCACTTGAATTTGGGTCCCTTGGACTCCAAAGTCGCCTCTCTGTCTGCTACTCGGTACTTGCACCTCTGGGCTCAGGGCTGCATATATGGTAGGTGGTCAGGAAATTTTTTTTCTTTTTTTTTTAATGTAGATGGAAGATTCATACTTTATTTCTCCAGTGATGTATTTAGAGAGGAATATAAATTAAAGGCCTGCTTGCACACCAAAGCCAGGTCCTTTAGATGGTTCAGGCAAAGAGGTAAGACATCCCCCATGCCCCCACCTGGCTCACAAGAGAAGCATCCACTCCTTGGCCCAGGTTTAGGGATTTTGCCAGCTTTGAGTTCATCAATATCCTTCAGTATCCTTAGGTGTCAGATCTTCATAGTATTGTCATTTATTTGAACCATCTGTGCATTTACGCAGGCCCCTAAACATTCCACTTCTGTAAAGAGCGGAAAGTTTGTCAGGTGTAGTAGCCTCTCCAACCTTTATTCCAAGCTTTTTCTGAATGGCCTTCCAATATGCTCTCAGAGTTTCCAGGCATGCAAAGCCTAGGGGTGCAGACTTGACTATGATACTTTCCAACTGTCTTTTGATGATACATTGTATAAAAAGTTGCTACCTCATATACTCTCCTTGGAGGTACTTGTAAAATGTCTGCTACCTTGTTCATAGCAGAGATGGTCAGCCATCCGTTTTGTCTTTGGGCTAAATCCAGGACTGGAAGCACAGCTGCTGCTTTCTGCCCTCTTGGGTAGTTTTTTTGTTTTTTGTTTTTTACAACTGCCTCCACCCTCTTATAGTTTTCTGGTGTGAAATCAGATGGAGTAGCTGGGTGATCCTCCAGGATTTGTGCACAGGAGTATCCCTGTGTGCAAAATGAGGCTCCTCCAGCTCCATTCTGCACAGCCGGTTTATGCAGATTCCTTTTATGTCTTCCCCACTGGGCGGTGAGGCCCACCGCTGTTCAGGAAACCTTGATCAAATGAATGTTGAAGCAACAGCCTGGAAATGTGGAGACCAGTGGAGGTGGCAAGTTTCCCAGCAGTAACTCCGGTTGGGAGGAATAATGAGTTCACTGGCCACTAGAGGTCAGAATTTTCAAGTCCTTGTTAGCCCAGAACCACTGCCTGTGACCCTCTGTCCCTTAGAGCTGGGAAGGACTTCAGAGTTGCCCCAGCCCCACTCCCCATGGGTCAGAAAACTCAAGCTTGAAGATGCCATGATTTGCCCAAAGCCATGAAGGTGTGATAAATCCCTACCATGCTTTTCCCAACATCATGAACCCTTTCGAGCACTTTCCTGGAGCCTAAAGCATTTTATCATCTGAAAACGTTCAAGTGACTGTGCAGAGCCCTAGTGTGCCAGGTACTGGGGGTATGACAGTGAGAGCCTAGCCCCGTGAATGGGTCTTTAGTGGAAACTGGGGAGGATTTGTTTCCAGGAATGAAGTTTGACTTTGACTTAATGTTATAAGTAAAGTTTTCATCATGATCCATAAGTTATTAAATCTGTTACAAATTTTATTTCAAATATATGTACTCACATACACATATATAATTGACTATAAAATTTCTCAATATTTATCCTGCCTAAAAATGCAATACCTTCTGTAATTTCATATTCTAGTCTGCCTTAGTCTGTTTGGTAAGAAAAGAATGCTATTTACAACCCACTAAATTGATTTCAGGATCCTCCAATGGCTGTAACTTCAAGTGTGAATACCGCTACTCTAAATCATTGATTTCAGCTAGGAAAGCAGTCACTCACTCTGAACTGTTACAAATGGTCTCAGCGTAGGGTAGACAGTGAGCGCTATCACAGACAGACTTTTTGGAAGACTAGGCAGAGAGGAGTGAGAACAGGCCAAAGATAGTAAGCCCTTCATCGCCACTGCTGTCCCATCGTTCAGGATTATGGAAGGAATGAGGCTGCTGCAAGCTGGCTCCACTGTCAACTTCAAGAGAGTCCCACCTGGGATACTAGGAGTTTAGCACTGAATACATACACTGGTACATGCGATGTCATTAGAAAAAAAGGATTATCAAGCACTCAAAACCCACTGGGTTATGAATATAAAATTATTGGATAGGAATCCTGAAAGGTTGAAGCCTTGCATCCCTGAGCCATGGTCCATGGCACAGACCTGAAAAGAAGTGTTTTGGGTTTTTTCACCAATGAGCTAGGCCAGTACATCTCCTACTTTAATGTGCACGAGAAGAATCATCTGGGAATCTTACTAGGATGCAGGTTCTGATTTAGGAAATATGGAGAAGGGCTTCCATTGAGAGGAGAGGACAGGACAGGAGAGAGAGGAGGACCTGACAGGTGTGTCCAAGCTTAGCCAACTCCCTTTTTCCTGCAGACGTGGAGAAGGGCTGCCACTTCCTGCACATCTTGGCCTGTGCTCGCCTGAGCCTCAGCCCAGGCCTGAGTGAACCTGTGCTGCGGCACGTGCTGGAGCTCCTGGAGGACCAGAGTGACATTGTCAGCACCTCAGAGAACTACTACACAACATTCTGAGGAGAGGCCAGCAGGTGGCATGAACCTGGCGGACGAGGAGGAGGACCAGGTGGCTTTCACCCCAGGCTCCAATTTTAACATCATGCCCAGCCTTATAGGTCTGGGGGCAATTATCATAATAAACTATGAAATATGGTAATTTGAGGAATGGAATTTGGCATAAACTCTGGAGGGTGTCTTCAACCTACTATCTCTGGGGATAAAGTGACTTGGCCATGATGTCCAAGAAAACCCTCCTCATTGGCCTCCTGGCTGGACCAAGCATCGCTCAAAGAGCAGCAGAGCAAGAACCAGTGTTGGCAGCTGAACTGATTGGAGGCTCTTTTGTAAAGGGGCATCCGTGGCAAAGGGCCATGTACTGTGCAAGCTGAAGAGCATGCAGATCAACAGATCGGACCCTTTCTAAAACTTCAGACCATCAGGGACTTTTTCGTGGACTTCTCTTGATGGTTAAGAACCTGGTGTAGGGGAATAATTCTCCCTGGATAAGTGTTGACCTACAGTTTCTGTGAGTCACACACCAGCAATGGGTCCAGAGTCCTGGGTTGAATTCTGTTTACAGACTGACCCATAGATGGGAATAAACAGGATCCAAGGCATGGCTCTGTGTTTGTCATTTTCCGTATCTGCCTTCTGAATCAAAAGGTGTCTCAGTACATTTCCCTGTGCTTGAGGACATATATGACTAAATTCATTGTCCCTTAATACCCTGAAGTTGTCGAAGACTGCCAGCCAATTGCTTGGCAGTGGTAGATGTAGATTTTCCAGGTTACCGTTGCACATGCAGGATGTTCTGAACCATCCAAACACTCAGTATGTGCCCAGACAGGCGATGGGGTCATGCTTTTGCTCAGAATGACATGGTTTGGGGGGAAAAAAATCTGAGTTATGTAATAGGCTTGTTCTAACAGCAAGATGACAAATCCAGCCAGTGAAGAAGTATGGAGAAAGATTTGGAGTTAATTACAGTCATTTCACAAAAGGCAAATCTGCCTTTGGCTGCTGCATTTGCACTTGACATAATAAGCTTTTAGTGGCTCTGCTAGAGAGCCTGCAGACCTGGCTAGTTGCTCTGCTCTGTGTGGAAGTGGGGTAGTTGTATACTCAGAAGTCGGCTGTAACTCCCTATGTCAGGCCAAGAGCGAGTATGGACAGATTGCTTCCTGTCTTGGCCTTTCTGACTTGTTCCAAACCTCTGTCCGGTTTCTATCAGTGGTTACACAAGTAGCTGCCCTGGGTTCAGAAGGGTCCCTGTAGAATAGAGTGTGCCTGGAATGACATCCCCATAGCTCTTCCTTGAGGCCAGCAGCTGTTCCATATTGACTGCATCTCAGATTATGGGAGCTGCCAGGAAGGTCACATCCTTGCACACAGCCACCCCACTTCTAGGGTTTATCCCAAGCAGGCAATCACACAGGTGGGAAAAGACGAATGCACAAGAGGCCCATTGCTGTGTAATTTAGAATTCTATAATTAGGAAAAAAATGTTTATCTACAGGGAAAAATTAATTATGGTAGAGGTACACAATGAAATACTATGCGGCCATTAAGTTACTGGAGCAGACAGAGACTGTCTCCATGGACTTCTCTTGTTTCATTTCCTGCTGTGTCCCAGCATCTAGAACAGTGCCTGGCACATCTTGCAAGCAATACCACTTCTGTGTATGTGTCTGGCTGCCCTCTACCAGCTTCCTCTCTGTCCTGGGGGACTTTTTCCAATGTCTTGAAAGGCTGGAAGTACCCAGAATGAACACCCACCAGAGGCAGCCTCAGCCAGTGGGACCTGGGATATAAATACTTTTGCTTCCTGTTCCTTCCAGTGAGATATCTCTGAGACTCATGTTCTGTAGCACTTCCCAGAGTTTCTCTGTGGGATTAAGCTCCATCCACCCAGGGCAGCAGCTAACTGGATAACTACCCTCCCTGTCTTACTCCCCTTACTCCTCATTTCTGTTGACTGCACCTCCCAAATTAACTGCTTCCTTTCTGATCCTCGTCTCAGGGTTCTTACCAGGTTCTGGATGAACACAATTAACACCATGCTCACAAGTATATTTGAGAAATTCTCGTGAATAATTATGCCCATCAATCAGATTAGTAGAAATCCTCACCAAAGTGACACACACTTTCTCCCTCCCCATCTAAATCATGAATGAACCAAGGATGCAATGAGACCCTTTCCTCCACAGCAACATAAGAACTCTGAGAAGATGAAGGAAGCTCTTGGAAAACTCTCTGGGGCTACATTGGGTCGCTCATGTTCTGAAGAACAACCAGAGGGTCCCCTGAAAAGGAGGAAACTAGCACACATTCTTCTGCTCACCGCGTGTACATGTTTCAGGAGCTGGGACCCCTGCATATAGTTCATGCAGGCAAGTAGACAAATAGCGCTCTGTCTGGTCAAAGACTTGTTTGATGATCCATGATGATCCCTATCTGGTAAGCTCCCAGTGCTTCTCATCCCTATAAGACACTTCTTTCTAATTATTCCTCCCTCTGATAGTGTGCCAGGACTCTGCCGGGAGAAAGCCAAGTGGATAGAAGTCTATTCAGTGATGAGGAACCCAAGACTTAGTGCCAAGGATTAAAACCAAGCAACCCAGTCATTGTCCATTGGAGAAAACATCCACGCTTCCTTGTTAGTGTGGTCTCTTCTCTACAAGTGGCCTCTACAGTGACTGCCCCAAAGAAGCATTTCATTGTTTCCTTACTAGATTTTCGTGAAGCATACAGGCAAACTCAGGAAGACGCGGGTGAGCCTTGCCGAGAAGCCAGCCACAGGCGCCAGCAAAGAACCAGGACCATCCTGACGGGAAATAGTGTCTGTGGATAAAGAACTTTGCAGTAGCTTTTATTTGCATAATAGTCTACTGGTGGAGGCTCTAAACGTGATCCTAAACTCCTATATAAGTGAGTTTTTACTTAATCTAGAATTTTTTTTAAAAAAGCCTATTTTTATTGATCTTTTATTAGTAAAACCAAACTAATAAATCCCAGGTCTGTGTTCACACACATTCTAAATCAAATCTCAAATTCTAAACCAAATCCCAGGAGTTGCCTGTGGTGCAGTGGTTTAGGGATCCAGTGTTGTCACTTCTGTGGCTCAGGCTGCAGCTGTAATGGGGGTTTGATCCCTGGCCCAGGAACTTCTGCATACCACAGGCACAGAAAAAAACAGACAAACAAACGCAAATTCCTGAAGAGACTCCAGTCTCTCCCTGTATGTCAAATTAAAATGATAGGTTTTGCTGTAGAACATAAAAAGAGGGATTTTGAAGACCACATAACAACCCTAGGTTTTTTTTTTAGATAGAGACAGTAAAGTGGTGTCTCATTAATTCAGACTGATGTGGTGAAAGGTTTGTATAAATTAGTGAAAAGCCTGGGTTTGAAATAGTGATATTTTATGACTTTAGGTCTACCCAGTGTTCCATGCACATCTGAATTACCATGAGGGAACAAGTTTGCTGCTCTTGGGAAACCTGCTTTAAAGAATAAGAATTATTTAAATCATGTGTCATCTGTTATTTTTCAGTATTATTTAATTTTTACATTTGTTATTTAATATTAATAAGTGGTTTTAAAGTACTTGAATTTAAGAGATTTGAAAACATAAAACCTTATACACAAGTGTTCACAGCAGTATTATTCCTAATAAACAAAAGGTGGAAACTGCCCAAATGTCCAACCACAGATGAATGGATAAACAAATGTGGTATATTCATTCAAGGGAATTATTCGGTCCTAAGAAGGAATAAAGTACTGATACATGTTACAGCATGGACGAATCTTGAAAACTGTATGCTAAGTGAAAGAAGTTGGATACAAGAGGCCACATGCTGTATGACTCCATTTATATAAAATGTCCAGAATAGGCAAGTCCATGAAAACAAACAAACAAACAAAAATAGATTAGTGGGGGCAGGAGGAGAGTGGGTGGTACAAGGTTTCTTTCTAGGGTGACAAAATTTCTGGAACTAGAGAGTGATGATATTTGCCCAACTCTGAACATACTCAGAATCATGGTGGTGGTTCCCAGGGCAGACTTACCCAGGAAGAGCGCCCCCCAGAGGGAAGCTTCGGGGCCATTTTGCGCAGAGCTGAGCAGCCACACACTGTCACTTCCATGGAATTGGCATTGTCACAGAGTCTCACTCAGATTTCAGAAGAAGGGAAGAAGCCACTGCCTGATGGTTTGGGTTCTAGAGGGCATGTAGAAGTGGAAATATCAGTCTGGCCATTTGGGGGAAATATAACCTCTCAGATATCTTTAAATTTTTTATATGCAGCCTTGTTTTAAAGATTTTTTATTTTATTTTTTATTAATGATTTTTATTTTTTCCATCTTAATTGGTTTACAGTGTTCTGTAAATTTCTACTAAAAAAAGATTTTTTAATATCAAAAGATACAAAGAAGGGGAAAAAATTGGCCTACCATTTTTTTATCATATGTATATTATTAGAAAACTGGAGTTCCCAGCGTGGTGCAGCAGAAACGAATCCAACTAGGAACCATGAGGTTGAGGGTTCAATCCCTGGCCTCTCTCAGTGGGTTAAGGATGCAGCATTGCCGTGAGCTGTGGTGTAGTTCACAGACTCATCTTGGATCTGGCGTTGCTGTGGCTGTGGCGAAGGCCAGCAGCTACAGCTCTGATTCGACCCCCAGCCTGGAAACCTCCATATGCCACAGGTGTGGCCCTAAAAAAGACAAAAAAAAAAAGAAGAAGAAAAGAAAAGAAAACTAACAATATTCTGTCTTTCCAGAAATAATATGTCACCATTTTAAATGCACCATGCTTTTTTATTTAATACTATATCTTGGAGGTGGGTTTTTTTTCCTTTTTTTCACTTTAGCATGCAAGACTGACCACATTCTTTTATTTATTTATTTATTTATTTGTCTTTTTGCCTTTTCTAGAGCCACTCCCACAGCATATGGAGGTTCCCCGGCTAGGGGTTGAGTCAGAGCTGTAGCCACCGGCCTACACCAGAGCCACAGCAACGCGGGATCCAAGCCGCGTCTGCGACCTACACCACAGCACATGGCAATGCCGGATCCTTAACCCACTGAGCTAGGCCAGGGATCGAACCCGCAACCTCATGGTTCCTAGTCAGATTCGTTAACCACTGCGCCACGATGGGAACTCCATGACCCATTCTTTTAAACGGTCAATTAATTCCATTGTATGGCTGTCTCTCAATATTTTTAAAAAGACCCCCATTGAGAAATATTAAATTGATCTCCAGATTGTTCCTATTGCAGCCAATTCTGTAGGAAATATCCCTGTACATTTTTCTTTTCTTGGCATACATTTATAAGTATATTTGTGTGGTAAGTTTTTAGCAACACAAATGCCAGGAGAAAGGCCCTGAGCATTTAACAGTTTGAATAGACATTGACAAAGTACCCACTGAAAAGAATGATCCATTTTCTACTCCTGTCAATGACTTTTTTTTTTTAATGCCCACACTCAAGGCATATGGAAGTTCCTGGGCCAGGGATCAAATCTGAGCCACAGCTGTGACCTGCACCACAGCTCAGCAACACCGGATCTTTTGACCTGCTGTGCTGGGCTGGGGATCAAACCCTCACCTGTCCAGTGACCTGAGTCGCAGCAGTTGGATTCTTAATCCACCGTGCCACTGTGGGAACTCCATCCTATCAATGTTTTTTGAGTCTACTGTTTGCCTATAAGCTCACCCACACTTTGTATTAGTAGTTTTTTGTAGCTGGACCCGCAGCATGCGGAAGTTCCTGGACCGGGGATGGAAGCCATGCCACAGCAGTAACCAGAGCCAAAGCAATGACAATGCCGGATCCTTACCCAGCTGAGTCACCTGGGAACTCCTGTATTATCAGTACTTTTAATCACTGTCCATCTGGTAAGTCAAAACATTTTCTAGGTTTTGTTTGCATTTATATTTCTTTAGGTATGAGTGGCATCAAGCATCAGTTCATTACAGGCAACCTTTGGACTGTTACAGTTCTGCACTGGACGTTAGCCGTTGCTTCTAGCAAAGGCCGAGGGAGGCCTGGGTCATGTGTTCTAGCAGCCGTATCAGCTGCAGAAACAGTCCAAGGCCAGATGCTGAGGTCCTAGTTAATACACAGCTAGAATAAACATCCTGAAGAACTCAAACCTCAACGTTCCCAATTTGCTACTTCAAGTGCTTGGATGCATGCCTGCCCAAAGGTTATATAATACATGAAGGCAGCAATCTTTTGAAAACCAATCACCATATCATCGACTCAGACCTCTCATAAACCAGACGCCATTCAGCTCTGGTTCAGTGACTCTGCCCCAGTCAGATTAATGTGAAAAACGAAGGATGTTTTTTAAAAAGTGCTAATTAAGTGGAGAAGATCGTTTTTGTAATAGAGATGGTCTTAATGCTGCTTCCACTTTAATCAACATAGCCAAATTACCATAATAAGGCGATGCTTGCATTTTCATCGACTGGGTTTGGTACAGTTAATTGGGGCTTTGGGCAACACCCATTTTGCTAATCTTCTTGGCTAAAAATTGCATCCTCAAGGAAATGGTTTTTAATTTTTGTTCTGAGGATAATCAGTGGAGGAAAGAGCTTCCTTCCATTTTTTAAGCTCTCCTTTAGAGCAAAATAACAGCAGTGTCACATAAGCTGTGATGTGTTGCACAATTCACTTGTGACAAGTACTCAGTTTTCTGATGTACTGCAATTTGTGAATGGTTAGTCTATTCTAATATAAATCTGGTGGCAGAATAATGTATTGAGCTATTAGCATGGGGTTTGTTTTTCCTGTCTCTTATTTCTTCTTCCAAGCAAGAAGCCAGCCTTGCCTCCAGGAGGTTTGGTTTGGAGGCTGAATCCAGAAGTTGTTTGTGCAGACAAGCTGGCTTATGTTTTCTGGAAGCCTGGAGCCTGGGAGGGATTGGAGATTAGTGGGCTCCAGGCAATGCAGACCAGAATGTGTTGCCCATGATACCTGCAGCAGGTGGCAGGTTGGTGGGACTTCTATGGAGAGGTTTTGCAGAGTTCCTTGCAGACCTAAAGCCTTGACCTGTGAACCCCAGCTTCAGCCAAGATTCCCAAGCTTGAAGTGGAAGCTTCTGGAACCCTCCTTCTCTAAAGGAACACAGGGAGGATATCAGCAGAAGACTTGGTCTCAGAAGAATGGACCCATCACCCATTTTCCAGACACCACGTACCCTCTTATGTGATTGGATTTTCATGCATCTCTATAAAGATGAGAGCCTGCCTCACCCGCCCACCAGCTGTATTATTTTCTTTCCAGCCCAGAAAATGAGGGCTTCCAGCCCCAGCTCACTTGAAACAAAGGAATATGATGCCTCACCCACCTGAGTTTTGGGAGTAAGATTCATATTGCACTTCAGTTAGAATCAAGTCTAACTGATTTTTAGAATCAATTTCTGACTGATTAGAGCAAGGTCATGTTCTCACCCACGTGCATTCCAGAATGGTTTCTCGAGTGGGTATAATATCACAGTGCAATTCCAGGGAGATTGCTCATGACCCTCCCATGGGAGCATGCTACCTACAAAAACCACCTGTCCCGTGTCACTGCGGAAACAATTGGAAATCACTGCCTCACAGAATGGGGGAGGATAACGTGAAAAGAGTTTGTTACGTTTCCTCAGTGGGTTCCACCTTATCACGAACTGAATACATCTCCCTGTCCTGCAACCATCGTGCATGCTGACCAGTGGGAGGTGGCCTGGACCACAGGCAAGTGAGCAAAGAGGATCTAACTTAGAAGGCCCCATATCACCTGAGCAATGCGTCCTCTCTCAACATGAAGAAGCTTGAAAGGGCCTTAGTCATCCAGCCCAGCCCAGCCCAGCCCAGCGCCTCAGGAAGAGTCAGCAAGTGGCATATGCCTGTGGTTTCCGTCCAGTCCCAGCTTGCCTTGACCTGATGGAGGGCAAGAAATAGAAAAGCCGCTCCTGGGAATGACAGCTGGCTTGGGAATGCTGGTGTCAGCACTCTGGGGGGGGGGCTGGGCCATCAACACCAGCACACACCCTTGGGGGCTCGCCCGAGAGCAAGAGCCTGAGTGATTTGCCATTTCTGTTTGTTGTAGACCCAGGTAATCAGGAAAAATGGGAGGTGGGCAGGTTCTGAACCTATATTCAGCTGAGTTCTGGGACTTAACTGGACTTAACTAGTTGTTCCCATGTATTCCCTCAGAGATTGCCCACATGACAGTTCATCTGGAATTCTGTGACAGATCCAACAGTAGGCACAACGTGGTGCTCAATAAACATGTCACTTATTGACTGCCAACTGTGTGCAGGGCATCTTGCGAGGTGTAGAGGGGGGATGCCAAGACCAGGCTCCAACCTTGTGTTCAGGGTTGGACCTGAACCCCTTTCAGTCAAGTGGATCATGAGCATATGCCTACATGATTTACAACCTATGGATGCATATGTGTCCTAGTTGACCCTCAGAGTTTAAGCATTTTATGCCAACATTTTAAGAAATTGGCTACTGTCTGTATTTTTAAAAAGGTTGTGTGTGTGTCTGTCTGTCTATCCCACAGGCCACAAAAGAAACTAGTATCAGGTGTGGCTTCTTCAGAAAGGGAATTGAAACTAGAAGTGTGTGGGAGACTTATTGCAATATTTTGTAATTTTTTAAATGTGTAAAATGTTAGAACTATAAATAAACAAACAAGGGAAGGGGAAATTCACATAAAAATCTAGATTTCTGGATTTTTCTTGACAACTCAGATTTTTGACAGTACCAGGACCGTTTAGTCTGGACACAGCTTGTGAGTGGGGAGAAGGGTAGCATTAAAAGATGTTGAGCTGAGAGCTGGCACCAGATTCACAATTTGGAAAGACTGTTTTGGCAGCAGAGTGGAGGAGCATTGCATGGGGCAAGTGTAGGCGCAGGTAGACCAGAGAGACGTGACTGCAGTCACCCGGGGAAGGGGAGCGAGGGCCTGAATTGAGACAGCGGCCCAGAGGCAGATGTCAGAGACCTGAGTGAAACCACTGAGGTGGATAACCTGCTTAGGAGTGAAGGAACATGGAAAAAGCCAGGGTGACGCCCAGGTTCTGCAAGGCAGACCAGTGATTGCCGCACGTCTTAGATGAATGGAAGGGAAAGAAGGCTCAGGAGACCTGTGGGCCTTCTCAGCTGGAATCGGCAGAAGTGCTGAAAGAGGGCATCTCCTGAACTGCAGGGAAAGGCCCACGTAGGAAATGCTGTCTGGGGGCAATCAGCTCCTCTCCCCATTCCAGGCATCAGTAGTTATTTACCAGAGAATATGGTCTCTCTGGAGAACGCAGCATGGGAGCACCAGAACTCCAGACAGAGAAGCTCAATGCTTGTGGTTAAAAGAGGCACCAACTGAGAAGTAGTTGAAACCATGTTCCTTTAGGGAACAGATTTTCTTGGATCTGTATGCATCCTTTACAGTTTTATTAGTCACTGCTAAAGCCCTTTTGGGTCTCGGAGCCGCCGGCAGGGTGCTGTTCCTGGGAGGATTACCTTGAGCAACGAGCCCCAAACAGCAACCGTGCATATCAACAAGCTGGGCTGCCCTGGCAACACCACCATCCAAGGGGAGGGGCCCTGAGGTTTTAGACAGCCAGTGGGCGAACCAGCCTGGAGCTTCTGTGATTCTCTTTTCCTATCTGTGACAAAGTTTGATCATGTTTGCTACTTGAATCAGAGTTGAAAATATTTTCCCTTTGAGACTTGGTGGCTGGATACCAATTTATTGACACTGTGGCTTCACCTCAGACTTAATCCATGATGTATCTAATGTTTAAAGTAAAATCACACTAGTGTTAAATAATACATTGATGTTAATGATAGCTAACTAACTATCCAATGGTTATGCACCAATCACCCAGCCCAGCTTAAATCTTCACGTAAACCTAAATAGATAGGGACTATTATCATTCCCATTTTACAGATGAGGAAATTGAGGCCAACACTACATTTCCCAGGGGTATGCAACTAATAAGTGGAAGAGCCAGGTTTCTACCCAGGGAGCTCAACTACTAGGCCGTTTTGCTTTCAGGACCAGAGAAGCCTGTTCTGTGGTGGCCCTGAGCTGTGAATTCAACACAGTGTCTTCAAATTTAGGTTGACATATAAATTTTATTTTTGCTATAGCTAAGCCTACCCTGAGCACACCACTTCTGATGATAAAGGATTTATGGGACGCTGGGCTGAGTAGGTGGGGTGACATCAGGTCACAGTGGTGGCAGAGAGGGAGCAGGTGTTTACTGAAGCATGTAGGAGACCTGGGACAAGGCAGCAAACCTTCCTACCTGAACTGCAGTAGGGCCTCAGAGGGACCAAGAAAATGTGGTTCAGTAACCTCCATGGGGTTTGGTTTAGCCCATGCAGTACTGGTATTCTCAGGGTTTTTAAAATATTAAAAATGTCTAATGATTAAGTATTTTATACATACAGAAAATAATAAAGCAGAAAGCCTAGATATCACTAAGATGAGATAGCTGTTAACATTTTTTCATATATACTTTAGTTCTCTCTCTTTAAAGAAACAATGTTAAAGATACAAATACATTTTTTGAAAAAGAAAGAAGAAGGGGGGGTAGTTCTCTTGTGCTGCAGTGGGTTAAGGATATGGCACTGTCACTGCTGTGGCGTGGACTTGATCCCTGGCCTGGGAACTTCCACATGCGACAGTGTGGCCAAAAATAAGAGAGAGAGAGAGAGAGAAACACAGAGAAAGGCAACCGCATTCTGTCTTTGCCTCCGTTCTCACAGGTAACAACTACCTTGAGGTTGATGTGCATCATTTCCGTGCAGGTATTTTATTGTGGCCTAACTTACAAGTAGCAAACTGTACAAGTCTTAATCATACAGCTGGATGAATTTTTACATGTGTATACTCCCAGAACAAGATATAGATCAATGACATATCCAGGACCTCAGGGGGCTCCTCTGCGTCACATTTCAAAAAGAAGGTGACAGAATTGCCAATATTTAAAAGTTTAAAAATCTAAAGATTTAAAGTAAAAAATCCAAATTTCTAGCTTCTCTTGAAATTTTGGAAAGCCTGACCACACTCAGCTCACCTTCTGGCTTGGAGACAGAGTAGGTCTGCCCGCTTTAGAGGAGGTGTGAGCTGCTCAGTTGAGCTACTGCATCCACCATGTCCTCTTGGTGTATCCAGCCCACTTCATTCATTTACATCTGCTAACCTGTGACTCATCCCCTGAAGGGTGCCACCATATTTATAATATTTCAAAAGTGCTGCAAAGATAACAAGGCTGAGAAAAGTTGCCTTAGCCATTCTAAGAAAGGCGGAGTTAAAGAAAAATATCCTCCTCTCCTCATCTGCTAGGTGATTTGGGAAGCTGCTGACCATGCCATTAAACAAAAAGGAACCTGATTCTCCAGGTCTTTGCTGTTTAAAGTGAGGTCCTTGGAACAGCAGCGCCAGCATCATGCAGGAGCATGTTAGAATTGCAAAATCTCAGTTCCCTCCCCACACCTACTATACTATACTAGTCTACTAGGGCTGCAAGTAACTAAGTACCACAGACTAGATGGCTTAAAGAATGGAAATTTATTTTTCACAGTTCTGGAGGCTTAAAGTCCAAGACCAGGGCATCATCAGGGTTGGTTTCTTCCAAAGTCTCTCTCTTTGGTTTGCAGGTGGCTATCTTCTCCCTGTGTCTTCACATGGTCTTTCCTCTGTGTCTGTGTTCTCTTCTTACAAGTCATATTCAATCAGAGCCCACTTCAGTGACCTCATTTTACCTTAATTCCCTTTTTAAAAACCATATTCCAAATATAGTCACCTTCTGAGGTCCTGGCTGTTAAGACTTTGACGTATGAATTTTGAGGGGACATGGCTCAGCCCATAACACTTCCTAAATCATGATTTACATTTTAATGAGATCCCCAGGGCACTTCTGTGCACATTAAAGTTGGAAAAACACTGTCCAGTGCCTGCTCCCTAGTGGATAAAACACCAGTGCCTCTGTCTAGGTGTGGAGCCAGGGAAAGTAGAAGAAGCTGGAGTGAGTTCTTAGTTTTTAATTATATTATTTTTTTTTGGGGGGGGTGACTTTTTAGATGAACTTTCCATTCTGCATGTCTGGTATGGTGAGAATACTTCCCTCTTTTTGAAGCTGCAGGAGGTCAATTCCTTCTTGAGGGAGACTCCTTGCTTTATCACTAAGGGGCAGAGACTGCCTGCACTTTGGGGAATGAGAGAAGGTAAGGATGACACGTGAGGCCTGATGAATCAAAGCTGGTGTGAATCTGATCCATGGGAGTTTAGAAGAGCCTCCTTCTGAAACAGGTTGGAATGCTGGCCATGTGACTGCTCTTAGCAGAGGTCATTTTCATCTGGTCATTACCTGCAAGCTTCCTCTGTCAAAGTACAAGGCATGTCTGTGGGATTTCCTAGAAAGTGGACCAGGAAGATACTACCCTGCATTCCTCCCCCATCTGTACAAGCTCATTTACCACCTCTGACATAAGCCTGATGCTATGGTGACAGTTACCATGGAGATACTTCTATGCAAGGTTGAAGCTAATCCTGACCCAGACTGTCAATCACAGGGTTTAAACTAGAGATTTTCAAGCTGTGTTCTATAAAACTATAAGGTGCTTCTAGTGTTTCAGAAACATTTCATTCAAATCTCAATTTAAAATATTTTACATTTATTTTTTAAAATTTTTTATTGTAGTTGATTTACAATGTTCCATCAATTTCTCCTGCACAACAAAGTGACCCAGTCATACATCCATATACGTTCTTTTTTTTCACATTATCCTCCTTATGTTCCATCACAAGTGATCAGATATAGTTCCCTGTGCTATGCAGCAGAATCTCATTAAATTTATTTTTAAATTATAAAGAATGTATATGTATGAGGAAGAAAAATCAAACAGCATACAGTATGGACTATATACTAAAAGGGGAATGTCCAAATTCCCATCTGACAGGGTAGTTTGTTTAAGGCTAATTCCTCTTACAAATAATACACATAAATTCTAGACCCCCTCCCTCAAAAACCCCCTATTTAGGAGTTCTCGTTATGGCCTCAGTGAGTTGAGAACCTGACTTAGTATCCATGAGGATGCTGGCTTGATCCCTGGCCTTGCTCAGTGGGTTAAGGATCTGATGTTCTGCAAGCTGCACCATAGGTCACAGATGCGGCTTGGATCCCACGTTGCTATGGCTGAGGATGTGGCATGGGTCAACAGGTGCAGCTCCTTTTCAACCCCTGGCCTAGGAACTTCTATACGCCACAAGTGTGGCCCTAAAAAGAAAAAAAGAAAAAAAACCCTATTTGATGCCACTGGAGAGCATCTAGATGGTAAAGGAAAGGAACCACTCTCTGGGTGAGACCCACACTTGTATAGCTTTTCACTAAGGCAGTCATCCTCAAACTAGAGCTTGTTAAAATACAGACTGCTAGGCTCCATCTCAAGTTTCTGATTCACTAGGTCTGAGATGGGGCCCCAAAACTTGCATTTCTAACCATCCCTCCCCCCCATGTAACACTAAATACTGGTCTAAGGATCACACTTTGAGAACCACAGTCAGCTGACACAGGGTAGAGGTCACTGAGGAACTAAAGCCACAGGTTTATGACTTTATGATTCTGAGAAGGAGAATACAATCAGAGCGGCTGGAAGTTGTGGTGAAAATTCTGGAAATGAGAGAGTCATAGAGTGGAATCCCCCAAATATGTGTATAAATCCTCCTCAAATCCTTGGCTGACCCTTGAACTGTACATGTCCAGTGAGACTCCAAGGAATCCAAGCAGAAAACAACAGCTGGTGGCTGAAAGAGACTGAGCAGATTTTAGCCAATGCCCATCATATGGGTGACAAGAATTTGGAGCCAAAAATCTCACCAAGTTATAGGGGTTTAGTCAACTCAGGCTTTCAGTTCAAACCATAGAAGGGCCATACTCCAAGAGTAAAGGCTGCAACTCTATGTTGACCAAGAAATACATCAGGCTGCAAAGAAGAAGAGTTTATTTGGGGTCTTAGTAATAGCAATTCAGGAGACACCGACTCAAAACCAAAAAAGTGTCCCAGAGAAGAGAAAGAGTCAGAGGCTTATGAAGGCAACAGCCACAAGGTTGTTAAAGTTGCCTGGCAAGAATTATGATTGACCCTGACACAAGAAAGGAAATATTTGTCTTTAAGAGTAGGCTGTACACATGTTATTTAGGATCCAATAAATAGATAGTCTGCCATGGCTTATTTTAGGGTAAGTGTCCAAGAAGTATATTGAGTTGCTGGAACATTAGTGTGATATTCTCCAATGCCTTAATTAAGACAATAAATGTTCAGGGAGTTCCTGTCATAGAGCAATGGAAACAAAACCAACTAGTATCCTTGAGGATGCAGGTTCGACCCCTGGCCTTGCTCAGTGGGTTGGGGATTGGCATTGCTGTGAGCTGTGGTGTAGGTCACAGATGCGGCTCAGATCCCACATTGCTGTGGCTGTGGTGTAGGCTGGTAGCCGTAGCTCCAATTTTACCACTAGCCTGGGGACTTCCATATGCCATGGTAGCAGTCTTAAAAAACAAACAAAAAAAGGCAATAAGTAGTCAAACTTTGGATTCCATCTGGGCTAGGGCTGCATAAGTCACACTCAGGGGCCTCACAGCTCCAATTTAGAGAGCTTTCTTAGCAATACCCCTCCATTTTTATTTTCCTTTCATAACTAAGGCATTCACTGTAGCACTAAAGTTAAAGCTAACTGGACCCATTCTAACAAAACCTACAAGCAAGTTTTAAGTGATGTGATTCACCAGTAATTTCCCTACCTATTGCAAGAGAATGCCCATCAGAGGATAACAGGATCCAGTCTCTAAAACACATTTACAGTGTTTACTCCACAAAAAGTATTAGCTATGTGAAGAAAAAGAAAAATGTGCAAGTTCCCTGATGGTCAGGTGGTTAGGATTCAGTGATTTAACCACTGCAACCCCACCTGGGTTCAATCCCTGATATGGGAGCTAAGATCCCCTGTTTTTGTTTTGTTTTTTGGGGGAGGGCTAGGGCCAAAAAAAAAAAAAGAAAGAAAGAAAGAAAAGAAAAGAAAAATGTGATTCATAATCAAGAGAAGAATCAGTCAATAGAAACAGACTCACAAACAACCTGTAGGTCAGAATTAGCAGACAAGGACTTTATAGTAATCTTGGTTAATATGTTAAAGAGTCTGCAGTAAAAGATGCATATACTGGGTAAAGAGATGAGCAATTCAGGAGAGATCTGGAAACTGTAAAAAGGAATCAGGGAGTTCCCGTCGGGACGCAATGGTTAACAAATCTGACTAGGAACCATGAGGTTGTGGGTCGATCCCTGCACTTGCTCAGTGGGTTAATGATCCTGCATTGCTGTGGCTCTGGCGTAGGCTGGCAGCTACAGCTCCAATTAGATCCCTAGCCTGGGAACCTCCATATGCCACAGGAGTGGCCCAAGAAATGGCAAAAAAAGACAAAAAATAAAATAAAATAAAGAATCACTGTCTTAAAAAAAAAAAAAAGGAATCAAGTGGGGGTTCCCATGGTGGCACAGTGGTTAACGAATCTGACTAGGAACCATGAGGTTGCGGGTTTGATCCCTGGCCTTACTCAGTGGGTTAAGGATCCAGCATTGCCGTGAGCTGTGGTGTAGGTTACAGACGCAACTCAGATCCCGCATTGCTTTGGCTCTGGTGTAGGCCGGTGGCTACAGCTCTGACTCAACCCCTAGCCTGGGAACCTCCATATGCCGCAAGAGCAGCCCTAGAAAAAGACCAAAAAAAAAAAGAGAGAGAGAGAGAGAATCAAGTGGAAATTGTAGAACTGAAAAGCACAGTATCTGAAAAGTGATCCTCTTGTTCCACATCCTCATTCCCAATGCAAATTTCTGCCTCAGAAGTAAACATCTGCAGTAGGGTTCTTTGGTTGTAAGTGATAAAGACTTTAGCTAGCTTATGCTAAAGGTATAGTAAAGTCTGCATAGCCAAACTGTGGTGTGGGGTAAAGTGGAACTGGTTTAGGATCATTTGCCCTAGGGATTCAAAGGCCATGAAGATGCTCGTGTCATTCATCTCTTGCCTCTGTCTGAGAATTTGCTCTGTACTCTCTCACAATGAGCAGACTTCTCTGTGTGGTGAGGGAGATGGCCAAGCTGAGCTCTAGGCTCGTAGCTTCTAGCTCTGAAAGGACAGAGGTTCTCTTCCCATAGCATCTGTTAGAAAAATCCCAGGTCTCTCTACTTAGTCTCTGATTAGTCCAGTGTATGTTACATTCTCTCCACGTACCAATCAAAATTGCCGGGATGGGGGGAGTTCTCTGGTGGCCTAGCTGTTAAGGATCCAGTGTTTTCACTGCTGTGGTTCAGGCCAAAAAGAATTGCCAGGAGGTCGGATATTATTAATGGCTTGGATCGAACCTGTCACTGTGGCCAAAGAGGCAGTTCCCTTTGGGAGGAGAGCAGCTCTTCAAAAGGAAAGAAGTAGCATATATGTGGTAAGTGGGACAACTATTGTGAGCTGGACAGCCACCTATACCCGTATCAGTTAGGTGTTAACTCCACATCATTTACTATGTATTACATCGTGTCACACTGTGAGTTCCCCTCAGAGCAGCCCGTGTTGGTGATCTGGAGGCAAGTAATTTGGAGGGACATGATCCAAAGAAGCATGGTGAGGGAGCCAGGAGGTGAGACAGGAAAAGGGGGAAAGCAGAGAAGGTGTGCCCCTTGAGAAACAGTGCAGAACACCACAGAATTGTCCAAGGGGCAAGGAAGTGAGGGACTTTATCCACCGCTCCTGCCCCTCATGGTTGCAGGTTGCTCCTGTGGGGCACCCCTTCGGAGCACACAGCTGGAGACAGCTCTCAAACAGAGAGGTGTGGGGACTTGAAGGAGGAGGCTGTTGTTGTGTAGGGAGAGTCTGCAGAAGCTGTCCTCTCTGAAGTGGGCTGAGGGGAAATGGGAAGGGTACTAACAGTGCCTGAAACATACCCATAAATCCCTTTAATAAATTGGGTTCTATTACACATTTTTCTATAAAAATGAAAATTTCAAAACTACGTTTTAACTATGTTTAAAATTCAAACAGTATCCACGACATGGAAACAACCTAAATGTCTATCAACAGATAAATGGATTAAGAAGATGTGGTGTATGTATATATATATATATATATATATATATATATATATATATATATATGATGGAGTACTACTCAGCCATAAAAAAGAAAATAATGCCATTTGCAGCAACATGGATGAAACTAGAGACTCTCATAACATATGAAGTAAGTCAGAAGGAGAAAGACAAATACCATATGATATCACTTATACCTGGAATCTAATATATGGCACAAATGAACCTTTCCACAGAAAAGACTCTCATGGACTTGGAGAACAAACTTGTGTTTGCAAAGGGGGAGGAGGAAGGAATGGGATGGATTGGGAGTCTGGGGTTAATAGATGCAAACTATTGCATTTGGAGCAGATAAGCAATGAGATCCTGCTGTGTATTACAGGGAACTATATCTAGTCATTTGTGATGGAGCATGATGGAGGATAATGTGAGAAAAGAATGTGTGTGTGTGTGTGTGTGTGTGACTGAATCATTTTGCTGTACAGTAGAAATTGACAGAACTCTGTAAACCAATTATAATGGAAAAAATAAAAATCATTTAAAAAGAAAAAAAAATCCACATCCAAATGAGCTGCAATTCCAAATGGGAACCCAGGCGACCAGAGGGCCAGTGGCCTCCTTATAGTTCAATAGTTAGTCCTGCAGTAACTAGTTTATAACATCCCTCATCCAGGTACCATCCTACTCTACCTATTAGATGTTAGTGCCTAAATAGCTAATGCATATTAGTGTAAGATTTTCTTCAACTGGATTTAACTACCTTTGAAACTGAAAATGGGTTTCACTGGTAAAGAACAGGACATTTAAGAAGAAAATCTGAGGAGTTCCTGCTGTGGTGCAATGGGATCGGCAGTGTCTGTACAGTGCCAGGACACATGTTTGATTCCAAGCCTGGCACAGGAAAAAAAAAGAAAAAAAGAAAAGAAGAAGAAGAAAATATGACCAGGACCTAGATATCAAACATTCCACCTTAGTCTGATTCTTCAAAGCATCGGCCTCAGTGACAGCAGACAATAGCCAGTGAAGAAAATATGCCAAAAATGCTCACACAAACCTGTTCCAAGACAAGAGAGGATGATACTTAGTTGTTTGGGGAACTCACCTTTTATGGCAATAAAAATTATCCAAGTCCCAAATATGTTTTGTGTAGTAAATTTTGCAAATTAGTGTTATAGACCCTTCCAAGCAGCAAGGCCATTTTGAGACTAAATACAGTGGAGCATGAAATCAAGGCTTTCCGTTTCATTATATGGAAAATGAACAGCTTAATATTTTTGTAAAAATATGTGCAAAGAAGTCTGGGGGGTGAAAATACATGTATGGTGTCACACATAACACGTTTCACATGAAGGAGAAGAATATACTATTAAGGGAATTTCCTCATGGTTCAGTGGGTTAAGGATCCAGTGTTGTCACTGCTGTAGCTCAGGTCACTGTTGTGGAGGAGGTTTTATCCCTGGCCTGGGAACTTCCACATGCCATAGGTATGGCAAAAATAAAATAAAATTAAAAATAAAAAGCTTAGGAAAACTATTACTAATCAGGCTGCAAGAACATGGACCAGGCAAACTTCTGGGAAAGGGTGATAACTGCTGCTGGATCATTCTGCCCAGAGAGAAATTTGCAGTCCACTCTGGAAACAAAAGTTCCCTGTGGGCAGGGCTCTCATCTCTTATTCACAGAGAAATCACTCAGTATCTGTGGGGGATAAGTTTTAGGACACCCAGATGACACCAAAATCTGAAGATACTCAAGTTTCTTACGTAAAGCAGGGCAGTAGTCGGCCCTCTGTCTCCATGGATGCAGTAGCCTGACTATTCAAAACTCATTGAGTGAATGAGTGAATCCAAGTTGCTTGATGTTTGAAAATTAAAGTTATGTGTGGGAGTTCCCATCATGGTTCAGTGGTTAATGAACCTGACTAGTATCCATGAGGATGCATGTTTAATCCCTGGCCTCCCTCAGTGGGTTGGGAATCTGGGGTTGCCTTGAGCTGTGGTGTAGGTTGCAGACATAGCTTGGATCCCAAGTTGCTATGGCTGTGGCATAGGCTGACAGCTGTAGCTCTGATTTGACCCCTAACCTGAGAACCTTCATAAGCTATGGGTGTGGCCCTAAAAAAATAATAATTATGTATGATCTTATACAGACCAGCAGGGCCAGAGAACAAATGATGCTTCTTTTAGTAGATGATGATGGTGATGATGATGATGGTGGTGGTGGTGGTGATGTGATGGTGTGGTGATGATGATGTGAGGTGGTGGTGATGATGATGTGAGGTGGTGGTGATGATGATGTGATGGTGGTAGTGATGATGATGTGATGGTGGTGATGATGATGATGTGATGGTGGTGGTGATGATGTGATGGTGGTAGTAGTGATGATTATGGTGGTGGTGATGATGTGATGGTGGTGGTGATGATGTGATGGTGGTGGTAGTGACGATTGTGGTGGTGGTGGTGATGATGATGTGATGGTGGTGGTAGTGATGATTATGGTGGTGGTGGTGATGATGTGATGGTGGTGGTGATGATGATGTGATGGTGGTGGTGATGATGATGGTGGTGGTGATGATGATGTGATGGTGGTGGTAGTGATGATTATGGTGTGTGGTGGTGATGATGGTGGTGGTGGTGATGATTATGGTGGTGGTGATGATTATGGTGGTGGTGGTGATGATGATGTGATGGTGGTGGTGATGATGATGGTGGTGGTGGTGGTGATGATGGTGGTGGTGATGATGATGATGGTGGTGGTGATGGTGATGATGATGTGATGGTGGTGGTGATGATGATGTGATGGTGGTGTGGTGATGATGATTGTGATGGTGGTGGTGATGATGATGTGATGGTGGGTGGTGATTGATGATGTGATGTGGTGGTGATGATGGGTGGTGATTATGATGTGATGGTTGGTGGTGCTGATTGATGATGATGATGGTGGTTGGTGGATGATGAGGTGATGATGGGTGGTGTGTGGTGATGATGTGATGGTGGTGGTGATGATGATGATGATGTGATGGTGGTGGTGATGATGATGATGGTGGTGGTGATGGTGATGATGATGTGATGGTGGTGGTGATGATGATGATGATGATGGTGATGGTGGTGATGATGATGATTATAGCTAACTTTTACTGAGGATTTCCCATGTACCCACACTGTGCTGACCATTTTACATGACTGATGACATGTTCACCTGACAATGATGCCATAAAGTAAGCATTATTATCTCCACTTTATAGACAAGAAACTGAAGCTTAAGAAAGGTGAAACAATTTTCAAAGCTGCACAAAGAATAATGATAGAGCAGGAATCCAAACCTAAACCCATAGGCTCTCCCCACTGTACTCCTCTGCCATATATGCATTCAGAAAAGCTGTCAAGAGGAAGATCTTTTTTTGAACCTACCATGAAATGTTTGCCAAAAAAAAAAAATGTAGTAGTGATATTCAGATGGGGAAAAAACAATAATGGGGGAAAAGGTGAGGAAGAAGTTTCTTCTATTAAGTCGTGCCTGTAGGAGCTCCCGCTGTGATGCACTGGCTTAAGAATCCAACTGCAGCGGTTCAGGTTGCTGTGGAGGTGAGGGTTCAATCCCTGGCCCAGTGCAGTGGGTTAAAGGATCAGGCATTGCTGCAGCTATGGCATAGGTCACAGTTGTGGCTCAGAGTCAATCCCTGACCTGGGAACTTCCATATGCCGCAGTTGCGGCCATAAAATTAAAAAATAAATAAGTTGTGCCTGTGCCAGGATTAAGCCATCATTATACTATACACACATCAGTCATTAGCCATCATCAAGAAGATAACATCTTAAAATGCATTATATATGGCATCTCAGTGATGCTGAGATGCTGCCTTCACATTGAAGACTTCAGACATGTCTGGGTTACTGTAAATAACAGGGATAGTGAGATCCAAAAGTTACTTTTTACTTTTCAGGCCAGAGCAAGATGCTGTTACAACCATTTCAAGTGAGAAAAGAAATCACTGCAAGAAATTACTCTCTATCTGGTTAAAGAAAACCTCTTATTAGCTAAATCTTTCTTTTATTTAAATTAATTAAATTTAAATTGAATGTTCCAGCTGGTCCTTTTACATAGTTGAGCAGGCTAAAGTTCCATTGCAGTATTGCGATTTTATTGTAGTAACAACTTAGTGTTAGCAACGAAATCAAAACTCAGTCATAGCTCTGTATTTTAAAAATGATAACTCTGACCTGAAATTTCACAAGATATCTGATACATGAAGACTCTAAGATATCAGACTTTTTAAATGGCACCATTGAACATCTTATAAGGTTACAAAGCATATCTGAAAAGTATTTTTTTGCAGAACAATGAAGGTTAAAAACTAGCAGAGGAATCCTTCACTGACCTCTTGAAATGGAATCAATTTAGGAATGTGAGCAGTTGTTAGATATTATTAGTAAATATAACTTTGAAACAGAAAATTCATCTTCTTCTTCTTTCAAGCTTCTGGATCAGTTTCATTGAAAAGTGCCAGAAGACTGCAAAGCATGTGGCTTAAAGACCGTGAGTATTTGCAAGGACTGTCTTTGTATGAATGAAGAATTACTTGCTGCTGCGCAACAAAAACAAAATATAGAAATAGACTGCTGACACTGGTAGAAAACTAGAGCTGACATCCCAAGCCAACTTCTCATTTCTATGCTTCTCAGAGCACATTCATGGTCCCCCACTCATAGATTTTACATTTTCCTTTTAAATAAATTATTTAAAAATCATGACTATTTCAAACATGTCTTCACAGTACAGAAAACAATATGAAAAAGAAGTTCTCAACACCCAATTTTAACAAATAATAGCATTTGGAGTTCTCGTCGTGGCGCAGCGGAAACGAATCCACCTAGGACCCATGAGGTTGAGGGTTCAATCCCTGGCCTCACTCAGTGGGTTAAGGATCCTGCATTGCCATGAGCTGTGGTGTAGGTAGGTTGCAGATGAGCTTCAGATCTGATGTTGCTGTGGCTGTGGTGTAGGCCGGCAGCCGTAGCTCTGACTGGACCCCTAACCTGGGAACCTCCATATGCGGGTGCAGCCCTAAAAAGCAAAAAAACAAAACCAAAATTAGCATTTTACCACATTCAGTTCCTTTTTAATTAATTAAATAATTTATTTATTTATTTATTTATTGTCTTTTTGACTTTTTGCCTTTTCTGGGGCTGCTCCCACAGCACATGGAGGTTCCCAGGCTAGGGGTCTAATTGGAGCTCTAGCTGCCAGCCTATGCCAGAGCCACAGCAATGTGGGATCCGAGTCACATCTGCAACGTACACCACAGCTCATGGCCACACCAGGTCCTTAATCCACTGAGCGAGGCCATGCATCAAACCCGTAACCTCATGATTCCTAGTCAGATTCATTAACCATGAACCACGAAAGGAACTCCTCAGTTCCTTTTTAAAAGACACGTATTATTACAATTACACAATTTTCTGGTTCCTCTCTCTCTCATCAGAGGTGACAGCTACCCTGAAGTTGGTGTGTATCCTTCCTGTCCATTTTAATACACAAATATAGGTATATGTTATATGTATATAATTGTTTTTTATTTTTACCATTTGTAAATTATATTCTATACATATCCTTCTTGCAACTGGCATTGTTTTTACTCACCTGAATTTTATGGAGATTTATCTTGGCTGATTTATTTAGTTTTATTTCATTGATTTTTTTATTTCTTGTTGAGGTACATCTTAGTTCTAGCCATTATAATAAGAATATCATAGGAGTTCCCCTCGTGGCTCAGTGGTTAACAAATCCAACTAGTAACTATGAAGTTGCAGGTTTGATCCCTGGCCTCGCTCATTGGCTTAAGGATCTGGCATTGCCATGAGCCGTGTGAATAGCAGCCATGGAGTCGTGGCTCAGTGGTTAGCAAACCCGACTAGCATCCATGAGGACATGGATTTGATCCCTCACCTCATTCACTGGGTGAAAGATCCAGCCTTGCCATGAGCTGGGGTGTAGGTCGCAGATGCAGCTTGGATCCCCTGTGGCTGTGGCGTAGGCCAACAGCTACAGCTCCCATTTGGACCCCTAGCCTGGGAAACTCCATATGCTGCAGGTGCAGCCTAAAAAGCAAAAAGGAAAAAAAAAAGAGAATCATAGACTGAGTGGTTTAAACAACAGACATTTATTTCTTACAGTTCTGGAGGCTGGTAAGTCTAAGATCTGGGTGCCAGCATGGATGGATTCTGGTGAAGGCCGTCTTCTTTGTTTCCTTACATGAGGCACGGTGTGTATAGTGGGGAATGAGGTGGGGGAGGGGGAGAGGGAGAGAAAACAAGCTCTCTTGTGTCCTTTTTGATAAGGGCACTAACCCCATTATGGGGGCTCCACCCTCAAGACCTAATTACCTCCCAAAGTCCCCATTTCCAAATACCATCACAATGGGGATTAGGGTTTCAGCATATGAACTTTGAGGGGGACACAAACTTTCAGTCCATAGTAAGCGATAACACACACACACACACACACACACACACACACACACACTGAAGCGCACAGCTCTAGTGCACAGCTAAAACTTCCATCTGGGTCAAGATAGAGACCATTTCCAGCACCCCCACAGTTCTTTGTGTCTCCTGCCAGTTCATACTTCTCAGGGGCAACCACTAACACAGCCTCAAACACTATTAATCAGTTTGGGCTGTTTTGAACTTTCTATACATGAAATGAAACAGTATGTACCCTTTGAGCCTGTCTTTTTTGGCTCAACATTGTGTCTGCGAACTTCATCCAGTTTGCTGCTTTTAGCTGTTGTCTTTTATCATTGGTATATAGTACTCTATTACACGAATGTAACACCACTCATTGACCAACTTAGCATTGTGGATGTTAGGGTGGCTCTCGGTTTTCTGTTATTATGAATAGTCCTACTATACATACTCTTGTACATTTTTTGGGTGGACAAATATACTAATTTCTCTTGGATCTATATCTAGGAATGAAATTGCAAGGTCATAGTATATGTATACTAGGCAGAGCTGAATAGCTGTAGCAGGGATCATATGGCCCCAAAAGTTGAAAAAATATTTGTTACCATTCATTTAACAGACACCTGGAGAAAACTTGTCATGTGTCAGCCATTGTTCTCAACGTGGGGGGTGTGTCATGGTAGGAAAACAGGCCAACAACCCTGTGCTTATAGAGCTGGCATTCTTAAGTTTTAGTATCATGAATTAATGATCAGACATTATCTACATGGTTTCTTGACTGTCTATTGGTGAAAATTTTCTATTTTCTTTCAAAAGTCTGAGCAGTGGCAACCCCTCATGTGTTAAGTAGGATTGACAAATCGGCCTGAAAGAGTGGGGTTTTCCAAGGGTCTCCTAGCACAAATGGTCCAGATCCTACCAAGTAAACAGCATCCTCAAGTGGAAATTCAAAATCCTCCCTCACTACCCCCTCTCATCTCGGTGGAGTATTCCTGCCTGTGCCCGTGCAGGATGCTTGGTACTTGTAGGCTGGGCTGGGCCAGCTCTGACCCCTGCCAGCAGACAGCCCTGTGAGTCAGCCGTAGTCACCCCCAGCTGCAAGGTCAAAGTCAGTGTGCAGTAAGGCATGGCCTAACACTGTTTCCTTGGAATAATGATTTGTTTTAAGTCACTTTAAACCTTTCAATACACTGCCCAAGAAGTTAACTATTCAGAAACTTCCTCCTCTCCCCCCACCCCCAAATTAAGGGAAAAACAAGAACTCCAGCAAAATAGGAAACATCTGACCTCCATTAAAGTAAAAACAAACTATCCAGGTATGGAAACCAACAAAATAAAATATGACTTAGAAAATATTGCTTTCAGTCTGAGTAATAAATGACTTACTTTGAATGTAGAGAAAGAAGTACATACTTACTAGAAAATTTATGTCTTCCAGCCCTCATTAAATAAATGATGAACAAATATTTTAAACACACTAGAGAGTTGAAGGTTCCCAATGTCTTGCTTTGTTTTGTTTTTTACTTGTCTAATTCATTGTTTCTTCCACCTAGACTGTGGAGGGCATTCCCATTTGTGACTAAATTCCCATTTGCGGATTAAACGCAGGGGCATAGTGCTTACTCAGCTTAATAAACAGTAGCTGGTATTACTATTATTATTGATACTACTATTATTATCATGATCATTATTATAGCTAAAGGGAATTTTTTTTTTTTTTTGTCTTTTTAGGGCCACACCCAAAGCACATGGAGGTTTCCAGGCTAGGGATAGAATCAGAGATGTAGCTGCAGGCTTATGCCACAGCCACAGCAACATCAGATCCAAGCTGAGCAATGCCAGATCTGAGCCACATCTGCAACTTACACCACAGTTCATGGCAACGCCAGATCTTAACCTACTGAGTGAGGCCAGGGATGGAACCTGCGTCCTCATGGTTACTAGTTAGATTCATTTCCGCTGACCCACAACGGGAACTTAGGAATTTTTTATATATACATCAACTAGAACATCTCCCATATATTACAGAATTTTTTTTAAAAAGTCAGAAAATAAGGTAGCACCATCATCCCCCAGGTGTACAGGCCAAAACCCATGATTGTCCTTAGCAGCTCCATTTCCCTCATCCCCTATGTCACCAAACAGAGGCCACTCTACCTTCTCCACCCGTTGTTCCACCCAGGACCATCAGCCCAGTCTAAACTGTCATCACCTCTTATATTCCACTGCAGATCTACCACTGCCCGCCTCGCCGATCAGGCCCCTTCGCCAGGGGACCATCCCGATCCTTTCAAAAATGCAAATTTATGACACTTAGAACAGATAAGCAATGAGGTCCTACTGGATAGCACAGGAAACTATATCCAGTCTCTTGGTTTAGATCATGATGGAAAATAATATAAGAAAAAGAATGAGGAGTTCCCGTCGTGGCGCAGTGGTTAACGAATCCGACTAGGAACCATGAGGTTGCGGGTTCGGTCCCTGCCCTTGCTCAGTGGGTTAACGATCCGGCGTTGCCGTGAGCTATGGTGTAGGTTGCAGACGCGGCTCGGATCCCGTGTTGCTGTGGCTCTGGCGTAGGCCGGTGGCTGCAGCTCCGATTCGACCCCTAGCCTGGGAACCTCCATATGCCGCGGGAGCGGCCCAAGAAATAGAAAAAAAAAGACAAAAAAAAAAAGAAAAAGAATGTACATGTATCTATGACTGGGTCACTCTGCTGTACAGAAGAAGTTGGCACAACATTGTAAATCAAGTATACTTTAATGATAATTTTAAAAAACCCAAATACAAATTAAAAAAACAGGAGTTCCTGTGAGGATCATCAGATTAAGAATCTGGCATTGTCACTGAAGTGGCTCAGGTCGCTTCTGTGGCTTGGGTTCAGTCTCTGGCCCAGGAACTTCCACATGCTGCAGGTGTGGCCAACCCTCCCACACACACAACCCTTTTATGACTATAGAAAGACATGAATACTATAGAATTTTTCATCTTTAAATAAATTAATTTTTAAAATTTAAAACTTTATACCTCCAACTCCCAGAGATTACCAATGCCCATACTTTAGTGTAGGTTTGCTCCACCTTGATACCATTGGTCACAATTATATTTATTTGTATGATTTATAAATCAATGTGTATCTTACCCTAAGGTGACAAAATCCCCTAAGGACGAGGACCTTGTCTGGTGTGCCCCAGTTCCTAATAAAGTGGACAACACAAGTTGGTAACTTATAAATATTCATTGAGGAGTTACCATCGTGGCTTATTGGTTAACTAAGAACCTAATTAGGGAGTTACTGTTATGGCGCAGTGGTTAACGAATCCAACTAGGAACCATGAGGTCTCGGGTTTGGTCCCTGGCCTCACTCAGTGGGTTAAGGATCCAGCCTTGCCGTGAGCCGCAGATGCAGCTCGGATCTGGTGTTGCTGTGGCTCTGGCGTAAGCTGGCAGCTACAGCTGCGTTTAGACCGCTAGCTAGCCTGGGAACCTCCATATGCCGCGGGTGCGGCCCTCAAAAGACAAAAAGACAAAACAAAACAAAACAAAACAAAACCTGATTAGGATCCATGAGGACTCGGGGTTCAATCCCCAGCCCCTCTCAGTGGGTTAAAGGATCTGGCGTTGCCGTGAGCTGCCGTGTAGGTTGAAGACTTGGCTCGGATCTCAAGTTGCTGAGGCTCTGGTATAGGCCAGTGGCTACAGCTCTGATTCAAACCCCTAGTCTGGGAACCTCCATATGCCGCGGGTGTGGCCCTTAAAAAAACCCAAAAAGACTAAATAAATAAATAAATAAATTCATTGAGTGAATACATAAATGGATAACATCTTTGAAAAAGTAAACAATACTTCAATAGGTGTGTTTTGGGGTGTGGGGTGTGTTGGCCACTCATACCAGCCTGCTTTCTTAGAATAAATTCCCTAGCCCAGTGGGTTGGCTCATGATGGTTACATCTGTGCTACATGACTCCACCTCATGATAATTGACTGGCTCAGGGTAGACACATGACCCAAGCTGGCCAATCAGATTGCTCTTCCTAGGAACTGAGATCTAGACTCCAGAGGCAACTGGTCTCAGGTATGTCTGGAATTAAAGGACTGGTTAGACATTTGGGTGGTAGAGGACTCCTGCTATGTGGGTGAAGAAGAAACAAAAAAACAGTCTGTAGATTGAGAAGAAAACAGACACACTAAGCAGAGATTAGAGATGAGAAAAGTATCATGTTCTCAAAGATTTGCGGCTTCCTGGGTCTGCTCTGAGAAGCCCAGATGCCCATGGATAATGAGATACCATCTTAAATTGGAAATAGAACCCTCTTTCCTTTTTTTAGCTGGCTCAGCTCAGTTTCTAGTACTTGTAAACCAAAGAGTCTCACCTAAAACATGTGCTATTTATATATTAGGCAGTAAGATTATTCAAAGTGATCATAGGAACCTTCCTGGGGTAACACACACTGTGAACGACAGTCAGAACCCCAGCCAGATTCACCTAAGTGGGAAAGCCCAGCCTCCTAAGGCTTCCTCTGCTTGCCCTAGCATTTTGGGTAAGAAATGAGCCAATTGTGGGGTAACTTCTGCTTGAAACGGAGAGGTCAGAATGTGAGCTGGAGCCAGACTTGACTTTTCAGAGTCTTAATCTTTCATCTGCAATAGACATGTGGAGTCTAACAGGATGAAGAACAGTCATTTCTAAGATTTCTGAGTAAGAACGGGGCGGGGCAGAAGGGTAGTCCAACCAAAACCAGACTCAATAATTTTGGTTATTTGTGGCTTCAGGCTATTTTAAGAAACAGCCTTTCAATTCCCCAAGTGATTTTTTTCCCCCCTGTTCTTTTTGTCATCCAGTGAACAACTCAGGTTTTGCTGGCTTCTGGAAAATCCAGGGGATTTTGAAAAAGAATGTCTGTGGTGGCTTATGGTTAAAGTGGAACTATGCACAATGATCTTTTATACCAAGATGATGCTGGTAAGCCCCTTCCAGGCAGAAATACACTTGAAGGCACAATCAGTAGTTGAGATAAGATGTATGAAACCATCATCCCTGAAGGTCTAAAAGCACTATGCACTAGTTTGGGGACCAGATGGGCCGTCAGTGCTAGGGATGCAGCTTGGAGTCGTGAAAAATATTTCTTTTCCTTTGTGAATCTAATTGTATCTTTGGTGTCTTTGGCCATGCACGTTAGCAGATGTCCCTCTGGTGTTCCAGAGCCATGGTCCTTTGCTAAGGTTGGAACTTAATGTGGTTCTACCAAAAAATTCTGCTACAGACAGACCCTCATCAGAGTCAAAGCTAAAATAGGAAGGTGAAACTTTCGATGGCACCTCATCAAGAAGCCCGTTGAGATTTTGCTGATGACCTTACTATGCTGGGAATCAGAGAGAGGCAGCTTCTACCACCTGGTGGTTTGGCAAGCAGGAGGGGCCTGTTATTACGGCTGCAATTAGTGAACAATGGGGCTGAGCAGACAGGGCAATTCTGGTGTCTCATCCTAATCCCATTCCCCAGCAACCAAGGAGAAGAGAAGTCTGGCCAGTAATTTACTTTCCTCTGGAGAAAATAGAGGTTGACCTCACTGTCTACCCCGAATTCAGGAGAGATTGTTCACAGGATATGAAAGAGAGAGGGAGAAAGAAAGAAGAAGGAGAAGAGAGATGCATGAGCACCTGGACTGCTTAGTCTGGAAACTGGCAGGTTATTGGTACCAGCCCCTCCTGCTTGTTCCTGCCAGAGGTCACCCAGGGACAGAAAGGGACACAAAGCAGGGCCAGCTGCTTTGAGTTAAAGGTGCTAAAACCACTTTGGCCAGAAGGGGGCCCCAAATCTCACTCAAATGTGCAAATTGGCACACCTCTGGGTCTTAGACCCAATAGACCTCACTTTAAATAATTGTTATCCACCATCCTAGGGTTTGCACAGGACCAGAGAGATCACCAGAGACCCAGAGATGGGAAATGATTTCGAGGTCATAAGGCTGGGTTGTGGTTGAACGGGGCTAAAACCCAGGTTGGGTAAGTCCCGCTCTGGAACTCTCTTTAACTCTTAGGCATCACTTTCATCAGCAACATTTACAAATAAGTATTTAACTTAAAAAAACAATCATTTATCAAGTGCATGGCATATATAAAGCTCTGTGCTGAGTGAGGTGTGTATGGCAGGTAGCCAAGGTGTTATGGTTGGGGTGAGGAGGGAAAGAGTGGTGCCCGTCTAAGTTCATGGTCCTCAAGACCTTCACCAGCTTCTTACTGGCTTAGAAGGCATAATGTAAGCACAGCAGAGTAAAAAAAAAAAAAAACTCCACGATAGGAGTTCCTGTCGTGGCTCAGTGGTTCACAAACCCGACTAGTATCCATGAGGACATAGGTTCGATCCCTGGCCTCGCTCAGTGGGTTAAGGATCTGGCATTGCTGTGAGCTGTGGCATAAGTCAAAGACACGGCTTGGATCCTGTGTTGCTGTGGCTGTGGCATAGGCTGGCAGCTGCAGCTCTGATTCGACCCCTAGCCTGGGAACCTCCATGTGTCTCAGGTACAGCCCTAAAAAGACACAAGACCAAAAAAAAAAAAGACAATAAAAGATGTAAATAAAGGTTCAGTACAGTAACAGCTGAGCTGTCATAGAGCAATGTACGTAGCCAAATGAATGTTTAGTCATTTTAACTGTTTTCACTGTTTTCCTGTATTTTGTCATTGGGAAGACTACGTAGGAGAGGAGGCGGGTGAGCTCTGCCTATAAGAGCTGATAAGATTTGCATGCGCATCGAGGGACTGTAGAGACACACAGTCTCTGCCCTTGAGGAGCATCCTGCCTGGATAATGGGGGAGGGAGTGGTCCAGGCAGCATGTGATACTTGTGTGAATGGAGAATTGGAACAAGGGACTCCAGGGTCAAGGGAGAGCAACATTCTGGATCTGCAGGTATCTGTAAATGCACTAAGTGTGCACTTTCAACTAACTCTTCCTGGGTGTGAATAGGCTCACAAACGTGGTGGATAAAGATGGCAGGTCTAGGACTCCCTAGCTGTGTGGCACCGGGCAGCTTGCTTAGTTTCTCTTGACCTCATTTCACTCCTCTGTAAAATTAAGGAATACATAACCTCTCTGGTCCCTTCCAGTTAGAAAATTCTTTGGTTCTAAGCGTCCTGCAATTATCTGATTTTTCAAAATCAGATTTTCAGGTGACAGTTTGCATCTTTGAGTCCTCTTTCCCTTATTTATCTTAAACTTAAAAAACATTTTTTTTTTTTGCAATTAGATTTTGTCATTTGAACTCACACAGTGTTCTTGGATTGGAGTCATCCCCAGTTCAAGGATGAAAGTGGAAAAATAGGGGTTTACCTAATCCTCTCCAGCACCATCTCCTTGAACAGATGTGTCCAACACAGGCCACGCAGTGTGCCTACTATGTGCCAAGCATGCTGAGTATTGAATGAATGAGATACAGTCTTATCTCCAAGGAGCCTTTAGCTGGTCTCAGTCATTGGTGGGGAAGTGCCAGGCATGTGTGAGCCACTCAGTAAATGTGTGTTGAACAGAAAAGCATGTCTAAGGCACTGCTGGAGAAGAAATCTGCGTGAGGTTGAAAAGTACCCAGGGAAAAAGGGAGCACCTGTATCATTTTATACTTAAAGTCTCTTGGCTCTACAGTCCCAAGAGGGAAACAAGATTTTTCTCCCCCCAGGTGTTTATAACTTCCACCCCACAAATCTCCAGAGATCTTGGGACTGTGGGGTTGGGGTAGGGGCTGATGCTCCTGCAATTGAGGTAATTCTGGAGCACTGGGCTGGGCAGGGGAGCTGGGAGTACTCAAGTTGTGCCTCAGGACCCTGAATTTAGGAAATGTCAGGTCATCTGGGCTTTTTAGGCCAGAAGAAAGCCATTACCTTGTAGGCGAGCACCAGGACACAAGGACAACAGGGGAGCCTGAAACCCTCCCTGTCTCCCCCACATCACTTATGCTTAGAGCCATGTTCAGGTCCTGATCCAGAAGGAGGGTGACTGGGAAACCACGATGCCTTTTGGGGGAGTGCTCTGACTCACAAGGGGACCAGGGCAAGCCCACCCCCTCCTCTTTCCTTCCAACAATTGAAAACCAGCTCCCCTCACCAGGGGCATCTCAGGCTTAATTAGCACTTCCAGAAAGCCTTGCAGCCTTGTACAGTGACCACTACTGTGTATGACGTATGGTACATGGCTACTTGAGGAGGGCAAAGAAGATAACTTACAGCCAGTCCTTGTGCACCAGGTGCTTCCAGAGGTAACGAAGCATGTTATGGACAAATACACACAAATCAAACAAGTCAGGGCAAATACAGTTGGCTTGGAGGAGTTCAGAGGAGGCAGAGTATTCCAAGGTATGCCAAATTCTGCCCATCCTCCAGTCCCCAGCCCAGGGACTGCCTCCTCCATGAAGTTCTCCTGGATTATTCCAGGCTTCCGATTCTGGCATCCCAATGCACATTTTATTTGCTACAGTAGTTTTATTGTTTTTTTTTTTGATACAGTCTTAATGATAACCCCATTTCTCAACTGGACTCTCTCCTCTTTGAGGGAAGGGACAAAAATTTGTTAATTGCATTCAGTTTTTGGGTCCACAAACATCAACTGAATTCTCCCACTCTTCTGTTCCTTTTTCTTTTTTCTTTTTCTATTTTTGTGGCTACATCCACAGCATATGGAATTCCCAGGCCAGGGATCAAATCCAAGTCACAGCTGCAACCTATGCCACAGCTGCAGCAATGCAGGATCCTTAACCTACTGTGCTACAGCAGGAACTCTTTCATCTGTTTCTTAATGTCAATAAGTACTCAATAAATCCTAAAATTCTAGAATTCTAGAGAAGAAATTTTATTTATTTGTTTGTTTACTTAGTCTTTTTAGGGCCATACCCACAGCATATGGAAGTTCCCAGGCTAGGGGCTGAATTGGAGCTACAGCTGCTGGCCTATGCCATAGCCACAGCAATGCCAGATCTGAGCCACGTACAACACAGCTCATGGCAACGCTGGATCCTTAACCCACTGAGGGAGGCCAGGGATTGAACCTACGTCCTCGTGGATACTAGTCAGATTCCCTTCCACTGAGCCACGATGGGAACTCCTAGAGAAGGCATTTTTAAAAATATGTATTATTTATTTATTTATTTTGTCTTTGTGCCTTTTCTAGGGCCACTCCCGTGGCATATGGGGATTCCCAGGTTATGGGTCTAATGGGAGCTGTAGCATGGCTCAGCCTATGCTAGAGCCACAGCAACACGGGATCCAAGCCGCATCTTCGACCTACACCACAGCTCCCTGCAATGCCGGATCCTTAACCCACTGAACAAAGCCAGGGATCAAACCCGCAACCTCATGGTTCCTATTCGGATTTGTTAACTACTGAGCCATGACAGGAACTCCTAAAATATTTATTTTTTAAATGTCAAAAGCTGTACATGCTAATTATTAAAAAATTATTTAACTCAAAACTATCTCCACAGGTGTAACTACAACTGCGAAGAGTTTGGAGTGTACATAGGGAAGAATCTTAAAAGACCATCCAGTTCAGCACCCACATTTCAGAAGTGAGAACCTTAAAGTGACTCTAATGCCTGTGGTATGAAGTGATTTGCTCCAGGTCACATATTTGGATAGCAGCATCATTTGGTGTTCCAGCATCCTTCCCCAAGAAAGTTGGAGGGATAGTGGGGGTACTCTGTACCAAGCAAATGTGTGAATGAAGTCCTAGATTGCTACATGGGTTCCGACGGTGCAGAGAACAAAGTATTAGTACGATTATGTTGTCAAACTCTTGGCGTCCATTTCAGATGCTTCACATTGGTCCACGGCCACAAAGCTTATTGTGACTGTGAAACAATAGGATTAGTTGTGAAAATACTACTTCTTTAAATATTTGAAACTAGAATGGAAAAAAAAATGTTGAAATAGATGGGGGGGTGTAAAATTGCATTAAATAGCAATTGTGTCCCAAGTCGAGGGACAGACAAATGATTTGGAAAGTCTGTTTTTCAAACCAGAGGGAATGGTGGTGAGAAAGCCAGAGTCTGGGGTCAGCTCATCACTGGCCCCCAACCCGGTGGATTTTCCCACCGCTGTGTGCTCCCTTCCCTCCTCACAGGCCTGAGGAGGGTGGGTCCCCAAGAAGCTCTGGGTTTAAGGCAGTGGTGTTATGCAGCTTTGTAACCTCACTGGTAAATGATATCACAGATTGGTTACCAGGCCCAGATCGATGGACAACTCGGGCAGCAGATCGATCACATTTCCGGGGAGAATTTACCCTTTGTGACCCGCAGGGGGGCAGGTGGTTCCTCAAAACAGGCTCTGGCTTGAAGGATTTAATGCCGGCTCCTTCCCCATTCCTTGTTCAGCTCGGAGGGCCTGGGCAGTAACAGCCGGGTAATAACCTACTTTTTCATGAAACAGATCTGGGGGATAGGAGTGGGAGGGGGCCGTAAAGGTGAGGACAGAATGGCAAAAATCCGCTCCCAGAAGGAAAGCCAGGGTAGAGGCACGCTGGGTTCACTTCCCCCCGCCCCTCCTCCCTCCGAAGCCACCCTGAGTTTCGGTGCCGGGGGAACTAGCCCAGCGTCGCGCCAGGCCGCCGGCCGCGCTCTCGGCGCAGTGGGGGCGCGCGAGCCTGCCCCGGCCTCTCCGGCCAGGCAGCAGCCCCCTCCCCGTCGCCCCGAGCCCCTCCCCCGGGCCCGGAGCCCCTCCCCGCGCGCTTCCCCTCTCTCCCCTCCCTTCCCTTCCCTGCCTGCCCGGCCCTGCCTCCGCCTCCTGCGCCCACAGCCTCCGCGAGCGCCGAGCCCCCCGGAGCCGTAGCGCGGCCAAGGGGCGCCGCTGGCCCCTCCCCAGCGCGCTGTCAGCAGGCTCTGGGGCCCCCGCCCCGTCCCCTTGCCCACGGGACACACCCCCGCCCCTCCTCTGCTCCGCCAGTTCCCGCCGGACCCACCGGGCGGCGGAGAGAGCGGGCGGGCGAGCAGAAGAGTCGCGGCGGCGGCGGCGCGGGAGGGAAGGGGCTCGCGGCAGGCCCACCGGGAGCCGCCAGGGCACACGGAGCCCGCGTGCCCTCCAGACCGTCTCCGCCCAGCGGCCGTACCTGTGGGCGCCAGAAGCCCGGGCAGCGGCGCGCCGGATCGGGGTGGCGGGTGGCCCCACAAACCCGGAAAGCGGGGGAAGGAGCCGGAGCCCGACCGGGATGAGAAGGTGACGCCGCCGGGGGGCGCCACTCGCTTTGTAGGGGAAGATGCTCGCCTACTGCGTGCAGGATGCCACCGTGGTGGACGTGGAGAAGCGGAGGAACCCCTCCAAGCATTATGTGAGTACGGCCCCTACCGACCCCTGCGGAGGGGCTGGCCAGGAACCCCCAGAGGGCCCCCGGTAGCCCTGTGCCCCTAACCGCTGTTGAGTCTAGAGCCAAGTGCCCAAAGGGCAGCCCTCAGTGATGGAGTTTCTTCGCTGGGCTCTGATTTCCAGGGAAGCCTTTTCTGACTTTCCTCCACTCCCCCCAGGCCCGTTTTCTTTTTTTGGCATTGGAATTGGCAAGTGGCTGCCCTTGTCTGTTACAACGGTGAAGTCATCTGTCCGCCTGAGCTTTGATGGATGGGTGTGGGGGGGGGGAGCGTTCGTCAAACCCTCGCTGGGCAGCTCCGTTGGGAAGGAACATCCTCCCGGTCATCCCTAGGGGTTCGGGTCGCTCACGCTCACAGACCGAGATGCTTTCAGAGGCTTGCCCTGGGAAAGGAAGCCTCGCGCAAGCCCCCCACTTTTGCTCTGGTCTATGCCTCCCTAGGCCTGGGTCTGGGGTCAGAGGGAAGCCGCCGCGCCCCATGCCCCACCTCCACTCTCAGCCCCGAGCTTTGGTTTCCTTAAAGTCATTGTGTCGGTCGGTGTGAGGAGAAATGTGGCTTTTCCTTTTATCCCTCCTCTGGACGTGACCCTTAACCGGGTTCATTTCCTCTTAAGTGATGCTCCATTTCCAGACAGGAGGCGGCAAATGTTTGCTGTGGTCTCCGAGGAACAGCCGGCCGCCCCTCCCCCTTCCTTCTCCAAACTTAATGAGAAGGGGCTAGAGTTGATTGAGCCGAGCTCCGGGCCTGTGACACGGGTCTCCCTTTCCTTTCAGCCCGTCCTCTCTTCCCATCCTTCCCACCTTAGGAAGTAAACATTGTCCTTGACGCCTGAGGACTCCAGTCTGAGCAGCCTTGCCGCTGTACTTGAGATAGGAGAGACGGACAGCAGGGCACCCAAAGCCTAAGGACTGCATCTTATTTGCAAATTAGGCACTTAAAGGAACATTTAAAATGAATGCTCAGGAGTTCCCGTCTTGGCGCGGTGGTTAACGAATCCGACTAGGAACCATGAGATTTGCGGGTTCGGTCCCTGCCTTTGCTCAGTGGGTTAACGATCCGGCGTTGCCGTGAGCTGTGGTGTAGGTTGCAGACGCAGCTCGGATCCCGCGTTGCTGTGGCCCTGGCGTAGGCCGGTGGCTACAGCTCCGATTCGACCCCTAGCCTGGGAACCCCCCTATGCCGCGGGAGCGGCCCAAAGAAATAGCAAAAAGACAAAAAAATAAAAATAAAATAAAATGAATGCTCAAAGCATTAATTTATAACAGTTAAAACAGGCTGTTGGTTGCTGCCCTAGACAGTACCTTGATCCCTGAAATGCCTTTTATTCCCTTTTTGGAAGGGGACTGGGATTTGTGCTAATGTCAGCCTCAGGCTACTCTTTCTGTCTTTATCCCCAGTAGCTCTGACCTTTGGGTTTCTTTATAGCAAAATAAATGGGTCTGGGCTCAGTTTGGGGAGAAGGTAAACCAAGGAATCTTGTTCCCAACCGGACGGAGAGGTGGGTGCTGGAGGAAGAGTTGTTCCTTCTATGTTGCTGGCTCTGCAAGCGTCTAAACCTGCTGTTTCAAGAAAGCTCTTTTTGGAGGACTTGGGTCACTGAGTGGTCACCCTGCACTGGGGACAGATGTCCATTTGCATATCCCAGCACTCCTTATGATATCAGCCTTCCTAACTTCTCAAATGTTGCAGGCTAAGTTTTAGGAGTTCTTTTCTAGTCCTTTGGGTTGGCACTGCTTTCAACAGATGGCACTCTCTGCTCTGAGACCCAGGCAGGTGCTTTTCCTGGCTCTGGCTTTTAGGCAAAATATCAAATCTTGGCTTTGACCAATGATGTCCAAGATTACAGATGTAGAACCTACTGGCAACAAGCCAGGAGTGTTGCTGAAGCGACCAGAGACCCGCTGCAGTCAGTGTTGAGAGATGGTTACTGCTGAGGCTCTGACTTAGAGGCTCTTGTTTTAAGCCTGGCTCAGCCACTGACTTCAGTCGAATTATTTAACCTTAGTGGGGCCTCAGTTTCCTCATTTTTAAAGTGAGGATAATAATAGTATCTACTTCATAGGGTTGTCTGGAGAATTAAATGAGATCATCCATGCGAAGCACTTAGCGAAGTTCCTGGCACATAACAAGCACTCATTAAATGGTAGCTTATGATGGGCATGATTCTGACTAAGAAAGCACTTTTGAAAAGCAGCTATTAATGGTCTGGCAAGAAGGAAGAAAAATTTGGGGTTTTAAGATTGATAATAATTTCTTCTATGTGAAAAATACAAAAGAAGTCCTGTCCAGTTTCCTTGAAGCGATCATTTCCTGCCTTTTTATGGACAGTGTTTTCCAGGACGTCTCCGCTTCCCATGCAAGAATCAATGACATTATGTTTGGGGCCGGGAGTGATGTCACCGAGCAGATGGGGCCATACAGAGTTCCGAATTCAGGTGGTGGGAAGGAGTTAAAGGAGAAAGTGTTGTGGAATTGTGGAGCTGGCAGGGAGCTCATTTTACAGATGAGGAAACTGAGAACCAGATGGGGTAAAGTCATTTGTGACACAGCTAGTCACAGCGCCTGGGTCTAACTGGCCTTCTGCCCGTGGCGTTGTTCAAGGTTGGAGTTGACAAGAAAGACAAATGTCTGTTGCTGGCTAGAGGTTCCTGCACATTTGGGGCATCCATAGGAGAGGGGGCTGATGGTAGACAGTGTTGGTGGGGCCAACAAGGCAGGAGGAGCAGGTTGGGGCTGGGCTTCAGAAGCTCAGCATCGCTTCCTCTCTTGGCCTTTGCATGGTGGACACCACATGTTGTGGGCACTCTGCAGAATACACTGTGCCCAAGTCACGTATGTTCTAGAAGCCCTGTGCGTTGAAGAAGCATGCCTTCTTCCCACCTCTCCTCCACTGGTGGTGAATTCTGAGTCTGTGGTTTGGCAAATTGCAGAGCAGAGAGGCTTTCTGGGATGTGCACGTGAGCCAGAGCTAGCTGATGAGAGGCCTGGGGCCCAAGCAGGAGGGCTCTGCTGGCTCCAGGACGCTGGGAACACACTGCAGAGGTCTTCTCAGGACATCCAGCGAAAGGAGTGCTTGTCCCTGTGATGAGAGGGAGCTGCCTGGACACTGAGGGTCTTGTGCTTTTGGTCTGTTTATGAAAGGCAGGCAAGTGACCTCCATGGTTTGGGTGGTGCTGTCAGCCCTTCCTTCTTCTCTGCCAAGTCCCTGCTTGGGGTGGCTTTGGGGGTAGTGGGCAGCAGCTGCTTAGGCCAGACTTCCTGCGTGGAGTTGGGCTCCTCTCTTAGCTTTTACGTGCTGCCTCTGGGGAGATTTAGGTAAACTGGTTTTGGCCTCAGACCACACTTGTCTTCCCAATGGTCCTGATGGTGCTGGATGCAAACTGCAGGTAGCTTTGCTAGAGAACTTTCCATAAAGATATAAGGTCCGGTTCACAGAATTCTTTGCACCCACGTGCATGTGTATGTGTATGTCAGGTCGGATGATGGTGGAAAGGAGCTCGTGCATCTAAAACAAACAAGAGTTTGTTTGTTTGGATTTGGGGGGCGTTGTGCTTTCACAGTCATTTCCTTCCCTGATTGTTTGTTTCAGACAAATACCAGTCCATGAATCTTCTGATCCTCTACAGGGCTCTTCAGGGAATGCAAATAATAGCTGGTGTTAGCAGCAGTTACCATGGGTGGTGCCAAATGCTTAATGTGCAGGATTTCATGTGATTCCTATAGTTCACTGGGTGTCCCCTCATGTCCCCCAATGTGGGGTAGGTTCTTTGCTTCCTTTATTTGGATGGGTGAGCTGAGACTTGGGGCGAGTAGAGGTTGCTCAGGGTCTCCCAGTGAGTACAAGCCAGATCTGGGTCAACTCAGGTCAGATTACCTCCAAAGGAAGATATGAACCTAAAATGGGGCCCTTCTCCTCCACTGGAGTCTGGCTGGGAAGACCAGACTGGGGATTACATGACCATGAGAGACCAACACAGGGTGGCATTTGAGGATTGGCTCACTGAGTGGGACTTTCACCTTGTGCCCTGGAAGTGCGTGTGTGACGGGCGATGGAGGGAGGTCACTATGAAGCAGGAGGGGTGGGACAAATCCAAGATGATATCTGCTTCCCAGTGATGCTTGAGGTGATAAATTAAGGACCCATCCTGTAGAAATAATACATTCTCCTGTGTGTGTAGAGCAGAACGGATTTTAGTCTTGAGTCTGGGAGCAACATTTTTAGCGATTGGCCTCAGACCCCCTCATTTCTCTGCTCTTCATTTTTGTTTTTATTTATTTATTTTAGGACTGCACTTAGAGCACATGGAGTTTCCCAGGCTGGGGGTCGAATCGGAGCTGTAGCCACCAGCCTACGCCGCAGCCACAGCAAGGTGGGATCCGAGCCACGTCTGTGACCTATACCACAGCTCACAGCAACCCCGGATCCTTAACCCACTGAGTGAGGCCAGGGATTGAACCAGTGTCCTCATGGATGCTAGTCAGATTTGTTTCCTCTGAGCCACAACGGGAACGCCTCTGCCCTTCATTTTTAGTTAAGCCCTTAGACTGTGGATCCAGCCCCACGGGGGGAAGGCTGCAGCTGCAGTGTGGGAAGGGTCCTCTCAGGCCAGTTCCCCTGTGGAATGAGTGGTGTTGGGCAGATCAGGCTTCGAATCCCACCTCTGGCTCTTCCTACGTGTATGACCTTAGGCCAGCCACTCTGAGTCTGTTTCCTCACCCGTAGCCTCTCAGGGCTTTGGGGAAATGGATCTGAGATAATTTGGGGGCAAAGCTCCTACTTAGGACCTGGCCCCCGTCATGGGTCCTCAACATAAAGTCGTTTCCATCCGATGCTCCTCATCACCAAAAACACTTTGAGTACTTTTAGGACTTGATAGGTGCAGCTGCCAGAGGAAGAAAGACTGAGGCAAAAAAGGAAGGCTCAGCTGTTCACAGTCTGATGGGAAAGTAGGCTGCGTGCCCTGTGGAAAACGCCCAGCATACACGAGAAACAGATAAACAAGGAGCAGCTGTTCAGACCTGGAGGGCTTCCTGGAGCTGACCTAGTGATGGCTTCCTGGGATGTTGGGAAGGAGAAGGGAAGGCACATGTGTTGGGGGAGAGGAGTAGAGGTGCTACAGGTAAGGGCAAGGTCAAATAGGATCCTAGCCCCAAGGTCAGTGCCACACAGGGCTTAGCAGTCTTGCCTGTTTTCTTTCTCTCTGTCGCTCTCACACACGAGAACAGTTTCTCCTTCTCCAAAGAGGGAAGTGAGCTAGGGGTGATTCACAGGTCTGACAAGGGTTCCTGCTCATGGAACAACCGACCACATCCTTCAAGGCTGTTGGGAGAGGGAGTGCAGCCCACCATGCATCATGGCCCTCTTTAGAGCTGAGTGAGGGTTTGGAGGGCAAATCAGGATTGGAATCACTGTGTGTGGTAGCAGGCAGAGGGGAGGCAAAGAGAAGGGAAAAATAAACCCATTTGATGTCATAGGAGACGGTTCCAGCTCCAGAAATATAAGCACCAGCTGCTGCATTTTCCAGAGAGCTATTCTGGGGCCAGCATGAGTTAATGGCCAGCAAAGGCTGTGAACTAGAGGAGTGTTGTTAGGACTTCTGACTTTGGGGTTTGCACAGCAGTCCCTGGAAATTGCCTTCTAATTTCCTGAGCCTGAGTCACTGACCAGACTCCTTCTTGGCCAGAAAAGTCCACCAGGCACCTCTGTTCTATTTTTCCTCTTTATTAAGTAAAATAAAAAAATAAGAGTTATACATACGGTAGTCACACTTACTCCTCTTGAGTTCTGAGAATCCAGGAAAGGGATCATGGATTAGGACAGGGGTCCAGGGAACAGGAAGGACAAGGGGTGTGTGTGGGAAATGAGGTGGAGATTCTGGCTTCGGAAATAGGTTCTGAGCCAGCGCCAGAGGTGTTCTCTGCCATGGCCGTTGCCAAAAATAATGGAAGAGTCCAGGAGGGTGATCAGCGTTTCAAGAGGCGATTCCCAGAGCTATGTGTTTCTCGCCTGGGCGCCTGGGCTGCTGCTACTTGTAGTGGAGGGTGGGAGGATGAGCCACAGGAACCCCCAGGTAACCTCCTGGCAGGTCACAGCAGCAGCAGGTGCTGAGCAGAGCCCAACAAAGATGTCAAGATGCGTGAAAAGGGGAAGAACCAGCATGCGAGTACCTACAATGTGCCAGGCAGTGCAGAAGAGGCTTTTCAGGGGGATTTAATTTAAGTGTCATGACAACCCCATGAAGTACGTAGGTAGGTGTTTTACAGATGTGAAAATAGAGTCAAAGAGAGTTTATGTGCCTCTCACTCAGAGTAATTCAGTGGTGAAGCTGGAGTTCTTAACCTGGCCTCTGACACCGGCTCTGTGAGCTTGTCACTTTCTTCCCCATTAGAGCTGAGTCAGTGAGAGAGGGGCCATGAAAATAACCCGGGAGTCCAGGCTACACCCCCTGAGAGGATGACCTGTATCTGGAAGGCTGCGTTGTCAGAGAGCTCCTGGGTCCTGGTGTCCCTGGGCTGGAATCCTGTCTCTCCCACCTACTACTGTGGGACCCAGTGCACGCTGCTTCTAGAGAATGTGCCTCTGTTTCCTCATCTGTTTAAACAACAACCACAACAAACAGAGGGGAAAATGGGACCTAGCTCAAAGGGTTGGGGTGAAGGTCGAGTTAACAAATGTAAAGAGCTTAGAACGGTACCTGGCACATGTTAAGTGCAGCATAGGTATTTGTTCTAATAATGATTAAGTCCTAAAGCTTTTCGGAGGGGAAAGCTCTCTGTGAACTGGAGTGTTCAGCCAGGACTGGCAGCCTGAAGAAGGTGAGCTTTGTGATGCGCCTTGGGGAGTAGGTAGGATTTGGAGGGGAAGGGATAGGATTGAGGTGGGAGGAAAAGTGGAAGGGCATTTCAAGAAGGGGAAAATCAGCAGTGCTGGAGGTGGAGCACATTAGGAGAATGTGGGCAAAACCCATGTTGAGGGAGAAGAGGAGGCGGTGGAGGAGGAGAAGGAGGAGGAGGGGTGGGCCAGCTTCTGAGAGCCTCCCATACCAGCCGAGGGAACTCAGAATTTTGTGTATAGACAGACACCTCTGCACCTTCTGCTCCTCCCAAGGATTGCAGCGGAAAGGGAACTGCTTGTCGCTGTAGGGTCCTTCTGGGGCCCCTGAGCTGGCTCTAGAGTTGTTCTTGCAGCCATGGCAGGAACAGAGCTCAGTAAGGACAGGAACTGTGTCTGTAGCTCTGCCTTGAGGTCTCTTTAGCTGGCAGCCTGGAGCCCAGCCCCTCTCTGTTTATAGCTCTTACTCCAAGGGGTCAGGCTGCCTCATAAAAGTTGATTGCACCCCAGAGGTCTGGGGAGGGAGGGGAGGGGGGAGAGTAGGGAGGGGAGCAGTAAGGCCTGTGGCCCCTGCTGGCTGGCAGGGCCTGGTATGCAGCAGGGGGTTGCAGTACAGTCATTTCTTCTTTTTTTTTTTTCTTTGAATCAACAGGCTATTTTATTTATTTATTTATTTATTTTTTCCCCCACTGTACAGCAAGGGGATCAAGTTATCCTTACATGTATACATTTTCCTCCCACCCTTTGTTCTGTTGCAATATGAGTATCTAGACATAGTTCTCAATGCTATTCAGCAGGATCTCCTTGTAAATCTATTCTAAGTTGTGTCTGATAACCCCAAGCTCCCCATCCCTCCCACTCCCTCCCTCTTCCATCAGGCAGCCACAAGTCTATTTTCCAAGTCCATGATTTTCTTTTTTGTGGAGATGTTCATTTGTGCTGGATATTAGATTCCAGTTATAAGTGTTATCATAAGTATTTGTCTTTGTCTTTCTGACTCATTTCACTCAGTATGAGATTCTCTAGTTCCATCCATGTTGCTGCAAATGGCATTATGTCATTCTTTTTTATGGCTGAGTAGTATTCCATTGTGTATATATACCACATCTTCTGAATCCAATCATCTGTCGATGGACATGTGGGTTGTTTCCATGTCCTGGCTATTGTGAATAGTGCTGCAATGAACATGCGGATGCCTGTGTCTGTTTTAAGTAGAGTTTTGTCCGGATATATGCCCAAGAGTGGGATTGCAGGGTCATATGGAGGTTCTATGTATAGATTTCTAAGGTATCTCCAAACTGTTCTCCACAACCCCTCTAGCACTTGTTATTTGTGGACTTATTAGTGATGGCCATTCTGACTGGTGTGAGGTGGTATCTCATGGTAGTTTTGATTTGCATTTCTCTTATAATTAGAGATGTTGAGCATTTTTTCATGTGTTTGCTGGCCATCTGTACAGTCATTTCTATCCCCACTCCTGAGCACTGCCCCGAAGCTCCTCAGCAGCAAGAGAGAGGAGACCCCTGTCCTTGGGGTGTCTGGGGGGAGCCCAGGGCATCTCTGAGGTCTCTGTGTTCCCTGAAACATTCAGGCCAACGTTGTCCTCTACTTCAACATCTCTGAACTTGTTTTAAAGTTTTGTGTTTTTTTTGTTTTTTTTTTACTTAAAAAAAAATTCTTTTTAGGGTCACACCCATGGCATATGGAAGTTCTCAGGCTAGAAGTGGACTCAGAGCTGCAGCTGCTGGCCTATACCACAGCCACAGCAACATTGGATCCTTAACCCACTGTCCGGGGCCAGGGATTGAACCCACATCCTCACGATTATTAGTCGGGTTTGTTACCGCCGAGTCGCAGCAGGAACTCCTGAACTTAGTATAGTTTTAAATACAGTGCTTCAGACTACCTCTTCATTTATTTACCCCCCACCCCTCTGCCAGATATTCTGGTGGGCTTGATTCTTCAGGGAAAACGTAATAATAAAAACAACAGCTAACATCTCCGAATGCTTCCTGTATGTTGAGTTTTTCACAAAAACTCTCCAAATAGCCCACCAAAGCGTTCGTTACTGCCTGCATCCATGTTGTGCCGATGAGGATGCCGAGAAACGAGGATGCCCAGAAAGCTTACGTGAGTTGCCAGTGCTTCTCAGCCAGTGGAGAGGCGCCTGCCGTGACCCAGGCCTGCTGGCTCCAGAGCTGGCCCTGTCCCCATGGAAGCCTCCCAGCCCTTAATCACGAAGCACCTGGGGAGACTGGGCCCCCCAGAGATTCCCCCTGAGGCCTGGCTGGTTGGCTTCTCGAAATGTGAGACCTTCCATATGTCACCTTCTCCACCAGATCTCCATTTGCCCATCTAAAAAATGGGCTGGTTGTTTGCTTTCTGTCCTCCCTTGCGGAGGGGAGGGTGGTTATGCAAGCTGCTTTGGAAAACAATGAGCCCAGAGAAAATAGCTGTGTGAAGGGGTCCTAGATCCCCCAGCCTGATTTCTTAGTCATTTGGGAAGGGGATGCTTTACCGCAAGGAGCTTCTCCTGATGCTGGGGTGTTTTAGGACAAGGTTTCCTTGCCATGCCACGTCCACCGAGAAGCCTGCAGCCAGGGTTGGCTCAGGATCCTTTTAGGCCTCCAGTGAAGACGTTTTCTAGAAAACCACCTCTGGGAACTACGCTTTGTGTCTTTCCAAGCCCGTCATTTTTACGAGCCGGTAGAGACAGAGCTACGTCCAGTCCCAAATATCCCCACTGTTACCTGAGGGGAGGAAGTGACCTCCAGGGGGCTGAGTTAGCAAAGGGGAAACAGCTGTGCTTTCTGCCCCTCACTCCCTGGCTGCTTTCTCTGGCCTTTTGCTGTCATTTCCCTTTGCCTGGTGAGGAAGCCACCCTCCCAAAGCCTGGGCGGAGGTGCACGGTGGGGTGGGGGCAGGATTCCTTCCTCTGGGTGTGTCAGTGCAGCATGAATTATGCAGTGGGGCGTGGGGGGCCCTCTGGTCTGTCTTTGGGATCCTTGGAGTGTGAACTTCAGACCCAGCAAAAATGGATCACTCTTATCTGATGGCAGCTCCAGGGAGTGAGGGGTGGGGGTGCTGCCCAGTGCTGACCGTGAACTTGCAGAGGGGGCTCTGTAAGGGATGGCGTGGGTGTGGGCCAGTCTGCACTTCCGCCCGTCACCGTGTGGTCCCCGCAGAGAGCCCCGGCTGTTTTCCCTTCTCTAGGAATATTCTCACCCAGTGACAAAGGAGACCTTGACCTGTATTACGTGGGCACCATCGTCATACAACTACCACGTATTGAATTGCTATTTTGTGCCAGACACTGCCAAGCCTTTCACTTAAAATGTCCGGTCCTGACACAGGCCTGAAGATACGCATTTTTCTCATACAGAGACTAGGTTTAGAAATTTGGGGTTGCATTGTCAGTCAAGCACAAAGTCAGGTGTGTTTACCCCCTCCCTCCAGGCGGTGCTGTTTCACGCTGTCACTGTGCCTTATATGCTTGGTCCCCATCCTGGGCTGCCCCAGGGTGGCAGGGGCTTCTGCTGGCCCAGCACGCTGTCCTGCTGGTCATGTTCTTTGTGGAGAGGGCCTGCCTTGCTGCTTTGCCCACCTAAGGGTTCTGAGCGTGAAGGGATTGTCCCAGCCGTTTGAAGTGGCTGCTTTGTAAACTCATGGAAGGCTCCATTCCGACCCAGCTTTATTCCGTTTCCTGATGGCCCAGACCCAAAGGGCTATTTTAAGGGCCTTGCCTGTGTGGGAGAATTTCTCTGTAACAGCAGAGAGGGAGGCCTGGCTGGCCTGGCATGGTGTTGGCAGTGGGGTTCTGAGAGAGCGAAACGCTTTTCTGGATTCTGCCTCCTGATTCACTGGGCTCTCAGCACCGTGCCTGGCACCTGGAAGGGACACAGTCACTTGTCAGTGAGGGCGGGGCTTCCAAAGGTGGCTTGGCAAACTGATCCTTCTCCCGAAGAGCTGAGGCCTGTCATAGAACCGTGTCTGGACTTTGGTTTCAAGCTGGGATTAATTATTTATACTAGTTCATCACTCATTGGCAACTGGAGAAAAGCAGCCTCGTTTTGCCCACGATTGCTGGATGCGGCGGTGCCCAGGCAGGGGAAATAGGAAAGTTGAGTCAGAGAATGTGTGATTGGAACCCTTCCAGGTGCAGGCACAGGGCTAGGGGTTCACATCCACTGTCTTCTTGCCGCCCTGAACATCGTCCTTGTTGGATAGGCGAGGAAGCAGGGGCTCAGGAAGTTCAGCATCTCCCCCTCCATCACAAGCCCTGAATGGTGAGAAACGGGGTGTGAATCCAGATCTCGGCAGCCACAAAGCCTTGTGGTGGTTCTGCTGGGCTCCCTGCAGGGAGCACCCCCCAACCCCCTGCAATTGGGAGTTGGGGGGTGCAATAGGCAGTTGGGAGTATTTCTCTATTTTCCCTTCCCCCAGTTGGAGGCGTCCACACATGTCAAAACTAGCTGCACTGGGTCTTTCTCCACCCTCACCACCCTCCGTTGGACGTCTGGTCTCTGTGGCCATATTCTCCTTCTATTGCACGCGCCTGTGGGAGCCTTGGCCCTGACCTGTGGTTCTGCTGGGGTATGGAAGGCTGAGAGCACTATCCTGGGCTTAAGAAAGGAAGTGAGTGAGGAGTTTCCATCATGGCTCTGTCGTTAACAAATTTGACACAAGTTTGATCCCTGGCGTTGCTTAGTGGGTTGGGGATCCAGCCTGCCGTGGGCTGTGGTGCAGGTTGCAGATGAGACTTGGATCCTGCATTACTGTGGCTGTGGCTGTGGCTGGCGGCTACAGCTCCGATTGGACCCCTAGCCTGGGAACCTCCATATGCCTCTGGTCTGGCCCTAAAAAGAAAAAAAAAAGGGAAGTGAGCCAAAGGGAGTGTGTGCTGTGCGCTTTTCCTCAAAAGACTGGGGACCTGCGCCTTTATGGTGGCTCTGACTCCTGAGAGCTTCCTGAGAGGCTGGGGGGGGGGGCAGGGAGTGCATCACGTGGGTCTCTGATAAAGCTTCAAGGGTCTGGATTATACCCTGGTCATCTGCCCATTCTGACCGCCTCACTCCCCCTCCACCCCAGCCCCTCCATTACACACGGTGGTGCTGGAGCTGGTATTTGGGATAAGATAACAAACCTCTTGCTACCGAGAATGGACCCCCAGCAAGGTCTGGCCTCTATTTTGGGATTCAGATTTTTATTCCCTTTGAACTCTTATCCAGGGCCTTTTTTTTTTTTTTTTTTTTAAGGGCTGCACCCACAGCATGTGGAAGTTCTCAGGCCAGGAGTCAAATCAGAGCTATAGCCGAGAGCCTACACCACGGCACCTTGGGATCTGAGCCACAGCTGCAACCTACACCACAGCTCACAGCAATGCCAGATCCTTAACCCACTCAGCAGGGATCCTTAACCCACTGACACAGATCAAACCTGCATCTTCATGGATACTAGTCAGGCTTGTTACCGCTGAGCCACAACGGGAACTCCTAGAGCCACTTTTGAAGGCCTGGTCCTTCACAAGCTCTAGCTGCTGAAGGCACTCTCTCTGGCCTGGAGGATGGTGGCCAGCATGGCAGTGTACTTCCCAGGCACTTTCAGCCTGCTGCTTGCTCAGGCTAAACTCAGCTCTGGTGATGAGTTAGCCCCAGAGAGGGCCTCAGGTGCCTCAGGAGGTTAAGGGCAAGAGGATGGGGACAGGGCACTGATGCCTCTGCTACAAGGGCTCAGGCTCTGAATCTGAAGCTATCTAGTAATAGCTTGTTTCAATTGTCCAGGTTTCTTTACCTCCATGGGCCTCAGCTTTCTAATCTGTAAAAGCGCAGTAAGAAGAAGAATAACAGCTAACCCATATAGCTGCTACCTTATATAGTGCTGGGCACATGCTAGCTGTTCAATAAATAGCAGCTCTTGTTGTTATTATCTTGGTCATCCTTCATGGTTTTGCTTAGTTTCTGCCACTTTCCAGAAGCTTCCATGAACTTCTCATCTTACAACGTTTCTAGACTGTGAAATTTTGTAATGTTTATGGTTTTTACCTCTCAAGTAACTCTTACCAAGAATGGTCAGTTTGGGCGAGCCTGTGTCTACTGTGCCTGAGTGATGGAAAAACCCACTGAGGGATGAACTTTGATCTGATGCTTATTCATTTTCATGTATGTAATGATGCATTCATTTGCTTAATCAATCAGTCATTTCAATGTTTCCTATGGGCCAGGCCCTGGGAACACAGCAGGGGGGATAAAAATCCCTGCCCTTTTGGTGCTCACATTCTAGCAAGGGAAGGGAAACAATAAACAAACAAATTGGTAAAACATGTAGCATGCTAGATGGGGGATGAATGCTGGAGACAAAACTAAGCGAGGTGAGGGAGACAGGACTGGTGGTTTGGTGGGGGCGTGGCTTGCTGTTTTATAGTGTATGGCCAGTGACAGCCCCACTGTGTAGTGACTTTTGAGGAAGAGCTGAGGGAGGAGAGGGAGTGAGGGAAATTTGGAGCAGAGCCATTGAGGGAGGAGTTCCCATGTGGTGCAGTGAGTTAAGGGTCTGGCATTGTCACTGCTGTGGCTTGGGTTGCTGCTCTGGCACGTGTTCTGTCCCTGGCCTGGGAACTTCTGTATGCTGCGGGCACAGCAAAACAACACATCGACAACAATGAAAACAAAACAAAACAAACAACCAAGAACACAAAACCAACAAAAAGCAGTTGAGGGAGAGGGAACAGCAAGGGCTAAGGCCCTGAGGTAGAACTCTGCCTGGACCTGCTTTCAGGGAGGAGTGGGAGACTGGTGTGGCCTAGTGGCAGGAGCAAGGGGGAGAGCAGTGGGCAGTGAGGTCAGACAGGTAAAGGGGTCAAGTTGGGCCTATATCCCTCCCAGCACCGAGCAGGGTCCTCCACTTAGCAGCAGGGTCACCTCTTGACTTACTGAAGATGGAAACTGGCCAAAACACTGCTGGAGAGGTTGCTCTGGCCGCTGTTTGACCCTGACTCCCTAAGAGGGATCCTATGGGGGAATGCAGCCTCTGTCAGCAGTGTCTTAGATAGGAACTCAGAACCCCAAAGGCAGTGCATGTGTTAGGGAGTTTCACTAACGGAACATTAGTTTTGTACCTACTATGTGCAAGGCACCATGCTGAAAGCAGTTCCTCCAGCTGCAGTCCAGAGGGTGGTGAACTCCTCCAAAGGCAGCAGCCCCCACCCTCATGCTAGCAGAAGGTCTGGATCCCAGTAGGTCCTTGAGCATTGGCATAAATCTGTGGATGAGGCCTTTATTCTATTAAAGCCCCCTCCTCCTACCCCACTCTTATTTTTCAAAAGAACCATAGCTTTTAACTTAATTGTGGAAATTGCTTATTTGAAATGTATATATTCCTATGGTGGAAAGATTCTCAGGCCAGTCCACCAAAACCTTTCTCATCCAGTAGCTGGAATTATAGCACCAAACTAGATGTCTTTAGTTCACCTATGTTACAGGCTAGCCTGGGAACTTAAGCTCTATGCGTAATATCCAGGAAAGCTTTCTTCCAGTGTTCCTAGTGGGAAGGAAACTTCCAGGCTAACTGATGACGATATTAGCACTAATTATGCGCCCCCTAATCTTCTAAGCACTTTGCACATTGAATCTGTAGAACAACCTGAGAAAAGCACTCTTATGGTCCTTACTTTTATTGATGGGAAAATGGAGACACAGGTTCATTTACTAATGGTCATCAGCTAAGGAGAAGGCAGGGCTGGGGTTCAGAGACAGGCAGCGGGGCTCCACAGTCCTTTGGGAAACCTCTTCAGTCCTGGCCTTCCGGGGAATCCTGCCAGCCAGCCTTGCCACAGCCCAGGTAGGCCATCCTACCTTCCCTGCCCGACCCTTGTCACTAGGTGTCCTTCATGCTGGCAAGAGTGGAGTTAATAAGTGTCAGAGGCAGGGAATCAAGCCACTGGTGGTGGGCAGGAGCAGCCCCTCTTTGTTCCCGAGACAGGAAAAACCATTTGTTCCTGGAACCTGACACTGTAGGAGGTGGGTTTGCTGTGTGCGAGATTGTCTTCCTGGGCCATTTACAAGTCCAGCACTCGGGGCTGGCGAGGGGGCAGGGCAGGGTGGGGAGCTCTGTGTCTGTTGGTAGAGGCCAGATTAGCGTGTCTGGCAGGATGTTTCTGACACCTAGGCCTTTCAGCTCTCAGCAGAGCCCAGCAGGTGGCCAGGGCCATTGCTTTAGCTGGGGGGAGGGGGGCACCCTCCCCATTCTGCTCTGTTCAGTTTATTGTTAGAATGAGGTGGGTCCTAACCAGTGCTTTCCCTCTTCCCGAGGCCCCAAAATAAACAGCAGCTGTTGGCTGTATCTTCTCTGTCAGGCTGCCAGTCTGTCAACAGCCCCTGGCTCTGGCTTGGCCCCTCCCCTTGGGGTTTAAAGGCATGGGGCATGGGGGGCCCTACGGAGCCTGCCCAGCTGGTCAGCTGGTGTGCCAGGGCATGTCCTCTCCCAGACAGTGCTGGCCTGTTGGGTACCCACTGGCATTGTCCCCTCCTGCCCTGCAGGATGGCACAAATTTCAGGCTCCAGATTTTGATGTCAGTTCTACTCCTGATTGCCACTTAGCTGGTGACCTTGGGCAGGTAGCTCAACTCTGAGCTTCAGTTTCCTTCTCTGTAAAGTCAGGCAGAGTGGCATCAGTGAAACCAGACTGGCTGATGGAGTCCTTGCTTCGGTGCTCAAGAGCTTTGTGCCCTCGGGGAGGTGCTGAAGCGCTCCACACATCAGTGTTCTCTGAACATCCTGGATAATAAAAGCATCTCCCAGGCTGGTGTTGAGGTTAAAGGAGCAGTGCCAGGCACAGAGTTAGAACTCAGTGAATGGGAGTTCCCATCGTGGCTCAGTGGTTAACGAATCTGGCTAGCATCCTTGAAGATGCGGGTTCGATCTCTGGCCTTGCTCGGTAGGTTAAGGATCTGACGTTGCTGTGGCTGTGGCATAGGCCAGAGGCTACAGCTCTGATTGGACCCCTGGCCTGGGAAGCTCCATATGCCGCAGGTGTGGCCCTAAACACACACACACACACACACACACACACATATACACACATAAAGAACTCAGTGAATGGAATAATACTTGTTTCCTTTGACAGGTAAAGCAGAACATCCCCTAAAAGAATCATTCAAAGGTGCACATCTAAGAGCTGACAGAATTACTCCCGTCCTGACTGTTGACTCTGTGTTGGGACTGAGCTAATTTGCTTGGCTTTGTTTCTAGCCTGTGTTCAGAACTTCCACTGGAGGGGCTGGAGGTCAAGGGGTGGGAATACTGGTTATAAAGCAGGATGGAGGCAAGAGAAAGGAGAGCTGGGATTTCTGTCCTACTTGGCAGTGGTTCTGCTGATGTAATAGAAGAAAGGAAAAGGAGAACCATGTCCAAGGCCATGAACTGCCCTTAGTTGATGCGTAGATTCCCCCTCCCTGGGGTCAACCAGTTATCTCTCTTGATGTGTGAGCCCTAAGATATTCTTCCATATGAGCTCCCCAACCCCCCGTGGGCCAGCTCGCCCTGGCTCTGTACTCTGGGAAACTCTTGTTATCATTGCCTGTTCCTTGCAATTACTCTCCCTTGTGGAAAGATGTACTGGGAACCTCCATTAGAGCATCCAGGCCCCAAAGTCATCATTCTCAAAGAGAAAAAAAAGCCCTTGACCCCCGTTGTGTTGAGCCAGGTGCCACTGTGCCCCCCCCACCCCCCAGTAAAGGGACCCTCACTCAGCATGGAACATTCGCACTGTCTCCCCAGAAGCCAGGTCCTTTAAGGGGTGGCTGGGCCTACTGTATTGTGTCCTGCAGGCTGTTCTTGTCAGTTCTTGTCCAAGGAGAGAGGTCAATGGTAGGTCCATTCCCAGCACTTGGAGCTGGCACCTTCTGATAGACTGGTGGAGAGAATGGGTCTGCACCTTTGAGAGAAATTAGCAAAATAGTTTAGAGCAGGGGTTCTGGAATCAAATTGCCTATAGCCAAGTTTCTCCTCTCCCATTTATTTCTATGTGACCTTGGGCAAGTCACTTAACCTCTCTGTGCTTCAGTTTCTTCTTTGTAAAGTGGAGATGATAGTGCCTTCCTCAGAGGATTGCCAGGAGGATTAACTGAGATGATGATAAAAGCACTTGTAACATGCCTGGGATAGAGTTAGTGCCACCAAAGGGTTACTGTTGTCTGAGCCACTAGGGCAGGTGGGATCTGCTTCCCATCAGCCCAGAGCCTCTGGGGCCTGACGGATATATATATAGAAGTTGGGAGGCCGCCTGGGTTTGTGACAGAGGCATCTGGGGTGGAGCTGGTGGCGTGTTCTAGAGGAAGCGGGTGTAAAAATCAGACCAGTGAGCAAAGGCTGACTCCACCATCTCCCAGCTGAGCATCTGACAGTGAGTTGCTCACCCCTCTCAGCTGTTTCCTCAGCTAACTGTGCCCGTGCCTTCCTCAGAGGGTCACCGTGAGACCCCAAGACAGAATAAAGCATCTAGTAGGTCATGGTGGCCATTTAAACAGCCTTGTGGTTTGGCAAGGGGACCAGAGGATGGTCAGTGGCCTCCAGCCTGACTTCACTGCCTGGAGCCTTGAGTTACCCTCTTTCCACACCTCTCCCCCCATAGCAGCCTCTGGGTGTTGATTGCAGCAGGATTGTCCACGGTGCAGGGTTGTCACAGACACCCTCCCTGCCTCTGAGGGATCTGCTAGGAAGGGCTCTGGGTCTCCAGCCTGCTTCACAGACTGAAAAGGCTCAGGGAGGCCCGTGACTTCTGGACGTGGGGAAGACGCCATTGATGGATTGCCTGCCCCGACCCCATCCCCTGGGCTGAGCTGGGTTCACCTGCAGCGGTTTCCAGCATCCATCCTCACCTGCCTTGATCTTTGCCCATGGTCCCCTCTCCCCGCCTCACCTCTGGCACCGCAGGAGCTGGTTCTACCCACGAGGGTGCACTTGTGGAGGTGAGTCCTCAGCCCAGGGAGCTGTTATCTCGGCTGCCTGTTCTCCCCTGGGAGGACTCAGAGGCGATTCCCAGCCAGAACTCACAGGATCCCCAGCAGGACTGAGGCCCAGATCCCCACAGCAGTAACTTGCCCACTCATGTCAACTTTCTTGGCTTCTATCTTTTGTGGCCTCGCTCCCGACGCTTCCCGACTTGGAGTTCCTAGAACCAGCTCCCTAATAAATAACCTGCACCCAAGGCCTTGGCTCAGCATCTGCTTTGGGATGAACCCCAACTATGACAGCCACCTCCTCCCGCCAGCAGGTGGTGGAGCCAGGACAGAGAACCTGTGTCTGTGCCTCAGTTTCTCAGCCCTCACTGTCTTCCTAGAGGTTTCTGGCCTTCTTGTTATAGAAGAGTCAGACAAGATAATTTGTTTGATGCAGGGGCTTTTTTTTGTTTTTTTTTTTTCAGTTCATAAGAGGCAGTGAGTCACATGGACAGGGCTGAAGAATACTTGATCATTACAGCAGCTTCTGACGGCTGCATCAGAGGAAGCGCCCAGTCTAGGCAAACATGAGCCAGAGAGGCTGGGCCTTGGAAATGCAAGAGTCTGACCTTGTATAAACTTGCCTCAGGAAAAAAGAAACAAACAAGGGCCTTATGGATAAATAGAAATCTAGTACATTTACCCATCATAGATGAGCTGGGAGGAGCAGTGTAGGTGTCTAAGGAAACGAGGTCGGGGGCTGCTGGCCCCTGTGCCCAGGTGCAGGGTGACATATATGAGCAAGACACTTTGTGGTTTGTATCTGGCTGGTTGGCAGGGAGTTGGGTCCTATAAACATTAAAGCTTTTTGTGACAGTGTTTGAAATTGTGGTGAGACTGGCTCTCCTTATAAGTGGTTGAAAGCATCTTTTGAGAGAAGAGGAGAGGGTGTGTGTGTGTGTGATGCATGTGTATTTGGGGGTTTGTAATGTTTGTGTGTTTGGATGTGGGGGGTGTATTTGGGGATACTGTGTGTGTGTGTGTGTGTGTGTGTGTGTGTTGCAGGGCATTTAGGGATGTTTGTGCAGTGTATTTGTGTATGTGTGTTTGGGAGTATGTTTATATATGTGTTCATTTGGGGTGTGGTTAATACAAGTTGTGGGTCCCTGTCCAGCAGGCATATTCCTGGGGCCATCTTTTATCCTTGAGAACTCCTTATGGTCAGGCTAGAGGGTCCCCAAATGCTTTGATTTCAGTATAAAATGGTCTCACAGATAGATCCTCCTATATACTCCTCATAACTCCCTTTTCTCCTTGTCTTTAGTGCCTCTTCTGAGCCAGGCAGGTGTACACAGACCTCATTCACTCTCACAAAAGAAAGATGCTGTTACTTGCATTTTATAGGTGAGGAAACTGGGAATCAGAGAGGTTAAGTCACTTACTCAAAGCGACACAACTATTAAGTGGCAGAACTGGGGTCTGACTGACCTCTTAACTTCCACCCTCCCCTGCCCCCTCCACCCACATGGGGTGAGCTGCTGGGTGGCGTTCTGCCGTGACTTTGCACGTGCAGCAAGGGCCCTGCTCCCCATCCAGGGCACTTGCTCTAGAAACGTGACTTGTAGCTTCAGAGGAGGAAGAGTTGCAGGAGCAGGAAGGCTGTGAGGCAGGGCTGTGTGAATAAGGCGTGCACTAGGTGGGTGTAGGCGTGCCAGAAAAACCTGATCCTGGAAAAAGTCCTTGTGACCCAGGGTGAGGTAGAGATGAAGGAGAGACTGCAGAGCAAGCGGGGAATTGAGAAGGGGCTTGGAGGAAGCTAGAAAGGCCTTGAGTTCATCCCCTGGGCCTCAGGGAGAGGGTACTGTACAAATTTTAGCAGGATAGGGAGCCTTAGGCCTAGTTTTATCCCCCAAGAGCAACATCAGTCTCTCACCTGTTTTACTGTGAGCTGGTTACGTGTCCAGCTATATGAGGCTGGGGCACCACAGATCTGTCCGTGTTATCTGTGGTGTGATCTAACCTCTAATAAGGGGATGCATGGAGAAACAGGCCTTCCCAGTCTGAATTCCTGGAAGGAATAGAGGGTGGACATTTCATCAGTGCGTATTCTTGGCAGACAGAGGCAGCAGGGCCCCTGGGCTTGCCTGGCTGCTCCCGCCCATGAGCACTCACGTCAGACAGCAGGAAATCCCACAGAAGCTGCAGTCCCAGACATGAGTCGGGGTGGGGCATTTGGGACTTATTCATGGGGCTCAGATACCCTTTGGTTCCCAGAGCTGCTGGGAGAGGACCCCTCTGGCACCCAGCCAGCTCAGGGACTCCAGACAGCTCCTCAAGAGCAGACAGTTTCTGCCAGTGCCCCTTAAAGGGTCACCTCTCCTCCACCCTCATGTCCTGAACATCATCCAGGATGAACCCCAGGAAGCAGATGGATTCATGCAAGGCAGTCTGAGCCCCGAGACTGTCAAAAGCCATCCTCTAATAAGTTCCCAGCCCCGTTGCTGTTACTATTAGGTGTTCACCTAATACGCTCTGAACCCTGTGGATTTGCTTGACTCTCTGCCGACACACATTGGGATGTGGTGCAGCAGTTAGGCGAGTCAGAGTCCCTCGCAAATCACGTGGTTTGGGGCAAATTCTTTAGTCTCCCCGAGACTAAGTTTCCTAAACAGGGATGATAAAAGTAGCGCAAACTCATAGAGCTGGTGGCTGGCACAGACACATTATTGATGCAGCGGGAACTGGGCATTCTCGTGTAGCTCCCTGTGTAACAGCATCGGAGAGCCGCCACACTGATGCTCTCAGCGCCACCCCCGCTTTTGGGAACAGCTTTATTGAGATATAATTCTCATATCATACAATTGACCTATTTAAAGTATACAGCTCAGTGGTTTTTGGTATATTCACCAAATTGTGCAACCACAGCCTCCATTTTAGGACATTTTATTATCCCAAGAAGCAGGTATGCTTTACCCATCACGGTCACCCTTCTTCCCCTCCCTTGGTCCTCAGCTCTTGGAAACTTGGAAGCCACGATTTTTGTCTCTATCTGTACAGATTTGCCTCTTCTGGACATATTATAAACATGGCATTGTCAATTTTGTGGTCTTTTTGACTGGCTTTCTTTGACTGGGGATGTAACATTTTCAAAGTTCATCCACCGTCTTTGGATGGTTTATAGGGTGAGCTTGATTCATTCCCTGTGCTGAAACCTTCACCAGGCCTTGGCAGGGCTGGCCTCTGGTCCTGAGTGTTGGTTCCTCTGGCACATTTCCTCTCCCTACTCTTTGGAGCATGTGGATTTTCTCTCCTACTCCACTGTCTTGAAGCTGATCGAGTCTGGATCTTGTAGGGAAATATTGAATGTGCCTGCGGTTTATTCCCACCACTTCCTCTGGCCTGGTCAGCAGCTTGGGGGCAGGGTGGAAACTGGGCAAAGTCTTTACTCCTCTTTCTCCCCGGGGACTCTCTTTCCTGGAGGGGGTGGGGAGAGAGACAACACAACATCTTTATTTGTTTTTAATGTTGACTAACTTCCCAGCCTGCTTCCCAAGTTCTGGTGAAAGTTGCTGCGTTCCTAGTCAGGCTCGGTTCCCTTGAGACACAGGGTCATGGGACTTCTCTTTTGCAGGCAGCTGGTGGGGAAGTCACCCGGTGCTTTGGAGTTCTCTGCGTGTAAAGTCTGACTGCATTTGTTTCTTCTCTTGCTCGAGCTGGTCCAGTGCAAAACTGAGAATCCATGAGGAGGCATTCAGCTGCAAGTAACAAAGTCCCAAGAGTTCCTGTCTGGCTCAGCAGTAATGAACCTAACTAGTATCCATGAGGATGCAGGTTCGATCCCTGGCCTCACTCAGTGGCTTAAGGATCCGGCATTGCCGTGAGCTGTGGTGCAGGTCGAAGATTTGGCTCAGATCCTGTGTCACTGTGGCTGTGGTGTAGGCTGGCAGTTGTAGCTCCGATTCAACCCCTAGCCTGGGAAGGTCCATATGCCACTGGTGCAGACCTAAAAAGAAAAAAAAAACCCGTCTTAAACCATATGGAGATTTACCATCTCACTTTTAAGGCAGTTCAGAAGTAGATAGCAAAACAATTATAATTTTTAAAAAAACTATCCTTCTATTTATGAACTGTAGATTGTTTTCAACTTTTTTTCCCCAAAAATAAATAGTGCTGCCCTAAGCATCCATATATATCTTTGGGAACTTGAGTGACTATTTTGTAGGATAAATTATCAAAGAGGCATTGACAGGTGAGAGTATCTGGGGTTTATGTCAGGTAGGTGAGTCCTCACTTAATCCATTTCCTATTTCATTTGTGTCTAAATCCATACAGTGAGAACTGATATTTCCAGCAACGATCTTTGTGAATCCCAGATGTTTATGGAATTAATTCAAGAACATTGTATTATCTTGCATCCCCTATCTCCCCTCCCAATCTATGGCTGGGCATCAAGCTAAAGTGATGTTTAAAAGCAAAAGGTACAATGGAAAGGGCTTTTTTGGTCCACTGACTAGAGTGTTTGGTATATTCTATACCCTTGAGTACCCGTCTCAGCAGTTTTGTTCTAGAGATTATGTGATTCCCTGTTGGAAAGCAGAGTGAAACGTTAGGCTGTGAGGAAGTAGGAAACCTCATATGCTGCTGGTGGAGGCATAGTCCTACCATGAGTCTGGGAAGGAAGAGAAATGGAATGTCCTGTCAACTGTGGCTGCCACTTGGAATAATAAAAATGCCCAGGAGAGGAGGATGGATAAATAAATATGGTCTATTCATATGGTGGAATTCTCTACAGTTAACATGAATAATGTTTACAAATGTCAACCTGGAAGGATCCCCAAAGCAATACTGAGTGCAAAACATCAAGCAATAGAATATTATCTACCACACCATTTATGTAAATATTATTTATCTCAATCCCATACCACTTCTATAAATTCAAAATTATTTGCAAAATAGTAGTATATTATATATGTCTACATACGTTTATGGAAAAAGTATAAAAACACAGACCAGAAGGATATACACAAATTTATGACTCTGGCCACCTCTGGATGGGGAGAGAGAAATGGGGCTGAGGAGAACAAAGGGATTTGAACTTTATCCATAATGTCTCTGTTTCTCTTATTTAAAAATGACAAAACTTGGAGTTCCCATTGTGGCGCAGTAGAAGCGAATCCAACTAGTATCCATGAGGCTTCACTCCCTGGCCTTGCTAGTGAGTTGGGGATCTTGCGTTGCCGTGAGCTGTGGTGTAGGTCCCAATGTGGCTCAGATCTGGTGTTGCTGTGGCTGTGGTGTAGGCCAGCAACTGTAGCTCTGATTCGACCCCTGGCCTTGGGAACTTCCATATGCTGCAGCTATGGCCCTAAAAAGCAAAAAAATAAAATAAATAAAAAATAATAATGACAGAATTTTAGCATTTATTTATTTTGAGTTGAGCGTAGAGATTTGCTGTGTTACACATAGTCTTCATTTGTTCATCAGCATAGATTTGTTGAATGCGTACCGCATGGTAAGGCATGTAGTTCTAGGTTCGAGGCTGTATTAGGACCCTAAACGGACAAAAATCCCTGTCGCAGGGAGTTCTTATTCCAGTGAAACATAAAAACAAAGTTCAAAGTAAAAAGTGATGGTATAATTCCCAAATTAGAAAGTAAATGAATAAAAATTAAAAAAATAAAAAGAAAGCTCAGGGTCAGGTGCCTTGGTTCATTGGTACAGAAATTGAGTCTCAATCTGAATTGAAAAAGGCAAGAAAGACAGCGACTCTTAGCACAGGTGTGATTCCAGCACGGAATTTGATTGAGTGACTCCTCAAATAGCAGAAATGACAATTAGATGCAAATTAGCCCAGAGCGCATCACTTATCGGTTCAGTGCCTTGAATGGAGTTTACTTTATATTAGGAAGAGCAGAGAGCATTGATGGGGTGTGGTTGTTTCCTTTGGAGTGGAGCCTTACTGCTGCTGTGGTCAACGGGGAAACCCTTTTCCTCCCTTTTCTCTCATTTAGCCTCCACCCTAGCTCAGGCCTTCAGCCCTGGAGCCTAGAAGTTCCTGAACAGGTCTTGCTTAACCTGTGTAGTCTGACTCCTCATTGTCCTGGAAGGCCTGTACCAGAGTAACCTTCTCATGGCACTGCTTTGATTGGGTCACTTTCTTGCTCAAAACCCCTCAAAGGCTCCCTTTTGGTTGGCAGATTAAATTAGCCTCTTCAGGGAATTTAGAGCTTCAGTAGGGTGGGAGGACTGGGTGGGGGTGGGGGTGGGGAGTGACATCAAGACTCAGTCCTTGCTCAGGTAGAACTTCAGCCTAAGAGAGAGGCCCCCAGGAGTTCCCGAAGTGGTGTGCAATGGGATCGGCAGTGTCTCTGGAGCATTGGAATTCGGGTTCAGTCCCCGGCCCAGCACAGTGGGTTAAGGATCTGGTATTGCCACATCTTTAGGTCGCAAGTTCAAAGCAACTTGCAGCTTGGATCTGATCCCTGGCCCAGGAACTCCATATGCTGCAGGGTGGCCAAAAAGAAAAAAAAAAAAAAATAGAGACCTCCACGTGGATAGTGATGGAGGATGGAATGAATGCTCCAGGGAGATACAGAAGAAGATGGGCATGTGAATTCATGTACATGTGTGCACGTGTGTGTACACGCGTGTGTATGTCTGATGGACTGTTTACTCTGTGCCCGGCACTGTTGAGTGCTTTCTGAGTGTTACCTCACTTTCTCCTCATGACAACCCTGCGAGGTAGGTGTGTTAACTCACCCCCATCTTAACCTAAGGGTAAAGAGACTTCCCCTGGGTGGCAGAGCCAGTGATTGGTGGACAGGGAATCAGAGCCAGCAGCTTGTGCTATTAGTCCTTAGGTTACTAAAGGAGGAAGGAGGGAAGGACAGGTCATCCTGGGGAGGCAATGGTAGAGCAGCAGGCAGATGATAGGGAACCAGGAGGAGACCGAGGTGGGAACTTGGGGTGTGAAGAGAGGCTGGGGTCTGGGGCTGGAACATTATGCTTGGAGTTCAGACGTCTTTGCAAGCGTGAGGAACCCCTGGAGGTCTTGCTTGATATGATCCAGTATGGGTTTCAAGATGTAACCACACATGTGGTGTAAAGGACTGGTTGGACTCCAGAGACCAGAAGAAACTGGAAGACCAGTTGGGAGGGGATGGCAGTGTGTACAGCCTCATCTGATGTGTGGGTCAGGCTTTCAAGCCAACGAGGAGGGTCAGAATTACCTTTAAACATCTCTTAAATTGCCCATCAATCCAATTCAGCACTGAGAGCACTTTGTATGCAATTCTGTGCAGTGGCAGAACCACTGAACTAGAGTAAAAGAAACAGGCAAATCAGTAGCCCCCACTGGGCATCTGGACCAGTCCACTGGTAACATAAGGCGTGTGTGTGTGTGTGTGTGTGTGTGTGCGCGCACGTGCATCTGCTGCCCACTTGCAAGGCTGACTCCATTCTGCTTAAAGATTAAGCCTCTATAACCTGCAGCCTCATTAGGGGATTTGGAGCCAAGAGGACAGACCCAGAGAGTGAAGGCGGCACCTGAGGGAATTGATTCCAACTGCAAGTGGAATTTGGCTTCATGGCTTTTCTCTGTCCTGGTTTTCCCCACTTATTATTCCTCTTATCTCCTGGACTAACCCCTTTCCACTTCCTAAACAAAGGTGTTTCCCTAAAATCTGTCCAGCAAGTAATCCTTGTGCTTCCATCTTCTCTCAGTGCGCTTTGGTTCTGAACCTCCCCATTTAATCTATGCCTGCTGAGCAGGTCTGTGTCCCCAGCAGGGCCTTCTCACTGAGAGCAGTTTGTCCTCCGCCACCTAGCTTGCCCTACTCCCTGACTGCCCAGCCTTGAAATTGATGGCACCACCATTTTTCCAGGCCCCAGAGTTAAAATCTGGGAGTGACTTTTGACTTCTCCTCCCCTGACATTGATTTGGATTCTGTGTTCTTCTGATGAGTGGTTCCCAGGTCCGCCTAGATAGCTGGTGAAGAATTTCTTCCTTCCAGATCACCCGCTCCAAGCCCGGAGGCTGATTAAGTGTTCAGGTAGCCTGGCACGAGAGTGGGCCCCAACGTTCCCGTCATTTTAAAGGCTCCTCAGGAGCTTCTGATGAAAAACCAAGTGCTGGAACCACTGCCCAGGCTCTGCTTCTGCCTTGTCTCATAGGGCTGTTAGCCTTGCCTTTCCCTTTTTGGACTTCTCTCTCCATCACTCTAATTATGGGCCACATGGCAGCTAAGATAGGCTTCTGTAGGTCACTGCAGCCAGCCTAGACCTATGAGGTCACTTTGCAGTCACCCAGCATCTCTTTGCACCTTTACCCCCAAGCCATTTTCATTGCCTGGCACTTGCCCTCACCTGCTAGAATCCTTTAAAGTTCATCTCAGATGCGTCTTTAAAGGGTCTTCCAGATCCCTCACCTGAGCCAGAGAAGCTTCCTCCACTCCTAGCTTGTAATGATTAATGGTTTACATATATCTTTCATCTGTGGGATTAATTGAACAAGAATATGTGAAGCCTTGACCCTGACACTTAGGATGAGGAGAGACAGCCAGGGCCCTGTCCTTAAGCTTCAGGCTACTTACCAGATGCCAAGCTCCTTAGGACAAGGGCTCTGGTGGACCTTGAGTGTGCACTCCATCAATATTTGCTGATCCTACCCTGTATCATGCCTTTCCTCCCCCAGAGTATGTCACATGCTGGTTTTTCTGCCCTCAGGTGTAGCAAGTTAAGTTAATCATATTTGTCAGTTCATTGCAGATTATCACATTGCAAAGCCCTCCTCCAGCTTCATTTTAATTTTTACTTCATCCTTAATCTTCACACCTATCCCTTCCCGTCTTATGCACCCACTCTAACCTGTTTGACACAAACCCATGTGACCTCAGAAAATAGGTAAGCTGTTAGTGCGTGTGGTTTGTAATCTATATAAATGGTATTGTGCTATAGATTTTGTCTGGTGATTTCTCTTTTTGCTCAGTACTATATTTATAAGATCTATGTACATTGTCACATGCATCCACTTTATTGCTTCTGACTGCTCCATGGTGTTCCGCACAACCACCACATTTTGCTAATTTTCTCCTCCCCTTAATGGATACTGAGCTTGCCTCCAACACTTTCTACTGCAAACATTGTTGCAGAAAACATGGCAGTATAGGCAGCCCTTAGAAACTGCAGAGATGTCCCCAGCATGTACACATAGGAGTGGGTTGCTAGGGCACAGGGCATAAACAGACTGAGTTTTAGTAAATGCTGCCATATTGCTTTTCTGAACAGCTGTCCAGTTTACGTGCCTACCAGCAGTGAACTAGTGTTCTCATCTCCCTACATCCTCACCAGCACTTGGTACTATCCACAAGAGTAGGTCATTCTCCTCGCTCCTCTCCAGAGAGCCTTCCAGGCTGTTGCACTTCTCCCTGTGGACCAATTCAACCAAGATTGGAAGACGTAATGAATTTTAATGTCTGCATATCATTCCGTCCTGGCTTGTCCCCCTTGCCTGTAATGAAAGTTCTTTTTATAATTCCCTACCCAGTTCTCACTAATGGGACCAGAAATCTAAAACCTTTCTCCATTATCTTAAGAACTCAGCCAGCTTTTCAAAACTAAACCCCCTTTGTTTTTCGACTTAATTTGAAATAAGCCCCTCTTATCTTGTATCTTGGAGGCACTTTGCTCAGTGCCTCCAAGCCTCACTGGCCATTCTTGTGGAAGCCCCAGAAATAGCCCCCGAAAGGTACCGCTTTGCCTGTGTGTGCCCAAGGTGGGGGGTGGGGCTTCAGACCCTCCCCACATGCTACTCTCGCAACAGAAGCCAGGTTTGGGGTTTAGGTCTGTTTAAATGTGGCCTGCAGCCTTGTTTGCAAACGGAAATGAGTTGGGCTTATTTGCTGGGGATAATTGCAGGGAAAAGACTCCTACCTAATACTGGCCAACTTTTGGCCTGAACCTTTCAATTGATAATTAATCGTAACTGTTCTACAACATCTTATGTTGCTGGGGTGGACTATTGCTGAAGTCTTAAACCTTACCAGGTTCCAGCAAAGCACAAACGTGGCCTTAGGTCCTATGTCAGATACATGTTCTTTGCCTGATTTCTCCAAGTACACTGTCAGCTCCGGGAGGGTGGTGACTAGCGTCTTCCTTATCCTCCTCCCCACCCCCTGCTGCCCTCCCCCTGCCCTGCTCCCAGAGCTTTGCACTTAGCATGTGCTCAGTAAATACTTGTTGGTGGTTGACACAGGATTACGTGTTAATCCATCGTTTTCAAAGTCGAGAACCAGACCTGTTTAAAAAAAAATAAACACTCCTTCCTTTAAAAAGTGGCATTACCTTCTTACCCTCACACATATTCATTTTAGTCTCATTTGTTGCTCTTTGGGGGTAGGGAGGTCTTGGGGGAGTGACTCTGAGAGCCTCTTAATCTTAAAAGAGATCTAATAAATTATACTCTTGAGAGAAGATTGGATACCTGCATGTGTCCCAGAAGTGAGTTGGGAGCACAGCATTCTAGATGGTTTCTCTGCTCACCCCCCACCACCCCCTCCCCAGCCTGCAGGGCTTGCCTCCCATAGCAGTCCGTGTGTGGTATCCTACAGATCGCCATTAAATAAACAGTTCCTTGAAAACACAACGTAAAAAAAAAAAAAATGCTGTCTGTGTATTGCATCAGGAGAGCTAAATATTATGGAAAAGGCCAAATATTTCCACTGTGTTAAGAAAATAAGAACCCGGCAGCATGGACCATCCCACTCAGTGGGCAAAGATGTGGTGGAGACTTCAAAAGGGGGAAGAACTGTCAGGACAGCATGAGCGGCAACGAGTGACTGCCCTGTTGAGGAAAGAAAGTGTGTGTGTGTGTGTGTCCCATATGCGGTGGCAGAAGTTGCGACAGTGCCTTTCACCTGGGAAATAAATTAAGACATGGACCAGTGTCTGAATGCTGGCTCACCCAAGCAGTGGTCCAGCTGCGACTCGGCCTGGGGGTGAGCGGAGGAGGAGAGGAGGAAGTGCAGAACAGAAACAGGCTTTGTTCTCACCAGACCAGAAAGGCAGATTCACAGGAAGAGAGTCCTCATCCTGGGTCTGAAATGAAGATGGACACTTGGAGGTAGGGCTGATGGCTCTAGCAGAGGCCCTGCCCTTGGGCTCGGAGCCAGGGAGGGCCCCCCTCACCACCCTCAACCCTGCAGTGGAATATCAGCGTGATGAGATTCCCTCTGGCTCCTCCAGCCCACGTCCCCCCACCAGGTTGAGCTTGTGAAGCTGGGGGAGCACTATCATCAGGCCAGGAGGCTTGACTTTCCTTGGAAAGAGACCAGGAAGCATCTTGTTTTCATGAAAAAGTTAGGCCAGGTTATCTCAGGGCCGCCCCCAGGGAGGGCGATGCTTCAAAGCTGACCGGGTTCCAAGCTGCTGGCCTGCCTGCTTTAATGAGCGGGGGGCGGGGGGGGGGAAGGGGGGGGGGCGGGGGGAGCTCGTTTGAGGAGCAACAGTAAAAACCGCTCACCGGGACCTGCAACGTGAGAATGTTGTTCTTAAACCTGAGAACGTCGTCCGTGAGTCATTGGGAAGAACTCCCAGGTGTGGAGAATGGACTCTTGTTCCTCCGGCTGGTTGGGGACCTGGCACTCTCACTAGCTTCCTGGCTTTCTCTCCCAAGCACCAGCCTCCCCTCCCGGCCAGGTGTGGCTACCTTGATGGTGATGCATCTGCCCAGCCCTCCCTTGCTCAAAATGGAAAACGGAGAACCCCAGCATCTTGTTCCAGAGACATCCCTCCCTCCCTCCGCAGAGATATGGCGGTGCCCTGTGCCACCGTGCTGGGTCCTGCCCGGCTGATGAGCACTGTCTCCAGCACGTGTTGAAGTCTCTGCCAGGGACTGTGTAAAACTCAGGACGCACAGGCCTTTCTGTGAGCCTCACACCAGCCCTGGTCAAAAGGCGGGACTATCCCATCCACTCTTGTTACCCCCATTTTACAGATGAGGAAACAGAGGCTCCAGCAGGCCTAGGACTGTTTGCCCATAGTCACAGAGATAAGGCTGACACCTAGGCCCACCCATGCTCTTCATCATTGCCCCCTCTCTCTGAGGACTGTGTAGAGATGGCCAGGGCACAGCCTTGCCTTTGCAACCCTCACAGTTTAGGTATAGAGAGAATACATCCTCGTGTGGAAAGATAATTAGGGACTAAAAACCCCAGAGGAGTTCTAGAGAGGGGCTGGAAGGAGACACAGTGTGCCTTGCATCCATGACCTCTTTTAATTTTCACAGCAGCACTCTGGGGTTCACTTGACGAACACAGGACCAAGGCTCAGAGAAGTATTGTCACTTAGCCAGCACCGCACAGCTCATGGGTGGTGGATCAGAACTCAAACTCACATATCTAATATTTCATAATAACTAAAGCATGCGGTTTTGTTTTGCAGGGGAGGGGTGGGTTGGTTGGGTTTTTTTGACCATGCCCACAGCATGTGGAAGTTCCCGGTCCAGGGATCAAACTCACACCACAGCTGGCCCCAGCTGCTTCAGTGACAATACTGGACCCTTAACCCGCTTCTCCGCAAGAGAACTCCTATAATAACTACAAAGGAGCACATTTAAAAATTGTGCCTCATTGTACTCTTGCAACTTAGGTAATATTATACAGCAACTACTTTAATTTAAAAAAAAAAAAACCTTCACAAGTCTAACTCCAAAGCACATTCTCTTTGCCTGATGCTGTGGAGAAAGTCCATTTTAGCAGAGTTGTCAGGGCCTGGGAGGGGAGAGGAGAGGTGAGCAGAGAGGAAGGAGGGAGTGCACATGCCAGGCTGGGGGAGCAGAGAAGGCAGCCCCCGGGAACAGCAGGAGTGCCACCAGCCCCTTCCAAGAGTGAGCTGGTGGCCCCTCTTCTTCACCACCCCAAGTCCATGGCCTTCGTGTTACAGCTAATGGCATGTAGGGCTGCTGAGGGCCAAGTGTCCTTGGTTCTGGGGAGGCCATGTCCCCCTCCCCTCCCTCCTCCACCCCGAGCTCCCAGGGTAATCCATTAGACGTGGTCATCCTCAATGGGAGTAGACCTGTCAGGATGACAGATGAGCCGTGGCACATCCTTGCTCGGAAGGAACTGGATTCATCCCTTGATCGCTTCCATGCTCTCTGCACCTCTCTACCACCCGCCCAACCTGAAACACACCTTCCCTTGCCCCCAGCCCCCTCCAGGCAGCATCTCCTCGTTACCCAGTACTGGCCACGCAGAACCCTTGCACTGGTTCAGCCAGGCTGACCTTAAGAAAAGCATGCCTTTGTCTGTTTTCTCATCGGATCTTTCGTTCATCCAACAAGCATTTATTAAATGCCTGCTGTGTGCCAGGTACCATGTCAGGTGCTGCAGATTCCTGGGTGAATCAAAACAATTGCATGTCAGGAGAGGAGGGAGCTGGCAGACTGGCTGGGATGGCTGACGTCACCCAGAGTTTCACGAGTGCGGCCATGGACTGAGATCAGGAAAGGACCAGGATGCCCTGAAGCATGAGCGTGAGGCAGCTCTGCAAATTTGGAAGGAAGGGGAGGGGTGTTCTGAGTGGAGGGAACATTTGGCAAAGGCTTAGTGGTGGGAGGGAGGGAGGTGTTTCAGGATCCTCACGACAGCCCTGTGAAGGCAGTTCCCTATTATCATGGTGATGCTCATTTTATAGGTAGTTTGGTGAGGCCCAGGAATGCCATTTTCTCCTGAACTTAGGGCTGGGCCTGGGTTGCTGCCAGGTTATAAAGTGTGCCTGGGGCCGCGGGAGGAATTGGGCTCACTGAGAGGAAAATCCTCGCATCGGGAGCCAGTTTCACTAAAATGCTGGGCTCCTCTCTCTTGTGCAAGGCTGGCTATGTGCCCAGTGGGTCTGAAGCTCTCTGATCACAGGAAGGAGCTGGGGAGTACACTGAGGGCCGGGGATGAGGGGTTTGGGGCTCAGTCCAGAGAAGGGACATAATCAAGTGGAGCCTTCTTTAAGGAAGGGAAGAGGAGAAATTATTTAGAGTCCAACAGACCTGGCCATGCACCCAGGTTTCTATCTATGTGACCTTAGACGAGTCAGGTGACCTCAGAGTCCAGGTGACCTTGCTTGCAAAATGGGAGTGACGATGCCACTGACAGGTGTTCATGCCTAAAATGATCAGCCAGGAGTCCAGCACGTGGTGAGCCCTGAGTGTGTGTGGGTGTCTTTGTTGTTGTTGTTGTTGTTGTCTTTTTAGGGCTGGCATATGGAAGTTCCCAGGCTAGGGGTCGAATCAGAGCTGCAGCTGCTGGCCTGCACCATAGGCACAGCAATGCCAGATCTGAGCCACATCTGCGACTTACACCACAGCTCACAGCAATGCCAGATCCTTAACCCACTGAGCAAGGCCAGGGATCAAAACCGCATCTGCACAGATACTAGTTGGATTAGTTTCAGCTGTGCCACAACGGGAACTCCCATGCAAGAGTTTTTATTAGCTCCAGTTCATGAAAGGCTGGGGGTGAAAAACAGGTCAATTGGTGACGTTTAATTTACAAGAGGATTTCTTGTTTTATAAACAAACTTGCTGTCAAGTCTTTTGTGTAGGGACTTTCTCATATGGTTTAAAAAATAAAAGAATTTGTTATATACAACTGTGATTTATCTGGGCGCCCCCCCACCCACCCCAGCCCCTGTAAGCTTCATACAGATGTGAGCTAAGTGTGTTGGTGTTAATAAGGAGAGTCTCTAGAGGTGTGCCACAGGGCTCTGTTCTGTCTCTGACCAAAAATGTTTGTCAGTGACTTGGATGGGATTTTGATGTCACCCTCAGGCAACACAGGAAGATTCAGAGAAGAAGGAGAAAGAGTGTGTCAGACCACAGGCCAGCTTCCAAAAAGGCCTTGAAGAAGATTGGAATCAAAAAGTAAAGTGTTTTTATTCAAGAAACTGGTGGCCCAGAGTTCTTGTCATGGCACAGTGGAAACGAATCCGACTAGGAACCATGAGGATACAGGTTCAATCCCTGGCCTCGCTCAGTGGGTTAAGGATCCGGTGTTGCCATGAGCTGAGGTGTAGGTCGCAGATGCGGCTCAGGTCCTGCGTTGCTGTGGCTGTGACATAGGATAGCAGCTGAAGTTCCGATTTGACCCCTAGCCTGGGAACCTCCATATGCCATGGGTACAGCCCCAAAAAGCAAAAACAGAACAAAACAAAACAGAAACTGGTGGCCCAGGTGCTGACAGCAGGAGGAGGTCTGATTTCCTTGGAGGCAGGAGTGTGATGTGTCAAGGTTTGGGCTGCCTGGGAGGTCAGCTGAAGTCGCAAGCAGTATGGGTGACTCTGAATCCTGGCTGTGCGTTCACAGAATGCAAGGTTCTCAGGCTGTACTCAGAAGATCATTGTTCAGAAAGTTTAGAGGAAAGTACGGAGTTCCCTTTGTGGCTCAGTGGTAACAAACCCAGCTAGTGTCCATGAGGATGCAGGTCCTATCCCTGGCCTCGCTCAGTAGGTTCAGGTTCTGGCATTGCTGTGAGCTGTGACATAGGTTGCAGAGCTGGTGTGGCTGTGGCTGTGCCATAGGCCTGCAGGTCCAGCTCCGATTCAACCCCTATCCTGGGAACCTCCATGTGCCACAGGCGTGGCCCTAAAAAGCAAAAAAAGAGAAAGTTTAGAGAGAAGGAGGTGGCGAGAATCTGCTTCCATCCTGCCGTCTCAGTCTGCCTGCACCTGAGAGGGTGGCTCTGGCTCTGGCGTGTGCTGTGTGAGGACCAGGTGTGAGGTGGACAGCTTGGTGGTGGAAGAGAGAAGACTGGTGAGACTTCTGTGTGGGGAAGCAGGTTAAGGATCTGGCGTTGTCATGGCATCGGCTGGAGTTTCTGCTGTGGTGCAGGTTTGATATATGGCTCGGGAACTTCCATATGCCAGGGGTGCGGCAAAAAAAAAAAAAAAAAAAAAAGACCTGGTCATGGAGGAAGTGGGGTTGGCCTGGAGCAGAGGAGCCCCTGGGAGAGGTTGTGTGACATGCCCTTCTTCAGGAGAGGAGTTGGATCTGTTCCTTGGGGCCCCACGGGCAGAACTCCTAGGCAGGTAGCAAGGAGGAGATGCAAATCAGTATAAGGAAGACAGTTCTGAGGGTCACATGACCTGAGATTGTACGGACTGCCTTACCTGTGACCTCCCCATCGCCACTGGACATAGGGCAGGGGAAATTGACAGAACAGTGTAAATCAATTATAATAGAAACAATAACAACTTAAAAAATAAAAACAAAATAAAACCATAAAACAAAACAGAACAAAACAGGGCAGAGATCAGGGACCTTTCACTGACTGGCCAACACAGGCCCTTTCAGGTGTGGTTGAATCTCAGGGGACATGAATTTTGTTCCCTGGGTTCATTTGCTGAGACTCCATTTTGTGTCCGTGAAGGCAATGTTGTCAAGAGCCTCAGGGCCTGGGTGTGGGGACAGGGTGGGTGGTTGTTCCCCACACTAGCAGCCTGTTCTCAGCCTTGCTGAATGGTTTGCCTGATACCAGAATCTGCTCTAGAACCTGAGCATCACTGGACCCAAGGTCCCAGAGCCCAGGGTGACCAAGCTAGACACCAACCCCAGCCTCCGACTCCAAGTTCCCTTCCCCCGGCACTGGACCCAGTGGGCACTTGACCCAGCCTGTGTGCTGGAAGCCTCCCCAGCCACAGAAAAGCCCAGGGGGTAGAGAATGTTAGAAGCTGGAGGGGAGACCCTAAATGTCGTATCCCAACTTGGCACTTTTTCTCATCTTCCCATTCTAAAGACAAGGAAACTGAGGCCCCCAAAGGTGATAGGGCCGAAGCCGTTGACAGAACCAGATCCACCTGTGCCCACCCTCTCTGCCCTCAGGACCCACTGGACACTCCTTGATTTCTGCAGGGTTCCGAGAAGGGGAAGGGTGTCTGGTCCTTGAGGGTCAGTGGGAGAGTGCCATACTGGGCACATTCCACAAGGCTTCAGGTTTTCCAGATAGCCCGGTGGGCCACCTTGGGGCCAGGGAGTGGCCACCAGCTGGCAGGGGACGGCATAGGGGAGTAGTCCCAGGTGGAAGGGGGCGGGGGGCACTGAGGTCTTTTTTCATCAGTAGGGAGGAAGGCCTTGGCAAGCCGACTGGCCTGACTGGCCTGACTTGACTGTCCCAGCTGAGACCTGCCCCCTGCCCGCTCATCTGTCTTCCCTCTGCTCAGCCACTTCTGCAGGCTCCTCCCTGCCTCCCATCCCCAAACTCACTCGACTTTTCCGAAGTCTGTGAGGTGTAGGGTGAGACCTGAGGCTGTTACAAGGTGGTAAGGAACACGGGTTGGAATCCAAGCCTGGCACATCTTGACTCTGTGACCTTGGGCAAGTCACTTACCCTCTTGGAACCCTAGCATCTTCTTCTGTAAGATTGGGATACTACTTGTGGCCATCCCAGGATTGTATATGGTATGTGTGGCCGCCTCCAGCATAGAGTCTGCTTGGAACTTGCTAGGGTGGCTCCCGTCCCTTCCTCAGGTGCCATGAAAGTTGCAGTGCTCTGTGACTTGGCTGACCAGGTCCTGGCTTCCAGTCCCGGAAGGCAAGTGGTTAACCGATAGGAGTTCCTGTCATGGCTCAGTGGAAATGAATCTGACTAGTATCCATGAGGATGCAGATTCGATCCCTGGCCTCACTCAGTGGGTTAAGGATCTGGTGTTGTCGTGAGCTATGGTGTAGGTCAGACTCGGCTCAGATCCCATGTGGCTGTGGCTGGGGTGTAGACCAGTGGCTACAGTTCTGATTTGACCCCTAGCCTGGGAACCTCCATGTGCCACAGGTGTGGCCCTAAAAAGACCAAAAAAAAAAAAGCTAAATCAATAAGGGCAGGGTAAGAATGACACCTTCTTAGACAAAGCCCAGTACTGCCTTAAGAAGTGTTTATGCAGAAGAATTGATTTTCCCATGCATTTCTCTTACTTCTTCCTTGGCATAACTTCCCTATGGGCAAAACTAGAAGACCTTGCTTTGGAAAGTTGCAAAGTATTTAATTCTGAGCCTGTCAGAACAACTTGATGGATATTGCCTAAAACATCCTTGAACATAAAACTTGACACACTTTTGTGAGTTTATCCCCAGGATAAATTTCTAACAGGGGAATTGGTGGGTCAAAGAGTTTGCATTTCTCATTTTGATATATACTGGCAAATGGCTCTGTTAAAAGAATTCACATCTCTCCTACAGCATATGAGATGTGTCTGTTTCCTCATACCTTCATCAGCCCTGGGACCTAGCAAATGTGAATGTTTTGCCAGTCGGCTTAAAAAGAAAAGAGTTCTGATTTCTTTTTCAATTACCCATGAGATTGAGTATCTTTCCAAGGATGGGTTGGTCATTTGTATTTCTTTTTTAGTGACTGCCTATTTACATTCTTGTCCCATTAAACTCTCTTCTGTTGGGTGGTACAACTCATTAATTTGGATCTAGAGGGTTGTTTCCAAGTTGGGGGGGGCATGGATCTCCAGGGGGACTTGGAGTTTAGATCAGTTTCCTCTGGGGCCATGAGTTGGAAGTGAGCCTCTGCTGTCCCCATCCAAGGGGCTGCCCTGGGCTTGCTCTGAGCTTCCTGAGTTTCTTGTTGTTAACAGGCATGAAAGTGCTGCCCCTATCTCCATCCTAATGCCAGGCAGTGCCTCAGCACTGAGCTTGTGATTGGACAACTGGATGGGGGGCTTGGTGTTGGATGCACTCCTAGGATTAGCGGGTTGGAGGGTCATGGCGGGATGCCAAGGAAGAACCTTTGTGTGTATACAGCTGTGTGGGGATGGGCCCTTGGTCTGCCAGGGGTTATATCTGCTTAGGAAGCTTCCCATTAGAGAGTGCATCCCAAATAACAAGTTTACAAAAGTTGCTTTTATGGACAGTATGTAAAACACTCAGAGGAGTTGGTGCAGCAGAAGTGAATCTGACTAGGAACCATGAGGTTGCAGGTTCGATCCCTGGCCTCGCTCAGTGGGTTAAGGATCCGGCATTGTCGAGAGCTGTGGTGTAGGTCACAGACGTGGCTCGGATCCTGCACTGCTGTGGCTGTGGTATAGGCCAGCAGCTGTAGCTCTGATCAGACCCCTAACCTGGGAACCTCCATATGCCTCAGGTGTGACCCTAAAAAGCAAAACAAAGAAACACTCAGAAAAGTTCAGTGGTATATGTCCCAGGGTACTTAGGTATCAAAATAAATAAGATGAAGTCAATAATAAAATAACAGATTTGCTACTTACATTTGAAGCCAGCTGACAGAGATTGTGCAAGTGGGACTGAGCTTCCACGGGCAATGCCATGGGAAGAAGCCAGGGAATAAACCAGCTACCATTTGGTGGGTGTTTGCTGCTGGCCAAGCATGTGCTCAGCACTTTGTATGCATTTTAATGATCCCCCAGACTGTCTAAGGCATGTCTTCTTATTACCCTCAGTTTATAGGCGAGGAAATGGAAGCTCAGAGAATTGAGATAATTTGTCCACCAAAATTTCTTACACCACATAAGAGGCAAAGCTAGGATTTAGTACCAGAAGCTGTTGGACACCACCCATTGGTCTTGCCTGTCTTTTCTCCCCTGCCCTACCACCTTGGTTAAAGCTGGCAGGAGATTCGGTGTAGAGGGTGAAAGATGATGGGCCCAAGCGTCTGGCCAAGCTTCTCGGTTCCCCAGCCCCCTCTGCAGCCAGGCTGGCATCTCAGAAGACAGGGCTGGGAGGGGCGGGCCCTTATTTGGGGCTTTACTGTGCGGCCTGGGAGGGCTGGAATCTATAGCTCACGCCTTTCCCTGCATGGGCTTGGGCGTGAGCGAGGGTGTGGGGAGGGGGCCTGCTCCCTGCGGGTGGGCTCCGGCCAAGTGAAACAGGCTGAGGTCAGAGGGAGGGGGCCGCCCTCCTGGAGGGGGTGCCTGGATGACGTGACTTTGGGGGGCGCCGGGGGAGGAGGCCCACTGTGTGTTTCTTGTCTCACCTCCACACCTCGGCCAGATGGGGAATCGGTGCGGGAATCCAAGCCAGATGCAGCCTTTGGCAGGCTTCCCTGGCCGCTGTGCGTGGCTCTTCTCCAGCTGGCTTGGCAGGTCCCTTGGCCTCCTCCCTGAGGGGACCCGAGAGCAAATGACGTCCTGGAGTTGGCTGTGGCCGAGCAGGGTCTCCTCTGGCCACGCAGCAGGCAGAGAGAGGCAGGAAGAAGTGGGTCGGGGGCCCAAGGAGATGTGACCTGGTACCCCCTTCCCTCATCCCAAATGGCTCTGTCTTCTGAGCCAAGTTTGGGGGAGGGAGGGAGGTTTATAAGCTTTGCTTTCAGATCTGGAGCCTGGGAGCTAAGTGAGCATAAAACAAGCCTCTGACTTCGAGTGCTCCGTTCCTCTCCTAGTGTAGAGCTGCTTATGCTTCTCTGCATGGATCATATCTAGGTGTCAGTCATGCTTTGCACCACCCTCCAGTGAGCAGCTCTGCACCACCCACCATGCACGGCCAGGATCTGGGGTTCCCCCCAGCCCCAACTTTGAGCTCTGTCCTGATTGTTCCATGGCATCCTGACTGTGGTCCCTCTGGGATCCCGAAGCTTTGGAGGCACAATTTCTCAGTCTCCACGTGTCCCTTCCCAGACCCCATTTCTCTGCTCTGGTTCTCATCACTGGACCTGGCCTCACCTTCTGCCTGCTCCAGGCTCACCATTGCAGGTTTCCCACCAGAAAAGCACTTCAGAGTGACTTCTGCTCCTCTGCCTTCCTCCCCTCCCACTCTCTCCCACCCCCATCTTTCCCTCTAGCCTCAGAGCCAGGGACTCTTCGCTCACCTCCTGCCACTCACTGCCTTGGGCTTCAGGCCACAGGCACCTCAACAGCTCCCCGGTCTCTACCCAGCTTGGGCTGGGTATACCACCCCCCCCCCAGCCTTTGACTTTGCCCTTTCTTCTGCTTAAGACACCCTCCCACCTCGACCACCCTTGCCCTCACCTCTTTGCCCAGCTGACCTTCCTCAGCTTCCACCCTTCACCCCACCTCCAGCATCACCTCTTCCAGGAAGCCCTCTCTGCGTGGTGCCTCTCCTCTACGTTCCCCCAGGATCTAGCCTCCACAGCCATTCATGCCACTCTTTCCCACCAGTCTGGGAGTTCTCCAGGGTCAGGATGATATTTTATTTGACTTTGAGTTGCCAGTGTCTAGCATGGAACTCAGCATATAATAAGCCCTCAATACTTCTTGACAGACCTGAACTGAATTTTATCAGACAAAAACATCACGTTTCTGTTGAGGATGGACCATGTGCCCAATATCCTTAGATATTATAGGGGAAACAAGGGAAGCCAGGATAAAACACTTGCTTTCGTGGAGTTTGTGGCCCTTGAGGCCACATATGAAATCGACAGTCTGGGTCTCTGGAGCTGAAGCTGGTGCTGTAGCTGTGGGTGCCCTTAAGAGCTTTGGAAAAGAGGGGGAAGACGGTGGGCAGAGAGGCTCTGAGACCTGGAGGAGGGCAAGGGCTGGGTGGGATGAGATGAAAGGAGGCTGGACCAAGCTCCGAGGTGAGGAAGGGGAACAGATTCACCTCATTCTGCAATTACTCTCTGTGGGTGCATCCAGTGTAGGAGCAGGTTTAGTGGATTTTAAGTGCAGTTTCCTTATCCTGGAAGCCAAACGGGAGCTGATGGTGTTCCCAATTTTGCTTGTTGATTGGGAAAGTTTTACTGCATGCCAGGCTCTGCTGGGGCCAGTGAACCCTTCAGGCAAAGAGAGCAGGATGTTTCCTGCTTTGGTTCTTTCTAGTCATCCCTGGAAGAGGACCCGTCTCTTCGTGCTGAGCCTGGGAAACCAGGTGCTTATGAAACCAGGTACACCTTAATCAGCCAGGTACACACACTATGTGCCAGTGTTGGTGATCTGCACATAGGGGTCACAGAGGCCCAGGGTTAGTTTCTTCCAAGACTAATGGGCATGACATGACCCCTACCTACACAAGCTTGTCATGTACCGGATGAGGGGGCAGAGGGAGCACCAGGGCTGAGGCAATCTGAGGAGGCTTCTAGGAGGTGGTGGGTCTTGATTGGATCTTGGAGAAATTAGACAGGCTGAGGGGATGGAGAGATGGCACCTTTTCTGGCAAGAACTCCTTAGCTGAATGTTTCCCTCTAATATTTTAAGAACTGCTGTATTGAGATATATTCACATACCATACAATGCACCGGGCAATCCTTACGACAGCCAATTTTATTTTTATTTATTTATTTATTTGGTCTTTTTAGGGCCACATCCATGGCATATGGAGGTTCCCAGGCTAGGGGTCGAATCAGAGCTGCAGCTGCTGGCCTATACCACAGCCATAACAACGCAGGATCTGAGCTGTGTCTGTGACCTGAACCTCAGCTCCCGGCAATGCTGGATCCTTAACCCAGTGAGCGAGGCCAGGGATCGGACCTGCAACCTCATAGATGCTAGTCAGATTTGGTTCTGCCGAGCCACAACAGGAACTCACTACAGCCAATCTTAGAACATTTTTATCATCCCCCAGAGTAACCCTGTTAGCAGTCACTCCCCATTTCCCCCCGCTGTCACCACCCCTAGCCCTAGGCAACCACTAATCTATTTCTGTCTCTATAAATTTGCCTATTCTGGCAATTTCGCAAAAATGGAATCATGCAATATATGGCCTTTGGTGTCTGGCTTCTTTTACTTCGCATAATGTTTCATGTTTCATCCACGTTGTGGAGCATATCAGTACTTTACTCCTTTTATTACCAAATAATATTCTGCTGTATGTCTGTAATACCTCATTTTATTTATCCATTCGTTAGTTGCTGGCCATTTGAGTTGTTTTCACGTTGGGGTTATTATGTAATATGTGTCATGTCTTGTAATATAGTGCTGCTATGAACATTCATAGGCGAGTTTTTGCATGGACATGAATTTTCATCTCTCTTGGGTAGATACCTTGGAGTACTGTTGCTGGGTCTCATGGTTAATTCTCTGTTTGAACATTGGAGGAACTGCCAGACTGTTTTCCAAAGCAGCTACACTAATAATTTACATTCCCACCAGCAATGTCTGGAAGTTTCAGTTTCTCTACATCCTTGCCAATACTTATTATTATCTGTCTGTTTGATTATAGCCATCCTAGTGTATGTGCAATGGTACTTCATTAGAGTTTTGATTTGCATTTCCCTGAGAGCTAATGATGTTGAACATCTCTTCTTAGGCTTATGGGCCATTTGTATCTCTTCTTTGGAGAAAAGTCTGTTCAGATCCTTTGCCCATTTTTAAGTTGGATCATTTATATTTTTGTTATTGAGTTGAAAGTGTTCTTTTTATATTTTAGATACAAGTCCCTTATCAGATACACGATTTGCAAATCTTTTCTCCGGTAGATTGTCTTTTCACTTTTGTGCTGGTATCCTTTGGAGCACAAGTTTTTAATCTTGATGAAGTCCAATTTATCTGTTTCCTTTTTTTTTTCCTTCTTTTTTTAGGGCCACACCCATGGCATATGGAGGTTTCCAGGCTAGGGGTCGAATTGGAACCACAGCTGGGGCCTACACCACAGCCACAGCAATGCCAGATCTGAGCCGCATCTGCAACCTACACCACAGCTCACTGAGCAAGGCCAGGGATTGAACCCCAAACCTCATGGTTCCCAGTCAGATTCATTTCTGCTGTGCCATGACGGGAACTCCTATTTCCTTTTTTTTTTTTTCGATTGTTGTATTTTGGGTGACATTTTAGAAACCACTGACTAGTCCGAGGTTATGAAGATTTGCACCTATGTTTTCTTCTAAGACTTTTTTCACTCACATTGAGGTATTTGACCCATTTTGAGTTCATTTGTGTCTATGACATGAGATAGGGTTCCCTTCCAATTTGAGGTTGAATCAAACTGAGATCCCACCCACCTCCCCAGTTGGTGAGGAGGGCTTTGCTCTTTGCCCTTAGGTCTCAGCTCAAACATTTTCTCGCCAACCATTTGTCTGAGGTAGCCACCTCCGCTGCAGTCCATTTCCGTCACTGGGCCATCTGAAATGACCATACAGGTGTCAGACGCTTCATGAGGACAGGCTGTCTGGCTCCCTGCCAGGCTCACTGCTGGCATGTCCAGCACCACGTGCAGAGCCTGCCCCTCAGCTGGTGCTCGGGCTGTGATTGTTGTGAGTGGAAACGTTATTGTTAAAGGAGCTATATTCCCAGTGGGTTTTGCTAAAACTTTCTAAGTGGTTTTGGCCTCCTGGAGTTGGAAGTTGGAGGGCAGAGTGGGAAGGGGTTTCCCAGCAACATTACAAACAGGGGGTCACCTGTCTTCTGCCCTGATGGGCCCATCACTCCACAAGAGAGTCCCTTCCTTCCTTGGGGAACTCCGGTTGGCAAGTTTTTCCTGCCATTGGGCAAGTCGGGCTTTCCTATCATTTGCACTCATCATCCACCACCTTCCTTTGCTACAACTGGAGCTGACCCTCCAGCACTAGTAGTCTTTAAATATTTGAAACCAACTGTTGTGTGTCTCCTAAATGCTTTCTTTGGGCTCAGCACCTCTCATTCTTTCAGCGGTTCCTCCTGGAGCCGAAAAGGGCTGGACTCTGACCCCTGAGTCACTGATATAGGTCCCATGGAGGGGGGGACAGCCACAGCCACAGGCTGCCAAAGAAAGGGAGAGCACAGCCGTAGCTCAGAACAACTGAATCCTTGTCTCCTTGTTTTCTTTTCCCCTCTTGAGCTGGTGATTTCCAAAACTGGAGGCAGAACTTTGAGAAAAAGCACTGAAGACAAACTCCCTAACTAGACCTCTTAAAGGCGGAGCTGACTCTTAATAGTACAGATTACACTACAATATTGCTTTCTACTTAAAGGGTATTGTTTTTGGCCAGTCTAGTGGTCTTTTTGGTATTGGTTGACCTTGCTGGTTCTCAACTTGTAGCAACCTGTAGACTTAACCTGGGGACCTCTGAAAACTGCCAGTATCCACCCTGCCTTTCCAAGATTTTTATTGAAGTGGTATGGGGGGTGGTGCTGGCAGGCAGTATTTTTAAAGCACTTCAGGCGATTGTATGTGTAGACAGGGTTTCAGACCTTGGCTTCAAGAGCTTGATGTTGAACTTGAAATCCCCTCCAGCTCCGCAGGAATGAGCACATATTGGATGTTAGCAGAATATCCAGGAGCTGGCAATAGCCAGGCTAAGAGAGCACAGTTGTTTTGTAGGATGGAAATCTTGGTTTTAGATTATGAAAGCCAAACATAGTCAAAAGAAATAAATTAATATAGAAATGCATAAAGTGAAACTATCCTATTTCTCCTTAAGCCAAATAACCGTTATCAGTTACCAGTTTGTTGCATTTTTCCAGATTTTTTAAACGTACATGTATGTGCACATGTACAAAACCCCGTACACCCCCCTCCCAAACAAATCTATCAGATTTCATACAGACTGCTGTAATCTCTCTCTCTTTTTTTTCTCAATGTTCTGTGAACGTATTCCCTTAAAGGCACAGAAAGATCCACCTTAACAGGCATATATGAATCATAACTTATTTGACCATTTTGAAAATATTCCTTATTTTCTGCTGTTCCAAACAGTGCTGCAAGGAACCTCTTTACACACACACACACACACACACACACACACACACCCCTATACACTCGTAAGGGTAGATTCTTAGAGGTGAAATTGCTGAGTCAAAGGGAATATAGGTTTGGGGTAGCGACTTGCCAGAATGCTCTCCGGAAAGATTGTTCCAGTCTACCCCAGGCAACAAAATTCCTCCTGACAGCAGGTCACCTCCTGTCAAAAGTCGAGCTTTGCTGAGCACAGCAGAGAGGAAGGTGCAAGTGTGTCAGATGGTGGGGAGGGAATGGAGGGGTCACTTCCCCTTCAGGTTGCATGTGGAGGAGGCTGCTGGCCTCTGGCCTTGCCGGGCTGCTGTGTTTCCCAGGAAGAGGAAACCAGGCTGGGCGTGTTAACCTTTGCCTTGCTCTCTGGGTGTGACGGGGGAGTGGGGCACGTTCACAGGATGTGTGTGTCCAGGTCAGCAGGCCTGGGTCAGCCATTGATTTGGCAGAATGTGAGTCTAGAATCTTCCTTTCCAGCCCTTTCCTCGATCCACTGGGCTGTGTCCAAGCCACTTGGAAGCCCAGGAGTGTGATCCTTGTCATGATTCGGGAGAGGAGGTGTTTGTTTAAGGTTTCCAGGACTCTAGCTCCTGAAGGTCCATGTGCATCCGGAGTTTTTCTCGATTTCCACAGAAGGGTGAGCCTCCATTCCCTAGCCTGGTTACCCTGCCCTCTCTCTGGGCTCCTGGGCATTACCCAAGACACCCATGCCCATTGCTGGGCCTCTCCATTGGAGTATCCGCCGGTTCCTGGCAGATGGGTTTGCTCTGATCGGCTGGCATGGACCAGAGGGAGGTGGCAGGGCTAGAGGGAAGGAGGTACAGAGGTTCCACCACATGACTGCAGGTACTCTGAAGAGTGTGCAGGGGGACCACACACAGGCCCTTAGAAACCGCAGTGCCTTCCTTTCTTGCCCCAGGGTTAACTGGTGCCTCCAGAAACTTCTAAGGTAGAGGCTTAAACTCCAAGAGTGCCAAAGACTGTGCTAGGCACTTTGAAGGGGAAGGTGGGGAAGAGGGGCCACATTTATTAGCAGCTACTTTGTCCCAGGCACTGTGGTTGTGCTTTCTTTGTGTTCTCATTAACCTTCGCAGTGAGGCAGGCACTACCACCCCCATTTTACCGATGGGGAGTAGAGGCTCAGAGAGAGTACGAACTTCATGTAGCTAGTTGGATTGATTCCAAACCGTGTAAAACAGAGTGCTGGTCCCACAGAGGTCTCCTTACTCCCATGTCTTATAAGTGGCCTCAGCACTGATTGAAGGGTCACCTGCACGTGGAACAGCCAATGGACAGAGCATATCCTTGCAGCAGGAGCTCTGCCTGGCTCTGAAAGAGGACAAAGTGGGCAGGCTACAGAGTCAACGCTGCATTTGAACCTGAGCTCCATCACACGCCTATAGACCCTCAGGTGGATCAATTGTTTCTCTAGGTCTCTTCATTTGTCAACTGGAGATGAATACTTTCCTCAGGGAATCAGTGTAAAAGTTAAATGAGATCATCTAAATAAAGTATTTAGCAAGGTCTAGATGCAGTAAGTGCTCAATAAATGGATGGCTATTGTTATTCCTAGGAGTTCCCACTTGGCCTAGTGGTTAAGGACCCAGCATTGTCACTGCTGTGGTTTGATCCCTGGCCCTGGAACTTCCACATGCCACAGGCATGGCCAAAAAAATAATAAAAATTAAAGTAGGAGTTCCCTCTGTGGCTCAGCAGAAATGAACCCGACTAGTATCCATGAGGATGCAGATTCAATCCCTGGCCTTGCTCAGTGGGTTAAGGATCAGGCATTGCCATGATCTGCAGTGCAGGTCACAGACATGGCTTGGATTTGGTGATGCTATGGCTGTGGCACAGGCCAGTAGCTGACACTTCTATTCGACCTCTAGCCTGGAACTTCCATATGCCGCAGGTACCGCCCTCAAAAGACATTAAAAAAATAATAATAAATGATAATAAAAATAAGTATCATTATTATTCCTAATGAGTTCACTAGTTCAGGCATTTAAGAAAAAAGTTGGCTCTTCCTGCTGTTTCTTTCCTAGTTGTGGTGTGTATAAGGACACAGCTTTGAAAGCTGAACCTTTTTTAAGGTCCATGTAGGGTTTGTGAATCCTGGGAGCTGCTACTTTGCACACTCATTTCCCCTCCAGGAAACGTGAAAAAAAGAAGAAGAAGAAGAAAAAAAGCCTGTGACCCCGAGGGGCCTGCCACAGCCTCTCCATCCTTTCAGCAGGGTGCTCCTGAGGATGGCCATTGTTTTCCTGGCCCTGCACAGCAGAGTTATTTTTTACTCTTCTACTTTCCCAGGCCAGGCTTGTTATTAGTTGTGTGTGTGTGTGTGTGTGTGTGTGTTCCCCTGCCCCTGTCTGTCTGTGCCCCTGTTTCTCACTTCCTGTTCCCTTCCTACTCCTGTTCCTGCTGTCATGATCCAAGTCTCATGGCACATGGAAAGACGTCCTTTCACCCCCTCCTTCTTCCCGAGTATCTAACTAGCTGAGGTTCACCGGGCACTTTCCACGTGCCAGGCCCTGTGCTGAGCAATCCCCCCCCCCCCATGTGCATCTTCACCTTTGATGAGAAGCTCCCATTATAAACCACACTTGGCAGCTAAGGAGACCCTGACTCGGAGAGGCGAAGACATAGGTCCAAGCCCAAACAGCAGAGATTTAAATCCATCAAATGCTTTCAAAGCTGTCTTTCTCCTTCACAAGGCCAATGCTGCCTTTGGTCCTTTCTGAGCCTGACTTTCTGACACCCCATCCCTCCATCTTGTACTATTTCCTGACTTGATTTGTCAGTGTGAGTCTGGCTGCCCCAGCTGAGCTGTAAAGGCTTGGAGGTGGAGAACTTGGCCTCATCCTGCACCAGGCAAGCACTCACTCGACATTTGCTGGTTGCTTTGTTCCTTTACTCACTTAGGGAACAATAAGTGTACGGTGTCTTGCTGAGCGTTAGGATGCCATGATCTGCCCTCAGGGAGCTTCCATACCAGTTATCACCATCTTTCAGAGGAATAAATAAGCATCTACCAGTGACATGGATGCTTCCTCCAAACCCTCTTGCCTAGACACTGCCCTCCACATTAAACAGGCAATTGAAGCCCATGACTCGTGCAAACAATGGCAGGCACTGAGTGTGATGGGAACCCACTAAAAAGTCTTGGAGTATTTGATGCGATTTAGGATCTGATGATTATCCCCTCCTCCAAATCCCTTGAAAAGCCCTTTTTCCCAAATGCAACTCGAAACCACCATGAGATATCACTTCACACCTGTCAGAATGGCTGTTATCAAAAAGACAACAAATAACGAGTGTTGGCAAGGATGTGGAGAAACAGGAACCCTCATGCACTGTTAGTGGGAATGTAAATTGATGCAGCCACTTTGGAAAACAGCATGGATTATCCTCGAAAAATTAAAAACAGGAGTTCCTGCTATGGTGCTGTAGGTTAAGAATCAGACTGCAGTAGCTTAGGTCACTGCAGAGGTACGGGTTCAATCCCTGGCCTGTTGTAGTGGGTTAAAGGATCCGGTGTTGTGACAGCTGTGGTGTAGGTCAGAGCTGCGGCTTGGATTCAATCCCTGGCCCAAGAACTTCCATATGCTGGGGGTGTGGCTATAAAAAAAAAAGTAAAAACAGAATTACGATATCATCCAGCAATTCCACATATAGGAATTTTTATTTATTCATATTTATCCTAAGAAAATGAAAACACTAATTAGAAAATATATACGCAACCTTATGTTCATTGCTGCATTATTTATAGCAGCCAAGGTAGGGAAGCAACCTAAGTGACTAAGCAACCTAAATGAATAAAGATGTTATATGCATGCGTGTGTGTGTGTGTATTTTTATATATATACACACACATAATGGAATATTACTCAGCCATAAAGAATGAAATTTCACCATTTGCAACAACATGGATGGACTTAGAGGATATTAGGCTAAGTGAAATAAGTCAGACAGAGAAAGACAAATACTGTACAATTTCCCTCATATGTGAATCTGAAAAACAAAAAAAATAAAGAAACAGCAGAAACAGTCCTAGAGGAGTTTCCATTGTGGTGCAATGGAAACGCATCTGACTAGGAACCGTGAGGTTTTGGGTTCGATCCCTGGCCTCCCTCAATGGGTTAAGGATCCAGTGTTGCTGTGAGCTGTGATGTAGGTCGCAGATTCGGCTCGGATCCCGTGTTGCTGTGGCTGTGGTGTAGACTGGCAGCTATAGCTCCAATTGGACTCTAGCCTGGGGAACCTCCATATGCTGTGGGTGTGGCCCTACAAAGAAAAAACAAAAAAGAAACAGTCATAGATACAAAGAACAAACAGGTGGTTGCCAGAGGGGTGGTAGGGGAGGAGAAAAATAGGTGAGAGAGATTAGAGATACAAACTTTCAGCTACAAAAATAGATGAGTCACAGGTATGAAATTACACTGTGGTAAATATAGTCAGTAATTATGTACTATCTTTGTTGACGGATGGTAACTAGATTTATCATGGTGATAGTTTTCAAATGTATAGAAATATCGAATCACATTGTTGTTTACCAGGAATTAACATAAGGTTGCATTTAAGTCAGTTGTACTTCAAAAACAAACTCATAGAAGAAGAGATCTGATTTGTAGCCCACAGCAGGGTGAGCAGAGGAGGAAATGGATAAAAGGTACAAATTCCCAGTTATAAAATGAATAAGTACTAGGGATATAAGGCACAACATGACAAATGTAATGAACACTGTTGTACATTGTATGTGAAAGTTGTAAGAGAGTAAATTCTAAGAGGTCTCATCACAAGGAAAACCTTTTTGGAGTTCCCATTGTAGCTCACTCGAAACGAACCTGCCTAGTCTCCATGAGGATGCAGGTTCAATCCCTGGCCTTACTCAGTGCGTTAAGCATCTGGCGTTGCCGTGGCTGTGGTGTAGGCTGGCAGCTACAGCTCCAGTGCGACCCCTAGCCTGGGAACTTCCACATGCAAAAAAATTTTTTAAAATTTTTTAAAATTTCTATTTTTTTAATGTTATATCTCTATGAAATGGTGGACATTCACTAAATTTACTGTGGTCTTCATTTCATGATGTATGTAGGTCAAATCATTATGCCATATGCCTTCACCTTATATGGTGCTGTATGTCAGTTGTATCTCAATAAAATTGGAAGAGAGAAAAAAACATCTATTTTCCCAGATGATGCCCTTTTGGCACCGACCTGCATGGGCAGCATCAGTGGTGTGGAAGTATCTGGTGGACCGTGGTTCGGGGAAGACGTCCTGCTGGCACACACACTGTCTCTCGCAGAGCCTTTTCGGGGTCCACTTCTGCATTCTCTGTGCCCACTCTGTAAACATGAGGTCCAGAGGGAGCCTGGATAGGGTGGTCTGAAGCCTGAAAGATTCCACCCCCTGGTCAGTAACCCTGTAGTGCACCTGCAGGCGTGCGTGTGCTAGGGTGGAGGTCGCCCCCCAAATCCAGGCTTCTAAGCACTGCATGTTCCCCAAATCTGCTGCGTCACTACCCTCCCCACCCCAAGAACAATCACTTCACTCGTCCCAGAGGAGGGGTCAGAATTTTAAAGGGCCACATCCAGAGGGTGCTTAGAAACTTTAGCCAAGTAGCCACAGGCCACTGAACTTGATTTTGCTGTCAGGGTTTTGGGTTGGCAAAGATATTTGCACTGAACCAGATGTATTTGTTTTCAGCCCCTTGACCACTAGGGATTTGCTTGCGGTGGGGGAGGTGCTTCAAAATCAAAGGATTTTCACTCATCAGCCAACCAGTCATATTTTAGTGTGCCCAGCAGACTGGCAGGCTTGGGGAACCCCCCAGGGGGAGTGGGGGAGGACAGCTGCTGCCCATGGCGAGACTTGGGAGGACATAGGCCCCCGTGTTAAATAGATGGGTATGCAGCATGTGTCCAGTGCTGAGTTGTTCTGAGCCGGCAATTAGCAAACCAAGGCAGATGTAATAGCTGGTAATTGTGAAAAACAGACTATGAACACCACAAGAGACGGGCACAGACTTGCTAGGCCTGGGTCAGAAGATGAAATCTGGGAACTTTCAATTTGGATGCAACCAAGTGTTGTCAAGATAGGTCTTGGACACCAGGACTGTCACTGCTTATCACTGGGGATCGGGGAGCCCCAGCAGGGAGGAGAAGGGGCATCAGCCCAATATTTGGTGGGTACTTGTCCTGGGAGCTGCAGCCCTGGGGTCCTCTGCCCTGGATCTTGAGGATCAGCCCAGCTGAATTTGGGAGTCCCCTGCCTGTGATAGGACTTAGTACATGGGGCCCTTTGAATAGAAGGTTAGTAGCTGATTGGTACCTTAGATGGCAAGAACGTGGCACAATGAGCTTCTCCAGGAGGAAGGCAGAGCAGCGATAATGTCCCTAAATGTTAATTCCCCTTTACTGGCTGTTGGAACGTGTTCATTCAGACTTCTGGGACCATAGCTTTTAGCAGTATGTCCCAAACATTAAGCATCCCTCCCTCTAGAAGATTTGGGGCAGTTCTTAGGGAAGTTCTCTGGGGACAAGCTGGGTACTAGGCAGCTACCATAACCTTAAGGGCCCAAGGAAAGCAGTGACAACCACCCAGGGGACAGGTTGCCATTTACTGGCTAGACCCTTAGAATGCATTAGAATGGGGTACTGCTTTCTCTGTGCACCTGCAATGGGATGCACAGTTTGGGGTGCAGAGTATGGGTTAAATTTCGGGCCCTACTTGTCCCAGGTAGTCTTTGGGCAGTAAACAACATATACAGCTGTACGTGACAGCCCTTGTCCTAGCCAACTGATCCCACCTGTGTTGGTGTGAGCAGGTAAGGGAAGATTGTCACTGAGTTTCCATTTGGCCCGGGGCCAGGTGCAGGTGGCAGCGGTCTAGGGAAAAGAAGGCCTTCTCAGTAGACTGAGCTCCAGTGCCACGAAGATAGAGGATGTCCCCCTCAGTTCCTAACCCCTTGCCTCCAGCCGTACTTTTCACCAGCTGAGGGAGCAACAGGTTCCTACTGCATTTTCTTATTAAATTGGGCAGGTGCCAGGCCTTCTAGGAATGATTGGGCCATAACGTTGGGTCCCTCATTGGTCACAGCCCAGGTCTGATCATGGACCTCCCTCCATGGGAACTGGGCTGGGCCACTCCTCAGTGCTCTGGTGTTGAGCTGTGAGTCTGATTTGCATCAAGGCTGTTTCCGTGTTGAAAGGAGCAGGACTTGGAAGTCTCAGAAGCCTCAGACGTTTCTGGGCCTAATGAGCTGAGCAGATGGAAGGCGGCCCAAGATGGCCTCGGAGTGGGTGGGCTGGTGGGACTGAGGCGTCGTGGAGTTTCCATAGTTGCGTCTGTGGTGGAGAGCCTCCTCGGGAGAGGGTGAGCGTGGCAGGTGAACTTGAGACTCCAGGCCTTCCTCTCCGGGGGAGGCTGCTTGCCATCTGTCTGAAATGGCCAGAGATGGGGAAATAGAATCCGTGGGTTTTTGAAATCCAGAAGGAAGGGAAACTCCACCCGGGAAACATAACTCCAAGTAAAGTGTGTGGAAGCAGGATGTTGAATTGCAAATCTTTCTTGAGACCCAGCTGCTGGGTAATGTTATCTTGGTCACTCCTGTGGCCAGAGGAGACGTTTATCTGGGCCCCTGACATAGGCCCGGTAAACAGAGCTGACTTTCTCAGCTGACCTCTGCCCTGTGCCCCTTCCCCTCCACCTGCTCTTTTGCTGCGGTTTCTCACTGTGCTTTCCAGCACAGCTGGCTCAGGGAGACTTGAGAAACTCCATTTGGAGGGGAGGGGGCGATGGAGGGTTGGGTGTGGGATCCTGGCTGGAATTGTGTGTGTCTGTTGTCATCTGGAGTGATAATCTAGGATGGTCAAGATTTGGAAGAAAGCAGACAAGTGTACAGCCCAGATGAGGGAATGGGGCCTGGAGCTTGGCCCCATGGCCGCAGAGCCTCTGCACTTACCTCCAGGGAGGTCTCTGACGTGTTCTCAACTCAAGATTTACAGTTTGTCCTGGAGGGTAGGCTGAGGGTGGGGATGCGAGGCGCTGGAAAATCCCAGAGGTTTGGGAGAAGCTGGGAGTAGGAGTTCACGTCCCCACCCCCACGTCTAAGTCACCAGAGTGCCTGTCTTTCTTGTGTGTTCAGGTCAAGGCTTAGAGACAGTGCACAGTGGCTTTTTACCTGTTTTGAAGAGAAAAGGCAAAAGGGCTTTTCTAAGGTGTGTACGCCCTGGTCATGTGCTGGTTAGTCCTAGACTAGGAATTAGGAGGTCTGGGTTCCTGTCCCAGCTTTGCCACTAACGGGTGAGCACACCTGCAGTGAAACCAGCACAGTGTATCAGGCCAGGCTGGTAGCGCTGAAGGCTCTGCCCATAGAATAAAGGAAGAGCCTGAGGGTCTGAGAGGCTGGGCTGAGCCTCTCACAGTGGACGATAAGGAAGGTCCTGAGAGGGAAACCCTGGAGTGGCAGACTCTGGACTCTGTGCCTTTCCCCTGGCACGTTGCCATCCCGGGTCCTGGGCACCTCCTCTGCAAAAGGAGAGGCCTCCCAGCTGTCAGAGGCAGTGAGCCTGTGATTAATTCTCCCTGGGAGGTGAAGGGAAGCCCCTAATTACTAGTGAGGATGGAGCATGGGTCATGTTAAGCCCCAGTTAAGCCCTTCCTCTGGGTCCCGCTTGGTTGGCCAGGGAGAAAGGCTGCTGTCTAATGGCCTGCGAGTGAGTGCAGGCTCTCTCCTGAGAAGGCCTAGTTGTTTGGGGCCTCCTTATGGTGCATCTGCCTGGGCAGAGGTCAGGATGGCAGCACCTGGCCATGCACTGTCTGTGGGCAGGGGAGCTGTAGCTTGGCAGGATTTGGGAGTCAAGGAGCTGGGAATCAGTGGGGGGATGGGGTGGGCTAGAACCCCTGTGAAAAGTACAGTCTGCAAAGCCAGTTGTGTATGAGAGTTTCCTCTGCTCCATCTGGTTTTGTGACATTCTTAACTTTTGACTTCAGTCTGGGCCCCCAAGTTCTATCTCTTCTTGGTCTCGGGCTCTCAGAATTAACATGCCTCCCCCATGTTCCTCTAGGTTCATCCCCTGCACAAGGGTTGTACAGACTTTTCAGACCACCCAAAACTAATTAAAAAGATATCGTTCAGGAGTTTGCTGGTGGCTCAGCAGATTAAGGATCTGGCATTGTCACTGTTTTGGTGCAGGCTTGATCCCTGGCCTGGGAACTTCTGCATGCCATGTTGTGGCTGGAAAAAAAAAAAAAAAAGATGTCATCAGTCTTGATCAAGTAGTTTGATTTGTTGTTGTCGTCTTTGCTATTTAGGGCCTCATGTGTGGCATATGGAAGTTCCCAGGCTCTGAGTTGGACACGAGCTGTAGCCGCTGGCCTATGCCACAGCTACAGCAATGCTTGTTCCAAGCCTTGTCTGCGACCTACACCACAGCTCATGGCAATTTCTGGATCCTCTACCCACTGAGCGAGGCCAGGGATTGAACCTGCATCCTCACGGATACTAGTTGGATTTGTTACCGCTGAGCCACAAGGGGAACTCCAATAGTTTGATTTTTATCCTCAGTCCTAAATTTACGTATAGGGAGACAGTCCACTGTGGGTAAGAGCATGGGATTGAGTTCAGTCCTTTGCTCTGTGTTTTCCTAGCTGTGTGACCCTGGGCAAGTTGTTTGGCTTCTCTGAACCCTGGCTTCCTCTTGTACGAAATGAGGGTAACAATGGGTTGAAGATTAAATGAGCTAATGTGTATGAATGCTTTACACTGTGCTGGTACGTTGTAATCATTACTTAAATGGTTTCTGCAGTTTATAGTATGAGATATATATTTATATATGCTATAAAACAAAGCATATCCCTGTATATTTATTTATGTCAGTAGTTTATTTTGGGCTTGTAAGGATAGGGATGGCCTACTTTATGTTCTTTCTTATGGGAAATACATAAAACATGTCATAAATGCTTCATTTCAGGGTGGCAACACTCAGCTGTATTTGCTTTTGCTTTATGGCCCTCTCCTCAGGTGCATTTCAGAACAAACACTCCACGTTGCACGAGGCTAAATCTGACGTAGAGATCGGAGGGGGAGAAGGCACTGGATTCAGAGCTTGTTTCCTTGCTGTTAACTGAGCAGCCAAACTTAAAGCCTCATACTCTTGTGTGCAAAACCCTCACAATGTTACTAAATATTTACGCCTCTCCCTCCCGCTTCCTCTAAATCCACATGTTGAAGCCGGGATGCCCAGTGTGATGGTGTCTGAGGCAGAGCCTTTGGGAAGTAATTAGGTTAGGATGAGGTCATGAGGGTGGACCCCAATGATGGGATTAGTTCCTTATAACAAGAGGAGGAGCCTAGAGCTCACTCCATCTTTACCATGTGAAGATACAGCAAGAAGGTGGCTAAAGGCAAGCCAGGAAGAGGGTTCCACCAGGAACCTTGGTCTTGGACTTTCTGTTCCCATGACTGGGGGAAATAAAGGTTGTTGTCTAAGGCACCCAGTCTATGGAATTATGCTATAGTAACCTGAACAGACCAAGAGAGCCTTGCTCCACACATCTGGTGGTCAGCCACTCTGATGCCAAGGTGTCCAAGGGGTCCTCCTCTTTGCTAATGTCCCTTCCTTCTCAGAGTCACTGCAGCCCTGGCTTCTCTGGCTACTTTTTTCTCCTCTCTGATGGAGATCAGGGGAATCAGAATCGCTGCGCAGAGACCTGGGAATCTGGATTTTATGGAGCTCCCCAGATGATTCTGATGGGTAGGGCATCCTGGCAAGGGAACCAGTGCTGTGACCTATGGCCACTCAGTCTCCTCTGAGGGAGGAAGCAGGTGGGGGTCTCACCCACACACCCTCCCTTAATGCGGTACCTGGAGACCTCACAGCGGGGCCCGGGGTGGGGGATGATCAGCGGAATAGCCCTGAGGCTGTGTGACGGGACCCTTCCTCTTACTGAAGGCATGTCTTTGGTGTGAGTTCAGGTGAGAGGGACAGAAATGGTGGGAACAGCAGGCCAGATTGTGTGGGCCCAGGACTTTTTCTCCAGTCGGCAGTCCTGCCCACCTCCTGGCCAGGTGAGCCTTCCAGAGTGGCCTGAGGCAGTCATCTCAGGTCGATTGAGTACTGGGAACTGGGGTGACACTGGGCACTGGGGTCCTGAAATTCCTTCATTTCAGAAAAGTTTAGACATCTTCCATGGGCTAATAACTTCTCTCCTGCAAATCTACCTCTCATCCAGAAGGTCAGATTGGTTGTTCAATGGAGCAGAATGTTTTCTGAGTGCCCACTCTGTGCCAGGCACAGAGCTAAGACTCAGCTACTGAGCTGAATCACGCATCTCTGAAATGTTTTCAGTCTCTGGAAGTGGGTTCAGAGTGGGTTCCGAGGATCGGCTGTGGCAGGATGACCTGGAGCGGTTTGTTTAAAACATAGCTGCCCAGTGTCAGCAAATGCCTCACTCTGGTGAGGGGGTTTGATAATGGGAGAGGCTAAGCAAGCGTGGGGGCAGGGACTACAAATGGGAACTCTCTGTACCTTCTGTTCGCTTTTTTCTGTGAACCTGAAAATACTCTATAAAAGTAGTTAAATAAAGTGCAGATGTGGGAGCTCCCCAAACCCAGGTCTCCTTATGCAGAATTTCAGAGTGGTGTCTCTGCAGTTTTGGAAGGCCCTGTGTGGAATCTCATTCACCATAAAGTTAGAAGCAGGGAAGCTAGCTACTTAAATTCTTAAAACACCCCCAAATTTATGTTCATTGTATAAAGTACATATAAACAAAAAGAAGGGAATTAAAACCACTTGTTAACTCTACTCTCCTAAGATAATCATCCTTGGCATGTTATTGAATACCCTTCTAGATATGTGTCTGTGTGTGTGTGTGTGTTTAGACCTATGTGTCGCATCCATGTATACCTGACGGTGCACTAAGCCCTAGGGACAGAGATGAGAAAAAGAATGGGCCTGGCTGTGGAACACCTACAGCCATGTTAAATGATGCCTGGCACAGCTCAGTGCCCAGCCTCCGTCACCCACTCATCTGCTCTTACCTTTTCCCCGCAGGTGTATATCATCAACGTGACCTGGTCTGACTCCACGTCCCAGACCATCTACCGGAGGTACAGCAAGTTCTTTGACCTGCAGGTGAGTGGGTCTGAGCTTGTATGGTGCCTGGTTCCACCTGAAGTGGCCTGAGTCTCTAGTGGGCTGGTCTCTTCATGCCCCCACTCATCCAGAGAACCCCCTCCAGACCTCTCAGGATCAGATTCTAACCAGAGCAGAAGGATGGAGGAGGGGACCTCGGTGGTCGAGCTGGACTAGACTCAGTCTTGGGTGTTGCAGGCAGACACTTGGGGCCTTGCCGGCTTCCTCAAACGGTCTTAACAGTCATGGTTTGTCACCCTCCTTCGTCTGGGGGTGGAAAACCAGGGCGGAGAGGCAGGAGGATGGCTGTAGGTGCTGTGTGCCTGAGTAGCCCTGTGTCTATAAACATCCAGGGTGAGACACAAGCCACCACATCATTGTAGGCAAAGAAAAGCAAACACACAGAAAAGACTGTAACAGAAAATGAGCCATTTCTTGAACTACAGACACAAACTGGGGATACCACCATGTCTATCTAATGGAATCAGGCCCTTGTCGCCCTATTTGTACACATGTATGATGTGTGTGCCTCTCTAATGTACACAAGCGTGTCACACAGGGGGATGGTAGCATGGCTCCTACAGCTCCATTGTGGACACCTTCCTTGATGCCAACTAATTTGGCTAGGCCTCTTCGGGTTATAAATGATAGTTTTATACTCATACTGGCTTAGACAAAAAAGAGACTTGGTTGGAAGGATATACCAGGGAAGCTTATGCCGTCAACCTGTGGTGGAAAAGGGAATGAGGCAGTGGGCTCAGGGATAGCTGAAACTGGGTGCTGCTCTCCATCTGTCTTGTCTCTGGGCACTATCCTCAGCTTCCTGAGTAGCTCAGCTCCCAATAGCTCCCAAATTTCATATTTTGTGGTTTCCAACAGCACAGAAACTGTGCTTCTCTCCCAGTTCCAAATTGGAGCATCCCAGGGAAGATTCTGATTGGCCTGAGCTGGGTCAGGTACCCTCTCTGCACCAATCACTATGGCCTGTTATAGAAGGGCATAGGCACAGACAAAGCCACTAGGGGGTCCACCCCTGTTTATCAGAGGCAGGCACCAGACAAGGCAGAATTACTGTGAGTCGGGCGGCAACCCTTGCTCTACCAGGAAGGGAAAACTGAGAGTGTCTAGATTCTTCCTTAGGGCTATCAGCCTGGTCAATAAAAACACAAAGCACATCCACTGCTGGCCCTAACAACCAAGGTCCACTCCTTCGTCTGCTGGCCTCTCTGGTGGTGAGTCATCTTAGAGAGGCTAGGCTTGCAATGTTTGCACCCATGTACCTGACCTTATCCCATTGTCCTTATTACTGTACCTGTGAGATGGGCCAAAGGTGAGCCAGCTTCCTGCATTATGAATCCTCTCTTAATCTAACACTATGGGCTTGGATATCTCATTGAATATGGGATTAAAAGCCACTCCTTACCCTCCTGCCTTCTTCTTCCCCCATCAATTCCTGTCCAGTCTCCTTGTGTCCTTTCGTCATAAACTGTTGGAATTTGCTGATACCCCATCAATGGGTGTAGTGTGCTGGACAGGAAATGATAACTTAGTTGGGGAGAGGGAACCCTGAAAGGACTCATTGATGAGCCAGAGGAGGTCTGAGAGCTCTCAAATCAGAACTCCCCCCCCCCGCCCCCACCACCTTTCTATTCTGTTCCTGCTCCCCTTCCCTAGTTGCAGAATCTCACAAGAAAGGAATGCTGCTCCCCCCACTTCTCCCTTGCCTGGAGGGTTCTTTGTGTCAGAGGGGACACATGGCATGAAGCAACTTGTAGGATGTGCTGGCCGTGGTCATGAGCATGGCCAGGCCTGTCCATGTGGTTCATTGCCACCCTCTTGACCCTCTTGATGCTGTTTGGAAAGGAGTTGGGATGGTTCTTTGGAATTTAACCTTTCAACCAAGCAAGCATCTTTGGGAACCTGTTTTTCAAAACTTGACACGATGACTTTTAGTGAGGTTCATTTTAGAAAGCCTTTCGTATTTATCAGGATCTCTGATTTTAATATGGTGGTTCCTATAGAGGAAGAACAAATGGCATTGCTGATTCCCTCTCTGGTCACTGGTGGCCCTCAGAATGCAGCTTGGAGCTTAGGCACTGGGGACCCATTGCCCAGGACTGGTTACTGGCTCTGTCCCTCTGTAACACCAGACACCTCCATAACTTCTCCATTTTTTCAAGAATGAAGATTTCAATGGTAACCACCCAGTAGGGTTGTTGTGAGGACTGAGTGAGTGAATCCATGTTTTTCCGAACACGTGGTTGTCTAGTGAGTTATTCAGTGTTAAGGGTGACAAGGACGCTGGGCTGCCTGGCTGGAGGGTCTCCTATCATGGTGTTGCTTTCTCGTTTCCCTCTCTTGGCTTCACTCTGCTGAGGAGCTACCCTGGGCCCAGGCCTGTGCCAAAGTCTTTAGAGTCCCACAGGCTCTCTCTGGAGTCTGCCCCTGGAGCAGGCTGCAGTGAGTGGCAGGGGGTGAGGGGGGCTGTATAGCCTGCAGAGGGCTGCTCTCAGAATCCTCCTGCTCCTCCCCTTTTTGGAGGAGCCCACCTTGGAACCCTGGAAGTCCTAGGCTGACGAAGCCAGCCTGGGGGAAGCTGCTTACGATTCTATGCCTTCAGGAGACCGTATACTTAAAATAAATAAATAAATAAATAAAGTATATATTCCAAATATTGCAGGAGATATACTAAAAAATTGTTCATTGTTTATCTGAAATTCATATTGTATCTTTTGTCCTGTATTTGTGTTTGCTAAGTCCGGCAGCCTTAACCTGGGTGTGCATGGTGTGGGTGGAAGTATAAAGACGAGGAAGACAGGCTGGCTCCCGGTGAGAGTGAATTGGCCTTTGCTGAGGCCCCTACCGTATTGGCACTTTCATAGGGCAGAAGTGGCACAGGCTGAAGAACATTTGGTTGAGAAGGACAAGGCCCTTTCCTTCTAGGACTCTGCATCTGGTGGGGAAAATAGGCTTTTCATCAGTTAAGTCCACTGTAAGTGAAATAAATACTAGATGGAAGTACAAGCAATATGCTATGGAATGAGGGGGAAGGAAAGAGCATTCTTCTTGGGATGGGGGAACTCAGAAGATGCCATATGGTTTTGATTGGTGACGGCGGCCTAGAGTGATATAGCCACCCACCCTGACTCCAGTTTGGGGGGATTTGGTTGTTTTTTGCTATTTATAGTTACTGGGGTAAAGTATGTCCCTAACTTATTTCTTAGTTCATTTATGCCTGCTTGTCTACCTCCTTCTCTCCATCTGTCCATCCATCTATCCATTTGTTCATCTATCCGTCTGTCCATCCATCCATCCATCCATCCATCCATCCATCCATCCATCCTTCCTCAGTCATCCAGTCTTAAGCACCTGCCTTCTGTGTCCCTGGCAGGATGCCAGGCTCTGGGTGGAGATTTAATAGGGGGCAAAAGCAGATCTGGTTTCCACTTTTATGGGAGTAACAGCTTAGTGAGGGAAGACAGGTTTTGGCTTAACATTATATATACATATTAGTTTATACTATTCCAAATGCTATATATTATAGGGACTGCAGACATAGGGAAACCTTATCTTCTGGTACCAGACCCAACTTCCCTGAAAAAGTCAGTTTATCTGACAGAGCACTGGGTTATTTTATCTTATTTTGGGGGTCAGGGTTTCTCCTGTGCATCTACCCAGACAAACATGAATGTATATATGTAATTCTAGTAACCTTCTAAGGGCATTAGGATACAACTCTCTGCTTCAACCTTTTTCTCTCCCCCTATCTTCTGCCTTGAGCCCTCAGACCCAGTGGTTCCGCCTCCTCCTCGCACAAGGGGCTATGCACTGAACCTGGACCCCTTTCCCGTCCACTGGGAAGCACCAGGTATGGAGCCTTTAGACCTGTGCTGTCTAATGCAGTGGCCACTAGCCATGTGCAACTAGTTAAGAACTAAAAGATTAACTTTGAAAAATTAAATTAAATTTTAAAAAATGAGATGAGGCATTCCTCTTATGACTCAGCAAGTTAAGAACCTGACATAGTATCCATGAGGATACAGGTTCAATCCCTGGCCTTGCTCAGTGGGTTAAGGATCCAGCCTTGCCATGAGCTGTGGTTTAGGTTACAGATGTGGCTCAGATCTGGTGTTGCTGTGGCTGTGGTATAGGCCTGATATAGCTGGTATAGGCTTGGTATAGCTGCCAGAGCTGCAGTTCTGATTCAACCCCTAGCCTGGAAGCTTCCATGTGCCTTAGGTGTGGCTATAAAGATTTAAAAAAAAAAAAAAAAAAGAAAGAAACGAAGTGAAATTTACTTTCTTGGTCATGCTACATTGCAAGTGCCCAGTAGCCACAGTGGCTAATTGCTATGTATCAAGCAGATAATGGAAGATTTCTTTTGTTTTTAATTTTTATGAAAATTTTAATATGATTTTTAAAGGTCACTTTCCATTTACAGTTATTACAAAACATTGGCTATATTCCCCATTGTTCTATAATGCATCCTTGAGCCTGTCTTACAGGAGTTTGTGTCTCCCACTTTCCTGCTCTTATAGTGCCTCCCCCCTTCCCCCATTGGTAATCCCTGGCTTGTTCTCTAGATGTGGGACATTTCTATCATCATCTATTGGACTTTGCTTCCTTGGACCTTCTGAGACACATCATAGACTCAGTCTGGCTTTGAGCCCACCCCAGCATGCTCTGCTGCCTCCCGGTCCCTCCCCACTTGTCTTCTAACATCTTCTAGGGTCCCTGTGTTCCACCACGACTTGGCCCATCCGTAGAGCAGTTCAAATTCAACAGCCATTCCAAACACCTCTTCTGGAAACCAGGTCAGTTACCAGAGAGGTCTTTTAAGGACGTTTCAGATGTCAAGTTGGGAACAGGGAGAGGAGAGGCTCTTGGTCTCCAAGTGGAAATTGGTTTCTTCTAAAAATAATCCACCACTCAGCCCTATCTGACCAGGAAAGGGGCCTGTCCCAGAGGGAGTTGGTGGGGACAAGGCTTGATGTTGAGGCCTGTTTGGTTAGAAAGAGCTTGGACTACTTGGAGGTGCAGTGCAGGGGAGAAGGAGGAGGGAAAAGGGCCACTGATGCTCTTAACTTGCCCTCTGTTTTTGGCGCTGGACCACACTTCCAGCCTCTGTAAATTTCCTTGCACAGCTCCTTCACTGTTAAGTATCTCTCGCAAGGCCCGGCCCCACTGAGGAAGGACCGGAAGGCTCTCTGAAGCTCCGGCTCCATCGAAGGTTGTTTCACAATCTGACCTACAAGGCCCTGGGATGCAGTAATTGCTCTGCAAACATTGGCTCCATAGTGCTGCTGGCCCTTTAGTCTGAACTCCAGCCAGTGAATGTACAGGGTCAATATTTGATCAAAGCTGGGAGAGGCCCTGTAGCCTCCCCCACGCTGCTTGGGAGACAGAGTTAAGAAGGCTGTTCGGGTTTGCTCATTAGCTCTGAGGGACTTAACCTGTTTTGAAGAGCTTTTATCTCTCTTCCTTATTCATCTCTCCAGCCTCTCTACCCACTTACCTACCCAGGGTCCCACTCACTTTTCAGCTCTCAAAGAGTCAGGTTCATGATGGGTGAGCAAAACTATAATCCCTGAATCATTAGTAACCAGCCTCAGGAGGGATGTATATGTGCGTGAGTTCTGAGAGTCATAGGATCACAGCATTTTCATAATTAGAGAAGTTCTGTTCCCAGTCCCTTACTTTGCAGGTGAACGTCTGTGTTCATTTTCCCATTCATTAAATTTACATGAGCTTTGTTTTGGTTTAATGTCCAGAGCTGCCTTCAGCTTACATCAAACTGGGAATGATCCTGGTGTGTACAGGGATCAACCTGAGAATAGAAGAGGGGTCTGGGGGAGGAGTCTGTCCTGCAGGCTCTGTCTGTTAATCACCGAGGTAAGCTCTGTGTTGTTTGAGATCATTGACCCTAGACGAAAACCTGGGGAAGGAAACTTGCCAAGTTCTAAGAACAGTTTTGCACCAGGGATTCTAGGGAGTTTGGGCACCGGATGTGCCGTTCTAGCTCCAGCAATGCCGTGAACTGAGGGTCATTGTGATTGCTCACGTGCCCTGGACCGACAAGAACAATGGCCTGAACAAGGGTCAGTCCCCAGTCCCAGGAAGCCTCCTATTGTTGGCCACGGCGAAGATGGGAAACATGGCAGCAGGCTGAGTACACTGTCTTCTCACACCGCTTTGGACAGTAGTCAAAACAAGTGTGATTGAGCTCAGTTCCATGGAGGGAGCTCTAGGAGGTGTTGATGAATGGCCAGGAAAAGTTTCAAACCATTGTATGATAGCAGTTATCAAAGATACATCTTTTGTAAGTATATATGCAGCACAAATACATAAATATTTTTTAAAGGTCTGGAAAGACGCACTCCAAATTGGTAGTAGAGTTTTCTCTGGAAGACAGTTGGGGACATTGATAGGAGGAGGGGCTTGGTCAAAGGAGAACCTGAGCCTTATTTGTAATGTTTTACTTTTTTGAAAAAGGAGACTGTGGAGCTCCCATGGTGGCTCAGTGGGTTAAGAACCCGACATAGTGTCTGTGAGGATGCGGGTTCGATCCCTGGCCCTGCTCAGTGGGTTAAGGATCTTGCAATGCCATGAGCTATGGTTTAGGTCGCAGATGTAGCTGGGATCCGGCATTGCGGTGGCTGTGGTGTAGACTGGCAGCTGCAGCTTGGATTCAACCCCCAGCCTGGGAATTTCCATATGCTGCAGGTGCGGATCTAAAAAGACAAAAAAGAAAAAGAAAAAAGACTAATTAAAAAATTTTAGGAGTTTCTGTCATGGCTCAGCAGAAACAAATCTGACTAGTATCCATGAGGACGCAGGTTTGATCCCTGGTCTCTTTCAGTGGGTTAAGGATCTGGCATTGCAGTGAGCTGTGGTATAGGTCACAGACATGGCTTGTATCTGGTATTGCTATGGCTGTGGTGTAGGCTGGCTGCTATAGCTCCAATTCAACCCCTAGCCTGGGAATCTCCATATGCTGCAGGTGCGGCCCTGAAAAGACAAAAAAAAAAAAATTTTTTAAGAAGGAAAATGTATTCGTGTATTACAACATTAATATGTAATAATTTTAAAAAATGCTTATGTGGGGAGATGGGAAAAGTGGGAGGTATAAAATAAACTCTATCTCCCTGGTCATTACTATATAATTAGAAAAAGCACAGGTTAAAAAAAAAGTAGATATTGGAGTTCCCCACTGGCCCAGCAGTTAAGGATCTGGCGTTGTCACTACTGTGGCCCAGGTTCCATCCCCAGCCTGGGAATTCCCACATGTCGTGGGTGTGGCTTAAAAAATGTAGATGTTAAGAACATAAATAACAAGAGAAAGAAAATGAAAACAATTATTAAAATCACATTACTCATATTCCTTGAGCCATCATTCTAGATCATTGCTATGGAATGGGACTGGTTAGAATCCATTACAGCAAACCCCAGGGACTATCTAAATTATCTTGTCAGATTGGAATCTTGTATTCAGAAATTGCTTACAATGCATGAACTGTGTATTAAGTCAAGAAACACTTGGGAGGCAGTTCTTCTGTCATGATGAACCACGCTGAGAGTTTTGTGGTCGTGGAGTGCAGTGGGTAAGGACAGGTGCTTCAGGGCCAGGCTGGTTAGATCCCAAAAGCAGCTCCAGCATTTCCTAGCTGTCTGGAACCTTTGGTGGGTTCTTTAATCTCTCCGTACCTCGGTTCTCTCATCTGTGAGATGGGGATAATTAAAACACCTGCCTCCTGGGGTGATTGTAAGAGGGAAATTGGACAATCCACAGAAAGGGAACCTGGAGAATAGTGACGGGTGAGGCCTGCTGAGGAGTCCCCAGACAAGGAAGCTGAGACCTCACCAGTTTGGTCCTCAGAAACTTAATGCCAAGAGAAAACAGCTGGACATCCGCATTCCAGTTGGAGGCGGAGGTTTCTTTCTGGGTCGCATTTATACGACTTCACTTTGACCACATAGCTCAGTCTGCTTCCAAGCAGGAGAGGCAGGTGGTGGTGGTAAGGGTTTCCCATGTCAACTTGCAAAAAACTGCACAACCTGAAAGTTGAGAGTTAAGTTTTATTTGGGATAAAATTAGGGCTGAAGCCCTGGAGACAGCATCTCAGGGAGCCCAGAGAAACTCTCTCACCCCAAAGTGTAATGACCGACCCACCTTTGTCCCAGTAACACCATTAGGACTTTTTTCAAAGTCATTATTGGTTGACAGTTTTTCCTTGCTCTTGGAAAGAGGCATCTTTCAGATTCCTGATGGAACATGAAGATTCCAGGGGAGCCCTGTAGGGATTCCGGTAGCTCCTTGGGATTCTGTGGCTGGCTTCCCTTTCCCCAGGGAACTGGCTCTGCCCCACTGCTCCCTTTCATCTGGGCCCCATGACCTGAGGGTGGACTCCAGCTTCCTCTCTGTCTCTACTGATTTCCCCTCTGGCAGGCCCTGCCTAGTGTTGGGGTGAGGGTAGGGGACTGTGGTGTGTGGTGACTGTGCTCCAGGGCATGTTGAGCAGGGAAGGCCTGGGGAAAGGGCGCCTCCAGGCTGGCTCAGGATGGAAAGCTGTTTACCACTGAGTTAGAATCCTGGGTTGCTTGGTACCCAACTAGAATGCACTCAAAGGTAGGTTTATTTTTTTTCCACTCCAAGCAGATGGAATTTGTACGGTTTGCAAGGTGATTCCTTTTTGTGAGTTTCCTCAAACCCCTGTGACTTTAGACTTTGTGCACGAGGGGCCTCACAGGTCCAGAATAGATGGAGAGCGGCGACTGGAGGCAGCGTATGTGGGGGAGGGCCTTTGCATACTGTCAGCCACCCCCACCCCCTGCCCTGGGCAAGGCCTAAGGATGCAAAGAGAGACAGGGAGCTTGTCCAGGGGTCTGAAGCAGCCTAGAGCCGTGGATCCTCGCCATGCTGCAAGTACACTTGGGAAGTGAACCTTTTCTTGTTCAGACGAGTATGTGGTCTGTGAGCACCTGTTTTGGTACCCATGTGCATTTGGTGAATTGGTCTTCTGGTGAATGATTTGTAGGTGATCCTGGCACCTGTCTCTCAGGGGGCTTCTAACAGATACAGGCCATGTCTGATGAGACCCTTGCTTGTGACCAAGCAAGGGTAGTCAAAAGCTACCTCTGCCTTTTTCTGCTTGCATCCTCCCCCAAGGGCAAGATGGGATTGTCCCAGTGGCAGTGTCTCTTTCTGTAAATATTGGGGAAGATTGTAAGCAAAGTTGGAATGTCCTCTGGGTAGTACACCTTGGCACTGTGCATTGGCTCTAAGCTTCTGGGTGAAGTCTGGTGGGTCTGGGCACTAGAGACATAGGGGGCTGCCTGCTCCTCCAGTGACTGCCCTGCAGGGCTGATGAAAGAGCGATCAGCTTTGTGCACATATCACAATATGGGAGGTACATGCTTGCCAGCCGTCGCTAACTAGATCTGCTGGAGAACTGGGGTGGAATTGGGAGTTTTACAACCTGAAGGCCCCTACCAGGAAGATGCATATGTGGCACTTGTGCTGCCACTTTGCGGTTTCGAGCCCACAGCAGGCTCACTAATTGATCACAGCACGTACCCATCCTGGACCCAGGCTGACACTGTTCATTGATCATGAGCCTAGACATGGTCTCAGGATCTTTCTTAAAAAAACAAACCCAAATATCTTCAGGAAGACACTATCTATCAATTGGCAATGGCACCTTGATATGAGCCTTATTGGCCACCCTCTGATGTGGTCCATTTCCTTTATGTGACACAAGAGGAAATGGGGCCTTAAGAGGGGAAGTGACTCATCCACATTCCAGGGCCATCAGGTGACAGACAGCAGGACTAGGAGCAGTCGGGCACTCCAGCTTTAGTTCACTCCAGCTTGGAGTTTTAGGCTCCCCTCCAGAAGTTCTCTGTTTTTGGCTGAGGAGAGTAGGAAGCCCCTCTTGCATCCCCAAGACAGCTCCTGGGGGGAGAGGCAATCATTCCCCTTCCCTGGAAGAAGATGCCTGTGCCGTGAGCAGAAGACTTCTCTCTCACAGAATTCCCGTCGTGGCTCAGTGGAAATGAATCTGACTAGTATCCATGAGAATGCAGGTTCGATCCCTGGCCTCACTCAGTGGGTTAAGGATCCAGCATTGCTGTGAGCTGTGGTGTAGGTCGCAGATAAGGTTCGGATCTGATGTTGCTGTGGCTGTGGTATAGGCACAGAGCGGCAGCTGCAGCTCTGATTCAACCCCTAGCCTGGAAACCTCCATATGCCATGGGCGTGGCCCTAAAAAGACAAAAGAACAAAAAAGAAGACTTCTTTCAGCTCCCAGAAAGGTCTGACTGGCTGCTGCCTGGAACTCAGCCTGTGTCCTGCCTACCACCACTCACCTCTCTTGTTGGATAATCAACCCCTGCTTTGCTAGAGGCAGCATCTGAGTCAGGCCACCTGCAGGACTGCTCAGAGCTGCACACCTTGTTTTCCCAGCATTAGGGTGTCATGTCAGGGTGTGTTTGGGTGTTATGTCAGGAGGCCCTGTCGTGGTCACCTCCCTCCTCCTCTAGTCCCAGGCCCCAAGGTCAGACCTAGAAAACTCAGCTCTGCCCCCACAGGGGCCCCATCTACCCCTCGTTGGATTACCTGCAGAAAGTTGGCTGGAAAGTGTGTGGGGGCAAAGTGTCCCCTCCAAACTGAAGAATGAAGGGAAGGAAGATCTATGGTGGTGGCCAGGTGAGTGGGATGTGCGTGTGTGTGTGTGGCGGGGGGGGGGGGGGTAGCAGCCAGGTGAGGAGTGGTGTGTGTGTGTGTTCGCTCTTTGAAGCCTTCGGCAGTGACCACATTACTCCCTTCCCACAGGAAGGAATGTCAAGCCAATCCGGGCACCTTGGAGGAGTGCCAGCTGCATGCCTGGCACTGGCCTTGGAAATGGGGACCTGGAGGGGAAAAGTCAGGGTCATCCGGGGTGGAAAAGCCAGGCCAACTGCCTTGGCCTGAGCCAGAGCCACCAGCTGGTGGGAGACTCAGGGTGGGGCAGAAGGCATAGAATGGGTAAGCAACCCAGGGTGTAGACCGCTGCCAACAGGCCTGCTTGTCCCCCTCCCCCACAACACAGCAGCAACAGTTGGTTTTGCTTTTTGACTCCTGTGGACCTGGGACAGCCAGGGAGAACCGTGGGCTCCTTTGAGGGAAGACAGTTTATTCGTCCCTCCGGCAGGCGAACTGCCACCAGCTGGGTGACCAGCTGCGATGACTTCCCTCCCAGCTCTCTGCCACCCTGACTGGACCTCAGCCCCTACATGATTTTGGGGGCTGCAGTTCCTGCATCTCAGGGATGTTGTAGGAGTTGTCAGAGAATTGGAGTTCTTTCCCTTATATCCAAAATTTAGCTGGAGCCAAGGGGGGAAAAATATTTTATTTTATTAAAAAATTTTTTCAATTTAAAGTATAGTTGATTTATAGTTGATTTGCAATATTGTGCCAATTTCTGCTACACAGCAAAGTGACTCAGTCATACACATATATACATTCTCTTTTATATTCTGGAAAAGAGATTTTGGATTCATCAGAGAAACTCTGTAGTTGGGTGACGTCAGGCCCGCCACAAGATCTCGTGGGATTCCTGGTGCCGGCGTCCCAACGTTCTGAGTGGAGCAATCTGTCTCTGTGATGGGCGGCTTGGGCTTTGTGATCAAACCAATTTACACAAGTGTGCATCTCGCCCCACCTGTTATCAGCTGAATGACCCTGGACCATACCTGACCTCCAAGAGACTCAGCCATTCTATCTGCAAAAGGCTCTAATTGCAGAAGCTGCCTCATAGAGTCCTCGGGAGCTTTCCAGAAGGCAGAGCTCAGGAAGCCTTTCCCCAGAGCCTGCAGCAGTTCGGGAACAGTAATAGGGTGACGATCACTTCCCTGTGGACGCTGTGTCTGTCCAGCCCAGACCAGGCTAACTTCTTCCCAGCTACACAAGGATCTTAGGCACCCCCAGGCTACAGTAAATGAAGGCTCCAGGGCTGGCCAGGAGACAACCCCAGATGCCAGCCAGAGTTTAGCTCCATCTGCTAATTAGGGAGTGTTTATCTGGTGCCCAGCAGAACAAAGTGGCCGGTTCAGCTACACTGGACAGCTGAGCTCAGTGTTGGTAGGGGGCTGGCGGGGCGACTAGGAATGGGGCGGGTGCAGGGCGTCCCTGGGGCTAAATGGACCACATTCAGATATACCTTTAAAAAAAAAAAAAAGAAAAAAGAAAAAAACCACCCAAACAGGAAGTATGAGGCTGGTGTACAGGCTGGAGTTGAGATGCTTGCAGAGAGGGTGGTTCTGGTGCAGGACAAGTGGCCATTCTTCGCACTGAGACAGTCCTGGGCTGGTCTCCCAAGGGCATCTCTGGTGAAGGCCAGTCTGTCTGGTTCCTCAGGGAAATGGGTTGTTTTTATCCTAAGAGTCCCAGGGCTCCACCCCTCATCTTGGAACCTGGTGAGGAGGAACCCCCAGTGGGAGGATGGAGAGGACCCCCTGTGTACCCATCCCCAAGAGTGTTGGGATCCCCTGCTCCTCCCTCCATCCCACGGGGCAGTGGAGTGGGGACCAGGATGGGGAGGGACAGGATAAGAAATCTTCCACATGTAGGAGGACCCAAAGCTGTGAGGTTTTTATCCATCGTCTTATGTATTTGGGGATGCTGCGGGCTGGTCGGAATACCTAGATTTCTTGGCTATAGTTGAGAACCAAGGTGGGGGAGGGTAGAGCTGCAGAACCACCATCCTCTCTGTGGGAGGAGGGCCAGGATCCAGACCGGTAGTGTTCTGGGATCCACACACTAAACCCTTCTGCCCACTGTCACTTGTCACTTTGATGTGGCCCCTACATGGGCCAGGGCACCGCACAGCGAGCCTGGGAGAACCCAGCGCCTTGGAGAGGAAGGGGATCTTCCCCCCTTGCCAGGAAGGCTTGGGCTACAGAGCAGGTAGGGCTGGGCTGGCCGTTGGAGGTGGGTGCTGCCCTGACACCCCGCCCCCCGCCACCCCACCCAGACTCGGGGGAATGTCTGGGCTGGGCAGAGATAAAGAAGTTGACTGTTTCTGTGTGTGTGTTCATTTCCTTCTCTGCCCTTGAGTCTCAGATTCTCCCTATGGCATTCTCCCTCTGTCTCTCTCTTTCCCCAGTTTCTCTGTTATCTCTCTCTCCCCAGGGGTCTCTGAGTCTGGGCCAGTCTCCAGGCCTGGCTCTGTTCATCCTGTGGCCTTTCCCTAGCCGTCTTTCTGGAGGCATGTTCTCTGCCTCTGGTTTGTCTTTGTCAGTCTCCGGGCCTCGCCCGTCTCTATCTCCTCCTTCTGCCGCAGCCCAACAGGAGCCTGGGAGAAGGGCAGGTGAGGCCCTGACCGGATTTGTATGGGGGGCTGCTGACTGTGATGAGAAGGGGGCTTGGCAAGTCTGTAACTTGAAGGCAAAAGCCTGTGGTGGGGAGTGGGGCTGCTTCCCCTTCTCAGAGGACTGTGCAGCCTCAAAATTAACCGTTTTCCTGATGGTGGCTCATGTATAGACATTCCTTTTGGAATCTGGTGGTACCTTGGCACCCTGGTGGGAGACTGCCCTGCTTCCAGAGGGCACCTATGATAGCCGTCGGCTCCTCTTCCTCCTAGAAGAGATATGACTGCAGAGCCACAGTGTTCCAGGGCCATGAGTTCAGGGAGCTGGCAGTCCCCTCAGCCCTCACCCAGGCTGCCCCATAGAGTCGGGCTCGGGGTTGCTGTGCGTAGGCTGGGGACGTGGAGGGCAGAAACTGCAGGCTGCCTCCTCCCCTTCTCTGGCTGGGCAGAGGGTCTCATCTGTCTGCTCCATCACCTAATCCCTTCCTGCCCCATGCTAGCTGTCCTTCCAGGGCCACACCTGCTGCACTGCTGTCCCCATTAGAAATAGCTGAGCAGTGGGCATTTGCCCAGACAAGGAAGTGGCCCTCTCAGGGTCAGGCTGGCCCCCAAAATACCCTGCCAGCTGTCGGGGATCTGGGTCAGGTAGGGCACCAGGAATAGGCTTGGGGCAGGCCTCTGCCCTCCCGTGAGCATCTTCTCTCAGACAAGGGCCAGTGCTCTGGTCCCAGCCCCTGTTAAGTAGAAGTTGGGTGAGGGCGAACACCTGACCATGTTTTTGAGGACTTGCCTTGGGCATGTCATTGGGTCCAGGGCGGGACCAAGGCGGTGGAGACAGAGGGACTATGAACTGACCACTGGCTGACCCGTCAAGGCCGGTCCACTTACAAGTCACACGTGTGCCTGGTCTCAGCGTGCTCCAAACCCAGCTCCTATCTAGACCCCTCCCTCCTCCCCTCCTCAGTCACCACACCTTCCCTCACCCCTGCAGATCCTTCCTCTCTGCCCCTGGCCCCTCGGGCAAGCCCTCCTGACCCCTCCCTTGCACCCACAGTGCTCCTGTCTGGCCCCTTCCAAGCTGCTTCTCTGCATTGCAGCCAGTTTTTTTCTTTTCTATTGTTTATTTTTAATTACGAACATGTTTTGTCCTACAGAAAATAACGCATCCGTGGATCTACTGATTTAAGAAATGTTCGCATTTTGTCAAATATGTCACATACTTTTTCAAAAAAATTTAAGTTGAGGTCTGGAGTTCCCGTCGTGGCACAGTGGTTAACGAATCCGACTAGGAACCATGAGGTTGTAGGTTCGATCCCTGGCCTTGCTTAGTGGGTTAAGGATCTGGCGTTGCCGTGAGCTGTGGTGTAGGTTGCAGACACGGCTCAGATCTGGCATTGCTGTGGCTCTGGCGTAGGCCGGCAGCTACAGCTCCAATTGGACCCCTAGCCTGGGAACCTCCATATGCTGCGGGAAGCGGCTCTAGAAAAGGCAAAAACACCAAAAAAAATTGAAGTGTAATTGACACAGATATTTTTTAAAAAAGAAATAAAATGGTGCTGATAGGAGGAGGTGTCTGATAAATGCTAGATTCCCTTACTCCTACCTTGAGTTTTCCCAAGAAGATTAACTGCAGGTGCATCTAGGAGGAGGGCTGGGTTTGGATGGACCGAGAAGGTTTCTGGGCAGGGAGACTGGTGTGTATAAGGGTGTGGAGGTAGGACTGCCTGGCATGGTCAAGGTCAGGACTCCCTTCTGTGGAGCAGGGAGCCTGGCAGGGAGGCACACAGGTGCCAGCCATCAAGCAGCCAAGCCCTCTCTCTCCTTGCCCTTCCTCCTCCTCCCGCATGTCGTCACCCTAGGTGGGCATCTGCCACATTTATGAGGTTGCTGAGAAGAAGCCACCACCTGGGGCAGAAGCAGTGCTGCCACCTGGACAAGCAGCCTGCAGCTGGGCGCCAGGATGGGCTCTGCAGGGAGCTCTCCTCTTGCATTTCCTGGTCCCTGGCAGCAGTCAAGCTCCCCTGACCAGGAAAGCCTCGTTAAAGGAGCTGAGCTGGCTGCAAAGCCTGGGGAGGGCAAGGCTACGGGGAGCGGGGAGCTGGGTGGAGGCTGCTTTACTCAGCTCCCCTGGTGACTTTGCCTGAATTTTAAACATTTTTGCTTCGGGGATTTTTCCCTTTTCCCCTGCGCTCCTCCCTTGTCCTCCGCTTCTGAGAATTGTGAAGCACAAGCTCGCTCCGAAGCCCTTGGCCTAAGGGGCCTCCAGAAAGGAGAGATTGCAAGAAAAGCTTCCTGTGGGCTAAATGGTCAACCTCAGTGACCAGGAAAGGAGCTGTCAAGGCAGCAGTGCACGCCCGCTGTTAATGCCATCAGGCCAGATTGGAGCACTTGGGCTGCCCAGGTCAGCTGTTAGGAGCATCAGAGGTACCAGGGGGATTCAAATACAATTGGGACCCCCCCCCCAACTCCCCAAAAAGCCTGGCCAGTCATGTACCATATCCAACTTAAAGGCAAGTCTGCTCGCCCTAAAGATGCAGCCCAGCTCTGCCCTCTTCTCTATCTACTCCGCCCCCACCCTGGTCCAGCCACCTCTTGTCCTACCTGGGCAGCTGAGCCACCTCCTCAGGGATCTCCCCACTCACACTCTTGTCGTCCCCCCAACCAGTGATCCTTCTAAAAATAAATCAGATTGGATTATGGCCCCATTTGTAACCTTTCTGAATACCTCCCTTTCTTTGGGGAATGAACTCCCAACCCCTTACCCTGCGCCAGGACCCTGTGTGGTGGGCCCTCACCCGCCCTTCCAGATTCCTCTCCTGTCACCCTCCTTCCCTGGCTCTCAGCTCGCCACTCTCCTGCTTGATCTTGGGACACTAGGTGCAGTGCAGCCTCGAGGCCCTTGCCATTGCTGTTCCCTCTGCCTGAAACGCCGTTCCCCCAGGTCTTCAAGCAGCTGACTCCTTCTAGGCACTCAGGTGACACTTCTCAGAGAGGCCTTTCTTGATCACTTCTTCAGAGACACCCCCCCCCCCGCCAGCCCTGCCACGCTGTCACATTCTAGTTGTCTTCAAGACATGTATCACAATATTATTATCTTATTGAGCTCTGTCTGTTGTTTACATCTCATCCCTGCTGGGATGTGAGTGTTAGGAGAGCAAAACCTTGCTCGTTCATTGTTTCTGTTGTCCCAGTGCCTAGAACAGTGGCCGACACCTAGCAGGTGCTCAGGAAATTGCGGTCCAGTGAATGGATGGATGCAGGGCAGGTGGGCACTCGGTGCAGGGAATGGGTTCAGAGGCCTGCATCTCCTTCTCCACACCAGAGACAAGGTCTGCTAATAGCTCCTGTTCCTCCTCCTGGATGCTCATCTTTGCTTATAGGCTAGACTTAGTATTGGGAACACTTGTTAAGGATTAGCTGGGACAGAAAGTAACTTTCAACTTTAAAAATATTAGAGTACAGGAGTTCCTGTTGTGGCTCAGTGGTTAATGAACCCGACTAGTATCCATGAGGACGCAGGTTCGATTCCTGGCCTCGCTCAGTGGGTTAAGGATCCGGTGTTGCTACGAGATACGGTATCGGTCGCAGATGCAGCTTAGATCCCGCGTTGCTATGGCTGTGGTGTAGGCCGGTGGCTACAGCTCCGATTAGACCCCTAACCTGGGAACCTCCATATGCCACCAGTGTGGCCTTAAAAGACCCAAAAAAAAAAAAAAAAATAGAGTCACTTTCTTCTATTCTTAATCCTGTGCTTATCCTGAATCACAGGCTCCAACAGGAATATCTTCAAGGGGAAGATATTCTTATTTGTAAGAAATATGTGATTAAATTCCCAGTTATCTTTATAAAAAAGATAAAATTATGCTCTAATAAGAGAGAATGAGAATGAGGTTTGAAGTACCTCTTTCTCTTCTTGTTTTTAGTTATATTTTCTTTGGGATAGCACAGGTTTAGTGACAGAAGACTACAAGTCATATTTTCCAAAGGAAAATCTTATTTTCCATTTTGAACGCTCTTGTATTGTTTGAAATTTTGTTACCATGTGCCTGTTGCTTACACAAACTATTTTTGTATTTGCTCTAAAATATTTATAAGAATTGCTATAGAAGAAAAGTTTTGCCTTGGGAAAAATATACATTTTTTTAATAAAAGAAAAGTCTATGTATGGAAATAATATCTTTGGTTTATGAAGGAAAAGAAAGATTAGCTAGAATCCTGGCAGCAAAGTGAGGGCTTTCAAATTTTAAGGTGCCCAATTAGCATCTCGTTAAAGTGCAGACCCTGATTCAGCAGATCTGCCTGGGGCTTGAGATTTTGTGTTTCCAGCAAGCTCTCAGGCCCTGATAGGGTTAGTCTCGAGGTCACATCTTGAGTAGTGAGGACAGGGAGTATTGGAAAAATACATTTGAAGCCCTCCTCCATTTCTTTCTTTGTCATATGTGATCTTTCTCCCCTTTGTGACCAGGTAGGAATTTGGCCTGGTGCATCTGGCGAGGAAGGCTGTCCAGCACTTCCCAGAAGCGGTCAAGGGTGGTGTGGGCTGCCTCAGAGGGACAGTGTGTTCCTAGAAGTGTTTCTGTGAGCTTGAATGGTCACATGTCAGGGGTGTGATGCCTGTAGGGGGAGGGGAAGGCTCCTCCCTGCAATTCAACCTTGTGCCTCCCTGTACCTTCTCAGACTTGTGAAACCAGGATCTCAAGGTGGGGCTTATTCACCTAAGGCAATTCTTACAGGTCGTCTGGCACGTCCTCAATCCCCACCCTTCTCTGTCCTTCCAGGGGAACGCTTGGCATTCTAAATACTGTGTGTGAGTGATTTGGTGGATAGGGCAGGGGGAGGAGAGGGGATGGCTTGGTTTCAGGAATAGTTCAATCATGTAGGATGTAATGCCTGACTTGATTGGATCTAACGGCAGGGGGTGGAGTACTGCATTTTATATTAAGTCTTTCCTCTTTTTTTTTTTTTTTTGTCTTTTTGCCATTTCTTGGGCAGCTCCCGCGGCATATGGAGGTTCCCAGGCTAGGGGTCGAATCGGAGCTGCAGCTGCCAGCCTACGTCAGAGCCACAGCAACGCAGGATCCGAGCCGCGTCTGCAACCTACACCATAGCTCACGGCAACGCCGGATCGTTAACCCACTGAGCAAGGGCAGGGACCGAACCCGCAACCTCATGGTTCCTAGTCGGATTCGTTAACCACTGCGCCACGATGGGAACTCCTAAGTCTTTCCTCTTTAAGTTTGGTTCAACAGACCTTGACTGAGAGCTCCTTTGTGTTAGGGCAGGTTGATTCCGTGTGACAAACTCTCAGTGACTTGATACAATAGAGGTTTATTGTTTTTCTGAGTCAAGACCAAAACAAGTTACTGGAAGGCTCTACTCCAGGTAGTCAGTCAGGGAACCTAGATTGTCCCATTTAGGGACTCCATCCCCCATGAATCTCTGTATCCACCCAGCATGGAAGGGAAGAGAGAGTATGAAAGATTGTAGGGAGATTATATAGGTTGCCTGCTCATATTCCATTGGTCAGAATTCAGTCACATGACTGTACCCCTCAGCAAGGGAAACTGGGAAATGTAGTCTTTTTGCATGCCCAGCTACATGCCAAGACACTGATGGACTGCGGGCATTTGATATCAAGGCATAGACATTGCTTACAAGAGGTTTACAAGGATGCAGGTGTAAAAACAAATAAGTACAATATAGTATTAAGTGCAGTTCCAGATGTGTGACCCGACAGAAGCAATCTGGAGAAGGGAGGAAATGAGGGCTAAACCTGTGCATAGCCCTCAGAAGTGGTGACAGAAAGAGATCGTGTGGGGTGGGGCATTCTAGATAAAAGGAACAGAATGTGCAAAGGCGCAGAGCTGTGGAACAGCATGCTCCATCCACAGAGGATGCACGCAGGTCATTCAGTATTTGGGGACATGCAATTGACGAGGTCAGTCAGGGCAGAGTTCATGAATGGGCTTGTGTCCTATGGGAGGCAGAGAGCCAACAAAAGCCTCAAAGCTGTGATGAAATGAACCATCAGAAGGGAGCAGATTGCAGTAGCATCAGAGATGGTGTGGACTTAGCACTCGCCTCAACAGAACCTTCAAAGGTCTGTTTTGGTCTCTTGTGCTGTGGAATATCTCACAGGGAAGGATGTGAGAGAGTGGCAGGTGACCTACCCAAGTCATCTGTTGCAGCAGCACCCCTGGCAGGAGTTCCCTGGGTCTGCTGGGATTTTCCCAGGTTCACCTGACAGCATAGGTTTCACTGGCGGCTTCCAGAAGCTTCAGGGTCACTCCTAAGCAAGGGAGAAGTGAGCTCTTGAGAAGCGAGGGTTCCATATTGCCAGGGCCAGGCCACAGGGAAGAGCTGGACTCTGCCCTCTGACCCCAGCCTTCTTTAGCCCATTCTTTGCTTTTTTCTTTTGCACAAGACTTGGAGGGAGGGAATAAGGATGGGGCTTGGAATAGAGAAAAAATAGGGAAACGAGATGCAGTGGAGACAGGGGAGGAGGAAAGCAAGGATGTTGGATTATCCACTGGAAGCATCCCTTTCTTTCCAAGAGGAGGGTTAAGGCAGCGCCTGGGGACCAGCTCTGGAATTTCTCTGCCTCAGCATCCTGGACCTAGGACTACCAAGCATCTGTCTTGGCCTCGTCTCTGCCAGGAACATGCTGTCTTTGTCCCAAACTTTGGCTTGACTTTGATCGCACAGCAGCCGGGGCACTTTGGGGACCACAGTTCTGGGCCATTTGCAGGGATAATCAGGATGAGTGGAATGGAGAAACACTCAGACTGGGGTGTGGTTAAGCCGGACAGAGAAGGTAGGGGTCCGTCTACCTTCCTCCCCTCTTCACCAACATCAGGGCCTCTCACCCTTTGTTGATGGTTCTTAGAGGTTTGTGTGGGAGACAGAAGTGGCAGGCAGCTCTGAGACCATGTCAGGGGTCTCTGGGGAAGCTAAGGGATAGCGAGAAACCCCCTACCAGGAGAGACCAGAGAAACCTCAGCCAGGACCCTGCTGGAACCACCACCCCAGTATGGGCAGGCTTTTCTTAGGTGACCTCATTCTCCGTGGGGAGTGTCAGTGCCAACACCTGGACTGGCGCCAGGGTCTCTCTGATGATGCATCCTGCAGGCAGATGTCTTTCCCCACTGCTCCATCCCATGTTCCAGGCAGATTTATCTTTCCAGAGCTCCACTTTCTGCTCAGCATCCTCCGCGGGTTCCCTCTTGCCCAGAGGAGGAAGTCCGGGTTCGTCCTGCTAGTCTCAGATGACCTCTCCAGCCCACTCCTCACACCACTGGCCCCTACTATCTCTGCCCCAGTCCCAGCTCCTCCAGCCCCCACTTTCCTGGGCATGAGAGGAAAGAGGACCCAGCAAGCAGTGGAGGAGGGGGCAACATTGGGGTGCTGGGAAGGGGTTGGGGTGTAGCAGCAATTCTACAGCAGGAAACCACATCACAGGGTCTGTGAGTCCCGGGGAAGCTTTAGCCATTCAACTTGAAGCCAAGCTCAGAAATGACTGAATCCAGAATCTATGATGGTGGTTGGCTGCTCTAGCATCATGCCCTTCCCTCCCGGCCAAGGGGAACTTTAGCCACAGTGTCTGGACCCAGCGCGGGAACCTTCAGTGGTGAAGGCTGTGAAGTTATAGGTGAAGGACCTTGAAGTCCTTTCAGTCATTGACAGTGAAGGCAGGGTGGCCCTGCCGACGCATCTAGCAGCTCCCTCAAAGCAGAAAGGGTGGAGGAGAGCACGGAGACAGGAGGTTACATAGATCTGGAACCTCTTCACCTTGAAAATGATGACCCTCTTTATCAAGAAGCTGTGTGATCCCATTCCATCCACACACCACCACGGGGAGGCTGTCTCACTCGCTTCCGCCTTATAGGTGAAAAAACTGGATCCCAGAGAGGTTAAGCGCTTGGCCAAGGTCACACAGCCAGGAAGGAATAAGCTGGAATTCTGGCTTCAGAACTCAAGCAGTCCGTCACCAACAGGAGCACTAAAATAATGGTAAAACAGTGCCAAGAGAGGGGACTGCTTCTGATGGTTCCCTCCATGCTTGGCATGCTTTAAAATGCTTTGCATATACCTGTTCTCTTTTCAACATTTTTTTTTTGTCTTTTTAGGGCCGCACCCACGGTGAATGGAGGTTCCCAGGCTGGGGGTCCAATTGGTGCTGAAGCTGCTGGCCTATGCCACAGCCACAGCAATGTGGGATCCTTACACTGAGTGAGGATAGGGATCGAACCCGCGTCCTCATGGATGCTACTCGGGTTCATTAACCGCTGAGCCAAAATGGGAACTTCTGGCCATGATGGGAACTCTCTGTTTTCAACTTTCATCAGCCCCCAGAGAGGAGAAAAATAGGCTTGACACCATCTCTCAGATGGGTAGCCTAAGGCTCAGAGATGCTGCACTGGAATAATCGTGTCTGGCGGTTGGTAGCACTTTCTCATGCTAAGTGTCTTCTCCTTGGCTCTTCAACACCCACAGAGGCAGGACCACTATTTCACAGATGAGGCCACTGCTACTCAAAGAGGCCAAGCTGCCTGTCACAGTTGCCCAGCAAGCTTTGGCAGGCTGGAACTGGGACCCTCTGCTCTTGACTCCCGCCCAATGCTTTCTCCAAGGGCTGTGGTCTGCGTGGTGGGGGTGCGTGGAATGAGCCCCCAGGTAGTTTCAGGGGAAGCTACCTGGCTTTGAGAAGCATCACCCCATCTCTGGCTTCGTCCTAAGGGGCTAAAATCATGGTGTCAGCAGAGTCATTTCCTTCCCGAAGCTCTAGGGGAGGCTTGGTTTCCTTGCCATTTTCAGCTTCCAGGGGCCACCCATAGCCCTTGGCTCATGGCCACTTCCTCCATCTCAAAGCACATTAACCGCTGCCATCACTGTCACATCTTCTCCTCTGAGTCTCCTGCACTTCTTCTAGATACTTTGGATACTTTCTAGGCTTGAGGAGGTCCCCTGGGACAAGGCCATCCTGCACATCCCTGCTTCGCTCTGTGCATCTTGCTGTGGGTGTTGGGCTGTCAGCCCAGGCCCCACTGCGTTAATGTCAAGCACATCCCAGGCAGCCCCCACGCACCTGATGGGCTGCTGGGAGAGCCAGAGGCCTTCTCCCAAGCCTGGCCCACGCACACCAGCTGGGCAGCTCCCCTCGGGCCCCTAGATGCTCACAGCGAGGCCGGGCCTGGCCAAGGCACCTCCCAGGCCCGTCTGTCCCTCACCACCTCCCCACTGCCTCTCTGACCTCGGGCCTCACAGGCCAGTGTCATAGCAAGAGTGATGATGATGGCAAGGATAATCATAGCTCACGTGTGGGGGGCACTTAGTCTGTGCCCGGCTCCGTGCCAAGCACTTTACACACATTGCCTCCTTGAATCCTCTTACCCACCATGTCAGGCAGGTTCTATTGCTGTCCTCATTTTGTAGAGGAGGAACCTGATTTGAATCTAGATCTGACTAGCTATGGACCATTTATTATTATTCACATTTTACAAAACGTTGTACAGGCAGTGCTGTGAGTTCAAGAAGAGACTTTTGGTAGTATATGGGCAAATACCATATCTTTTAATAGTTACGTATGGTTTCAATGTGTGTTGGTGTTAGGGATTGAAACCTTATGTGTTCCCCCAAATTCATATGTTAAAGCCCTGATCCCCAGAACCTCAGAATGTGACCTTATTTGGGAATAGGCTTGTTGCAGATGTCATTAGTTAAGATGAGGTCATACTAGTGGGCCCCTAAGCTGATGACTGATCTCCTTATAAAAAGACGTTTGGACACAGAAATGCACACATCCATGTGAAGATGAAGCCAGAGATGGGGTGATGCTTCTCAAAGCCAAGGAACACCAAAGACTGCCAGCAAGTCACAGAAACAGGGAGGGAGGCATGGAACAGAGCCTCCCGCACAGACCTCAGCAGGAACCAACCCTGCCAACACCTTGTTCTCAGACTTCTGGCCTCCAGAACTGTGAGACAGTGTATTTCTGTTCTTTAAGCCATCCAGTTAGTGATATTTTGTTATGGCCGCCCTAGTAAGTTAATTCAGTCAGAATATGTATATAGGAGTTCCCGTTGTGGTGCAGTGGGAAACGAATCTGACTGGGAACCATGAGGTTATGGGTTCAATTCCTGGCCTCGCTCAGTGGGTTAAGGATCCGACATTGCCATGAGCTGTGGTGTAGGTCGCAGATGCAGCTCGGATCTGGTGTTGGTGTGGCTGTGGAGTAAGCTGGCAGCTGTAGCTCCAATTAGACCCCTAGCCTGAGAACCTCCATGTGCCAAGGGTGCGACCCTAAAAAGCAAAAAAAACAAAACACAAAGAATATGTATATAAATATAAATATATATGTGTGTGTGTATATATATATATATATAGAGAGAGAGAGAGAGAGAGAATGTGTATAAACACACACACATGCCAATACCTTATGATTTCACAGATATTATTGCTTTGGATGTGGCTTTTTTTTTTTTTTTTTTTTTTTGCTGCACCCACAGCATGCGGAAGTTTCCAGGCCAGGGACTGAACCTGCACCACAGCAGTGACTCTAAGCCACTGCAGTGACAACTGAATCCTTAACCCACTGCACCACAGGGGAACTCCTGGATGTGACTTTTGTTAGGCTGAATAATGCCCCCCCCACCCCCCTGCCTCCACCAAGAGGTATCCGTATTCTAATTCCCGGAACCTGGGCATGTTACCTTATGCAGTAAAACAGGCTTTTTAGATTTGATTAAGGATCTTCAAAAGGGGAGAGTAGCCTGTGTTATCCAGGTGGTCCTAATATAATCACTAGCATCCTCATAAGAAAGGCAGGATCTAGTCACTTGTGATGGGACATGATGAGGATAATGTGAGGAAAAGAATGTACACACACACACACACACACATATGACTGGGTCACTTTGCTCTACAGTAGAAATTGATAGAACAATGTAAATCAACTATAATAGGAAAAATAAAAATCTTAAAAAAAAAAAAGAAGTGCAGGAGACTCAGAGGAGAAGATGTGACAGTGATGGCAGCGGTTAATGTGCTTTGAGATGGAGGAAGTGGCCATGAGCCAAGGGCTATGGGTGGCCCCTGGAAGCTGAAAATGGCAAGGAAACCAAGCCTCCCCTAGAGCTTCGGGAAGGAAATGACTCTGCTGACACCATGATTTTAGCCCCTTAGGACTCATTTTGGATTTCTGACCTCTAGCCCTCTAAGAAAATTAACTTGTGTTACTTGAAGACACTAAGCTGTAATTTGTTATAGCCGTAATAGGTCACTTTACATACACAAAAATAAGTAGTTAAGTTTTTCTGGAAAGACACTCAAAGAAAAGTAATAGATAAAACATAATAGCGATATGGATCCCATACAGGTGCGGGGGGGATTGTGCATATATTGGGGGGACCCTGTTTGTGCTGCCCCACGTCCCAGGGGGAACTGCATCATTTTGAGAAGCCCCATGACTTGAGCTTCATTCTTTGCTGTCTGTAGTTGAGCAAGTCACCTTAACTTCTCTGTACCCCTTTCTCCTCTGTTTCACTGATTTTTGTTGAGTGCCTAGCTTCTGCTAGTCATTTGTCACTGCGTGGGTTAATCATGGTGGGTACAGAGGCCAGGGCACTTGTGAGAGTGCGACACCCCTGCCCCCGACCTGGGTCTCCTTAGTCATGAGATCTTGGCTCTGGGAGGGCAGGCGAGCTCCTAGTTCAGGGGTTGCAGAGTCAGACTCAGAGTCAAAGAACCGTTACTCGAGGGTATGTGCCCTGATTGCGTTTGTGCATAGGATGGCAAGCCAGCATCTCCTAGAGAGGTGACCTTGGGATAGGCAAGGCCAAGTTGAGGCTCATGGGCTCCCTGGAGAGGATAACAGTTTGATGATCCCTTTCAAACCAGTGGTCTTGAAATATGTGTTCAGAATGTCCTCAGCCTCTATGGGAAGGTGTTGGGGGAGAATGGAGAAGGACTCTGGTGTTTCCTAAAGCCTCCTCTGTGGCCCTGAGTTGTTCTCAGACTCTCAGCAAAGCAGAGAACACAGCCATCACCAGACCCAGCACTTAGATAGCAGTTTAGTGAGTAGGTGTTATTACAAGCAGGTGTTTGGGGCCCTCACCTGCCATCCCCACGCCAGAGACTCCATGCCCATGTGGGACCATCCTCAGCCTCTTCTTCCCTGTCGTCGAGTTCCTAGCGGTGCTTTAGGACGCCCTGACACCTCCTTCCCCCACCCCATGGAGCAGCACTCAGTCCTCTGCCCCTATCCTGCTCTGGGGCCAGCTGTGTGGTCATTCCCAAATCACTGGAATAAATAAATTATCAGGGGCCTCCTCCCTGGATCCTACCACTTTCTCCAACACATGACAGTGTTTCATGGAATTCATGAACAAGTCAGTTCACTCCAATCTGACTGCTTCGTCCAGCAGTCCTGACACTCCGGCTGCCAAGCCTTTGCGTTTCCCCTTTCCTCCCTCTGGAACGTCCTCCTCCCCCTCCTCCAGCTGTCCTCCATACAGGGCCTGTATCTAACGTCTCACGTGTCCTCCTGAGAGTCTGCTTTGCTCTCACCAGCAGCACTGATCTTGTCCTTCCCTGAACCCTCATCAGATGCTCTTTATGCCTCTCGGCAGGTTGTCACTCATCGGACACTAGACTAGGTAAACCCCTTGTGCTCGGCTCCCAGTCAGATCATGGACTATGACTTACACTCTTCCTGAGTCCCACTCCTTCGGTGAGTGGCATGCTGTGGTACAGGCCAGATTGGGAAGGAATCTGAAGGAAGGGAAGGCTTGCATGTTTTCCAGAAAGTGGTCAGGAAGATTTCTTTGGCTTGTGGAGCACTTTGGAAACTGGGGTGGGCTCCCTCGTGTAGGCAGAGTATATTCCAGCACCTGAGTCTTAGCTGAGCATGAGGGGCCCAGGCCCCAGCAACCAAGTGCCTCCAAGGTAGGCAGCTCCTTGCCAGGGTCACATCCTCCTTGCCCTCCATCTCTCTCCCCTGCTGCTGCTTCAGGGATACTTGGGGTGCCCAGTCTGTTCCGCAAAGGCTCTGGTGGTTTGCGTAAGAGAGCCTGAATCCTTCCTGTCCACCTGCCTTCAGCTCCGCCTCATCCTGGAAGCCCTCCCAGCAGCGGCTGGGTTCCTCCTGGCCGCACCTGCCCTTTCTGTCCTCCGCAGCATCCTCTCTGGGTCCTCACATCTTCCCTGTGAGTCGCATCATGTTCCCCCATTGTGCAGACAAGGATAAGCGCCTTGCAAAGGGTCCCTCATCAGCCAGTGCACTTAGGAGGCAGCCCAGGCTTCAGCGCTGGGCTTGGGACTCTTTGTGTGGCTGCCCTTAGGGTGACAAGGTGACAAGGAGAGAATTGTAATGACTCCTCTAGTCTACATCCCTGCTCTGCGGGTTCTCCATACTGCAGAGCTGGAGCTTCTGCTTCTCTCTCTCTTTCTTTTTTAACTGTGCTAAAATATGTATAACATAAAACTTACCATTTTATATTGTGGTAAAATACACGTAAAGTAAAATCTACCATTCTACCTGCTTTTAAAAGTCTATGGTTCGTTGGTATTGAGTCTCACACTGATGTCCAACTGTGACCACTTCCCTTCTCCACAACGTTTTCTCCTTTGAGGCCTAGTGTCATGTATCTTCTAGGGATTAATTCCTTTTTAATAAGGGTGTCAGAATCCCTCAAGGGCCAAAGATATGCATCTTTTGAGGGTTCTCTTTCTCACTCTTTCTCTCTCTCTTTTTTGCTTTTTCAGCCATACCCATGGCATATGGTAGTTCCCGGGCCAGGGATTGAATCTGAACTGTAGCTGTGACCTATGCCATAGCTGCAGCAGCACTAGATCCTTAACCTGTTGCACCACAGTGGGAACTCTTAAGGTTCCCTCATTTAAAAAATTGAATTATAGTTGAATTATAATTGAAGTATAGTTGATTTACAATGTTGTGTTAGTTTCAGGTGTACAGGAAAATGATTCAGTTATACATATGTATATATTTTTTTCAGATTCTTTTCCATTACAGGTTATTACAAGATAGTGAATATAGGTCCCTGTGCCATACAGTAGGTTCTTATTGTTTAGCAATTTTATGTATAATCATGTGTATCTATTAATTCCAAACTCCTAGTTTATCCCTCTCCCCACCTTTCCCCTTTGATAACCATCAGTTTGTTTTCTATATCTGTGAGTCTGTTTCTGTTTTGTAGATAAAGTCATTTGTATTGTATTTTTAGATTCCATATATAGACGGTATCATATGGTATTTGTCTTTCTCTTTCTGACGTATTTTACTTAGTATGATAACCTCTAGTCCATCCATGTTACTGCAAATAGCATTACTTCCCTCTTTTATGGCTGAGTGGTATTCCATTGTATATATGTACCACATCTTCTTTATCGATGCATCTATCAGTGGGCATTTAGGTTGCTTCCATATCCTGATTATTAAAAATAGTGCTGCTATAAACATTGGGGTACATATATCTTTCTGAATTAGAGTTTTCATCTTTTCAGGAGTGGAGTTGCTGGATCATATGATAGTTCTTGCTTTAGTTTTTTAATGAACCTCTATACTGTTCTCCGTAGTGGCTATACCAGTTTACATTCCCACCAAAGTGAGGGTTCCCTTTTCTCCACAATTGAGGTTCTCTTGGATTTGGTACATAGCTTCGTATTGGTTAGAAATACTGCCTTTTCCCCCTCTTTTGTCTGTATGCCCCTCTTTTTCTCTTGTGTTAATACCTTGGGAAGAATCATTAATACAATGAGAGATGAAAGTAGTAATAGTGGGCAAATTCCTTATTTTGTCCTGTGTTTCTTCACTGAGGATTGTTGTGGGTAAATGTTTTTTTTTCGCATTAAGAAAGTTTACTCCTATTTCTTGTTTGCTAAATTAAAAAAAATCATAAATAAGGGTTGAGTTTATCAAATAATACAACCCTATGTGAGAATGATCATATAGTCTTTATCCTTTATTTGATACTGTGCTAAATTATGTTCATAGATAGTGTAGGGAGTTCCCTGGTGGCTCATTGGGTTAAGGATCTGGCATTGTCACTGCTGCAACTAGGGTAACTTCAATGTTGTGGGTTCTATTCCTAGCCTCCTGAGAACTTCCACATGCTGAAGGTGTGGCCAGAAAAAAAAAAAAAAAAAAAAAGATCGCCTAATGGTGAACCATTCTTATATCTTGAATGAAACTTAATAGAAATTTTACTCAGAGGGTTGAATTTCTGAATTCTTTCTTCCATTCAGTTTATTCATTCAGACTGTGGTAGTTAAGAGACCAGGGTCTGGAGCCAGATTGCCTGGGTTTGAATCCAAGTTCCACACCTTGCTTGTTTGGGCAAGCTAATTTTTTGCAGTGGGGCCACACTTGGGGCATATGGAAATTGCCAATGTAGGGGTCAAATCAGAGCTACACCTGCTGGTCTACATCACAGCCATAGCAACATGGAATCTGAGCTGTGTCTGTGACCTACACCACAGCTCACAGCAACGCCAGATCCCCAACACACTGAGCAAGGCCAGGGATCGAACTTGCATCCTCATGGATACTAGTCATATTCATTTCCACTGAGCCATGATGGGGACTCCCTAGGCAAGCTATTTGAACTCTCCGAACATCGGTTTCTGTCTTTGGAAAATAGGGTATTAATAGTACTCACTTCAAAGAGTTGATATGAGAATTAATTGAGATAAGCCAGCGTCTAACCAAAGTAATTCTCAATAAATGTTATTTTTGCCATTAAATGTTATTGAGCACTTGTTTTATGCCAGGGCCCATGCTCAGTGCCAGGAACTCATAGCTAGGGTAACCACAGGACTCCATTAACCAATACAGTCCTGTTTTGTACCTCTTATCCTGACATAATTTTTATCAGCACTCCCTTTCACTTTCAGTAGTTTCCCAATTTAGATGATAAATTATTTGATCAGCAGCTGATAGATGAAGCCATCTGTATAATGTAGATGAGGAGAACTGGCTGGACTTTGTTCATAGCTGAGGTTCCCTAATGTGAAGCAGAATTGTGGTTGTGGTCAAGGTAGAGGTTCTTCAGGGCCCCGCAGCCATCACAAGCCTTTCCTCTGTCTTCTTGTTTGCATTTTTTCCAATAAGAAATCTGTTGTCAGAGTTCCCATCATGGCACAGAGGAAACGAATCCAACTAGGAACCATGAGGTGCTGTTTCGATGCCTGCCGTTGCTCAATGGGTTAAGGATCTGGTGTTACCGTGAGCTGTGGTGTAGGTTGCAGATGCGGCTCGGATCTGGCATTGCTGTGGCTGTAGTGTAGGCCAGCGGCTACAGCTCCAATTAGTCCCCTAGCCTGGGAACCTCTATATGCTGCAGGTGTGGCCCCAAAAAGACAAAAGAAAAGAAAAGAAATCTGTTGCCAAAGTTATCTTTGTTCCTTGATTGTAAATATCTTTTTTTTCTATAACTACTTTTCAGATTTTTTTCTATTTAGTACTGATTTTGAGCAATCTGCTTATGACGTGCCTTAGCATAGACTTTTTTACGTTTTTTGGTTTGGAGTTGGTTGAATTTGAGGGATCTGTGAATCCAAAGGAGAAATCACAAAGTTTAAAAAGTGTTTTTCACATTGAACATAGTGAAAACAGCATATGAAAATTTGTGGGTTACTGCTAAAGCCACTTTAAAGAGAAAGGTCTGGGAGTTCCCATCACGGCACAGTGGTTAATGAACCTGACTAGGAACCATGAGGTTGCGGGTTCGATCCCTGGCCTTGCTCAGTGGGTTAAGGATCCGGTGTTGCCATGAGCTATGCTGTAGGTCACAGACGCAGCTCGGATCCCAAGTTGCTGTGTCTCTGGTGTAGGCTGGTGGCTACAGCTCCGATTAGACCCCTAGCTTGGGAACCTCCATGTGCCGTGGGAGCGGCCCTAGAAAAGGCAAAAAGACCAAAAAAAATTAAGAGAAAGGTCTGTCTTTATATGCTCAAATTTTAAAAGAGGATTTAAAATAAATAATCTAATGAGAACAGAAATGATAAGATAAAATGCAGAAAATGGTAACAAAACTAACAGAACCAAAAGCTGGCTGTTTGAGAAGATTAGTAAAATTGGTAAACTCCTACTAAGAGAAAGAGAGAAAACACAAATTACCTATATCAGGAAGAAAATAAGATATTACTTCAGGTAAAATAATAAGGGAAGGTTAGTAACAATTTTTTGTCAGTAAATTCAATAAGACAACATGGACAGATTCCTTGAAAAATTCAACTTCCCAAAGCTGACTTGAGAAGAAAAAGAAAAATATTAAGTGCCTTTATACCTATTACAGAAATTGAATTCATAGTCACATACCTTCCTGCAAGGAAAGCTCCAAACCCATGTAGTTTTGCTGGTGAGTTCTATCCAGCATTCAAAGATGAAGTAATACCATTCTTCCACGCAGGAGGGAGGAACAGTTTCCAACTCACTGTATGAAATCGGCATAATCCTAATGTTGAAACCTGAGAAGGACATTATAAGAAAGGAAAATATCAGAATACCATGAACATGGATGCAAAATTTCTCATTAGAATATTAGCAAATCAAGTCCAGCAGTGTATAAAAAGGATAAGATACCATAACCAAGTAGGGTTTATCTTTTCAAAAATGCAACTTAGTTCAACATTCCAAAACCAATCAGTGTAGTTCACTGCATTAACAGAATATAGGAGGAAAAAAAAATACATCAAAATTCAGCACTAGGGAGTTCCCATCATGGCTCAGTAACAAATCTTGACTAGTGTCCATGAGGATGCAGGTTCGATCCTGGCCTCACTCAGTGGGTTAAGGATCTAGCATGGTGTATGTGGGTTGCAGACATGGCTCAGATGCCATGTTGCTGTGGCTTTGGAATAGGCCAGCATCTACAGCTCCAATTCGACCCCTAGCCCGGGAACTTCCATATGCGGGCCTAAATAAAAAAAAAGAAAGAAAGAAAGAAAGAGATGAAATCCAGCACTACTTTATAATAATACTTTTAAAGAGAAAACACCTTAGTGGGAGTTCCCTTGTAGCACAGTGGGTTAAAGATCTGGCATTGTCACTGCAGCAGCTGTGGTGCGGGTTCAGTCCCTGGCCCAGGAACTTCTACATGCTGCAGATGTGGCAAAAAAACAAAGAACACTTCAGCAAACTAGAAATCCAAGGAGACTTTCTCATCCTGAGCATCTACAAAAAACCTACCGCTGTCATCATAGTTCATAGTATAAAACTGAATGCTTTAAAGATTGGAATGAGGCAAGAATATTCTATCTTGCCTCTTTTATTCAACATTGTACTGGACAGTCTAGCCAGTGAATTAAGGACAAGAAAGAAAAGGAGTATATATTGGAATAAGGAAAATGTAAAACTTTTTTTTTTCTGATGTGCTTGTCTATGTAGAAAATAGTAAGAAATCTATAAAAGAGAAAAAGAAATGCCTGCTAGAATTAATAAGTAATTTTAACAAAGTTGTTAGATACAAGTTCAATAGACAAAAACCAATTGTATTTCTGTACATTTTAGCAGCAAACAATTGGAAAATGAACATATAAAACACCATTAATACTAGTTTCAAAACACATAAAGCACTTAAGAATGATTTAAAGAAAAAAGTGTAAGACTCTATATTGAAAACTATAGTACATTGCTGAGTGAATTGAAGGGAGGTCAAAATAAATGGAAAGAATTACCATGTTCATGGATTGAAAGTCTCAATATTGTTAAAGTGGCTTATTTCCCCTAAACTGATCTATAGAGTTAATGCAATACCAATTAAAAAAAAAAAATCCCAGGAGGCTTTTAATGTAGAAATTAACCATTTCATTCTAAAATGGGTCTGAAAATGCAAGGGATCTAGAATAACCAAAACAGTTTTGATTTTAAGACTTGATTTTAAGACCTAACTAGAAATCTACAGTAATCAAGAGAAGATGGTGTCAGGATATGTCTATCAGTAGAATAGCACAGAGGCTCCAGAAATAATAGATCCACACATATGGAGCAAATTGATTTTTGACAAAGAAGTTAATGTAATTCATTGTGAAAAGAATAGCACAGAGGCTCCAGAAATAATAGACCCACACATACATAGTGAATTGATTTTTGTCTTTTCAACAGGCTGTGATTTAGTCTTTTCAACAAGTTGTTCTGGAATGATAGGATAGCCACACACACGCCCCCCAAAATTATTTATTTATTTGTATTTTATAATGATTTTTATTCTTTCCATTATAGCTGGTTTACAGTGTTCTGTCAATTTTCTACTGTACAGCAAGGTGACCCAGTCACACAAACATGTACACATTCTTTTTTCTCACATTATCATGCTCCATCATAAGTGACTAGATATAGTTCCCAGTGCTATACAGCAGGATCTCATAGCTTATCCATTCCAAAGGCAACAGTTTGCATGTATTAACCCCAAATTCCCACTCCCTCCCCCTCCCCCTTGGCAACTGCAAGTCTGTTCTCCATGTCCATGATTTTCTTATCTGTGGAAAGGTTCATTTGTGCCACATATTAGATTCCAGATATGTGATATCATATGGTATTTGTCTTTCTCTTTCTGACTTACTTCGCTTAGCATGAGTCTCTAGTTCTATCCATGTGGCTGCAAATGGCATTATTTTGTTCTTTTTCATGGCCAAGTAGTATTCCATTGTGTGTATATATCACATCTTCTTAATACAAAATCATCTGTTGATGGACATTTAGGTTGTTTCTTGGCTATTGTGAATAGTGCTGCAATGAACATGCAAGTGCATGTGTCTTTTTCAAGGAAAGTTTTGTCCAGATACATGCCCAAGAGTGGGATTCCTGGGTCATATGGTAGTTTCTAAGGTAACTACATATTGTTTTTCATAGTGGTTGTGCCAATTTACATTCCCACCAACAGTGTAGGAGGGTTCTCTTTTCTCCACACCCTCTCCAGCATTTGTTATTTGTAGACTTAGTAATGATGACCATTCTGACTGGTGTGAAGTGGTACCTCATAGTAGTTTTGATTTGCATTTCTCTAATAATCAGTTGATATTTCTCTAATAATGTTGAGAATTTTTTCATGTGCTTGTTGGCCATCTGCCCCAAAATTATATATGAGAATTTTATATTGGGTTTGATTTGAAAAGAGAATTTTGCTGAACCCCTCCCCCAAAAGGATCTGCTAATAATTGTTTTAGAGGTGCTATTCAGTCACTCCCAAATCTTGTTTTTATATCTTCATGTGAAATGTTCAGAGTTGTGCCATCATTCTGAGAATCTCTAAAACCCAAAGCTGTGATGACCCCTGACCGAGGTGGGAAACCCACACTGGGTGGGCACATGGGCAAGGCTGAGAGGCCCATGAAACAGAAAAAAATAATGGACTAGGGTACAGGATGGTGAATCCTTTGACATAGATCATGACTGTGTTCTTAGCTGTACTTTAAATTCTTACTTGATTTAATGGGGGAACAGAAAGAGAACTTGGAAAGAGAGCACTTCTGGAATGCTGTATGATGAGCTCTGAGGATCCCCTCCCTGGTGGAACAACCGTAGTGCTAAAAATGATTAAAAAAAAATTAAAACCTCTGGAAATTGTCCTAAGGACAAACATACGTATAACAAATGGAGAAACATTTAAGAAAACCCACTAAATTTCAATAAGAATAGCAAGAGTCCATGGCATGTTAACCAGAAACTGCTACCCCCACCCCCATCTCAGCTTGACAGAAGCTCTACTCCTGGCCTGTGCAGCCCTGAACACAGGGGTTCCCTGTCCCTCCAGCTCCCAGTCTAGGGCCACTAGTAATTATAACAGTTACTGGGTTTGTAACATGTATAAATATAATATGTATAACAGTAATAGTACAAAAAAGAATATAGCAACATAGGAGTCATATTTCTGTATCTCACTAGAATTTAGTATAAATCTAAAGTAGATTCTAAAACATGGATGGAACTAGAGACTCTCATACTAAGTGAATTAAGTCAGAAAGAGAAAGGCAAATAACATATGATATCACATATCTGGAATCTAATATACAGCACAAATGAACCTGTCCACAGAAAAGAAAATCATGGACTTGGAGAACAGACTTGTGGTTGCCAAGGGGAAGGGGGTGGGAGTGGGATGGACTGGGAATCTGGGGTTAATAGATGCAAACTATTGCCTGCTGTAGAGCACTGGGAACTATATCTAGTCACTTATGATGGAACATGATGGAGCATGATGTGAGGAGAAGAATGTATGTGTGTATGTGTGACTGGGTCACTTTGCCGTACAGTTGAAAATTGACAGAATACTGTAAACCACCTATAAAATGAAAAAAATAATTTTTTTTTTTTTAAAAAGGTTAAAGTAGATTCAAGAAAAAAGAAAGAAAAATAGGAGTTCCCACTGTGACACACCAGGATCAGCAGCCCCTGGTCTGGTGCAGTGGGTTAAAGGATGCAGCATTGCTGTAGCTGTGACGTAGGTCACAACTGTGGCTCAGATATGATCCCTGGCCTAGGAGCTTCTTCATATGCCACTGGGTAGCCAGAAAAAAAAAAAAAAAAAAAAAAAGTAGATTCTGATAAGGTGAGATGTATACTATAAATCCCAGAGCAACCATTAAGAAATAACTCAAAAATATAGTGAAATAAAGCATTTAAGGATTGAAAATGTTATACCAAAAAAGCAAGAGAGGTGTAGTGGCTGTACTAATATCAGACGAAATAGACTTTAAAGCAAAAATGTTACCAAATAAATGGAAGAACATCCTATGTTCATGGATTGGGAGACTTAGTGTTGGCAGTGTTCCAAAAGTTTATCTATGGATTCTAGGCATTCCTGTCAAATCTCAGCTGTCTTCTTTCCAAAAATTGACAAGCTGATCCCAAAATGCATGTGAAAATTCAGAGGACTCCAAATAGCCAAAACAATCCTGAAAAAGAAAAACAAAGTTGGAAGAATCACACTTTCTGATTTCAAAACTTAATACATCAAGTGATAAGACAAGCCACAGACTAGGAGTCCATATTTGCAGAAGACATATCTGATAAATGATTGTTATCCCAAATATATAAAGAATTCTTAAAATTCTTTTTATAAAATTCTTAAAAAGAAAATGAGTAACCTGATTAATAAAAAAGCAAAGATATTAACAGGCACCTCACCAAAGAGATATAGATGGATGGTAAACAAGCATATGAAAAGGTGCTCAGGAGTTCCCGTCGTAGTTCAGTGGAAACGAATCTGACTGGTATCCATGAGGACGTAGGTTCCATCCCTAGCCTTGCTCAGTGGGTTAAGGATCCGGCATTGCTGAGGTGTAGGTCGCAGATGTGTCTCGGATCCGAGGGTGCTGTGGCTGTGGCATAGACCAGCAGCTGTAGCTCTGATTCGACCCCTAGCCTGGGAACTTCCACATGCTGTGGGAGCATCCCTTAAAAAAAAAAAAAAAAAAAAAAGGTGCTTAGCATTATATGTCATTAGAAAATTGCAAATTAAAACTACAAGATACCGTGTCATAACCATATTAGAATGGTGAAAACCCAAGAATACTGACAGTACCAAATGCTGGCAAGGATGTGGAGCAACAAGAACTCTTATTTGCTGGTGGTCAGAAGGCAAAATGGTATGGCCATTTTGGAAGACAGTTTTTTTACAAAACCAAATATACTGTTACCATACGATTCGGCAATCATCCTCCTTGGTGTTTAATCACATGAGTTAAAAACTATGTCCAGGAGTTCCCGTCGTGGCGCAGTGGTTAACGAATCCGACTAGGAACCATGAGGTTGCGGGTTCGGTCCCTGCCCTTGCTCAGTGGGTTAACGATCCGGCGTTGCCGTGAGCTGTGGTGTAGGTTGCAGACGCGGCTCGGATCCCGCGTTGCTGTGGCTCTGGCGTAGGCCGGTGGCTACAGCTCCGATTCAACCCCTAGCCTGGGAACCTCCATATGCCGTGGGAGCGGCCCAAGAAATAGCAACAACAACAACAACAACAATAACAACAACAAAAGACAAAAAAAAAACTATGTCCACATGAAAACCTGCACATGGATGTTTACAGCAGCATTATTCATAACTGCCAAAGCTTGAAAGCAACCAAGATACCCTTTAGTAGGTGAGAATGGGTACATCCACATAATGGACATTATTCGGTGTTAAAAGGAAATGACCTATCAAGCCATGAAAAGGCATGGAGAAACCTTAAGTGCATTTAATTTAAAAAATTCAAGACTTTATTCTGAAAAGGCTACATACTGTAGGATTCCACTGTATGATATTCTAGTCAAGGCAAAACTATGGAGATGAAGAAGTATCAGCGGTTGCTGGGTTGGGGGTAGGGGACAAAGAGGTGGAGCACAGAGGGTTTCTTTTTTAGGGCAGTGGAACTATTCTACATGATACCGTAATGTTACATCATATACATGATGATACGTGTGATATACTTGTCCAAACCCATAGAATGTACAATACTAAAAATGAACCCTTAATGTAAACTTTGGACTTCGGGTGATGGTGATTTGTTGGTGTAGGTGCATTGACTGCAGTAAATAAGCTACTCTAGTCTGGGGTTTATGCAGTTCCCAGGCCAGGGGTCTAATCGGAGCTGTAGTTGCTGGCCTTTGCCACAAGCTACAGCAACCCCAGATCCAAACCACATCTACAAAAAACACCACAGCTCCTGGCAACGCCGGATCCTTAACTGACTAGGCAAGGTTAGGGATCAAACGTGGATGCTAGTCAGATTCGTTTCCGCTGAGCCACAACAGGAACTCCTGGTCTTGGATTTGGATGGTGGGGAGACAGAATGTTTGGGGTTGGGAGTATGAGGACTCTCTGTACCCTGCTCAGTTTTACTGTGACTCTAAAACTGCTCTAAAAATAGTCTATTGAAAGAGAAAATGACTTAATACAAAGCTGCAGTGATCAAGATAGTGTGTTATAGACAATAAGATAGACATATAGATCAAAGGAATGGAGTCCAGGAATAAACCCATACATTTATCTTGAACTAGTTTTCTGCAAGGGTACCAAGACCATTTAAGGGGAAGAATACCTCCTCTTGAGGGCAATGAGATGCACATGAACCAAAAAAAAAAAAAATCACAGTAGACTGTGTGAAGTCCTGAAATGGGGATGCAAGTAAGTGCTGTTGGAGTTCAGAGGCAGTGTGACCTTCGGCTGGGATGGTCAAAGGCCTTCAGCGCAGATGTCCCCTGATAAGGCCATCAAAGAAGGAAGGAAATGGGGACGTACCTTTCAGACCACAGAGGATGAAAACTTCAAGAAAAGCCACCTGTATCTTTATTGTCCTGCTCTGTCTCTGATTCTCTCTGCTGTGTCCCCATGACTGACACAGGGCCTGGTAAGCCCTGAGTCAATAGAATGGACAAGCCAGTGCTGAGATTTCCCGTGATCTCTCAGCATCCCCAGGGAGATGGGGTGACCGTGCCTCTTTGTAAGGGAAATCTTTAGGTCAGGGAACCCACCAGCCTGTTGTAGTCACTAACAGTCCCTTTGTTCCCAAGCTGGAAATGGTCACAAGCACTGGGGCCCCAAAGCAGGGAGTTGCTGGGAACTCCACCCTCTGGGAAGGGCGACGAGTCAGCCTCTTAGGTTACAGATGTGCCCCAGCTGGGCCCGGGGCCCACCCTTCTCTCTCCCCAGTGTTTATTGCTGCTCAGCCCTGCCCAAGAAGAGCCGCCGAATCAGCTGTCTCCGGCTGAGGCCAGCGCTTGGAGCCGAGCTGTCCAGTATCTCTCGTGCTATCCGCCCCTTAGATAAACAACCTGGCCCTCCACATGCTGCAGAGTTCTGATGGGCTCCGCTAGCCAAACGCCTCTCACTCTAAGAAGGACCCTGGCAATGGGCCCTGCTTTTCTTCCAGCCTGAGTCAGGCCTTTGCCAGAGTGACAGGGAATCCACTTCCTGCCTGAAAAGGTGGCCACAGCAGGACGCTCTGTGGGGCCGGGTTTCCTTCCCACTGCCCACACACCCAGGCTTCCTCCACAGAGGGTCTGGGCAGTCTCTTCATCAGATAGCCACCCTCAGCCTTTCCTTTGACTGTCTCTCTTGGATCCAGCCCTGTAAACTGGGCACCCACCAACTTACAGAACCTACTTTGCAGCCTGCCTGGCCCCCCAGGTGGGGAGATATTTGGATTGTGTATCAAACGTGGCCGCAGGTGTTTATCCCGCCACCCACTACTCTGCCGTACCGTACACGGCCACTTTGCTGAACAGTATAGCTTTGTGAGCCCCTCGCTCTGAGCAAACACAGCCAGCTGCCTGTATTGGGTTTGCTGTGGAGTCTGAGCTAAAGGATTTGCTTTGTTGGAACAGTGACCTGTGTGTGGGCAGAGAACATGTCACCAGCAACTGGTCAGCAGTGTGGCTTCTTCCCGCGGCCGGTGGGCCTTGGGGGTGACAGGGAGGGCAGATGCTGAAGCTCGGCCGTGGCAGTGGGATGAGGTGACAGGTGTGCCTGTGATCAGCACCTGAGGGCTCGGGGTGGAGGGTGGCAGGCCAGCTGAGTGTTCATGGCTCTGGAGAGGACCTCTCAACCCAGGCCTTTTAGGTGGATGGGCTTGTCTGGGTTTTCGAGTGGAGGTCCAGCCTAAGGTAGACGTGGTGGAAGAGGAAAATCTGTTACAGAAGAAGGGGGTGGGAGAGAGGCCAGCTGCAAAGTGTCCTTAAGAGGCCTTTTGAGGGAAAACTCAAATCTTCGAGGCTATCCGATGACCCCTGCCTTCCCGGAGGCATGTGAACCCAGGGAGAGAACTCAGACTTCTCCTGGCGTGGAAGGCACAGGGACCGTGACTGTCACTCTGCCCAGACAGAGCGGGTCTCACCTCCTACAGGAAGTCTTCCCTGACCTACTTTCAGTCCCATAGGATCTTATTCATACATCCTCATCATTTGCCCAACTCCTGAACTTATTTGTCTCCGGCACCAGGACAAAACTTCACAGGCTTCTGGGTAGGGCCCAGGAGGCTACATGGATAATAAACACCTCCCGTCTCCCAAATTGTTAGGTATGGGCAGGCTTCAGACCACACTCTGAGAACTATCATGCCCTAGAGCTGCCTGGCCAATAGAAACATAGTATGAACCATATACATAATTTGAATTCTTCTAGTAGGAGTTCTCATTGAGGCTCAGCGGTAGTGAATCCAACTAGGATCCATGAAGATGTGGGTTCAATCTCTGGCCTCACTCAGTGGGTTAAGTATTGAGCGTTGCTGTGGCTGTGGCGTAGGCCAGCAGCTGCAGCTCTGATTCGATCCCTAGGTTGGGAACTTCCATATGTCACAGATGCAGCCCTGAGAAAAAATATAAATTAATTCTTTAGGAGCTACTTAAGAACATAAAACAGGTGAAATTATTTTAGAAAAAAGTATTTTTACTTAACTTGACATATCCAAAATATTATAATTTCAACATGCAGTCGAAACAGATATTATTACTGAGATATTTCACTTTGGGGGGGTAGTAAGTCTTTAAAACCTGGTGCCTCTTTTAAACCTACAGCACATCTCAGTTTGGACAGGCCACATCTCATGTGCTCAGTGCCTTATGTGGGTCGTAACTACCAGTGAGACAGCACCACTCTAGAGCATTGCTATTGAGTGAGGTCCATGGACCAGCAGTTTTAGCATCACCTGTGGGCTTGGTAGAAATGCAGAGTCTTGGGCCCCTGCCTGGACCCACTGAATTAGAACCTGCATGTTAGGAGTTCCCATTGTGGCTCAGTGGTAATGAACCCAACTAGTATCTATGAGGATACAGGTTCAAACCCTGGCCCCACTCAGTGGGTTAAGGATCCGACATTGCCATGAGCTGTGGTGTAGGTCGCAGATGTGGCTCAGATTCCACGTTGCTATGGCTAGCAGCTGCAGCTGTGATTCAGCCCCTAGCCTGGGAACCTCCATATGCCACAGATGCAACCCTAAAAAGACAAAAAAAGAACCTGCATTTCAACATGTTAGCAGAGGTGCTTTATATGTGTGTTGAAGGCTGTGAAGCCCAGCTCTGGACCTAGGTCATGAGCTCTTTGGTGTAAAGACTGCAATTTAACTTACTTCTAGCACCTAACAGAGGGCTGGCATCTGGAAGGCACACAGCAGATGTTTTTGGAGAAAAGGAAGGAATGCGTGAATCTTACCTGCCCCACTCCTCCTGGCACCACCTTCCCTATGTGCCGTTAGTGAGAATCTCAGAATCTTAGGTCTGGAGAAGAAGTGAGGAGTCAGGATGTATGTCAGAGCTTTAAGGAAACTTGAAGTTTCTGTTAGACTAACTCCTATGAGCCCCAAAAAGAAGCTTGGGGTATTTGGCCATTGGGATAAGTCCCTCAGCTTTGCTGGGCACAGCAAGTATCCTTCTTTCAGAAGAGAAGTAGTCTGTTGGAGGCAAACCATGCCACGCCTGGGTCTGGTGCTGGGCCTGCCTTTCACCTCCTCACCTCTGTGCTCCTCCTCAGAAATCTTAGGAAGCTGCTGCCAGAAGCCCCAGGCCTGGCCTCCACCATCTGAGTTATGTCCATCTATTTATCCTCAGTCTTCTTCCGGAAAAGATTTCAGGCATCTCTTCGTTTGCACATTTAACGAGATGAAACAAAAAACCAGAAAACGTCTTAAGAAAGTGTGCACAGGCACACAGACAAGGGTATCACATGGTATCACTCTGGTATCACATGTAGTGGTGAATAACAGGAAAGGTGTAGGCACATCAACTATGGCCCATTGAAACATTGAAACATTGAAATTCTAGATCACAGTTAAGCATACTGATGCAGAAGTACTTACTGACATGGGACCATGCCATTCCATGTGTAGTAAGAGTATTGATGAACTTATTTCATCTACCTACATGTAAGAACGTCTGGAAAGGATTTATATCCCAAATATATATATTTTTGTCTTTTGTCTTTTTTAGGGCTGCACCTGCAGCATAAGGAGGTTCCCAGGCTAGGGGTCCAATCGGAGCTGAAGCTTCCAGCCTTCACCACAGCCATAGCAACTCCGGATCTGAGCTGCGTCTGCAACCTACACCACAGCTCACGGCAACAGTGGATCCTTAACCCACTGAGCAAGGCCAGGGATTGAACCCGCAACCTCATGGTTACTGGTTGGATTAGTTTTTGCTGCACCACAATGGGAACTCCTATATATCCCAAATATTAGTGTTGCTTTTTCAAGGGGAAGGATTATAAATGACTATTGCTCTCTTTTGACTGTCTACTGCTTCATGTAATTTCTAGTTTTCTCCCCTCAATGAACATGAATGACTTATGTAATTCACAACAGAATATGGGTGAGGAAAATGGGGAAAGGAAAAATAAGAGTTCTACTCCATGTGGAATTTACTTGAAAATCTACTAATTAAAATCCTACGTACAGGTTTTTCGTGTTATGACCCATTGTCCACATTTACATGTCGCAGACAATACTGAATGTTGGAAAGATGGACGTAGAACATTGGGGTTGAAAACTCATGAGCCAGCTCTTGTTCACTTTTATTCGAGGAAGTGAAAGTTAACAATGGTGCAATCTCTGTCTTGTTTTGAACAGAATCCATCAATGACCCGCCCTGCACGTGCGGGCTCTAAATAACTTGTGTATGTTGGATCATGGTTGTGCAAGAGAGAATCCTAAAATCCCATGTTAGAGGTGGGTGGGAGGGTAGATGGGACTATGCACACGTGTGCGCACAAGCACACGCACACACACCACACAGGTCAAATCTAGTGGTGGACCACGTTTCCCCGGCTCCAAGGGAGCACTTTGGTCCAAGCCAGTCAGTAGGCTCCTGCTTCCTCGCCGAGGCCCCTTCACTTCCCTGTCGCTCCAGCCCTCCTCTCTGTGATCTGGTCTGCAGCTGGGTCTCATTGCCTGTACCTCGGCCCCTCGCTCCCTCCTTACCAGCCCCTGCCCAGAGCATTCTCCTCCTCCCCTGTGGCTTGCTTCCTCACCTCCTGCGGGTCTCTGCTGCATCTCCGTCTGACGTGTGAGGGCTTCCTCACCCCTCTGTAGAACTGTTCATTCCGACTCTGCTCCATCACCTTCCCCTACTTCATTTTTCTTCATAGCACAAATGCCCCCAACACAACATGTTTCTTTGTGTATTGTTTGTCTCCCCCAACTAGAATGGAAAGTCCCCGAGGGCAGGGACTCATCTCTTTATTGCTGTTTTCTTAGTGCCTGGTGGTTCAAGTAGACACTCAATAACAGTAAGTAATAGAAGTTCCCGTCATGGCTCAGTGGTAACAAACCCAACTAGTGGTAACAAACCATGAGGATGTGGGTTCAATCCCTGGACTTGCTCAGTGGGTTAAGGATCTTGTGTTGCCGTGAGCTGTGGTGTAGGTTGCAGATGCAGCTCGGATTCCTTGTGGCTGTGGCTGTGGCTCTAGCATAGGCCTGCAACTACAGCTCCGATTTGACCCCTAGCCTGGGAACGTCCATATGCCGCAGGTGTGGCCCTAAAAAGCAATAATAATAATTATTATTATTATTATTATTATTACTTAGAATAAGCAAGTAATAATATTAATATTCCAAAGGTTCTTGCTTCGGCAGCACATGTACTAAAATTGGAACGATACAGAGAAGATGAGCACAGCCCCTGTGCAAGGATGACATGCAAATTTGTGAAGCATTCTGTATTTTTAGGAATGTTTATATATGTATGACTCTGCTGCATCTCCATCTGACTTGTGAGGGCTTCCTCACCACTGTATAGCAGCAGGTCAGTTTGCTGTACAGCAGCGATTGACACAACATTGTAAACCACTTATACTTTTAAAAAAAATTGAATATTCAAAGGAAGGAATGGACATCAGATATCATGTGATGAATCTTCCTCATTTTACTGACGAGGTGCCTGAAGCCCAACTGAGAAAGCTCCCAGCCTGGCCCAGGGTCACGCAGCTGGGACAGTGGGCTGGATCCCGCGCCTTCCGCTCCGCTCCACCTCCCACCCTCGCCTTAGAAGGGAGACTAACCACATACACGCACAGGGACCGTGGCTTCGTCCATCCTGCCTCCTGTGTGTTTTTCCAGTTTATATAGCATTTCAGCCCAGAATAGCAGAAGAAAAAACACTTGTCTTTCCAGAACCCTGGAAACTCTTCCAATGGGTCTGTCCCTGGAAAAACCGCTGCGATCTCAGGGTGGGAAGGTAGGAAGTGGCAGAGGGGGTCTTCCAGCAGTGGGGGAAATGGGCTGGATTTGGCTTTGCGATTAAAACAACATCTGGGTCTGTTTACACAGAGCGGTTCTGGAAGGTGGGTGGTCTGTCTGCAGTATCCTTCCCCAGCCTGGCCCAGGGGTCTTGGGGACGGCAGGTGGCTGAAGGGTTCACCCAGCATGTGACATATGAAAGAAACTGGGTCCAAGGAAGCCTCTGGAAACCCCACCTGTAGCCTGGCTTGAAAGCTTGCTAGTCACTACACCAGCATCACTCTGGGGCATCTCCAGACACCTCTGCCTGTGCCCTCGGCCCTCCTGAGCTTGTTCAGACACCCCCTTTGATGCATAGAGAGCTCTGGTCCCCTCCCTCTCATGCCCCATGTGGTTTGTTAATCGTCTGTGAAATGAGGGATTTGAGGCATCACTCACCCATGTGTTGATGGTGGGGCCCTGGAGCCGTGGAGCCGAGGGGGAAGGGCTGCCGAGAGCCATTCCAGTCTTCTGAATCCTGTCTCTCTGTCTGGCTTTTCAGATGCAACTTTTGGATAAGTTTCCCATTGAAGGTGGCCAGAAGGACCCCAGACAGAGAATCATCCCCTTCCTCCCAGGTAAGCTTCGAATGGCCTTGCTGATGGGGTGCGTGCCCTGGATGCGGCCATTCTCTGGGCCAAGAGAAGGCTGGCTACTACTCCAGGAATTCTGGGCTGGGTGGGCTTAGCTCTGCATGTCAACTCCCCAGGGAATCAGAAGCCCATGATTTCGAGAGCCATTGTCTTCACAGTGGCCTCTCCCACCACCCCCGGGGCCATCTCTGCTAACTCCAGGCTGTGTAACTTATGAGGACTTTCTCAGACTCTGGGACTTTGGTTTCCTTTTTACAAAAAGCACAAGAGATCAAGTTCTTAGCCTAGGAAGGGATGAAAATCTGCAGGCTGAACTCTTTCCCCTGGCTTCTGTAGTAATCACAGATAACCTGAAACTGAGCACACTCTCCCCATCCAACCTGGGCAGGCCCTCCTGGCACGGTTATCAGCTGAGGCTCTGACAGCTTATGTAACACAGCCTGGGAGCTGCAGAGCTAGGATTTGCACTCTGGTCACAAGGTCATTAATCACCACAGCACATTTTGGAACATGTTTAAGGCAGTTGACTATGTTGTGACATTTAGAGAGAATCTCCGCAGGTGTGTATCATAACCTGCTCTTGCTATGATGCCTTAGATTGGAGTAGGCAGTCATAGCTTATGGAGTGCGTTCGAATTTGTGATCATATACAAATCTCCATACAGAGGTGTGCGTTACAATTTCTGCTCGAGGGATGAAGATGTTAGGGTTCAGAGACTTAAGTAACCGCCCAGAAAAGGGGCAGAGCTGAGGTGTGAACTTGGGCTCCTCCTCCAAACGGGCTCTTTGCCCTGAACCATGTGGACGGTGCTGCCTCTGGCTCTCTGATCCTCTCCTTTCCCCAAGCCAGTGGGCTGGGCTGATTCCCAGGGGTCCTTCCCTCACAGTGGTCCTCAGCCTCCATTCCTGCCAGGCCAGGACCTCCCCCCAACCTCACCTGCCACCAGCCTCCAGGATGACAGCCATCAGTGGGACCATTTCAGGAAGCAGGTCTGTGTCTCATTAATTCCTGGCACCCTGCCAGCCCGTGGTTGGTACCTGCTTGTTGACCTGACAACCCACCCAGGGGCACCTCCCTTGGAGAGTGGTTCTTCTCTGAAAAGTGCTACTCTTCATGGCACCCCCCCCCCCCAAACACAGTGAAGACAAGAACAGGCATTGCCACCTGCCCTCCGAGTCTTATGCTCAAGTTGGAGGGAACTAACTTAGTTACAGGGAAGAATTTCTAAATCCCACAGTCTAGACAAGACCAGAATGAGTCAGTGAGGGCATAAGGGACCTCAGCCCTGGGCCCCTTCCATGGACACAGAGGACCACTTCTCCATTCCCAGCCTGGGACTTAACTTGGGGGCCTTTCATACCCTGCCTGGCTTTCCACCGAGTCTTGAGGGAATTTGGAACATCCAGCACCCAGGTTTATAAGGACCTTAGATATTGCTCCAGTGCAGTCCCGATGCTCTGCCCACCAAGGACCTGGGAGCCCAGCCAGGATGCTGTGGACACAAGTGTCCAAGAGCTAAGGAAGCCAGTATGTGGCCCTGGTGCCAGTGGACCCTGCCTCAGGGTGTGTAGGATGCCTGTTGCTCAAGAAAAACCACCACCCCTCCCCCAGCTCGTGCCCAGTACTCCACGGAAAGAGCCCCTCACTACCATTTGCTCAGCAGGTGTTTACAAGGGGCTCAGCCTGTGCCAGGGCTCAGGACTGGGGTAGCCTGGTGAGTCCGGGGAGACCTGTGTTTGTTTCCTTCTTCTAAGGAAGCCTTGGGCTAGTGAGAGACACAAGCCCTCCTCCCTAATCAGAGGACCACTTGTGGCAGGATGTGAATTTCTACCTCCCTTCCACTGTGAAATGCCAATTTGAGTGGAGAAGGAGCTCATTGAAAGCCGAAGGCAGCGAAAATCTCCTGAACTGGGGGGCGTGGAGCTGACCTCGAAGGACGGGCGGGGTTGAGGGGAGTGATGTGCATGGCTCCTGTCCTGCTGCTGCCATTGTCCAAAGTCTCAGGAATTAGACGGCATGGTTTACCCCTGGAAATACTGACTCTGGTGGTTACCAATTGTATTGCTTTTTCTGTGCCTCCGTTTCGTCATCTGGAAAATAAGGATGATAACATATCTGCTTCATGGGGCTGTTGTAAGGATTGAATGAATTAATACATTTCAGGTGCTTAGAAGGATGGCTGGTCCCCAGCAGAGGCCAAATCAGTGATTAGCCCTTGTGACCACCAGTTCCTGACCTACGCTCAGCGTGTTACACAGCACCCTCATGTACGTCATCTCAGTCGATCCTCGTAGTGAGGTTATTGTCCCCATTTTACTGACTGGGAAATTGAGGCCAAGGGCGCATCCTAGACTTGCATAAGCCGCAGAGCTGGAAAGTGTAGCCAACACCAAAACTCTCTGACTTCTGAGCCAGGGCTCCCCTTCACATCACCCACCCCAGGATGAGGATAACCCATGAGCTGCTGCTGCAGGACTGAGACTTCTCTGAATTTCAGAGAAGTTTTTGCTTCTAGGATTGTGGGTGAGGATTGAAAGGATTCAAGTAAAGTGCTTTGCACAGTGCCTGCCCTATAGAAAATGCTCAATAGACGACAGCTCTCAATAAAGAAAGCTGCCCCCTTGCTGTCCCCAACTACTAGGAAAATGCAAGCACGGGACCCAGCCAGCCCCTTAGAGTTTTAATCTGTGTGCAGTGGGTGATACTGTCTAGGGGAATGAGGTGACTGGCCCTCTCCTCTCCTTGCGTCCTACAGTAAGTTTCCTTTTTCTCCTGCTTTTCTGCATCTCCCTTTCCTTCAGCGGAGCTCTCTCTCCAAGCCTCCCTTTTGCTCACTTGCTCTCCAGGACTTCGGAATGGACACTGCAGCCATTTGGAATCCCACCCTGAGACTCCTAAGCCCTGTCCCTGGCTTTCCCCCTCCCCACTGGGAACGAGCTTAACCCTTTCATCCTTTGCTCACTCCTCAGCTTGGAAGGAAAAAGATGGAAGAAAAATAGTCCGACATAATCAGAACCAAGCAAGAGAGGGCTGAGTGGGCATGAGGGGTCCCAACCCTCCCCACAACTCTGAATCAAACAGGGTCCCCCTGGAGGTGGCAGGGGGCAGCGGGGGAGACAGAGAAGGGCAGTGATGAGTGTTGCCTGTCTTGGGGCAGGTTCTTTAAAAGCAGAGCCTGAGACGGGGATTCTTAGGCAAGTTGGCTTTTGAGGGCTGCTCTCCGGTGAACATCCGAGGAGAGTGAGGAAAGTAGCACAGGGCAGGGGAGACACTGGGCAGAGAAGGCGGTACAGCTAAGTCTGGTCTCAGCCTGATCCCACGAGCAGCTCTGGAAGGTGGACAGCACCACAGAGTTGTCCCATCTTAGCGGACAACTTTTATACCCCTCATAGCAGCATATCAGTCATTAGGATCTGTGAGCAGCTCCTCCTCCAGAAGTGTGAACTGTGGGCAGGCACTTTTGAGGGCTGAGGTTGTGCCTCTGGAGAAGGGGCAGCCATGAGCCCTTAAGCAGCCAACACTCACAGTGTGTGGGCTGGAGCATCAGCTGGTAAGGGGCTAGACAGGGCACCTACAGGTACATTCTTTTACCTAATACCAGCTTGAGTCTCTGTTTTGACCTCTGTGCCTTTGGAGAGAGCATCTGCAGTCATCTGCTGAGGCCCTCAGGCTAAGCCCTGGGCACCAGTGACTCAGCAGAACCTCAGAAAATTCAAAGACTCTGAGGTAATCCAGCAGCCTTTGCTCCTAAACCCCTGGGAGGTAGCATCCAGCCTCGGGAACAGCCCTGCCAGCCCTTTGCTATGCCTGGAATTTCAGAGCAAGGAAGACCCAAGGGAAGGAAGCACGCAGCACCTGCTGTCTCCAGGGGGGCGGGGGGGGGCGGGGCACAGTTTTAGCTTTGGAGGTGATAGGATGTGATGTACATTTCTGCTACCTGGGTGTAGGGGCTGGGACCATCTGTGGAGCGTGAGGCTGGCTGGTATGCTTTGGCTTACCTGGCTGCAGGCTCCTGGCTGGGAGCTCATAGACGTTTAGCTGTTGGAAGTGGCAGAGAAAGCAGAGGAATTGAGAGGAGAGGGAATCCGTGGCTCATGTGATTATAGGCTTGCTCATCTGCCAGTCAGATCCTGGCAGAAAATTCTGTACTTGAGCTGTGGATCTTAGGATCTAGGATACAGGCTTATGGCATGTCTGGGAGGCATATGGCCTGAGTTCAGGGTCAGCCTGTGTGTTTGAAGAGCGGTGAGGGCCCCAGACTTCTGTGGCCACCCCAGGAGAAGCTCACCACAGATGTGCCCATGGCTCTAGGGGAACAGGTGGAATGTCCCAGAGTGTGGCCAGAGTCAGGGCCACAGCTGCATGAGAGGCTGTGAGCAGGGCCACTGAGATGGGGGCTGGGTTAACAGTCCTTTTCCCAGCTCCTTGGCCTGACATTTGCATATCAATCAAATCCTCTATAAAATGTTTGTAGGGGAAAGGCTCTTAATGAAAAATGCCCCCCTAGTTGTTTCCACCAGGGCTGGAACCCGCTTTCTGGGTCCTGACCACAGACCCAGGGGTGAAGTCTGGGTTGAAGGGGCCTGCCGAGCCCATGGGAGGGGCACAGAGAAGTTAGGGACCCCATGTGGGGCAGGCAGTTCTCCAGCAAGGCATCCCTGGAGAGATTTGGGGGCTGGAAGGAGGAGAGTTACCCCCAGGCCCAGATGCCCTGAGGGGTGGAGGTAGGTGGGGTTCAGCGGAAGGGGAGGGACCCCTTCCAGGCCTGCTGATGCCTCCCAAGCCCATGTTAAGGGAAAGCGAGGGAGGCGCCCCTGGCTCTTTTTGGCTGACCCTCAGGGCCTTCCTTTGAGACAGGCCCTCCCCTGCTTCTCTCAGATTTCTGTCGCGGGAGTGGACACATCCTCGTTGATGGATCCTGAATTGGGCCCATTCTCCCTTCTATACAGATGCCTTTTATGAGCTCTTCCTGTGTGCCCTGCCTTCTGTTAGGTGCTCTACAAACTTTCTCTCCAGTTCTCACTGCAGGGTGGGTGGCATTATCCGCATTTTAGAGAGAAATCAGTTCACTTTCCACCATCACTTAGCCATTAAGTGGCAGAGCTGGGATCCTTCCTCCCATGCCGGTCTTTCCTTCGGCAGGGAGGAGCTGCTACAGCCAGCCTCGGCTAGACTGTCTCTGCCCCTCCTTTCTTGCCTCCACGTCTCCTCCCTGCTGCCTGAGGAGTCAGTGTCCTGGCGGTCCCTCTGGCTGCCATTGCTGCCTCAATGCTTCAGGAGGGCACCGTGTGGGCAGTGAGGTGACCAGAACCTCATGGGATTCTGGGGACCTCTAAAGGCCCTCTCTTGTCGTTGAGTGGTTGAGGTCACTGCAGCCGAGTCATTGATTTTTGTATGTGTGTGGCACTTAAACAATTTAGTGCATACTATTTTAATATGATTAAAAATAGGATAGCCCCAGGGCTTTTCAGAGTACTGTCTTCATTTAATTATGATGCTAACAAGATTGGTTATTCGATTTCTTAAGTCACAGCATTTTTGTAAACAGTATTTTGAAATAATTATATTCATAAGATGTTGGAAAATTCCTAGGCATTCTGTACTCCTCCCCTCCAATTTTACTACCTAACTATAGGGTGGGTGGCATTATTCACAATTAAAGGAGAGGTCGGATCAGTTTCCATCATCCTGTAACCACTGAGCTGTATGTATACCCCTTGTCCAGCTTCCCCCAGTGCTAATATCTTGTGTAACTACAATACATTATCAAACTCACAAAATATATATTGGTGCAATTCCCTTAACTACAACTACAGACCCAAGTAATTGATTTTATGGTAAGGAGGCGGAGAAGGCTTGTAAGCAAGCATGCCAGCTGGACTTAGGAAGGAGGCAGTGGTTTGACAATAGTACCTGAGATGTTCCACGCCCAGCCCTGACCTCTTGGCATTCTCACCTCCAACAGAAAAGCAGGGGTGAACCTTGTTTTATTTATTTATTCTGTTTTAATTCAATGAATTTTATTATATTTATAGTTGTACAACCATCGTCACAACCTGAACCTTGTTTTACATTAAGGCTTATTCCTGAAAACTGTATAAATTTTGCTACTGGGGACAAATCACATCAACTTGAGGTGTCATAAATGCTATTCCTTTAGAAGAGGCACCCAATAAATCCTTTTGCAAAGCAGAGCATTTTAAAAAAATAATTCTTTCTTTGGTTTATGCATATTTTTATTTTTTTATTTTTACATATCTTTCATATTTACCTCATATTCATGTCATCACACACATATAATCTTGCACAGATATATAGCCTTGTGATGAATATTTTACATAATTATCTTTTGTGCTCACTCACCAGTTTCCATACGTCTAATATCCATTGTTCTTTTTCTGTGATTATTGGTCACCTCCATATATTTTATAATTTGGAACTTCTGGGTTTGCTGGAAATAGGGCAGACCTGGGTTTGGAGACTGGGCAGCAGTATTGACCCCATTAGGAGCACAACTACTCCACACACTGTGAAAGATCTGAGGTTTTACCCTGTTGGCAAGCCAATTAAGTTAGCTTACCCCACGTTCATGGATGCCAGCAGAAAACATGAGATTCCTGGGTCAGAGACAAAAGACTTCACGATGGCGGAGCAAGCAGGATGAATATCAGAACATTTGTGTGAGCTTCCATTGCCTCTAAATCCCTCATGGCATGACGTGGTGGGCCCAGAGCAATGCCTGAACATGCAGTGGGTTACATTATAGGAGAGGAATCAAGTCTCAGGGAGCCCACATCTTTTATAATGGGCAGTAAACAAACTTACCCCTTTTGCCCTGGAGAGAAACCATCCCAGTCTCCCAAGGCTCTGTGCAAACCTGCTGTTTGCTCCAGAGCAAGACACTGCCTCTGTCTTCTAAAGCTGTTTGCTATGCAAACACCTTTGGAAAGATAATCCAGGACAAAAGGCAGTTAGGGCATTATGGACAAGACATGCCGAAATGCAAGAGAGCCAGAGAGAATTGTCTCACAAGTGTATCTTACGCTTTCTTGGCTCTCTTGCTTTAGGGAAAGTTGGGCAGAAGTAAAGTTCTTTAGGATACTGGCCCAAGCATGATGGGATCAGCAGCCTCATAGGGCAGCCTACTGTTTACATGGAACTTTCTGCCTTGTTTTAAAAGACTATTGTGGAAAATCCATCTCCTGTTGCCCATCCTGGGATTGGAATAGATTTCCTGTATATCTTGAGTGTGCCAGCCCGAGGAGGCTCCCTAGGAGGAAATGGTCATTGCAAAGTGAAGTAGAGTGTGTAGTTGCTGATATAAAAAGCAAACCACTGTGACCAGGGACTGAGGGACCTCAGAAGCCAGGCAGTGGAGCAGAAAGCAGTGAACTCACTCAGCAAAGGCTGTACGAAGTCTCCTCCCACTTGCAAGCCATCTGTGTCTCTCTGCTGGCTGGTACTGGACCTCCGAGCTTCCAGAAGGCCCTTTCATCTTAATAGCAGAGTCAGCCCTACCCACAGGTATACGTGCTCCTGGATTGGTGAGGCATGGAGAAGCTGCTAGCTTAGAAAGAACGTGAACCTATCACCATAATCAAAGGAGGTGCTGCCAGCCTGCGGGCAGCCTCATGACCTTACAAGCTTAGAGGAATGTATTTTTAGACAGCACACATGCTTGGTTCTTTGGTACCGACTCACCAGTTTACATACCGCCCCCTAAGTGAAGAGGCAGCCTAGAGCCCCAGTGTGGGAGGGTGCTGGGTGAATTATAAGCACAGTGTCTGGGTCCTTCCTCTCCCTGCCACCCCCCCCCCCCCAAGCCCTATGCAGCAGATCCGGTGTTTGTTCCAGCACAGAAGGAAGCAGGGGGAAGGGATGTCTTTAATTAGAGCTGGTCTATGGCCTGGTGGGAAGCTGGCTCTCACCATGGGCTGTAGGTGTTTCTGTGTGTCTCTACCAGGCGCTGGCCTGAGAAAGCCCTCCCCAAAGAGCCAGGAAGGCTGTAAGGGAGGCAGCAGCTCAGAAATGCTGGCAGGTACTGCAGCCCTTAGGGGAGAGGACCTGAGAGGCTTCTGAGCCCCACAGATGACCTGGAATGGCAAGAAAAGGCAAACCTTGTACGTGATGAAGAAGGAAAAATAGTGTCTACTGGTAATGCCAGGGTTTTCAAAAGCTAAACAAGATTATAGGCCTGAGAGGCACTGTGTGCTGTTTTAAAAGCAACTTTCCTCTAACCTTCTCTGGAAGTACTGGGTCTTCTCTTGCTGTAAATTACTGCCCCTCACCCCCAAAATCATCTTCTCACTCTGTAATCTGGGGCGGGCGGTTCCCAAGGTCTGCTGTTGGCAGCAGATTCTGAACGCTACGTGGAAGAGCTGCATGTGTTTGTTCCTGCCGCAGGTATTAACTGAGCACCTACTATGTGTGCGCCAGGCCAAGCTGTATGCTGGGGATGTGAACAGGGTAGACTGGGCCACAGTTCCTAGGACGTTCACCTTCCAGTGGGGGGTCAGGAAGCAAACGAATGAACAATTTCCAGTAGTACTAAGGGCCAGAAAGAAAAATGGCCAGGCCGTGCACCTGGGGCATCTGAGATTAGGTGGCCCAAGAAGGCCACTTTGCAGAGGCCAGGCGGGGGCAGATCAGGGCTTGGGATGCAGCAAGTGGACAGCAGGGGCCATGACCTAAGCATGGCTGAACGTGGATGTTTAACAACAACAAGGAGTGTATGAAGCAGGTGGGGTGTGTGGGGGCTGAGTTGCCCCAGCAGGCCGGGCAGACAGAAGTTGGAGAACCAGGGAACTCCGGAGCATGTCTCTTGTCACAAAGCTGTCCAGAAACGAGAGGGCACCACACCTGTGTGGAAGCTGTGCCACGAGGCCCAGCCACAGGCCTCCAGGGTCTGTTTCTTCATCTGCCAAATGGGTTCATCGTGGTTTATGAGGGCAGTCCACGTGTGTAATGCCTAGGACACACTGTGAGCCGCAAAGGGCGAGGAGTCTGTGCTGCCACCCTTCCTGTCCTCAGGTGGCTCTGCTGCAGGACATGTGAGTCTCCTTTGCTCTGCTCTCTGCCTGCACCCCCCTTCTCTGTGCTGAGTCAGCTTACACCCCAGCCCTGAGTACACTTCCTGCTGATCCCTCCTCTCCCGTGGTAACTTGCGAAGCTGCAAGGAGCTCCCTTCTGAAGAGCTGATATCCAGATGGTTGATCTGGGCTGAAAAGTGGGGAGGAGCTGAATGTTCCTGGACCAGCTGATGTGATAACAGAGCAGGGTCACAAGCTTCACACTCTCAGCTCTAGAACTGCCTGGTCTCACTGGGAATAATGAGCTTTGTGGGAGGCGGCCACGCCAAGGGCCCTTTTTATTTTGAAAGCCAGTGTGGGAGTTCCCTGGTGGCTCAGTGGATTAAAGATCCATCGTTGTCACTGCTGTGGCATGTGTTTGGTCCTGACCTGGAAACTTCCGCATGCTGCAAACATGGCTGAAAAATGCCAGTGTGGATCAGGTCCCCTGTCTTCCCCCATGTCATCCCTACAGCTCAAGGCCAGGGAAAGAGTCAGGTCACTTCGCTACACCAGGCTGCGTGTCTTCCTTGTCCAGAGATAATTCTAGGAGGGAACCAATCTCCAAATGCCCGTCCTGAACCCTCAGCCCCAAATGGAGTGTGTCCTAGGGTATCTTCCACAAGAAGCCTCTGATCCAGACAGAAATGCATTGTCTTTTCATGACCGCAGTCAGCCCGCCTAATTTAACATGCAGGAAAATGTGCCCTGTCCGGAGAGTGCAGAGTCCTGGATTCCAAGCGTAAGTCTTGGCTGCTCACCATGGTGTGACGTTGAATACGTTAAAACTAGAAGTTCAGTAGAGCAACCAGGGATCAACTTGCATGTTGGCAAAGTCACCTGAGGCTAGTGATTTCAAGCCTCTGTGACATTCCTGATGGCGCTACCTCGATCCTCCTGAGAAGAAATTGTTTCCTTACCCGATGTCCAAACAACGTCCCTTTACAAGGGTCAAGTCCTTTCACTCCTGCTTAGAGGGCAGACAGGTGAATTCACAGTAAATTCACACGCGGGTGTGGATGACTGTCAGGGTTGTTACCTGAGCTCAGGTGTGATAGAGCTGAACAGTGATGAGGCCGTGTGAGCTTTTAGTGTGGCTGCCACACAGGACCAGGCTGTGCCATCATCGTGCCCTGCCCAGGGGTGAGGATTTGTTCGAGCTGAGGTGAGAGGTCTCTGAAAGGTTTTAGGCTGAGGCCCTGTGGTCGGATTTAGACTGGAAGGGACAGGGAACGAGTGAGGAGAGGGAAGATGAGTAGAGGCTGGATGGGGCATGGCAAGAACTGAGGGCAGCATGGCCTGGGCTGGGCAATGCAGGGAAGGAAGTAGGCCTGAGGTGTATTTCACAGGAACAGTCAGGAGCCTCGCTGATGGATTGGGGCTGGGGCTGAGGGAGGGGTCAGAGGGAGGGCTTGAGAATGATGATGCCCAGGTTCTGTCGAGGGCAGCCCTGCCCGAGATGCAGACCCAATTTTCCCAGGACCTCTCCCTTAAGTCTGGCCTTGGACTTCACCCTGGGGGTGAAAGGAAACTTCTTCCCTCCTCCCTAACACAGCCAAAGCCTTTAGCTCATATGAAAGATGCTTTGTGATTGGGGTGTCCCGCCACCGGCCTGGCTCCCCAGGAGCCTCCAGGCACCAGGCGCTCTGGCTTCTGGGTCCAGGGGGTAGGGGGGTGGCAGGGAGTAGTGGTGGTGCAGGAAGAACACTGAGCTCCATTGAGAGGGAGCTCAGGGCCCCCTTCTTAGGAGGTAAGGAGTGCTGATGGCAGATCTCCACAGTGTCCCTGGCCTGACCCTGCCACTGCTCTCCAAGGTCACCCCAACTGGACCCAGCCCAAGGACAGAGCCCCAAGCCTCCTGCCTGGCAGGAACTGAGCTGATTCTTGGAGATGCCCCAGGCCTATGTGAACTGATCCATCATTCATCCAGAGGCAGCCTGGCTTTCGGCAGTACAGTTGCTCTAGGCTCTGAAAAACCTCCCCCCTTTCACCTCCAGTGCTCCAAGGACTGATGCCCACTGAGGAAGATGCCAGGCCGCCCAGCCTCCAGACCACCGTGGGCCTGAGGGGCTGGCACAGACTGAAGATGTAGTCTGTTCACCTGAATGCACCTTCAGAGGGCAGAGGAGGAAGCCAGGGGGCTGGTGGGGGGTAGCTGGCAGCACTAGCCCCTCTCTACCCTCCAAGGGCAGGGAGTGAGGGCAAAGGCTAGACTCTGGTTCTCCCCAGGCCAGAGCCCAAAAGCTGGCTTTCCGCTTAGTGAGAACGAATGGGGCAGATCTGGTGACAAATTTCCAAAGCAATGTGGCTGAAGGAAGCTGAGTGACTTCTCAGCTCTGTCAGCCCCAGGGCATGTTGGTTACAAATGCCAGCTTTGGGCTCAAACACCTCTGGGTTCACACTGGGCTTTCTACATGGTGTTAGTTGTGCAGCTTGAAAGTCTGTGCTTTTTCCATGGCAGTGGCAGGTAAGCATTGCATTTCAGCACTGGAGGCCTTAGCATCAGACACAGCTGAGTCAGACCCCCATTAGCCTCTCGATAGTGGTGTGAGCCGGGGGCCAGCCTTACTCAGCATCTCTGCACCTGCATTGCCACCCTCATCGGCGAGATACCCCCAGGGCTGTTGAGAGCATCAAATGAAATGTTACCTGTGAAGTGCACATCAAGCACCCAATATATGATGATGATTTGGGGATTCTCAGTCCAGTGCCAGGCAGAAAAGGCTGAGCTGTCTCTCTGGGACCTTGAGTCAGGTCTTGCAGGTAGTCTTGGGCCTTTCAGAGTTTGCTGCTCAAAATATAGTTCACAGATCAGCAGCCCAAGCATCACCTGAGGACTTGTTAGAAATGCAGTCTTGGCCAGACCCTAGACCCACTAAGTCACAGTCTGTGTTTTAATGACACTCACAGGCAATTTGTATGCACAGGGAAACTTAAGAAGCACTGTTTCAGGGTCCATGAAGCCCTCCAGTAGCCTGGCTGATTGCCTTCAGCACTTCCTGGGAGTTTGGTTGCATTCAGGTCATTCACAGACTATAAACCACTGAACCTGCCTTGACAAGTCATTTTCTGACCTAAGGTGGAGGTGCATGGGAGACAAGGCTTCACGTAGGTAACCTGTGAGAGCTGGTTTATTGGTCTCACCTCCCCACGCATATTTGCCTGCCTGTTTGCAGCTCCCTGTGAAAGGGGGGTGTAAGTCACAGCACAGCCTCCATCCACCATCACCAGCCTAACTAGGAGGATGCCGGGCCCCAGCCATACTCCATCCTTAGATGTAAATCAGAACACTCTCTCGTCCCTTCCAAAAAGAGATGACGTTTGAGTCCAAGGCGATTGCTAAGATTTTTATTTCAAAAATCTCTGGAGATAGGAGAGGCTGGCCAAGGGACCTCTGGTGGTTTTGACGGTGGCATGGCACGAGTGTGTCTAAAGTCTACATGTCTGCTTGTTTTGTACTGTTAGGAGGGGAAAAGATTTGGGTCTCTTTTAAGGAGTCACCAGCAAAATGGCAAAGACCCCCCCCCCAAAAAAAAAACCCAGAGATTTTAAAGGAGCCTCTTTTGCTCTTCTGTATAAAACAATTATTGCAGGCCTACATTTCAAAACGAGCCAAAAGAAGAAGTTTGACACAAGCAAGTGATCAGTAATTTGGTGCCTTCTCTGACAGATTTTTTCATCTCAGCTTCTTGTTTCTGATCTGAAAGATGAATTTACAACTTGAATAGCTGGTAATTGGTGAAGATGGCTTAAGTAAGCTCTGTGCAGCTGGCAGAACCCTTCTCTTTCAACAGAAAGACTTGCTCTAAAAAGAGGGTTCACATGTGAGCCAAACGGCCCAGAGATACCTTTTTGTTGAACTGGTTATAGGGGATAGTTTGCAGACAGCTTTCTGAGGAGCTATTTGTGAGGCTTGGAACCTTTAACAGATTGATCAATTGTAAATGAGAGAAGATTTCTACTTAAGGGTTATAGCTTTTTTGGTCTTTTTCTCCTTTTAGGGCTGTACCTGTGGCATGTGGAGGTTCCCAGGGTAGGGGTCTAATCAGAGCTGTAGCTTCCAGCCAACACCAGAGCCACAGCAATGCCAGATCGGAGCCGCCTCTGCGACCTGCACCACAGCTCACGGCAACGCCAGATCCTTAACCCACTGAACGAGGCCAGGGATCGAACCCAAAACCTCGTGGTTCCTAGTCGGATTCATTTCCTCTGCACCACGATGGGAATTCCGGTTATAGCTATTATTTATTAAGTACATACTTTGGCCAGATACTGTGCAAAGGATTTCATGTGTTTATATTAATCTCTTTTAATGACAACCACACTTTACAGATGAAGACTTACAAGCTAGAAAAGCTGTGTGACTTGCCCAAGGCTACTCAGCTAGAAAGAGCCAGAATGAGATTCAAGTCTAGGTCCTGACACTCTTTTTTTTAATTGAAGTATAGTCAGTTTACAATGTTGTGTTGGTTTCTGCATACGGCAAAGTGATTCGGTTATACATATTCTTTTTCATACTCTTTTCCATTATGGTTTATTATAGGATATTGAGTATAGCTATGCAGTAGGACCTTGTTTATCAATTCTGTACAGTGTAGTTTTTATCTGCTAATCCCAAATGCCTTATTTATCCCTCCCCACCCCCTTTCTCCTTTGGTATCCCCAAGTTTGTTTTCTATGTCTGTGAGTCTGCTTCTGTTTCATAAATAAGTTGTTCATTTGTGTCCTATTTTAGATTCCACATGTAAGTGATATCATATGGTATTTGTCTTTGTCTTTCTGACTTACTTCCCTTAGTCTGATAATCTCTAGGTCCATCCATGTTGCTGAAAATGGCAATATTTCATTCTTTTCATGGCTGAGTAGTGTTCACGGTGTGTATATACCACATCTTTATCCAGGCATCTGCAGCTGGATAGCTCGTTTCCATGTCTTGGCTGTTGTAAATAGTGCTGCTATGCACATAGGGGTGCGTGTATCTTTTTGAATTATAGTTATATCAGGCGTGGGATTGCTAGATCATACGGCAACTCTATTTTTAGTTGTTTTTTTTATTATTTTGTTTTGATTTGTTTTTTAGGGCCGCACTGTGGCGTATGGAAGTTCCCAGGTTAGGGGTTGAATTGGAGCTGCAGCTGCCGGCCTATGCCACAACCACAACAACGCTGGATCCGAGCCGAGTCTGCGACCTACATACATCACAGCTCACGGCAATGCTGGATCCTTAACGCACTGAGCAGGGCAAGGGATCGAAGGCACATCCTCATGGATACTAGTTGAGTTCCTTACCACTGAGCCACAGCAGGAACTCTGAGTTGTATAAGCTATTTGTGTGTTTTGGAAGTAAAGCTCTTGTCAGTCGCATCATATGCAAATGTTTTCTTCAGTCCATAGGTTGTCTTTTTGTTTTGTTTGCTGGTTGGTTGTTTGGTTGGTTAGTTTTTTGGGCCACACCCACAGAATATGTACATTCCCAGGCCAAGAATCCAGTCTGAGCTGCAGTTAAAATCTACACCACGGCTGTGTCAATGCCAGATCCTTACCCCACCATACTGGGCTGGGAATTGAACCCGCATTGCCAGGGACAAAGTTGGATACTTAACCTGCTGTATCACTGCAGGAACTCCCTGTCTTTTTTGTTGTTGTTGTTTTAATGGTTTTCCTTCCTGTGCAAAAGCTTGTAAGTTTGACCAGGTCCCATTTGTTCATTTGTTTATTTTTGCTTTTATTTCTATTGCATTGGAAGTCTACAGTTTAACACTTTTAAACTCAAGCTCTTGATCTCTCTTTTCTATGTCCTGGTACTGCTTGCTGCAGAGTGGGATGGACCAGAAATATACTACTTGGAGATTAACAGGTTTAGGATAAAATGGTGGGTATGCCATCTGCACCAGTGTTTGCATTTCTTATAACTTTTTTTTCCTATGTCAATTAGAGGTTGATCAATGTTGTCCTCTTACTAAAGAGTCGTGTCCTGACAATAAAGGTCTTATCTAGATGACGTTATTTTCTTAACCTACCCAACTTTAATCATCCACCTAGTATTAGATGCTGGAATTGCAGGTATAATACCTAGAAGGAATGACTTTCTGGTAGCTGGCTTTGTAAACACAGTTATAAACGAATCATGTAGTAAAAATCATTATAGATACTGTTTCCTAAACTACAGTTCAACAAGAGACTAAATAAAGGGAGAAAGAAGTCCCGAATTGCCTTTATTTTTCTATGTGACCCTAAAACTAGGAAGTTTTAATTTGGGGCACCAAATAGAACCTTAGGAAATGTCACATGGTTTTACTTGTTCGTTCCTAAAACTGGGTGAGAGGAAATCTGAGCCTGTTTTAAACCCTCCCCAGTTTTTTGTTTGTTTGTTTGTTTGTTGTCTTTTTAGGGCCATCCACGTGGTATATGGAAGTTCCCAGGCTAGGGGTCAAATCGGAGCTATAGCCGCCAGGCTAGGCCACAGCCACAGCAACATCAGATCTGAGCCACATCTGTGACCTACACCACAGCTCATGGCAACGCCAAATCCTTAACCCACTGAGGCCATGGATCGAGCCTGCATCTTCATGGATACTAGTCAGATTTGTTTCTGCTGAGCCACGACGGGAACTCTCTGTTCCCAGTCTTTTATGCTGTGCCCGATAGCGCTCTTCCAGCGTTGGGAGGTCTCCTATGTATGGTAATAGATTTCCATTTATTCAGAAAGGAATCAGACCTGGCTTTAGTCCCAGCACTGTGGGACTTGGGAAAAGTCAGAAAATACCTCTGAGTTTCAGTTTCTTCCTCCCTGGCCATGGGAATTTGGAAAACTGGAGTTTTTGAAGAGTAGGAACTATATCTTATTCATTCAGACGCCCCCATGAGGACAGGTCCTAGCCCCTCCCTGCGCCTGAGTTTCCCATCTGTGAAATACAAGGATTGGACTTGATACTGTCTAGGTTTTCTCACACATAGTCCCAACATTTTGTCATCTAATAGCTATTAAGACCAAAGGAATAAATGCCTAATGATGAAATGTCATGCAAAAGGGAAAACATTTTAGGGGAGCAGAGGTCTTCTAAACCCACCTCAAATCCCACCGTGTTGGCAGAATGCGGCTGCCTCTGGATAAGGCCAGCTTTGTATCTTCCCCCCAGCCCCCATTTCCTTTGGAAAGCGTAGAAAGCCCCCTTGTCTTGAATGCTTCCCCACGAAGGGCTCCCGCTGAAAGGCTGCACACAGAGCCAAGGCTTTGACCTTCACCTTTGCCCTGACGCACTTGGTAAAAAAGAGTTCTTATCATCCCCTCTCTAGGTTGGGGGTGGGGTGGGGATCTCGCTAGGTTGAGCAGGAATTCAATGAGAATATAAATAGAAACATGGCCTATAAATAATACTGCCCCCGAATATCAGGAGGCATGAATATTGCGCAGCAGTAGACGGGCACAAATCACAATGGCCCAGACAGTGAGTGAGCTTTGTTCATCTTTAGGGTCTCTTAGGATACTTCAGACTTGCTGCTGGGGCCTCCTCTCTCTTTCGGGGCTCCAGAAATGCCCCTGTTGTTTGCTGTTCTGGCACCCATTTTCTGCTAAACCTTTTTAGTGAAGAGACTCATGCAATGGAGCAAAGCATCACTGCCTGGAATTGGACCTGGCTTTCATCCCAGCAGTGCAGGACTTAGGGAGAGTCAGAGGATACCTCTGAGCTTCAGTTTCTTTCTCTGTGGTCATGAGGATTTTGAAAACTAGAGTTTTCTTTTTTTTATTTAAAGTATAGTTGAAGTTGATTTGCTATGTTGTGCCAATTTCCACTGTACAGCAAAGTGACTCAGTCACACACACACACACACACACACACACACACACACACACACACACTCTTTTTTCTTATATTATTTTCCATCATGGTCTATCCCAGGGGATTGGATGTCATTCCCTGTGCTATTCAGTAGGAGCCTATGTTCATCCATTCCAAATATACTAGTTTGCATCTACTAACCCCAAATTCCCAGTCCTTCCCACTGAAAACTGGAGTTTTTGAAGAGCAGGAACTGTGTCTTATTTTATCTTGGTTAAGAGAGTTGTGTCTAGGGCCAGGCTGCCTCAGTACCAATCCCCTTATTGCCTCTTACTAGCTATTCGTTCTTGAGAAAGTTACTTAACCTCTCTGTACTTCAACATCTTTGTTAAATGGGAAGAGAAATGGTATCTGCTTTGCTGCGCTGTTGTGAGGATTAAGTAAATTAAGATTTGTAAAGTGTGGGAGTTCCCACTGGGGCTCAGCAAGTTGAGAACCCAACATAGTCTCCATGAGGATGCAGGTTTGATCCCTGGCCTCGCTCAGTGGATTTAGGATCCAGTGTTGCCACAAGCTGCTGTGTAGGTCACAGATGTGGCTTGAATCTGGCATTGCTGTGGGTATGACATAGGCTGGCAGCTGCAGCTCCAATTCAACACCTAGCCTGGGAATTTCCATATGCCACAGGTACAGTCCTAAAAAGAAAAAAAGATCTGTGAAGTGCTTAAACCAGCACCTAGCACATAGTAAATATGTATGAATGTTTATTAAATAAAGAAATCCAGGAGTTCCTGTGGTGTCGTATCAGAAACGAACACAACTAGTATCCATGAGGACTCGGGTTTGATCCCTGGCCTTGCTTAGTAGGTTAAAGATCTGGCATTGCCATGAGCTATGGTGTGGGTGGCAGACTCGGCTCGGATCCCGCGTTGTTGTGACTGTGGTGTAGGCCGGCAGCTATAGCCCTGATTGGACCCCTAGCCTGGGAACCTTCTTATGCCATGGGTGTGGCCCTAAAAGGCAAAGAAAGAAAGAGAGAGAGAGAGAGAGAGAGAGAGAGAGAGAGAGAGAGAGAGAAAGAGAGAGAGAGAGAGAGAAAGAAAGAAAGAAAGAAAGAAAGAAAGAAAGAAAGAAAGAAAGAAAGAAAGAAAGAAAGAAAGAAAGAAAAATAAATCCATATATTCCTAGAACATGTCACTTGTGCCTGCTGGCACATAGTAGTTGTGCAACAAATGTGCCAACTGAATGACCAAATGGGTCACAGAGCTGCCCTTCTTGCCGTTCACAAAAGTGATTCACTAAGATTGTACCCGAGTTCTTCCCAAGCCCCCAGATGCTGTGCAAATGAAAGCAGGATTATTATCGTACCCACTAGGGTGAGAGTTTGCAGGGGTTAAGGTAGACTCCACCTTGTCCTCGTCCTCTGTCTTGTACATGCTGTATTTTGCTTTCCTGGAGCTGGGGCATTTAGGTGGGTAGAAAAGATGTCTTTTCTGATGCACTGTTCTGTGGCAGCACCAGCCCCTCTGCGCAGCCCACGTTTTCAGTCCTGATGAAAAGTTCTTCCAGGCAAAGCAAGCTCTTAAGCAGACAAACAACTGACTGTATAGCATTTTGCTATGTGTGTATTTTTAATAGAAATAAAAGGAAAAGAAAATAATGCCTACACTTCTCAAAGAAGCAAACTGATTTAGACAAAGGAGGAAGTAAGTAGAAAGAGCACTTAACTGGAAATCCGTACTAATTCTTGGCCTCAGCCTGCCTCAGCCTAGATGTGCAAGAAGGATCAAGCCATCAGCTCTCCGAGCCTCTTTAGATGTGTAAAGTGAATTAGATTAGCCCAGGAATTCTAAACCTAAAAGGCACCTGAGATTCACTTGGCGGCAGGGTGGGGGCTTTATTGAAAATGCAGGCTCTCACCTTTCTATCTAATTCAAGGGGTCTGGATGAATCCCAGGAATCTGCATTTGTAATCAATATGCCAAATATCTCTGATTCAGGTAACCCACAGACCTTCATTCTATCGAGAGCAGTGCTGGGTCCTGTATCAGTCATCTGTTGCAACGTAACACATCCCTCCCCCAAATTTAGCTGCTTAAAACAATAAGTGTGTATTATCTCACAAAGTTTCTGTGGGCCAGGAATTCAGGAAAACCTTAGGTGCATGGTTTTGACTCAGGATCTCTTGCGATATTGTAGGCAGAGTGTCATCTGAAGGCTTGACTGGGGCTGGAGGATCTTTTGGCAAGATGGCTTAGTTACATGGCTTGCAGAGGCTTCAGTTCCTTCCCACGTGGGCTTCTCCCTAGGCTGCTTGAGTGTCCTCACAACACAGCAGCTGGCTTTCCCAGAGCAAGATCAAGAAGGAAACCATGATATCTTTTACAACCTAGTCTTGGAAACCACCATTTCCAAATATCCTACTGGCGCCACAGGTCAGCTCTGTCCAGTATGGGAAGGGACTGTGTAAGGTGTATGGGCCAGATGGCCAGAGCTACCAGGGACCACCTTGGAGGTGGACCACCGCAGTGAGTCCTCAGTTCTGTGACGTGGTATCAGTAATGGCAACTCTTGTTGTTGGGTGAGGATTGGGGTAGAAATTGGAAGTAAGAAAGACAACTGAGTTAGGGACCCTGGGGAATATAACTTATAAGTGCAAAAGCTGGAGTTCTGTTGTGGATCCGTGGTAATGAACCCAACTAGCATTCATGAGGACTCACTCAGTGGGTTAAGTGGGTTAAGGATCCTGTGTTGCCACGAGCTGTGGTATAGGCCACAGACGCAACTCAGATCCAGCACTGCTATTGCTGTAGTAGTATGGGCTGGCGGCTGCAGCTCCAATTCAACCCCTAGCCTGGAAACTTCCATATGCTGCGGGTGTGGCCCTGAAAAGACAAAAGATAATAATGATGATGATGATGATGATGATGATGATGATGATGCGAAAGCTGCAAAGGCCATCCTAGAACCAAGGTGCCAGCTCAAGTTCCACTGAGTCTTTTGCAATGTTGGGCAAGAGATCATTCTGAGCTCAGCCTCGACCTCAGAAAGTGAGGGGGCTGGACACAGTGACCTCCAGGGTCTCCTGGTTTTACCTCCCGGGGATGCATTTGGATTATGGTAGGTGAGAACACAGGTTTGAGCCTGTGCTGTGCCTGTCTGACCATGACCAGGCCCAAGTGTGCCTTCCTTGGGGTTTAAACTTGGCAGAGAAGGGCTTCGGAAGGGTCTGAAGGTGCCTATGTTTCTTCACATAAAAACTGTGGTCTTTGGCCTGGAAGGTTCAGAAACATGTATTTCTGAAATGTATAATGTTGACAGCTCTGCTCTGCTATGTGTCATGTGATTGAACCCCTGTAACCCATTGTCTGTTGGGGGGTAGCACATTTTATAACATCCTAACACACCACGTACACACGCACACGCACGCACACACATCTCTCCATCACACCGGACTTAACTCTAGCTGATGTCTTTTATCTCTGGACCTTTGCTCAGGCTCTTCCTTCCTCTTGGAACACTCTTCCTTTCCCTTAGCCTGGCTTATTCCTACCACTTTACAGGCCTATCTCCCTCCTGTGTGTCCCCATCGTAAGCGATCACACCACAACGCAGTGCCCACCCAGGCTGTGTCCTTTGTGAGGGCAGGGGCTGTGTCTGTATTGTTCACCAACACATCCCTGTCCCCAGTTCAGCACAGGCACTAGGGAGAGCTGAATGATTAGCAAGTGAGTGAATGATGCATGCGGACATGCTTATGGGGTAGGGGTGGGGTTAGATGTACTGCCTGGGGAAGGGTACAGAGAAAAGAAGGGACGTAGCGGAAGAATGAAGAGCCTATGCACTTTCAGATTGCCAAAGACAGAGATCACGGCACATCCAACCCAGATCTGTGACTTATTAGCTGTGTGACCTTGGGCAGGCCACTCACCTTTTTTGACCTTTGGTTTAATAATCTGTAAAATGGGAGTTAACAGTACCTAGGTACCTAGATTATAGGTTGTTATGAAGATCAAATAACAGAATAAATGTGAAGCACATCGCACTGTCCTTAGTATACACCACGTGCTCAATGAATGTGATCTATTAGTTATACCATCCTCACCTCCCTTGCAGGATGGGGTGGAACCATGGAAAATACTGGTAGGAGGTTGCTGGAGAGAGCTGATTGTCTGGGCCCAGTTCTACCAACAGTGCCAACGCTCAAGGAAGGCAGACTTTGGGGGACAGTGTCCATCCCAAGAGAGCTAGGCAAGCTCCCCTCTGGCTGGCACTGCCAGGCCTGTGGTTATGGACCTCTGCGTCCTGGGGATTTTCCTCTGCTCTGGAGCATTGGCAGTGAACTGAGCCTTTCAGCATCACCCCTCAGAACGAGGACAGCCCCTGGCTGCCCCACAACCTCCCCATCTGTTTGGGCCTTTCTGTTGTGTCTCTTTGGGCCCTGGAGGCCCTGTACTCCTAGCTGCCCCCTCCCCCCCAAATTCTCCCATCCCTGCTGTGGTCCACGCTACAGGGAGAGGCTGCCGGGAAGCACTGCCCAGCATCCCATGGTCCCCTTTCCTGAGGGCAGCCTCCCCTGGCAGGGAGGAGCTGAGGCTGCATGGGCTGAATAGGGCCCTTTATGCCCCGGCTCCCACAGGGAGGGTGGTGAGCCGCTGCCCACCACACCCGCCACACCCACACCCTCGGAGTGGGGACTGGCCCTGATGCTGGGCTCTGAGTTAACCACACTCTCTGGCCCCGCTCTGTCTGGGTCCTGGAGAAGGAGTCTAGTCTGGTTCAGCAGGCTCCAGTATGTGTGTGGGGAGCTTCCTTTGTGAGCCCCCTCAGGGGTGTGTGTGTGTGTGTGTAAGAGAGACAGTCTGGAGCGAGGGTGTGTCAACACACACTCACATGTACCCATTCAGCAAATGTCAACGAGGGCCCTGCGTGCCAGTCCTTGTGCTGCACCCTAAGGATAAAGTAGTGAAGGAAATTACACGTAAGGAGGCAAGATGACTACAGATGGCAGTGAAATCTAGGAGAGAACAATCAGGGCCTGGGAGAGGACGGCAGAGTGACTGCCAAGGAGGTGATCCGAGGGATGGAAGGCCTTAGGCATTAGCCGTGCAAAGGGCAGTGGGAACTGTGGCTGGGGGAGAAGGCGTGCAGGCAGGCCCAAGGTGGGAAGGTGCTGGCTGTGTTTGCGGTGCTAATTGAAGCCCAGCATGACTGGAACTGGCCTGATGAAATGAGATCGGAGAGGGAGGCATGAGTCAGACCCTGCCAGCTCATGGAAAGGAGTTTAGGTTTTATTCTCAGTGTCCTGCAAGTCACTGAAAGGTTTAAGCAAAGGTTTCGTTTTAAAAATATGTGGGCTGCTGGGTGGAAAATGGATTAGGAGTGGGGGTGGGGGAAGGGTTAGAAATCAGACAGACTTAAGGTCACCATACAGCTTTATTTATTTATTTACTTTTTTTTTTTTTGCTTTTTAGGGCCTCACCTGCAGCATATGGAGGTTCCCAGTCTAGAGGTAGAATTGGAGCTATAGCTGCCAGCCACAGCCACAGCCACAACAATGCCAGATCTGACCTATACCACAGCTCACGGCAACCTGGGATCCTTAGCCCACTGGGCGAGGCCAGGAATCAAACCTGCAACCTCATGGTTCCTGGTTGGATTCGTTTCTGTTGCGCCATAATGGAAACTCCCACTGTACAGTTTTTATGGGCAGTTGGCCAAACATCAAGTGAATTTGGCCTCACCCGTCTCTGTACCAACAGGCGTCTGGTGTCACGCCCTTCCTGTGTGCCCAGCACTGTGCTGTGTTTGTTCCAGGTGCTGTTCCTAATCCATAGCCTTATACTCCCACTTGGCGTGTGAGAAGCCTGCTGTTTAGGCAGCCTCAGGTACCCAGGACACGGAGGTTTTAAAGACACTACAACGCATACTTTGATCCTGTTGCTGCAAGCAGAACAGTCCTAGATTTTGACTTTTTTTTTTTTTAATCTTCCCACTAGACCAGAGTTCTCGTCATGGCTCAGTGGTTAGCGAATCCAACTGGGAACCATGAGGTGGCGGGTTCGATCTCTGGCCTTGCTCAGTGGGTTAAGGATCCGACATTGCTGTGAGCTGTGGTGTAGGTCGCAGACGCGGCTCGGATCCTGCGTTGCTGTGGTTCTGGCGCAGGCCGGCAGCTATAGCTCCCATTAGACCCCTAGCCTGGGAACCTCCATATGCTGCGAGTACAGCCCTAGAAAAGACAAAAAGACCAAAAAAAGAAAAAAAAAATCTTCCCACTGGACCAAAAGTAGAAAAACAACTGAAAGGTGAAACCGGACTAGTGTGACCGTGGCTGGGAAGGCCAGTACCCTTGGCCTTGGCCACCTGTCCCACCATTAGTGTAGGTATTACACAGATTTACCAAGGACCTTCCAGGGTTGTTCAGCCCTGTCCAAGCTTGGTTCTAAATGAAACCTCAGCCTATGCCCTAAGGAACCCCAATGGTGCCCAAGTGACATCTGTCCTCAGTGTGGCCACTTTAAGTACTGTTACATTTAACCGCAAAGCCTCTCCCTTCCCTGGGGTGAAGGGCCACCGTGGAGGTCACCTACCATGTTCATTCTGCCTCCAGGAGTCAGGCTGGGGCAGCCCACATTCCCTGCCAGCCCATCCTGACCAACATCTTCCTCTGATTTGATGTCTCTTGGGAATCCCTAGATACTGGCTGGGCTACCTTATAGGCAATACATTCATTATACCTAGACGGCTCTAAAATAAGGTCTTATAACTGCTGAAATATCTCCTGTCTGTGTTAGGGCTTAAGACCTACCCTGGGCATCCTCCAACACAAGGGAGAACAAGTCAGCAAATTCAAGGTAGTCATTTCTGTTTTACACTGTTTTCCCCGCAGCTAACCTTGTAGGTAAGCACGTATCCCTTGGCTAATTAATAACAATTAACAAGTCAAACATGTGCACATCTCACACACAGAAAATAGACCTTATTCCAGGGAACTACACTCACTCTGTGTTTAAATTTGCTGCAACTTGAATCAAATATTAAAGCATGTACTTTTTAGAAAAAATTTTTATGGCCGCACCCACAGCACATGGAAGTTCCTGGGCCAGGGGTTGAATCTGAGCTGCAGCTGCTAACCTACACCACAGCTGTGGCAACACTGGATCCTGCTCCAGGCCAGGGGTCAAACCCACACCTCCACAGTGATCCAAGCCACTGTAGTTGGATTCTTAATCCACCGTGCCATGGTGGGAACTCCTAAAGCATGGTTTTTTTGGGTTTTTTTTTTGTTGTTGTTGTTTGTTTGTTTGTCTTTTAAGGGCCCCACCCATAGCATATGCAGGTTTCCAGGCTAAGGGTCAAACTGGAGCTGTAGCCACAGCAATGCCAGATCCAAGCCATGTCTGCAAACTACACCATAGCTCACGGCAACACCAGATTCTTAACCCACTGAGCAAGGCCTGGGATCCAACCCGGATCCTCGCGGGTACTAGTTGGGTTCGTTTCCGTTGAGCCACGACTGGAACTCATGTGTTTTTAATTAAAAATAAAAGTAAATATCACTAGAATTTCCCTGGTGGTCTGGTGGTTAAGGACCCAACATTGTCACTGCCGTGGTGCAAGTTTGATCCCTGGCCCGGGAACATCTGCATGCCAAAGCACAACCAAAAAATAAAAAACAAAAGTAAATAACACTAAAGTCAATAAATGCATTAATGTCCTGTCTATCGCCCAGTCAATCTAAAGGTCTAACATTCATACCAGCACAGATGGGCCAGCAAACCCCACCTAAAATATCTCCTCCAGCGCAGTGAAGGTCTTCTGGGGTGTCGGCAATACTCCTTTCTTGGCCTGGATACTAGTTACGTAGATGGGTTCAATTTGTGAAATTCATTGAGTTTTATGCATGCAGGTATACTTTTCCTTATGTATGGAGTATTTCCCCCCCAAAAGTGGTTTTTTGGAAATAATGGAAAAAATTGTTCTGGTCCCATCGCTCTAATAAAGCCATTCAAATAGCCTCTGATTCCATTTGGTTCAGAAAGATGTGTTAAAACCTCTGATAGGAGTTCCCATCGTGGCTCTGTGGAACCAAATCTGACTAGTAACCATGAGGATATGGGTTCAATCCCTGGCCTTGCTCAGTGGGTTAACGATCTGGCGTTGCCGTGAGCTGTGGTGTAGGTCATAGTCTTGGCTCGGATCTGACGTTACTGTGGCTGTGGTGTAGGCCAGTGGCTACAGCTCCAATTTGACCCCTAGCCTGGGAACCTCCATATGCCGCAGTTACAGCCCTAAAAAGCCAAAAACACCCATAAAGCCCCCGGCCCCACTGAGGATGGAGGAATGAAAGGTTTATTTCCTTAAGCCTGGCTCTGCACTGGATATGGGGACCTCCAGACCAGAATATAGGATGTCGTTTTCCCCTGCTGGGTGGGCCAGTTCTGACGGTAAGCATGCTGTGCTGCTAGAGACGCAAGGTTTTGATGGCTGGCGGAACCACAGTGGATTTTTGTAAATCTGTTTCCATGAGTGTGTGGGACGCGGGGGCAGAGAGTGCCGCGGGGGGAGAGTCACCTGTGTGACTCATTCTAGAGTGCCCTGAGGTGGGCGGATGGAGTGAGTAATCCTGTCTCCTGTGTCACCTCTCTGCTCTCTGAATTGGGCGGGTGGAAGAAGAGGAAGAGGAGAAATGGGAGCTGGGAGGGAGATGTGGTGTGTTTAGGGACAGAGTTTGGATCAGGGAAGGATGCTGCAGGCTGAAGGGAGTTAGTATTTGGCTTTGAGTGGGGAAGCCAGGTGGAGGGGCACACAGGGAACACTACAGTGCTGGACCCATGTGCCCAGTGAGGAGGTGGGTGGGCCAGGTGGTGCCCCCATTCCCACCCCCATCCCCCACTTGACCTGGAGTTGTCAGTTCATAAGAAATCCCGTTTGTTCAACAATTATTATGAGCCGGGCTCTGTCTTAAATGCTTTTATGTGCTTGCTTATTGATTCTTCATGATAATCCTGAGTTAGACATTACTATGCCTGTTTTGCAGTTTGAGGACACTGAGATTCAGCTAGATTGTGACTTGTCTCATATGCCCCACTAGTAAATGGCAGAGCCAGATGTTAGTCAGCAGCCTCTTGGTGACAAGGACTAGACCCATCAGGATTTAGTTGAAGAAAAAAGAGGAAACGTATTGGCTCACATGACAGAAAACTTCAGGGGTAGTGATTTCAGGCATGGCTGGATCCAGGTGACCAAATCATGCCTCTCTCTAGCTCTCAGCTCTGCTTCCTCCTCTGGTGACTTCATCCTCAGATAGCCTTTCCCCAAATGGTGATGGGGGTGTATAAACACGATGCCTAGCAGTTTGGAGCTTACAGTTTATGCATTAGCTGCCCTCACAGAAAGAGCACTTCTCTTTCTGCTGGTTCCACCAAAAGTGCCAGACTGATCTTCACTGGACCAACGTGGGTCACATGCCCTTGGCTGGGCTACGCTGAATGGTAACTCCAGGAATCCGGCGTAAGACGAGTCCTCCTCACATCACACAGACCGAGAATGAAGGAGGGATTGTTCCTCAAAAGAAAACTTGGGCACCGAAATACTGATGCTGACGGGCAAAACCCACGCACGTTTACCATGTTAGACTCTAAGCGAAGGCAGAGCTTTGGCATGAACGTGGAAGAGAGAGATTCATGGGAGCCAGGACTCAGGACATGGAGCCAGGATGCCCCTGGCCTATGGACCTTCCCCATCAGAACCATGCCCTTCCAGAACTCGAACGTGCCTATTGCTTCCACCCTCAGCATCTGGGCTTCCCCCCTACCCTCCCCCCCAGCCCAAATGGCCCCTTGTCTCTACTGATCCAGGTCAAGGGCAGGCAAGGCCAAGTGTAGCAGGTGAGAAGCAGGATTGAGTGTCAAGTGCCATCTGAGCCAGGCGCAGGGCCACAGACAGTGGGGGGCACGCTATCAGCCACATCAGAGGCTGAGAGCCAGTAAGCTGGTGGCCTGCTGTCCCCACACGGCTGCAGCAGGTCCGAGGTGGCAGAGTGGCATCAGGGGCAGTTCTGGGGAGATAAGCAGGGCCCTGCCCTCCAGCTGTTCAGGTGCTGGCAGGGGCAGAGCTAACTGGGTGAAGGCTGGGAGGCCAGAGTCAGGAAACAGCTGAGCATGGAGGGCAGGACCAGCTTGCAGAATCTGGTCAAAAAAAAGCTGACTTCAGCTGTTTCTCCATTCTCACCTCCACCCATCGTGTTCCCTCCCTGAGGCCTCTGCTGTCTCCCCTCAGCAGCCCCTGTTGTCTGAGGAAAAGCTGATGCTTGTTCATAATCAAGATGAGCCATTAACAAGGCTCACTGCCCATGTCCAGGGAGAGGTTTCTGCATCTGAACCAAAATCTTAAAGAAGCTAAGTCCTGATGCTGTAATGCTGAGACATCAAAGTAACAGGCTGTGAGGTTGATTGGTTGTTGTGTGGGTTTGTTTTTTTTTTTTTTTTTTTTTTGGCAGATGGTTGTTTTTTGAGAGGGTCTTCTGAGGGTCCTGAGGGTCCCCTCCAGGTAGCTCCTTGCTCTAAACCAACAAAAGTCCTGGGCTGATTCTCACTGGAGCAGCTTGAGTCCCTGCCCACCGGAGCTCCTCCTGGAGTTGGGGGATGAAGATGCAGGAGGGCTGTTTTGGTTTCTCATGGTGAAGGAAGAGCCGTGCACAGGTTCATGCATTAAGTTTTCCGGGTCCTCCTGTGCCCAAGGCTCTTTATTTAAGAGCATCTGTCTTCATCAATCTGTCAGCAACACAACAGTTCTGGGCACCCAATCTGGGCAGCTGGACACAGGGTTTGTGTGCTGCCTTGGCCCCATATCCCAGGAGGACCCACTCCAGGTTGTGAGCCTGCAGAGCTGGGGGAGTAGAGGAGTCATTACTCCTTTTTCCTCCCTGAGGGCATTGCCTGTGTCCTGTCACCCTGTCTTAGTCTGTCCAGGCTGCTGTCACAACATACTGCAGCCTGGGTGGCTTATGAACAACAGAAATGTACATCTCGCAGTTCTGGAGGCTGGCCATCGGAGATCAGGGTGCCAGCACTGTCAGGGGAGGGCCCACTTCCAGGTGGCAGATGTCTCAGAGGGGCTAGGGAGCTCAGTGGGGCACTGACCCCATTCGTGAGAGCTCCACCCTCATGACCTAATCCCCGCCCCAAGGCCCCACCTCCTACTCACTATCACACTGGGCATTGGGATTTCAACACATGAATTTTTTTTTTTTTGTCTTTTTAGGGCTGCACCCCTGGCATATGGAGGTTCCCAGGCTAGGGGTCAAATCAGATCTGCATCTGCCAGCCTACACCACAGCCACAGCCACAGCCACATGGGATCTGAGCCGCCTCTTTGACCTACATCCTAACCCACTGAGCAAGGAACCTGCATCCTCATGGATACTGGTCAGATTCTTTAACCACTGAGCCATGACGGGAACTCCCTCCACATGTGAATTTTGAGGGGCCAACCATTCAGACCACAGCACACCCCATGAACACGCAGGTCATTTTCAGTGGATGTGGAGGAGGGGCAACCTAGTAACCCTCGCATCTCCTTTTCTCTAAATGGTTCAGGAACTGTGTCTCTTCTCCCCTGGGTGTCCCCTCAGCTGCAGAGCCAGAGAGAGCCCCTTTCCCCCTTCACTCAGCTCTCCAGTCCTCACAGCCTGTCTCTCCTGCCTCGGGCTACAGAGACCCTTGACCCGCTCTCCCTTACGCTGGGCCAGCCCTGCACCAGGTACTGCTGGGGATGGAGGGGGTGTAGAAAATCGTCCGGCCCTCAGGGTGACTGCGATCCAGTTAGGAATCCAAGACCCTCTAGGTGTTTGGTCAGCCCTTTGGGCTCTCCCATAGCCCCTGTGGTGGGTGAAGACTGGCCCCCAAAAGATATGTTCACACCCTAAGCCCCAGAACCTGTGGATATGACCTTATTTGGAAAAAGGGTCTTTGCCATTGTCACTAAGTCAGGATCGTGACATGAGGTCCTCCTGAATTTAGGGGGGCACTAAACCCAAAGCCAGGGGTCCCTACAAGAGAAAGGCAGAGGGAGATTTGCAGCACAGATAGGAAGGGAAGGCCACGAGAAGATGGAGGCAGATTGCAGCCATGCTGCCACGAGCCAAGGGGTGCCTAAAGCCACCTGAAGCTGGAAGAGTCAAGGAAGAATTGTTCCCTAGAGCCTTCAGAGGGAGCCAGGCCCCGATGACACTTGATTTCAGACTTCCGGCCTCAGAACTGGGAGAGAATGAACTGTTTTGAGCCACCATGGCTACGATACTTGGCTGTGGCAGCCCTGGGAGCCCCATTCACCCCCTTTCCTTTTGGTCCTCACATCCAGTTAGACGGGCAGGACTGTCATTCGTGAAGAACCAGAACAAGGCCTCTGTGCCGTGTGCTCTGTGGGCCTCGGGCCATCCTTTGTCTCTGGTTTCTTGGGTGAGCCTCTGCGATGCTTTAGGCTCTGGGCTGCACCGAAGGGAGGGGGTTGGGAGCATCTGTGTCCTTGGAGGCTGGGGTGGCTGAGGGGGATCCTACCTGAGCATCGGGGGCCCCTCTGGGAAGTGAGGAGCCCCGGAGGGTGGCAGCTCCCTGACATATTCTCCACAACAGCAGGGGAGGGAGGGCGAGAGTGGGGTGGCTGCCAGTGGGTCAGGAGGCTGGCAAAGGAGGGCACTGTGGGCATCAAGGAAGGGTTCGTGGAGAAGGCCTTAGGATGGGGAGGGATTGGGGGAGGCAGGCCCAAGGGAGCATTGACAGAAACCAGACTCCTTTCTGTAGCCTTTAAGACTCCTCCACGGCCTCTTTTCCATCTTCCAGCGTTGCTCTGTGGTTGCCTCTGTTTGAGCCCTTTTGCCCCAGATCTTTGCATGGCTGGCTCTTCTCCCCAGAGTCTCCACTGAAATCAGAGACTTCCCTGACCACTAGCTGAATTCCCCCATCCCCCAGGCACACCACTTCTCATTACCCTGTTTTATTCTCTGTATAAAGGTGGGGGGAGACATGTGTGTGTAATTAAACTCCTTACTAGATACCACATTGTATACTGTTGCCCTTCTATGCACAGCCTCTCCCCAGTTAGAAAGTAAGCACCTTGAGAGCAGGGTCCCCCATCTGGCTTGTTCACTGTGGTGTTCTCAGCACCTGGAACAGGCCCTCCATCAAGACAGGGATGGATGGAGTTCCCGTCATGGCGCAGCAGAAATGAATCTGACTAGTATCCATGAGGACGCAGGTTCGATCCCTGGCCTTGCTCAGTGGGTTAAGGATCCGGTGTTGCCGTGAGCTGTGGTATAGGTTGCAGATGCAGCTCAGATCCTTAGTTGCTGTGGCTGTGGTGTAGGCTGGAAGCTGTAGCTCCGATTTGACCTTTAGCCTGGGAACCTCCATATGCCAAGGGTGCAGGCCTTAAAAACAAAACAAAACAAAAAACCCCCAAAAAACAGGGATGGATGATAGAGTTGACCTAGGGTGCTGTGTTTGGTATTTCTGCTCTGCCTGGGCCCCTGTCCCCATCCCCTGCTTAAGGAATCCCTGTGGGCACCACATTTCACAAGGCGGGACCTGGGGGCCATGGCCAGCCTAGGGGGTTAACTGCTCTCAGAAATTTCCATCGATTCTTTAACTACTTCTCCCTACTAGTGAGGAGCCATGTCCTCATCTCTCACCTTCGTGAAATAATTCGTTCTCTGGAAGCAAATGCCAAGTACTAAGACCATCAGATGTCACTAAGGTGCTTCAATAAGTGCTTTGTATCCTGCATGGGAGGGAGAAACTCCTCTGCCACCCAAGCGTGGGGACCTTTCCACGTCCGTCCCCCACCTGTGTGTCCTAGCCCAGCTTGGACCCTCGTGGTGAGAAGGTCAGTCCAGATTGAGGGATGGGGCAGAGATCAGCCTCCCCCGGTGAGGCCCACCTGCGTGTGAGGATGAGGGTGCCCCTCTCAGCCAGGGTGGGGGTGAATGAGGCAGGAAAGCCCCTTTGAAGGGCAGGGGGTTGCTGTTTAGGGAGCTCTTTCCCCCCAGGTCCACTAGACATGGGTCAGGTCTCCTTCCCTGCTTTGTTGGTCCATTCATCCTTTCTCTCTCATCCATTCACTCACTCATTCACTTTGACCTGATCAGCGGAGACCTTGGTGGGGCTGCTCGTATCTCCCCCACTGTGGCATGTCCCATCTCCCGATTGCTGCTTGCTGCACTCTCTGTCAGCCCCCAAGGCAGCTGCTCCCAGACCTCCGTCATGTGGGGGAGACCTTCATCACGCTCCCATCACTCAGAGAAGCAAATCCTCACCCTGGCTCTCAAGGCTTTCCATGATCTGAGCCCAGACTTCTCTGGAGATGTGTTGCCTTCTCTGTGCCCCTCGTTGTCTGGTTGAAATCCCAACTCAGTCATTTAATAGCTGTGTGACTTTGGATAAGTCCTTCAACCTTTCTAAGCCACCAGCTCCTCCTGGGCAAAGCAAGGATAATAAAAGAATTTGCTGGAGTTCTTGTTGTGGCTCAGTGGAAACGAATCTGATTAGTATCCATGAGGACTCAGGTTTGATCCCTAGCCTCGCTCAGTGGATTAAGGATCCAGCATTGCCATGAGCTGTGGTGTAGGTTGCAGGCGCAGCTAGGATCTGTTGTTGCTGTGGCTGTGGTATAGGTCAGCGGCTACAGGTCTGATTTGATCCCTAGCCTGGGAACCTCCATGTGCCGTGGGTGCCGCCCTAAAAAGACAAAAAAATAAAAAGAGAGAATTTGCTTTAAGGTTGTGTTGAGGATTAAGTAAATGAACCCAAGGGAAATCTCTTAGCCCGGCATGGAATAGGCACTTAACACTGTCCCATTCTTCCTCTGCCCCCTCAATAACTCTACCACCACCCCCCAAATCCATCTTAGGATTCTAGAGGGAGCAGCACAGAGGTCCAGCCCTTCAGTCTCCAGAGAAGAATGCAGAGGCCCTGTGGAAGGTCATACAGTTAGCCAGTGGCCCTGGCAGGACTTGAACCTGGGACTCCAGCTGAGGCCTCTGCTCCTCCTGGTCCCACCTTCTCAGCCCAGCCCAGAGCGCTCAGGCTGACATGCTCGGACCCTGTCAAACTCAACAGCCCTCTTCTTCACTTTCAGGAATGAGTTAAATTCTGAGGTCTGTCTCGTGTCCCCTGTGTAATCTTCCTTATGATGCTTATCATGTTTCTGGGGCAACATGTGCATGGCTTTGAAGGCTCTGGCAGGAGCCTCGCCTGGCCTCACTGTAAACGGGCTGAATTACATTTACGAGAGGCCTTTAATGCCCTGTGGTCCCGGTTTCCTTAATGGGGATGTTCCTCCTTCTCTCCTTTTTCTCTCTCTCTCCCTTTTAATATGGTCACCGGTTTGGCTTTCACAGTGTGGTTTGGATTCCTAACAGAGAAGTCCAGACCGTAGGAGCCCTTCCAGACCTTCCCTCCTCCCTCTTCTCCCTGCTCCCCTACTCCTGCTGCCAGGGGAAAGGAAACGTTGCTCCCAGCAGGATTTCAGCGGGAAGGAGAGAAGCCCTGTTGAGATTCCAAAAAATCAACTGGGAAATGGCTTGTACAGAAATTCTCCTCTGGCGTTCCTGTTGGGGCTCAGCGGTAACGATCCCAACTATTATCCATGAAGATGCGGGTTCGATCCCCGGCCTTGCTCAGTGAATTAAGGATCTGGCATTGCTGTCAGCTATGGTGTAGGTCGCAGATGCAGCTCGGATCCCATGTGGCTGTGGCTGTGGCTATGGCATAGGCCAGCAGCTGTAGCTCCGATTTGATCCCTAGCCTGGGAACTCCCCTGCGCCATGGGTGCAGCCCTAAAAGGATTTAAAAAAAAAAAAAAAGAAAGAAAGAAAGAAGGAAATTCTCCTATAAATTTGTACCTGAGCAAGAGACCCATGAGCCCTGTGGAGGGGATGGAAGGTGTCCAGCCCGGAGATGTGGCGGCCTCCCTTGCAGAGGGTGGTCTGGAGGGGCACGGTGTGCTGAGCTGGAGGAACCCTCAAACCTCTCTCCATCTCCCCCACCCCAGCCCTCTCTTCTCAGAACCTTCTCCACTTCTGGAGGCCTTAATAGTTCCTTAATTATTTTTCACTAGTTCTGTCTCTGCAGCTGGATCAGGTCCTGTCTGATCTATATATCCATACCTTCTATCTGTGTCTGTATCTGTATAGCTCAGAGGATGCTGAACACCGAGGTTAGTTCAGCCTTGAAATGGGGGCCTGGGAGGGGGACCTGTTTGTCTCCTATATCTCTCTTTTCTTCTTTGTCCTCATTGACTCATCTGCCTCATCTGACAGGATGAGAAAGGGCAGGAGAGCTATTTTTGGAGAATGGATAAGTCACGTCTTCCTCTGAAAGAAGCACAGGGCAGAGCCAGGTCTCGGCCACCTGCCCCTCCCCCATACCTTCTATGGCCTCTACCTCTTAGCCGGGCCTCCACGTTCCTGCAAGATACAGCTTGGCTACTGGTGTCACTGGGCCTGGGTGGCCTCCAGCTCCTGACAGCTGACTGGCTGAGGAAGAAGGCCCAGCAGCCCAGCCCGCGCCTCCTGTCATTGTATCAGTGCAGTGTGCGGGTCTCCTCCTGCCATGCATTTATTTCACACACCATCTCCTTGGCTGCACACACGTGCTCCTGGAGCCCGCAGGCAATAGAGCGACAGGCAACCAAAAAAGGGTAGGATACAAAGAGGCCAGGAATACCAAATCTGTGACATCTTCCCCCAAGGAAAGGCAGCCGTCTCCCGTGTCTTGATAAATCACGCTTTATCTCCTTTCAAAAGGAACACGTGGAGGAGCCCATTTGTCTTGATGACACTGTCCAGGCTGTACAGCGTCATCCCTCTGCTGGGCACTTGGCCCCTTTGCTGGGCTTCTTCGGGAAGGGGAGGAAGGAGAGCTTGAGGGAGCATCTGGGAGAGGGAGGGGCATGGACCTGCAAGTGCCTGTTGGGTACCTGCTGTTTACAAAGCCTTGTGATGGGTGCAGCCTGTGGTGCCAAGGAGAGGGAGCAGCTGCAGAAAGGCTCCCTGGTTCCTGCTGAATGTGGCAGGATGAGGATGGGCAACACATCACACGCGACTTGATGAGTTAGATATTTCACAATCTGGCTGGAGCAGGGCTGTTGACAAGCAAGTCAAGGATGGTTAGAGCAGCTGCTTCCAGGGTCCCCCAAGTTCCCTCTCCCTGCCCTTCTCTCTGTCAGAGACTGTTCACCGTAACTGGGGGCTTTTTTCTAGCTTTAGGAGCAGGTTCGGCCAGAAGCGCCAGAAAAGCACATCAGACTCACTCACCAACAAGCAGAGAGTTGGTGGTAAATACCCAGCCTCCTTGCCCTCAGTTGGGTACCTCTACACTGTGTTCTACATGATCCCCTGAGCTCCCCAACAGAACTGAGCTGCCACCACCCACAGTGATTCCCTGGCTGGGTGATACTTCCTTCCTTGTCCTGCCTTCCTTCCCCACTCCCCTATCGATAATTCTCAGGATCACTTCCCAAATAAACAACTTGCACTCACTTCTTTATCGCTGGCTCTGCTTCTGGGGGAACAGCCTAAACCCAGGCAATGCTTAGAACTTCACTTGGACCTTGAGAGAGGAAGCTGCCATGGATTAATGTGTAGTCGGCACATTTGTTCACTTGCAATGGGAATCACCTCATTTAGGACTCCATTAATGCAAGTGATAAAAATCCATCTCCAATGGATTTAATTTTTTTTAATTATATTATTTTATACAAGTGAAAAACTACCAGGTAGATCTTGGGTTCAGGAATGGCTGTATCCAGCTGCTCAAATGAAGTCAAAGGAATCTGTCCTTCACCGTTTCATTGTTCTGCTTTTCAATCATCCAGAAAACATTTATTGAGCACCTACCCTGTGCCAGGCTCAGATCCCCTCTCTTGGTCAGTTTCCTTCTCAGGCAGTAATAAAGATGGCCAATAGAAGCTCCAGGCTTTCATCTTGCCAGCTCAGCAACTGTGGGAGAAAACTGTGGGGAGGAAGAGGGCATCAGCAGAAGTCTCATTGGCCCAGATCAGGTCCCCTGCCCATCTCTGAGCCAATCATTGTGACTCTGGGTGGCTGGACTGCGTCACATGCCTACCATTGTTGCCGGGGGGTGTGGTCAGCCCCATTTGAATCTCACAGATGGGAATGGAGGAGGGAGGCTCTCCAGAGGAGACTTGAACAATAGATGCCTGTTACGGCTATAAGGTGAATGCACACTTCACCACATGATGGGCTCCGTGGGCCCTGCGATGAGTCAGGCCCCTGGCAGAAGGAGGCTCAAAAATATCTCTAACACACAGCAGAATGTGGTGAGGGTCTTAGGAATGGTCAAACTGTGCAGGTGTTCTGAAAAGAAGGCGACTACTCCCAGCTCAGCAGTCAAGGAGGCCCTTCTAAAAAGTCTAGACAATGATGGACACTGGGTGCAGAAACATCAGCTGTGTTAGGCCTTGACCATCAGACCTAGGAGTTCAGATTCTAAATGTAACTGACTCTAAAAGGACTATCTTTGATCTACTTGTTATTGGATTTGGTGACTTCAGAAGAGCCTTCTGGGAAGGTGTGGGGACTGGCATTTCCCATGAGCCATACCTGTCAAGGGGTAAGGCCAGCCCAGCTGCAAAGGCCTGTATGGCTGGAGACTATGTGTGCAGAGAGGCTGGAGAATGGTCAGGCTGGGGCAGCCATGCTCCCTGGTATTGGCCTATGCCTGCCCTGGAAATAGCCACCCGCCTAAACTAAGAATGGGAATTCCTGCCAGCCGATTTCTCAAAGAGGGATGGGCCTGAAAACAAAACACAGCGTGTGGGTTGGGCCATCCTTTGTATTTATTTGTGAGGTCACTTGAGAGCCGCACCCACGCCGGGCATGGATCCTGCCATTACACCCAGACGAGGTGATTCGGCCAAGATGGCAGCCTCCAGAAATCCTCTTCTGCCCGAGAGGTCCTGGGCCCTCAGCCTTGGGCGCCTCCTGCCCCCTGGGAGAGGTGACCACTCCTCTCTTGTTTCCTTGGCAACGGGCAGAGGTGGAGGTACTTGGTGACCCGCTAAGATGCCAAGAAGCTGAGGGAGAGGGGAATGAGAGGCCAGGGTCCCAGGTCCCTGTGGCAGCTTTACCCAGAATCACTCAGCTCATGAGCATCTCTCTTCCAGGCAAAATCCTCTTCCGGAGAAGCCACATCCGGGATGTAGCTGTGAAGAGGCTGAAGCCCATCGATGAGTACTGCCGGGTAAGAGTGTATCTGGGGGGGGGGGAGGGGGGCCCATCTGCCAGAGAGTCTGTCCATCTGGGAAGGAAGGTTGTCTGTACAAAGTCCTCTGCTCTGGTGTAGTGGATGCATCCTGAGGCCTGATGTTCCCTGGCCAGAGGGGTGGGTTTGGGTGTCTCTAGGGGAGGGGGTCACCTCGTGATAGGCCGCCTCTGGGACACGAGGGCTGTGGGCTCACAGCTGAAGCCTCTATTCCTTTTAAGACGTGTCCATGTTTACAAAACACTCTTAAATCACTTCCACCGGCTTTGGGGAGCTCGGTGAAGGGGCCTCTGGTGAACGGATTCTGTGTGTGGCATTTTGATGGATACAGAACTCTTTCTTTGAATTCCCTTTGGGACATTTTTGGAGTCAGTCCCGAGTTTAGTAGCATCCAAAATGCATATTTGTTGATTCACAGAGGTCTTAATAGATACAAATGTTCATGCACACATCTTTATAAATGCAAATGCTCCCCCCCCCACAGACACACATACACACATACGTGCATAGAACAGCCGATGCCAAAGAGCAGACCACAGCGACATCAAGGTCGTGAAGCAAAGCCTGTTTGTCTCTCTGCTTTGTCTAGAGCCTGGGACCCCTGCGGTGAGGACAAGAGGCTCCCACTTCAGTGGCCTTGGCACGTGGCCTCCAGATGACCTGGGTTTGAACCCCTGACTGGCTTCATGAACTTGGGCCAGTTACTGAACTTGATGGAGCCTCAGCTTCCACATCTTACAAGGGCTAGGAGAACAGTACCTCTGCAGAGGGTGGTCATGAGGATGTAAAGAACTGACAGGCGAAAGGCAGCAGCACATAGTGTCTGGCACAGGGGAAGCATTCAGTGGACACTAGCTTTTTGTCATTATTATTACAAGGCATCAACAATTAAATGTTACCACTGGGCACCACTGGTTTTAATGGAGATGGATTTCCTAGTTAAGTGAAAACTATTGTGGAGTCTGACTCAAGAGTCTCAAGGAGGAGTTCCTATTGTGGCGCAGTGGTTAACGAATCCGACTAGGAACCATGAGGTTGTGGGTTTGATCCCTGCCCTTGCTCAGTGGGTTAAGGATCTGGTGTTGCCGTGAGCTGTGGTGTAGGTCGCAGACGTGGCTCGGATCCCGTGTTGCTGTGGCTCTGGCGTAGGCCCGCAGCTACAGCTCCAGTTCAACCCCTAGCCTGGGAACCTCCATATACCGCAGGAGCGGCCCAAGAAATGGCAAAAAGACAAAAAAAAAAAAAAAGAGTCTCAAGGAGAAGCAAGCAAAGGTTAATGTTTTGCTGTGAGTGCTGGTAGTAAGAAGAGCTAGGGTCAAATCCCAGTGCCCTACTTACTAGCTGTATGACCTTGACACATTGCTATGCCTCTCTGAGCCTCAGTTTCCTGACCTGTGAAATGGGGAAAATAACAGTCTCATAGGGTCCATGAAATGGGTTGAGCAGGAGGCTGTATAGCAGAGTGTTTGTAACTTCTAAAATATTTTGTCCTTACATAGAGTTGTTACATAAAGTCCCTTTCTGCACAAATATTTTATAATTTGGAATCATCATGGTCATAAATAAAATGTTTAAATAAGAACCAAGTGGCAGAGTTCCCATCGTTGCTCAGTGGTTAACGAACCCAACTGGTATCCATGAGGATGCAGGTTCAATCCCTGACCTCACTCAGTGGGCTGAGGATCTGGCCTTGCTGTGAGCTGTGGTGTAGGTCGCAGATGCGGCTTGGATCCCGAGATACTGTGGCTGTGGTGTAGGCCGGTGGCTACAGCTCCTATTGGACCCCTAGCCTGGGAACATCCATATGCCGTGCGTGTAGCCCTAAAAAAAAGTCAAATGAGACAAACAAACCAAAAAGAACCAAGTTACTAAATTTAGTAACAGGCAACATGCTCAGAGCCAGGCAATAAGGAGCATCATTCTCAAGACTATGGGGAGAGGGACACTCTCCATTAACCCAATTTGAATTTCTGGGCTGTGCAGCGTGTACTTGGTCGAATTTCCTGCCTTAACTTGAAAGGATATGCTGATGATGCATCTCCTCGAGCTAGACGTTTCTCTTCTTCAGAGCAATATTCACTTTTCTCTTTAAAGGGCATTTGCTGTTTCCAGTTAAATTGATGGCTGCAGCCTGAGCTTTTCTCTCTCTTTATTCCTCTCCCAAGCTGTTAAACAAATGTGCAAAGCTAGTGGAGGAGGGGCAGAGGGCAGGAGGAAGCCCCTTGCAGCTGGCATTTATGGCCCCCGTCGGCTTCCCGGAGCCGGTGGAGCCCTCGGCATCTGCAGTTGGGCTCTGTGGAAATGCCGTCTCCTGGGTCGTCTGGAGCAGAAAACCGATAGCATCTTATCTCCTGGGATCAGGCTTTGAACAGGACTCCTGAATTGGGAGGAGGGCTCTGGGGCCCCACTGGTGCCGCTGGTGGCTAGGGAGCCCTTTAAGTGGGGTCTGCAAGAGGAGGGGCCTCCTAACCTGATTAGCACAGATGAGCATTCCTCAGAGCCAGGCAATAAGGAGCGATGTCATGGGTTCACCACGTACCCAGGCAGCTCACAGGCTGTAATTTACTCAGAATGGCAGAGGGGGCGAGGCAGTGCAGAAGTGACCTTTAATTCTGCTGAACTGGAAAGCTGGGATCTGTGGTCTGATTGTCTGAGACCTTGGGATGACCTTGGAATGGTCATTAGGGATAAGTCCAGCTCTGGGTCATGGTCCCTGCTCACCACCCACCTCTCCCCTACCCCTCAGCATTGCACTTCACAGCTCTGCCACCCCGCAGTCTAGTCTGTCCCACCGAGATCCAGTTTTTCACTCAACGTCACTGCCCCCCATAGCCAACTTCACGGTCAGAGCCGTGTGCAGTCCACTCTGTGGCCAGCCCCCCGTGATCTTTCCCTGTCCTTGGACACAGTGCTTCGAACCTGTGGAGTTTTATTTCCAGTGCCCTGCCTATGCAGCTCTGCTTGGCTGGCCAGAATCTTCCGTGGACCTGCTGGACAGCGTAGACTCCAAGTCTGGGATTTGCTGGGGACTCGGATGCCCCCCAGATTATGAAGCTGGCTATGTGCACAGGGTAGCCAACTCTTCTGCCAGGGCTCAGATGTGGAAAGTCTGACCGTGCGGTTGACCCCCTATCTCTCCCAGACTTCAGGCTCTCTGCCCTTGATGGCCAGCCCATCCCTCTGCCTGATGGCAATTTCACAGCCCAAATCTCTGTTAATTTTAAACATATATGGTGCAGATTGGATGAGCGTCATGGAAAATTTACCGAGCGCCAGCCGAGTGATTGTTTTATGTGGCTCTTAAGGGCCAGTGTCTATGAAGAAGGGTTCCAAAGGCATTTCTCTAACTCCATAAATTAATTTAATGGGCAGTATGGTTATGTGGTTAATATTTAATGCTTCTGTGGCCTCAACAATTCAAAGACTTTCATCTCACTAACAAGTGTGAGCTATACTTTAGGGGCTCAGACAAACAACCTACCCCCTAAGTGACTCCATCTCCCCATTCCTGCGTGTGAAATACATGTTTGCAGTGTTTGTCTATGGAATGAAATAGATATCTAGGGCTTGCGAGGCAGTGTGAAAGAGAGTTTGAGGGTGATCAGCTGCCCTCTGGCATGTAATGACATTTTTACAAGTCTCCGTTTCCTGGTGGGTGCAACTAGATTTTTTTGCTCCCCCAAAAAGCTGAGCTCGCTTCTCTTATTCTGCTGTCCATGCTTTCAGGATCGAAGGCTTTCTTTGTAGGAGGGATGAGGGCTTTGCAGTAGTTAGGCTGGGGGAGGGACGCTAAGGCCAACAAGGGTGTCAGCCTTGAAGGGACAAGGATCTCCCCTCCCGTCCCTCTGCACCTCCCAGTATCATTTATTTTTAGCCCCACTTCCCAGATTCGAAAACCGAGGCTATTTCTTGGTGACGGTTCTTCATTCCAGGTATTCTTCCTCACATCATGGCAGTTTTCCACCACAGCCCATCATTACCTGTCATCCTTTTTTTCCCTTTTTTGACCGCCCTGCGGCATACAGAATTCCTGGGCCAGGGATCATATCCAAGCCACAGTTTCAACCTACCCCACAGCTGCAGCAGCACCAGATCCTTTAACCCACTGTGCTAGACTGGGGATTGAACCTGCATCCTAGTGCTGCAGAGGTGCCGCCCATTTCATTGCACCACAGTGGGAACTCCTCTCTCTCATCTTAATAAGGAAAAAGGCTCATATCTCAATAGAAACAGACCCCTTCAAGAAGCACCAAGGCTCCCTGGCAGGCTCAGTTCTAGATACAGGGAAAGTAACTTTGTTCTCATGCCCCTTATTCTAAGGCAGAGAGCCAGGACTGGTGCACTCACGCCTCCTGAGTGGTCTGGTGCTCAGAGGGAACCCAGAATCTCTCCATCTCCTCTGCTCCAGACAGACTCAGGGAAGAGCATTTGTAGCCTGGGATAAAGCTGATTGTGTTCATTTTCTATATAAAGGCTTTCAGGGGAGACTCTCTGCCCATAAGAACCTCCGAGCGGCTCATCTGGGCCCCCTGCGGGGTTGTTCTTGTGCTACTTTGGCCTCAGCTCCCACCTCTCTCCGCCTCGCCCTGCAGTCTGGTCTGCAGAGGTGCAGCCATCCCCAGCGAGCCAGGCTCCCTTAGGCTTCCTTCCGCCCCTTGGCCTGGGCTCGTCCTTTCCTAGGGGTGCATTCAGCCCCCACCGTGCCCCTCCCAGAAGCCTCTCCAGTCCTCGGGGAAGGCTGACCGCCCTGCTGGCCTGCTCCCCAGAAAGCCCATGCATGCCTCTGTGCTGCACACATACCCTCTGTGGCAGAGTCATTTCTGTGCATCTACCTTCTTCAGACCAAGAACTCCTTGAAGCCCCATCTGTTCTCCTGTTTCTTCTCTAACAAGCAGGAAGCCAGGCCCCATGTGGGAGCCCAGCCTGTATCTGATAACAAGATGCAAGGTCAACACAAGCAGAAGAAACCTCCAAGGAGGGTGACATGTCCCTGAGGCCCCAATTACTAGGACCCCTTGTGACATGACTTAAACTGCAATTGCGAATTAGGCACTATTTCCATTTCAAAAGAATTTGCTGCTTAGATCCTTCAAAAAGAGGACTCGTGTGTTTGAAATATTCTGATTTGTAAAAGTTCAGTGAACCCCCAGCTTCCTAGATGCTGACCAAGGAGGAATAGTCCAGGGCAGGTTAGAAGCAGCCCTAGGGGTGGAGTGGGGGCCAAAGGGACAGGACTCCAGCTGCCCCATCTGCACCATACCCCCAACCCTACCGAGAGTCCCTGGGCTTTTTTTTTTTTTTTTGGATTTTTTTGCCTTTCTCTAGGGCCGCTCCCACGGCATATGGAGGTTCCCAGGCTAGGGGTCTAATCAGAGCTGCAGCCACCAGCCTACGCCAGAGTCACAGCAACGCGGGGTCTGAGCAGCGTCTGCGACCCACACCACAGCTCACAGCAACGCCGGATCCTTAACCCACTGAGCAAGGCCAGGGATCGAACCCGCAACCCCATGGTTCCTAGTCGGATTCGGTAACCACTGCGCCATGACGGGAACTTCCCTGGGCTTTACTTATAAGATTTCCATGGATTAGAAATTAAATTTATGCAGCTGGAAATAGGAAAATTATTTGGTTGTTTTTTTTTTTTTTTTGCTTTTTAGGGCTGCACCTGAGGCATATGGAAGTTCCCAGGCTAGGGGTTGAATCGGAGCTACAGCTGCCAGACTACGGCACAGCCACAGCAATGTGGGATCTGAGCCACGTCTGCAACCTACAACACAGCTCATGGCAACGCCAAATCCTTAACCACTGAGCGAGGCCAGGGATCAAACCCACAACCTCATGGATCCTAGTCAGGTTCGTTAACTGCTGAGTCACGAAGGGAACTCTGGAAAATGTTTGATCCTATGGAAAGAGCAGGACACCCACAGGTCGCTTTGACAAATGCAGAACTTCACTCTGTCCTGGGATAGACATTACCCTGAATGGTGGGCTTCGTGGAGGGGGACTTTCTATGCAGACAGTCTGAGCACAGTCCGCCTGGGCACCCCTCCCATTGCCACCGCTGCCCTGGCAAAGACCAGGCTTGTGATAGATTGGACACTGAATTCACTGATGATTGTGCTATTGACAGTCCTGGAGCCCTCCACTGTCAGAGCTGAAAGAAACTTCAGGAGCTTTCTAGCCTGGATTTGCCCAGCTGTGTTCCATGGGCTGGCAATAGGAGTTGTTTGGAAAACCAGCTCCACAGTCAGAGACCTGTGGGGAAAGCTGGAGGCAGTACAGAATACCAGATCACACAGAGCATAGGCTCTGGACTCAGACACCTAACTCAAAATCTTGCTACTTACTAGTTGTGTGGCCTTGAGAGATGATTTAACCTCTCCCTGCTTTAGTTTCTTCTATAAAATTGGAATAATAGTCATACCCATCTCTGAGTTAATGTGATGATTAAATGGGTCCATCTCCCAGGATGTCATTTTTATTAACAAATACTGGCCTGAACACGGCTCTACCGGTTGTTCTCCTGCAGGACTTCTCAGAGCCTTTGCTGTGCTAATGAACATGGTGCCCACCAAGACCAAGATGGGAGTCTACAAGGCACCATTTCACATGCACCCACAGAAGTCATTTTATCTTATCAAACAGGTGTCCCATGAGACAGTTTGACATTCTAAATAAAGCTAGTCTCTTTTTGGGGGGTCCACACCTGTAGCATATGGAAGCTCCCAGGCTAGGGGCTGAATCGAATCGGAGCTCCAGCTCTCAGCCTACACCACAGCAACGCAGGATCCGAGCCTCATCTGTGACATATGCCACAACAGCTCATGGCAATGCCGGATCCTTAACCCACTCAACGAGGCCAGGGATAGAACCCGCATCCTCATGGTTCCTAATCCAGTTCTTTAACCATTGAGCCATTAAAGGAACTCCTAAAGCTAGTAGTCTCTTTTATCCTAGAAGAAACAGCAACTGGAGAGGCGAGGTGAGCTGCCCAAGGTCACGTAGCAAGTATAGAATGGCGGAATTGGAACTAGAATTGAAGTCTCCTTTCTAGTATGCCTCACTGCTTTCACCTAAAGGAAAATGATAACTCAGACAATACTATAGCTAAACTGTATTCTTTGCTCAGTGCCAGGCACTGTGCTGGGTTCCTCATATTTATGATCTCCTTAACTTCCTAATAGGTAGGCGCTATATGAGGGCCATTGTACTGAGTTCAGAGAGGGCAAGCAAGGCATTCAGGGTCACACAGCCTGTCAGTGGTAGAGCTAGAAGTCAAACTCACATCTCCCTAGCCCCGAGGCCCTGGCTTAACCACGTCATCCTGAATGTCCAGTGGCAGAATTTTAGGCCTGAGATACCCCTGAAGACGCCCATGTATTGGCCCCTACCTGCTCCTCCCAGAACAGCTTGGCTTGGGAGTTCCCCACGCTGGCTGTTGTCGCCAGCCAGACCGTGGGGACTGACTGCTGAGCACCCAGCTCTCCTGCCAAATGATTTTGGCCAGAGCGGGGCTTTGGCGGCAGCTCTGATGGAAGCTACTCTGAGCCAAGAGCCTCTTGTCAGCCTGAAATCAGGATGAGCCCTCAGTGCGGCTCCCCTCAGGGCTCCCTGTTAAATAAAGATGCTGCAGTGGTTCCACCAAAAGGCCTCTTTGTCTGAGGCCCTTCCAGCCCACGCGTCCTCTGCCCCCGGATGCCAGCTCTGTCGGCATGAAGAGCCCCTGTGTTCACTGCGGCTGCTGGGGCAGCCCGGCCGCAGGTCTGGGCCTGGGGAGGGTGGCAGCACGCTGAGCTGGGAGGGCGCCTGCCCTGCCTCCCCTCCCTCTGCCTGTCTGGGAGGTCACCCTGGCAGCAACTGCACACGGCCTGGGTCCCTGGTACAGCTTCCCTCCATCCCGGCCCATAAGTGCTGCCTCCCACCAGGAGCCCTTGTTCTCTGAATGTGCCTGGTTTCTGCTTCTCGCTCTGTCTCTGTCCCTCTCCATCTCTCTGTATAGCTGTCTGTCTTTGTCTCGGTCTCTCTTTTCCTCCATCTGTCTCTGTCTCTCCCTCCATCTCTGTCTCTGCCTCTCTTTGTCTCTCTCTCTCCTCCTCTCTCTCTCAGTCTTCCTGCATCTGTCTCTGTCTCTCTCTCTGTGTCTCTGTCTCTCCCTCCATTTCTGTCTCTGTCTCTGTTTGTCCCCATCTCTCTGTCTCTGTCTTTCTGTCTCTCACTCCATCTCTCTCTTTCTCTCTTCTTCAGTTTTTCTTTCCTCTACCCTTTCTGGGAGAGAAAACCACACATACCCTGTGTATTAGATGGAAACTTCAGCACTCTGGGGGCAATTTCCACCCATCCTACATTCTGACCACAGGGCCTCATTCTGCCACTTACTTCAGTTGTGGCTTCATTCACCCCCAAGAGCCTCGGCATCCCTAGGTAGATGGAAGCAATGATGTTTACATCCAGGACACAGTGGGGCGACACTTCATCAGCTGTGGGCTTATGAGGACAGGGGCTGTGTCTGGCTCATCCCTGTCCCACCAGGACACGTGTGAAAAGCTCCATGTTTGTCAACAACGGGAAGGTCCAGGGGTCTAGGACACTGCCTGACACAAGGTGGTTGCTCATTGAATGTTCATGTCCTTTCTTTTTCTGTTTCCTGCCTGGTCCTGGGGTTGTGGTCTGTTCAAGCCCCGTGGAGAGGCACAGGCTCTGGGAGGACAGCTGGGAGTTGCACAGTGTGTCTTACCTGCAAAGATCAGGTCTTGCCTCGTCTTGCCTGGGTATGGGTTTGGCATCAGGAAGGCCAAACCATCATGCTCAATGCCGCACTTGAATTGTCACCGAGCAGCTCAGAGAAAAAATAAACAATCACGTCCCTCTTCCTCGGCACTATTCTTATGCTGATGCAACCTAAGACCACATACACTTTTTTTGCCCCATTACCACGTCCCACTACTACTGGACAATGGGCTTCTGCATACAAACCCTTAATCTTTCATTCATTTGAACAAATACATACTGAGTGCCAGGCACTCTTCTAGCACCTGGGGACACAGTGGTCAACAGAGCAGATTAAAGTCTCTGCCCTCATGGAGCCTAACCTCTGCAAGGTCTTTTGCACCTGTGGGCAGGCCACGTGACCTCCTGGACCCTCTATCTCCTCAGTAATGAGAACGGGATCTGCCCTCACAAGGACCATTGTGAGGTTCCCAGTGGCTACACTCGTGGAGACGCAGCGTGGTTGGCATAGGGTTGCTGCCAGGTCGGGTCTTTGCACCTGAGGCAGCCCCTGCAAAAGGGTCCTGGGGAGGCTCGAGCTCAATACAGGCTCCCCTCTGGCTGACTGATGCCCCGGAGCCTCCTTATCAGCAGTTCCTCACACTCCTGTGGCCCAGGGTTTTCCTCTTCCTGCTCCTGGCTCTAGCCCAGGGTTCCCTTGGCCCTGTCCCCCAGCCCTGCCTTGGTGGGGACCTCTCCTGTCTATTTGTACTAAAGGATCATTCCAGTGTCCTCTCTCCCTCCATACAAGGAGGGGCCAGGAAGCAGGGCTTCACCCGGACTCACCCTGTACCCCCTACCCCTCCACGCTGGGCCAGGCCAGCCCCAGGCTGGGAGGTGTAGAGGATGTGCTGGTGCCCAGCGGGAAGCTAACCGCTTCTGACCTTCACTCTCCAGCAGCACACTCACTGCCCCCCTCCGAGACACGCTCACAGCTGGCCACACCCCTCCCTCACAGGATGGCCCACCTCCTTCCGCCTGCCCAAAGCCTGCACACCCTCTAGCCTTGCTGATGCCCACTCTTCTAGGAAGCCTTTGCATACCCTTCAGCTTATTCTGCCCCTCCAGGCTCAGCTTAGCTGCTAGCTCAGGCCACACCAGCTTCATGCAGCTCCTGGAATAACCATGCTTGGCTCCCCACCCCCACCTTGACCAGTTAATTCTTACCAATCCTCAGAACTAAGCTTCAAAGAGGCTTTCCTAAAACCCCCTTCTGTCCCAATCTCCCCATGTCCTATCAGACTCTGTCGTAGCATCCTGTTGTCCCTGATAGAATTATCAGCTTATCATTCAATAATTGTGCAGCGAATATTTAGGCAGTGTGACTATCTGGTGCAGCTGGAGTGTGGCTAGTGGAAGATGAGGCTGGTAGGAAAAGACCTTGGGAGTTCCCACTGTGGCTCAGCAGTATCAAACCTGACTAGTATCCGTGAAGACGTGGGTTCAATACCTGGCCCCGCTCGGTGGGTTAAGGACCTGGCGTTGCCATGAACTGTGGTATAGGTCGCTGATGCGGCTTGGATCCCACATGGCTCTGGCTGTGGCATAGGCTGGCAGCTACAGTTCTGATTCAACCCCAAGCCTGGGAACTTCCATATGCTACAAGTGTGCCCCTAAAATGACCAAAAAAAAAAAAAAAAGGAAAAGAACTTGGATTGTCAGGGTAAGGATCTTGAACTTATTCTGTGGGCAAGAGAGAATTTTTTCAGAGTTCATGCAGAATAATTAGTTCCTGAGGGCCCTAAGACAGAAGGCTTAATATGCCCCACTTCTTTTTGTTTGGTTGGCTGATTGTTTAATTGGTTAACTGGCAAGTTAGATGGCTGTTTGTATTGTCGGCTAGATAGTTGATGGGTTATTTTTATTAGTTGTCAGGTTAGTTACTTCATTAATTGGCTGATTGGTTAGTTGATGGGATGGATGGATGCATGCATGCATGCATGCATGAAGAGTTCTTTCATTAGTTAGCTGATTCTTTAATTCATTGATTAGATGTGTGGTTCGGTGGGTAGCTGGTTGACGGTCTTCCTCGGCACAGTCCTTGAGCCTTCCTCTTCACTGTTGGTCGAAGGTGACCCTGCTTTTGACTTTGTTGTTCCCACTTTCATCAAGCCTCATGCCCTCTCTTCCTGTCTTTCCACAGGCCCTTGTCCGGCTGCCTCCCCATATTTCACAGTGTGATGAAGTCTTTCGGTTCTTTGAGGCCCGGCCAGAGGATGTCAACCCTCCAAAAGAGTAAGTGGAAGCTCAGGCCTATCCGCGTGCTTGGGGTGTGGCTAAAGCTGAAGCCAGCCTGGAGGGGCTTGGGATGTGGGGACACAAGTAGAGGCGGAGCTGGCAACGCCGAGGTTAAGCACAGGTGGCCCAAAGGCAGTTCCCTAGACTTCTGTTGCCAAGGCTTGTTCCTCATTTCTCTTGACCTCAGGGCTGGCAAGTGTGAGTGGGGGAAAACCTGGGGAACAGGTTTTCCTGCAAACTCTTTTAGCTCACAGGCTGTTGCCAGGAGCAGATAACAGAAAATATAATGGTCATGCCATTCAGATGCCCAAGGTTGGCAGTCAGTGCTCTAAATTGCTGATGCTGCCAAGCATCCAGCTGAAATATAGGGCCAGGAGGGCACTCTGCCCAGGTGACCCTCTCCTGCTGACTGACCCCGAAGTCCTGGGCTGCTGCAACAGATCCTGTGATCATCATGGAAATCAACAGTCGGTGTACATGGAGCGCTTACCAAATGGCTTTTACCCGTAGCGTTTGCAATAAACTCACGTAGCCCTGTTTACAGAGGAGGAAACTGAGGCCTGTAAGATTAGGGGAATGTTCCCAAAGTCATGCAGCTGGTTAGGTATGGGACAGACGTGAGACCTGAACCCAAAGCTTTGATTCCTAGTGGCCCAGAACTGGCTGATGTTCTATCTTGGGGAGAAGTGGGGACCCAAGCAGACCTTTTTTTCTTCTCTGGAAGCAGGACACTCTGAGCCTGTTAGTCAAGAAGACCCACCTGATCATACTGGTTTCTCATTCATGTGCCCAAACTCCATCCTAAGGGCTGCCGTCTCTTGTTCAGAACACTACCCTCACATACGCTCCCCAGAGTAGCTTCCCAATAGAGAGAAAAATCCAGTTTTCACCCAGGAGCTGATGAGCGGAAGAAGGAAGCTGAGGAAGAGAACTAGGTAGAAGAGAGGTTGGGGGAAAGGACTGAAGGGGATGCTGATTGATCCTCTCACTCCATACATCTGTTCCCCAATCTTAAACACCTGTTCCCTGTTTTTAAAGTACCAGGTTGGGCAAGAGAGAGAGGCAGATGGTACAGAGGAAAGGGAAAGAATAGTACAGAGGACTTGTCTGGGACAGGTGGGAGGCAAGGGGCCGTCTGGTGATGGGGAGGAGAAAACGTGCAGAGAAGGGTGTGTGTTGCACAGCTCCAGGGATGCTGTCGTGAACAGTGCTTCTCTGTGAACAGTGCCCATAGAGGTTGTAGAGTGCGCAACCTGCACACTCGTACATGGCAGTCCTGCTCAAAGGAATCCTCTTTTTCCCATCCTTTAAGACTAAGAGCCTACCATGGCCTAGGCCCTTTGGATGAGGAAAGCATTATCCAGCTCAGAGGCTGACCTGGTCCAACAAAAGACATTATCTCTTTTCTTGGCTGCCACGGGCTTAAAAAATAAGCAAATGCTATGAACCATCAGAAACACATCTCAGTGTGGTTCACAGTGTGGAGCCGTTGAAAGCCACAGAGAGTGGGATGCATGGTGTTGAGCTCACACCCCACCTCTGCTACTTACTGGCCGCACTCGTCTACCTGCCTCCTCTCTTTCTCCTCTGTGAAAAGGAAACGGTGCTTAATCCCTGATCTTGCTACCTCTAAGAATTACCTTGGAAACTCAGATGCCTTGTGGGCTGGGCAAGAGCTTTGTAAACAACAAAATGTGATGCAAATGTGTTTTCACCAGTGGGAAAAGCATCGATCTCACTGCACCTCCTATGTGTCAGGCCTGTGAGAGAGGTTTGCACCAGGAGTTACATATTCTTATCCACACGTTATGATAAGGAAGCAGGTGCACAGATGGAGTCAGGACTTGAACCCAGATTTTTCTGGCTCCGGAGGCCCATACTCTTTCCACTCCTCCCACCCACCTCCCTGGTTTGGGGAGGAATCAGGGGGACCAGGAGCATGGTCCTGACACCTCTCAGTGTGCCCTCTCTGTCTGCCCTTCTCTGTGCCCCCTGCCCCAGCCTTCCTCACTCTCCCAGGGCAGAGGAAGGCTCCTAAGACCGGCAGCAACATCCCCCCGTCCCCTGGCCCTGCCAGTCCCCAGCAGTGATGGCCTCTCAGAGCCCCTTGTTCTTCCTCCTTTCATGGGGAGAGGAGATACCCCTCCCCAGGTGGGCTGTCACTGGAGTCATATGTGATCATGTGCCCAGAGGAGGGGAGAGGGGTTGTTGCTGGTGCGTGAAGTGGCAGGTGTCTGGCTACAAAGTCCCCTCACCCTGCCTTTGATTCATGCCTCTAAACCATTCTCTGCCACTCACCTTAGTAAGCTGGCCCTATGTCACCTGTTGACCTGCACATTAATGGCTCTAGGTTAGCCTTTTGCCCCTCCCTGGAAGGCACTCAAGGAAGTGTGCAAACCTGGCTCAGCGAGACCGCTGAGTGTTGGCGAGGGAGCAGGCGTGGCTTTGTGGGGCAGGCTCTGGGGTCCAGGCCCAAAGCTCAAGGTTCCATGCTCTCTGACCATTTGCCCAGGCTCTCTGCCTTTCTGTGCTCCCATCCTTGAAAAGAGAGAACGCAGGATCTCTGGAGTGGTCCAGGGGGCTTATGGAGATACCACATGTTCTGAGATAACCCAGCCGGTGCTGTAGGTCCAGCACCATAAGGAGTGCCTAGCAGTTTCGTTCATGGAAGGTTGTGGAACAGAATGGAATGGGGCTCAGCGTGTGCCCTGTCTCTGCAGAGCACAGCCCGGCTTTTGCAGGGAGGAATCGGGAAGCATTGGGCCTCTGAGTTACCATGGGAAGGGGGCTCATCTGCCTCTTTCTTGAGGTGGCACCGGCCACCCTGGGCCAACTCACAACTCGTTTGGCAGGACCCTTCCAGCACGAGACAGGCCTGGCTGGGGCTCGGGAGACAGGGTCAGCCGCAGCCTCACGGTTCCAAAGGGCTTTCCTGCCTTGGCTCCTCTCAGTCTCCAGGTCCTGACAGGTCCGTGCAGAGTGCTCACCATGGAGCCCAGACCCAGGGGTGACTTGGGCTGACAGGCTGATGCTCTGTCAGCCAAGTTCCTGCAGCCCGTCCCTCTCAGGGCTGCTTGCAGGTCCTCCGACCACCGTGCACCTCCCCCTTCCATCCTGAAACATAAACACAGGATCGAGTAGCAGCGTATTTTGACTCTGGGGTGACTGTGGAGGGGCTTATCAAATTATCAAAGCCTGTGGATTTAATTGGAATTTTGCAGATAACCCCGGCCCCTTTCAAGTGTGCTGCTGCAGGGCCTGTGAGCATTCTCGGGGGGCTGGGCAGGGGGACCACAGCCCTTTCCATCTTGAGGGGAAGACAAGGCTACAAGAGCCCAGCCTGGGGGGCGGTGGGCAGCAGGCCCCAGCCCCTCGGCTTTGATCCCAGGCTGCTCACTGGCTTCTGTGGGTAGAGAGCGGGGCCCACCTCTGGGCTGCTAGCTGTTGTTCTAGACCACCGGCCCCACACAGAAAGATGTACTTTATAGAGACGGTTGGTGAGCCTGGCACAGGTGGCTGTGGTGGTTTCGCCTGCTCATGTGGTTGCCCAGGAAGGTTGCTCCTCCCCTCGTGCACTGCCCCCCGCCCCCAGCTCAGGCCCCAAACTCAGGCATTATTCTGGATTCATCTCTCCTTCACACCCCTCCATCCCACTTGTCCACACATCCTGTGGGCACTGTCTTTGGAATATACCCAGACCCTGACCACATCTCACCACCCCCGCTGCTGCCACCCCAGGGGGGGCCACGCCATCATCTTTCCCTGGATTCTGGCCTGACTGGTCTCCCTGCTTCTGCCCTTGCCCTCTGTGGTCCCTTTTCAACCCAGGGGAAGGGACGATCCTTCTTAAATGTATGTCAGATCAGGTCATCCCTCTGCTCAATCTCCTCCACGCCTCCCGTGTCACTCAGAGCCAAGGCCCTGCCCCCCTCCCCACCCCCTGGTGGCACCTCCCTCCTCTCCTGCCTGGCTCTGCTCCAGCCCCACTGGCCTGCTTGCCGCTTGTACACCTTCCAGCCATGTTCCCGCCTCGAAGGCTTCGCACTGGCTCTTCCCTCTGCCTAGAACGCTTGGCCCCTCCCCAGGAGAGCCCCCAGCCTGGTCCCTCTCCTCCTTGCATTCTCGACTCAAAGAGCTGACCGGCAAGGCCATCCCTGGCCTTCCAGTTTAAAATCCCCCATCACTGACTCTCCCCATTCTGGCTTCATCTTTCTTCACAGAACTTATCACCACCTCCCGGGTGACCTGTTTCCTGTTGGTCCAGGAGAGCAGGAGCTTGGACCTGATCTGGTCATGCCGCATCCCTGGTGCCCAGATCAGGCACTTAGGAGATCTGCCAGCTGGGTGACCGATGTCACTCAGGCCTCATGTTAGTCCCCCACAGGCAGTAGGCTAGGCCATGACTGTAAGGAGGGCTGAAGTGGCTCCCTGAGGCCACCCAGCCAGCAGGTGACAGGCAAGAGAAGCTGGCAGTGATGCCTCCTCGCCTCTCCCATGTGGACTCTGGGCAGCCTTGTGGCTGGCTCGGGGTGGGGACGGCCCTGGTCACCAGATTCTGAAGGAGGGGGATAAGGACACATCCCTGGAATCCGAGGAGGTGCAGCATAGGGCAAGTCTCGTGCGGTCCTGAGCCTTAACTCTGACACCCAGATGAGCCTAGCCTTGTGGAGGCCCCACCCCAGCACCCTGCCAGCACCCAAGGCGACCCCCTGGGCTGTGTACATGGCCTACCCACCCAGCGTCCTGGGGCCACACCTGCCAGCCCAGCTCTCCCTGGCTGAGTTGTGTCTGAGCACTAGAGCTCCTGCTGGGCTGCAGGCCAGGGAGGCAGGCATCACCTGGCAGGGTTTCCAGAGGCACAGGAGCCCCCAAGCAGGGGTCCCTCAGCTCTGCCACTCCTGTGGCGTCAGTGATAACAAACAGGAGCTAAGGTTGGCAGGATGCCCACCCCAGTCAACCATGTGAACCAGCAAATGCCTCTTTTAATCAAGTTTAAATTCACAGCCAGTTGAAACAGTGAATCTGAAGTTTCTAAAGAGCCCTCTAGGAGTTCTCATTCTGGCTCAGTGGGTTAAGAATTTGACTAGTATCCGTGAGGATGAGTGTTCAATCTCTGGCCTTGCTCAGTGGGTTAAGGATCCAGTGTTGCTCTGAGCTATGGTATAGGTTGCAGATGTGGCTCAGATCTGGCATTGACATGGCTATAGTATAGGCTGCCAGCTGCAGCTCTGATTCAACCTCTAGCCTGGTAACTTCCATATGCTGCACATGCAGCCCTAAAAAGCAAAAACAACAACAACAACAACAAAAAAAAAAAACAGAAATTTTAAGGAGTTCCCATCGTGACTCTGTGGTAACAAATCCAACTAGCATTCGTGAGGGCAGGGGTTCAATCCCTGGCCTTGCTCAGTGGGTTAAGGATCCATCGTTGCCGTGAGCTGTGGTGCAGGTCCCAGACACGGCTCAGATCCTGTGTTGCTGTGGCTGTGGCATAGGCTGGTAGCTGTAGCTCTGATTCAATGCCTAGCCTGGGAATTGCCATATGCCACGGGTGTGGCCCTAAAAAGCCCAAATAATAATAATAAAGTAAATAAATAAAAGGCCCTCTACAAGCCCTGTCCTCAGACCCCCAGCAGGACACACCTTCCTGGGAGGAAGGTCCAGCTGAGGTGCAGCCCCCTGAGGCCTGAAGGCCTGAGACTGGTCTTCCTACCTCTCCAGCCTCCTGGCCCGCCAGCCCCACCCTCATTCTTAGATGACCGCACCCAAATGCAGCCAGTGTCACCAGCCTCCAAGCCCAGGCCTGGCCGTTCCCTCCGCCTGGAGCACTTTTGTCCCCTCTCCCCACCCACCCCAGACGGAGTCCTGCTCAGCCCTCAGTCTTTCCAGGGAGGCTCCCCAGAGCCCACAGCCTCAGGCATGGCGCTCTGTCTGTTTATGGTCTCCCCCCATCGCGGGGACCCGCCTCTCTGGACCCCTGGGCCTGGCACCTGGCAGGTGTTAGCCAAACCACATCAGGGCTGTTTACAGGATTAAAACTTGTACTGCCCACTGTCAGGCTGCAGAGTGACCAGCACTCTCCACCTCAGTGGAGTTAGGTTGCAGCCTCCCTTTGTCACCTGATGTCGTCAGCGCTCTGCTCTGGGCCTGAACCTGTGGGCAGGTGGCCATACACGCATTTGGCCCCATGCCACAGAGGGGAAGATAGGCCAGGGCTGGGTGGGTGCCTGCTCTCGTCACATCCCCCTCGTGGACCTGCCACCAGTCCCCTGCCCCAGCAGCACACAGTGGGCTTCTGTAGTTCGCTTAGGGTCTTCTGCTCCCTGCCACCACTCTCAGTTCTAGGCCCCAGCCTGTCCCCTTGGCTCGTTTGTTCCCTTAAAGCCAGCCAGATCCTGGGTAAATTCTTAAAACTGCAGGGGAGAGACAGGGCCTCGCTAAACAGGTTTTTGTTTCTCAGCCCCAGGGCCACAGAGCCACCCTCTGCTGTGGCCTAAAACAATGGGCCAGTTTGGTAGAGGAGAGACAGTTGTCCCTGCCTCAGCCTGCCCAAAGGGCCAGCTTCCATCCAGCCTGGGGTCCACACCCCCACCACCCACCGAGTTCATGCCCGGGCAGGCCAGCGAGAGAGGGAGGCTGTCCTACCCGGTCCAGGTGGAGCGCCAGGTTTGGGTCTGGGCCGGGGCCTTGTGAGACAGCCCAGCATCTGGTGTGGAAGGCACTGAGCAAGGTCCAGGGATAGAGGCCCCAGGCAGGGGACAGGCAGCTGCTGCAGGGCTGGGGTGACATAAGGTCAGACCCCGGAAAAGGCGCTCCTCACAAGGTCTCCCAACCTCCCTCCCCGTTAATATTTTAGTAGGGGATGGGGGCTGAGGCTGCCCCTGCCAGGGAGGAAAGCAGAGTCCAGGGGGACAGAGGGGACTTGGCCAGCCCTGCCTCAGGACCCAGCAGGAAGACAGGGAGTGTGTGTGGCCCTGCAGCCAGGACGGCCCTGAGAACTGGGGGAGCTTCCTCCTGGTCAGATTCCAGTTTGGGTCAAATTCCAGGTCAGGCTCACTTGGGAGCCTGACTCCGGATCTCGGGACCCAGGCTTCTGCCGATGACGTGCTTCATACGTCACATCTACCTGCCTGGCTCCGAGGAGAGTGAAACAGACGATGTGTGTGGAGTGCACAGTAGGTGCTGAGTCAGCCCATCGTCTTCTCCCCTCCCTCTTCCTGGGAGGCCAATGGAAGGTCCTGGGAAGAGCCCTAGAGAGTGTCTCTGCTGCCGCCTTCACCCAGCAGGTGTTCGCTGAGCCCCTGCCATGTGCCAGGGGCTGCGTAGGCTGAGGAACTCAGGGCTCAAGGCTACCACCAGGAAGAAATTTTGAATTGAGTTAAACTAACTCTGGAGAAAACAGAACACCCAGCTCTGCTCGTGTCCTTGAATGAGTCACTTCTCTCAGACCTCAGCGTCCCCCTCTGCAAAAGAGGCCAGCAGGACCCCCCTGGGAGGATAGTTATGAGGTTTAAGGTCACTGACACCTGTAAATGCCTGGAGGGTACCTGGCACCAGAGATGCTCAGAGGACGGGAACTTTCTATCCTTCTTCCCCTGCTTCCATCAGCCCAGGCCTGGGTGTACATGGCCACTCTGAAAAGACTGGGGGTAGGGGGAGTTCCTGTCATGGCTCAGCGGTAACAAACCCAACTAGGATCCATGAGGATGCAAGTTCAGTCCCTGGTCTCACTCAGTGGATTAAGGATCTGGAGCTGCCATGAGCTGTGGTGTAGGTTGCAGACACGGCTCAGATCCTGTGTTGCTGTGGCTGTGGTGTAGGCTGGCAGCTGCAGCTCCGATTCGACCCCTAACCTGGGAACCTCCATATGCCACACGTGCAGCCCTAAAAAGACAAAAAGAAAAGAAAAGTCCAGGGGAACGGAATCTCCAGGTGAAGACAGGAGCGAGGTTGGCCTTTCCCGAGCCCCCTCTGCTCTGGGAGTTCTTGCCAGGGTTGCTGCCAACTGTGGAGTGAAGCTGCCCCCTCCACCACCAGGCACCCACTGGCCATCAGGATCTGTGAGCCCTCTGGGTCCCTGGCCCTCCCCAAGGGACGGGTGACTTGGGAATTGCAGCTCATTCCCTGTTCCCAGGCTTCACTGAGTCTTGTCAGACCCTCATCAGTGGACAGCTCTGTGCATCCAGCAGGCCCTACCACCACCCATCTGGCCGGGGCATGGGCCACACTGTCCTTCCAGCACCTCTGCCCCTGGCAGCTGCTCAGCCTCTCTGCTGATGCATGAGAGAACCAGCTGGACCTCAGGACCGTGGGTCCACAGGAGGCTGGGGGCTAGAACAGCACAGAACTTTGTGGGAAAAGCCCCTGCCCACCTCCTGCCACAGTCCCCTTTAACCTGGGTGGGCTGGTGGGAGGAGGGCCCACAGGAAGCTGTGTCTAACCCACTTGAAAGGGGCTCCAGGGAGCAAGGGCTTCTGAGGGCCCGGCTGTTGTGCTAGGTGAGCACGTTGGCGGGAGGCCGACTCTACACTGGTCAGTTCAGATGGGCCTGTGATGGCAGAGAGGGTTACTCTGTGTTCGGGTCTGGCATAGGACTTCCAGCTCCCACAGGCTGGGATGGAAAGGAGGCGGCAGGGTTGGGAAGGGTAACCTGGTACCGAGGGCAGGAGCAGGGCGGGGTCCCTGTTATTTTCTCAGCCTTTTTTTTTTTTTTTTGTCTTTTTGCCATTTCTGGGCCTGCTCTCTGGCATATGGAGGTTCCCAGGCTAGGGGTCTAATCGGAGCTGTAGCTGCTGGCCTACACCAGAGACAGCAACTCGGGATCTGAGCCGCGTCTGCAAGCTACACCACAGCTCACAGCAACGCTGGATGCTTAACCCACTGAGCAAGGCCAGGGATCAAACCCGCAACCTCCTGGTTCCCAGTTGGATTCGTTAACCACTGTGCCACAACAGGAACTCCTATTTTCCCAGCCTTGTGCTTGAGTTGCCCTGAAACTTCAGCCCCGGGAGGATGGTCCTGCCCAAGGCCCCACGTTCCCACTCCCTTGCTCCCAGGGCGATGGCACCCTTTGGAGGCTCCAGCTGGTGGGCTGGTGGGAGGAAGGGGTCCCCCCACAGAGCCCCTGAGGCTTGCTTTGTTGCTTTGTTGTCCTGTTCGAGGGGAGTCTTGTAATTACTGCCCCTGCATTGTCACCAGTCCCCTGGGTAGCTCGACCCCCCCAAACACACACACACAGGGAGTCCATGGTAGACCTGAACCTCGGACCCAGGTCTTCAGCCCCGTAGACCAGGGCTTCCTCGGGTGGCATCCAGGCAGGAAGCATTTGTTCGTTCAAGCATTATTCATCATTTCTTGGTGTGAGGCACAGCGCCGTGGAATTGGGCGAGGCTCAGCCCTGCCTTCGGGGAGCTCGTGGTCTGAGAGGAGGGACAGACAGCACAGGCAGGGCCTGGCTCGCTGCTGTGGGAGGCAGGAGGGGCTGTTTCAAGGAATTGAAAGAAAGTCTGTCTTTCTGGAGCGGCAGAGTGTTGGGCCAGAGGAGGTGGGCCTGGGGCATCCAGTGAGCAGCTGGTGATTTGGGAACAGTTTTTAACCCCTTCTACACTTCAGCATCAGGGCAGGGGCAGAGTTTGGGGGTCTCTGGGGTCTCTCCTGGCTCTGATATTCTGTGATCTTTTCAGGACCAGTTGGCTATCATCATAGTCCAAGCCCGTGTAACCACCAGGGTCTGGACTTGGGGCTGAGGGCTGTGAGAAAGAGACATTCACTGCAAGTTAGATGTGAGAGAAACAAGCATTCTGGAAATCACACGGCTCTTCCCCCCTTCACAGGCAGGCCCTGTAAATTAGGTCTTAAGGTAGGTTGGCGGTCAGGCACCACTGTAACTGGGCCACTTCAGGCGCCCTGGTTCATGGAATCTGTGTGTGTCTGGCTCCACCTTGTGACAACAGTGGATATGACACCAGCCAGCATCCTGGGAGGCGCTTGCAGACTTGGCTGAAGCTGTGGTGGACGCTTGCGCACCATCTATTTTGTTTAACCACCAGTTACCTCTGAAGCTCATGTCTCCTTTTTGCAGATGAGAAATTTAGGCTCACCTTGCTTGAGTTACCTCTCATCTAGTAAGTTTCAGTGGCTAGATTCAAACCCTTCCAATTCCAGGTCTGCCCTGCCCTGACCACACAGAGATGTGTAATGAAAAAAAGCACAGAGGCCAGGCCCAGGGCAACTAGCTCCAAATTGCAAGAAGGGACATTTCATCAGACCACAGGGCAGAATAATTGAATCAGTACCCCCATTGTTGCTGTGATCACAGGATGGGGAGCAGCTGAAGGTGCAGTTGAGGGCATTGCCATATTTGGAGATTCTTTAAGGGGAATCATGGCTTCTCACCAGGTGACAAGGTGTAAGGCTCAGGAATTGTAGTGCCAGTCCAGAGCCCGTGTTCACTGAGGGCCTCCCGCTGTGGGGTCAGACCTCTGGGGTAGGGCACTGCCCAGCTGACAGACATAGTGTTCTGATAAACACAGGGAGGCTGGTTCTTGGATCATCCAAAAAAACCAAGTCTCCCATCCCTGAACCAAACTGAGACTTGACATGGCCTTGGGAGCAGCTGTGACTCCAGCCTCAGACCAAGCCCTTAAGCCTCCCACCCCCTCTCTAACATGTGGTCCTAAATTAAGCTGAACCCCACCCCTCAACCCAGGACACACAGCCCGAGACTCTTGCTACCAGAGGCTGTTTGGGTGAGGCTTCCCCCAGTGCTCAGGGCAGGAGGGAGATTTTGCTTTTGTTGTTGTTGTTGTTGTTGTTGTTGTTGTTGCTATTTCTTGGGCCGCTCCCGAGGCATATAGAGGTTCCCAGGCTAGGGGTCGAATCGGAGCTGCAGCCACCGGCCTACGCCAGAGCCACAGCAACTCGGGATCCGAGCCGCATCTGCAACCTACACCACAGCTCACAGCAACGCCGGATCGTTAACCCACTGAGCAAGGGCAGGGACCGAACCCGCAACCTCATGGTTCCTAGTCGGATTCGTTAACCACTGTGCCACGACGGGAACTCCAGATTTTGCTTTTCAAATAGCCTGATGGAGGTATAACTTACATAATACAAAGCTCACTCATTTTAAGTGTACAATTAATCCAATGACAATTAGTAAATGTACAGAGTTAGGAAACCATCCACAATCCAATTTTAGAAAATTTCCATCACCCTAAAAAGATCCTTCCCAGCCTCCAGAGTTGAGGGGCGCATTAGCAACCTTTCCCTCTGCTCTCTTCTGGGAAGAGGAAATGCATGTTCCTAGGGACGGAGGTCTGCTGCTACCTGTGTGCTGCTCTGATTTCTAGACCCTCCCGTAGTTCCAGCTGCTCTGGCCCTTGTGCAAATTTCTCTATAGCCCAGGGGTGAGGACCGCCTGGCATTCTCAGTGCAGCTCGAGGTGGCCCGCCTGGTGTGTAGGGGCATCCTCCCTGCTTATTGATTCCAGTGACCCACTGTGTGCCTTTCTTGAACACCATCCCACCCCCAGGAAGTACCTGCAGTTTGGCTCTGAGGGTCGGCTACCCTGCACGCGATGCTTTGATGCTTTCTTCCCCCCAGGCCATTTCTGAAGGCCAGTGGGTACAGGTCTAGGGGTTGAGCCCTAAGATGCCCTTTTTTCTTCTTCTTCTTTCTTTCTATCTGTCTTTTTTTTTCTTTTCTTTTCTTTTTTCTTTTTTTGGCTGTGACATGTGGGGTTTCCTAGGCCAGGGATCAGACTTGCACCACAGCTGTGACAACACCAGACCCTTAACCCACCGAGCTACCAGGGAACTCAAATGCCCAACTTTCTCTCCCCACCTCCTTTTTGTCTTTTTTTTTTTTTAGGGCCACACCCACAGCATATGGAGGTTCCCAAGCTAGTGGTCAGATCAGAGCTGTAGCTGCTGGCCAATGCCACAGCCCCAGCAACACTGGATCCAAGCCGTGTCTGCAACCTACACCACAGCTCACAGCAACGCCGGACCCTTAACCCACTGAGCAAGGCCAGGGATCGAACCCATGTCCTCATGAATACTAGTCGGGTTCGTTAACCACTGAACTCTGTCCCTGACCCCCTTTTTTTGGCCACCACATGGCATGGAGTACCCGGACCAGGGATTAGATCCAAGCCACAGTTGCCACCTAAGCCCCAGCTGCAGTCACGCCTGATCCTTAACCTACTGCACTGGGCTAGGGATCAAACCTGTGTCCCAGTGCTCCAGAGATGCTGCCTATCCTGTTGTCTCACAGCAGGAACTCCCCAGGGCCCAACTCTCTACCAGGGCAAGTACCAGGCAGCCCAGGGTGTTAGCAAAAAGCAATTAACATGTTTTATTTAGCTCATTTAATTTTTGCCTTCATCCATGAGGTAGATACAGTTATTCCCCCCCAGTTTACAGATTGTTGTGCCTGTAAGAAATAGAGAGGTCGCATGACTGGCAAAGGTGCTCAGTGGCAGAGATGGCTAGAACCCAGGCAGTCCGGTGGGAGAGCCTGGTTCTTACCTGTGTGCCTCCTTAATAAAGCTCACAAGTGTTTAGATGCTGCATGACGCATGCTCAGAATCAATGGGCTTATTATTATTAGTGCTGTTGTTGAAGGGCTGACATTCTGGAGGAAAAGCCAGAGGCCTCTCTGGCTACTCGAGGCCCACGGAACACTCACAGTTCAGCTTGCAGCTACGTGAGTTTGCAGTTTCTGGAGCCAGCACAGCAGGCTCACCCATCCGGCTGCATCCAGAGAAGCAGGAGGGGAAGGTTGCCTGCAGTCCCGGCCTTCAGAGCCCAGCCCCCACGTTGCACAAGTGGGTTCCGCAGCCCGGAGTGGGCAGTGGTTTGCCTGAGGTCACCCAGAGAAACTGGACTCCGACCAGCTTTTTGACTCAGAGTCCGATATTCCTTTCAGCTCTCAAACTCTCCCAGCCGATTTCCAGAGCATTCTGCATGCTGATGCATAGAAGGGCACCTGGAGGCCCTTAGGGAGCCTTGACAGGGAGCCTGGCTGAGAGACAGGGGACAGAGCCTGCTCCCAGCTGCTCTGGATGGAAGTGGAAGTGGGAGCTGGGCTGTGGGAATGGGGAAGTGGGAGCTGGGCTGTGGGAATGGGGAAGTGGGAACTGGGCTGTAGTCAGGTCTGATTTAATTAGGCAGAGGCAGGCTCCTGATTAGAGAAGGTTGTGCCTGCCAAGCTAAAGAATTCAAGGTTCTTAGCTGGGAGTGCCCAGCCCCCACCAAAAGCAGAGGAGGGCACCTGTGAGGCCCACGGAGACCAGCAAAGCCACAGGCTGCTGCCTCGGGAGCCAGAGGCCATGGCTCGCTCGCGTTGGCCACACCCGGGGTGTCTGAGTGAAGCACCTGCTCTGTGTTGGGCACTGTGCTGGGCTGAGAATCTTGGTGGGGCCACTTCAAGACAGGGACGGGAAGAGGTGGGTGTCTCGGTTCCGAATCCTGCAGAAGCAGATCTGGGGATGAGGATTTGAGCTCAGACAGGTTTTTTGGGGGTGGGTGGCGGGTTGGCGGGGGCGGGGGTGGGAAGAAGAGACCAGTGAAGGGGTGAGGGAGGACGAGGGAGGCAAGACAGCCAAAAGCGGTGTGTTATCAACCAGCTACCCCCGTGGGCGACCCGGCCTCATCTCAGTTGCAGGGCTGCCCCACCCAAGGGCGGTGGTGCTGGGACCCACTGCCTTGTCTGCCTCCAACCCACCTCCAGATAGCAGGGGAGGGCGCTTTCCAAAAAGTCTGTGTGAGGCAATACCCACGTGGCTTTCACTGGGCTTAGGATGACTTCTGGGAGCTTCCCTGGGGTCTCTGCCTGGGAAGGCCTGGTCCCTGTCCCAGCTCAGCCCCTATGCCTTCCCCAGCCCCCAGCCCTTGCCTCGGCCTTTCCATCTGCCCCTCAGACTCTTTTGATCTCTTCCTCAAGAGCCCTCTCTTTCTTCCTGCATTTCAGCATCTTTATCCCTGTCTTTGGCTCTTAGCCCAGTTTATCAATGGGCTTTATCTATTGTTTATTGTCCTCCTCCAGGCAAGGGAATAGTCCTGTTTTACTCACTGCTGAGACCCCAGGGCCTGGCACGTAATAGGTGCTCAGCAAATGCTTATTGAGGAAGGAGCTGCTGGTGATGCTCCAGGGAATCAGAGGAAAGAGGCAGCAGCTGCAGGGAAGGTGGGCAAGCATCACTTGGACCTGGCCTGGGGCACCTGGCCCTGTGTCCCTAAGCACTGAGTTTCTATAAGCAGAGTGGAAAGGAGGGTGACTGTGAGTCTGCTCAGGTCCTTTTGTATTTTACACAAACACACCCGTGCTTGCTGATGCATCTGTAATTATCAGGGAAGGTCTCCTGGAGGAAGCGGCGCTTCCACTGGACTTTCCTGGAAGGAAAAGGGGAGAGTGGAGACCCACGGTGGGCCTGGAGGAGAGCTCAGGATAACACTGCAGCCGTGGCCAGCCCGTCGGGACCACCCAGCAGCCCTGAGCCTGGTTGCCAGTAGGCAGGGCTTTTGCGCCTTCACTCAGCAAACACCAGTGGTCCTGGGCAAGGCCCAGGGAGACATCACAGCTCCTGCCTCCTAGAGCCCACAGTGGAGGGGAGGAAGCAGCAGAGATATACTGATGGTAGTAAGACGTACAAAGGAAGAGACAGGCACTGTGCTCTGTTGGGTTTGTGGGGTGTCAGGAAGCAGCGTTGGGCAAAGAGCTGAAGTGGGGGAAGGAGAGGAAGTCAGAGGGAGGCAGAGCTCAGGACCAGCATCCGCCAGCATCACTGTCCCCCGAATTTACGAAAACTCCCCTGAGAGAAGCAGCCTCTCTGGAAACTGTAAAACCTGCCCCCAGATGAGGCTGTGCTTGAGCTGCAGCCCAAGCCCAGGAAGGGACCCTTCAGCCGCAGAGCCTCCGAGAAGCAGCCGGGGCAGGGGAGGCTGTTGGCCTTGGTACTTCGGATGAGGGGCCATTAGAATCAGAAGCCACTGTGCCTCTCTGAGCAGGTGGTCGTGGACGTTTGCCACGTGTCACAGCCAGGCTTCCGCTTCCTCGCAGCTGTGCTCACACTAGAGCTGAAGCTGTGAGAAGAGAGTATCTAGAACTCAGTGTTTCTGGCCCTGAGTCTCTGCCTTGGTTTTACCTCCTCCTAACTGAGCTTATCCGCCTGAACTTTACAGTTGGCTTTATCAGCCACAAGGTGGTAAATGATTTGAGCCCTGGACATGGCAGCTTGGGCTCCCAAGCTGTGTTACTTTGGGCAAGTGACGTAACCTCTCTGATCCTCCATTTCTCTTTTGTAAAATGGGAGAAAGGAGAGAACCTACCACATAGGAGTGTTGTGAGGATACAATGGGCTGATCTGTGTCAAGATCTTAGTTTGGTACCTGGGAAAATGTCAATGCTTGAAAAAAAGACACCATTATTGTCAGTTATGGTATTAGTGATAATAATGATAGCAATAATAGTAGTATGCCTGCCCCTTCCATCTGTGGGAAAGAAGGGCTCCCTTGGGTGGGTGGCCTGACCCGCTCCCTTCATCCCCCCTGCCCCGTGTTCCCCACCATGCTCTGGGATCCAAGGGCTCATGCCTGCTCCAGGGCCTCTGGGGACTCCACAGTGACATCCTTACAGGGTGGAGGCAGGGACCCAGGGCCAGCCTGCTGGGATCTGTAATGGGTGTCCAAGTGAACAGTGACTTCACTGCACTTGGAGCCAGGCTGACCTAGAGGAGGGAGAGCAGGTCTGGTGCTGGCAGGAGGCTGGCTGGGACAGGAAGCGGTTGCCCAGGACTCCCAGATTGCCCTCCGATCCGAGGCCTGGAGCTGGAAGCCTCTTTGCAAAAGGCACGTGGAGCCCAGTCAAGGAAATAGGCACAGCGAGGGCTGCCATCCCCCAGATCTCATGAACCCCACCCTGGGTGGCCCAGTGTCGTGTCTCCTGGGACTCCCCCTTAGCTTCATTACGTCAGCCACTTGGTCCAGCAGTGAGAGGGATCCAGGCTTGGCTGTCACTCCTAACACTTGGGGTCAATGGGGCCAAGGCCCCTGGGTAGTCTGGCAGCCACGGGGACTCCTGCAGAACGTGAAAGGAACAGGGTCATTTAGATGGGGCTTGAACTGCCCAACTCTGCCACCCGCTACCTCCGCCACCCTCTACACTGGCAAAGAGGCTTTGGGCCACACCCACGGCATATGGAAATTCCCAGGCTAGGGGCTGAATCAGAGCTGCAGCTGCCAGTCACAGCTACAGCCACAGCAATGTCAGATCTGAGCTACGCCTGCAACCTACACCGCAGCTCACGGCAATGCTGAATCCCTAACCCACTGAGCAGATCCAGGGATTGAACCTGAGTCCTCAAGGATACTAGTTGGGTTCTTTACCACTGAGCCACAACAGAAACTCCCTAGCCTGGGTTTCTTCATCTCTAAACAGACACCCCAAGCCTTGGTCCACCCCACTGGGGCCAGCTGGACCAGTCTCCCCACATCCTTCCCAAGCTCCTCCTCCAGCAGCCCCCCCACCCCCCAAGTTAACTTCTGCGCATGCACAGAGCCCTGTTAGGGTTAGGGGTAGGGTTGGAGGATGGCGGCGTGGGCTGGAGGCTCTCATTTATCAAGCCTCACTATGTGCCAGGCACTGACTAGGTGTTAACTTGTTTTATCCCCAGCCATCCAGTGAGGCGGGTCCTGTCAGTCTCTTCATTTTACAGAGTGGGAATGAAGATGGAGAGACCCTAAATCTCTCTGGCAGAGCTGGGCTTTGAACCCAGGCAGCTGCGCACACACATCCCCATGTGAACCACATAAACCTACTGGTTCCCAATTCAGGCTCTTGGTCTAAGCCACACTGCCCAGCACACTGTGGCGATTTACATTACAATTCTAATTCAGATTAAAAATGTAGTTCTTGAGTCACACTAGCCACTCAAGTGCTCCACAGATACAGTGGCCGATGCCCGCCACACTGGTCTGTGCGGACAGAGGCCATTTCCATGGATGATCACAGAGAATGTTATCGGGCACCTCCAGGTAGGGCTTTACTAGGTGTTGGGGCAGAATTGGGACACTCTGTGCCATGGGGGGGGGTTAAAGTCAGTGGGCTTTCTGGAGAAGGTGCCCCTCCCTGGGCCTTGGAAGTTTGAGAGACATTTGAGACGGTGGGAGGGCGCCTGTCGTGGCCATAAGCACAGACAACCCCGAGCTTGCAGCCTTGCTTCCTCATTGCTGTGTGGCGCCTGGTAAGTTACCTGACCTGTCTGAGCCTCATCTGTAAAACGGGCCTGAGGGACCTGCCTCAGAGACAACATAAAGCCGGTGTCAAGGGGCCTGGCACGTCTGGGTGCTCAGTGTTGATGCGATTGGGATGTGGAGTTTGGGAAAATCTGGGTTCTCTCCCTGTCATCGGTGACCAGGCCCTCCCAGGCAGCGCAGGTGGGTTAGGTGCCTGGGAGAAGCTTGGGGCCCTGTTCCAAGCACCCTTTCCCACAGAGGCCGAGGTCGGAACAAGCACAGCTGGGCCTTGGATGGGCTCCTGGGCCTCTGTGGGAAGCAGGAAGCCATCATCCCAAGCTCCCAGCTTTCCAACCCCAGCTCCACATTAGGCCAGGGCTGGGGGTGAGGGGGCCCATGGCCAAGGAGCAACCGGAGGTCTACTCAGCAGTCTGTCTGGCACACGCGCACACACACACAGCTGAGGCATACCTCTGCAGAGGGGCCCGCTGTACCTCAGGGTGCAAAGCAGTCTTCTGCCTCCTGAAACAAGTCCCCAGCCTGCACCCTGAGCAGGGAAAACCAGAACCAGATGGGAACCTGATTCTCAGCCACAGAGCTGGTGTCACCACCTTCCAGGGGAAAACCTTTTGTAACAAACATCGCCACTGGGTTGCTCCAAAAATCTGGGCCATTTCCCTTTGCTTACAGTCCAGCCCCAGCTGTGTGTCCTGTCTCCCCAGGCTTACAGCCTCCCAGAGGCATCATATACACCATCCCACATCCGTTTCTGCCCCTGCACCTTTGCTCACATCAGCCCTTCCCCCCCCACACACACTCGCCTGACTGCCTCTGCTCTTTCTAAATATTAATTTTTCAAGGATGGCCCTACTGCCCTCCTCTTCCAGGCAGCCCTCACAACCACCCTGGACCACTCTGACTGCCCCTTCTGGGGAAAGCCCCCACAACACGTCCTTTTGACCAGGCTTACACGGTGACTTGTATGTTTCCTTTTCCTGGGTGTTTGTCTTGTGTCTCTAGCTAGACGGTATGCCCTGTGAGGGCAGCACTGTGTTTCCCACCACTTCTGCTCAGACACAAGGCTGAGTCTACAGCAGCCCCTCAGTCAAAACATAGATTAATGGATAGGTGATGGATGGATGGATGGATGATGAATGGAGGATGGATGGATGGAAGGATGGATGCATGGATTGATGGATGAATGATGGATGGATGATGGATGGATGATGGATGGATGGACAGTTGCACTTAAAGAGAGACAGGGAAGCCCTCCAAACATGGAAAACCTACTTGCCTTTCTCTCTGGGGATTCCACAGTTGAACCTCATCACAGCATTTTGTCACTGCCCCTTCCAGTGTTTCCCCAGGTCTGGCCTACAGTCCCCAGAAGTCCAGGGCACCCCCACAGGCAGGAGTAATCTGGCAGAGCAGAAAGCTCACAGCAGAGGGCCAAGCGGCTTCATGTCCCCTGTAGGAGACCAGCTTTATGTCTCTGCCCTGTCCTCCCTCTCCGCCGGTGGCAGCGTGTCAGTCACCATCTGGGCAGGATGCCTTGGGGCACACAGCTGGGACCCACACCTGTTTGTTTTCCCTCCTGAGCTGGCAGCCTGGGCAACAGAGCCAGGCTTTGATGCAGCACCTACTGGTGAGGGCGGGCCCCACAACACTTCGTATACGCTGGCCTCCACCACGCTGTAAATCTAGCTCTGCTTTTGAACCCAGGCTATTGGCCAGGGGGCCTCTCCACATGCCAGATGCCATTGTAAGAGCTTTACACATTATCCCAGGTAATCCCTGCAACACAGGTAGCAACTCATAATATTCTCCCTTTGACACATGAAGGTACAGAGAGGTTAGGAAACTGCCTCTGTCCCAAGCCAGGCTCTGTCCCACTCACATTCTTGGACACAGGCTAGAGACACACTCAGGGCCTTTGCCCAGGGAGGTGAGTCCAGTCATGGTGAGAAGACAGACAGACAAACAGACAGTGCTTGGTCCTTTTGCTGGCGGGGGCGTGGGGGGGTGGGGAGGGAGCAACAGCAGAGACACTCTGGGATGTTCAGGAAGCCTGCTTGAGGCCTGGAAGGTTTCTGGGTCTGTGATCGCCCTGGCATGGGCCTCTCTGGGCCACAGCTGGGGTGAGGCATGGGGGGTGGGGCGCCAGGACCTCTTCCCTCCCCGGGAATTCAGCTTTGTCGCCCCGGGGCAGGAATTCCGGCCTCTGGACTGTCCGCACGGTCACAATGGGGCCCATTCTCAGACCCCTGGAAAACATGCCCCTGTGGAGAATGACGGATTCTTGTTGGACACAAGGGCCCTCAGTGCCACAATTTAGATCAGGGCACAGATGGGGGCAAAGAACAGATCCGCGCCCCCTCCGTCCGACTTCCCTGGAGGTCGCTGCCCCTCACGACCATGCCGTGCAAAGGCTCTCTAAAGCCAGAAGAAAAACCCAGAGAGAGGTTCGGCGGGGTGGAAACCACCCACCGTTCTCCAGCCCTCAGCTGACCTGCACCCCTTCCCTCAGAGCCTCCTTGCTTGGATCCTGGGCCAGCAGGCTCGGTCTCACCGAGTGTTAACAGCCTGTGAGGACCCTCAGAGGGAACCCTCGGGGGAAACTGAGGTCTCAAGAATTTGCTGGTGTTTCTAAACCTTTTTCTGCCATAGTAAGAAATTTCCCGTCACAACCCAATACAGATAGACAGGCAGGTCAATAAGGAGACAGACATCTGAAACCCATGTTTCACAAAACAGTATTTAACTTTACCACGGTGACCTGATGGCTTTGTTTCTTCTACCTTTCCAAAATGCTTGTTAGGGAGTTCCCATCGTGGCACAGCGGAAACGAATCTGACTAGGATCCATGAGGATGCAGGTTCGCTCCCTGGCCTCACTCCGTGGGTTAAGGATCTGGCGTTGCCACGAGCTGTGGTGTAGGTGGCAGACGAGGCTCGGATCTGGTGTTGCTGTCATGTGGGCCGACAGCGACAGCTCCAATTTGACCCCTAACCCAGGAGCCTCCATGTGCCGCAGGTGCATTTAAAAAAAAAAAGAAAAGAAAAGCTTGTTAGGACCCACAGTGTTGATTTCAGAGCTGACTGATGGGTCACAACCTGACATTCGAAAAGTACTTGCCCATGTCCCCTGGCCGCTGAAGGGCTGAGGGGCAGAGCCAGGCCCAGAAACTGTTGACCTTCAGTCCCAGAATTGTCACAGCCTCTCTCCAGCGCCACCTCTCCCCCAGCTGTCCAGCTCACCTCTTAACAAAAAACCTTTCTCCAGCCATCCGACCCCATCAGTTCCCAATTCTGAAACCTCTTAGATTTCATAGCTGGACATCAAAGCCCCCACCCCCAGCCTGGTGTTTCCCTGCCTGTCCCCCTACTACTCACCACCACCCCCTTAAGTGGTTCAACTCTTCCTCTTACTCCTCGAACTTTCCCCTCTCTACCCTCTCCATGGATCCAAACTCCCCTGATCTCTCCAGGTTCAGCTCAGGGCCTCCTCCTCGAGGAAGCCGGCTTGGATGTCCCACAGCCCTGAGAGCTCTCTTTTCTCTGCACCTGGAGGATAACCTCTCCTGTGACTCTCGGCATGGATTGGCTCAGAATGTTAGCCTTCTCACTGTGCTGCGTCGTTTCGTTCCCCTAATTTCACCCCAAACTTGCAGGCCAGATGCATGTCACGTATTTCTTCCATGTCAGCACGGGCCTTCACGAGGCAGCCTCCCGCAGGAGCTGAAAAAGTGCTGCTTGGTTAACAACAGCAGTCAAAACCATCAGCAGCAGGAGACATACCTCCAGGGCTCCACATCACTCCCCCAGCCAAGGTCGCATACTGGCGCCCCCAGCCCCCATATTCTAGGTACGCCCACGTCCTCAAGACCACTTGACTCTCAAGGTCACCCACAGCCCTCTGGCAACCCAGCCGGCTTCTTGAGTAGTTCCCAGCCGCCGCAGGCTCTGCAGACAGGCATCCTGGGCCGAGCGGCCAATGTCAGCCAGCAGACAGGAGGGTGAGAACATCAGGCTGGCACTGTGTGCATGTCCTTCTCTGCCAGGGCACTTGCTGATGGGAGCGAGGGACGGGGGTGGCAGGCAGCGGAGGGCATGGCTCTGGAGCACTAGAATTCCACCTGCCAAGGACTCGGCGCCCTTCCACAGAGCTGGCTCCAGCCTGCGCTTCCTTTCCCAGCCTCTCCCTGGCCTCAGGAGCTCTTCCTGGCTTTGCCTCTCACTCCGGGAACCTTGACCAGCAGCATGGCCACCTCTTTTCCCCAGCAAGAGATCCTGCTCTGCTGTTTGTGCCTCCTCTCCCTGGTGGACCTCGGCATGGGGCGCCTTCTGGGTCAGGAATGCCAGTGGAGCTTCCCCAGGCCGGGCAAGCCACTGAAGCCCTCAGGACCCCTCAGTCTCCTCATCTATAAAGTGGATTAACACCACCTCTGCCTCCTTCAGAGCACTGAAGGGCAGATGCCCGTCGGGAATGTTGAAGAAAGGGCAGAGGGCGGGGAAGCAAAAGCAGGTGGCCAAGATGCCGGGACTGTGAAATGCCTTAGCCGCCCCCTCCCTCCAGCCTCTCCCTCTTTTCTGTCTCCAACTCCAGCCCCTTCGCTGGAATGTCCGGGGAAGGAGCACAGCATGTCTCACCAAGAGAAATGAAGCGGGGGGGGGGGGGGGAAGGAAAGCTGATCCTTCTGGGTGCCATTAGAACAAAAACTCAGAGCCTTTCACATCTCTTGGTTCAGGGCTCTGAGCATTTGCTGCTCCTGGGAGGTCAAACGCATCCCAATAAAGAAATCCAGGGCTTGCCAATTCCTGTGGGTCAATGTCACCCTGAAGATATGATTATTTCCAGATGAGCCCTGTTCAGATGCTGTGTGTACAAACCAGCTTTCCCCCCGTGGACAGCACCAGACAGAGACCAGCGCTGGTTTCCAAGTCTGTCAAAGTCCAAAACTCTGCCTAGGGGGCTGGGCTCACCCCTGTGTGGCGCTGTGCTGTCAGCTTCATGGTGGGCTCCTTAAGAAGAAGGCCCTTCCTTTGGTTTTAGGGGGTTCTGCTAGGGTCCAAGTTCAAACAGGTCTTTGCCATTTGTGTAGCGACAGAGGTGGGGTCAGATCCAGGCATGAAAGAAGAATAATTTCTACAGCATTTTCTGTGCTGGGCATTCTGTGAACCCCTTTATGAGGACTCTATGTTTCATCTTCCCCAAATGCTCAGGGGTTGGTACAGTTATTATCCTCACTCCACAGACAGAGAGATAGGGGCTCAAGAGGTGAAGGAGGTAGCTCAACTGACCACCCGGCCAGCAAGCAGTTGAGAGTTGAATGGGGTCTCTGCTTCCTGCACCTGCCCTCCCTCTGCAGACAGCATCATCCTATGAGGAACGGCCAAGACATGAACTGTTTATATCCCGTGGTGGGGGTGGGATGGGGGGAAGATTCAGGAGTCCCTGTTTAAGTGGGGGATGGATATGGTCTTGGGTGGAGGAACCCTGCCCCTTTTTCTCCCAGCCAGGCCTGACCTGCGGACCATCTGGTGACCAACCCTCCTGGTTTGTCTGCAACCTTCCCATGAGTCCTTAAAGTCCCCTGTCCCAGTTTGCCCAGGATGGTTGGTCACTGTACCTGTGGTCTTGGTCGCCCCTGGACCAGTTGCAGAAAAGGCCAAGTGGCCTGATGGAGCCACGTCAGGACAACCTGGGAGGCCTTTTCAATTACATTAGCTTCTGGCAGCGTCAGAGGGAAATGCTAGTCCCCGCCTCCCCTCCCTTTCTCCTTCCTCTGACTCCCTGGGCGATAGTGATTCAGCAGCAAGTGGGAAGCAGGCTAGACTCTGACCTACCAGGAGTGGAATCACCAGTGGTGGGGGTGGCTGTCAGCCCCAGCTCAGGGCAAGAATTGGAGCAAGGAGGGGAGGTGGGTAGGGGGTCTTGGGTTGATGGGGAACCAGACCCCAGCAGAGGGCCTGCTGTCCTGCCCAGGCCAGGACTTACTGCAGGGCAGTGGGAGGTGGGTGTGCAGGGGGCGGGGGGTGCCTCCCCCCCTCCCCCCGCCCGCTCCATGCCCTGGTATGTGAGGGATGGGGGAGTCCCAGCCACTGGATACCTAAGCTGCTTCTCAGCATATTCAGTGGCTAAAAATACAAAACAGCTTTGCTAAAAGGTGCCCGACCGGAAACCTCCTAGAGGTTTCCTACTAGGGCTGCGCCTGCTCGGGCTGGAGTCCAGATGCCGTGTGAAGGATTCCTATGCCTGCCATCCCACCATCCAGTCCCAGCCTGGCACCCCCACTTCCAGGGTCTCAGCCTCCATCCATTAACCCGTGGGTTTGCCCTCCTTCCCCTGCACCCACTGGTGGCAGCATTTGGGGATGGGTCTTGAGCCCCAGAGCAAGGCCTGGGTTCTTGGCCACCCAGGCCCAGCCTCACCTACTCACTGCGTGACCTGGAACAAGTTGTCCAGCTTCTCTACCTTTGCTGTCCTCACCTGCAAAACAGGGAGACCACAGGGTCCAGAAGTCCTTGGCAGGACGGGCTCGTACTCTGGTTGAAGGACCGGCTGGCTAGGGGATTTCTCTGGAAGCATTAATGTTTCTTAGGGGTGGCTGGTGTCCTGATGGAGATTATGGTACAGGGACTGGAGGGTCTCTTGGCCCCCCTCCTGCTCACGTGTCAGGGTCATAGTGATGGAGGTGGACACTGTGCTGGGCCTGAGGTTCTCAGCCAACACTGGCCCAACCTCAGAACCCCAAGATGCTCATCGGAGATGCAAACACTGGGTTAGGTGAGGTGGGGTTGGGGCCCCACGTCTGAATTTGTGGCAGTCTCCCTACATGATCCTGTTGAATGACCAGGTCAAGAATCACTGGCCTGGCCTGGCACAGAGCAGACCCTCAGCCCCCTGGGGAATTACACGCCCCCTCCCCCACCCCCAGCTTCAGTGTGCTTCTGTCACACACGGTAATGACCTGCTGTCTCCCCTCTGGGGCTGTTGACAAGCTCAAAGAGGATCCTGGGTAGCCACAGCTGCACAAACAGAGGGAGAGAGAATGGCCATCACTGCAAGGAGGCCACCCCCTGTCTGGACTCCGGGGAGCCAGGGGGTGGGCAGTGGGCCACTGTGGCCCCCGGCCCTGAGGCTTCTCCTGCAGGACCAGCGGGGAAATGGTGGGGCAGGTGGGGCGGTTCCTCCTTGTCTCCATTCCCTGCCCTTCCCCAGGCCCCACTCTGCCAAAAAAAAAAAAAAAAAAAAAAAGCCTTGAGAAATATTTTCTCCTTGGGAGACTCAAGCCTGCTGGGCAGGACTTAGTCTCCGTATAATGCTCTCCTCCTCCTTGCTGGGAACTCTCCCCACAGCAGAGCTCACAGGGCACAGCCAGGATCTTCAGATGCGGTCTTACCCCTTACTCCCTTCTGCTCTAGGGAGGTGACCCTGGCTCAAGCCTTCCCTCACTGCCCGGTAGGGGAAGGGGACATAGGAGGACCCTCCCTTTTGGAGGCAACAGATTCAACAGAGTCTCCCTTACTCCATCCGTGAGACACTTTCATTCGGGCAGATGGGCTTATGAACCACAGCCCTTCTCCAGCTTAGATGACCTTGGGCAGTGGCTGAACCTCTGTTTCTTCATCTGTAAAATGGGGATGATCGGATCTCCTTAGTGTGAATGTGAAGATTGAAAGAGGTTCTCAAACACGAGGGCTGCCGGGGTGAGGTATCAGAAATGCAAGTTCCTGGGCCAAGCCCCAGCCTTCCAACTCACAGGGTCCTCGGTGCAAATTTTGGGAAACATAGGAGCCTCAAAGGGGAGGATCCCCTCATCCTTGGCTGCAGAGGCAAGTCACCTTGGAGCTTAACAAATGCTCTCTAAGCCCAGGCCACCCCTCAGACTCCCAGGATCAGAGTCTCAGGGAGTGACCATGGGGGTGACTGTCCTTTCCTTCAAGTGACCCGCCCCACTTTGCAGCCAGGAGACCTAGCTGGCCAGTTGGCTTCAAGCAAATCTAGGCGACCGGCCTTTTCTTTGATTCCAGGGGCAAAGAAAGGCATTTCCTTTAGTCTCCACATAGCTCACCAGCCAGCCCCTCCTGAGCACTTAATAGACCTCCAGTGTCTTAGAGGCTCCCCTGAGGACTGGTAGATGCAGGGGTACTGAGAGGGGCCAAAGGTAGGAGCAAGAGCTGGAGACAGTGGGGGCAACATTTAGGAAGTAGCCTGATGCTGAGTCTGGGTTAATTCCTTGCTGGAGGGCAGGGCAGGCTCCAGGCTGGGGCAGCCCAGGGCAGGTGAAACTATTAAAGGTTTTGGTTTGGGTTTTTTTGGCCACACCTGAGGCTTGTGGAAGTTCCTGGCTTCCCGGGCCAGGAATTGAACCTGCAGCAAAGCTGGACCCTTAACCTGCTCTGCCACAAGGGAATTCCCTGTCAGTGACAGAATTTGAACCCAGTGCTCAGAAGTTCAACAACCTTCCTGGCCTTGCAATAAGCTCTGCCTCATTTCTACTGAGGTTCCCAGCCTGAACCTTCCTGGTCATCATTCAAACTATGGCCTCTATTTATCCATCACCTATGCTAGGCGGGGGGGAATGCAGTGGGAGGAAACAGTCTAGAGTGTGGCCTCTGAAAGCCTTGGGTCGCCAGTGGGGGCAGACTTTAATCAAAGTGTCACAGAGATCTGTAATTATGCAGAGGCCAACCCGGAGAAGGGGAGGATGTGGGGGAAGACAGGATGAGATGTCACTGTCGTGACTTTAAAGGCTGAGTCGTGACAAGAGCAGGCAATGCAAAGAATTGGGAGGGGAAGTGATGCAGGGGTCAGAGAGGGCTCCCAGCACGGGTTAGGGCCCGGGTTCTAGCGACCACTCTCCGGGGTTTCAGTTTCCCCATTCACGAGGTGCTTGGGAACCTGCCTCGCTCTTGGTGGAGGACGGGGGAAGGTGCAGGGGAAGGGCCAGAGCAGCCTACCGAGCCCCTCCGGGCGGGCCTGGGCGGGGCGGGCGGGGGTGCTCGCGGCGGGCGGCAGGGCGAGGAGGGGCGGGAGGCGCAGGCGGGGCCGGAGGCGCAGGCGGGGCCGGCGGGGCGAATCGCGAATCGCGCGGGGAGGCCGGGCTGGCGGGGCACCCTCGGGCAGGCGCGGCGCGCAGTGCGTGCAGCTGCGGAGCGCGTGGCTGGTCGGCCGCGGGGATCACATGAGCATCCGGCCCGTGGGCGCTCTGAAGCCGCAGTCCCGCAGCCCGGCAGCTCCGCCGCCGCGCGCCTCTGCCTTGCTCTAACCATGTCTGTGTGTTGTTGCTTCTTTTTCAGGGACTATGGCAGTTCCAAGAGAAAATCAGGTAAGGGAGCCTCCGGGCATTCTCCCCTCCCACTTCGTGCACGCGCCGCTCCAACCCTGCGGAGGACTTTCCGGGGGCTTTTCCTCGCCCGCCTGTCCTCTGGTCCGGCGGGGCCGGGGTATTCCCTTCAGTTGCCCCCTTCCCCAGCTCATGACCGCTAAGACCTTTGGTACTCACACCTACTCCTTCTGTCTCCGCGTCCCTCGGGGTCTACCTGGGCTCTTCCCCGTGGGAATGGGTGCACGGGGACTGTGGAAATGTCTTGTGAAAGGCTTAAAGCCCCACGTCATGTGCAGCCGGATCCTCTGGCCAGGGCTGCGGAGCCCACTGCTGGACACCTCTGTAATATCTCCCTGGGTCTTTCCTGCGGTGCGGCAGCGCTGGTAGGGTTAATAGAGATGCAGGGATTCCCGTGGGAAGGTGCGATCCAGGAACAAAAAAAGGGGGGTCATGCTCGAGGGGCTGAGCTTTTAACCCCGGCAGAGCATACCTCTCCTCCCCAAATTCTGAGCGAGTTCTACACTCTGCGGGGGGTGGGGGCTCTGCGTGGTGGCCCTCAGAGACCGGATGGGAGGGCACCGACCCGCCCTGGCATTGGCCTGGCAGGTGCCAGGGCCCACTCTGTGTTTGCTAATGGGGTGGAGACAGGGACGCTGTGTGTTGGGGTCAGAGGAGCATTTCTCTGCGGGGAGGGGGGGACGGGGGGGGGGCAGGGGCGGGGGGGGGGGTGGTGGGCTTGGCCAGTGCCTGCACTTGGTCGTTTGCAGTTAATTGGGGAAGGGTGGTCACTTTTAATGAGGGCTGAGTGTATTGGGGGGGGACTGGAGCTGTCTGTCAGCTTGTGTGTTGTCCATATCTATGAGGGTGGCAACTTACAAAGGTGGGCAACCCTCTGGAGGTCTGGGCCTTGGGGATGTGGGATGTGCCTTTGAACACATGGCAGTTTTGTGTCCAGGTGCTTTGAACTGTGAATCAATAGAGGTGTGTGTGCCTGGGTGAGATGGATGGGCTGTGAATTGGGGTAGCTGTAGTTATGGGGTGTAGGTTTTCTGGGTGTGGGTTCATGTTTTGTGTGTACAAGTGCTGGCTTATTTGTTAATTGGGATGGGGAAGCTTATATATGAGGGGCATGTGTGTATATGGGGCTGTTGGTGTACATGCAGGGCTTCATAGTTGTGTGCTCGGAGGGAATGTTTACTTCTTCGAGTATGTGTGCTAGTATGTTGGGATATGTCCAGTTGTGGGTTGGAGTGTGTTTGTGTCCTTGTTGGGGGCATGTCTGGCTGTGGGATGAGACCTATGTGCACACATGCCTGTCACCTGGGCAGGGGTGTTTCAGGTATGCCCCCTGGTGCCGAAGGGCATGTCCTCCGTGAACAGGATGGTGAGGCTGCCCCATGAACTTGAGGAATTGCAGCATCTCCTCAGCTGTCCCTGGTAGGCAGACCCTCAGTGGCAAAACTAGAGAGGCAAACCTGGGCTTGCGTTGTTACATCCCACCCCCCCAAGAAACTTGCCCAGGGCCTCAGAGGTGTAGTGACTGCTTGAGCCTGGGCTCAGATTCTGGCTCTGTGTGACCTCAGACAAGTTTCATAACCTCTGCCTTGGTTTCTTCATTTCCTTAAAAAAAAAAAAAAAAAAAAAACTGGCTGGGGATGGTCTCTTCCTCACCTGTAGGAGATTCAGTAAGTGAATGTGGTCCCTAGGTCACAATACCTGCGGTAGAAGTGCCGGCTGATCATCATCGTCATTAGTGTCTGAAGCCCTGGGACCTTGGGCGAGTCCCTAGAAGGGCCTGTTTCCCCCCTGTAGAGTTTAGGGCTGGACCAGATTAACCTCAGGTGCCCCCCACTCAACCTCTGAGGCTCAGGTTCAGTGCTGCCTCCTAAGCAAGGCAGGGCCCCACCCAGGGAAGGCTTCCCCTGTTTCTCTGCCTTCCACTCTCAGGCCAGGAAGAGGATGGATGACGAAATTTAATTTATGCTGGTGTGCTTATGATAATGGCCACTTAGTGTCCTGGTTAAAAGTGCCAGCTCTGGAGCCAGACTGTGGGAGTTTAGAGTCTGGCTTTTCTGACCCTGAGCAGCCTCGCCCCCTCTCTGTGCCTGTCCTGTCTTCTATAAATCGGAGATAATATTCATACCCACCTTATAAGGGTTCATTTTATGCATCAACTTGCCTGGGCCACAGTGCCCAGATACTTGATCAAGTGTTATTCTGGATGTTTCTGTGAAGGTGTTTTTTGAATGAGATTAAATTTTAAATCAATGGGCTTTGAGCAGAGCAGATTAACCTCCATAATGTGGGTTGGCCTCATCCAGTCAGTTGAGGGGCCTTAACAGAGCAAAGACTGACCTTCCCCAAGAAAAAAAAAAAAAAAAATTGGAGTTCCCCTTGCAGCAATGAACCCGACTGGTATCCAGGAGGATGCGGGTTCAATCCCTGGCCTCGCTCAGTGAGTTAAGGATCGGGCATTGGCGTGAGCTGTTGTGTAGGTCACAGACACAGCTCAGATCCCAAGTTGTTGTGGCTGTGGTGTAGGCCGGCGGCTGCAGCTCCAATTCAACCTTTAGCCTGGGAACCTCCATATGCTGCAGGTTTGGCCCTAAAAAAAAAAGAGTCTTCTGCCAGCACATTTGGACTTGAACTGCAACTCTTCCTTGAGTCTCTAGCCTGTCGGCCAACCCCATCAGATTTGGGGCTCACCAAGCTCCCACAATAAGTGAGCTAATTCTTCCCTATGTATGTGTGTGTGTGTGTGTGTGTACGTGTGCATATGTATGCACATCCTATTCTGTCTCTCTGGAGAGCCTTGACTAATACATACCTCATACGATTATAATGAAGAGTAGATAAACCTGTGTAAGTCTGCTTAGAAGACTACCTGTAACCTGGACAGCCCTCCCAAAGTGCTAGCTACTGATGTTATTTAGTGAGCATCTACTCTATGCCGGCAACTTTACGTATGTTTTTCATTTGCTGCTCAGAGCCATGTTGCATGGTGGCTGGTGGGATTCCCATTTTACAAATGAAAAGCTGAGGCTCCAAGGGTGGCTGCCCAGAGTCTGTGGCGAAGTGAGGGTGTGAGTTCATGGTTAGGGCTTCACGGCTCTGTAATGAAGCTCACAAAGCTTCCTGGGTCCCTCCAGTCAGGAATGTTTGCATGGAGAAAATGGTGCTTGTTCCCTGGTCATCACTTGTCACACTGGTCCCCAAAGCCTCAGCTTGTCCTTGAAGGGTCTCTTGTGGAATCTCCTGTTGAGTGCAGAGACTGCAAGCAAGGCTTGAGGAGGGTAGAGTCAACAGGAAGAAAGTTCTAAGGCAGCTGACAGCCTCTCGGAGGAGGCAGGACTCAAGACCTTGAAACTTGGAAGAGAGTGTAGACTCAAATTTGTCTCTGCTCCTCCCCTGCATGGATCCTGACCCTTCCCACATCTTCCCCTCCCCCATCATCCCCATTGCTCAAGCCCAGCTTCAAGAAGTCATTCTTTTTGCTTTTTAGGGCTGTATCTATAGCATATGGAGGTTCCCAGGCTAGGGGTCAAATCAGAACTGTAGCTGCCAGCCACAGCCACGCGGGATCCGAGCTGCCTCTGTGACCTACACCACAGCGCACAGCAACACCGGATCCTTAACCCACTGAGCGAAGCCAGTGATCAAACCCGCAACCTCATGGCTCCTAGTCCCATGTTTCCACTGCACCACGACAGGAACTCCTCAAGAAGTCATTCTTGACTTTCTTTCCCTTCCTCTTACCTGCCCACGTGCCCTCCAGATCCGTCCCCTTCTCCCACTTCTGCCATCACACCTGTTGAAAACCCCCTTTGTCTCTCAGGAAGACCTCAGCTTCCTCCCCAGCCCGTCTGCTCTTGCACGCCATTCTCCACACCATAGCTTGAGTGAGCGCTCCCAAACATGGATTAAATAATGTGCTTTTCTGCTTAAATTCCCCTATCCTACCCAGAAAAAGTCCTCATCCCAGCTGGCAGAGCCATGTATGCTTTGGCCCCTGCCTGCCCTAGGCTCGAACCCTCTTCCCCACCCTCCATTCCCACCCCAGCACTCTGCTCAGTCACCTTCTGTTCCTTAAGCACATCAGGCTCTCCACATGGCCTTTGCACTTGCTGTTCCTTCTGCCTGAATGCTGTTCCTGTTCTTTTACGTGACTGGCTCCTAAAGATTTCTGCTTGTCCCACTTCAGAGAAGCTGCCCCTCCTCCGCTATCTAGCTGCCCTCTCAGGTCACCCTACTACTTCCTGCACATCACTGACCACACTCTTGTGACTGTGCTTGTTTGTTATCTGTGTCCCACCTCCTCGAAAGCAGACTTTGCTGCAGGGCTTGAACCAGTAGCAGGGTCCCCTGGTGCTTGTGGATGGGTGGGTAGATGAGAGAAGGCATGAGTGAAGAAATGACACTGCAGGTCAGCAAAGAGAGGCTGCTGCAGCCTCCAGGTGGGATGTTATCTGGGAAGAGGAGGAGTTTTTCTGATTGGGGCAGAGAGCAGGAGGCTTTGCTAATCTAGAGACAGAGCATGCGCATGCCCAAAGGGTGGGGAAGCAGGACCAAGCTCGGCTTTTTAATTTGGGACTGTGTGAAGTGTTGAGGTCACGGGAATGTGCCTTTCTGCCCTCAGGGAGTTTGCAGTCACCTCTGGGTGATGAACTGTGCAGGTAAGAATGTACTCTGGGACAGAGGGAAGCAAGAAGGTTACCTGGAGAGAGCCGTCCAGGCCAAGGCACAGCGAGTGCAAGGGCCCAGGGCTGAGAGCATGCTGGCTCCCTCAAGGCAGGGAGGTTCGTGGCTGGAGTGGAACATGGTGGAGGCCAAGGTGTTAGGAGGGGAGAGCAGTGGCCAGCAGCACAGACCAGGCCATTTTAAGGATCTTGACTTTCACTATGAGATGAAGAACGATTGAGGAGTTGGGGCATGATCTGACCTAGATCTCAGAAGGATTTTTCTGACCAGTGAGTGGAGCTTGTTAAGGGGAGGGGACAGGTGAGGAGATGAGGCCTCTGGCAACATTGGAGGGACGAGATGGATTTTGATGATCTGGGGTGGGCTAGGTGGGGGTTAATTTATGTCAGATCTCCTGGGCCCCCATTCTCAGCCCCACGACCTTGGGAAAATCCCTTCACCTGAGCTCTGTGACCTCACCTGTACTGTTGTACCATGCAGGCTCAACTAGAGAAACAACCAGTAGGTGCTATATATTAAGAAATTTCTTGCAGGTGACTGGTTTATGCAGTGGTGGGGGCTGGCTAGACAAGTCTGAAATCGAAGGGCAGATGCAGGGTTGTGGTCCACAGGTGAAATTCCTTCTGTAGTTAGGCCTCAGCTCTGCCCTTAATGCCTTTCAGCTGATGGACTCAGGGCCCCTCAGACTCCTGAGGATAATCTCACTGAAAGTCAACAAGGAACTTGATTTCATCTGTAAAATACCTTCCCAGCAACTCCTGGATTAGTGTATGGTTGTATAACTAGGGATTGTAGCCTAGCCAAGGTGACACATAAAACAGATGGTCACGCCCATAAAAATGGAGGAGCAGCCACCTGCAGGAAGGTGCAGAGGGTTCAGGCATGATGCAATTAGAGGGCTTTGGGCCGGGCCTGGAGGAAGGAAGAGCCTGTTGCTGTTAGCGGATTGGCCTCCTCAAGGTGAGCACGGCTCTGGGTGCTCAGGGGGCTAGAGCAGGCTCCCCAGAGCAGGGGCTTCTCTTCAGACGGGGAAAGGTGGACTAGTGCTCTCAGTTTGGGAAGCTGCAAGGTTTCAGCACTGTTAGCTGGGCAGTTCTAACCTGCGCCACTAGGGGGCACAGGCGGCCGAGGATCTCATGGGCTGGTTCTGCCCTGGGATAGCATCAGAGACTTCATCCCACCCAGGAGTCTGTGATGAGCTGCAGCTCATTGAAATGCAAATGAGGTTGCTCAAGAGTGTTGCAAGTTGTTTCATTTTGGCCAGTGATGATGTTCCTCATGAAATCCTGTTTATACTTTTCCTTGGAAACTTGGTGAGCTCAGCCTGGCTTCCATTTTAGTTGTCATACAATCTGCATCCCTGGACAGAGTTAATGAGATCAGCCTTACTGTAGTTTCACTGTGGAGAAGCATGTCGCTTGGAGTTCAGAGTTTAGGCTTTAGCGTCAGACAGGGTTTGAACTCCGGCTCTGCTGCGTGTTTGCTCTGTGACTGGCGAGCTGCTTAACCTCCGACCTTCATGCCCCCATATGAAAAATGGGAGTGGGGGGTAAAATAGTGCCTGCCTCTAATAAGTGGAAAAATTGAATCAGCAGAGGGCCCGGCACATAGCAAGCCCTTGGTGATAGAGGCTGCCATTGTTGCTATTTTCATCATTGATAGGTTCAGGAAGGAGGGGGAGAAATTGGTCTTAGCTTGCATTTGAGAGTAATAGACCCACTTGAATCATTGTTTTCATTCTGTGAGTCCAGGGCCTGGCCCCAGCAAAGAACCTAGACCTTTTACGCAATTAAGAATCCCATTGCAGGGAGTTCCCATTGTGGCTCAGCCAGTTATGGACCCGACCAGTATCCCCGAGGATGCTTGTTCGATCCCTGGCCTCATTCAGTGGGTTAAGGGTCTGGTGTTGCCGTGAGCTGCGGTGCAGGTCACAGATGAGGCTTGGATCCTGCATTGCTGTAGCTGTAGTGTAAGCTGGCAGCTGTAGCTCCTATTCCATCCCTAGCCTGGGAACTTCCATATGCAGCAGGTGCAGCCCTAAAAGGAAAAAAGAAACAACAAAAAAAAAGCCCAGAATCCCATTGCAGAATATCCTGTAGAGTTAAGAACACAGACTCATTAGCCAGAGTGCCTAGTTTCGTGTCCCAGCTCTGCCAGCCTTGGACAAGTCCTTCATTTCCCTGTGCCCCAGTTTCCTCGTGTGTGAAATGGGTATAATGATGGTACTTCACCAGGTTGTTTGAGGCTTGAATATGAGTTGTTATATATGAAGGATCTGGTGCAGGAAACACTCAGAGTTAAGTTGTTTGTCGTGAGTAGAAGGCAGCACTGTGGGTGTCCAGCTCTTGAACAGGAGAGACCCTGGCTTTGGTGTTTGCCCTCCTCCAGGAGAGACTTGGCTCATCAGAGGGTGAGGGCAGGGTGTGCAGTGTCTAATAATTGCCAGTCAGCCTCCCAACAACCTGGGCAGGTGCTCTGGTTGCTCCCTTTCATAGACCAGGAGAGGTAGGTCACCTAGCCAGGTAGACACAGGATTCAAATCTGGTCCTTCTGATCCAGACCTCTTTCCGCTAAGGTCTGTTTCCCCGAGCCAAAACCTGAGGAAGCCACAGGTGAGCAGGACTGGGCTCTGGAGACCTCTATTTAGCAGGAGGTTTCACAGACTGGGAGGGGGTCCTGCGGTTTCTCAAAGGAACCCACTGGTCATGAGGGATTCTTAATTGAGTAATAGGTCCCTTTGCAGGGTGTAACTGATCTCCCCTTAATTTCTCTTTGCATGAATTTGGTTTTTAATAAAGTATACTGGCTTTTTTCTTTTTTGGCCTCCCTAAAGCATATGAAATTCCTGGGTCAGGGATCAGATCTGAGCCACAGTTATGAGCTAGGCCACAGGTGCGGCAGTGCCAGATCCTGGCCAGGAACCGAACCTGTGTCCGGGGGATCCAAAGACACTGCCGATCCCATTGCTCTGCAGTGGGAACTCCAGAGTGGACTGGCTTAAAGCAAAACCTGCCTGTAGGTAGGTTCCGGCTACTGTAAAAAGTTAGTCTTCCTGCCTTCTTTTATAGAGGAGGCAACTAGGAGAGGGGCTCTTGCCTGCCCCAGGTGAGCGATGGGCCGGACCTGGCCTCCTGCTCAGCACACTCCCGCCAAACTGTGCAGTGAGGCAGAGGTGTGAGGGTCATGGTGAAGCAGAGAAAGCAGGTCTGTAAAGCCCCTGTAGTGTCATCTTCCCCAGGACAAAAGCCCCAGTAGGACATAGAGCTGAACAGGGCTCTCTCTTGACCCTGGCCTGGCCTGCTTACCAGGCACAGAGGAAGCAGGCCAGGAACAAAGCAGATGGCAGCAGCCTTCACTCCCCTCCTGAAGGCTTCCATTTCTTTTAAGCGATTGCTGGTCCCAGCCCTGGGAGTTCACGGCTTAGCTGAGAAAGCCGTCTGTTCCCAGGGATTCCTCAACAAATCCAGGGATGGGTCATCATCCCAAAGCAACGGGCTTCAAATAGAAGGGGCTGAGGGTGGGGCACTAGCATAGATGGAAGGGGCCAAGGTTGTGTCCTGGACAATGAAGGGATGGGGTGAGCAGAGGGGGGGAGCAGGTGCCCCTGGTAGAAGACAAGGGCTCAGAGGCTGGGATGAGTTTGAGAAAGTTGAGGGCAGGAGAGGTGTCCCGCCTGGCAGGAGTGAAAGGCTAGGAAGGGATGCATCTTGAAAGGAAACATGCGATTGTGTATCAGCAAGACTTGTCAAAGCCATTTCCGAGGCTTTCTTTTCTGCCCCAGCCACCCAACAGGGAAAAAGGCCCAGGCTCCTTAGAGAACATGGCCAAGACATTCCTCCAACCGCCTGTTCCAAAAGCAATCATGTCTCGTGAAGGCATTGCGTTCTGGCATATCTTACCCGGGCTGGTGTTTTTAAATAATTTTTATTTTCGTGGCTCTGGGTCCTCAGCCTGATGTCACTCTTGGAGTTCGAAACCAACTAATTGGAAATGAAAGGAGGCTGATTGAGTTGGCAGCTCCACAGCCAGCCCATGTGGCAGTGATGTGATGGAGAAAGTGCATGTCTGTGCCGTGACTCCCCCCCCCCGCCCCCCCAGCAACAGGCAGTGTTGGTCCCGCTGCCTACTGGCTTAGACCCATGGACATACGAAGCAGGGGTGGGGGAGGGGAGGGCTCCCCAAATCCTGGAATCCTAGATCTCACCCCCAGGAAGGAGGCAGCTAGCTGGTAGGTGGCCTTGATTGCTTCAGCCCCACTTAGCTTCTTTCTGCCCTCCTCATTCCTATCACCTGGCTTCTGCTGGGAAAATGGGAAGATGGTCGGGAAAGGGACAGCATGTGCAAAGGCCCAGGGGTGTGCTGAGAATCCTGAGCCTGCTTGTTGAAGCACAGAGTCCCAGGCCCTGCCCAGACCATCTCTAGGGGTGGTGCCCAGAAACACCAGGCAGTCTTGATGGGGCTCCACAGGGATCCTGAGATCAAGACAGGGTTGGATTTGGTCTGGGTCGTGCACATGGGTTGATGGCGCTGCCTTCAGGGGAGGCAGACAGTGAGGACGCAGAAGAATCGGAACCCCCAGGATGGACGGAGACGAGACGGCGCTGTTCCTTGAAGGTGCCATTTAGCTGTGTCCTAGGTCAGGGAGATAGACCAGTGGGGGTGGGGGAGGGGCAGCCGGAGATCACCAGCCCCGCCCCGGCCTTGGGGGCCTTGGGGAGTGGCCATCCCAAGAGCCTGCCCAGCCTCTGACATCCCTTCTGGCTTCGTCAGGGGCAGTGACGAGACCTCATCTGCCCAGCCGACAAGGTTTTTTTCTTCTTCTGGGCAGGAAACACCCACTTTGTGGTCCAGCAAAGAAATGCTTCCCGCCGTGGCCCTCAGCCAGAAAACAACTTGTTCCTCACTTGGGCTCTTTGGTTTACAGACATGTGACAAGAGAGGCAACATTTCCAGGAATGACAAAGCCAACGGAAAAACAAAGATTTGGGGGGAAATGTGCATTACTTACTGTTTTAGCACCTTTTTCTGATCTAAAGTTACTTTGTTCAGAAACCAAAATGTGTCGTGTGTAGGTCAGCTGCTCGTGACATTTTTATAATCAGTCGACTTTGAAATGTGAAGGCATAGGAAACTGTTTCCAAAGTTTCGGTAAAACTTAAACGTTTGCAAGGAAAAAAGGTTTTTCCCCCGACTCTTTCTGCTTTGCCCTCTGGATCTTGTCACTGCCACGTGTGACCCATGCAGCTGGTATGAAGATGTATTTGGTTTAAGGTTAAGAACATTAGCAAACATCTTGTTAATGTTTCTTCTACCGAGAAAACTGGGCCATATCAGAAAGTCCCTTCACTTCCCTGTGCTCGGAAGGAAGAGCCACCACCTCTTCGAGATGTTCCCCCCAAGAAAGATGCTCCCCCCTGATGTTGCGTCTGGCTAATGGATGCCGTGTTGGAGAAGGCCCCTGCCAGGGTCTGGGGGCTGCCTTTCCTGTTAGCCAGGGACTCGCCCTCAGCCCCAGACCTTTTAGGCTCCTTGAGTGCTGGGTCAGGGTCAGGTACATAACTGTTCCCGGCAGGAGGGTCAAGCTGTGATGACAGACTAGTGACAAGAGGCCAAATTAAGACTGTCTTTGTATGTTGGCAACAGCCCCCTGGGGGGAACCTTGCAAACACAGATGTTAACATCCCTTGTTTCCTGTAGGGACAGGTTCTCCTGGTCTGTCACCTCTCTGCCATACACAGTCCCAGGGGCTCCGAGAGCCCTCTGTCAGTTCCTCATTTGCATTTGGTCACAGGGTTGTGAGTAAGAGGGCCCTTTCCCCAACTTCTTCAGTGACCTCGGTTGCTCTCTCTGCTCTAAGCCCAGGGCTCTGTGTCCACTAGCAGCAGCTCTCCCATGGGCAGGGCTGGGGGAACGCTCGAGGGCCAAGTTGATAAGAAGCAAGTTTCCAAATGGATGCTGGTACCAGACTCTCCTTCTAGGATTGGGTGGTTCCTGCCAGACCTGTAGTTGACCTCACTGGCTCTGGCCATGGCTGGAGTGTAGATCTGTCCAGCGAACATCTGGGTACCTCCTCTGTGCCAGGCCTTGCGGTCCCAGCCCAGGGATACCGAGGTGGATACCATGAGGCCCATGTCCAAGTGCTGCGATGGGGGAGGGGGTCCGAGGGAGCCTCCCCGGGGAAGGGGGCGGGGGGCGAGGCACAGCCTGCCTGTGGGTGCGGTGCCAAGCAAGTCTTTCCAGCCCTGGTTCCCTGAGGTTTTTAAATGAGTCAGCCCGGAGAAGAGGGAGAACAGCCTGCAGAGGCATCTGGTCAGTCTCAGCATTGGGGGTGTGAACATGCCACGTCCTCTAAGCTGGGCCAGGGCAGGTCTGCCGCATCCCCAGAGTGCCTGCTGGGGGTGCTGCCAGAGTTACTACTCAGCCACGCAAGCCATTGAAGCTTAACAGGTCTAGTTATAAAATTAAATCAGGTGCCTGGGTTGGCGAGATCTTGCCCCAAAGGTCACCTCTGACCGGTTCCTTAATGTTAGGAGGACTCTGGCTTCAGTGGTCTCCTAGGGATGCATGTCCTGCCTGCAAAAGGAGGGTGTGAATCCTGATTCCTTACAAATCCATGGCCGTGGCCCATCCAGCTGGGTTCCCGGCACTAGGCAGTGCTCATTAAATATCAAAGAGATGGGTCAGGAAGGGCTCTTCATCCAGTGGGTCTCCCTAGTGGTTGATGATTGCCCAGGATTGACAGGACAGAGAAAGAGCAGCCCTTTCAAGTCTCAGGTGAAGACCAGGGAGGGGGGCAGGAGTCCCTCCTTCCCTCATGTGCACAGCAAGCCAGGCAGTGCAGGAGTTTCCTTCCAGCCTTCTTCCCTGGGTGGAAGCTCAGCTTTAGGCAGTGCCAAAGGGTTAACTTCCTGTTCCCCAGAGGGCTCGCACACTTCTGACCCACTGGTCTTCCAGGCACTCCCAGCTGCGCCCTCCTGGGCATAGCTTGATCACGTGAGAGCCAGATGTGGGGATTTCCCAAGCAGTGATTTTGTGTGCGTGTGCTCGCGTGCAGCTAGCTGCATACACACACACACACTCTCTCTCTCTCTCTCCCTCTCTCCTCTCTCTCTCTCTCTCTCTCTCTCTCTCTCTCTCTCTCTCTCACTCTCTCACTCACTCTCTCACTCTCTCTCACTCTCACTCTGTTTACGTGGCATCTGAGAGCTCAGGGGATTGGTCCAGACCATGCAAAACAGGAGAGGGATGGGGCCGAGGAGGGGCCCCAGGCTCTGGGCACCCACCCTGGAAGGCTACGCCGAGCCCCGCTCCCACCAGACATCATAGATAAGCCAGTTGTTTTCGCTCAGACAACCATTTCCTGCAACATCCATCTTGCCATAGACCATATTGGTTATGGATACATTTTTTAAAAAAATCTCTTTGAAGGGCTTTAGAGCAGATGCTGGAAGCCTGCAGCCTTCCAGGGATGTTCTGTGGCGTCGGAGGCCTGCTGTGAGTTATTCTGTGCAGCACCAGCTAGGGAGGCTCAGGGTCTTTCCTGGCCTGAGGGTGCCTGTGTGTGCCTCAGGCCATCCCAGGCAAAAGCTAGACTAGAGAGAGTGCAGGGCCCTTTGTGCCAAGAAGGCCCCAGAGCAGGAGGGTGAGTGCGGCCTCAGTTTCCCCATGAAACCCTTGGGTCTGAGGGTTTTTTCCCAGCAGCCAGGACTTTCTGGGCACTGCCTCCTGTTCCATGTGCGGCGAGGATACTGGGGGTTAAGACCCTGGAGGAACTTCAGATCTGATTGGAGAGACCCAAAACAAATGTGGGTTAGGCACCTACTATGTGCCAAGCACTTGCTGTGACTTCAGCACTATCCAGACAGTCTGGAGCCAACTGACCAGTCTGGAGCCAACTGACCAGTGAACAATATAGAGATCCTGCCCAGGACCAGATGAGGGGCTCCAGCAAACCTCGGAAAGGGGGGTCATGCTCAACCTCAGTTTGCAGGTGAACTCTGCCCTTGGCCCCTGCCCCCTCATCCCCACCCCCATCCCCCTCTGGCGGTGTCCAGCCAGATGTCAGCTGAGACATTGTGAACCCTGCTCCAAAGGTGGGGTCCAGTTGCAGATCCGAGGCCTCCAGGACTCAGCCCTGCTGCATCCCTCTGCCCCATGAGCCCTCACCCAGGGCCCCTGCCTGCTGAATCTGCCCCTAGCCTGCCCTCTGGTCAAGTCTGGGCAGCCTGGGGCAGTGAGGATGCACTTGAGTGCCTGACAGTGCCAGGCAGGTGGTTGAGAGAGTCACACCGCCTCCCCCAAACCTACGTGACTCCTGAAGCAGTCAGGAACTCCCGGAAGAGTGTCTGTGATGTCTGTGACTCTGTCCTGAGGCTGGAGGGTCTGTTGGTCATGGCCAGGGGCCTCCAGCTGTGCACGTAGTAAATGCCAATTAAATATCTCATGGTCGATTCACTGATAATCTGATAGCAGGAGTCCTGTCTGGAGAAAACAAGACAGTCCTCTTTTGTGGCTCTGGGGTGGCACGGTCAGCCCTGGGTCCACTGCTGTTGACTCTATGTCTCACTCAGGGCTCTGGTGGAGACTGAATCGGGAAGGTGGGTGGACTGCCTGGTGGGGGGCTGGAGCCCCAGCGGCTGCTCATCCTGCATCCCTAGCCTGTTCCTGCTGCTGCTGCTGCCTCACCCTCACTGGCTGGTGGGTGGGAGAATTGGAGGGGAGATGTCCCAGTAAGTGGGGGAGGACCACCAAGGCAGACCACCCGGGGCTGGTGTGTATGGGAGGGGGGGGGTGGCTGGGATCCGGGAACTCACAGCAGTGTTAGTTTGTCTCTTGTATGTGCCCCAGCGTGGGGAGAGGTGAGGGAGAGGCTGCCACTGCAGGGGCTGCTGCGGGTCAGGCAGCACCTGCAGGAGCAGAGGCTCAGAGCCCCACTGGCCTCCCCACACGGCGCCCCCTCTGTCCACCCACAGGGTGGCTGACTAACCACAGCACCTGCTTCAGCCAGGAAGCTGAGGGTCTCTGGAGCAGGGTGAAGGGAGCACGCAGACCTGCCCACCTCCCTTCTGCCGGGACAGTCCCTGGGAGCATCCTTGGCTCCTCTGCCCACCTCCATGTGGGCTGGGCTATCTCTGCTGGCCCCAGCCATGCCCTCAGTGGGTGTCCTTGGACTTGGTCCCTAAGGGGCTGTGGAGTGGCTCTGGGCCCAGCTCCCACCCCATTCCCCACCTGAGTTGGGAGACTGACTGTTCTCTGACTGCCTGGCTCGCGGCCAGAAGGTCAGTGGTGCATTCCTGCCCTGGGTTGGGCGGCCCCCACATGGATTCTGGGGAAGGAGGCAGGCCCCTTCCTACTGAGAGCAAAATGAATAGAAATAGGGCTATGCTTACAAAAAGAAGCCCAATGAAAATAAATGAGCCAGTGGCCAGGAAGGATCCAGAGAATGAAGTCCCCCCTTTTCAGGCCCCTCTGTTCCCAGTGCTTGGCCGGATTGCCTTGGCTCAAGTCTGACCCCTGACTTCTTTGCTGTGGGGCCTTGTGAAAACCCTCAGCTTTCCTGCATCTGTAAGCTACAGATTGTTAGGAGTAAATTAGATGATGCTCATCAAAGGTTTAGCCCAGTACCTAGCATGTGTGTTAAGAAAGTGGGAACTGGAGTTCCCTGGTGGCTCAGTGGGTTAAGGACCCAGCATTGCCAGTGCTGTAGCTCTGGTCACTGCTCTGGCGTGGGTTTGATCCCTGGCCCAGGAACTTCATACTGTGGGCATAGCCAAAAAAAAGTGGGAACTGTATGATCGTTCTAGCCCCAGCCCTGCCACTCACTGACTTGGTGTATGATCTTAGGCAAATTTCTTATCCTTTCTGATCCTGAGTCCCCATGTGCTTCTTCCAGCCTTTAGAGTAATTCATTTAGCTCAAAATCTGTGGCTCAGAACCCTCAGACCTTGGGTAGAACCAGCTACATAATTTATGGGGCTCTTGTTCATAAAGTATTAAAGATTTCAAATTGGGGACAGAAGGGTATTAAATCAACCACAGGGCCCTCCTAAGTGTGGTTGCCTGTGCATCTGCACAGATCACGCTACCTAAAACCAGCCTTGCCTTGCATTGCAGGCTGTGAGCATAGGAGGCAGGGCTAGGGGTCTGGGCTGCTGCTGTAGCAGCATTGACTCCTCACCCTTCTAGTCCAAGGGCATGATTTTTTTCATGTTGTGGGTACAGATGACAAGCTAGAGGCTGCCGCTCTTCCTGGGGCAAGCTGCAGAGGTACCCATGCAGGCAGCAGCCCCACCACCACCTTACAGCTGAACACACCCCACCTTCCACCTTTGTGACTTTGGACAAGAAGTCGTGTTGGAGCTATTGCTTGTTCTGTCTTAACCATCTTAACCATCGTGCTGTGCTTTTTCCAGATGTCATTCATATCACTTTCATGGTTGTGCCTCTGTTTCTGCTGCTCTGTTTTAGGCCCTGTATATCATGTAGGTCAAGTGACTACTTTTTTTGTAAAGGAACTGCTTCTTTGTGAAGTACTGTTAGCTCTGGAGGGCTCTGGAAAAGATTTGGCTATTGGCCGAGTTCCCTGGCGGCCTAGTCAAAAAGAGAAAAGACACATGTGGTGTCTGTTGGAGAGCTAAGAAATCTAGCCCTATGCAAAGTTCAGTTGTACAAAAGGAGAGAAAAGACTGAAATACAACAGTTATTTAGAAATCAGTTCGGGAGTTCTCTTCGTGACTCAGCAGTTAACTAACCTGACTAGGATCCATGAGGATGCAGGTTCAATCCCTGGCCTCACTCAGTGGGTTAAGGATCCGGCGTTGCCATGAGCTGTGGTGTAGGTCGCAGATGGGGCTCGGATCCCGAGTGGCTGTGGCTGTGGCATAGGCTGGCAGTTGTAGCTCCAGTTTGACCCCTAGCCTGGGAACTTCCATATGCTGAGGGTGCAGCCCTAAAAAGCCGAAAAAAAAAAAAAAAGAAAGAAAAATCAGTTCAAGGCTGCAGTGAGGTAAGGACAATAGAATTCCCAAAGAGGGAGGGGTCTCGAGTGTCCAAGTTCACTAAGATAATGAAAAATGGAAGGACATAGAGAAAGATGACCCAGGAATGGGGTTGGGGGGGAGGAGTATTCATTCCAGCCAGGAGCCCAGGGCGGGGGCTGTGTAATCCAATAATACCGGTGACCCTGCCCTGGTCCCCCTGAGACCTGGGTTTGCTTTCATTCTCCAAGGAGTTTGTGCTGTTGGCTGCACTCTGTCTCTCCCACCTGGGCTCCAAGCCCACTCTGGATTTATTAGTTTGGATGGGTGGAACTTGCTTTACACCAGGGAAGAATTCCTGGAAGCATAGTTTGAGACTGGCTTTGGGTAAATTGAACCCAATTCTCACTGCTCTGGAGTTACTCAATGTTAAAGGAAACCTTATTACAAAGTAATGGGAGTCCCTCTCCGAACTTAGGTCCCCCAGGTGTTTATTATATGGTTCTTGGGTGTATATGTATCTGGGGAGGGCGCATCCTTAAAGGCAGGGGCCCCTGTAGTCCTGTTCTTTGATTTCTCTGGTTTCTTGGACTTGACAAGAGTCAGGTTTGGCACCTTATTGTCCTCAGGTCACTGTATTTGGCTGAGACTTGCAGGCACCCAGTTTTCACTGGGCCTTGGTTCATGCTGGTCTGGCTGCATCAGGGGCTTGGGTCCTGCAGGATGGCCAAGGGAGGGACCCTGTCTCCCAGGCACCCATGGCTTTAGTCACCAACTTTGTCAGTCACTCCCCTTCAGTGTTCCAAAGGCTTAATTCTTACCCCTCTAAAACCTTTCACAGGCATTAGGCCATTTCACTCTCTTTTTTTTTTGCTTTTTAGGATCACACCTATGGCACATGCAAGTTCTCAGGCTAGGAGTCAAATTGGAGCTACAGCTGCCAGCCTACACCACAGCAATGCCAGATCCAAGCCGCATTTGTAACCTATACCACAATTCATGACCACACCAGATCAAGGCCAGGGATCGAACCCGCATCCTCATGGATGCTAGTCGGGTTTGTTAACCACTGCGCCATGAGGGGAATTCCCATTTTGCTCTTAAAGCAACCCTGCAGAGAAGACAAGGAAGACATTTTTTTCCCCATTTCGCGGAAGAAGAGGCTGAGAGATTTGCTAAATGCCCCAGAATCAGTGAGCTAAGTGGCAGACTAAGCACAAGAATCAAGATTTTTTTAAAAAATTCTTGCTCCAGTTCCTCTTGGTCCTATATGCCTCCCAAACTGTTGACCTTCTTCACTTGAGTTTCAGATATTGAGCATCTATTCGAATGGTTTTCCTTGGAAAGGCAGTCTGTTTCTCTGGAAAGATTTGTTTCAGCTGTGGTGCACTTGAGTGGAGACTAGTGGATTTCTGCTAGAAGAGCCTAGGACATGAAACTAGTGTCTTGGAGACCAATGGGCCTAGAATGCTTGATTTTACACGATGTGAGCGTTGAGGCCCAGAGAAGTCAAGCCACTTGCCCAAGGTCACACAGCCAGTTCTCAGCAAAACCAGTTGTGCAGATTCCCAGTCTCATGCACCTTGCTTTCCACCAGGACCCAGGACTCTGTTCTGTAGGGTCCTTGGTTCTGTCACTAGAGTGGCGGGAGACAGCAGGGAAGGCAGGAAGCAGTTGGTTTGTGTCACTCACAGCTGCTTGTGTGGCTGCGCCTGCCTCTCACTCCTTCACCCTGTCTCTCTATCTCGCTGTTTTCCCAGCCCTGAGCCAGCAGCCTTGTCTGCCTCCTGGCTGGGGCGGGAGGGAGGGAGGGTTGTGGGCCAGGGGCTTCTCTTCTGTTCATTGTAATGGGGCAGAGGAGGGTCCTTCCCGCCCTGGGCGAGGGCTTGCTCAGGTAGGCTGGAGAGAAGGTACTCCAAAGGGGGGGAAATTTGGGGTGGGAGCCATGGAACTGGATTAATTCTGTGGATCCGGGGGACTGGGAAATAAATCACGTTTTTAAAAGACTTTTCTTTTTAAAAGACAGGCTTATTTCTGGTCCACTTCCCATTTTCCTTTGGAAAGAGGGAAGGCCTGCTTATTGGGGGGAAGAGGTGGGCACAAGCTTGGGTTGTTCCATGCTTAGGAGTGGGGCTCAGTTTCCAAAGGCTGGGGGATCTTTTCCTGTCCACCATCCCTAGCCTGCCCAGATGCCCATACCTTAAAGGCCTGGAAGGGCATCAGACACTTCAAGCTGGTTGTTGGGGAAAAAAAAAAAAAAATCAACCGAGCAGCAAAGGCCTCGTGAGCATTTGGTCCAAGTGGGCCAGCGGCCCCCTCTTCTCTCTCCTGGGGGTTTGGAGTAGCTCCCCTTCTCTGACAACCTCATCTCCTGGCCTAGGGGTTGGCAGCCATTGCCTAGAGGCCAAGTCCCAGCCCGCCATGTGGTTTTGTAAATAAAGTTTTATTGGCACACAGCTTGCTCATTCCTCTGTGGGTTGTAACAGCAGAGGTGAATAGTCTCAGCAGAGACCATGTGGCCCACAAAGGCTAAATACTGACTCTCTGGCCCTTTACAGAAAGTCTCCTGACCCCCGTTCTTGCAGAACATGCCTTCCTGGCTTCTCTGAGTCCAGGCCAAATAGTTGCCCTTGGGTTTCTGACAGACAAGAACACCTCCCAAAACATGTCCTTCCCAAGAACCCGAAGGAAAGTATACAAAGGAAGGAAGCCAGCAGAGATGGAGAGAGGGGTGGGTAGCCTCTTAGCTGGCTCAGCCCAGGGCTGGGTGGGGCCAGATAGTGCTGGAATGGGCCTGGCACTAGGCCTGCCCAGGAGCGTTAAGATGGCCTTGCTGGGTGGCAGCCCACTTGGCCATGTCCGTGGCACAGCAGGAAGAAGTTGCAAAGTTGCAGCCCCAGCAAGATCTGGCACCAGACAACGAAGCCCCACATTTAAAAAAATTCTCTCTCTGTATGTATGTGTGTACATATATATATGTGTATGTGTGCGTATGTACACACAGACATACAACGGAGGGGGGCACCCCATAGCACATGGAGTTCCAAGGCCAGGGATTGAATCTGGGCTGGAGTTGTGGCCTACAGCTGCAGCAACACTGGATCTTTAACCCACTGTACCAGGTTGGGGATGGAATTCCTCATCCCTGCTGCTACAGAGACACTGTCTATCCCATTGTGCCACAGCGAGAACTCCAAGCCCCACATTTTGAACTCAGACCCACTTGGCCACAGCAATTGAAAGCCTCAGAGTATGTCTGGCTTGTCTTGGCCCTCCCTCCCAGGGTGGGAAATCTGGGCCAGCATTGCTCCTGCTGTCCCCAGGGGCTTCTGGCCGCTAGGCCTGGGAGAGGCTCTGGCTATAGGTTGCTTGCCTGTGGGTGTAGTTGCCCAGAGTCCCTCTACCCCCAGTTCCAGCTGACCCATTGTCTGCGGCAAGCATCCCTGGGTGCCAGCATTTTCTTGGTGCTTGTATTATCAAATTGCCATCTGGTTCTTGTCCTTGCAGCTTCAGGAGTCTGGCTTTCCTGCTGCACCAGAGCTGATTGAACAAAACGCATGATATATGTCCAGGGAACAGGTTTAGAGACGTTAAATAACTTTATCAAAGGAGGAGACCCTGGGTTTGAATCCAGACTCCAGAGGCTTTGCCAAACCTCTCCACCAGAGCTCCACTTTGTTGGTTTATAGTGAGCACTGGCAGGGCCAGTCTTCCCAGTTTGACATGGGATGCCAGCCTGCAGTCAGAAGGTGCCTTGCTGAGCGAGGGAGAATTAGGTGCTTTAAATGGTGAGTGGCATCAAATCAATACCTGAAGCCTGCAGCCCATATCCCCACAAGAGATGGATGGCATACTGGCTGTGTGACCTTGGGCCAAGTTTCTTAACCTCTCTGGTTCATTTTCTTCATCTGCAAAATACAGGGAGTACCTTATCATTATAGGTTTATTGTGCAAAGCAGATGCGTTACTAAATGCGATGTTCAGGGTACAGTAAATGCTGTAGAAACATTGCTGCTGTTAGGATTATCGTTACTATCTCTCCTGGCCAGCACTGGGTGGGCAGTCCAAGGGTTTATCTCTCAGACGTGCATCTCCACATTTCCTTCTCATTGTAGTCATGGTAACCAACGCTGTTCTGTTTTGGAGGCAAAGAGCAGTTCAGCAGAAGCACCAGCTGGGCTGTCCCAGACCCGCTTCCATTTCTGCGTCTGCTACTCTGGCCCTGAGGCCACTGCTGTAAAATGGGGTGAAAAATGACCCACCTCAAGGGGTCGTCGGATATAAATGAGCCACTATACACTATAGGTAGACAGCCAGTGTTAGGTGTTCACCCCCTGATAGTCTAGCAATGTTCACACCGTTGACGGGGCTAAGAGTGTTTTTGCCTCATTACAGTGTTACCATGTCACATGTCACAATCCTAAGTTGTTTTAGGTGTTTTGACTTTGTTCCTCCCCCTCACCAGAGGACAGCTTCTAACCTCCTTCCACAGACGAGGACCCTGAGGCCCAGATCACACATGACGGACGGAGCCTGGAAGAGAGTCCTCCTCTCTTCTGGTCACTAAAGGTCCCCATCCCTCCAGGCTGGAGTTGGGCTCTGAGACTCTCTAAAGTGAGGCTTCCCTCCATTCTGCCAGGGCCTGTCTGTCTTCTGCAGTGGTGAGGGGCGGGGGAAGGGCTGGACAAGATCTTGAGGCCCCGCGCCTGGAGACTGGGCCTGGCCTTGGGCTCTCTGACCCTGAGGTTTAAGGTTCCAGGCCCAGCTGCTGAGCTTGCTGGCCTGGTGAGAATCATTGGAGCCAGCCACCCACATGGCTGGAGAGAGAGGTCCAGGCTGCCTTCTCCAGGGCAGCGATAACCCACGGGCCCTGTTCCAGGCGGGGACTGTGTAGGATTCTCTGTGCTCCAGAGGATTCCTGCGTTTTGCAGACACCTCATTATCCCCGTCCTGGCCGGCAGTGTCCCAGGGCCTCTGTAATCACTCAGGCCCACGCCCAGCAGCCTTCCCAGGGCCAGGAAATCACTCCCTCCCCTCCCCCGCCTTCCGCCGCTGCCGGCCCAACGCGGCGCCTGCAGCCACTCGCCGGTGGACCTCCTGCCTGCCTAACGGTTTTCTCTCCTCCTCTGATTTTCCTCTCTCCCGCTGCTGCGTGCTCTCGGGGGGACTCGGAAGTGTGGCTCTCCAGCTGGGCTGAGTCTCCCAAGAAGGACGTGACAGGTACAGCTTGGTGTGCACGTGCGTGCATGTGTGTGAAGCTGTGTCCCCAGCATGCATGTGTGGGAGCCGGTGCCCGCCGGCCACGGCCGCCTGCTTCCCTATGATGTCTCTTTGTTGGCATGTCAGGCGTCATCTCAGCCCTCTCCTGCCCTTCCGCTGGCGGTCCCCTCTGCCTTCCTTTCTACCCTTTTTAGGTCCAGGATCCAGCCTCAGAGCCCTTGGATGGGTGATGACCACATAGCACAGCGCGTAAGCAAATGTCCTCTGGATCCAGAAAGTGGGGGTTTAAATCCTGGCCCTGCCACGTCCTGGCCGCACTGCCTTGGCTGGATTACGCAGCCTCTGTAGCCTCCCTAAGCGGATGCAGTAGCGCCTCACCGGGAGCCTGGCTCACAGGGCTCAGCTTGCGCTGTGGCTACCGTCAGCTTCAACCCCTGTGAGATGAGCCAGCCAGGGATTGTTAATCTCCCCTCAGGCCTTAAACCTGAGGCAGAGAGCTGGTCTCCGACACCCCGAGTTCAAGCAGTGGCGTTGAGGGGTGCGGAGAAGTCTTGTTGCTGTAATGAAGTCACGGCCCCCAGAGCCCCAGTGATCCAGAGCTTGGAGCTGCCCCTGTTCTCAGGGGCCCTTCTGGACCTTGGGCCGCCTGGCCCTTAGGGACTTGGACTGGGCTTGTGCCATGTGTCTGGGCAGAGTTGGGCCAGGGGTCAGAGGCTTGCCTCTAGCCTTCGTCTTACTGGACAATGGCAGAAAAGCCTGGCGAGCAGTATTCTCAGCTGTTAGGTGGTGTCAGAGAGAGGGGTGGGATTTCCAGAAGGCTGTTCTAGAAGCCCCCTCACTTCTAAGACTGACCCTTCTCTCCCAGCCCAAACCTGTCTGCAGAGATGAGGCTCAGGGTTGGGGGACAAAGCAGAGGGGTCAGAGGTCAGGGAGGGAGCACTGGGCCAGCCCCTCCACACATGGCTGTAGACAGAGTAGGGGAGGTGAACATCCTGAGGATGAGGGTGCAGGGGTGCATGTGCAGAGAAGGGAGCCGGCAGAGGACCCCTTGCCTTTCCCAAGCCCCTTGCAGTCATCCTTCTGGTGCTGCCTGTGACGAGGGCCTCGGCCTGAGCTAATCACTGGGCTCCTGTCCCTTTTTCCCCTCTGCACAAGCCAGTGAGCCAAAGCCCGCTTGGCCCACAACAATACATTTTATTCACCACACGTATAGCCTGGCTGCCCGAGGGCCTATGGAGAAGCCGGCAGGCTGAGGCCGGCCTGGGAAGAATCCGTTGTGAGGGACTGAAGGGACCTTGGTGGGACGCCCAAGATCTGGGAGGTCATGGAGAGCGTGGGGAGCCTGGGGTGGGGGCCACGTAGAGCTCGGCTTCTCAGGATGAGCCCAGCTATTTGGAGACAGAGGCTGAGGGGAGGCAGTGTGGGCCGGGGGAAACCAGCCAGACTGGGGGTCCAGGGCTGCAGTCTTGGGCAGGTTGCCAGGTCTCTCTGGGCCTTGGTTTCCCTGTCCGGGTGGAATGTTGGCGAGTTGAGTGAGACAGGAAGCTCCAAGGTAAGGGGCCTGGCGTGGGGGATCCTTGTAGATAAGGGGCCTGGGGCTGCTTCAGCTGGCATCCACCCAGAAGTGGGCCCAGGGGTTCTGACAGGCGCCTGTGGTCCTTGTCCTGACCTGCCTGCTGATTTTGAGGCTTCAGAGGCACCTAAACCCTTCCTTCCCTCCCCAAATCTCCCGTTTCCTGTTTGCTTTATAAACACTGTCTACGGTTTACACAGGGGATTAACCCTGTCACCTCATCCTATGCTCGGAACAACCTCACCAAGTAGGTACTGTTATGGTTACTGTTTACGGCTAAGGAAGCTAAAGTTCAGAGAGGTTAAGTGTCCTCTGCAGGGTCACAGAGCTCATGAGGGCAAAGCAGGACTGGATGTTAGACTCTACTGTGATGCTTATGCTTTTGCATCGTGACTCTCAGGCAATTATTGCATCCAGTGCCATGACCTAAGACACCAGTGCCTGTCTTACCCTCCTCAGAGGCAACTTGTCTAAAGCACCTGGTCTGCTTGGGGAGCAGTACCCCACAAGAAAACACAATGCAGGACAGGAGCAAGCACTATGGCCGAGCATCAGGTGGCTCCTGGGGGGGCAGAGATGGTTGGGTAGAGGTGGGGCTGATAGAAGGGAAGCCATGCCAAGCAGGGGGAAGAGCGAAAGCACAGGCTTGGACATAAGAACAGTGTGCCTGGCACATACTAGGTGCTCGATACATGTGTGCCAAATAAATGAATGTCGCCTGGATCTGAGGGGTTGTGTGTCAGGAAAGACTGAGCTTGCATTTGGCCTTTCTTCGATAGACAGCAGGGACCCACTGAAGGTGTTGGAGCAGTGGACAGTCTTGGCTAAAGGCTCATTTAGAAGTTAAAGTTGGGAGTTCCTACTGTGGCTCAGCAGCAACAAACCCAACCAGTATCCATAGGATGTAGGGTTGATCCCTGGCCCTGTTCAGTGTGGTTAAGGATCTGGTGTTGCCGTGTGCTGTGGTGAAGCTTGCAGACTTGGCTCGGATCTGGCGTTGCTGTGGCTATGGTGTAGGCCAGCAGCTGCAACTCCCATTCGACCCCTAGCCTGGGAATTTCCATATGCTGTGGGTGCGGCTCTAAAAAGACCAAAAAAAAAAAAAAAAAAGAAAAAATAGAAGTTGAAGTTGGCAGCCAGATCAGGCATCAGGCAGGAGCCAGGGGTCCATCCAGATGGTGGTCAGAGGGCTGCAGGTGTGAGGCAAGGGTGTGGCAGGACTCTGGGGACCTGCCAGTGCCCCAGCAGATCCAGCCAGGGGCTGTCTGAAAAAGGCACAAAGGCCCACCCCTGGATGTGACCCTTAGCAAATCCCTTTCCAACCTGGGAGGGGCTATCCTCCCAAAGGGGTCTTCCCCTTCTCCAGGCCGCTGCCAAGCCCTTCCTATCTGAAGACAGGACGCTCCCTCCACTGCATCTCCCCCTCCCTTGCGCCGGCTCCCTCAGCCCCCAATTTTCCAGGCCTTGGCTGGGAGGGGATCCAGAGCAGCCTCTGTGGGATGACATCACCCCCCAGCCCTGCTGCCGAGCGGTTTCTCATCTGGATACCTGCTCCCAGCTCACGCCCGCCTGGGCAGCCCTGGGCAGGCAACACCCTAAGAGGCTGATGCCAGAGTGAGTGAGCAGGGAGCCTGTGCATGCTGGGGGAGGGGAGAGCAGCCTGTGTGCCACTGCCTATCTTTGGTGCTCTGGAATGAGAACATTTTCTTAACTTCTACCTGTGTCCTCAAGCATCAGTCTTAAGAAAGCTTGGGCCAGTTTTCCAAAGGGTGGGGCAGGGGGGCCCACAGTGTGTGGATTTTTCCCCTTTGAAATCTTGCCTCATATTTCCTTGGCTTGCATTAAAATGAGCCGCTGTCTCTCCATTCCTCAGCACCCAGCTTGTCCTCTCTAGCAGCTTTTGGCACCCCCTCCTCCCTGCCTCTGTCTCCCCATCCCCCGTTTCTGCCTTCCAGAGTTGAGTTGTCTAGTTTTCCAGAATTTCAGAGGTGGGGTCCCGCCTGGTTTATCTGTATTGGCTCAAAGCAAGCCATTAAATCACTTCATTCTGTAATCTGCCCATTCATTCATTTGTTTCGCGAACAGTTTACACAATGCCTGCCCCAGTGGGCACCGTGGTCTGGTCAGTCAGTAGATGCCATGGGAGTCCATGAGAATCTTGCCCTCCAGTCTTTATTAAGCACCGACTCTTTGCTAGCTGTGTGTGGGGTGGGACAAGGCAGGGACTTAGTCTGCCTGTGCGTGAAATGGGGCTCTACCCAGGGCCCAGGTGTAGGGTTGTTCTGAGCCTAAGCTGAGATGTGGTTGGCGCTGCCACCCTGGGGGAGCATCATCTGGCCTTGCTTAGGATTTGAAAGCTCTCTAAAGCTGGACAACTCCTGTCTTTTGTTGGTAACCTGAGTTTTCCTTTGCTACACACTGGAAAGGGAGCCCCTGTGTCCCACAGGGCAGGAGCTGGCCCTTTTTATACTGGGTGCACCTGAGAAGTAGCCTTGGCCGCAGAAGCACTGCCATACCCCCACTTGACCACCACCCCCCAGGCCTCGGGACGCAGTGGGAGGTGGTCCCTGACAGCTCCGTACCCAGCGCTGCCTCTGTTCAGCTGGCAGGGACAGGCCCGGATGCTGGCCCCATCTGAGTGCAGAGCCAGGCCGGCCCTGCTGCCCAGCTGTTGGTTGCATTTCAGCCTGAAATACAATCCTAGCTTTGGAGGGGCTGCCTGGGGCCGTGCGTATGTGTATCCATGTGGCAGAATCCCTCCTGGGTCTCCAGAGGGCAGAGCTGGGGCTGTAGGGTCCACACGTCCTGGGAGAAAACTGCCAGGAGCTTCCATGGGTTTTTTTCCCCTCTGTTGCCCCTACCCTAGGTTGGATGAAGCCTCAACCACAGAAAGTTCCAAAGATCTAGGCAGTGCTTCTCAGCCTGGCTATATGCGAATCACAGGAGAAGAGGGGTATCTAAAAAATACCAGTGAAAGCTGCCTCACTGGGGGTACAGCTCAGGCACCAGTGGTCTTTAAAAGCTACCCAGGTTGTCTTGTGGGACAAAGTTGAGGATCATTGTGCTGGGAGAATATGGGATGTCTGGAAACAGAGATCAGAGGCAGTTCTGTAATGGAAAGAGAGATGAGCTTGAACCTCAAACACTGTGAATTTGCTTCTTGCCAAAGCAGCTGTGTGAGCTGGGGCAAGCCTCTTGTCCTCTCTGGGCCTCTGGTGTCTTTTGGGAAAAGTAAGAAGATTGTTGTGAGGATAAAATGGGATGGTGTACATGCCTGGCGTAGAACGTTTGCCAAGTTAGACTCAGGCATGTAGGGAATGTAGCTGCAGGCTGGAGCACGCAGGGGGCCGTGTGGTGCCTGGGACCCTCCCAGCCGTTTCTGTAGCCAGGCAGGCAGTGTGAAGCCCCTAGCCTTTCAGGAGATAGGTAGATGTGTACGGTGGTGCCACATAGGTTTAGATGTGTACTAGAAATGCCCTTTGCAAGGGAGCCTGGGGCGGGGGTGGGGGTGGTGTCTGGGAAGGCTTCCTGTAGGAGGTGACTGGTGGGTCCCTGGTTCATGGATCCTTTCAGCTCCTAACGGGTCATGTGTTGTCTTAGGTGCTTTGTCTCCACTGCACCCTAGTGATGGTAATAGGCTCAGAGAAGTTTAAGACTGGGTGCCCATCTCTAGTGCCACACAGTCAGCAAACGAAGGTGGGCATCCAGTCTGTCCATCTTCCAGCCCAGTGTTTACTAATGGAATGTTGCCCTGGTCCAGTGGCTGAAGAGGACAGAGAAGTTGCTTGCTCCTGGGAACCTCTGGCTTCCTCCTGCTCAGCCCCACCTTTTGACCCCTCAGGCGCCTCAAACTGCCAGGAGAGAGTGGCTGGAGACTTTCTGGAGCCTGACCACAAGCCCTAGCAGAGCTTAGAGGCAGAGGGAGGCTGAGTCGGTCTCCATGTGGCCGGAGCTGGCGGCCAGGCTGGATGATGCCCCATCGGGAAGTAGGGCTGGGCTGCTGACCTGAGGCTGGTCCCCAGGCACCAGGCCCTTGTGCTTGGTGGCAGCGCCTTGGTCAGCCCAAGGGGCAGGAGCAGAGCCGAACTTGAGGAAGAGTTGGCGGGGGGTGGGCTGGGCTCTCCGGCGCTGGCGCTGGGACTTTCTTCTTGGGTTTCAAGTAAACAGTCTCGGCCCTCCTCCCCTCCCCTGCCTCCACCCCCGGCTCCTCATTCGATGGGTCTCATGTGTTTCTATTTAAGGGCTGCGAGTAAACCCCAGTGATTGGCGGCCTCAAACCCTCTTGACTTCTCGCCTGGGCCCGGCCTGAGCCGTCCTCTCCCGCTCTCTCCCTCTCCCTCCCGAGGGGAGGACTGCTGACTCTCTTTCTCCGGGTTTACAGGGGTTGGGGGAGAGGCCCTGGTCCCCCTCCTCCTCGCCTGGCCTGTCCTCTCTCCTCTGCTCTGGCCTCAGCCCCCATGGGCCCGCCTGCCCACTGGCCCTCGGCCCTCCCCTCGCACCCCTGCAGCCGAGGGGTCCAGAGAACCCACGTCTGGCCCAGGCCTCTCCTCCGACTCCCTCTCCCTAGTGCCGGGCTGTGACTAACTCACCACGGCCGCAGGCTCTTTCCTCTGAGCTCCTTGGGCTTCTGTCTCATCTCTGCCTCTCTCCCACCCTCCCCACCCCCTCCACTGTCCCCTGGCTCCCCATGTCCCCCGGTCCCCGCGGCACAGCGGGCCGGTGTGGGGCCCTGCTATATGGCCTGTCCTTGGGGCCCGGCGAGCTGCGAGCCCTGGCTGCGGGCGGCCCCTCCGAGTGGCGCTGGCGACCGAGCAGCCTCCCCCGAGGCCGATGGACAGGGGGCGCCCCGGCCGTGGGGCCATGGCCGGCCGCTGGCTCACCGCATGCTTTCTGCCCTCGCCAGGTGCCGACACCAACGCCGAGCCCATGATCCTGGAACAGTACGTGGTGGTGTCCAACTATAAGAAGCAGGAGAATTCGGAGCTGAGCCTCCAGGCCGGGGAGGTGGTGGATGTCATCGAGAAGAACGAGAGCGGTGAGTGCTCGGCGGGCGGCCGGCCACTCAGGGTTTCAGCCGGACTGGTTTTTGTTCCTGCCTCCTCCCCCACCTCTGCAGCTATACGTTATTTCCATCTGGCGGGGAGAGGGCCGAGGAGGCTGAAGTTTCCCCTGTTGGTTTGGGCTGCAGGCCAGAAGTTTGCCTGGTGGTGGAAGAATGTCTCCACCGCTCAGGGTAATTAACCAGCTTGTGTTAATGCAAGACCAGGGTGGCAGCCTGGGCACAACTGTCCAGCCCACGTTCGGGGTCCCTGTGCCCTCTGAGCCCCGGAGGAAAGTAACTCCCAGTCCAGGGGCACCTACAGCAGCTTCCCCCTTGGGGCCATATTCCGAGTCGGGGACGAGGCAGGGGTGGGAGGACCCGGCTGGCTGGTGTGGAAGGCAGGCCATGACGTCACTGTGGGGTCCAGGGTCCTCGGGCGGGTTGTCTGAGGAAAGGCCAGGCCTGTGGAGCTTGGCTGGTGTCTGGGCGGTGAGCTGACTGCCTCCTGCTGAGCTGAAGGCCGCCAGAACCTGGGAACAGGGCCCAGACGGGGGGATGAAGTCAGGTTCTGGGGCCAGGAGGGTCCTGCAGCAGCCACTCTGTCATTGGGAACCGAGGCTTTGTCTTGTCTGGAACCGGGCGGATGGCCGTCCAGGGGGCCATGGGTTCCTGGGTTCTCACCGAGTGGGCCCCGGTGCTTCTGGGCCCTTGGCGGCAGCACTCTCCCAGGTGGAGCGATGAGGGCCTGAGTCCATCAGTCTGAGGAACAGGCCTGTGCGACCCCTGCAGGGCCAGGGCTGACTCGGACGTCCATCCATCAGTTTGCTCATGGCCCGTGGGGGCTTGAGTTGATTCCTGGAGTGTCCTGCTTTGGTTTCGGTTTGCTGTGGGGCAGGCCCCCTGTGCATAGGAGCCTTTCTGGGCTGTGTTTGGAGGACACTCCCAAGGGGGAGGGGCCTCTTCTCCTTTTCCTGCCCCCATTCTGCTCCCTTCCAACATACTCAGCTCTGAAAGGAAGGCAGGCCAGAGGATGTCTGTGTGTGTTCTATAGACAGAATCACTGAGGCACGGAAAGATGGCGGGAACGTGAGTCACCTGAAAAACAGAACAGGACGGGGATGTTCCCGGGCCCCTGATTCCTGTGCCTGTGGGCAGCAGGTAGCTTGGAAATGCCAAGGAAATCCCAGCAGGCCTGGGGTGTCGGGGTGGTGGCTGAGCTCAGGCTCCTGCTGGAGGAGACTCAGGAACTGTGCTTTCTGAGGACAGGGCTGGGATGCCAACAGAGGCCTGACTCATGGCCCTCCTGGGTCCGGAGTCCTCACAGCTTGTTCCCCTCACAGGGTTCAGATGCTGCCCTTGTGCCTAGAATTATCATCACATGGCTGGCAGCTGCTGTCCCCACCCAGCAGAGCCATATCCCTAGCACAAGGCCTGGCCCCTTCACCCCAGGTGCCCGCACAGGTCTCCTTCCTGCACGGCTTGGCCTTCAGCCTCGGTCATGGTTCCAGCCCCACCTCCCCACCGCTAGAGAAGCTGCACCATCAGAGGGGCCTGGCTCTAGAAACCCTGGGCACCTCAAGAGCCAAAGGAGGTGCTCGCTAATGGTGGGGTCGGAGATACCCAGTGAAGAGAGAGATGTTTGTTTTGGGACTCGGCACCCGAGGAAGGTGTGCCTGCTTTCCATAGAGGATTAGGGCTGCTCAGAAGTCGAGTTCTGGCTTAGGGACCCTCCTGCCTTGTGTCACCAGCGCAGCTACATATCCTGGATGTACCAGCCACTGGCCTGGATGACAACACCCAGGAGACCCGACAGGAAGTCACCTGTTCTCAGACTCCGTCCCATCCCACACTCCGCACCCTGAGGACACTTGGAGTCCTGCCTAGGAGTGGAGGAAGGAGAGCCTTGACAAAGCGGGGGTTCTGTGACTGGCCTGGAAAGGTGTAAGGCAATCCCTCCCCTGAGGAGTCCCCTGTGGCTACGGGGGGAGGGGGCTCAGGTACCCTGATGCCCCAGAGCAGCCCAGCCTGGCACACCGACCCTCTGAGGGAGTGGCTGTTTCTGAAAGCAGGATTCTGCCTGCTGCCTACCCACGGGGTGGCTTCAAGTCACTTGATCCCTCTGGACCTCAGCTATCTCTCCTGTAAAGTGGAGACAGTGTAGTGGCTGCTTGGGAACAGGACCTGGAGCAGGTGATCCCACCCCCCACCCCCAAGCCCTCTCCCTGATCTGAACTCTGTGGCTGTGAGACTCCATGAGCCCTGGGGGTTGGGTAGACAGAGCCTTTCCACTTTTCTGGGGGTTTGTATCTTTGCCCTTGGTGGACACAGCTGCTCAGCAGCAGGCAGCATGCACAGGGGACCCCAGTGTGCTGTGTCCACCACCCAAACCCAGACTGTCTCCTGCCATCAGAAACCTCCAGATGCCTTCTGGAGTGTGCAACCAGCTTAACCAGAGAAACTAAGTGGGTGGAGGGAAGAAAAGAAGAGGGCCAATTGCAGATCCTCGGGAGGGTGGTTTCCCAGTTCAAGGAAGCAGGCTTCTGACGGTGGGGGAGGGGAGGTGTGTTGTGCATCCTACAAACTGGCTTTGGAAGGAGTGGTGAGTGAAGCTTTTGAACTCTGGAACAAAGACCTAATTGTGATGCCTTTGACCTTGGGACATGGTGGGCGTGTTGAGGCATTTCCACTCAGATTGTTGGGGCAGCAGCCCCAGTTAGTACCACCCTGCTTCCTGGGGTCTTGCCTTGCCCACTGGGAGCCAGTACTCTGCCTGTGTCCCCGTCTCACTCAGCTTAAAGTCCCTCGAGTAGAGTGTCCATAGAGGGACCAGCCACCTCTGGCTCTGCTTGCTCACCAGAGCCCTCTGGCAGAGATCACAGCCAGCAAGGGATTTGGAAGTGTGGTTGTGCCAGCACTCTGTAATCTCTTTAGTCTAGGGAGAGATGTGTCTGAAAGGCAGTCCACTCAGTAACACCAGGTCCAGGCCATGCCCCTTCATATGCATCATTTTACTGGAATCATGGATCGACCCCACACAGTGGAAGGTCCTTTAACCATTTTGTGGCTGAAGTAGCAGGCTAAGAGGTTAAGTCAGTTCCCTAGCTAGAGTGCCAACAGCTAAGAGCTCTCTGTTCTACAGAGGAAGTATTGCCATGGGTAGATGAGAACGGACTGATCCTTGGAGGGATGTTACTGAGCTGGTGATGCTGGGGCTCGGGGACAGACATGGGCTAGTTGAGATGACCTCAGGGTTCCCTGGAACATTGTTGCAGGATGGCTGTGCCCCTCCCTCCAGCATGCTGCTTGTAGATAGTGGGAATTCTTGTTACTTTGGACTTGGAAATAAGCCACAACTAAAAGAGTCTGAGGAGGGCAATGCACATCCATCACCAAGGACAAACTATTCCAAGGGACGTAAGTGGGCAGAAGTCAAAGACACCACGGTGATGGGACTTGAGTTGCTCCAGGGAGAGTGTTCTTGATCAAACAGTATGGCTGGGGCCCAGCCAGAAAAGGTCTCTCTCTCCAGTGATCAACAGGGACAAATCTAGCAGAAAGACTCAATGGCTTTGTTAGCATTGCCAAATACTGTTGCCTTTGAAAACCCCTCCACCCTTGATATAAACAGCAATGCCTGAGATGCCACCTTTGTAGGACATTCTTAAGCCTCAAAGACCACATTGGCTTTACCTTCCAGCAGGCAAAATCTGTCTAACTTCTGGCAGAGCAGTGATGACAAAGTCCCAGATGCTCTGATTTCTGTGTTGAGCAAAGCTGCCTCCAACTTTCCAGGATGGTTTCCTTCTCTCAGGACCAGGGGCCAGGAGAGGGTGTGGGAATATGAGTCAGAAGATGCTCATTCTTTTCCTCCCCCAGCTTTCCTTCTCTGAGTCTTTGTTTCTTTCCTGGCACTAGTGTGATAACACCTGGAATTCTTATACTTCCTTGGAGCTACATAGCTGCAGGACTAATGTAAAAGCATTGTATTGGCAAGGAATTTGGAGCTCTTGGTCCATCCAGGTGAGAAGTTGTACAAGTGAGAAAACTAAGCCTTGGGAAATTTGAGAATCTTTGGTCCCCTTCAGAGTCAGTGCTTTCATCCCATTTGAGTTGTTGAGCTGAGGACAGACATCCAACTCAGACTTTTCAAGAGACTATTGAAAGGATTCTGGAAAGTCTCACCAGAACCCAAGGGTGGGAAATGCATCCCAGCCTCACAAGGACTGGGAACCAGAAAGCTGGCATGGGATAAAGCAACTACTCTTCTCTCTCTCTTGGGTACCATGTGGATTGGAAGCCCAGCTGTGATCTTGTCCTAACTGCAGACCAGCCTCCCTTCTCTTCTTCCTGTTCATTGGTTCACCTGCTGCTGGTTGGTCAGGACCAAACTTTTCAGTCAGGATAACCACCAGCAACTGACAGTGGTCCCTGGTTTTCTGAGTTTAGAATTTGATGTTTGAATCTGATTGGTTCCTGGCTAGCCAGTGGATTGGCAGACTGTAGATCAGGTGTCCAACCCTGGGCCAATCAGCTATGTCCAGGGAAAGAGTCATGAGGTATAAAGATGCTGCCTGGCCAACCTCTTCAGTGGCTATTGGAGCACAGATTTTAAAGAAAGGAGAAATAGGGGGCATAAGGTATCCGAAAAGATGTCGGCTGCATCTGCTTTACTTATGTAGCAGCCGTGTGTAGTGGAAAGAGCAAAGAATCAGGAAACTGAATATTAGGTTTGAGATCTAATGCTACCCAACAGTGTGATGTAAGCAGGAATCTATTTCCCCATGAGTATAAGAGAACAGTGATACTATTACATGGGTTTGCTTTTTTTTCCCCCCAATTAGAAGTAACTGTTTATTACTTGACAAATATCTTTATCAATAAGACAAACTAGTAAGCTTTCCTCTCAAATTTGTGTTAATCATAATGAATATTTTGTGTTGTCAAAAAGGATGCATTCTTGGGAGTTCCCCTTGTGGCTTAGTGGTTAATGAATCCGACTAGGAACCATGAGGTTGTGAGTTCGATCCCTGGCCTTGCTCAGTGGATTAAGGATCCGGCATCGCCATGAGCTGTGGTGTAGGTTGCAGACGCAACTCGGATCCTGCATTGCTGTAGCTCTGGCGTAGGCTGGCAGCTACAGCTCCAGTTAGACCCCTGGCCCGGGAACCTCCATATGCCACAGGAGCGGCCCTAGAAAAGGCAAAAAGACGAAAGAAAAAAAAAAAAAGATGCATTCTTCAGCCATATATCTTGTGAGTTGGAATCTTCTCAGCATTGAAGATACACCTATTCTGTTACTTAGCTATTGTTTCATGAACATTGTTGTAACTGGTTTCCCCTGAACTTTTTGTGAGTGAGAAATATACTATATATACTTTTCACTTATTCACTCATTCATTCATTTAACAATTCTTGAATATCTCTTGTCCCGGGCCCTGTGCTGACAGGTACATACCCATAATATTCCCTTTATGGAGCTTAATTTCTAATTGACGTGACATGCTGAGTGCTTAATGAGTGGCCTGCATTGTGAGACTAGAATAGCTCTGCAGTCTTTCTGATATCTTAAATGGACTTCTGTATATCTTCTACGTCTTTTACTTAGGTTATGTGCTTACTAAGGAACCAGCTGATTGGTTAAGCAATATCCCGGTAAAGACGGGATAGGCTCTTTCTAGAAAGGTAGGTTTATTGCAGTCTGCATTAAGTGAACTAACACTCTTAACCCTGTAACAGCCTTTTAGGGTGTGGTTCTGATGAGCCAGTCCCCATTTGGATGTGGTGACTGGTGCCCATGAGGTCCTGTCCCTGCTGACAGAAAGCCTCGGTCTCAGCTCTTCTAAGTACAGCACCTCTATGTTCTGTTCTGTCCGCCTAATCAGCAGTTCCAAAGTCCATCCTGGTCCAAGACTGTCTCTGGCGTGCAGTTGTTACCCAGTTCATGAAGCTGGCTAGAAGGCAAAGGGCCAAGAAGCATAAATCCAGGAACAGAAGTGAGCATCCTAGTCCTGCCTTGGGCCCTTCAGGCCAGCTTTTAGCCACCCAGGAGAGAGATGGCTTTGAAAATGAGATTGCCCGGTAGTCTAGCAATGAAAAATCTGGGTTCAACTTGGATAAACCTGGGTTTAATCTTGATTTGGCACTTACTAGTGGTGACCCTGGGGAGTTACTTGAACTCTAAGCATCAGTTTCCTTACCTTCGTTTATTGCAAAATGGCAATAATTGTACCTACAGCTATAGGGTCAGTATGTGCTGGTTTGAGAGGAATTCAGTGCTTAGTGCAGGGCCTGGCACCGGAAGCGCTCAGCACATGAGAAGTTGCAGGTAAGACTGTTGAACTGGGGCAGCTCTGCCACAAACTGACCTTGGAACACACAACTGGTCAGTTGTTCTCTTGTGGCCTGAGTGTCCCCTCCTGGCTAGAAAGTGTATGGCTTGCTGGTGTCTGAGGATTCTTCTCTCAGCCCCGACAGTTTATGAGGTGGGAAGGGAGCTTACTATAGTAGGAGACATGCTGGGAACCAGAATCGCCCCCCTGGAGCCCTTGAATGGCAGCTGTCCTTGGTCCAGCCTGTACCAAGAAGAAGGGTTGGGGATGAATTCCCCTTGGTGACCTAGGAGTAGACCTCGTGGATCATTGGGCTTCATGCAAGGCTGGGGTGAGGAGAGGCCCACCCAGGCTAGCATCATGCTGGCTGTCACTCAGTGGCTGTGTTGCACAGCACAGAGCTGAAGCCAGAGGGCAGGGCAGGGACATCTAGCATAGTCTGGAAAGGCTGCCTGGAGGCCTTAGAGCTGGGTTTTGGAGAGAGGGGATTGGAAAGGCAGAGAGGGGAAGGAATTCCAGCTCCTCTGGAGTGGAGTGTCCACGGGGAGGCTGGGCCTGTTGGGGCTAAGACAGCAAGACAGATGTGTGGTTGCCTCAGCAGGTGTGTCCTGACGACGAAAGCAGAAGTTGGGCAGCAGTCGTTGGGGAGAAAGGATGGGGCCCTGCAAAGTAGGTGAGCAGGAGAGGAACCTGAGAACAGTAGTATTTGAAGCAAGCAATCCTGGCTGAGGAAGGTGACTGGGGCAGGTGTGTCCTGGACTGGGAAGAGCGCTTCCCTGGACCTAGATCTGCACAGGCTGCAGTCAGGGAGGCATCCAAAGGCCTGTTAGCCCTGAGCTCTGCCAACCACCTGCCTGGAGCTGCTGCCAGGCACTCCCTCTGTCACCTCCACCTGCTCAGCTTGGGCAAATGGAGTGGCCGGTCACACTGACCTCACATTAGCTCTGTGGACCTACTGTGTTCCAAGGCCTTTCCTGGAATAGTTATTTCTGAGCAAACGTATGGTTTGGTGGTGACCTTGGAAATCCAGCTGAAGTGCCAGAGTGACACCAGCTCATCCCAGCCTCAGCACCAGGGCAGCACCTGGCCACCTCCCCTTTTGAGGGGCAGGCAGTTTACACTGCATCTGTGCCTAAGCATCTCAAATGCTGCATTTCCGGGTTTGAACACCAAGGGACCAGTTGAATCCCATACTCCCCAGACCCAGCAAGGCAAAAGTCCATGCAAACGGAGCTCACATGCGGTAGAGAAGCAGTCACAGGTAAACAAGGAAAATAAGTCTAGATTTTAAATAGTGGAATGCAAGGAAAGTTTTGTCCAGATATATGCACAAGAGTGGGGTTGCTGGGTCATGTGGTAGTTCTGTGTATAGTTTTCTAAGGTACCTCCATACTGATTTCCATAGTGGTTGTACCAATTTACATTCCCACCAACAGTGCAGGAGGGTTCCCTTTTCTCTACACCATCTCCAGCATTTGTTATTTGCTGACTTATTAACGATGGGCATTCTGAAAAAAGAATATACGCATGTAGGTATGGGCCGGGTCATCACCTTGCTGTGCAGTGGAAAATTGACAGAACACTGTAAACCAGCTGTAATGGAAAAAATCAAAATAAAAATGCAATGCAGGAGATAAGCGGCCACTATGATAGTGATTAAGCAAAGAGAGGAGGTGACAGAACAGAGGCAAAACCAGAGACCAGTTGCTGTGGGAGAGAGGTGGTGGGTGAGGACAGAGAAGTCGAAGCCGCGTGGTCCCAGGCCAGGGCACGCTGTTCTGGGTGGACTGACCACTGCACCAGTGGGAGCCTTGCAGCGCAGCCAACAGGGGACTCCACTTCCCTCACCAGCCACACCCTGGCCTCGGGCTCCCGGAGCAGGCAACACAGGAGACCCTCCGCCTGCCCCAACACACAGACACATACATAGCCTTTGTCCCCAAGAGAAGTGACAGGCCTTGTGCAGTGCCGCAGCGTGGGGTGGAACTCTCCACACAGTGGTTCCTGCACTCTTATGTAACAGATTTCGCCCTGGAACAGCAGCACTTTCTGGGATATAATTTGTCAGGACCTTTGGGAATTTGGGTTGAATAATTTCTGCCCCTTGTTCTTTCCCCACATCGCCCCATGGCCGTGTGATATTACACACAGTTGGGTTTTCAGTAATCACTCTGGTGGATGTGGGGTTTGCCCTCGGTAACCACCCTCATCTCTATCAGCATCTTTTCAGAATCCATAACCTCATCCCCTGGGTTCCGGGTGCTGATCTGGACTCCCTGGCCTCACTGTGCAGGGGGGGGGCGGGGCACAACAGCCAGGGCAACCCAGTTAACTGAGTGGTGAAGCCTGGTGGGAGCCAGTGTTCCCTGGGGTTCTCCATCCTAGGAACTGAGCTGTCAATTCCCAGGAAATGGAGGGAAGCTTCCGGCACGTGTAACCCCCAGCTTCATTTCTATCTGTATTTGCAATATTCTGAATGGAATTATGGCACCACTGTCCCTTCTTCGTCAGGCAACTCTCAGGCTCATGCTAAAATGCATCTGCCTGCCTAAGCTCTTTTGTCGGACTGGATTGTGGGGAAGTGGCCCGGGCACCATGGGAGGTGGGAGAAAGCCAGACTCAGAGAAGGGGTCCGCCAAGAACTGGCCCCAGAGTGAGTGCACCTGAGGTTGGTGTGCTGTGACAGCAGATCCCTCTCCTGTTACATCTGCTGCACTGGCATTGCCACGGGCCGCCCTTAGATCACTGTGTCCCAGAACCTTGTTTTAAGGGTGTTCTAAGCACAGTGGCCGGAAGCCTGCATGTTTTCTGAAGTCTCATGCTAGAGGGGTTATTGGAGAGGTCAAGGCCACCTGGAGAGCAAATGCCTGCTTATTATGCCAGCTAGTAGGGAAGTGGGAACATTTTTCAAGGTGACCTCTTTCTGAATCAGAATATTTTATGTTGTACAGGCTATAAAAACCATGTGATTTATGCAACATCTTGGTAAGAGGAACCGCAGATGCTGTCATTCTCTCCATTCCAGGTGGAGATTAAAGCCTAGAATGGTTAAGGGACTTGCCCCAGACGTTGCACAGCTGGGAGGTGGGGCGTGGATTTCCATACTCTTTATCCAGTGCTGTTTATCCAGTGTTTAGAAATCTGGATGTTTGCATTTCTTCTCCCTGTGGATTTTACTTTTTTGGAAAGCCAAACCCTAAAGTGCTCTGCTGTGAATTCTCCAGGCCACGGAGAGCAGGAGAGCAGAGGTCAGTCCTGCTGAAGCCCCAGCTGGGGTAGGAGAGAGGCTGACGGGTAGGGCAGAGGGAATGTGAAGGGGGAGGGGGCGTTCATTAGTTCAGTTTCCTGCAGAAGAGTTGTGTGAGTGTTGCAGCATTTGGCTCAGGCAGGTCCATGGGGCGAGGCTGGGCTGGATGGGTGGATGGGTCAAGGTCACTTGGGATCTCCCGCAGAGATCTGCTTACCAGCACTGAGGGTATGAGCAGAGCCTGGGCTGTGCCTAGGGGTTGCTAGGCAGGGCCCCAGCCCACTCTGCCGCCTTCTCTTTGTCCAAATAGATCTGTCCTGGCCCCTCCCCCAAGCCCACGTGACCCATCGAAGGGTTCTATCACTTCTCCTTCCCCCTCCCCCAGGTCCTTCAGCAGTCCCAGCCCTGTCTGAGTGACATCCTGCATGCAGGCGCTGCTTGCACAGGATGCCATTTGCTCATTCAGGTGACGGAGCACCTACTGTGTGCCCAGCACTGGGGTGCAGCAGTAGACAAGCAGCAGTCATCTCTATCGTCTGACCCTTGGAGGTGACAACATTCTAGGGCTGCCTCTTGCCTGCAGGGTAAAGGTCCAGATGCAGTGGGTCTGTGGTGCTCCCATCCAGCAGAAAGCACAGTGGGCTAGAAGGTGCTACTGAGGGGGCGGGAGGGCGGGACCAGGAGGCCCAGTCTGCTCCGCAGGCCATGGGCTTCCATGCACCGTGTCTCCTTCCGGGGGGAGGGGGGGGAAGGGGGCAGTGCCTGGGTCGGTGGTCAAGGGAGTCTCCTGGAGAATGAAGGCCTTGAACCAGGGGCTGAAGGAGGAAGGTGCTCCACGCTGAGTGAATGACACCTACAAAGGTGTGGGCAGTGGCAGGGACAAGAGAGGAGACATTCCCCTAGCGATAAACAGGCTGGAGCAGCGCGTCGAGGGCCTCGAGGGTCCAGTGAAGGAGATAAGCTGAGGGGGATATTTCCAACCATCTGCCTGAACCCCTCCCTTGACAGAGGAGGAACAGAGGCCTGAAGTCACTTGCCTAGTGTCCCATGGCGAGTGTGTGGCAGGGCTACCATGTGGCTGGGGATCGTTGGTGCAGAGGTAGCCATTCGCAAGATGTGCTGGCGTCTCCTGGCTCCTTCGAGGCCACCCAGGGCTAGGTGCAGCCGATCTTGCCTCTCCCTGCCTGAAGCCCAGCTTGTCCCCCAGGTTGTGGGGGTGGTGAGCCAGCTCTTCAGCTCCCCATCCTGGGTCCCTCAGCCTGGTGCTAACATAGCTGGAGCCTGGACACAGGCAGAGCAGAGGCCGGCAGATTCTCCCCAACCCCGTGCATTCAAACAGGCTCCTTTTTCAAGTGAGGTACCTTTCCCCCTGTGAGGTCAACTTCAAACACCCCGACTTGAATGCGGACTCCCCCTTCCAGCAGCGCCACTTCCCTGTCCAGGGTGGGACTGTCCCACTGGCTGGCTATGGGTTTCTCCCAAGTCCAAGTCCGAGGTGCTGCTTCCTCGGCTCCTTTTGTTCTTCCCTCCCCACCAGGAAGGTGGAGGGATTGCTGTTGAGGTTGGCTGGACCGCCAAGCCCTGTGTTTCTGAACACTCTGTCTCTTCTCGTTTGTTTTCTGTACTTGTAAGCGATGCCCTCACAAGGCCCCAGCCTTCTCTGCTCAGCGTGCTCATCATCTATTGACTGAGTCAGAATTCAGGCTGTACCCACAGCAAGGCCTGGGGGCCTGGGCCCTGCACCAATGCCTGCATGTTACCTACAGGCTTCTCCCCAGCCTGGCCAAGTGACCTCCCCGTGCCCTGGGGAGCTTTCCGCCAGTTCCAGCCACCTACTTCTTGCTTGAGGCATTGGGCCAAGGTGTTTCCACTGGGTGCTGGACTCAGGGTGTCATCTCGGTGCGCAGGGCAGCCCTCGTGGGAGGAACGCTAAGCTTTGCCGAAGAGGTTCCAGGCTCAGCTACCCACTAACCAGGTGACCTCAAGGCAAGTCCCTATACCTCCCGAGCATCTGCTTTCTTCACCTGTAGAACGGAGGTGTGGCTTGGAGTGAGGACAGTGGCCAGGACTGCTTTCTAGATACCAAGCTCCCTTCTTCCCCTGACCATCAGGCTTTACCAAGCCATGCAAGAAGCAGGCCTTTCATCTCCATAGTTCCAGAACGCCTAAGATCCCCTCTAGCCCCTGGGCTCCAGGAAGAAACCAGTTTCAGCTTAGAGGAAGCAGGCAAGGGGAATCTGACCATGTTGGCAGCTTTCAGGCAGCTCCCCGAGCAGCCAAATGGGTCACTGGCTACAAACTCCTGGGTTTGTAATGATGATCACAGGGCCCGTGGGCTCCTGGACACCTTTGGAATGGGCTTCGTGAGGCCAAATGCTCTGCAGATTAAATTTCTGGAGAAAGAACAGCTGAGAAATAGTCTTGAGCTTTGCTAAGCCACTTCTGTGCTATGGCTGTGAAAGGGGTGTGTGTGTGTGTGTGTGTGTGTGTGTGTGTAAGATTGTCCAATCCTGAGCCTCCCTCTCTCCTTTAATTTGCATCAGCCAATGGGAGGGCTGGCGCTGCTGTGTTTTCCAGGCTGGTGCTGGTAACAGAAGGAATATGATTAGTGTTGTGGAATTTCATGGTAGGGGTTGGGGGGTAGCTTCCCCCCCCCCCTTTTAAAATAAAGTAATGTTTTGAAGAAGTTGCCCTGGAGAACTGCTAAAAGCAGAGAGGCCAACAGACGTTTTTGGTCATGTCAGACGAGGACAAGATTATCCAAGTGAGCAGGGGTGTCTCTCTCCGTCCGCCGTGCTGCGGGGTTCCAGGGCCCTTCTGCCAGAAAGCGAGCGAGGGGCCCGTAATCACAAACAGGCCGGGATCAGTTACAACCCAAAGTATTACTTTGGACTCTTGGCTTTGATGGGGAAGAATGCAGTTTTTCTTGCCCCTCCTCCCCATCCTTCTCAAGTTAAACAAGATCTGTGAAAGCAATCGCTCTGGGACTTAAAGCGAGGCCAGTATTCAAGCCAGCACAGGGTCCTGAAGGCCCAGCGTAGGAGGGTTACACCGACTTCCACTGCTTTGGGGGCAGGGGTTTTCCGGGCCCATTTGCTGCCCCTGTTCCTCCTGGAGGTGAACTGGAGAAGCCCATTTTCCCCTGAGTCTGTCTTGTCTGCCTGGGACACCCTTAGCTCCATCCTGCCTGGCAGCCAAGTGTCCTGACCCTTTTGCACACTACGTGGGCATTTGCTGCATGTTTGCCTTGTACCTGCCTTGTACACAGTTTCATGGGTGGGGTGGAAAAGGCTTAGCACATTGGAACAGCCCCTGACCCACCTGTAAAGATAGCAAAATGATGGGCGTTCTCACCCCTCCTAGTCCCAACCCAGCCCTGGGTGGGTGGGGGTGGGGTCGGGGCTGCTTCCCATCCCCCTCCCCTGGTCTCAGCCAGCATCTCCTAGGCAAGCATCAGGTCACCTCCTTCACACTTGGGTATAAGTAATAGCGCTCCCTGGAGTATTGACATTGTGAGGGGCCTGCTTCCCCTGGGCGTTGGTAATGGGAGCAGAACCAGGGTTGCAAACGCCTGGACCTCGTTGCCAGCAGAGCCAGCTTGTAACTGACCATTCCTCGGAGGAGAGAGAGGGAACTGATCTTTGCACAGGGGGAGGGAACACCAAGGCTGCACCCCATCCTCTGGTTTCCCAGCCAGCCCTCACTGTGTCCCAGGCCTCACCGCACTGCTGACACAAACTCGCCTCCTTGGACTTAAAAGGCTCCCACTTTTGGTGGGGCCAGGGCATCTTGTCGGTGCTGATGTGGCAGCTAGGAGGTAGATTCTGGCCTGCCCTCCACACCTGCATCTCTCAGCCCCCATGGGGCCGTCCCACCACCTCAGGGCCTGGATTGAGTCAGGGCCCAGGACAAGGAGAGGGGACGGAGACCTCTACTTTCCAGGCTAAGGGACGAGCCAGGGTTGGGGAGATACCCCTGATTCCCCGAGGGGTGCAGTTAGAAGGTGCCATGGCTGAGGGCTGGGACTCAGCTAGGGTGTGCTGGGCTGCTCACTGCAAAGGCATGTTTACAAGAGTGGGATATTCATGGCCCACCTCGACCCTCAGACATCTCTTATCTTCTTCCATCCAGGCATCCCCACCTTAGAACCACTTCTAGAACAGAGTTTCTCCTCCAGGGCCCTGTGGTGATGAGATGACTCCACGGAGGCCAGGAGATAGGGTCTGGAGGGCGGGCTAGGTCAGTGACTTCCCGGCTTCCTGCCCTGTCTCTCTGCCATCATGTACCAGGATCTTCCTGCCGTGGTGGGGTGTTGATCAAAGGCTAGCTCATTCAGAGGGGAGAAAACCAAACCAAGCAATGAAGCGAGCGTGTAGTCAGGGACATTCATTCATTCCTCAGCCTTTATGTCTTGCTGTGAGCCAGGCACAAGCAGATCAAGGAAGACTTGATCCCTGTGTCAAGGAGCCTACAGTCTCCCAGTTGGGACCCAGGCAGTTACCCACTGACCCAGCTGAGGGGACTGTGATGGCTGGTATGCTGGGAGGCAGGGTGGTGACTCTGCAGACCCCTCCTTTTTGGGGTTTAGGAGGAGGAGACACCAGAGATTGACAGGGCAGGGGTGGGAAGCTCAAGAGCTTCCTGACTGGTACCTGTGGCTGTCAGTCACCACTGCCCAGCCAATCATTGTAACTGTTGTAAGGCTAGAAGGAGACACTAGGTCCCAGGCAGTTTCTGAGGCATCTGAACTAGGCGTGTGGCCTCTTCTCCTTGGATTGGGGTAGGATCTGTACTAGACCACATTGTTGCCCAGGGGTCAGGAGACAGGAAGGGAAATGGAGCAGGAGAGGCTCAGGGAGAGAACCTTTCTAAGTCACACTAACACATTCCAGGCTCCAGGATAGTCATCCTAGGCCCAAGGTATTTCCACCCCAACCTAAACCCACCTGCTTCTTTCTGGAGACTGTTGACGTCAGAAACTATGGGAAAGGCAGAAAAGAGGCTGTTGAAGCACCTCCTGTATATCACACCGTGGGCCAGGTACCTTCTGTCCTGTAACCACCCCTGCCCAGGCAGCATGGCTTCGTTTTCACAGGTGAGAAAGCTAAGGCCCAGAGAGTTCAGGCAATTTGTAACTTGCTTCTTCCCCACTCTGTGCCTCTTGGTTAATCTCTGCGGCTCCCTAGGATAGAGGCACTGTGGTTGGTGAAGCTATTTCCTCTGTGCAGTTTTTCCCTGCCAACGCCCTGGGGGTTGGAGGCTCTGGGCTGCTCCTTCCAGCTCTGCATCCACCCTGGAGGAGGGCTTTGTTTGCTGGGTTCCCTGCAGGGGACCCTTGGCTCCAGTAGGCACCCAAGGCTGCTTTGAATGGGCTTGAGGAGTGCTGATAATTCCTTTGCCTTCTTCCAGGAGACTCACCCAGGGCGTGGCCTTGTCCCTGGTGCTTGGCCTGTGGGACCTCCCTGAGCTTGGCTTTTCCATTCCTGCGAGGGGAGAGGCCCCAGTGAAAATGGCCCCATCAGGTGTGGGAGGAGACTGTGAGAATTCCCAGTGGGAGCGTCCGCTTACTGGGTGATCTTGGGCACGTTATGACAGATATCTCCAGGCCTCAGGTCCCTGTGGGCAGATCCTTCCAGGAGAGCTGAGGGTGCTGTGGGTCAGAGGGACCTCCTCCCCACATTAGGGGACCGGAGGAAGAAACCCTGGCCAGGGGCTGAAGGGCTGCCCTGGATTCTAGCTGGCAGGAGGGCCAGCCGGGAGCGCTAGAGCAGGTGCCCCACACTGACCCCAGGAGCGGGCTCGGAGATCCTGAGGCCAAGGGAAGGAGGGACTGTGGTATGGATGGAGAGGCCGGGGGAGATGGAAGAAGTCTTGTGCCCATCTGGCATTGCACTTCATGTCTAACAACTGCACACTCAGCCCTTCTTTGTCATCACTGAGCCAGGCAGGGGCTTGACAGGGATGCCAAGATGAACAAGACTTGGCCTTTGTCCTCAAAGAGCTCTCGGTCCAGCTGGGGAGACAGCCAACCCCAGCGTAAGGTCAGGATGCTGGGGGAATATAAGGGCATGAGAGCAGAAGGGCAGCTAACAAGAAATCACAGGATCTGTGCAAGGTGGTGGCTTTGAAAGATGAGGCCCGGGCACAGGGAAGGATCAGAAAGACCAGCGCCTTTGGGGGCTTCCGAGCCCAGTGGGTTGTGCACAAAAGAGCAAGACAGAGGGCCCTGTGGGCCACATGAAAGGCTTGTGTTCAGATCCCACTCTGTCATCGAATAGCTAGTATGTGGCCACTTTGCTTTTCAATGTTCACATCTATAAAATGAGGATAGTATTTTGAAACCCATGGGGCTGTTGGGAAGGTCGACTGTGAAAGATTGTCAGACGGCATTTTCATTTTGTTTTTTTTCTCTAACAGACAGGGATGGGCCACCATCCAGTCTGGGCAGTAAGTTGTATCTGGGGGGAAGTTAGGAGTCTGTTGGATTCTTCCACTTGCTCAGAATAATGACCCTATCCACCTACAATCTGGAGACTTTTCAAAACATTTTTTTCTCTCTCTCCCTTGGTGTAGCTCTACAGGAGTTAAGTGGGGCAGGGGGCTTTGTTTCCATATTTTAGAAGAGGAAACCAAGTTTCTAAAGGGTAAGTGGCTTGCACAAGGCCTCAAAGCTTGCTAGTGGCTGAGCTTGGATTTAAATCGGCGGTGAGGGGGTGGCAGGGGTGGCTGCATATTGTCAATTCAGGGTTCTTTCTGCAAGATTAGTGCCTTCCACGAGTTCCCATCATGGCTCACCAGGGAGCAGACTGTGAGAAGTATCCATGAGAATTCGGGTTCGATCTCTGTTCTTGCTTAGTGGGTTAAGGATCCAGCATTGTTGTGAGCTGTGGTGTAGGTCACAGACACAGCTCGGATCCCACCTTGCTGTGGCTGTGGCATAGGCTGGCAGCTATAGCTCCAATTGGACCCCTAGTCTGGGAACCTTCATGTGCCGAGAGTGCGGCCCTTAAAAAAAAAAAAAAAGATCAGTGTCTCCAAGAGAGTGGCTTATATAAATGAGTGGTGGCCTCAGCATTAAATGGCATTGAATCCCATCATGAGATGGTTATTTCCATTGTCATTTCACTCCACATTGAGGGAAGTTTCCATTTTGGGCTCCTAGGTTGTTGAAACTTGCTGATGCTGTTTGACCAAGAGAAAATCCAGCCCCAGTCTTGGCTAGAATGTGCCTTAGTATCTTGGTAGAACTCCATAGCATTGTTGTTGTGTCGTATGTATTTTTTCCAGTTATCTTCTATTTATGCCAAGGAATACTAGTTTTCCATCTAGTGTAACATAGGAAAATGGGTTTTTGAAACGTGTATTTTTTATTTTTTTTTAAAGAAAATGCTAGTACAGGTGCAACTCATGCTTGGTCCTCTATGATGCCTGAGGTTTGGGAAACACGGTCACAGGACCCCAAGCAGGACACTCATGGGTACCATTCTTCTCCCACAGTCTCCTAGGGTGACACCAGTGGCTCCCAAATTCCAGCTGGGAAAGAAGCCTGGAAAAGCATCAGGCTTCGTGGTGGCTGCTCCCCACACCGGGTGGAAGAATCCACATTGTCAGAGATCTGTTGACGTCAGGCAGTGCAGGTTTTTGCAAGACCTCTATTTAAAATTCCCCAGAAATTAAAGAAGGAGGGTTTGGAGGGAGGAATGCCCTAGACAAATTGTGGAGTGGGTTTGTCTTGTTTATGGACATGGTCTTTAAAGTTGAAATTGCCCCTATTTTATTTTCGCACCAATTGAAGAGGGGCTGAACTCAGCTAGAAGGGAGAGGATAGTTGTCAGCCTAAGGCTTTTAGTTGAAACCACCTCAATTCTGGGGCCAAGAAGACTCCACTTTTAGCAAAGAGAGAAAAGCGGGAAAATGTACAAACTCATTCATGTATACTTTTTAGGCACTGGAGTAAACTAGATAAAGAATAAGGATAGCCCTTTATATTTGTTCCAAATAACTGGAGACAGCTATAGAGGGATCCCTCAGCTCCCTTCTCCAGATTGGATATATACATATAAGACACCAGACTCATTGCCAGGTGGCTCCCATTCTTTTCTTTTTGATTTCTCGGTACATCCGTGGTAACTACATGTTATTCTCATCTTGCTAATGAGGACACGTCAGCCATCTTGGATGACCAAGCATCCTTCTAACCCAAAGTTGGTTTCCTCAAAACATTGCCCATGCAACACCGTGGTACGTGGGATGCTTTCACATGGTGCAGAGAGGCAGCGTTAAATATTTCTGCAGCACACAGTGAAAAAACTTGGTCCTGTCCTCTTGCAGTTCTCTTCCAAGCCTTCCGATTTATCTCCGCTTGATGGTTGACTCTCTGACCCCTCTCTAATAAATCTCCTTCGGTAACAAAGAGGAAGCAGGCTACTACAGGCGCAGCCTCTTCAGTCACAGCACCTCTCCAATTGACTCTGTCGCTTTGTTCTCTGTAACTTTATGGCTGGGGCCGGTGGTCCTAACTGTTGATTCATGATGGCCATCTGCAGTTTCCTAGACAAATTATTTTCTTGAAGTTAAAAAAAAATGGTGGCTTGCTTTAAATATATATTTACCATGTGAACCGCAGTATACGTAGTTCAAGGATGTGGCAAAAGTCATCCGTGGTGTGGAAATATCTGAGGTTTGAGAAATGCTGAGCCAAAGTCACTCTCTCCCGGCAAAACCTTTGGGTCAGCTCTTGTGCCAGAAAACTCTGTGAGACAGGGTGTCCCTGCCTTGCCCTGCCATGTGGGCTCAGAGAGGGTTGGAGATGGGGGCAGAAACGACAGGTTTTCCCCCTCCTGGTGTGAGGGGGGAAAGCCACTCCTTGACTCTCCTGCATGTTGGGTCTGCTGTGGACGCAGGTGGAGCGGAGGAGAAGCAGATGAGGGGGTTGGGTTTCCTAGCGCATCTGTCAGATGGAAACTCAGGAAACCAACAGAAGGAGCAGGTGGTGTTGGAGTTCCCTATGGTGCAGTGGGTTAAGTACCCAGTGTTGTCTCTGGGGCGGCACGAGTTCAACCCCCGGCCCTGCACAGTGGGTTAAGCATCTGGCATTGCCACAGCTGTGGTATAGGTTGCAGCTGTGCTCAGATTCAATCCTTGCTCCAGCAACTTCCATGTGCCTCAGGTGCAGCCAAAAAAAAAAAAAAAAAAAAGCAAGCAGGCAGTGTTGATCTCTTTCTGCAAAGACAGTAACAGCTGGAGTTGTTTTTAAGGAGAGCCTAGTGGATGCTGTACCAGGAGTGAGGCCTGGGTACCAGTCCTGGCGCTGCTCCTTTTTAGCCAGGTACCTGGGGGAAGTCGCCCTGTCAGGTGCTTCCTGGCACAGCCTAAGATTTCACAGGCTTACAGTCCTCCAAACTCCAGGACCTTTCTCATCCTCGCTGCCAAGTGGGGTGGCCCATACAACCCGAATGCCCCCAGACAGTCCCAGTTGGCACCTCATATTTTGGCATAATTATGAAGAGCACCCCCCCTCCCCCCATACTCCAGAATGTCTGGACCGTGAATTCTAAGATCGCCTGTCCTAAGCCATGTCCTTTCATCTCTTCATTTACTACTTTTCATCTTGTCAGATGTGACCTGTCATTACCATCTGTTCAGATTTTTTGTCTGGCTCCTGATCTTGGCGCAGCTTTTGCTGACTGAGATGGTGTAGCCAACACAGTCTCTGTCCTCATCCTCGGGCTGATGAACACCTCCAGCCGCCCAGGTTCCCAGTGGTGGTAACCAGTGAGTCAACACATCTTTGGGATGTGGCCTCTCGTGTTGGCCATCAGCTGCCGATCTATCGGCGCAGCCCTGCAGTCCTCAGCTGGCTCACGAGAGCTCCAGGTTCCAGATGGCTCAGCTGTGACATGTCCCAGACGCACAGGGCCAGCTGTTCACATCTTATCAGAGTCCCTCTTCATCTGGCCCTCTTTCTTCCTGTGTTGTCTCTGCTCAGCACTGCCGTGGTCACACTCAGACCTGCTCTCCAGCTCCTCCAACCATCCTGCAGGGAACCCATGTACCCCCGATCAGGACCCGCAGTGAGGTTGCCCGCTTCTACTCTGGAATCTGCCTTCTTTGGAAGCTGGGACTGTGGCCATTCTGCAGCCTCTGGCCTCACTCCCTCCTCTGTGTCTTCTAGGCTGTCTCCTTGTTCACGGTGGCTTGGCAGACTCTCTGTCAAGTGCCCTATGGCCTTTCCTCACCGCAGCTGACAAGAGCCCATCCTGGCCGAGCCACCTCCACCTCTGTCATGGGCGCACTTGCCCCCCCACCCCCCGCCCTCCCCGACAGCACCTTCTGGTATGAGCCTCTGACTCCTGAGGGGAAGTGCTGAGGCTTAGACAGGTCAGGTGCCTGCAGGTACCACTGCGCAGTCTCTTTTCAGCTTCCTTCCTCCTCTCTCTCTTGCCTAGAACATCAGGGGAAATGCCCTTGGGGTAGGTACCCTGAGCATTTTTTCAGGGATCCCCTTGGGAGACTTGAACCTTCCTGTTGTGATTCTGAGAGGTTCCCACCTCCCTTCGGTTTTTCTCTCTGCCGCGCTCCCCCGCCCGCTCCGCCCTCCGCATCTGCAAATGCCCCACTCACCCTGCAGATCTCGCCCACCGTTTGTATCCTTTACAAGCATGTCCGAAGATACCTCTTTGTTGGCGTTCCTATCGTGGCTCAGTTGGTTAACAAATCCAACTAGTAACATGAGGTGGTGGGTTCGACCCCTGACCTCGCTCAGCGGATTAAGGATCCAGCGTTGCCATGAGCTGTGGTGGAAGTCACAGACATGGCTCAGATCCAGCCTTGTTGTGGCTGCAGCTCCGATTAGATCCCTAGCCTGGGAACCTCCATATGTTGTGGGTGCAGCCCTAAAAAGGCAAAATACAAAAAAAAAAAAAAAAAAAAAGGAAAAGAAGATACCTCTGTGCATCTCCTATTTCCCCCTAGCTGCCTTCTCTTTAGGAACCTTTGGCCACAGCTCACACACCCGTGCCCTGCCTTACACTGGGGTGGATGGAGGACAGTGAGTGCCCCTCCCCTTGTCACCTGGAAGATTCCCCACCATGACCATGAAGCCTGGTGAGCGTTGCTAGTTTGGCCTGCATGGACTCCCATCACGCCGCCTGTCCTGTGCCTCCCGCCTCCCCTCCAGATTTGATCCGAGATTCAGTTCAGGTCTCCTCTCCTCTAAGACTTCTTCCCTGACTACTCAGTTTCACCCCTGATGTCTGCAGTTTGTTTAGATGTCGTGTCAGTAACCACTGTGTGCAAGGCACGGGGCTGTCGGGGGTCCCCCTGCTCTGCAGTTCCTGCAGGGGTCCCATGCCATCTTGTATCCCCCTAACCACCCCCGCCCTCAACTCCTGCCAGGCTCAGAACCAGGCCTTCCATAGAGACTTTCCAAGGTCAAGGCCAAATGACAGTGACACCAAGAGGCTCTCTCGCCACGAGACTCTAGACACCTAAGACCACCTGCCTCCCTGCCGGACCCTGACAGCAGTCTTGAAAATTCGCCGTAGTCTGCACTTAAACTTTTTTTTTTGTCTTTTTGTCTTTTTTTGTTGTTGTTGTTGCTATTTCTTGGGCCGCTCCCTCGGCATATGGAGGTTCCCAGGCTAGGGGTCGAATCGGAGCTGCAGCCACCAGCCTACGCCAGAGCCACAGCAAGGCAGGATCCGAGCCGCGTCTGCAACCTACACCACAGCTCACGGCAACGCCGGACCTTTAACCCACTGAGCAAGGGCAGGGACCGAACCCGCAACCTCATGGTTCCTAGTCGGATTCGTTAACCACTGCGCCACGACGGGAACTCCTGCACTTAAACTTTAATGATAGCTCTTTAGGGCACCTTGCTAGGAACTAGGCACCATTCTGAATGCTTTTCGTAGATTAACTTATTCACCAACACTGTGAGATGTCTGTGTATCATTGGTCCATTTTACAGATGAGGAAATTGAGGTGCCTGTTCAAAATCATGCAGCTAGTAGGTAGCAGAGCTGAGTCGTGAGCCCAGCAACCTGGCTCTAGAGCCCTTGCTTACAGCCATGATTCTCCTCAGCCTGTCGTTTTAGCAAGAGCCCCCTCCCTGTCTTCTCCTGGGTGCCTCACCTGGGGCCTCCGCCGGCCGAGACCCAGCGCTGGGCTTCTGGGCTCATTCGGTGTGGTGGGCAGGCTGGAGGGGGTGGGGGAGGGATGGCAGCAGCCCAGTCCCTGCTGTCCTCTTGCCACAGACTCCACAGAGCCTTCCAAACCATGACGTAGCAGCTTGTGCTAATGTTCTTGGAATTCCGGCCTCAGGCACCCAGGGAAGATCCTGAGGCCCCGGTGGCCTGAGAGCCCCGTCTAGGGAAGAGGAGGCTGTGGGCACCAGAGAAGGGGGGTAGGTGCCAGAGGTAGGACCAGAAGAATGGGTAAGGCAGGGGGTATGGGGGTACGTTGGGAGGGCCTGGGGGAGCCTCTCAGCCGCTCCTGTTTGCTTTGGCCCGTGGCAGACACGTGCTGTGAGCTGGAGTGTGTCTTGGCAAGAGGCCGCAGTGACAGAGCCTTCTGACCAGGGGGGGCCTGGCCCAGGGTGGGCCGCCTTTCGTTGTTCTTAAAGGCACAGTGTGCCATGGGCAGCCTGCATCTCCCACGTCTCTGGTCCCTCTCGGCAGGAGCCTCACATATGCCCCAAGGTCAGGGGAAGCGGTCCCTTAGGGCTTAGCCTTGTGCCAGGTGTGATGTGGGCAGGGCTGGTGACATGTGCCTGGCCAGGCCCCTTTCAGCCCCCTTTCTCCTCAGTATCTGCCCCTGTCCGCCATCGGGTGCCGCCCCCCAGTTTTCCAGCTGCTTCTCCACACTGCACCCAGGAGAGAACATGGGATGCCTGGATGACACATCCTCGCAGAGGGGCCAGAACCTGAGCCAGGGCGTCCATGGAGAATGGAGGCAGGTGTCTGAGGCCTGGCACTGTGCCCTTCCTTCTAGCTCCATCACCCCCTTCCCCACTTGGTCACTGAAACCCTTGCCTAGACCTGGGCATACAGTAGCACTGCCCATTTGCAGCCCTGGGGTAGCTGGTGTTAGACCATGTGAACGACTGGCAGAGAAAGAGAAAGCAAGGCTCAGAGGTCCCCTAAAGGCTGCTGTGTTCTCCCAGACTCCAGACTCTGCCTGATCGGTCTCATCCTGCCCATATTCTCTGGGTGGGCCCCAGGGCTGGCCCAGGTTGTATCTGCACCCATGCTGGGTGCTGGGCAGTGGGGTGGGCGGGAAGGAGAGGCTGCATCCCCGTGGCTGGAATAGGGCCTGGCAGGCACATAGCAGGTGCTCGGTAAAGACTTTGTCCTTGAGTACAGCGTGTGTCCTCAGTACACCAGTCCAGGTACAGCACAGGATGCCAGGCAACCCTCTGGGCAGGTCGTACTACCCTGGTATAATGAGGTTCAAGGAGGTCAGACCCCTTCCAGGTCACCAGCGAGCACGTGGTGAAGCCAGGATCCAAACTGAGGTCTTTCTTGGAAATGGGGCTAAGAGGTGCTCATGGGCTGAATTCTGGGGGGAACAGGGCAGGGGGAGTAGAGAGACCTCCTGGAGGACAGCACCTCAAAGGACAGGGGCGCATCAGAGGGAGAGGAGGGACCAGGTCTCCCTCCCCCACCAGCTGCTTTGTCCTAGGCTGAGAGGTGACCTCAGAAGACTTTATTGTTAACATCCTAATTGTGTGCAGCTGGCCTCCTCTGGCCCTAATGAGCTCATTATCCACTCTCATTAAGGAGGCCATTGTGACCTGGTCACTCTGGGGACAGCACTGGCCCGTCACTTCCCGTCACCCTTGGCCAGGCTCAGCCCCCTTCGAGGGAGGCCAAGGCCCCCAGGTCCGCCCATCCCCTCTGTCTATTTCTCTGTTTCCCTCTGAGTCCCCCTCTCTCTGTGTCTCTGTGTGTGTCCACCTGTGCCTCTGAGAAATCTCAGTTTCTCACCCACCCTGTCCATCCACCCCCAGTGCCAGCACGGGGAAGCCCTGGATGGAGTCACTTTGCAAGGGCTTTGAAATTGGCCAAAAGTTTATGCTCACCCTGGGAAGAGGGAGGGTCTGGCCTCTGGGGCCGAGATTCTCCCTGCCCCACCTGGGGTGGGTAGGCCCTTGCCCTGCCCTGAACTGGAGGTGCTGTCTTCTCCCGCCCTTGGCCCCTGAGCCATCGTGAAGTGGGTTTTACGGAGGCCCCACTGAGCACGGTCAGCTGCTGTGACAGGTAACGTGGCTCTTCCTAGCCTTTGCCCCCTGGAGTGGGCTGGGCCCTGGCCTGTCAGCCAGCCCTGCTCAATGACATTCTTCTCTGGCACTGTGGATGAAAGGAGAGGCCAGGGTAAGGCGGCAGTCAGGGGCTTGGCCAGTTCAGCATTCTGGCAGACTTCGTCAGCCTAGGGCTTAGCCTGGAGACCCAGAAGGAAGGCTTCTCCTGCACGTCCGGCATCTGAGGGCTTCTCTCTTGGGGTTACTGGATATCAGTGTGCAGTTTTCCATTCAAAGGACTGGGCACAGTAATCTCTTCTTGCCCTGGCTGGTGCATCTCAGCCTGAGGCACTCCAGCTAGGAAGGCCCAGTTGGGGCACAGGGGTGTGCTTGGCGGCCTCCAAGCCAGCCCAGGCCCTCTGGAGGTTCCCCACCCTCCCCATTCCACTAAGTCCTCTGCCCTCCGCCACAGACAAGAGCCTGTTCCTCTTCTACCAGGGTTGACTTCTCAGGAAAAGGCCAGGTCTGGCAGCCAGTCTGGGCACAGTCGCCCCACCTGGGCACAGGGGTGGCCACTTCATCAGTCCAAAGCTCAGTCCATTAATAAAACGTTGCTGAATTTCCTTTCCCAAGAGCAGAGGATAGGAGGGTGGAAAAGGAGGGCTAGCAAAGGCCCGACTGGAGTTTGGATCCACCTTCATGGGGACATGAGGAATGGGAGAGGTGGCTCAGGCTGGTCCCTGGGCATCCATAAGTGCCGGCCACCTTACTTCCCACGTCCTGCGGCTTTAGTCCCTCATCAGTAAAGCTCGTAGCTTCCGTCTAGTGGGCACCCGCTGTCTGCCAGGCCCCATGCATTGTTCTTGATCTTATCCAGTTCTCAACTAGCCTGCATGGTAGATGGTAGTCTTACCATTTTACTAATGAAGAAACCAAGGCTCAGAAAGGTTAAGGCACTTTCCTGAGGCCGTGGGGGCATGGATGGGATTCAGATCTTTGGCTTCAGCATTTAGGCTCTGGGCCTGTTTCTTCTTCTACTAGTCAGCTTGCTCAGCTCTGCCCTAGAGACAAAATAGACAAAATACTCCACAAGACTTCTTCCCAGAGTGCACAGGCTCCTGTGAATACTTTGGGCACATTGGGACTTGGGGAGCCATCAGGGAGGGCTTCTTGGAGGAGGCGTAGAACAAGAGAGGAAGGCTGTAGGACCTCTGTCCTGGGAACGGTGGGCTGAAGGATGGGAGCCAGGTTGAGGAGGGCCCTGAGACATGTTGGGCAAGGAGGAAAACCTCATCTCCCCATCCTCCTTTCTCACCATGCTTGTTATCATGAGTTGTATCAGCTGCAGTAAGAGCAGGCCATATTGCAAAAGATGGCAGCCCCTCAACTCCATGGATCACAGTTAATGCATGGTATTTGCCTGTACGCATACGTGCGCGCACCCACACATACACACCCCCAAATCAGTTCACCTAGCCACACTGAGTACCTTCTGACGTGCTCCTCGGGCACACATTCCACCTGGCCACCCATGGGAGCTGATTCTGTTAAGCTAAAATACCACCTACACACCACCAAGCTGGTAATAGCACAAGGCTTTCAGCTCCTCCTCTGTGCTAGGCCCCATGCTATGCCACTTATGTGTCATGTGTTCATTTCAGCAACCTTGGAAGGTAGATTCCATTAATTACTCCCATGTCAGAGAGGGCCGAGTGAGGCTCAGAAAGGTGTAGTCATTTTTCCAAGATCACACAGCTAGGAAGTAGCAAGCCAGGACCTGAATTTGAGTTTTTCTCACCCCAGTCTCCTAATTATTACCGTCTGCCCGCAAAGAATCCTCACCTGTGAACACACAAGTACACACACGGCCTGCATCTCTACTGACCGTGTGCATACACAGAGCAAACATTCAGCAACACAGACACACTCACCGGCACTCAACATCAAGCACCAGTATTTGGAGCCGCCTCTCCCCTCCTTCATCCACTTCTGTGATGGTGAAGAATGTGGGTCCTAAAGCTGGACTGCCTGGTTTTGGAATCCAGCTCTGCCTCTTCCTAGTTGTAATCTGTCTTTGCCTCCGGTGTCCACATCTGAAAAGTGGGAATGATGATGACAACACTTCACGGGGTTCTCGAAGATTTTACCAAGTACAGTGCGTAATATCAGTGCCTGACAGGGAGTGTTCTCAGCAGCAGGCCGTTATCATCACGTATGATATGTACAGACACACCTCTGTTCCAGGCACCCACACCTATCCCCACACACAGCCCCACACTCTGTGTCTCTGCAAGAAAGCGGGCACAGTGTACGTGGGAGGGGACCCTGGGAGCCCCATGGGCTGGCTGACACCTGACCCCTCTTGGCCAGCTGGACTGCACCCAAGGGTGGTTCAGGCTGTAATTGCTCCTTGGTGGAGCACCTGTGACTTTGATCAGGAGCCCTGGTTGCAGCATTTGACGTCTGAGCTGCTGGCCTCTGGGAGAGGCCTGTCGGCAGCCGTGAATGGGCACAAGCCCAGGGAATCTCCTCCAGGGGCCCCACCTTGTGACTCGTGCCAGGGATCCAGGGAGGTCTGCTGGAGCTGGGAACAGAACGGAGAGGGGAGGAGGGGGGAAGGGGCACTTCTGCCCAGGTTCAGCCATGCCGGGTGGGCAGTGGTTGAGCCTGTCCATCTTTGCTCCCTGGAGGTGCCCACAGCCAAGCCAGTGGCAAGTTCTTTGCAGGGCCTGGTGCAGGGAAAAACCGAGAGTTGAAGCCACACAGCCCAGCTCTGCAGTGTCAGGGTGGAGTGGAAGCCCGGCCAATGGTCTCAGGCAAGGGTGGCAGGACCACAGTAAGATCCCTGGTCCCGGCCCAGACCCATCCCGGGGAAACCTTCGTGGCTTCGGGGGGTGGACCTGGGGTGATCAGTTTGGTGAGGGTCTGGAGAGGATGCGCGAACCAAAACCTGTGAGCTTTTGACGCTGGGACTTGGACCTGGGGGATCGTGTGAGAGCCTCAGCCTCTCAGACCCTCCCCAAAGTGACTTCAAGTTGGGACTTGTGGTGACTGCTCTTTGGGGCTCTTGGAGGTTATCCTGGTGAGTGGGCATTTGTAGGGGTGGGGAATCACTTACCCAGAGTGGCTCAGAGAGCTCCGTGCTCACCAGCCAAGGTCTGTGGTAGTGGCTGCCCAGTGGGCTTTGGGTTTTGTTCTCCGGACTTAACTCATGGTGGTAGACTTTGGATTCTGAACCTTGAGGATTGCTGGGTAGGGATGGCATTCGTGCGTGAGTGAAACCTGCTCTGGCAGTAAAACTGCACAGGAGGGTCACTGGCTCGCTGTAATTAGGAAGTCCAGCAGGGCGGTCTAGCTTTAGCGTACCTGCTTCCCAGAGTCAAATGATGTTAATCAGGACTCTCTCCATCTCTTGACTTGACTCTATTGACTTAAATCTCATGACATCTCTTCCCTAGTACTAACATTCTCATCTAGTACTCACGTGGGACTTAGGGGACAGATCGCCAGAGCACCCATGTCAGTTCCTGGGAAAAACCCCTGAACCATCCGGTGTCTGGGGAAATGAAAGACCAGTCAGAACACGATTGGCCAGGTGTGCCCACCCCAGTGGTCAAGGAGGCAGAGCCAGACAGCGGAGACCTCTGTGAGATGGGAGCCCTATTGCCTGACCTCCCATCAGGCTCGATGGACAAACACTGTCTTAGGGCCTCTTGGCGGGGACTGTTGGGGTTCCTGAGAGTGTTCCCCAGAGCTAAGAGAAGACAGCGCAGGCAGAGACCCCTGTATGTCCATGCCTTCTGGCTTCTTGGGGGGTCTCAGCCACAGCGTCCCAAGCAGCCACACCACTGTGGTCAGAGCTTTGGGGAGGATGGCAGTGCCACCCCCAGGCAGCCTGCTCAGTGGCCTTCTGCACGGCAGACCCAGGAAGGTGGCTCACACCTACCCCACCTGGGGCAAGGACAAGGGCAGTGACCTGATTCTGGCAGAGGGAGGGAAAGGAGGCATCTTGCTCAAGTTCCAGAGGGGCAGTGGCCCAGCAAGGGCTGGGCCTCAGAAGTTCCAGACTCTTATCTGAGACTCTCTTTTCCTTTCCTTTTCTTTCCAAGACTGTTTTTTTGCTTTTTAGGGCCAAACCCACGGCATATGGAGGTTCCCAGGCTGGGGGTCAAATCAAAGCTGCAGCCGCCAGCCTACACCACAGCCACAGCAACTCAGGATCTGAGCCAAGTCCATGACCTACACCACAGCTCACAGCAGTGCTGGATCCTTAACCCACTGAGCGAGGCCAGGGATGGAACCTGCATCTCATGGATCCTAGTTGGGTTCGTTAACCACTAAGCCATGAAGGGAACTCCCAACTGTGTTTTGTTTGTTTTTTAAGAGTAGTTTTAGGTTCACAGCAAAATTGAGTAGAAGCGGAGTTCTGACTGTGGTACAACAGGATTGGCTGCGTTTCTGCAGTGCCAGGACACAGGTTCAAACCCCAGCCTGACAGAGTAGGTTAAAAGATCCGTCGTTGCCACAACTGCAGCTCAGTTCTAATCCCTGGCCCTGGATCTCTGGATGTCTCCAAGCGGCCAAAAAAAAAAAAAAAAAATTGAATAGAAAGCACAGAGGTTTCATGTATGCCCCCTGCCCCTACACACATAACCCCCCCAACAACCAACCTCCCCCAGCAGAGAGAGAGATACATTTGTTACAGCTGACGAGCCTACGTGGGCACATCCTAACCACTCAGTCCCTAGTTTACCTTAGGGCTCCGTGCTGGTGCTGGACAGTGTAGGGGTGTGGACAAACATAAAAGGACGTGTATCTGACATTGTGGTATCATACAGATGTCATGGCGTTCCTCAGGCTTTGCAGAGCTGCGCACAGAGTGTTCTGGAACTCCCTGGAAAGGGCGGGGTACAGTGGGCATTCAAGACTAGACCACAGGCTATTTGCTCTCCCAGACCTGTGACGCAGGGCATTGGAAGTCGAGGACCCAGGTGGTGACCCTGGGTTCTGAGGGCCTGGGCAGTTGGTGGGACCGTTGTCCTCTGTGCCTCTCCATTATTGTCACAGAAGTCCCCTGGGAGCTTCTGGAGGCCCCCACGGGCCCCCTCCTCAGACACCACTCGCTGCCATGGGCTGTGTTGGGGCCACTGCTACCCAGGGGGGAGCCCTGGGGTCTCTGAACAGGCTGCAGTCCGGGTTTGGGAATGGTGAGCTCTGTCACGGCAGAAAAGAGTTGGTGCCAAATCGCTCTGGAGGCAGAGAGGGATCAGAATGGGAGGGGGGCAGAGATGGGGCCCTGTGACGAGCACCTGCTAGGAGGGAAGTGAAGGCGGTTGGTAGAGGGTCAGGCCTGCAGAGTCTGGAGTATTTGCTCAGTGTTTGAGTGAGGAACGAATGAGCCAACAAATGAGAAAGAAAATGAACATGCCATTATCACTTGGCCGTGGCTGTCTAGGGTCACTCGAGGGTGCAGTGCCCACTTACTGTGATTGCACTGTCAACACACCGAGTAGCATGGTGTGTAAACACCCCTGGCCCGCGGTCAGAAGCGGGAGCCGTGACCATTAGAAGGGCTCTGCGCGGCCTTTACGCCCAGGTGCCTTTAGAAGCAGAAAAAGTGGTCCAGGTCCAGATCACACTGGCGGTCCTAGTGGGCTGGAAAGATGCACCCTGCGCGGTCTCTGGGTTTGGCTGGAGCACCCTTGGACTTTCCTACAAGGTGACTTTCCCACACTGAGCATATCATTGTGTCAGTTTCATGTGCAGTTTTTTTCTTCATTTTTTTTTTTAAAGTTCGATTAACGTATAGTTGATTGACAATGTTGTGATAATTTTCGCTGTACAGCAGAGATTCAGTCATACATGTACACACGTCCTTTCTCTTTCAGATTCCTTTCCCACGTAGGTTATCACAGAATGTTGGGTAGAGTTCTCTGTACTAAACAGCAGGTCCCTGTTGGCCCGTCATTCCATATATCTTAGCGTCACTCGTGTGAGTGGCTTGCGGCCCCTCAGGCCCTCTCCTCAGGGAGCGCGTGGGTCTCTCCTTCCTCAGGAAGGAACCTGGAGTCCGGATGTGAGCCAGGCGTCTGCTGGGCACCCAGGCTGGGTGGCTCTGTGCCCTCCCCTCCAAACTTCTCTTTCCCGCCGCATCCTAGCCCCCACATCACGGCTGCCATCCGCTGCCAGGCCCTCCTGACTGCATTCTCTCTTGTCCCTGCTGCAGGCTGGTGGTTCGTGAGCACCTCTGAGGAGCAGGGCTGGGTCCCTGCCACCTACCTGGAAGCCCAGAATGGTACTCGAGATGACTCAGACATCAATACCTCCAAGACTGGGGAAGGTAAGGACCTGCAAGTTCAAGGGCGGCGGGGGGGGCGTGCTGAGACTGGTACAGGGAGGTAGCTGCCTCTGAGTCCCCAGAGTGACTGTTATCCCAGCCCAGGGCACAGATGCAAAGGGTGGGACTATGAGGCAGGAAGCCAGGGGTGGCTCCGGCCCCTCCTCCATCAGCCTCTCTGATTAGCTCGGGCTAGTGAGGGTTTTCTGGGTTTTTCTCTGTTGAGTTTCCAAGAGTCCACCCCTCCTCCACCCTCCAGCCCGAGGTGACCTGGTCAGCCTATCCGTGGACTTGGCTATTCCCCAGAGCAGGCCGTTGGAGTGCGGCGAGTTTGAGCCACCCCGTTCCCGGCCGCCTGCCCCTAATTCCAAAGCTCCTTATTCCGGCAGCAGGAATGCTTGCCCTTACAGTCAGTGGGGACTGTCCAGTTGGGCGCATGTGAGAGCCAGGAGACTTGATGCCCACCCCCAGGGCTCAGGCCACCTCCAGGCCTGCCCTCTCACCCACCCCATTCCATGCTGCCCAGGCCAACATAAGCAGCCCTCCAAGCGCCAGCTTCTTATTCATCCTTCCCCTAAATGTCGGTTACTCGGCAGGCAGCTGGAGCCCCACCCTTCCTCCCGTGTAACTGCTGTATTTCAGTCCCTTGATCAGCACTGTGGCCCCTGCAGTGCATGTCTGCCTTGTGACGGGTTTCCAGGGATGGGGCCCCATCAGGAAGGGCCCGCACGTTCAGGCTGGGTGCTTGGTCCCTCCTGGCTGCTCCCCGAGTCCCGAGGCTGAGCCCACAGCCATCTCACCTCTGTGGCGGTGGAGGCCCATGGCCCCCAGGCAGGTTCTGGTCTGTTTGTCTGCAGTCACCAGGCATCCTATCCAGTTCCACATTTGCGGGAAGAAGCCCAGGGCTTTTCAGAAATAACAGTCCCTAGCGTGTGCTGAGGTCTCACTCACTCCCAGGTGTCCAGCCTGGAGCTTTAAATGCCCTCGCCACTACCCTGGAAAGGGCCCTCTTTCTGCTCTGTTTTCCAGATGCAGGAACTGAGGCTTTGAGATACTTAGCAATGTGTTCGCCCTCTTAAGATTTGAGTCCTGGTCAGTCTTCTCTGCCAGTGGTTTTCCACCATGCTGCATACCTCTCTGTGAAGCATTTCTCTTGAAAGCAGTTCAGGGGGCAGGGGTACGACTGTGTGTGGCATTGGAGCCCCACCTGAAAAGGCAACACCAAGAGAGTTGGGCAGGTGATGAAGGACCAGGACACCAAGTGGGCAGAAAAGAGCCTGAGAAGTTTGTGCACACGGATGCCAGCCGGGTTTGAAGAGAGAGTAGGTACTTGGCACAGAATAGGTAGCAGCAGGTTGTAGAGAATTTTAACCTCAATGGAGTAAATCAGGAAGCTGATGAAGGTTCTGCATCTAGAAGGGGTGTGTGTGTATGTGTGCGCACACTCGCGTGCACACACACATGTGCGGTGTGCCCGGGTTTCTCTTACACTTTGATAGGACCTTGTGCCAGTACCCCTGGCAACCTTTGGGCAGCTGTGAATTCCATCGTCACATCATGGGCATCTCTGCTCAGAGCTCAGCACCCCAGCCCGAGGCCCAGTCACTGTGGTGGGTCCACCAGTCTCTGCCCTGGTGGCCCTGTGGCTAAGAGAGCAGCCCACCTGGTCCCTTCTCTGGCCATCTCTACCACGGCCCTCTTGCCATCCCATTGTAGGTCCCTCGAGCCCTGCAGACAGAAACTAGAAGCCTTCATCCCATCAAAGCTTCCCTAACAACTCATGTTCCAATTGGCTGTTCTGCTGTATTTCTGTTATCAGACAGTCTAGCATATGTTTGTGTTTCTCCCAAAGCCAGGTGTGCTGTGCAGAATTCAAAACTGGGGTGGGGGGGATGAGGTGGAGGCTGAGACCCTGTTGTCTGCTGATGAGGAGGAGGGTCCAGGCCTGATGTTGGCAGGTGACTCTAGTGAACCATCAGATCTACTGCTGCTCGGAGGTAAAGAAATGGAGGACTGGAGTGGTGTTACCAGGTCAGTTAGTGGCAGAGCCAAGACTAGAACCTGAGGTCTCTGTCTGTGCCTTCATGCCCTGCAGCCACCAGTGAAGACCTGCCTTCCTCCTGGTGGCTGGCATTGGCACCCCCAGCCCCTGTGCAAGCCTTCCCCGCTACTGGCAGGTGGTCGATGAGGAAGAACCACATCGCAGGGTCTAGAATCCAGTCTCCGGAGTAGACCGCCTGGATTCGTGTGCTGCCTCATGCTTGGGTGTGTGGCTCAGATGGGTCCTGAACAACCCTGTGCCTCAGGCTCCCCATTTCTAAAATAGGGAGAGTGTCAACCACACAGAGCTCCCTGTGAGGCTCTAGTGAGATGGTCTTGGTGCCTGGTTTAAACCAGGTAAATGTCACTTACTGCCAGGGTGGCCCCAGGCTGGGCATCAGCCACACCTCCTGCCCACAGAGACACCAGGTGGCCACACCCCCGAGGAGGCCAGCTGTCTAAGATCCTCCCAGTCTGGCCTCACACCCAGGACCTCATCTCTGAGCCCCGTCAGTCCCTGTCTCGTTTCATGCCAGGGCAGGTGGTGTCAACCCCAAAGACAGATGAGGAAACAGAGGCTTAGGAAGGGGTGGCAGCCTGCACAGGGTGGCATGGTAACCTGGCAGTGCCGCCCGGACTGAATCCATACCGCTAAGCTCTTGTCCAGGCCTCCTGCTTACAAGAGGCAGGGCAGACAGGCTACATTCCTTCCTCCAAAAAAGCGAGACCCTTCTAGGAGGCCTTGGTGAGTTTGGCTCAGGGGTGTCTGTACCATTTGTCTCTTAACCGCCAGCCTCCCATCCCCTACCTGGGAAGCCTGGCACCCCCCTTCTGTGGTGCCAGGAGGTGGGGGCCACAGCTCCTCCTGGACATCCCATAGGAAGGCAGTGGGTTCTTGGGACTGGTCCACAGCAGCCAGAGGCCCTGTGCAGATGAAAGGGGTGTGGAGCAGTGAGAAGCCAGGAGGCAGGTGCTCTGCTGTCAGAAATCCAGTGGGTGGTGTGCGGGGAAGGAACAGACTAAGTTCATGATATCCTCCTGTGTATGCTTCCCTTGGCCACATTTCTGAGGGATAAGCCACTTGCCAGGCCCTGAGTCTGGCCCTGGGAACACAGACACAGAGGCTTAGCCCTCATCAGTCTCGATCCATTGGGGACAAGTGGAAAAGCAAAGACATAGACAGATCCAGGATGGTGAGAGCTATAAGCCCCACATGGAAGGGACCTCAGGTCTCTTGTGGGCATGTGGTATCTGGCTTGTGGTGGTGGATTCACAAGCAGGACTTGCTGAGTGAGTGGGGGTGGGCAGACAGACGTGCACCTCCTTGGAACCCTCACTGCCCAGCGATGGCAGGAGCAATGTCCCCCCCGCCACCGCCCCCTACCCTGGGTTGCCATTTTGTGCTGCGCTGGAGCCAAGGACCCTCTTTCCCTCTCAGGAGCTCAGATTCTAAATTCTTAGACCCTCCCAGGCTCAGGGGCATAATCCAGGGGGTTTGGCTTTGGTTGAGTTATTTCTCACCTCTGGTGATGTCACGGGCCACATCTGCACCCATCAGCAGGCGCGTGCCACTGGGGCTCGGTCCAGGTGGTGAAGACCTGGGCGTGCGAACCTCCCCTCCCCTCCATCCCTTCCCCACCCATCCCATCTCATCCTCATCTCCATTCTCTCCGCCGGTTCCTGTCGGCCGCATGTTCCATCGCCATCTCCCACGACAGTGTCCAAGAGACGCAAGGCCCATCTGCGGCGCCTGGATCGCCGGTGGACCCTGGGCGGGATGGTGAACAGGCAGCACAGCCGAGGTGACAGTGGGAGCCAGCTTCTCCTCACCCACAGCTGCCGCCTCTTGCTCTCTCACTAACACCTCTCTTCCTTTACGGCTCTGCTCCTCTGCCCCTTCCTTACCCGGATTCACCAGCCAGACTTTGCTCTCACCTACTGCAGCTGCAGGGGACCGGGGGGCTGGGGAGGGGCGGGCACTGGGGTGGCTCTGGTTTCAGCCAGCATCCTGGGGGCAGGGGTCATGGGACATAGGACAGGATTGCGGGGGCAGCTGGACTCTCAGAAAGGCCGCCTTTGCCCTGAAGCTGCAGGTTAAGAGTGCCGAGCTTTTTCAATTCTCTGCTGGGCCGTCCCACTCAGCCCCGCCCTTTGTTGCCTCCTTCCTCTGAAAAAGGGGCTCCCTCTGCCAAAGCTGTTCTAGCAGTTCCTTAGGGACAGAGTAGGAAGAAGGACCAGCTCACAACCTCCTCCTTCAGCCAGCGCCAGAAAAACTGGAGAGGGACCAAAGCCCAGACCCAGCCTGGCCCCAGGGCACAGTCCCAACAGTCTTTCGTGGTGGAGGTTGGTCCAGCCAGGGGATCCAGCACCCCCAGCACTAGCAGTTGGGACTGCAGGAGGAGCCTGATCAAGATGATTTCTGGGAGGCCCCTGGCCTGCCACACAGGCCGATTGGGAACCAAGACTGGTTGGCGGTCCAGGGCCTTTGCAACATCCAGGATCCTGGGAGGTAGGGAAATGAGGGGCGGACCACCGAACAAACCTCTAAACAGTTCCAGAGCCCCAAGGCCAGTGGGTGGCCCGTTTCTCCTGCCTGGGGAGAGTGGAGGGCGTGTGCCCCGGACAGTGACAGCACAGCTGAAAGGGTGTGTAAGCAGCACTGGCTCTTCTAGAATAGCAGGGATGCCTCAGGGCTCGCTCCACCCCCAAAGCTTGTTCCCACACTGTGAGACCCTGTTCTGGTGTCTGCCCCCAGGCCTGGGTAACAGCTGGCCTGGATGCTGGGGTGGCCACCAGCTATGGCCGGCTCAGCCTCAGGCTCCGAGCACTGGCCGTGAGGCGCCCAGCCTGTCCTGAGGGTGGAGCATGCCTTGGTCCCTGGGTGTTGGCACAGGGCAGGGAACCAAGTCATGGAAACAGAACAGGCTACCCTAGAGGTAGGAGGGGCAGCGTTGCTGGGGGCCAGGCTGGGACGCGGCCCTGGGCCTTGGCAGCAAAGGAGAACGGGACACTGGCCTGGAAAAACAGCAGGGAGGAAGGTTTGGCCTGCCCCCATCCCCTCCCGCATCGGCTCCAAACAGCATCACACACCAAACCCCAAACACAACTGATTCTGCAACCACGTGGACCCATGGATGCTTCAGTCAGCAAAGCATTCCCACCAGCACACAGCCCTGCAGGCCAGGGGCGTGGCTGCACTGCCCAGTCCCATCCAGCCCCCATACACACAGCTGCACATCCGCAGTCCTGTGCACACAGCCACTCACACGTACACACGTGTAATTTCACCTTTGCACTATTTACATTGTCACAGATGGATTATCTACACAACCACATCATAAGTACACCTCTGCGGCTACCCCACAAGTACACATATGGCTTCACATGCAGTCTCATGTAGTATACTAACTCTTACGCCATGTGCATATAGGCAGTGCATTCACAATTATAAACATACACCAATACGTAGACACAAATAGCCAAGTTAAGTGCGTCATTCTGTGGCCACCCGTGCATATGCAAATATGTAAGCAAATATAGGCCCACAACTTGTCTCTTATGTAAGAGACCTAAACAACATCATTGCCCAGTCTCAGCCCTAAGTTAAATTAGGGCTAAGTTAAATCAGGCAGCCAAGAAAAATGTGCAGAAAGTTGGCTGGGAGAAACCCCACTGCAAACAGCCATGCTGATGGGGAATCAGGCAGTGGGTCATGTATAACTAGACAAGAGAAAAGCACTGCTTCCCCAGGGCCTCCGCTCCCCCGCTCCCTCAGCCAGCCAGGCCTTTGGAATCAAAAGGCCTCTTGCAGTGGGGTTGGGTAAGTTGTGGGGGCCGGGAGGGGAGCCAGGGAGACTGCTGACGGAGGGGAAAGTGTTTGGAAAGAGGAGGCGTCTGTGGTTTGGAAACTGCAGGGCTCTCCAGCCCCTGCCTCCAAAATCAGAACAGGCCTGTCCACCTCCCCGGAGCCACCTACCCAACCAGCCTGCCCAGGGGCCATGTGGCCACCACCCTTTGATGGCACCTCAGAGTGACCAGGGCCTCAGCACTTCTCAGAAACCCAGAGGTGCCTCCACCCCAGAACTCCCAGGCCCTTTCCCTCAGCTCCGATTCCTGAGGAGCATCTTTTTCTTTTCTGTTTTTCAGGGCGGCACTTGCAGCATGTGGAAGTTCCCAGGCTAGAGGTCGAGTTGGAGCTGCCGCTGCCAGCCTCCGCCACCGCCACAGCCGCGCAGGATCCAAGCCATGTCTGTGACCCACACCGCAGCTCATGGCAACACCAGATCCTTAACCCACTGAGTGAGGCCAGGGATCGAACCCGAGTCCTCATGGATACTAGTCGGGTTCATTACTACTGAGCCGCAGTGGGAACTCCAGGGGCATCTCTTCTAGAGACCCCAACCAGTGCAAATGACTCAGCGCCTCCTCTCCCTGCCCCCCACCCCGGGCCACTTCCATCAGGCCAGGCATCGTTGTATCCACACAGAGGTAACCCACACCTCCATCATCTCATCTGAGCCAAACGTGGCAGCAAACCAAGCCCCCATAGAGACCAGTTGCCTGGGACTAGGGCTGGAACCTGCAGTGACAGGGCAGGATGTGCCCCTGGGCCAGACAGACCCCTTCCTGGGAGCATGAACCCCCAGACATCTGTGTTCATGTCAGCCCAAGGGCCACCAGGAAGAGGGCTTTGTGCGGGAGGAGCAGCTCAGCTTTCCCGGGTAGAACTGACATCGTTGGCCCTGCCCACCCCAAGAGGGCCAGAGGGGGGCAAGACCCTTCCATGGCCCTTGGGGCTCTGTCCAGGAGCCCTGGGGGCTGCAGAGGCTGGTGCTTGGGTCTGGCAGCTCCAGAGCCCAGACCCTGTCCTCTGCCACACAGCAGGGCTTGCTTGGCTCCTCTGATCTTCCCAAGAGAAAGGCTGTAATTTTTCTCTGCAAAAGCAGCCCTGCCTAGGGATACTTTCACGATGGCTTCCTGCAGGAACCACAAGCTTTTAAAAATAGCCCAACTGAGCAAAGGCAAAATGTGGAGCCCAGGCCTCAGCTCACCCCAGCCTCAGAACCCTGGAACCCTGGGACCTGGCGCTTGCCCCTCTGGCCGCCGCCAGGGCCAGGATTTACCAAGCCTGCTGGAAAATGGAGCGAGACCAAGGAATAGGCAGGAGTGCAAGGGGCGGGAGACTGTAGAACACAGAACTTCTCAAAGGCCCACGAGTCAGAATCTGGCTGGACCAGGTTCTCAGGCGGTCTTGGCGGCTCTCACCAGCATGGCTGGGTTGGAATCTGAAGGCTTCCCAGAGTGAGTTGATGCTGAGAAAGCTCGTGGTTGAGAAGAGCATGCTAAACTGCAGAGGCTTCCGCGGGGGATCACCTACTTTTGCTTGTTGGCAGCCTTTGCCATTCGGCCCGCAGCCCGCCGGCTCTGCCCTTGCAGCCTGGTGGGCATCTGCCTCCTGCCCAAAGGGAGCTGCTCTCTCCGCCCAGCACAGGGCTCTAGACAGGACCCTGATAATCTGGGGAAGAACGAACACATGGCCCTCCTGAGCAGGGCTTGGGGTGGCAGCTGCCTCTGCCCCACTGCTGCCAGAGGCTCAGACAGGCTGCCAGTCAGGGTCCAGCTGAGTCGGGGGTGATCAGGCAGCTGGAGCCAGGAAGTAGGGAGCAGACGTCTTAGATCCAAGCTTTCTGTATCAGCATCTGCCCTTTTTTTTTTTTTTTTTTTAACATTACTTTTATTAGAGTTCCCATTGTGGCTCAGTGAGTTACAAACCCAAGCAGTATCCATGAGAATGCAGGTTCAATTCCTGGCCTCACTCATTGAGTTAAGGATCCAGCATTGCCATGAGCTGTGGTGTAGGTTGTCAGAGTTTATGGCTCCCGAGTTGCTATGACTGCACCGTAGGCTGGCAGCTGCAGCTTCGATTCAACCCCTAGCCTGGGAACCTTCATATGCTGCAGGTGCAGCCCTAAAAAGACCCCCCCCCAAAATTTACTTTGATTGCCTGTTTTTCTCTTTTCCCTTTTTTAATTTAAATTTTTTGTTTGTTTTTTTTGGGGGGGTTTGTTTGTTTTGCTTTTTTAGGACTGCACCCATACCATATGGAGGTTCCCAGGCTAGAAGTCCAGTCAGAGCTACAGCTGCCAGTCACAGCCACAGCAACTCAGGATCCAAGCCAAGTCTGCAACCTACACTACAGCTCATGGCAATGCCGGATCCTTAACCTACTGAGCAGGGCCAGGGATCAAACCCACAACCTCATGGTTCCTAGTGGATTCGTTTCCACTGCACCACAACAGGAACTCCTAAAAAATTTTTGTTATAGTTGATTTACAATGTTCTGTCAATTTCTGCTCTTTTGATCTCAGAGAATCTCCCACTAAGTGCCCCAGCTCAGCCCCTTTCCCCTATCAATGCCTTCTAGTCCCCTTGGAGGTCCTGCTGCATTCCAGGCCCTCAGCCCCCAGGGAGGATCCAGGTCAGAGAGGACAGCACAGGTTCAACCTCCCTGGAAGCCTGAGCAAAGAATCCAGTGGAGGCACAAGGTCCCTGCCAGGAGAGAGGCAGAGGGATCCACCAATTGCCCAGCGCCACCCCCACACACTAGCTCCCCAAGCTCCTCCTCAGCCCCCACAAGGTGCCTGGGACCTTGAACTAGGGTTTACGGTCCTATCGTGAGACCAGAGCAGAGATTCCACTGAGCTGTGTTGTCAGCTCAGCATGCCGGCCTCTGAAGGCGCCTGGGCATGGTGGCCTGCTCACTGGAAGGCCAGACAGAGCAGGGGATTAAGGGTTGGAGTGGGAGAAGGGCCAGGAGAGCAGGTTTGAGGCACAGAAATATAGCACCTTCAGGGAAAGAGGGGACGTGCCACCAGACATCCAGGAGACACCAGGTCTGTTCTCAGACGTCCTTTTTTGGCTGCCCCGAGGCGCATGGAGTTCCTGGGCCAGGGACCAGATCCAAGCTACAGTCACGACCCAGGCGCAGCTGTGGCGACACTGGATCCCCAACCGCGCCAGGCTGGGGATTGAACCCTCGTCCCAGCACTCCCAAGACATCACTGATCTCATTGTGCCACAGTGGGAACTCCTGTTCTCAGGGTTCCTGACTCAGGTCCCATGAGTGCCAGGTTATCTGTAGCCCTGTCCTCTGCCCAGAGGGGGTTTCCGGGGCCCTGAGAACTCCAGACTCCAGCAGCCTGTCTGATGTTACAGGGCCAGGGGAAGGCAGCTCTCTGCTGCCTGGGGCTTGCAGGGCCACCTGAGGCCCAGGTTGGCTTTGGCAAATGTGGGAAGTAGCCGTGGGGCCTGGTCCCTTCTATTCCCAGAGGCTGACCCAGCGTACCCTGGCCCCCATTTAAGTGAGGCCAATCAGGGGGAGGAGGTGGCAGGAAAAAGGACCCGCACCCTGACCTCAAATAATTGTGCTTTCTTGCTTGGCCCACACCCACAGAAGAGAAGTACGTCACCGTGCAGCCTTACGCCAGCCAAAGCAAGGACGAGATTGGCTTTGAGAAGGGCGTCACTGTGGAGGTGATCCGGAAGAATTTGGAGGGCTGGTGGTACATCAGGTAGGAACCCCCGCAGAGGAAGGAGCGAGGTGCTTTCCGGCTACTCCGGCCGCAGGCCAGCCCTGGGCAGCACAGTGGCTGCGGACCCCAGCCGGCAGGTCCGTCCTGATAGCAGCTTCGCGCCCACGGCCTGACCTGGGTGCTCCAGCGCTGCGCAGCAGAGCAGCTCTAACAAAGCTTGTCTTGCAGACCCCCTCTCAGCACACACAAAGCAGAGCCTGAGCTGCAGCCAGCGAGGCACAGGGGCCTCGTCTCAGCTTGCAGGCAGTGGTGCAATCCCTTCCCGAGCATCTGCCAAGAGGGTCCGGCACATCTGAATTTGGTTTTCTGCGTCCGACCTTGGCTGCTTGGCGGGCTCTGCAACTCCGGCCGCCTGGAGCACTGGTGTCCCCAGCCTTTGCTGAGGTCCCAGCAGGCAGCCCCTGCTGCCCCCCGGCCCAGCCTCAGATTCAGGCTCTGGACTGGGCTGCTCCTCTCTGCAGGGCTGCTTCCCCTGGGTGCGAGAGCTGGGGCAGAAGTGAGGCCTGAGCCCAGACCTCATTCAGAGGCCTCTCGCTCTGCCCTTCCCTCTCCTTGGACCCAGTCACACTTCCCAGCTGAGAAACCCATTTGAGGGTACGGTAGGGGAGGGGGGAGCTTCCTGACACTCCTGGAAGCAAACTAAACCGGATGGGCTTCACTCATCTCTCCCTTCCCAGGCCCTGCCCCCAGGCTCCAAGGTTCCTCTGGCCTGGGGCTCCCGGGCCAGCCAGCACCCCCAGGGGGCTTTGCTCCTAGGAAATATTTCTGGGTCCTTTAGAAGCAGCTCAGCTGTGATAATGTGGTCCAGTTTCTCTTCTCTGCCTGTAACCCTGAAGACAAGAGATGGTCCCCTGTTGTGGGCTGTAGGGACCACCTCCCCAGCCTCCCACACCTCGTAGCCCCAGACCCACTATGGGCAGGAGGTGTGTTCTGAGCTGTCTCCACCAAGGGGATTGACTGGGGTAGCCAGGCGCTCATAAGACAGTTGCTCAGAAGGCAGCACGTGGTAGGGTTAAGATTGGTCTCTGCTGAGGGTAGGATGAAGGTCATTGGCCACATGGACTTGAACCTTCATGTGGCCTGACAGGACAGAGCCGCCCCCGCCCCCTGCACACCAGTCAGGGGGCTGAGCTCTCCCTTTCTGTCTTGTTAGGTCAGACAGGACTGTGTGCCTGGACGTGTTTGCCCAGATCCTCTGCCTCTAGACTTTGATGGTCTCTGAGCAATGAAAACTGGAGCCAAGCCCCTCAAAGCAGCCACCACAAGTCTGCATGTGGACGCTAGCGAAAAGGCGGGCTTCTAACCTAAACCACTTGCCCAAAGGTTATCTACAGGGCGGTGAGGGGTTTTTTTAGTTTTCTAAAAGGACCAATAAAACCACTCTGAGCTGGTTCATCCAGTCAGCCCTCATCCCTGTGGCTTAGCCCTTCTGCCAGCGGAAGCTTCAGCTGACAAAACCCTGCTGAAAAGGTTCCACCTTAAGAAGGCTTCCAGACACCCCCTTAACTATGCCGTTTCCCAGCATCCCAGGCTCTGTGTTGATCCTCATTTCCTGTCGTTCTCCTCCACCCCCACCCCCCACATACACAGCCTCCCTCTCTCCCCATCCTCCTCCCTTTCCAGTTGGCTTCCCTCTGGAGGCATTCCGTGCTCCGGAGCTGGAAAGCAGATGCGAGCAGAGTTGGACCCGAACACACACAGCCGCTCCTGATTCCCTTGCACCTCCCCGCCTGGAATCTAATTTTATCCTTCAGTAACACTGAAGGGGCACATCAGGGCCTGGAACAGGAGCACTCAGGACAGTGAGCAGTCCTGGCCGTCACTCCCCTGAGACTTTGCTCCCCATCTCTGCACGCTGTGCTCCGTGGCCACCAGAGTCGTCTTCGTCTTTGCTCCAAGTTCTGGGCCGGATGCTGCCAACAGCTAGCTGTGTGACCCTCTGCTTCTCGCTTTGCTTCTCTGAGCCTTGATTGTTGGCTCGTATGTAAGATGAGGCATCATCATGAGTTGCTCTTGCCCACCTCTGAAATTCTGTACTTCTCTGCCCTGTTGGCTCCCTGACTTCTATCCGTTTGTTCAATGAGGCCTGCGTTCTGAGCTCCAAAACGGGGGACCAGACGGACAAGCGCGGGTCAGCCTGCCATTTGTGTGACGTGAACATGAGAGACCACCTCCTGCCTGAGTTTTCCTGCAAAGCTCAGACACCTTAGAAACTTTAACTTTTACCTTTTTCTCCCCACAATGAACCCCCCAGAACAAGGTCAGATGGGAGGCAGGGGGGTGGAGGGATCGTCAGACATCTGGTATGGAGGAGCCGTTCCAGAGAGCCAGCCGTGTCCCAGGGAGCAGGCGAGGACATGGCACCCCAGACTCCGGGGCATTGGCCAGCCATAGCTAGACCAGGCAGTAAGCTCCCGGTGGGTTTGGGTAGAAGCTCAGCATCATGGGGGGGAAAGGGAAAAGCTTGTTTTCAGAAGTCAGCAAATCCCCTAAAATTAAGTCAGCCCTGTCATTTGCTTTTCGCTCTTGTTTATGGGTTTTTGGTTTTGTTTTTGTTTTGTTTCCTTTTGTTTTTGTTTTGCCATACCAAAGTCTTTAATTTTATCCAGTCATGTGCTTTATTTAGTCTTTTCATTTATGGTTTCTGCTTTGGGAGTTCCACTTAGAAAGAATTTCTCAACCCCCAAGATGAAGCCAATATTCGTGACTTGTATTTTTAATTTTGTTGTACAGTCATGAGGCCAGAGTCTCACTTGTTTTTTCTTCTCACTGGATCGTCGGTCGTCCCAAATCACTCATTGACCCCACTGCTTTGAAATGTCACCTTCCGCGTTGTTCTGTTTGTGGGCTTGTTCTGTGAAGTTGGTTTGTCTGCATCTCCTGCAGTGATGCTAGTTCGTCCCCCCATGCGGTCACTCTTTATAGACATCTTCCCAGTTGGTCTCGATGTGTCTGCCCATCTGGATAAATGTCTGCAGCTACTCTCTCCCAGCATTTTGCAGAAGAGAAATAATGGAGCTTCAGGATAGGGACTGGTCCAAGGTACCATAGACCAGACCTCGGGTTTCCTAGCTCCCACCCGTCCTGCCCTTTCACCTCTCTGATCCTTATTTCCCTCTCCAATTGGTCATTTAACTCTATACACCTTCTCATGTCTTAGCTCCAAGAACTGCCCTCTGCTGTGTTGAGGCCATTGCAAAGCCTACTTTTTTGGGCAACCCAAAATTTGAGGCATCTTCTCATCTCAAGGTCCCATGTTTGCCTGACTTTGCAAACTAGGAGAGTCCACACCAAGAGGGATCAGGCAAAGAGCAAGAGAGAGGAAGACGTGCTGTTCTTGGTGCCTTTCCACCTGCCCTCCGTTCTCATTCTCTCCAGAATAGAGGCTTTGCCCAGTGTCTTGCGCAGCACAGCTGGGCAAGGCCAGCTGGAGCCTGGGGCCCGGCAATGGGGCTCTTGTGACACCTTGTCCCACTCCTCCCCGCAGATACCTGGGCAAAGAGGGCTGGGCGCCCGCTTCCTACCTGAAGAAAATCAAGGATGACCTGCCAGCACGGAAGAAGAACCTGGCAGGCCCCGTGGAGATCATCGGGAACATCATGGAGATCAGCAACCTGCTGAACAAGAAGGCGTCTGGGGACAAGGAGACCCCCCCAGCTGAAGGCGAGGGCCCAGAAACCCCCATCACCAAGAAGGAGATCAGCCTGCCCATCCTCTGCAACGCCTCCAACGGCAGCGCCCTGGGCGTCCCGGAGAGAACCGTCTCGAAGCTGGCCCAGGGCTCCCCGGCTGTGGCCAGGATTGCTCCTCAGAGGGCCCAGATCAGTAAGAGCCCCACTGACCCCGGAGCCTTTAGGGAAGGGGCATGAAGTGCAAGGGGAGCTGGACGGGTGTGCGTGGTTCCCCCTGTCATTCCCTCCCAGAGATGCAGGCTGACCCCTGACCCCAGCCTCGCTTTGCCAGCTTGTCTCATGCTAATCTCAAGCGTGGGCAATTCCCATTGTGGCTCCGTGGGTTATGAACCAGACTAGTATCCATGAGGGTGCAGGTTCAATCCCTGGCCCTGCTCAATGGGTTAAGGATCTGGTGTGGCCATGAGCTGTGGTGTAAGTTGCAGACGCATCTTGGATCTGGCATTGCTGTGGCTGTGGTGTAGGCCAGCAGCTACAGCTCCGATTTGACCCCTAGCCTGGGAACCTTCCTATGCCTCAGGTATGGCCCTAAAAAGCAAAAAAAAAAGCCTGGACAAGGCAATCCCTTCCACGTCCTCCACTGAAGATAAACTGCATGAGTACATGAGCCGGCAGTGTTCCCTCTGCCACTGGTAGAGAGCCAGGAGTGGCCACTCAGATAAGTGCAGTCACCCAGGCCGTGAGATGGGAGCCCTTAGGCAGGGCTACTTTCTGAGTGACAGCAAGAGAAGAACATCTCGCCCTACTCCTCCTTCCCTGTCACCTTACTGGGAACCTGGGACACTTGGAAGGGCGGCTGTATCTCTCCACACATTTTCAGTGGCATTTTCTTCCAGAATCTCCTTCTTTCCTACCAGAGAAGCCTGGCGCAGGGGTGCCTGTGGTTGAGGGTTAAACTATTCTATGTTATGAGAGACCAGCTTCTGTTTGTGTCCAACCGTTCTTCAAATCTGGAGGAAAGCTGTTTTCTAGTCTGGTTGTGAACTTGGTTAAGTTAGCTCTGTGCCTGAAACCTTTTGCGCAGTCCATTGGGAAATGTTTTGAGGGTGCCCCCTCTTGCCTGGCACTGTGTCAGCCGCTAAGGATTTGGTAGTGAGCAAAAAAGAGACCTGGTCTCTCTTTCTAACCCTGAAAATCTGATAAAGTTATTTACCCTTGGCCCTGAAAAATGCCCCTATGTTTGAACATTTTAGCATGTTCACGGATCCCTTAGAACATAGTCAAGGATGCTTAAGGTTCTTTGACTTTGCACTGAAGTTCAGTTCTAGTGCCTGCAGCGACTGAGAGCATGCGTTCTTTGTAAATGCAGGACAAAGGCAGGAACTTCCCAGGATCAGGAGGTGGTCACAGCCAGGGAAAGCACTGTTGTCTGGCTGGGATTTCTGAAGCTCTGCTTCCTTCTTCTAGGCTCCCCAAACTTAAGGACAAGGCCTCCACCTCGCAGAGAGTCCAGCCTGGTATGTATGCTGAATTTCTTCTTCCTTTCCTGTCCCTTTTCTGGGGCGCACTCTAGCAGCCCCCGTCACTTGGCTGTCTCTATTGCAGAGCCCACTGGTCCAGCACTTCGCCAGGGCTGTGCCAGGGCTTCCAGCCTCGTGATGCTGGGGGCAGAGAGGGAAGCCTGGGGATCCCAGCCTTGCTGGGGTCTCACTGGACAGTTTATAATAAAAAACGCTCTGCATTCCAAAGCTAAATAAATCCACCCCAGCCACTGCACTGGCAGACATAAACATTTAGACTGGCTGGCGAGAGTGTCCGGCCAGGGCATTGCCAGGGGCTGGAAATGGGGCTGCTGTCCGTGTGAGCCTGGAAGCTGTTCAGCTTTGCCTTCCTTGCTCGGAAGTGCCTGATGGATGTGGGGTTGGGAGGGTGGGCAGAGGGCAGTCCAGTGAGCATCCTTGGGGAAGGAGGGTAGTAAGTGGCAGGGATTGGCTCAGGCCGAAGCTCAAAGAGACTCGGTGCTGCCTGGGTCCCTGGCGCCTGTGGGCGAGGTTTCTTGGCCTCCAGACCATCAGGGAGGCAGATGTACACTCAAGATGCTGGGGCCGAGAGCCCTAGAGCAGAGAACTATTATCTGGGTGACGGGATGCAGTGGAAAGAATGGGGCTTTGAACCTACCAGGCATAGATTCACATTCCACTTCTGATGCTTAGAAACCGCGAGCCCCTAGGCAAGTTGCATGCCCTCTACAGGCCTCAGTCTCCTTCCTTACAAGACGGGGACAATGGCAGCCACCTCCTAGGGCTGCTGTAAGGATGAGATGAGGTGGTGTGTGCAGAGAGCTGGCCATCGGCTTTCCATGTCCTGTGTCAGCTCTCTGTGCACTGTGTGTAGACAAGGATTCTGAAGTCACATCTGAGCTTTGTAGGGAGACTTACTGTGATCAGTGACATCTGTCCCAGGGAGGCAGACAACAGCAGTCAGATCGGACCTTCCTTAAACAAGACTTTTGAGGAGTCATTTGGCCCCTAGAGATGAGACCGTCTTTGCCCTGGCCATGAGCCCCAGTGGAGAGTCTAGCTCATTTTACGCAGCTGAACAGCAAGTTCTGTCTCCTCTCCTCCCACCCCTCTGGTGATTACTTTCAGGCAGACTTGATTTTGGCAAGAATGGGGCGATTCCTTGCACACTTACCAAAAGCAGAGTTTGCTGAGTCAATGCTGCTCGTTCAGCCAAGGCCCGGCTGACTCCCACCTGGCAGGGGGTCCAGGCCACCCCTGCACACATGCCTGGCTGCAGGGCCAGGCACCAGGGCAGGAAAGGTTGACCAGATCATATCTGGCCCCTCAAAACCAGTCTTCCCCCACCGTTCCCTCACTCTGACCCAAGGCAGCTCAGTTGCAACTGGCAGAATTAGAACCTGCTGAGCCTTGAAGGACAAGGCAGGTTAAGAGGACTAGGATGGTGTTTCATGAAGAGGGTCCAGCCTGGGCTGCTGTCTATGGAGCGCTTCCTGTGCCCCTAGCTGGACCAGAAATGTGTTCATGATCTTGGGTTCCCTTTGTGGCTCAGTGGTTAATGAACCCCACTAGTATCCATGAGTACTTGGGTTCGATCCCTGGCCTCGCTCAGTGGGTTAAGGATCCAGCATTGCCGTGAGCTGAGGTGTAGATCACAGATGCGGCTTGGATCTGGTGTTGCTATGGCTGTGGTGTAGGCCGGTGGCTACAGCTCTGATTCAACCCCTAGCCTGGGAACCTCCATATGCCGCAGGTACAGCCCTAAAAAGACAAAAAAACCTGTGTTCGTGATCTCATGACCCTAGTTCCATTTTGCAGATGAGGAAGCTAAGGCTCAGGGAGGTCAAGGGCCTTGCCCAGGGCCCTGAAGCTGGTGAATTGCTGAGTTGCGACTGGAGCCCACGTGTCCAGCTGCAAGGCAAAGGTTCTTTGAAGTCTTTCTGCTACACTGTAGCCACTTCCTCCCCCTAGCCTCGCAAACAAGTACCTTTTTTAATAAAATTGTTTTATTTTAACCCCTTTGTATGACACCAGGACATACTGGGAATCACAGGGAGGCACCAAAATTGGCCAGAGTAGAGACCAGCCAAAGCTGGAATGTCCTCTCCACGAGGGCGGGGAGGTGTCCTTTTGGTTCACTCTTGGATGTCTGGTGCCTTGGACCAGTGTCTGGCACCCGTTAGACACACAGCAAACATTTGTAAAATGAATGGATGAGGTTCACAAGCCATGGGCTGTGGCCACGGTCTAAATCTCCCTGCCTGTCAGGCCTAGAATTCAAAGTGCCAGCATCTCGGAAACATTGAGGCTGCCGAGCGTGTTCCTCCCCACCCCAGAGCCAAGGATCCTATGCTCTGTGCTTGCCTGACCAGTTGGCATCATCCCGATGGCCAGCCAAGGTCTCTTCTCACATCCCAGCCCGTGCAGCCAGGCGTCACCCTTCACCTGAGACTCCTCTGCCGGGAGCAGTGTGCACAGACAGGCTTTCTTACAGGTTTCTCTGCTTCTTAACTTTCATTTTGGGACCTAGCCACTGAGGCTTCTGAAAGCTGGATTCCAGAGATGTAAGGATGGAAATTTACTTTGTAACTAGATGATCCTTTACATGGCTTAGACGAGTCTCAACTGAATCCTAGGGATTCTTAGCATGGTCAGGGGAGTGATCTCTTGGAGAGACACCCTGAGACTCAGGTGATAGATAATCCTCAGGTCAGCTGCTTTCCAGCTGGTGTAACTCACCACTGTTGAGGTTCTGATCAAGTGGGTCTCCCTCACTGAGTCCTTCTCTGCCTTAGGGATTCCAGCTGCCGAAGCCGCCAGAGCCCCCTTCTGTTGAGGTGGAGTACTACACCATTGCCGAATTCCAGTCGTGCATTTCTGATGGGATCAGTTTTCGAGGTGGACAAAAGGCAGAGGTGAGCCTGGGGCCCCCACAAGGTTAAGAGTTCCCCATTTATGTCCTGCTGGCAATGTTCCTGAAGCGGGTGGTGGGGTGTGGGGGGGTGTTGGGCAGGAAAGGTGCAGAAATAAGACCCACAGGGATGAGAATTTGCCTAAAGCCAGTAAGTGTCACAGCCAGGACTAGAACCCGCACCTCATGCCTCCACCCAGCTCCCCTCACAGCAGCATTCCCCAGAGCATATTACAGGAGCTTGTGAGGGGGATTAAAGGGCTTCTGGGATCAGATGAGTTTGGAGGACAGTACATTAAACAAAACCCAGCCAGCTTTGTTTTTTGGGGGTTTTTGTTTGGTTGGTTGGTCTTTTTTTTTTTTTTTTTTGTCTTTTGTCTTTTTAGGGCTGCACCTGCAGCATATGGAGGTTCCCAGGCCAGGGGTCCAATCAGAGCTGCAGCTGCTGGCCTATACCACAGCCACAGCAACACCAGATCCGAGCCACGTCTGTGACCTACACCACAGCTCACAGCAACGCCAGATCCTTAACCCACTGAGCAAGGCCAGGGATCAAACCCACAACCTTATGGCTCCTAGTTGGACTCGTTAACCACTAAGCCACAACGAGAACTCCAGCTTTGTTGTTTTTATTGCAAAACTTCTTAGAGCCTTTGATATGGGGGTGGTACTGTGTGTCTCTAAGACGTGATTAGAATCGGCAGCATTGCCTAGACTTCCTCTCCTGGGAGCACCTGGGGGCCAGGATTCTGCACAACCCACATTAGGAAGCTGTTCTTGAGAGAATGCGGTGCAGGGAGCCAAAGTAAGGTACGGAGGACCCCGACTCTGGCCACATCCACACCACAGGCACCTTTGACCTTTGATGCAGTCCCTTCTCCCCCAGGCTTTGATGATTTCTCTCTGCAGACAGGATAACAGGCCCTGTCATGCTCCCCCCACCCCCACCTGTCTCAGCACTTACAAAGTGCTACTTTGTGGCCAGCACTGTGGCATTCCAGGGGCCAGAGACGATCCATGGCTCAGACCTCTTGAATGGCTCTGGGGAGTAATGGAGTTAACTCCAGTCGATTCCTGTAAAACCCTCGGAAGGGTAATCGGGCTGTCTCTGCCTGCTGAAGAGGTGATGTCCTCCTTGCAAAGGTCGGAAATCACATGGCCGGAACTTAGAACTAAGCCTCCAAGAGACATCATTCTCTCAGGGGTGCTTATGCGTCTGGAAAAGCCTACACACTCACAGTGGAAGAGAATGGACGTGCTTAGGATCTAGCCGAGCGTGAATTTTGCGTATGGCGTGGGCAGAGCAAAAGCTGGAATACAGGACCTAAGGAAGGTCGGGGGTTGCAGAGGGCGGCCTCAGGCAGAGCTTGCCTTTGGTGGTCTCTGTCCTCCCTTCCTTCTCGCCCCTCTTCCCCCGTGCCGGTGTTTTCAAGCTTCCCTTCCCCTCCCTGGGCCCTCTTCCCTCAGCAGTGTCCCACAATTCAAAATTACAGGTGTCTCCCCGTATGTGTGCGGGATTGGTCCCACAGCCTCCAGAGGATACCGACATCCTGGGATGCTCAAAGCCCTTATGTGAAATGGCTTAGTGCAGTCGGGCCTCTGTATCTGTGGATGCAGAACCTGCAGCAGTGGAGGGCCACCTGCATCTTCCATTTATGGTCCCCAATCTGAATGGACCTGAGGACAACAGCAACCACATTCCTGGCCTTTCACCAGTCTCAAAGAGCAGTTAAAGGGGAAGCTCTTTAAGACAAAACTGTAGAGACTGAAAACAGATCAGTGGCTGCCAGGGTCGGGGTGGGGTTGGCTGTAAAGGAGTAGGAGGAAATTTGGGGGCAGTTGACTACACTGTCCTGTGTCTTGGTTTTGATGGTGGTTACACAACTGCATACATTTGTCAAAATTGGCAGAAACTAACATGAAAAGGGGTGGAATTTTGCTGTATCTAAGTTATACTTTAAATAGAAGAAAAAAAATTTTTTTAAAGAGAAAGCTCCTCAAGGAGTTCACACTAGTTTATACTAACATGGAGATGACTGAAAGCCCGTCACCCTCCCACGGGAAGCGTATTCAAGCCAAATAAATCTCCCAGCTAGCGGGATTTCACTGGGATTCCCCAGGTGGTGAAACGCCCATGGCAGTGGCGAAACCTCGGAGGCTCTGGCCTCGGGCCTTGCCCCCCAGTTCCACTCACCTGCACCCTTCTATTCCCTTGTGCCGAGAGACCCTTCCCAGGGTCACCAAGGGAGGGCCTAGCAGTGTGGGGTTGTGAGGAGGGTGGAAGTGATAGAATGGGCCCGTAGTGAATTGGGTTTTGTGGGGACAGGAAACGTGTATCTTCTAAGTTCTGGGAAAACTATGGAGACTCGGGAGGAGCAGGAGAGAGGGCCTTCGATGGCGAGTGGGAGCCCCCATCCAGGAGGTGATGGAGGGCTGGGTTTGAATTCTGGCCCATCGTTACTATGCTGGGTCCTGGACCACCTGCTGAGGGGCTCATCTGTGAAATGGGGATAATGTCTCCTAGAGCCATTGTGAAGCTCCTAGGCCGGCACATAGTAGGGCTCCAGTGATCCTCCCAGCTCACTGGCCTGTCTGCCCCTTCCCCCTAGGTCATCGACAAGAACTCGGGTGGCTGGTGGTACGTGCAGATCGGTGAGAAGGAGGGCTGGGCCCCCGCGTCGTATATTGATAAGCGCAAGAAACCCAACCTGAGCCGCCGGACGAGCACCCTGACGCGGCCCAAGGTGCCCCCGCCAGCGCCTCCCAGCAAGCCCAAGGAAGCCGAGGAAGGTCCGGCAGGCACTGGCGAGAACCAGGACTCCCCGCTGAAGCTCAAGTACGAGGAACCCGAGTATGACATCCCCGCCTTTGGCTTCGACTCGGAGCCGGAGCTGAGCGAGGAGCCTGTGGAAGACAGCGGCTCTGGGGACCGGAGGCCCGCCCAGCCGCACCGGCCCTCGCCCGCCTCCTCGTTGCAGCGGGCCCGCTTCAAGGTGGGTGGGTCTGCCGAGGACGTGGCCCTCGAGGAGGAGACCATCTACGAGAACGAGGGTTTCCGGCCGTGTGCAGAGGACAGCCTGTCGGCCAGACGCTCTTCCCGGGACAGTGACTCCCCGGGTGGCTCCCCACTGTCCCTTGCCAGGAAGAACTCCCCCAAATCGGGTTCCCCCACATCGTCGTCACTCCTGAAGCTCAAGGCAGAGAAGAACGCCCAGGCAGAACTGGGGAAGAACCACTCCTCAGCCTCCTTCTCCTCGTCCATCACCATCAACACCACCTGCTCCTCCTCCTCCTCCTCCTCCTCCTCCTCCTTGTCCAAGAACAGCGGGGACCTGAAGCCCCGTTCTGCCTCGGACGCGGGCATCCGTGGCACTCCCAAGGTTGGGGTGAAGAAGGACCCCGACCTGAAGGCTGGGCTGACCTCCTGTGCCCGGGCCAAGCCATCCGTTCGGCCCAAGCCGTTCCTGAACCGCGCAGAGTCCCAGAGTCAAGAGAAGATGGACATCAGCACTTTACGGCGCCAGCTGAGGCCCACGGGCCAGCTCCGGGGCGGCCTCAAGGGCTCCCGGAGCGAGGATTCCGAGCTGCCCCCCCAGACAGCCTTCGAGGGTCCCAGTGAGGGGTCCAGGAGGGGCTCAGCTGACCTCATCACCCTCCCCGCCTCCACACCCCCGTGTCCCACCAAGAAGGGGCGGGAAGGGCAGGCCACCTCCTACATGACATGCAGCGCCTACCAGAAGGTCCAGGACTCGGAGATCAGCTTCCCCGCAGGCGTGGAGGTGCAAGTGCTCGAGAAGCTGGAAAGCGGCTGGTGGTATGTGAGGTTTGGGGAGCTGGAGGGCTGGGCCCCCTCCCACTATCTGGTGCTCAGCGAGGACGAGCCACCCGACCACCCAGGCAAAGAGCCGGACACAGTGGCGGCCAAGAGCAAGCAGAACGAAGGCAAGTCAGACAGCCTGGAGAAGATCGAGAAGCGGGTCCAAGCGCTGAACACCGTCAACCAGAACAAGAGGGCCACGCCGCCCATCCCCTCTAAGCCTCCCGGGGCCTTCGTCAAGACCTCAGGTGCTGGGGCCGTGAAGATGAGGAACGGCGTGCGGCAGGTGGCAGTGAGGCCCCAGTCGGTGTTCGTGTCCCCACCACCCAAGGACAGCAACCTGTCCTGCGCCCTGCGGAGGAACGAGTCACTGACAGCCACCGACGGCCTCCGAGGCGTCCGCCGGAACTCCTCCTTCAGCACTGCCCGCTCAGCGGCTGCAGAGGCCAAGGGCCGCCTGGCCGAACGGGCCGCCAGCCAGGGCTCGGACCCCCCTCTTCTGCCCACCCAACGCAATGGCATCCCTGTGTCCCCTGTGCGCCCCAAGCCCATTGAGAAATCGCAGTTCATCCACAACAACCTCAAAGATGTGTACGTCTCGATCGCAGACTACGAGGGGGACGAGGAGACGGCGGGCTTCCAGGAGGGCGTGTCCATGGAGGTCCTGGAGAGGAACCCCAACGGCTGGTGGTACTGCCAGATCCTGGACGGGGTGAAACCCTTCAAAGGCTGGGTGCCCTCCAACTACCTGGAGAAAAAGAACTAGCGAGAGGTGGGCGGGCGTGGGTCCTTCCAGCCTTCGTGTGGGTGAGCGGTGAGATAAGACAAAAGGGACGTGGGAAGTGGGAGGGGTGGGGGAGGAAACTAAACCTGCAGAGCGTGCGACCTTGAAGACACTCCCCTCCAGGCTGTCCCCCAGCTGGAAGGTAGGGTCTGGCAGGGGCCCACACTGAGCACAGAAGGCAGTGGGCAGGGGCGCCCTGGGCCTGGGGCCGGAGGCGAGAAAGCTGAGCCCCATGTGAGCACCTGGGGGACTTTGACAATGGACTCCGTGCCATTTGGGACAGGCCATGTGGGAAAATCCAATTTGTGCCTTGGCTGCAAATCTGGAAAAGATGTGGTTGTGGGGGCCTCCTGTGCCCTGCCCCTGCCTAGCCTGGTTTCAGTTGCCCCCCCCCCCCAGTCCCCTCCCCCAGAGATATAGCCCTTGTATCATCTTAATCTGTGTTTGTGAATTAGCCTGGTTCCCAGGGATTGCTGCCACCGGTGAGGGTGGTAGGAGACACTGCCAGGGCTTGGAGGTATCTTCTGGAAGCTTAGGCTGTTCCAGGGCCAGGCCACTGTCCATGTCTGTTAGTCGAAGAAAACGCACTTCCTCGGGTGCCAGCAAGGATCACCTTTCTTAGCCATCACTGCCGCTGGCCTTGAGGAGAGAGCCCACCCTGCCCGGGGCTCCCCCTGGAGGACCGCCAGCCCCAGAGTTTACAGAGGGAGTGGGCGGGGCCGTCGGTCTCTTCTGTCTGCACAGACCCGATGTTGAATATTTCTGGGTGGGCAGTTCTTTTGCATGTTTCAGAAGAGGTGTGTTGCTTTGGGGCTTCGATGTCGGGCCTTGGGTTTTCGTCTTATTTTAGGGGTTGTTTGGGGGCCCAAAGGCGATCAGCCTCACGGGACAGGATGGGGAATGGATGGCCTTTCCGTCGTACTCTTGTGGGAGGTGGTTTGGTATGTGCTTCGCCTTCCTCCCCTCCACAAGCCAAAGTCGCTTCATTTGGTTTCCGCTGTGTGGACAGTACTGGAGCTTGGCCACAGGGATTGCAGGCTGGAGAAGCTCTGGTCCCAGTCGTGGCAAAGCAGAGCCACTGCTCTCCTGGTTCCTGCCTGGTCACGGTTGGGCAGAGCCCTCCCCGGGGAGGGGGGTGGGGGAGGCGGTAGATGTTCTCCTGTCCAGGCAGGATCTGAAGCCTTATGGGTAGGCCATGGAGAAGCAGACCTCACCACCGCCACCGCGGGCCCAAAGATCCCTGGGCCAGAAGCCAAGCTGGTCTTCCCGAGGGGCAGTGCCCCTGTGAAGAGAGAAGGGAGAAAATAAAGTCCCTGTCAATTCCGGGTGGTGTCTTCCGGTCGCTGAGGCTTCCGAGGCCAGACCGGCTTCCCCAAGGACTCACTCTTCGAGGGGAGTGGATTTCCGCACGTGCCTTTGATTGTGGATAGATCGGGGTTCACAGCCACCCACTGAGCTGCCGATCCCGGACTGAGGAGGAGAGGCCCGCCCTCCACCCTGCTCCCCACCCGGGCGGTGTATGTCGTCCCGAGAACAGCACGGGATCTGTACCTCGTGCCCCCAGTCCCCCACGCACCCCCACCCTCCTCCTTCGCCGTATGCTGATGCCCGGCAGCTCTAGCAAACTGCTCCCGTTCTTGGTTGAAAGGGCCGTGGTGAGATTTTTGCTTCCTTTTGGTTTTGTTTGTTTAAATGGAAATTAGTTATTTTCTTCTGCTGGACAGTATTAAATAGAGCAGGATGTTGAGTTAATCTGCTAGATTGCAGTACTAATGGTAGAGGTGTAGTGTCTTCATATTAATATTATTTGGACTTATTTGAACAATAATGATAAAGAAGTGGTTCATTACTTTTTAATTAATGCACTTTAATAAGGTGGAATGGAAAGAACCCCAGAGAGCAAAGTGCATTACTTAAAGATGCAGTATATACTCTTCTCATTTTTAAGCAGCACATATTTATTAAAAGAAAAAAAAAGTAATTTATGATTATTTAAAATAAAATTTAAAAGTAGAGTGACTGTCAGGTTGAAGGACCTTCCATGTAGCTATCTTCCAGGGGGAGAGCCCCAGCGGCCTCACTCCTCAAAGTCTGCACTGAGCCAGTTCAGTCAATAACGCGCCAGCCAGGCCAAGAAGGAGTGCAGGATGCACCTGCCGAGCACAGAGCATCTCAGTCGCACTGGACCACAGCGCTCCCCAGAGCCTGCCTTTCCCTGCCCTTCCTCACTGTACTGCCCCCGGGGGCTCTCCACCACCCACGAGGCTCACATTCTCCCCGCCCTGCAAGGACCCTCTCTCCTTCATTCCCAGTGCCCTAAGCACTAAGTCATTACACGTGAGCTCCAAGGTCACTCACTCCATCCCATCCCCTCCTGTTAGTGCAGCCCAAAGTCAGAAATTAGCTTCCCCCAAATGACACAGCTAATTAGGAGCAGACCCCACTGCCTCCGCCCCTGTACCCCTCCCCACCCCTGTTAGAGTTTATCGTGTGGTCATCATGTTTACAGCGTGCCAGCCAGCCCTAAGGTTGGCTGGGGGTTGCTCAGGCGTCCAGGAAAAGTGGGAGATGCTGCCACCTGGTGACAGCTGGATATGTGGATAGTGAACAGGGATTGCCGTACCCCTCTTCACCCCTCGCCCCCTCACCATCACCCTGACTCACAGCACAGCACAAACCCTGCAAACCCAAAACGATGATTAATACTTGAAGCAAGAAGGGTGCACGCCAGTCCCTCTCAGACATGGCCAGGGGATGCCAGGCCTTGGACCCCTGGACTCCTGGCCCTGCCCAGGACAGGAGGGCTTTTTCCTAGAGCTACTGAGCTGCTTTGTGACGTTGGAGGGTACTGCCGGCAGCAGGTAGAGGAGGGAGGGGCCTGTGGCTCTGACCCATCTGGAGGAAGACCAGATCAGACAAAAAAAAAAAAAAGAAAAATCTCAGCAGTGTCCAAACCTAGTTTTCCATTAGTTGCGATTGAAAAATGTGAAATGACGTATTGCTGTATACTGCAACTTTAATCATAAATGAGCCCTTCTGAGGTCATTATTGAGGTTTATATAATGCCCGAAGATGCATCATCCGGTGCTTTTTCTTTCAGTTTAAAGACTTTTTTTCTTTTATTATAAGGGAAAAAGATGTCTTCATCTCTCTCCCACTTTGTAACAGGGGCCTGGCTGGACTCCCCGGCCCCGTCGTGCTGTTCCCACAAGGCCAAGGGACGCCAGGGCAGCAAGAGGGAGGCAGAGGGGCAACCCGAACAGCAGGTGTGCCACCTGCCCCTGCTGTGACCAGGCCCTCTGGCCAGCCCTTGGCCTCATTCACCCCCAGCCTGGCCCCGCAGGCTCCTCTTTCTTCCTCCCGTCTCCATCTTGACGAAGGCATTATATAGCATCGTTTTAATCACTTTCAGATGTTAGAGCAGCATATTTTACTGGCATTTATAGCCATGGCTTTCCTCGGCGAGGCATGTTACTACTTTTATCATCTAAGGCAAAAAGTCAAGGGAATTTCGGTCAAGCATTATTTTCATATTACTAGTATTTGCAGAGTAGGTGTAGAACTATTTAAGTTTAGACCTTCGTTTGGTAGTTTGTTTTTTTAAGGAAAAAAAAGAAGACAACGTAACCCCTATTTTTCCTGTTTTTGTATTTAACTAATATATTATTTCTTTCAGGTTACTCACTTCCCCTACCCGCTCCAAATACTTTGCATTCTCAATCGAAAATGAAAACAATCTGAGAGACAGGAAAAGTGCAATATTATTGAGAGGGATGCCAGGGCTTGTTGGAACAGTGGAGGGAGGCCGAGCGGCCCCGAGTGTTGCTAGGGGGAGGCGAGGCTCCTGGAGGGAGTCATGCTTTAGAGCCAACAGGTGACCTGGGTCTTGCTTCCTCCCCCTCCCCCCACTTCTCTGACAGGAGGGCAGGGGTCCCCGCCAGAGGGCAGCCCCTTCTGCTGGGGGTCACCCACCGGGAAGAAAGGGATTCAGGGAAGCGGCATGGGGCGCCCAGCTTCCCGGGGCGCCAGCCCTCGGCGCAGAGCAGGGACCTCCAGGAACTGCTCTTTGTTTTCATTTCCGTTGTTTTTCAGCCAGCTGCTCAGAAAGACCTGTCTTAGAAATCACCGTCCGCGGTCCCCTCTCACCCCAGTCGCCTACGTTTGGGCCATGATCCTTTTGACGTATGTTTGAATCTTTCTAACACTATGTAACCTCAAGTTCAGTTTATGGGCAGGAACCCTAGATGTAACCAAATCCTTCTGGGGGGATGTGGGTGCCTCGAGCCCGACACCCGCTGTGACACACCAGTTCCCACGAGCCTGCAGCCGGGCCTGGTGCTGAGCCGGGGCTACCCATTCATCTCAATGACTTCAGCCGGAGGCGTGAGCCCTGCTTCTGCTCAACACCCCGACAAGGTCTCGGAGAAGCGTCGGAGGAGCCTGCTGAGGTCTCTGCAGACAGAACTTCCCACAACAGGTACCGAGCCGCCAGCCCCCAAGTGGGTGCCGGTAGAGAGAGCAAGAGAATGGGAAGGCTCTGGGTCCAAGCCCTTGGAGCTCTGCCCCTCCCGGTGACAGGGACATCCTTGCTGGCTCATCCCCTCCACCACCTCCAGTACTGTATGCTTGCTGCTCCAGCCCGTCTGGTGAATTTCTGTACAAATACGGATCTGGCGCCCAGAGTGGGCCTGTGCCCCCGCGTGTGGGTGTCTGTCCTTGGAGCGTGTGCATCTGTATGTCCCATCGTCAAGAGTCTCAAATGCAGAGCTCCCAGGAAAGAGAACCACCCACATCGCTCAAGAATTAAGATTCCCTCACTTTTTTGAGGGCTGTGTGTTGTCAAGGAGTGCGTGTGTATGTGTGTCTGTGTCAATGAGGAGTGTGTCTGTGGTGTGCGTGTTTGTGTGTGTGCACGTGCGAGTGCATGTGTGCGAGTGTTAGTCATTTCCCACTTGAACTAAATACCATGGGGTTCGAGGAAAAAATTACTGGGCATGCTGTCTCCATTGAACAAGTCCTTGGCATTGGGCAGGCCCCACGGGACTCACAGCTTCTGGCAGCAAGTGTATGTGTTATTCACACACGTTAATTCTGGCTGGAGAGTGCAATGTGTCTTTTTTTTTTTTTTGTAATTATTTTATTAAGTATTTAGTTGGAAACTTCACACTGGCATTAACAGATCTAGCAGAAGCATCCTAGGCCACTGTCCCAGGCTCCAAAGTGAGGATGTGGGAAGGAGATGCCACTGGGTGTGGAAGTGCCACCACCTGCACTCATGTCTAATGGGCTGACTGCCAGCCTTTGCCGTGCACGTCACCACTGTAGGAATCCCTGCGTTGTGAGAGCTGCTGGCCCTCGGTTCTTGTGTTCAGGGAGACAACTTGGTCGCCATGAGCTCAGCAGACCTGCCTGTCCATCAGCAGTTCTGGTCTAGACTGCAGGTCCCCAGACACTTCATGGGAATCATGTGGAGAGCTCCCCTTTGGACGTTACTGAGTTGTTGGCCTAAATCTTGGTCTCTGTTTGGGTCAGCCTCTGGTTCTCAAGCTCAGTGATCAAAAGGGTGAGTGACCTATAGCTTCGTTTCAGAAAGAACAGCCCCACTGATGTTGGCTTCCCTCCTGTTGTGTCCCATGCACCTGGTCCCCAGGCCAGCAGCAGGCACACTGGTGCCTATAGAAGGCATAGAGGACTCTGCCTCCCTAGGCCTTGATCCCAGCCTGTCTGTAGCATTGGTTTTATGATGCGATCCCCCTTCCCCAGTCCCATCTTTTCAATCTTGAGTTTGCTCTTGACCTTGACAATCATCCCCCCTCATCCCAGAATGTAGCGGCCTTCGAGAACAGGTCCCTGCAATGAAGATCTCTCCTTTGCTCCCATTTCCATCCTAGCAAATGGGCTGGACCACAGGAGGCAGGAGAGAAAGAGGAAGAATTATCATTTTAAAGCAGAAATATGGATGGAGCATGTTGGAGGCAAGTGAGAGGCATGTCGACGAGATGAGTGTGCGTGTTCGGGGAGGCTGCAGCTTACCGTCCCTTCCCTGGGAAGGTGGCTTCCAGAAGAAAGTGCCTTCTAGGCAGAAAGGGAAGAGTGTGAGAAGCCTGAGAGAGTCTGGAGTTTTGTCTTTATTAGAAGGAAGAAGTTTCTGAATGTTTTCAGGAGGAAGAGAGCAGGTAGGGAATTTAATGGTTCAGCATCCAAGGATCCAGCCAGAACAGGTTGGAAAAGCCCCAAGATTTGGCTGTAGAAGAAGATGGCCTGAGGAAATAGCCACATGCCAGGCCACAAGCTGGGTCCCCAGCAGGTTCTTAATGGCCACTGATTTGCTTAGCGGAGAGGGGAAGTTGCCAGCAACAGACCCATCTCTGAGTCTGGAGGCCCTGGCTCCAGAGCCTTCATCCATTTCCCAGGTTCCAGGCTTTTGTGCCCACCTTCCTTTCTTTGTCCAGTCCAGAGCTGGCCTCTCTAACTGCTTGAATCTGAGACCAGTAACCGTAATGGGTCATGCACTAGGGACCCACCACCCCAAACTGGAGTCCCAGGGCCCAGACACCATCATGTGTATCTGGGAGGAAGGCACCCTCACTTGCTCTTCTAATGATTCAGTGTGCCGAGCCAGCCTGCCTGGTGCGACTCAGAAGATGGGGTGCGAGGGTACTTATCACTTTTAGTGGCCTATGACCAAGGCATACTGCTCTTAAGTCTTTCAGAGAAAGATGGGTAAACAAAGCCACCATTCTTGAATCTGCAGCATGTTCTTGGCAACAGGTTTCCTTTAAGTCCATGACACAGGATGGGAAAAGGGTTTCACTCTGGTTACAGGAGGTCTGCAGGAAAGTGACTTTGGAGAAGGCAAATGTGAGGGGCAGGTTCGTGAGCCTGGGTTTGTGGGCCGCGTGGTTGCACGTAAACTGCTAGATGTCTCTGGGGCGTTCTTCACGGTGTCCCCTCGACCCCTCCCAGCTCCTAGTGGGCTCTGCAGGGTCTGAAGGAGGCTGTTCCCTCTTCCTCCCTCAACAGAGAAACCGAAGAAAAGGACTTTGAATTCAGTGCAGTCAATTTGAGTGCTAGAAAATTTCCAGAATCAATGGTGGTGCTATACTGTCTCCATGTTTCTAAGATTTTTAATTGTGTTTTTTTTTTTTTTTTAATTGTTCTCATCACAAACACGCAGCGTCCTTAGGGAAGAGACCCCACCCCTTGACCTGCCACTTTCCAGGTGTCCTTTATCATTTTGACGGGACTCTTTGGTCTGCAGAAAATAACTGTCTTGGCATGCTTCTAGACTGTAAAATTTGGGTTGTTTTGTATTTTGTTTATGTTTACATGCATCTTGTATTTCCTTGAAAACTAAATAAAGTTTTTGGCCTTTTTAACGGAACAGAATCACCTTCTGCTTCTCCCTGCCACCAGAACACCCAGGCAGCTGAATGGCAAAAGCCATCCTATATCAAATGCGGCCTGAACAGCCGGATTTCAGGCCCTCTGAGGACCCTGGAGGGGTGGGGGGAAGCAGGTAAGTTCCCACCCTTGCTGGTAAGAAGTGTGCTGAAGCTCCTCCCCTTCCCCACCTTCGGGAGGCTTTCTGGGCAGTGGCCAAGGCTTTGAGAGAGAGATGCAGAACTTGGGGCCAAAGACCCCACCCAGCGGGCCAAGAGGGCCCCTCAGCTTGGAGCCCCCTGACCCTCCCCTCCTTTTGATGGACAGTCTGGGTGTAGGGAGGGGCCTATGGCCGTTCAAGGCCAGGCAGAGGCTGGGTAGCTTGAGCATCCTCCCAGGAGAGGGCAGGAAGACAGGCATCCCTGTGCCTCGGGAAGTCCAGTCTGCCAAATGAGCTCAATTCCCACGCTGCACCTGCACCACCTCCACCACCCCCAGTTTCTGAAGCCACCCAGACGTACTCGGATCCACCTAGGTCTTTCCAAAGGCCCCTAGCCAGAGGCCTCCGTTTTCTGCCCAGCTCTGCCACCCATTTTGTATAGCCGCCTGCACCCACCAAGGTGGGGGAGCCAGTGGTACAACTGAGCTTCCAGCCTGAGGCACGTGTCTGGGCCTGGGGTGAGGGATAGACCGACCCTGTTGTCTGAGTGGAAGACCCGCTATCCTCCCTTTAGCCCCTAGGTGGCGCTGCTCCTCCGCAAAGGTTGCACATCAGGTGTGGGCCCAGCTCAGCCCTAATAGTAGCCTGAGCAGGCCTCACGGACCCAGCGACCTGAGGCCACCGCAGGGCAATGGCTTCTCCCTTTCAGCTCACTTGGCATCCTGGCCCTGCTGCCCAAGCCCCAGGTAACCTCCAGCCGCCTCCCCTGTTCTCTCCTGGGTCTTTTCTGGTGGTTGACAACCCCCCCCCCCCCACTGCACAGCACAATTCTCAGGCTGGTACGAAATCACCTTTATTCACAATCACGGTGACCCAGGTTCACAAAGGAGGCAGCAACTACCCTCGTACTAACAGAGACAATGGGACGGGTGGCTTCCTCTCCCTGACCCTCAGGCCACACAGCCCCTGCGCGTAAGAACTTGCCTTGCCTCCAAGATGAGACCCCAGATGGGATGGGGCCACTGCCCGCCCGCCTCACTCCACGCCGGCAGAAGGGGTCCATGAGGTCAGTGACTGGGGAGAACTGTGACTCCCCAGAGTCCCGCTGCAAGGCAGGTACAGACAGGGGCGGCCTGGCATCCTGACCACACCACCCCATGGCAGCCACCACCAAAGAACTCCCGAAAGTCAGAAAGTCTGCTCCCTCAAAACAATCATTTTACAGAGGCGGCAGCTGAGGCTCAGAGAGGCTGTGACCGGCCCAGGGCCATACAACGGGTCAGCGGCCAGGTCTAGAATCCCATGCCCTGCCAGCCTTATGGCAAAGCGGTCTCTTGAGGCGTGTAAAAAGCCATTTTAGGGGGCAGAGAGCTGGGAGGCTTGGGGCTGAGCTGGCCCCAGCCCATGGACTATCAGGACAGGGCCTGCAGGGCTGAGATGACTACAACCTAAGAGAAGCTGGGGGGGGGGTTCTCCCTCACCCCAGACTCGGGAATAAGAACTTCAGAGATGCTGAGACCTATCCCCTTCCCTTCTCATCCTTCCTGGGAGTGGAGAGCTTTTCCTAGGAACAGGCTCCCTGCCCTTCCAGTGCCGTGGCCAGCAGGGCTTCCCTCCCTCAGGCTGCCCAGAACTTATGTTCTTACGGAAGTGGGGGTGCTCCTGGGCCTCCTGATATATATGAGCCAATGAGGAGGACCTCACTCCAGCCCGAAAAGGAAGGGCATTTTATGACTGGGGGATCCACCTGTCTGGGGTGCTGCAGGGGCTCTGTTGCCTTTTTCTATAAAATGGACGCAATTTGCCAGAAGGCCTTCTAATTCAGTCCCTTTTTAAGGAGATCTATTTCATGGTAAACAGCTGGCTGTGGACTTCTGGGCTGGAATCTGGGGAAGATCTTGAGTGATGACTACCTCTGCTGGCCCCTCAAACCAGGCACCCCGCTCACAGGGCAGCATTTCTAGGGGACTGAGGGATGGGAGTTCACCCTCCCGCCAAATAACCCCTACCAACCCAATAAATAAATAAATAAAGGAAAAAGGCTACTCATACTCCAGGGAACCCCCACCCCCACCCCAGGATCCTGCCCCATCCTGGGATGCTGCAGCCTCTGAGTATCAGCCAGGCCCAGAACAGCACTGAAATGGGGAAGGAGGGGCCACACCTGTTCTTTAGAGAGCCTGACAGAGGGCAGACCCTGCTTTCCAGCCCATACCCGGGGTGGCCCCAGGGCAGCAGCATCCAGCGACACCATTGGGCAGAAAGGCTATGACCAGGAAAGGGCCCTCCCCATCTCAACCAGGCCGAGGGCTAGGGACCCAGAATCTGGAGGCTTCTGTGCCTGTTTGTACATCCATCCCAGGTGAATGGGAGACGTACAGCATGGACGCTGCAACCTGCCCAGGATGAGAGGTACCCACTGGCCTTACCCCTGGCTGCCAGACCCAAAGAGCAGGGAAGAAAGGAAGGAGAAGGTAGGTAGAGGTCAGAAGTAAGGCAGCAGCCTGGGAGCTGCCTGCCCAGGGCAGCTGTTGAGCAGGTTGTGCACTGCTCAAGAGCAGGTGGCTAAGGGAGAAAACAGAGGCTGACGACAAAGTCCACACTCTACTAGCCAAGCCACATGTCCGGGCTCAGGGCCACATCTGCTCCAGGAAGGGACGCACTTTCCAATTCTCACAAAGGTGCCACATGGGCTAGGGAGAACTCCTGGGAATCAACCCCAGATGGGGAAGGACCAGGACCAGGTTAGCCCCTCAGCGTGCAGGGGAAAGCAAGCAATTTGCTTCTGCCCCACCTCTCTGCCTGATACCCACTTCCTCCCCACACCTTTAGGGGCTCAGTTTCCCAAGTTTAATGAGAAGGGAGAAGAGTTTCCAAAATGAGGAAGAAGAGAAGGGACCCTGTTGACTTGCCCCTCAGCTGGAGCTGTGCCTGCGGGCCGGGCACCGTGACGGGCTAGGAGCTGCGGTAGGTCTTGATGATGTCCTTGATGGGGCGGCGGCAGATGGGGCAGCAGGCGTGGAGCGCCTTCTTGAGGCGTAGGCCGCAGGCGTAGCAGAGGCACATGTGGCCACACGTGTAGATGACTGTGTCCACCGCGTGCTCGTAGCAGATGGTGCATTCGTCGCTCCAGGGGCCCGCGCCTGGAGTCACTGGCGACTCGGGCAGGCTCACCGGGGAGTTGGGGGCTGTCCCTGGGGACAAGGGGATGCCCACCAGTCAGGAGGCGACATGGCCCAACCTGGTCCCAGGTTCATGAAGAGAGCCCCCTGGCCCCTCTCCCTGCCCTTATCAGGACTGGCCTGTTTACCCTACAACCAACTTCCTGGATACGAGAGGGAAAAGGATGCACTCTGGGCAGCCCCACTCCTGGCGCCTCAGTGCCCAGGCCAGGGGCCAGGGCGTCCATGAGATGGAAGAGGAGGGAAAGGTGGAGGAAAGAAGGGGGCCAGAAACCCCTCCTGAGCTACCCTTTGGTGTTCCCATGCTAACGAAGTCCTCTGGAGAGAGCTGCCCAGCCAGGGGACAGGATGGGACACACCCCGGAAGTCACTACTCAACTAGGGTTCCCTGGGCCCTTCTCCAGCTCCTCCTGGACCCAGTCCTGATGCAGAGGCTGCATGCCTGCCTCAGCCGCGGTAGGAGTGGGGTCCCTCACGGTGGGAGGTCTGCACAGTCACCACGGAACTGGAAGGACGTACTTACCACCTGCAGAGCTACCCAGAGGTCCAGAGCTGCACGTGCTTAGCAAGGGGTCAGAGAGGCGGATGCCCAGAGTGCTGGGCGACGTTGGTGTGGAGGCAGGGGAGCAGGGAAGTGATGGGACACCCCGCTCTGCCAGGATGGTGGAGCCTACAGAAAGGGAGAGAGGGAAGGACCGGCTCATTACTCAGGCTCACTGGGAGAACACTCGTGTCTCCATCCCTCCATTGGTTTCCCAGGAGAGAACTGGATGGTGCAGACTGACTCCACAGCCCAGCCACTAGGCTCAGGGTACCCTGCCCCAGCTTTCTGTTCCCACCTACAAACTGGAGAACCAACGCAACATGCTCTGGTGTTACATCAGCCATCTCTAAACAAGCCCCCTGCCTAGAATCCCACCCCCACCCTTCCCCATGTTCCCTTCACCTTCAAGGTTTCCCATGCCAGAGAACAAAGCCTTCCTCCTGCCCAGGCTGGCCCTTCTAGCCCCAGCCTCACCACTGTATCCAGAGCCCTGTGCTCTCCATCCCTGTCCACAGATATCACCCCCTTCTCCTCGGTATTGGCACCTTTGAGATGCCCACACCATCTCCCACACTTACTCTGTCCAACATTCCTTTTCTTCATTCACTTTCCTCTTTGCTTCCATCCTTCCTCCCTTCCTTCCTCCCCCCTTGCTGAGAGCCTACCAGGCACCAAGCACTGTGTATACATAAACCTGGGAATGAGACAGATAGAGCCTTTGCCCTCAAAGAGCTAACTATCCAGGGAGACTCAGAGCGCTACCCTCAATCCCCTCCTCTGGGCAGCCTTGACCCCTCCCAACCACATCTCTCTCTAGCACTGACCAGCCACACACACCATGCATGAAGCAAGCAACTACAGAGCCTAGGATATCATTTGTTCTTTGCCCCAAGAATGAAGATTTGTTTCCCTAGTTAAACCATGAGCCTTCTGAGAGCAGGAAGTCTGATTCACCTGTGACCTTCTTACAGGGCCCTAAGATAAGTGCTCAAGGGGACTTTTTTTTTTTTTTTTGGTCTTTTGTCTTTTTAAGGCCACGCTCGTGGTATATGAAGGTTTCCAGGCTACGGGTCAAATCAGAGCTTCAGTTGCTGTCCTATGCCACAGCCACAGCAACATGGGATCCCAGCTGTGTCTGCCACCTACACCCAGCCCATGGCAACACCAGGTCCTTAACCCACTGAGCAAGGCCAAGGATCAAACCCTCATGGACACTTGTCGGGTTCGTTAATCACTGAGCCATGACGGAACTCCTCAAGGAGGTATTTTTATTATTATTCATTCTAATTCATTAAATAGTTTCTAAGAATACTCATTAGATGTCCAGAGGATTTCTCATATTAGTGGTAACAGGTTTCAATTCTCATCTCCTTTCAGAAAGTCATCTCTCTTATGTGCTTTTCTTGCCTTATTGCACTGGCTAGCATTTTCAGAACAATACTATAAAGCACCTCTACCATATTCATGACTTTAATGTTTCTAGTGCTTCACCATTAAGTATGAAATTGGCTATAATTTTGAAGTGAGAGAAATCTCTTTCCATTCTCAGTTTACTTAAGCCTTCAACAAACCAAAGCATTCCTCTACAAGGTAAAAAAAAAAAAAAAATCACCCTTCTTACACTGTTACTGATTTGTTCTTCCTTTGGAGTCAGGATCCCTCAATACCAATTTGCTAGTTGAAATGTCCAATTCTCCAAATATCTTGGGAACATTCTGTTTAACAAATATTAAATTCTGAATGATTATTCTTCAACACCCACCTTGGCCTATTTCCTTTTACGGACATTTAAGTCCTAGGTTTTTTGTTTATTTGTTTTTTAAGCTTCTCCTTTGCTCCAGTCTAGTAAGCCTCTTTGGGCAACAGAAGCCTCACTGGAAAGCTACTTATCTATTATTAGATGGTGCTGAAGCAAGACAGTACCTTGCCCTTATGTAATTTCCTTCATCTTAGTACCTTAGCCTGATATTTTTTTCCTGCACCCTAGTCCAGTTTCTTTTTATTCCATCTTAAATTTTCACCCCAATTTCTTTCCTTCCTGATGTCTTTTCACCTAGCCTGATTTTGTCCTTTCCTGATTTATCTTCCCTCAATCCTAACTTCTTAGCACCCCAGCCTCATTTTTTTTCATTCCTTTTTAAATTTTACACTCCATCTACATTTCGTCTCTTTCAAGAGGAGGAGGTCCTCACTGATTTTATCTGGTTTCACAAAACTCTCCCACACTCTCACAATCACCAAGAGAATTACATACAATGCTCATATGCATACATTAGTTATTCACACCTGCCTAGATATAGTACACCAATCGTACAGTGTCAACTCATGCTCACTCACATATACATGTCATCTTGTCTGTGAAGCCTCCTGGGTCTAGGGTGGGGGCTGTGAGGCCCAAACTTGTCTAAACAAATTTGCTTTAAAAAAAAAAAAATCACACGCCCAGGATCTAATCCAAGATCTACAAAATCTCTGGAAGTGGGATTCAAGAATCTGCATGTCAGTAGCTTCTCCAAGTGAGTCTAACGAAACTAGCCCAGCCTACTGCTGCAGGAGAGCAGACTGTCACTGGAGAGAATGAATACACTCTGAGATAACAGAGGTTTCAGAAGGTACACGTGGAAAAAAAAAAAAAAAATCCTGGTCAAGTCAGTTTGGAAAAGCTGGGACAGCATAATCACTACCCTCTTCTTACAGATTTGCACATATGTATCGTCTTTTGTCCTTTTAGGGCCGCACCCAATGCATATGGAGGTTCTCAGGCTAGGGGTCTAATTGAAGCTGTAGCTGCCCGCCTACACCTGAGCCACAGCAACATCAGATCCAAGCTGCGTCTGCAACCTACACCACAGCTCATGGCAACGCCAGATCCTTAACCCACTGAGCAAGGCCAGGGATAGAACCTGCAACCTCATGGTTCCTAGTCAGATTTGCTTCCACTGCACCACAGCGGGAACTCCTTGCACTGCATTTTAAAGGCTCTGAGAAGTTCCATAGAAAAGAATTCCCTGCTTTTTAAAAACTCAGTGCTTCCCAAGCTTTTTTGACCCAAGGACCCCTTTTCAATGGACACCTATCCTTGCAGAACATTCTGGGAAACATGACTTATGCAACTCCACGTCACCCAGTCCCTTCAAACTCAGTCTATTCAAGCCCAGGAAGGCCCGGACATCTGTAAACCCATTTCCTCCAGGCCCTCTGTTCAGGGACTGCCCACAGGCCCCCCAACCCAGGCACCACCCTGCAGAGATACCTGGTTACTGCCATGCTAACCTCTTTTTCTTATTTAGACACACAACCATCCTTCGAGGCAGAGGTCTTTATTTCCATTTTTGGAGAAATGGAAACTAAGCCTCAAAAAGTTCTTTGCTGGTGGAAACATTTTTTCCCCCTCATTTTTAAGTGGCCACTGGGGAATGTGTATGAGGGTGTTTGTATATCTGTGGGAATGTGGGTTAATCAGATTCTGAGCGTGTAACTCAATGTTCCACGCTTTTCTTCCCCTTCCCATGGTTTATGTGGAGAGATCTGAGGACCACAAACTAGAAGATTGAGTCCTACCCAGAACTCATCTTTGGTGTCTATGACTCCTTGGCTAGACCGCCTGGGGTGTGGGATGGGCGCTCTTCCCCGTGTAAACCTGATCTCTCCAGAGAAAGTACCATGCTGGGTCTGGAGGAGAGTGGGTCAAAGGAGATGAGCACGTGGCCAGGGGCACTCACCGAGGATGCGGATCTGCGTGATGGCCCCATGCAGGCCGAAGAGCATCCAGAGTCGCTGTGAGGCGTCCACGCACAGCTGCATGCCTGCCGGGGCCCCATTGTGACTGAGGTGCAGCTCGCCATCAGCGTTGACCACTAGGCCCAGGATGTCACCGCTGTGCAGGGGCCCGGGCACACGGCACACAGCCCAGAACTCCTTGCGGTCCACCAGGGCCTCGGGCTGAAGGGCAGGTCAGCGGGCCGCAGCGTGCTGGGGTCGCACGTGGTGACACCGAGGGAGAGTGCTCCTGGCCGGGAACCACCTGAGCGCGTGACCTTGACGAAGATGGTCTCAGCCACGTGCACGGGCCGGCTGGTGAAGACGAGCGCGCGCTCATCACGCCCGTGCTCCAGGCGTGCCACCGTCTGCTCGTCCAGGATGCGGACGTGCGCGCCGGCGCGCAGCGCGTGGAAGCGCAGGTCGCCGTCGAGCTGAGCGGGCAGCGCGCGGCTGTGCTGTGAGTTGAGCGAGTTCTGCGGGATGGGGCAGCCGGCGGCTGGCGGAGCGTCCTCGCTGTCGCTATTGGCGCCCGGCACGTTGAGATCGCACAGGCTCACGGAGAGGCGCGCCTCTTCGGCCTCGCGCCGCAGCGAGGGCCGCCGCAGGGCGGTGAAGGAGCGCGGCCGCAGGCAGTCTGGGAGCACCAGCTCGCTGTCTGCGTCCAGGGAGGGAGAGACAGGAGACCGTCACTCTCCCGGTCCCCATCACTCGCCTGCACTCCTCCTCCCACTAGTCTTTAAAGCAAGCACCAGTAAGATGCACCCGGTCTCTAAGGGTATAGAAAATGCTAGCACATAACGTCATGCAAGACACTTACCTAACTATGTAAGCAAAAGATCAAGGCTGGCTCGGGAAGGACACCAAAACTAAGCACATCCTTACTTCTAAATGGTACGATTATAAAAGTCGGATTTTAAAAAGAAAAAATCTCACTTCTAGGGCTCTCCCTCTTTATCTCCAGCAGCCAGAACAGCACCCGGCCCTTAGAAGACAGCAGTATTTGCTGAATGCATGCTGACATCCTGCCCCTCTGGGAGTCAGAGGGAACCCTGCTCCCTAGACCGCCTCTCTGCACAAATTGTCTCATCTTATCCTAACAATTACCGTTTGAGGTTGTCGCCAAGAAAGGACCCTGAGGCTGAGAGAAAAGTGAATTTATCCAAGCTTTTGAAAGTGACAACTGGAACTCAAACCCTTTCTTCTTCTTTTTTTTTTGCTATTTCTTGGGCCGCTCCCGTGGCATATGGAGGTTCCCAGGCTAGGGGTTGAATCGGAGCTGTAGCCACCGGCCAGAGCCACAGCAACGCGGGATCCGAGCCGCGTCTGCAACCTACACAGCTCACAGCAACGCCGGATCGTTAACCCACTGAGCAAGGGCAGGGACCGAACCCGCAACCTCATGGTTCCTAGTCGGATTCGTTAACCACTGAGCCACGACGGGAACTCCCCTTTCTTCTTTTTAATCATACAAGTAACACAGATTTTATTGATATAAAAAGACAGTTCAGCAAGGAGAAAAAGTAATCTCTCAGCCTGCCATCTGAGAAAAATACTATTAATGTTTGGACATATGACCTTACAGCCTTTTTCAGTATTTTTTGGTTACTTCTTTTACTACAAAAATTGAATCATGCTATATAGATGCCAGTAGTTTTTAATTAACTTTTATGGGTAACAAATCCCTTTGAAAATGTGGTAACTTTTATCTATCTCCCCAGAAAAATGCACATTATCCCTAAGTTCTGCGGATAACTTGAGGTCATCAATGAATTGCATAAAGCCATCCATGGGCATGGACTCCAGGCTAAGAACCCTGCTATACAAATTCCCTTTTCAGGAGTTCCCATCGTGGTACAGTGGAAATGAATCCAACTAGGAACCATGAGGTTGCAGGTTCCATCTCTGGCCTCGCTCAGTGGGTTAAGGATCTGGCGTTGCCATGAGCTGTGGTGCAGGCTGGCAGCTGTAGCTCTGATTGGACCCCTAGCCTGGGAACTTCCATATGCTGGGGGTACGGCCCTAAAAAGCAAACAAGCAAATTCTCTTTTCATAACTAGCTTTTCCATTCACTATGTCCTAAGAACCTTTCTATACCAATAATCATGTTTCTAATACCATACTTTTTGACTGGTTTTGTCTGCTTTATGGAGTCCTATATAATTTATAATAAAAGTCATCAGGCGCAATGAATTACCCCATGCATTTCATCTTTAAAGCATCCCATGGAGATGTTCCCATTGTCCAGGTAAAAGCTCAGAGACGTTACATGACAGTAACCAAGCGGCAGATCCAGGATTGCAGCAAAATCTACCCAACTCCTGACACCACATTCTCCACTTTCAGGCCTTCCTTATTTATTAAACCCTTTCCATGGGAGTCCCCAGATTTGGCTAATGCCACTGCAGGCCACATCATGGGCCAATTCCTTCCCAGAAGCCTTTTATCTGAGCCTCCCCAAGGAAGAATCTGTGCCTTCTCTCGAAGAGAGAGTAAGGATGGCTGGAGTGCTTGGGGTGAGAGCAAAGCCAGGATCCAGCCCCAGCCGAATCTAGAGACGGCCCTCAAGCCTGTCCCTTTAAGGAACAGTATTGTTTGGGCCCCAGCAAGGAGAGGTGCTGGGCCCTCCCCCCAGGACTCTTGCTTCTCTAGAGAAGCCTCTTGGGGCCTGGCTGGTCAGGGTTTCCCAGCATCGCGTTTGGCAAGGAGGGAGCCGACTGGAAAATGTGATTATTCCAGGGAATTGACTCTGTGACAGCAGTAGTGCAGGGAGGCTAGGGGGCTGCAGAGAGGCAGAGGCGAGGAGGGCAAGACCCGAGAGACAGCACTGGGGGGCTGGGGAGGGCTGTGGGCTGGCCTGGACCCCACCCAGGGTGCAGCCTCTCTGCCCCCTCACCCCTCAACCATTCTGGGCACTGGCCCTTGAGGACTCCAGAGGCTTGGGGTACGGAGAGCCAAAGTGATGGGGAAGCAGGGTGAGGCAGAAACAAGAGGCTCTGGGATGGGGCCAAGACCTCGAGGAACAAGGCTGTCAGACCCACACATACCTGCAACCACACACACTCAGGACAGTCAGGCCAGGGCCTGAGGAGCTGGGCAGACCCTCAGAACTGATCCCTGGAGGAGGCTGGATAGGAGCTCTCCTGGCCTCTGCCCTTTCAGGAGTCCTCGGATACTGAATACGCCCACTACCCCCCACCTCACCGCCACCCCCCACAACCCGAGCCACTGTTGAGCCACTCCATCCTGAAGAAAGCATTTCCTTCTCTTAAATCGAAATCCACCTCCCTGTATTTAGACCCACTACCTCTGGGGCTGCCTCTCAGCCCCACACTGAGGACAACTCTCCCCGGGGGACACTCAGATTCCCCGCATACCCTGCCCACCTCTGAGACAACGAGCAGAACCAGACTCAGGATCCCAGATGCACCCTGACCAGCTCAAGGCACAAGTTTGGCCACCACACCTCCCCTGATCCATCCATTCTACCTCTAATAATGTAACCTAACAGTATTTCAGGGTTTTTTGTCACCAAAATCCCTATACTGGTAGGATAGGAGCGTAGTTAAGTACAAGGACATTGAAGTGAACAGCTTGGGTTCAAATCCTGGCTCTTCCATTTCCTAGTCGTGTGACCTTAGAAAAATAGCTCAACCCCTCTGGGCCTCTCCAGCCATGAAATCAGCATTATTTATTGGTATAAAATCTGGCTTCTAATACTCCCTTCAGAAGGGATGCTGTGACGATGAAGTGGAATAAGGCACCTAGGATTACTATGAGCCATTGTTATTGTTTCCATGCTACATGGCTCAGAAGAATATGCATGGGCTTTGAGGTGATACAGGCCTGGGTTTAAATGCCTGATCCAGCACTTGGCTGGTGGCCTGTGGGTAAACAACTTTCCGCCAGCCCCAGATCACTGCCCTGGGGAACAGGGGTAACACCTGCTTTGCAATGCTGTTGCAGGGATCAGAGGTAGAGTGGGAAGCCCCAGGCCCCTGGATACCTGATAACCTCAGTTATTAGCATTTGCTCAGGCTGAGTTTGCCAACCCAAGTCAGATCCACCTGCACACTCCAAGCAACTAACTTTTTGAACCTAAGACTTTCCATCAGTCATGGTGGGCACCCAGGACGGAATCACTGCATGACATCGCTGACTAAAGACCAGCCAGGAGAAGCTAGAAGCAGAGATTAGAGGGGGAAAAAAGAAGAGAAAGGAGGAGAAACAGTGGGAGAATAAAAGAGAGGAAAAGGAGTAGAAAAGTGACCCCTTTGGCCTTGCTTGAAATATCACAGGAATTGGGAGAGTAGGTACAGGAGATGCTGGGAAACAGCTAAAAACAGAATCCCTGGGGCCAGTGCCCAGCCCAAGTATGCCTTCTCAACCTATCCCCTCCCTGCCTCGGGGTCAGCAACAGCTGCCGACCGCCAGCAAGCTCCAAAATAACCATCCCATCCGTGTGCCCGGCTCTGCTGGGGTCCTGAAATAGATGAAACCCAAGATGAGGAACTGGTCAGAGCACCCTCTGCAGAGGGGACGGCCAAGGTCACAGCAGAGTAAGCCCACACCAAGTTGAAGGTCAGGGAAGGGTCCCGGCCCCCAAAGCCAAGGGAGAACCCCAAGGGCCCAGCGTCAGCCCAGGGTCACGCCCTATGGCTGATTGGGAGCTGCAAAGCCAGCTCCCCTCCTGCGTCCCCTCTTTTAGGAAAGAACTTGTCAGTTTTCAGCTCCTGACTAATCTGGCTCCTGGTGCTGGCTCGAAGCTCCCCTGGGCCAGGGCAGGAAGAGCCAGGCCCTGCAAAGGGCAGGGAGGCCTGGGCCAGAGTTTCCTCCCCTTGGGGTGGCACTCAGGTCACCCACTCATTGCCACTGTGTGCCCGCCCTGGGCCGGGGTTAAAGAAAAAGGGAGAGCCAGGACCTGGGCCCTGGAGAGCCAGCAGCCCTTGAGAGAATCAAAACTTCGAGGCATGAAAATATTTGAATACAATTTTGTGACAAAGTTCTTAGTGTCTCAGGTTAGACAGGACCTGAGAGGAGAATGAAGAAATCTATCGTTGCCAAATTCTCACCCAGCTTGGCTAGAAGGCCCCTGGGGACAAGCAGCTCACCACTTCCCAAAGCCACCTAGCCCCGACCTTGGAATAACCATGACTGTTAGAAACACTCTCTTTGCCTGGATCCACATGGCCTATATCCATTCCTGGGGTCCGATGCCTTCTCTTCCTTAGGATAAACATCCTTTTGAGGGTAACGCTCTCCAAATGAGGCAGAGAACTCCTGTTTCAGAATGAGTCAGAGACAGCATCTCAGAAGAAACAAGATTTGACCCAGGCCCTGAAGGACAAGACGGTTTGGATCAACAGACAGAAGCGAGAGGCACTCGGGCGGGAAAACTGCTTTAGCAAATGCTTGGGAAGAACCGTTTGAGGGAAGCCCCTGAGGAGGAAGGAATGGGGAGGAGGAGGCGCCAGGCCAAGGGTGCGGGGACCAGCTCCTGCCCAGAGACCCCCCTCGCCTGTCCCCTCCCACCACCTTGTCAGCCACTGCTGGGCAACCAAGGCAGGGCCTGGGCACTGGAGCAGGGAGCCTGAGAGGCAGGCAAGAGGCCCCTTTGAAGCAGGCCTGCTATCAGCCTGAGTCTTGTTTGTTTAGATTCTCACATCCGCAGCACTGGATAATCTTTAACCACGGGGCAGCCTGCAGCCGCCAGCCCCCATTTGGAAGGCAAGCCAGCTCTTTTACTATGTCCCTAAACATCCTCCTGCTGGTCCCCAGCTGGCACAGGGAAGGGGAAGGAGCCAGGAGGGCAGCTTGAACGGGAGAGGGGTTTCTCCCCCCTTCTGGTCAGTGCCCTGAAACCCATACCACCTCCACCCTCTCCATATAAACCCAACCGCTGGAAAGCTAAGACACTTGCTGAGGCTCACAGGACGAAGGACAGAATGTCTCAGAATCACTCAGAGTCACAGACTCTTCGATTTTTAGATCCTGCAAGCCATAGGATCTGAGAGGTACAGATACTCAGAATCATCTGGTCTGGTGGTTCCCAAACTTTTTTTTAAAGCAATGGAATCCTCTTGCTCCAGCAGAACCTGAAAGCTCTGGTTGACATCTAAGAGGTGGCCACAGGGCCCTGCCACTTGGTCACCCCGGAGATGCCTCTGTGAAACCCCAGTGCTCCAAGGAACCAGCTGGAAAACCAGAGATGTGGTTTTAGATCACATGGCTTGACTCTCATTCAGAGACAAGGACTTGGTTTTAAGGCTCCCTCTCCCGATGAGAGAACTGGCCAGGGACTGTCTATTTTGGTGATGTTTTAAAATTAGATATTCCTTTTTAACCTAAAAACAACAGCCCTTCCCATTTGTGCAAACATTTTTGTAGAACCTCGAGCCTCACAGTTTTTCTGTGAGGGAAACGGCTCATGCATAATTATGTCCAAAAACAGATGAGGTGGTAGAGGCACAGAAAAGCTAAGAACTGCCCAGAGCTAGTGAGTGGCCGAGTTGAGGCTTGATTCACTCAGGGCTTATGCTTCTGCAATGAAGGCTCTGTCCCCAACACCGCAAGGCCCCAGCTCTTCCCCTCCACACACCCCACCCTGGGTCCTACCCAGGGTCTCGCTAAGGTCCCCAAAACTCTGTCTTGGGCCAAAGAGATACTAGATGGAAACACCTAAAACTGCCATTTTTGGACATTCCAATATTGGCAATTACACATGGTTGCACTTCATATATGTATTCATTCTGGTAGAAAATTAGAGTGTGCTGGGAATAGCAGAACCTAACAAAGCTCTCAAAAGCCTCTGGGGAACTACAAGCCAAGCAGAGCCACCCTCACCACTGATATAGGATGCTGGGCACCCACTGCCCCACTTCGACCCTCGACCCTTCGACCTCCACATATGCGGCCGGCCCCTGATGCCTTGAACTCTCGTCATCTCTATTTTGGAAAACACAGGAGGGCCAAAGTCCCCACCCTTGGGGGGTATCTAGACTTAAGGGGGAAACCAGATAGACTCGTATTTAGAGAAGCTGGGAAGCCCACGCTCCTAGGCTCAAGCCCCAGCTCCGCCAAGCTGTGGGGCTGTGGGCAAGTTATCAGACCTCTCTGAGCCTCTCTTTCCTTACCTGCAAAATGAGTACAAGAGTAACTTTTAAAATAAATAGGCTGAAGTTCCCGTCGTGGCGCAGTGGTTAACGAATCCGACTAGGAACCATGAGGTTGCGGGTTCGGTCCCTGCCCTTGCTCAGTGGGTTAACGATCCGGCCTTGCTGTGAGCTGTGGTGTAGGTTGCAGACGCGGCTCAGATCCCGTGTTGCTGTGGCTCTGGCGTAGGCCAGCGGCTACAGCTCCAATTAGACCCCTAGCCTGGGAACCTCCATATGCCGCAGGAGCGGCCCAAAGAAACAGCAAAAAGACAAAAATAAATAAATAAATAAATAAAATAGGCAAAGAGGATTTCTGCTGCCTTCTTCAAAAGCAGGACACTACATGATGCAGAACTGCCAATACACGCTTAGACCTCCATGCACTTCAGGTGGTCAGGAAGGGTCCATGAAGGACAGAGGCGGTCAGGGAAGGCTCCCTGGTGGAGGGGAGGGTTTGGTATTGGGCCATGATATAATTGACAAAATTTGGGGTTAGCAGAAAAGGAGTGCTTGGAAGAGTCTCTGAAGCAGAAGGAACAGCAAGATTTTTATTTTTATTTTTTTAACTAAGAAGAAATGAAAACTATCAATGAGGAAGAAATCAGCATCCTCAGCTCTTTCTCCATCCCAAGGGCTTGGCTCAGGCTCCTTAAGCTAATATTTGCCTCTCAGCCCCTGGCAGCCACAGATGAAGGTAAATATTGGTTTAGCCTGGGAAGCGGAAGAAGCCCCAGATGGCAGTGTGGTCCTCAGCCGGCTGGGATGCCTCACACTCTGCACCATGAGCTGAGGCGCATCCTGGATGGGGACCTGACCCCGGGCCTTATCTACGGAGTGATGGGCAGCCAGGCTGGCCTGCCACTCCGGAAACTGGTGCAGCAGCAGCCTGGCCCTCAGAAAGCTACCCTGACAGTCCCTTGGTGGGCAATGAGGTGGGATGACACCCTGAGTCCTTGAGAGCCCCCACCTAACACCCTCCTAACGCCCTTCTGGGCTCAGCCACAAACATTCTGATGTGGTAATAAGTCTTCTCACTGGAGATCTGACTTCCAGGCCCAGACAGGCTTCTGACTAGTTGGGAGAATTTGGGCAGGTCCCTCCCCATCTCTGGGCCACATTTCCTCTTATTTAAAAACTCAACTGCAAGAAGCTGCCAGAAACCTTCTACTCTTTCTGGTCTCTCCCCTGTGGTGTGTGCACATACACACTGGTGCATAGCTGCTCTCCACAAGCCATTCCCTACCTTCCTGCTTCACCTCCTCCCCTGAAGGATCTGCTCCCCAACTCACCGCCCATTCCCCACCTCTCTCGGTGCACACCGCTCTTATCTGGCCTAAACTGCTCTTCCTTAACCAGTCCATTCACTTCACCTGCCTTGGTTCCTGATTTGAAACTCCCCTCCTACAGGAAGTCCTCCTGAATTGCTCCCGGGCTGCACGCCCACAGTTTTATTCTACAGCCAGTTTTTTGCAGAATTGGATTTAGGTCACCTCAGAGCAGCCATATGGTATGCACCCGATGTAAACACTTTTCAATGAAAGGGGCTGGGGTTTTTTCGTTGTTGTTGTTGTTTTTTTTTTTTTTTTGCTTTTTAGGGCTGAACCCATGGCATATGGAGGTTCCCAGGCTACGGGTCCAGTCAGAGCTACAGCTGCTGGCTTTACGACACAGCCATAGCAATGCCAGATCTGAGCCTCATCTGCGACCTACACAATGGCTCACGGCAACACTGGATCCTTAACCCACTGAGCGAGGCCAGGGATGGAACCCACAACCTCATGGTTCCCAGTAGGACTCATTAACCACTGAGCCATGATGGGAACTCCTGGATTTTTAATTTAAGGGTCTCCCCATGACCCCTGTGTAGCGCTTAGCTGTGGTGGGTACTGGGGGTGCTCCGAGCACCCTGTAAGTGGAATCCTGGCCCGCTAGCTTTCAGCCAGGACCCACAGCTACTCTCCCTGAGCCAGTATTTCTGAGAGGAGCAGGGAGACCTTGAAAACTAGGATAGGAACTTATCTCTCCAAGTATTAATTACTCCATAAAACTTCTATTTACTTAGTTGCTGGCAGGTCCTTCTTCCTGGAGGTAGGAAGCTGTTTTTCTTAGAGATGCCAGCCCAGGCTTGGGCCAGGATGCCTGGAGGGAAGAGGATGATCTGCTGTCAACTCCAGCATAACTGGGGAAGGCCCAAAGCAGGTCTGCTGGGGCCGTGGGGTGGGCACTGGCGGGCCTAGGTGATGGTCAGGGCCGTGGGGGGTGGATGGGGCCCCGACCTGGAGGTGTCGATCCGAGAGAGACACTAGCCCTTGCCTCCACTCTGTCTAGGAAGAGGGCCAATCTGTCCATGGCCTGACCTGCAGACCTACTATGTGCCAGGGATGCCAGGCTGTCTCTGGTCTGAGAAGCTGATACTGGCCAGGTGGGGTTTGGAGGGCTGTGGCCACAGGTTCCAGACAGAAGCATGAAGGGAAGGGGGCAGGCCTGGTAGGAAGTCTCTAAAGATGAGACACCGGTTTGGGGGACAATCACTCCAGGAAAGACAGGCCCATCCTCAGAGCCACCAAGACAGACAGCAACTACTTCAGAGGAGAAACACAAAGGCAGCAGCTAAGGGGGGAGACCCGGGAGTGCAGAGGAGCTGTTGGGATCTGGGTGGAGGGAGAGAGGCCCAGACGAGCTCATGCAGTGATGTGGTGGGCAGGAGAGGGGGGAGATGGGCAGGGGGGACGACAGCGACGAGGACGGGGAGGGAGACGGACCCTGAGGCCACACGGGGCAGTGGGCATGTCCCGGGGGTGGGGGCATAGAGCAGCCCGCCCACCCCCAAAGAGGTCTTTTTTTTTTTTTTTTTTTGCTTTTTAGGGCTGCACCTGCGGCACATGGAAGTTTCCAGGCTAGGGGTCAAATCGGAGCTACAGCTGCTACACCACAGCCACAGCAACACAGGATCCAAGCCACATCTGTGACCTACACCACAGCTCACAACAATGCCGGATCCTTTACCCACTGAGCGAGCTCAGGGATCGAACGTGCAACCACATGGATCCTAGTCAGGTTCATTAACCACTGAGCCACGAAGGGAACTCCTCCAAAGATATCTTGAGTGAATCTTTTTTTTTTTTTTTAAATCAGAAAGAACAAAATGAGGAGATATTTTAATCTGCAAATTCACTTTAGGGGCCATAATCTGTGTTTGAAAGTGTCCAGGGATTACGGTGGTTTGTGGCTGTGATCAGAATCAGCTGGGGCCTCGGCCTTACCGGGTGTACAGAGAGCAGCCTGACAGGAAATCCAAAGGCAAGTGAAAATGCTGCGTGAAAACCCATTTATAGTCAAAGGGGGAAGGAGGCCGGCCGCCTGGGCTCTGCCCCAGGATGGGGCCCTTCAAGGTTATTCTCCAGGCCCCTCGTTCGGCCGCTGAGATTTGGAAGCCCCATCTCAGCTGGCATGTCCCCTTCATCCTCCTGCTGAGCCTCCTGGAATTTGTAGACCCAGCCTAAGCCTCCTCTGCCAAGAAGCCTTCCTGGATTCCATCTTCCCTCACTGACCTCAGCCGCCTCTGACTTTCCTGTTTAAACCCGCTGAGGCACGGGTAATATGAAAGATAAGGGTTTTGGCATCAGAACACCCAGTTCGAGTCCCATCTCTGCCACATTCCTACACAAGCCGGGCCTACATAAGCCTCAATTTTCTCCCTGCCAAATGGAGATTAAAAAAACAAAACAAAACAAACAAAAAAAAAACACTCCCTCCAGGGCTGGCTGCTGAGAGGTTGAGAGATAACTGGATGGAACCCATCTCGGCAGATGGACGGGATCCGATGACCACAGCGTTCGGCGATTTACTGTCCTCTCGGGTCATGCCCCGATTGTCTCAGGAATGTTTGGTTTGTCTCCCTGATTCCTATCGAGCCTGGGGCTCTGTGAGCAGGGCTGGGTCTACCTCAGCACCCCGACCCTTTCCTTCATCTAACAAGCTACCTGTCCATCCCATCATACTCCCCTATCCACCCTATAAATACTCAGCATCTTTCACACGCCAGGCACAGATTCCTCTCCAGAGAGGAACCTGGCCAGATAAGACATGGATCCCTCCCTCATGCAGAAAGGCTTCTGACGATTACTCATGTCTTTGTTTTTACATTCAGTGTCTTTTTTTTTTTTTTAACTCTCTTTTTTCTCAAATAAAAGTGTTTTGAAAAGAAGAGCTTCACTGTTTCTAGGCTCTGACGTCAGAAAGGACAAAAAGAAAAAAACATTTTTCCACCACCTCCATGGCAGTTTTGTTTTTTTGTTTGTTTGTTTGTTTGTTTGTTTGTTTGGCGAGGAGGCAGGGAAGGGAACTAGGAAGAGCAAGTGTTGACTCAGCATCAACGTGGTACCCAGGACTCAGCTGGGCACTTTACTCACAGCCTCTTCGGCTGAATTTCATCTTCCTACCAACCCATTTCACAGAAGGGAAAGCTGAGGTTCATCCAGGCTCCTCCTGTACACACAGCCTATTTGCCCATGGGCAGATGTGTACCCAGGCTATGCTCCTACAGACACACGTGCACACACTTGCCTGCACACACTCAAGCATAGCAAGGTGGGATTCCTGGACTAGGAATCAGGTGGCCTGGATTCTGGTCTCATCTCAGCCATCAACTCACTGTGGGACCCAAGGAAGTCTGAGACGCTGAGGACCCTGCCATCCATGGCATTTAGGGTCTGTGTGTGCCTTTGCCAGGGAGCCTGATACTTTCATAGCTCCAGAATGCCTTCTAATGCCTCCCACAGAATATCTGCCCTCTCACTGCCCTGAAGCGGCCTTACTCATGCTGGCAGTCCTGGGAGCAGCCAGAAGCGTCTTACCCCATCCAGAGCCTCCTGCTCTCCTCTCTCACCCACGTCCTTGCAAAAAGCACTAGGGTGGGGTTGGACTTCCAGGAAGGCTGCAGAGCCCAGGATCCAGGACTGACTTGGGACCAAGTTCTGGCTCTACCATTCACCTGTGGTGCCTCCCGGGGCCAATGACAACCTCTCTGAGCTTGAGCCTCACCTCCATGGACCCAGTGATGGAGTCTGTCTCCTGGGGCTGCTACAAGAACGGCAAGAACAAAGTGCCTGGCACGCAGGAAGGGCTCTATAAGATATGGTTATGATGATGAATATTAATCTCTTCCTGAGGGGGGAGGGTCTTCCAGGCTGCCATATGTGACAACGAAGGTCATACACTGCTCAAAGTTGCAACCTGAAGGGCCACGGAGAACAGAACTCTTGCCAGGCTGCACATGCCGCACCGGTGTGCCGGGAGGAAGGGGACACTCTGCCGTTCACATGAAGGTCTCCAGATCTGTCCCTGTGCCTGCTCGGCCCCGGAGCTCCTACCATGGGGGCAGCATCCCCCTGCCTGATGGAACCAAGCCACATCAGACCACAGCACCTAGAGATATGCCCTGCACATAAGGGCCGGGGGCGGCGGGGGGTGGGTGAGGCACTCACCAAGCAGCTGGACACCCCGCGTGAGGCCGTAGACGTCCACCAAGGCCCAGAGCGGGTCGGCCGTGCGGACCCCATTGAAGAAGAGCATGGCAGCCGAGTCATTGATGCGGTAAAAGACACGGCCCTTCTTGTCCACCCAGAAGGCGATGATGTTGCCCTCGTTGGCAAACTCCTCGGGCAGCGCCTTGGCCCAGAAGCCGCTCTGGGACACCAGGTCGGGGCAGGCGTACTTGGGCAGCGAGTCAGGGTGGATGCGGGATGGATCCTTGCTGGTGAAGCCCAGCCTCAGCGCCCCGCTCCAGCAGCACTGCTTCTTGGTGATCTGGAAGCAGGGGGTTGGCCTCAGACAGCCCCCAGCCCAGTGCAGCCTCTCCCCCACCATCACAGCACCCAGGGGAAGGGACTGTGCCTGTCTCGGCTCCCCACCCCAACCAGACTCCCGTGGGAGTCACACCGCCCAGCTCACCGGTCATTCGGGCTCCATTCCCTCTCCCAGGAGCCTCCCACGGGTCAAGTGAGAGTCAGGGGTCCCACTGCCACTCTCCTCTCCTGTTCCTTCTCTGTCAAGCAGGGAAGGCTGGGAAAGGAGGAGGGAGCAGGGAGGAGGAAGAGAAGGGATGAGGAAGAGCGGAAGCAGCCAGTAAGAGGAAAGGGCATAGTAATGACCATGAGAAGAAGGTAGTGACTGGGACGGGGGGGATAGGGGGGTGCCCCAGGGGACACAGTGACAGGAGAAGGGAGGGAGGCCCCACCTTCAGCCTGACTTGCTCATAGATGAGGACTGGGCGGTTACTGAAGGTGATGGCATTGCAGAAGCTGGCCTGCCTCTTGACGGCCTTGTGGCTGAGGTCCATGAGGATCTGGGAGCCCTTGGTGTGTGGGTGGAAGAGCAGCGGCGTGGCCGGGAGCCCCCCGCCGGGCAGCACTGGTGGGCAGTGCTTTTGCTTGTGGTGGCATCGGTGAGAGGTGACAGGGAAGGGGCCCCCAGTGGAGTCTGCAAAGAAACAAGTCACAGTGTCAGAGAATTTGACAGTCCAATAGCTGGACCAGGTGCCCCTAGGGAAAGGCAGAGGGCTGGGGCTTAAGCAGAAGTCATCCACTGCCCAGGATTTCCACCATCATTGCCCTTCCACCCCTGCCACTTTTGCCACCATCCTTCTCCTGCTACCATCTACTGCCATTTCTCACTTCCCATCTACTGCCATTTCCTATCCACCACTATCTGCCTCCATCCTTCACCCATCACCTCCTACCACCCACCACCTACCCCACCCTTCACCCATCATCACTACCACCATCTACCCCCATCCTTCACCCATCACCTCCTACCACCACCACCTACCCTACCCTTCACCCATTATCACCACCACCATCTACCCCCATCCTTCACCCATCACCTCCCACCATCATCTACCCTACCCCTGACCCATCATCACCACCACCATCTACCCCATCCTTCACTTATCACCTCCTACCACCACCATCTACCCCATCCTTCACTTATCACCTCCTACCACCACCATCTACCCCCACCCTTCACCCATCATCTCCCACCACCACCTACCCCACCCCTCACCCATCATCACCACCACCATCTACCCCATCCTTCACCCACCACCACCAACTACTATCAACTGCTCCTCACCATTATTTACACCATTTACTTTCCACCACCACTGTGATAAGACACCATTTATAACCAACATCCACCACCATTTGTTTTATTCAACAAATATTCATTATGTATCTGAATACTAAACCCTATCTTAGGCACTGAAGATAAGGCATGAAATATATATGGATCACATCCTCAAGAAGCCAACAGTCCAAGAAGGGAGATAAAACAAAGACAGAAATTGCAAGACAAATGGCAGATAGTGATAAGCTGCAGTGAACACATGACCATGGGGCTGTGATTGGAGACCAGGAAGCAGGGGCCAGGGGTGGAGGTGGGGGAGGGGGGGGGCAGGGGCGGTGGTCTCTGCAGCGTCAGCCCCAGGACCACTCTCTTCCCTCCTTCAGGGCCACCTCCCTCCTCCCCAGGCTGCCTTCCTGCCTTACACTGCCTGTGCCCACATCCTGGACACAGGCAGGATTCTTCGCCCAGGCTTCCTAGGAACTTAGATCTGCCTCAAAAACCCCTGCCCAGGCAGGTACAGTGCTTCCTTCCATAAAGAAGGCTTGGTGCAGAAAGAACTTTACATGCATGTGAGGTTGGCATCCAGCAGACAGGACAGAGAGAAGAAAGAACATGAGATGCAGTGCCAGGTGGCTTATGTCTGCCATGCCATGTGACCTTGAGGAAGCCACTTCCCCTCTCTAGCACAATAAGTGGCCCCACCCTGAGGCTCCAAGACATGTATCCACAGCACTGGCAGCATTAATGCATAGTCTTGGCAGCTGGGGGCTCATTTCTTCCCCAAGATCTGTGTCCCATCTGTCACAAAGACTAGCCTCTGCCCATCCTGTCATCTTGAGAAGAGACACAGTAGATGGGGAAGCTGGGGGTGGGGAAGCAGAAAGCCACAGAATGTGACAGAGGCCTTCCAAGATATTTCAAATTTTGGTCCCTCCAAGGCAGGAATTTAATAATACAGAAAGCTTGGTCAGCATGAGGCCTGCCCAGAGGCCTTCCCCTCCCTAAAGGGAGAGGAGGGGTTTCCAGGAAGGGGATGGAAGACAGAGAGGGAGGAGAGAAGGAGGGAGAGATCCCAGGACCCAGGAAAGCCCAGACTTTGGTCCAGACTGTGTTTGTACTGGTCTGTATCACTTTGCATCATTTTGCATTTTTGCTTCCTCCTTCCCAGAGGGCCCCAGGCACCAGCATCCACAATCCAGAGCCAATGAGACACCCTGAGCAACAGCTTCCTGGCCTCTCTGGAGTAGCTTCCTGCAGGCCAGGTCCACAAGGTGGGGCTCACCTTGCTCTCACTAAGGAATCAAGAATGGTGCTCCAGGGCTTTGAAGGCTGCCAAGCAGTGAAGGCTGGAATTGCTCAGAGGAGACCCAGACAGTCTGGGAAGGCCACCCAGAGAAGCTGAGTGACCCCTGAAGAGAATAGAGCAGAGGTCATTCCAAGGAAAGGGACAGCTGAGCAAAGGGTGGCATTGACTATAGGTACCCTGCCTAAATGAGGTACCCACAGGCTCAGGCCAATCTCAGACACAACTTGATCCTTGCTTTCAAAAAATACCACCAGTGAAAGGAAGACTATGGCCTGTTCAGGGCTGTATACAACACAGAAATGAAAATATAAAAGAAGTACCAGGAGTTCCTGCTGTGACACAGCGGGTTAAGGATCCGGCTTTGTTTCTGTGGAGACACGGGTTGGATCCCTGGCCCAGCACAGTGGGTTAAGGATTTGTCATTGCCACAGCTATGGTTTAGGTCACAGCTGCAGTTTAGATTCAATCCCTGGCCCAGGAATTTCCATGTATTGTGGGTATGGCCAAAAAAAAAAAAAAAAAGTACCTGCTAGATGAATGGATAATAATGTGGTATGACTATACAGCAGAATACTACTCGGCTATGAAAAAGTAATGAACTGCCGACAGGAGCAGCAGCATGGGGGAATTACAAACTAATTGCTCTGAGTGAAATAAGCCAGTTTTTAAAATGTAAACAATCCATGGAGCAACTGTGGGGCGTCCACACCTTTCAAAACCCTTTCTCTCCTTCCATCCTGCCCCACTGGTACCAAATCTATGAAACACAAACTAAGCTAAAGTGATAACAAGAAGACTGGTGGTTAGTATGTTGGGGAAGGATAGACGGGAACACTTGGAGTGACAAGCAATAGAAGTGTTCACACTCTTGACTGTGCTAATGGCTTCACGGATGTGTGCCTATGTCAAAACCTATCCAATCACGCACCTTAAACATCTGTGGTTTAGTGTGTATCAGTTATATTCCAATAAAGCAGTTTTTTAAACCTGCTGAGCCCAGCAGCCAAGGAGAGCCCCTCCTATGGGGCCCCCTGCTGCAGCCTCTGTTCAGAATCCATGGACCAACTATAAGGCTTCAACATCCTTCAAAACACTTCCTCTCCTTCCCACCTATCCCAGGTAGGGTCCTGGGACACTGGGTAAAGATCCAGGAAACCCTGGCTCGGGGCAAATATGATGGAGACCCCCAGGGACCAGAGACCCAGGCCCTGGGAGGGCCATTCCCCAGGCCCTGTCGTCTACAAGCAGGATGTTGGGTGGGTGAAGGCAGCACAGGCCCAGGCTCCCTGGATGATAGCAGAAGAGATGGAGAATGAGGATGAGGGAGACTTGGTCCCTAGGAACGAAGTGGGCACCCAGATGTGTGCCCTCAAAAAGGCACATTCACGGGCCTTTACACACATGTACCTGTGAGAACACGAGGGTAGCCCGGACCTTAGGAGGCATAGGAGAGAGAGGGACTTAACCCTGCCCTTATCCATCAGACCAGGAATCACACATGTACACACGCACTGTGCACACACATGTACTCATGTCCGCATGGATGTACAAGATGACCACACAGAGCACATATCTACTACACACGGGCCACATCCATCTAATGACAACGGCAGCCGTTCATCAGGTGCTAACACGTGCCAGGCTCTGAACTGAGAGGTTACATATACTTACTGGTTTCACCCTCACAGCAAACTGATGAGGCAGGAGAGACAGTATAAGTCATTTCACTGATGATGAATCAGCCTCAGAGAGACTGAGTACTTGCCCGTGGTCACCCAGCCAGCAGGATGGGGCTCTCAGAGCCAAATCCAGATCATCTAACTACAGGACCTGTCTTAGCCATTCAGCATTAACAGCCAAGAAAGCATGGGTTTGGTGGGCTGGATACATTTTTTTTAAAGGCATGTTCAAACTCCTAATTGGAGTTCCCCTTATGACTCAGCAGGTTAGACCTGACACCGTCTCCATGATAATGTGGGTTCAATCCCTGGCCTCATTCAGTGGTTAAGGATCTGGTGTTATCACAAGCTGTGGCATAGGTTGCAGATGTGGCTCAGATTTGGTGTGGCTATGGCTGTGGCGTAGGCCAGCAGCTGCAGCTCCAACTCAAGCCCTAGCCCAGAAACTTCTATATGCCGAAGATACGGCCCTAACAAGAAAAAAATTATGGTCATAACTGATAAAATATGAAAAAATATTCATCCGTGTCCCACTGAAAATTGTCTCATGTAGCACACAGGTGGATCCTAGCTTTCTGTTATGCGGTTTCCTCAACACACATGCACGCCCCTGGAACACAGAAATGCGAACCGTGCCTTCATCCGTTACCCATGGGAGGCAAAATGGCATGGCCAATGTGGAAAATGGCTTGGCAGTTTCTTATAAATTAAACACCCATCGTACAACCCAGCAATCCCACTCGTGGGCACCTACCCAAGAGAAAAAAAACACCTGCACAATGACCTGTACGCAAACATACAGCAGCGTTAGTCATAATAACCTCAAACTGGAAACGACTCAAAAGCCCTCCAGCTGGTGAGTGGATAAATAAAACACAGCATATCCATCCACACAATCAAGAGTACCCTGCAATCAAAACACACACAACTATGAAACAACAAGAAGGAACCTCAAAAGCAGGCTAAGCAAAAGAAGCCAAATTTGAAAGGCCACACATGGTCTGATTCCATGCGTATGGCATTACAGAAAAGGCAAAAGAGTAGACCTGGAGAGATCAGCGGGGATCAGAGTTTGGGGAAGAGGAAAGATGACTACATAGCAACACAAAGGAGGTTTTTATGGTAACAGCAATGTTCCATATCTTAATTATAGTGGTCACACAACTTTTACATTTGTCAAAACTCACCACGCTATGTACCTAAAAGGGTGAATTTTAGCGACAATAAAGGCTATCTTCATGAAAGGGAGGCTGGAATCTTTGACTATCACAGCCCCCGTCACCCCACCACAGGCAGTGCCTAGGATCTGGACCATCTGATAGAAGACCCCAAAGCCTGGTTCTGTGAAATGGGCACGTCATCCCCTGCCCTGTGGGAGTTTGAGGAGAGCACTTTGACAGCCACCAAGCACCTTCACGGATTCCTGGGCCTGTGAAGGCCCGTGCCAACCACTTCCTGCCCACTGAGCCACCTCTGCAGGAGCTGACTTGCTGAGCATCTCCTGCCCATGAACCACAGTCACCTGCTGCTTGGCAGGCCCCAGTTGAACCCTTGTCACTAACCCACCAGCCCCACCGTGCCCAGGCACCGGTGGAGTCTCTGAGCACCCTACACACAACTTGCCAGTCTCACTCAGAAGTAAGCATCCTTGGGCTCCATGCCCTCCTGCCTGCCCCACTGCCGCGGCCCTAGCCCAGGCCTCATCACTTCTTTGAACAAGAGCCAGGGCCTCCACATACAGCGCCTCCAGGGGGCGCCATTCTCATGGACTACAATAACAAGGAATCCAATGGGGCGGTCCTGACCAGGGCAACCACCACCTTGCCAATTCCTGTTGTCCCTGCTTCTGCTGTCTCCCTCCTCCATCTCAGCTGGCATTACGATCCCGGGGGAGCAAGGAGAGAAAGCAGAATGAGAATTAACCCTGAGTGCAGCTCTGATGCCAAGAGCCAGAGAGGCAGCTGGGGGCAGGGCCTCTTCCTATACCATCCAAAAGGGCCCCCTCCCCACACTCTGACATACACAGCGAACTCTTAAAATCCCCAGTCTATGGATGAGTGAGTTGCAATTCAGGTCCCTTAAAGAGAAAAAAAAGAAAATTTGTTTTTCTTTTCTTTGTTTGTGGGGTTTTTGGGGTTTTTTTGTTTGTTTGGTTTTTGTCTTTTTAGGGCCATACCCTGAGCCATATGGAGGTTCCCAGGCTAGAGGTCAAATTGGAGCCACAGCTGCTGGCCTATGCCGCAGCCACAGCAATGTGGGATCCAAGCCACGTCTGCAACGTACACCACAGCTCGTGGCAATGCCAGATCCTTAACCCATTGAGCAAGGCCAGGGATTGAACCCGCAAATCTCATGGTTCCTAGTTGGATTCGTTTCTGTTGCACCACGACGGGAACACCTAACCAATTTTCTTAAGGTCACACAGCAATTAAAGTGGCAGAGCTGGGGCCCGAACCTGGATCTTTCAATACCATGTCGAAGGTCCTTTACTTTACTCAGCACCTAACACTAGAGCTCATTTCCCCCAGGAGTCCAAGATGGCAGGCATGGTGGAGGAAGGCTTCACGGAGGAGGTGTTGGCCAGTCCCAGCCAGGGGAGCAGCCAAGCAAAGGGCCGAAAGATGCCGGGCCTGTGAGCTGCGCCAACTGCTCTCCCAAGGCCAATGGTCCTGGGTGGAGCCCCAATCTCTCCATCTGCTCGCAGCAGAGCTCCCCTGGAGGCCCTCCTTAGTGACAGCTTTACAAGCTTCTCAGGAGCCACAGCGGGAGCACCCCGTCAGGCGAGGCTGCTGCTGACACAATGGAAACTCCCCGCACCCTCCCTGGCCCATTCCTCCTGGGCATTTATGAGCTGCCAGACACAAGCCTGGCCAGCCCTCTGAGTGACCCTTGACCAGCTCTGGATCACATTCCTGCCCCTTGGTGGGGTCCCAGGCAGAGATGCCAAGAAACAGCGTAACATCTGGAGTGACCATCCACTGCCCCCACCCAACTCTGCCTGAGAACCATCCTGGCAGAGGCCTTGGTGCCCAGGCTGGGTTGAACTGGGCTGCCACGGAGAGACAGGGTGGAAGTGACACTACTGACAATAACCAACCTCTACATGGCTCACCAGGCAGTGTCTTCATTATGCCCCCAGTGACACAGGTCCTCAGAAATGAAGTGACTCATTAAGGTCACCCAGCCAGAGGAAAGAGCCCAAATCTGAACCCAGGCCTGCTGTCTCCGAACCCAAAGCTGAGATCTCATTTTTCTCATCTCTAAATTGGAGGCCATGACAGACCTTCATGATATTCTAGCAAGGATTAAAGAGATGCTGTATTTAACACTAACCCAGTAAGTAGTTGCTATAGTAATAATAATGGTTATTAATGATTCTATGACTGATGAACAGTTGTTAATAACAATTATATTACTGTTGCAATCGGCATCAATCTGATTCTCTCCTACACCTTGGCTCCAGCTATTTTCCAGCCCTGTGTATCTTCTCTCCCTGCCCCACCCTCGCCACTCCAAATCCTATCCATCTTCCAAGGCCCAGTTGGATCCCACCATCTTCAGCATCACCTTGATCTGAACCTGTGGACCTCAATACCCGTGCTGGCATGATCATCTGCATCTCCAGTGAAGGAAGCTTGTCTCACTTTCCAGACAGGACAGGGCAGACAGCACAAGCCCTGGAGGCAAGAACTCCTAAGTTCAAAATCCGGGCATGCCACAGACGTGCTGTGTGACTTTGGGCAAGTCGCTTCACCTCTCTGGACCTTAATTTCTTTCTTTATAAAACGGGGCCATCATAACTGCTCTCTCTCTCCAGGCCATTGCGAGAACCCAGTGAGTTCAGAGATATGAAAGAATTTTTCAAACTTTAACACCTGCTCCCAACATAAGGTCTTATCATTTCTTCTAAAAGCAAGCCATCACCACCACAGGAAATGATCGCTTCATTTCAGCCCAGGGGGAGGGCTTGTATTTTACCCCAGACACCTGAACCCTACATGGCCAGGGTGGTCCTGATTTGGACTAGTTTACCCAAATTCACTGAATGGGGCTCCCTCTGGGGAAAAGACTTGGGCGATATGGGAGAGTAGGTGGGGAGGGGTCTTGAGTGAGATGATGGTAAAACTGGGCAGATGTGCCCTTCTCTGGGTTCCTTCAAGGGGCCACCTCCCTTACCTGTCTCTTGCCTCGAGACCTGGCCCAAGCCCATTTCTCTGCTGGGAACCATTCCTTCCTGCCTCCTAACTATAAACCTGTGTTGTTGTTTTTTCTCATCCTTCAGACCTTGATTTTATTTTATTTATTTTTTATTTTTACGGCTGCACCTGCGGCATATGGAAGCTCCCAGGCTAGGGGTCAAATCAGAACTGCAGCTGCCGGGCTACACCACAGCAACACCGGATCCAAGCCTATGCTGCAACTTGAGGCAATGCTGATTCTTAACCCACTGAGTGAGGCCAGGGATCAAACCTGCATCCTCATGGACACTGTGTTGGGTCCTTAACCTGCTGAGCCACAATGGGAACTCCAGACCTGGAGTTCCAGACCTTGAGTTGGGAGCCCACTTTCTCCCAAGTCTCTCTGATCTCCAGACCAGGCCCAGGGACCCCAAGTGCCCCTAACAGTGCATCCATCACCCAAGCAGCCTTTCTCAACTCTGGATCCTCCACAGAATTAAGCTCCAATGCCTTGAGGTACCCACTGCATGCAATGCACTGACTTGTCTTCACACCCAAGAATGGTTCTGGGTACGTGCCATCCTTGGCAGAGGCAAGTAAAAAGTCACCTAGATCACTTCCTGTGTTCCACAGTGCAGCTTTCTGACTAGGGAAGCCTGCAGAGTTATCTGTGCATCTCCCTGATGGACTAGGAGCCTCCTGAGGGCAGAGATCATTGTCTTTTTCACTGCTGTTTTCCCAGTACCTAGCCCAGAGCATTCAGCAGGTGCTCAATAAAAGCCACTGAATGAACTGCCACTGTTCATTTCTTCAGCCCAAATGTCCAAGGAGCACCCACTTGGTGCCTTGTCCTTTTTGGAGCCCTATGGAGAAATTAGAGAAAGAGGGGACAGCTTCCTTAAATGCCCAGCACTGAGATCCCAGACTCCACAGCTAACCATGGCCCCACCTGCTCAAGAACCTTCAAGCACTCCCCACTTGCCTTCTTCTGTGTCAGGCACTGGCACTAGATGCCTCTCATGTGCCACCTCATCTCATTCTCCCAGCCCCTGCAAGTTAGTGTCTGTGGGAAGCAGCCTCTGCCATGGCCCCAGGGATCCCCCTCATCCACCGCTGGGCAGTCATGCTCTTCTGTAACCCTCTCCCCTTGTGTATGGAGTCCACCTAGCAACTAGCTTCTATCAAACTGAATACAGATGAACTAATGGATGGGCCTCCCAAGGCTGGGTTATGAAAAGCCTTCCGCCTGTGTCTTGCTTACTTTCTCTTGCCTCTCTGGGGCCCCTCCCTCTAGGGAAGCCAGCCCCATGGAGAAGCCCACGGAGGAGGGAGTGGGAACCACCACTCACCATGTACACTTGGATCCCCCTCCGGGCAAACCTTCAGATGAGCCTGCAGCCCCAGCCAATGACTGGATGGTACCCTCACAATAGACATTAAGCTGGAGGCAACTAGCTAAACTGTGTCAAGATTCCCGACCCAGAGTAAATGGGAGATAATTACACGGTTGGTTATTTGTTGTTTTAAGCTACTACCTTTTGGGATAATTAGTTATGTAGCAATAGAGTACCCCTTAGTTCCATTTTCTGGATAAGGAAACAGAGGCTCTGAGTGGTAATAACTTACCCAGGGGCACACAGCTAGTAAGAGGTGGAGCTGGGCTCTGAACTCACATCTGTTCATCCTCTGTGAGCCCCAGCTAGCCAGCTAGCAGGCCAGGTCCCCTCTAGCTGGGGACCTACACGAACCGTCCATTCTGCCCTGATCAGCTGCTGCATGACCTCTGCGGCCCCCATGCATATGCATGTGGTTTAGGGTTAGGGGCTGTGTCAGCACTTGATCATCTGCCCCAGAGCACCTGACTATGCCAGCGGCAGGTCCTGCTGCTCCCTGGAAGGCCAACTAAAGCTGCAATGACAAGGTAGGTAAAGGAGAGTAGCAGGGAATGGCACCTTCAGAGCCAGGTTCCTCTCCACACAGAGCCTCCTGCTCTCGTTTGCTCTGACATCCCAGTCTCTGTAGGCATCTGCGTGCGCATCTCCAGCAGCCAGATGTGCGTACAGACGTATGTGTCTCCCACTCTCCTCACTGCATGGAGAAAACCAGCCCTTCTCCCCCTCCCCACCCCAGATTTCAGAAGGGGATTCCAGATGGCAACTATTCCGAGTTCAGCTCCCTGTCGCTGTCTTCCCGGCACTTCCCCAAAGCCCCCAAGCCAGACCTGAGAGAATGAGGAGGAGCACAGCTCAGTCACAGAAATTCACACAACACACACAGACCATCAGCCCCCGTTGCCCCCCCAACACAAGCATACACTCACTCTCGTGTGCACAAGTGTGCATCCACGCATAGACAGTGAGGGTGCCTAGTGGCAGACACAGCGCCCAGGGAATCCTCTGTCCCGGGGGTCTGCCGGGGCTGGAGGCGGCGGATGCAATCTTGGTCCTTGGAGGCAGCCAGGTGCATATACGTGTGTACTCTGAAGAACACTCGGGGGCCCAGAAAGCCTTCACTTGCAGAGCGCTTACTGCGCACCAGCTGTCTGCCCTTTATGCCTATCACTCACTTCCTCTCTCTGCAACCCTTCAGGGTAAACCTTACCACCCACAACTTATAGAAGTGGACACCAAGACTCAGACAAATAAAGGCAGAGACCCATAGTCACACAGCCAGTCCAATCGGAACAGGACTCAAACTCTCACCAAGAACACCTGCCCACTCCCTCTCCACCCTTGGCTGGCCTGTTGCCCAGCTCAGGGCTCACGTCTTCCATCCTATGTGCCCCCCACCCGCCAGGCCACTTGCAGCTCTAGCTGCCACATGGTCCAGCAGCCCAGGGCCCATACCCCAGGCTCTTCCTTCTTACTCAGTGACCAGGCATCTGCGGGGTGCCCCTGTGCGCCAGACCGGGGCTGGGTGAAGGGAATACAGAAATGGATCAACCTGCCCCTCGCCCCAGAGCCCATGGGCATGAGTAGGATGTAAGTGTGTGTGTCCCATGTATTCACAGACACACCTGCCAGGCTCTGGGGAGCTCACCTTGGAACTAAGCCTCCAGAGCGGCTGCGCAAAGACAGGCGGTTCCTTCTGTGCTAATCCCGGATCTCCTAAGTCCGAGTGATGGTCTCTATCCTGCTGCCTGAGTAAGAATTAAGGAGCCCAAGGAGAAGCAGGGAGTTAGCTGCGGGAGGGGTAGTGTCTGTTCCCTCTGAGCCACTAGCTACATGACCTCAGTCAGGCATCTCCCTTTCTGAGCCACAGCATCCCTCCCTGTGAAAGGGACAGTGGGAGCCAATCTCTCAGGTCCCTACGCCCCAGCATCCAGGGTTTGCTGGTCCAGAGACGGACCTGGGGCTGCCATGCATATCTGGGGACATATGTACGTGTCATCTGCACAAAGCCCATCAGCAACAGGCCCATCCTTTGCCCTGGGGGGTGGGGGTGAGAGTGGTAAAGGAGGTGGGGAGAGGAGGTGGGGGGGGGAATGGGAAGGGAGGGAGCCTCCTGGCGTTGCACGGCACCCTCTGTGCTCTCTCCCACCCCCATCCTGCCCTCAAGACAGGGAGCAGCTCTGGAAATCTGCCTGATGAAAGAGATCAAGCATGTAACTGCCGAAACCATTTTCCAAATGAGAATTAATCTCTCCCAAGGGTCCCTTGCCAGGCTGGTCCCAGAGGAGCCTGACTCCTCACCACCAGCCCCAACGCAAGCACATGTAGACACACACACACCTACTGCAGAAACACCAACATCTACAGAATAACAGAGTCCACAAATGTAGCTGCTCATGCGTGGAAACGCAGACATGAAACACTCAGTCTCTATTGTGACACAGGCAGGTACACACTACCTGGTACATACACACAGGCCTAACATGGATACACGATCTGCAGACACCAGAAACAAACAGCCAGGCCATGTCCACAAACACGCAACTAGATAAATGCACACACAACCCCCCACCGCTCACTGTAACCCAGCAAATCAAACTCTTCAGCTTGAACCAAACCGAACCCCAATCAGGAACTAGGTAACTAGGTAACTTAGGAGTGAGGCTGGGGGGCTGAGAGCATCCCTGGGAAGGAGCAACCCCCCTGCATCTCCCACTTCCCCCAACTCACCTCCCAGAAGGGGGTGAAGCCAGAGCCACAGGGGCAGCCAGTGCACAGGGGTGGGGATGTGTAGGTACAGTTACAGGTGAGAACAGGTGAGCACATGCATGCAGGGGTCCTGGCTAAGGACACAGGCAAACCCCCAACTCCTGTGGCCTATTCATGTTGATGCCAGGCTGAGGCAGGGGTCAGGGCCAGCTTAGCCGGCACCTAGCCCTACGAGGGTGGTCCTGGCAAGAGGGAGGAGGCCAAGGCCGGGGCTGGGGGGCATTTGACTGGCACTCACCCAGCAGCCCAGCTCCCATGGTAATCAGTGCACCGCAGGCTATCCTCCTGGCCCCAGTGGGAGGGGGAGGAAGAGGACCCTGGCCTCAGAATGCCTCTCCAAGCCCTTCTGGCTTCCCGCATGCTAGGTCCTTATTCACACTGTCCCCTGGAATCCTCCCAGTGCTCCTATGAGGCAGCTACTAGGATGAGCCCCACTGACAGATGAGAAAAGCAAGGCTCCAGGTGACACTGCCCTTGCTACGCGTCTACTCAGAGCATGAGCTCTTGACAGCCATATGCCATCTTGGGCAGTCTTGGGGTCCTCACCACCCCCTTAAGCCTGTGCTCCAGGGCAGCCAGAGGGTGGTCTGCTGCGTCCTGAGCCTGTGCTGAAGCCTCTCTGTCCTTCCCAGGCCACAGGCTTGCCCAAGTCTGACTCCAGTGGAAAATGCCAGTCGGTTCCAGCCCCTCTGCCAATAGGCCCCACTGCAGCTAATGAGTCCAGAGAGGAGCCCCCGCCCCTCAGACAGGCAGGGCCAGGCCCGGGTCAGCTCAGTCCGAGTCCCAGGCCAAGGCCCAGGCCACTGGCACTGCCTCTGGCCGCCTCCGGATTAAGTGTCTTCCAGGGCCTTCCATCTGTCACTTAGCCCTCTGGGCTCAGGACAAAATTCATTTCCTTTTAAGAGAGCCAAAGACTTGCTTTTCTCACATCTCCTTTCCTGCCTTTTTCTTTCTTTCTTTAATTAGAAATTACTCTCTCAAAGTCCAGAGCCTGGAAAAGGGAAGTTACCTGCTTGCCAGGCCCGGCCACAGCTTCCCACTGGCTCCTGCCACCACCCTCCTTCCTCGCGGGCCTCTCCCAGGTCTTCGGTGCCCACTGAACCCAGCAGGTGGAGGCTGCCCCACTTCCTACCCGCCCTGTCCGAGGGGGGAGGAGGCACACAGGGGAGTGTGGCAGGGACTCCCCAAGGTCAGCCCACACTGTTCTGGCGCCAGCCAGTCGGCACAGGAACCCCAACTCCTCGAGCCCAGAGATGACAAAACAAGTCCCTGGGAAAGCTTCCTCTTCTGGGTCTGGTACCACATCGGCCATGTTACTCTCAAGACCACAGCACAGGAGTCAGGCAGGTGAAGGGACAGGAGGGGCACACAGGAGCCACCCAGGGCTCCTCCCTCCCTTCCACCCCTTCACCCGCCTGCCTGTCCATCTGGGGTCTTTCTGACTATGGACGTGAACCCCAGGGGTCACAAGTTCATTGACCTCCCCAGCAGAGCACACGCTTTGACAGGTCAGGCAATGTGGGGTGTCACTTGCACCCCTGTGTGCTTAGGCACAAGCTGGCACAGGTACACACCCACAGATACCTCCAATGCACACTTGTAAGCACAGACACACACACATTCATGCACACACGCGTGTGCCCACACATCTCTCTATGGCTCCATTACAGAGCACAGCGCTGACCTCCATGGCCCACATCCCAGGACCCACAAACAGGGCCCCCCAGCTGTCTAGCTGTGGTTCTAAGTGAGGGGAGTATGGATGCCCAGGACCTCCCATCCTACCTGGGGGCCAGTCAGCACCCTGGGGAGGTAAGAGGACAAGGAGACTTTATGGGGAGACTCAGCTGTCTGACCTCCTGCCGGCTGCCAAGCAAAGACCCCTCTTCCTGTTTCTCCCAGCCTCCCCTGCCTTCCCCCCCACCCCAGTGCCTGTCACCCAAAGGCAGCCCTCTCACAGCCCGGAGCCCACCAAGGAGCGAAGAGGCAGGGGGATGGCCATGCCCTCAGTCCCAGTGCCCTTCGGCCCCAGCCTCCCCAGGTGGTCCCCAGGCTGGGGATGGGCAGAGCCTTGGGTATCAGCTGGCGCCTTACCGTGGAGGGTGCTCCGGGTGATCTGTCCCCCCATCGCGGGCAGCGGGTAGCACGGCCACCTCTGTTTGGCCGGCTGGCCTCGTCACCGAGCCGCCCTGGCGGCCAGCTCCCCTCCTCCCGCCCCCCCCTCCTCCTCCTCCGTGGCCAGCAGCAGCCGGCATGGCAGGGCCGAACCCGCCCCTCCCGCGCCCCACGCACTCCCTCCCGCACAGGGCGCCGCCGCCCGCGAGGCTGGCCACACACGCGCGCGCGCTCACACACACACACACACACACACACACACACACACACACACACACACACACACACACACACGCCCCTCTGGCCCCAGCTCAGGGCGGCGGCCTTCCAGCTCCCACCCACTCCGGAGCCTCCCCCACCCCCCTGCGCTGGTACAGGCAATGGGATCTGTCATGTTTATTTACATAAGGAGGAGGAGACTGGAGGCTTCCTGAAATAGCAGAGCTCCAGAAAGCACTGGAGATGCCCCAGCCTGAGCAGGCAGACACACGCACGCGTACACATGCACACACGCATATTCCCCAGCACACATCTCATCACCCACACACACAAGCACACAACCTCGCCATTCGCCCAGGTGAGTATTTCACCTGCCGTTACGCCCCTGCTCCATGCAGACATTGGGCAAGGCACCTGGATACCTTGCTGAACAAGACAGACATTGTCTCTGCCCTCAAGGGGCTTAAAATCTGACTAGTGCAATTTCCTACAAAGAGCTGACATCACGCCTCTCTTCTTTCAGGCTCTACTGCAAGTGCTTTACAAGTGTTAATGCCGTTGGTCCTCCCAGACTGAATGATGAGGTTAGTATATGGTTATTATTAATAGGTACCATTATTGTTACCTTACAGATGAGAAAACTGAGGCAAAGAGGTTACCCTACCTAGGAAGTGGCAGGGCTGACATGCAAATCCAGCAGTCTGGTCCTGGAATCTACCCTTTCACCCCCCACATCAAACCATCCCTTCAATCACAGACACACAAAACACACACCCATAGATACGGACTGCCCTACCCATCTACACACGTCACAGGTGTATGCACAAATATGGGCTCACAAGCACTGGAAAGCATTCACCACTGTGCACACTTAGCCACCTACTGCCCGCCAGTACATACACCTCCCCCCACACACCTTGCAATGTACACACACAGCGCACCCTCACTCCCGTAGACTCACAAACTCTCTGGGAAAATCCTGAGATGCAGAACCTGGCACCCCACTGTCCAGGGGAGAGGGAGAGGTGCAGAGAGGGCAGAGGGTGGTGGGAGGGCAGCCCCCCCGCCCCAGCCCTAGGCAAGCATGCCATCATCCCACAGCAGCATCAAAGCAGTGGCCACTGCGCGTGAGCGCTCAGGGTGCAGCAGGTACCGTGTGCACTATTGGATATTTATTCGGGGGCCAGGGGCTTGTCTTACGTCCATTTTACAGAAAAGAACATGAAGGCTCAGAGAGGCTCCAGTGACCTAGCAGGTGAGAGGCAGAGCCAGGACTCAAGCAGACAAGCTCCCAGACGGCACCCATCAGTGGCTCTCCCAGGATAACAGAACAGCTCCCTCCTCCTAGGCCCTGGCTCAGATCTGGGGAAAGATCTGGGTGGGGAGGGAAGGCCTGTGGGCAGAGGGCTGGGGTAGGGGGCTGGAGAAGGAGCTATGGGAAAGGCAGGGGCTGCCACATATCAGATGGAACTCCGGGCCCTGTGCCCTCAGCTCAGGACCCTGCTGCTGTCATTCTGAGTGGTCTTGGGGAGGGGCATTCGGGCCTGACCTAGGATCACCAGCCAGAGGGCTGGGCAGGCCCAGGCTGGGAGAGCCCATAAGCCCCCCTCCTCCAGACCAGAGGCTGCCTGAGACCCCTCTGGAGAAGCCACAACACCCGATTCCACACAGGGCTGCTTCTCTCTACAGACACGTGCTTGCTCGTGGCTGTGCACGGCCACATGTACATGCACACACACGCTCTGTGGCATGGCTCCTCTGGGAGAGGAAGGCTAAGTCAAAATCTGGCCAGAAGGAAATAACCCACTTTTTGTGGGATAAATAATCACAGAAATCACAGGCACAAGGCCTCACTGTGTGCCAGACAGTTCTAAGTACATTACACATATTAACTCATTCAATCTGCACAGCAACCTAAGAGGTCAGTCGCATTCTTAATGCCCATTTTACAGATAAGGCAACTGAGGCAAAGAGGCTGCTCTGGAGGCTGTTCCTACAGCAGCAGAGTCAACCCCCCTCAACCAGCCTGCCTTTTAGTGCATTGACTAGGCCCTTTCCCACCAACCCCTCCCACTTGTCCAGCCTGGTCATCCCTCCCACCTCCAGAGCTGGGACCACCTCTTCTGGGAAGTCCTGCTAGGGCCCCCGTGCAGACTGAGTCCCATTTCTCAGAGCATATCTCTCCTCTGAGCCCATGCAATGCCTTTCCTAAACCCTGGTCTTACTCTAGCCTACACAGAGACAACCATGGCCTAGCAGGGGCCTTGTCTGCTCGCCCTGGCTTCCTGGATGTATCTCAGCAATTCAACATGACCTGCATTTACTGAGCACCTACTGTATGCCACACTAAGGCATGCTCGGGGAGGGGGCCATGGCGATCAACAGTAGACAGGCCATCACAGTCCAGAGGGAAACAGACATTTATCAAGTAGTCTGGTAAGGAAGATACAATCATAGTCCTAGAAAAGTGTTCTGGACGACAGGAGCAAGGTTCTGGGGGGCTCAGGACAGGCTTTCCTGAACAGTCACAGTGAAGGATAAGTAGGCACACCCCTGTGTTACAGAGGTAGGTGAAGGGAGAGAACACTCCGGGAAATGAGCATAACATGTGCAAAGGCCCTGTGGCTAGAGGGAGCCCAGTCCATTTGAGAAGTAAGGTTGGTGTGGCTGGAGCAGGGACAGCAGGAGGAGCCTGGGGAAAAATTTTCTGGCGGCAAACCACGGTGGGCTGGGGACAACCAGGAGGGCCTCAAAGAGCAGGGTGAAAAATCTGGCCTTTTTTTTCCTGAGAGCAACAGGGAACTTCTGACAGGTTTTAAGCAGGCAGGCAACAAGGCCAGGCCTGCAATGCTAAAAGGTCACTCTGCCATCTGGTGTGCAGGATGCTTGGGAGGAGGCAGAAGGCACCAGGGAAGGAAGCAGCAGCGTCCACAGGGTCGGGCCTGTCCCTGATTCACCCTCACCCCTTGGGCCTAGCATTGTGGCTGCACAGAGCTGGCTCAGAAAATATCTCACCCATGAAACAGAATTCCTGCAATGCTTTGGAGTCAGGAACAGATGGGGACAGGGTGAGCCTTTCAAGTGGGCACAGCCCGCACCCTGGCCACAGGAGGGAGAATGCAGTCGAAAATTGGGACACCGCCCCCTGGGCCTTCGAGGCACCACTATCTGAAGGGTTTTCCAGCAGACTTCCCTGGGGCCGATTTCCTACAAATCCACTTCCTCAATCTCAATAGGAAGTGACAATGTCCTGTGTCTGGGGTTCACCCTGGTCCCCACCTCCACAGGGCACTGTCCAGCCTTTACAGATGACATGGCAGCCAGTGCTGCTCCCCTCCTCTGTTTTATTCATTGGGTATCACATAAAATTTCACTTGGCCAAGGATTCTGTTACCAAAAGAGAGAACCACTGGCCTACATCACATTTATTCCTCTAGCATTCACTGAATGCCAAAGAGGGACCCACCAGTGAGCAAGACCCAGCGACTGCCCTTCTGAAGCCAGGCAGAAGCCACGCTGAGATCAAGGAGTGAGGTTCCTTTGGCTCTGGCTGAATGTTGGCAGTGCTTTGTTCTGTAGCCAGAAAGGATGTGAAAAGGGGCTGTGAATGGGGAATCTACCAGCAAATCTACAGAAGTGACTACAAGTGCCACGAATTAGAGAACACTTCCTGCAAGCCAGGCCCTGGGCTCCTAAGTATTTCACACACATCATCGCACCTAACCCCACACATCCCTGCAGGATTATAATCATCCGCATCTTGCAGAATATAAAACAGAGACTCAGAGAGGCTGCACTGACGGGGACTTCAACTGGGTTACACTCAAGCCCGAGTTCAAAACCACATCTGCCAGCCATCAAAATTCACGCTCTTTCCAGGACAGGTCAGAGAGCAGTGCCTCTCTTGCTTGGGGAAGAGAAGACAAGGAGACAAGACAAGGGACAGTGACCTTCTCCTTAAGGAATCAGACGCGTTCTGGGTAGAGGCAGAGGCTAGGAATTTTCCAGTAGATGGAAGATGACATCCAGGATGGATCCTAAAAGAAGGCCAGGAGATTGTGGACTCGCATTAGACCGGACTTTCTACCTGCCAACAGGAGAGCCCATCCTGGAAAATCTTGCAGAAAGCAGACCCATCTGTGACCTGGGTGGGGGCTGTAGTCCCTCAAAGCCACAGGCAGAAGGCAGGCTTGGGTGTGCCCTGGCAAAGCAGAAACCCTGCCCAGGCTCTAGAAAGAACCCCTCCCCTCCTGGCCAGCCCCCTAGCCAGCACCTTGTGTCCACCATCCAGGGAAACTCTGCTCCCACCCCAACCCCGGCTCTCTGAACCCATTCAGCTCCTGAGACCCTCCCCCCAGCAGCCCCCTACCACCACCCCCCCCACCATCAACCCGTCTCCTGACCCCTTTCCGCCTGCCCCTCTTCCCTCCTGGGTGCCGTCTTGGTCTCCAGTGAGCTCCCCACCTCGGCCCTCTTCCCACCACATCCTTCTCATCCACATCCCTCAAGACCTGGCACGTCTCGGAGTGTAAAGTCTACAGCAGACCCAGCAACTGCAGAATAAAACCTGCAACCAGTTCCCCCGGACAAGAGAAACCAGGGAAATCACAGACCCCAAGACCTCTGAGCGGGAGGAGCCTCCAGAGTGCATGGGGTCCAGCCACTGCTTTCAATGTAGCAAAGGAAACCTAGTGAATTGCAGACTCTCCTGTAGTTACACAGTGGGTAGAGGATAAGGAGGATATGAACTCAGGTTTCATGTCTTTTGGCGTTTATTGTGACAAATGTGGCAGTTAAGGACAAGACTGGACAATGACAGGGGTAACTTCTTTTTTAGGAGGTGGGCAGAGGGGCCTGGTACAGACAGAGGTCTGGGAGGGGAGGCAGCCCTGCCGGGAGGGGCTGGTAGGTAGCCCCTGGTTGCTACAGTGTCTTTTTTATCAATATCAATGGATAATTTGATTGAGCCTATGAGTCACCTGGCATTCGGGGTTTGAGGCTGACCTGCCAGGGCCAGCACCATGCCCGATTAGATTGCGCCTGCTGCTGGAGAATGGGGAGCAGGGAACCCCTCCCACCCAAAGCTTCCTCCCACACCAAGATGAGAGTGGAGGCTGCTCCCTAGAGTCCGGGGGAGCCAGAGCCAGAGCACACATGGAGATGAGGACAGAGGGGCTCAGGGACAGAGAGCTCAGGCTGTAGCTATAGGGAAACTCAAGCCAGGGAGCCCACAGGGTGTCCTCAGGGGCTGGGACAGGTGCCCCAGCAGCGACAGCTGCCAGCCGCCAGGATGATGGGAACACAACAGGTGCAGAGGCGGGGGTGGAGACCAAAAGGGAATCTGAGAAAACAGCCTCGAGTTGGGTGCGCCTCCCAGGCCCTGGGCCCAGCACCGAGCAACCCCTTTCTCAGACCCCCTGAGACCCAAACACACCTCCTCCTGCTCCTGCTCCTGCTCCCCAGGTCTGGGCCTCAGGGCCATCGTGGCCCACCTGGACAAGACAGAGGGTCCCTCACAGTCCATGCCAGGCAGAAAGAAGAGAACAAGGAAGAACAAGGTTTCAATTCCCAGGACAGAGTGTGCCAGACGGAGCGCCCAGAGCCCCCAGCTGGAAGCAAACATTTACCTGTGATAAGATCTATGCCCGGCCAGGAAAGGTGGACGATGCGCCACCCCAGCCGTGTGGAGGCTGGGAGCTCTGGTCTAGAGGTCAGACAGGGAAGCTCCACTGCCGCATGATTTGGCAAGCCCCAGAGCTCTTCCAAGTCCTGGTGCCCGGCTCAACAAGCAATAGTAACTACTGCTGTTGATAGAGTTGTTCAGAGACCCAGGGAGCTCTGGAATCCAGGTAGAACCTGGAGAGGCTAAGATCTCCACCCAACCTCAGAGAAGAGTGACTGAGGATGCAGAACATGAGTTTAGCACCGAGTATATATGTTACGCCAAGGAGAAAAGGGAGGGCCCGCCTCCATAGGTACCAACCTCCAGCAGCAGCATCGTGTACCATTCACTCATTTACTCAGCACCACTCCGCTTGCCCAGTCACACATGCCTTGCATGCAAATGCCAGCACAGAGGGTTAGGTGAGACTGGGTTCTTCTAATGCACAGATGGCCAACAGGCACATGAAAAGATGCTCATCATCGCTAAGTATTAGAGAAATGCAAATCAAAACCACAATGAGGAGTTCCCATCATGGCGCAGCAGAAATAAATCTGACCAGGAACCATGAGGTTGCGAGTTTGATCCCTGGCCTTGCTCAGGGAGTTAAGGATCCAGCGTTGCCGTGAGCTGTGGTGTAGGTTGCAGATGTGGCTTGGATCTGGCATTGCTGTGGCTATGGCGCAGGCTGGCAGCTGTAGCTCCGATTAGACCTCTGGCCTGGGAACCTCTGTATGCCACGGGTGCGGCCCTAAAAAAGCAAAAAAAAAAAAAAAAAAACCCAAAAAAAACTACAATGAGATCAGAGTTCTCTTGTGGTGCAGCGGGTGAAGGATCCTGTGTTGTCACTGCAGTGGCAAGGATTCCGTCCCTGACTCGGGAACTCCTACATGCTCAGGTGCAGAAAAAAAAAAAAAACTGCAATGAAGTATCACCTCACATCAATCAGAATGGCCATCATCAAAAAGTCTACAAATAACAAATGCTGGAGAGGGCATGAAGAAAAGGGAACTCTTTCACACTGTTGGAGGGAATGTAAATTAGTACATCCACTATGAAAACAGTATGAAGGTTCCCTGAAAAACTAAAAATAGAGTTGCCATATGATTCAGCAATTCCACTCCTGGGCATATATCCAGACAAAACTGTAATTTGAAAAGATATATGCACCCCTATGTTCACAGCAGCACTATTCACAATAGCCAAGACATGGAAACAACCTAAATGTCCATCAACAGATGAATGGATAAAGATGCTGTGGATATATATATATATATATATATATATATTATTAACATATAATAGGAATATATTATATATAATGGAATATTACTCAGCCATAAAAAATAATACCATTTGCAGCAACATGGATGGACCTAGAGATTATCATACTAAGCACAGTCAGTCAGAGAGAGGAAGATGAATATTATATACCACTTAGACATGCAATCTAAAACAGGACGCAGGCATTCCTGTCATGTCTCAGCAGAAACAAATCTGACTAGCATCCATGAGGACGCAAGCTCGTTACCCTGGCCCCATTCAGTGGGTTAAGGATCCAGCATTGCCATGAGCTGCGGTGTAGATCGAAGATGCTGCTCAGATCTGGTGTGGCTGTGGCTGTGGCTGTGGCGTAGGCCGGCAGCTACAGGTCCAATTCGACCCCTAGCCTGGAAACCTCCATATGCTTCAGGTGTGGCCCTAAAAAGACCAAAAATAATAAATAAATAAATGGGACACAAATGAACCTATCTATGAAACAGAATCACAGACATAGAGAACAGATTTGTGGTTGCCAAGGGGGAGGAGAGGAAGGGGCGGGACAAATTGTGAATTTGAAAATAGCAAATGCAACTAGTGTATATACAGGATGGATAAACAACAGGGTCCTACTATAGCACAGGGAACTATATCAGATATCCTGTGATAAACCACAAAACAATACGAGAGAGAATACATACATGTAAAACTGAGTCACTTTGCTATACATCAGAAATTAACACAACACTGTAAATCAACTATTCTTCAATAAAATTTATTTTAAAAAGAGTGGGTTCTTCTAAATAAGCAGAATAAACATCATTCTTTGTCATCTGCTTAGTGCTCTATTTTTGTTCAGGTAGAATAAATTTTTAAACTTGAAGCCAACCCTGTTCCTTTGATCACAAGTGATAAAATACCAGGTCTGAATACACATGATTTGCCCTCTAAATAATAACCTTGCTGAGGAAGGTGGGGAAGGGCAGACAGTGAGAAGGTGAAGGGGGAGGTGGGGAGACCCAAGGTGACACAGGTGACAGAATACATGCACTGCAGCAAGACAAGAGCCTCGTCCACTGGAGATGTATAAACACACTCGACTGATCCTGCCGGATTATGAGGGAAGCTGGCAGCTGATAGCAGGAGGTTAAATCCCTCCTCGGCAGGCAGAGACCACCCTCCCCCACTCCATCCATCTCCTCCCCCTCCCCCCACCACACATGCTCCTCCAGGCCCCATGGCTCAGCCAAGGACTCCTGGCACCCACCCTTTTTCTGGTCTCAGCCCCAACCCCTCAAGCCACCCCCAGGCTGTGAGGTGCCTCTGCCCCACCCCCAGCCTCCTTGGCTTCACCCTCCTGCCTTGCTCCTGCTTCCTACTCCTCGAAGGTCCAGCCTACTAAGGGAAGGCAAAGCCCAGAACCAGCTGCCGTGGCCCCCACCTCGATTCCTGTGCCAAGGTCCTGCTCCCTGCTGGGGCATCACACTCCAACGCTTAAGCTCAGCCACGGGGCATTAGTGGGCATGAGAGGGTGATGGCACAGGACGCTAAGGGGCCAGGCTCTTGGGCTGGGGCACTTCCAAAAGGGCCATTGATGGCCAGGCTCCAAGGACCCAACAATACCAAATACTACTCATTGCCACCACTCTCTGTTGCAAAGAGGCTGAGCTGAGAGTCCCAGGGGCTATTGAAGGGCAGGTGGGACCGGAAGTTCCGGAACCCCCAGCCCAAAGGAGAGGCCTCTTCTCAGAGCTCTCAGGGGGGCTTCTGCCCCTAAGAGTTCCTTAGTCCCCCTGGCTCTGGCTGCCTTAGTCCCATGGTGGCTCCTGGGAGCCACCATGGTCTCCCTGGCTCCCCATTACCCATCAGTGGGAGGCCCAGCACCTCCTTCTCCTGCAAAACTTGCACAGAAACTGAAAAAAAAAAAAAAAGTATCCAGATCGATTAAGAAAATGACATCTGTGGCCGGCACATTGAAACACCTGCTCTGGGCCCACAGAAAGAAAGGGCAGCCCAAGAACATGGCCCCGGAGTTCTCATCGTGGCGCGGTGGTCAACGAATCCAACTAGGAACCATGAGGTTGCGGGTTTGGTCCCTGCCCTTGCTCAGTGGGTTAAGGATCTGGCGTTGCCGTGAGCTGTAGTGTAGGTTGCAGACGCGGCTCGGATCCCGCATTGCTGTGGCTCTGGCGTAGGCTGGTGGCTACAGCTCTGATTTGACCCCTAGCCTGGGAACCTCCATATGCCGCGGGAGAGGCCCAAGAAATAGCAAAAAGACAAAAAAAAAAAAAAACAAACATGGCCCCTAGGTGGGGAAACAGGCTCTGGATACTGTAAATGCTGGCATACTGTGTTCAGGTCACTCAGCTAATACATGGCTACACTGGGGTTTGGACACACATGTATTAGATACCAGAGTACAGGTGCCGGCCTCTCTGCCATGTGGCCTCTTGGAATAACAACCCAGCTCTTCAGAGCTACACACCACTTTCACAAAAATCTTAATGGATGCAAAAGCCCCTAGTAGGTAACACAGGGCAGGTGCTCATCTTTTTCAACAAATGAGAGAAACAGAAGCTCAGGGAGGCAGAAATGAATTGCAAAGCTATAAAGTACTGGAGCCAGGTCCAGAACCCAGATCTCAGTCTCAAGAGTCCAGGTCCTGGGCTTTGTCTACTATGCTGCCCTAGAAAAGCCACCTTCAATGAAATAAACAAAGCTTTGGTCAGAGGGGCCCAGGGTGGGGACAGATGCAAACGTAAAACTTGCTCATCCGGGCTTAGCCGGCTCTGGACCTCGGTACCTACAGTCGTTGTCCTACCCCACCTGGATACCTGACCACCCGCAGACCTCGCCCCCGCCAGGTTCTTGGCCCACTCTTATGCTGGGGGGTGAACGGGGGCTCTGCGTTTGGTGACTAGCGCTTTCCACCACGCACATAAGGGGAAGTGGAGACTAATACAGAAGGGCACCTGCCATCACTGGGCTGACACACAAACCTGAAAATGCTCTAAAAAGAGAAAGGAAGAGGCAGGTCCTTTCAGGAGCAGGGGGCTCAGACTGGCTCTGAAACAGGGGCTTCTGTTATCACAGAGCAAACATGAGTGGCTGACCTGAGGTCCAACTGTTGAACTATGCCAGCTCTGGGCCCACCATCCAGGGCCATGACCTAGAACACATGGACTTTAGCCATGCTGGCTAAAGAGCCGAGGGCAGGCCATCCAGGCACAGAGGCACCTGTGAGTGCCAGGGTCTATCCAGGGCCTGTCAAGAAGGCCTGTGGCTTTCGTGCCCACGGAGCCCACAAAGGGCCTCTATTTCCTGCCACACCTCCAGCCCGAGGCCCTTAGCCCAACCCCAGACAATCTCCCATTGCATCATCTGTCAGCCCCACAAACAGGGCTTCTTGTCCCTAAGGCCTGGGGACAATCGGGCATGTGCCTGGCTCAGTGCTGGCTGCTCCTCCCACCAGAGCCAGAGCTCAGGTGTGGCTGGTGGAAGGCATGTGTCAGGACTGGTCTTCTTGCCTAAAGGACAGCCCAAGAAGGGCAGCCACCACAGGGCTAATGCAATGACAGAAAACCCATTTTCCTCCCTGTAGCATTTCCTGCAGCTGCCGCATCTCCCAGTTGGCACTTTCATCCATTGTGCCACCTTCCTTTCCTCTCTCTCCAGTACCATATTCAGGCTCCTCCCCCAAGATGCCACACCCTCCCTCCAGCTGCAGGAGCCTGGGGTCAGACAATCCACCAGCAACCCCAGCAACGGCAACGCACAGGGCAGACTTGCCAGCATCAAAGCTCAGAAAACAAAGCCTCCCCTGGGAACTTGGACTCCTGCGGCCCATGGGAAAACTTGACCAAGGCTTAAGGAGGTCTACAGAAGGCTGCTCGGGTTTGAGGAGACTTGGGGAGGGCAGCCTCATTTTGTGTCTGCATAAATTACTTCCTCCTGGCTGGGGTAAGGGCTCCAGGAGATGGGCGAATGCAGCCCCTGTGCTGGGTCCCACTACGAGGCAAATCGGGAGCACGGATCTCTCCCCGGAGAGCCCCATCCCCTCTCTAAAGCAATGCCCCACCTCTCACACCTCGACCTCAACCCTACTTAGCCAAACCCACTTTTCCCACCCAGAGAACAGAGGAGAGGCTCTTTTTCAGCATCAGCTAAGGGAAGTGGGCTATACTAGCCTTTATATGGGGTTTGTTTTTACTAATCCTAATGCCACTTCCATAGTCCGCTGCATGACCAGGGGCAAGCCAATCTCCTCTGAGCTTCTCCTCAGTTTTCCTATCTGTAAAATGGAGGCACTGGACTTGAGCATCTTCAGCTCTGAACCAGCAGTTCCCCGAACCAGGGATGTGGGCAGGGTATCATCTGAGGAGAAGCAATCAAGAATTCTCCCGCCACCCCCACTTTTCACCAAAGTCTGGTGGAAAATCAAGGATGCGCCAGCCTGCTTTAACTTACTGCTTCTCAGTCCCCTTCTGAGGCATGTCCCCAAGGGTCCACGACTTGGTTTACCCCTTGCATTCTGGTCTCCAGGCCACAAGTCTGGTGTCAGCCTGGAATTCCCCATCTGAGCTGTCACTGGGTCCTTCTATAATCCATCCCCTGCTACTCCTTCAGCTCAGGCCACCAGCATCATCCTGATCTGGATCATTCTAAGAGCCTTTGGCCTCCCTTCCCCACCTCAGGGCTGCCAGGCTGACCTTTCTGCCTGACTAGTCTGGCTGGGTCACGACCCAGCTCAGAGCCCACGGTGGATGAGCTCAACCCTCCTTTGTGGAGCACTCAGGGTCCTCTGTCAACTGGCCCCAGCTCATGTGCCTGACCTCCCCTCCTGTGACGTCCCCTAACCCCGAGTGCATACACTCCATGCACTTGAACTACAGGTGTGCATCACACATGTCCATGGCTCCCTGAACGCAGTTCCTCTACCTGGAATGCCCCACGCAACAACAGGCACTCAGAAGTGCCTACATCACCTTTATCTCTCAGCATAGAGGGCTCCTTCCTCTGAGGTCATCCCAAAGCCCCAGGCAGACTAGGCCTTCCACCTCCAGGACATAGCCATCCCTCTGTGCAGCCCCAGGTCCCCCTCCCATACGGAGAACAACCTGAGGCAGACAGGTGTTTCAGCTCTGGATCCCCAGCACTTCACATGGTGGACACTGGCTATACTCAAAGTACATTTTATGAAGGAAGCAAGAAAAGGAGAGGGATTGGAAGAAGGAAGGAAGATAGGCCAGGGCTAATGACAAGTGGTCTTTACTGAGCCCTATCTGATCTTTCTCCAGGCCTCACCCCTGAGGCCACCCTCCCAGCCTCAATGCCCCCGGTGGACCCAGTGGTATAGGCAACCACTGCCTGACCCATGACCTATCAGCGCCGGGGTGGCCCTCCTCATTTCCTGAGTACTACTGGCTGCACGAGCCAGTGCTCACTTAGGTAGAAACAGCCAAGAAGCCAAGCAGCCAGGTGTGTCCTAGAACACTGAGGAACCAGAGCCTTATCTCACCATCTTCCCTGGAGGCAGCAGGGGGGTATCCACCAGCCCCTAACCACCCACTGCAGGACTACAAGGAGAAGACGATGAAAACCACATACCTGGCTCCTTCCCAGCCTCTCTGGGAAGCAGGTGGCAGGGAGTGAGCCCCTCCAGCTTATTTGCATCAATCATTTACAGTGCATTCAAACCCATGCTGTCCAGAAGAAAAAAGCCCACTGCAATTGCCTGTGACTTTCCCGTCTGTCTTCCCTGCTCTTTTATTTTCTACTTTAATGGCAGGAAGCTGTGCTCAGGAGAAATCTCTACCCTGGTTGCTCCTGGCAGCAAAGGAACTGAATTTTCCCTCTCAACTGAAGGAGGGGGAATGAGAAAAATCCCTCAGGTGTTGCCGACTTAGAGTTTGCAAAGTCTACGAGTATCCATGAGCTAGCTCCTTCAGTCTTCTCATTAACTGCAGGAGGCTATTCTTGCCAGCCCCCAATTTACAGATGAGGAAACTAAGGTTCAAAGAGGCCGACTTGCCCAAGCAACACAAAACTAATGTGTCACTGGCTGACTCCCCAGCATCTATCCTACTCCAAGATGACAGGGGTTCTCCACCCTGACTACACAATTAGCATCACCTAAGGAGATTATAAACCACGGGCACCCAGTTCCCCATTCCCGACCCGTTAATACTGAAACTCTGAGGGTGAGACCCAGGCATGGGTGGGTCTGAAAGCTCTCCAGGTGGTCCTAAGGTGAAGCCAGGGCTGCAATCTGCTGGTATAAACCAATCACAATGGTTCCATTCTCGTTGCCAGTGATGGAGTCAAGTGTGGGCAGGTGACTCACTTCTGGCCAATGAAGCATAATGGGAAATCTGCAAAACTCCTCTGAGAAAGGTTTGCTTGCTCCTCAGGAAGAAGCACAAGAGGGGTTGTTCTTCTCACTCTAGATACCGCTGGGTCTGGCTGTGATTTCTGGGACTGCCGTGGCCACATCGCTACCAACCCAGAAAGAAGACAACCCATGCATGGCAGAGCAGAGAGATGGAAAGCACCTCATCCTCGACCTCACCTTAGAGCCCTGACTCCACCAACCCTGAAATCCAACCACCCCTGGGTCTTCCTGGGATTTGAGACAGTCCAGGTCCTCATTTCTTACCTGGACCCACAGCCACAAGACAGCTGCAACCACCTTCCCCATACCCCCACCCCCGTCATTCTCTTAGATCATCCACCACAGGAAGCATAATTGACTGGGGGCTCCAGCTGATATCCATCCCAGAGTTTGCTCCAAGGCCATGCTTCCACAGCAGCTCCCAGCCGATGATGGAGAGGAGCAGGGAAAGTAAGGCGGGCCCACTCCCAGGGGATGTGGGACCCCTCTGACCAGTGACCATGGGGCTTGGGCTTGAGAGCTCCCCAAGGGCCTTGACGAACTTTCCTTAGAATTGCACTACAGCCTAATATGCTCCCCCAAACCTCCCTCCTTACCTCTCTCCTTCACGCAGGCCCACTTGCGTTGAGGTCTGATGGCTCATCCAGTTTCTCCTCACTTCCTACTGACATGAGGATGCAGGTGGTGCCTCTGATAATTGTTTTAAATTTATTATGGTTGATTTACAATGGTCTGTCAATTCCTCTGACAATTTTTTAAATTATTTTTGCATATTTGCTCCTCGGTTGATGTCTGCTTAATAATACCCTCCTAACAATGGATCTTCACCACTTCATGCCTAGACCACCGTGACAGCCTCCTAAGTGGCCTGCTCACCTCTGAGTCCCCTCCACCCCATTCCCAATCCTTCCTACACAAAGCGTGCTACTGCCCCACTCAAAGACCTTCAATCATTCCTCCTGTCTTACACCATCACATTTCATTTCCTCTGCCTTTCTTCAAAGGCAACCGCTGACTCAGACCTACCCCCACCAGCCTATTCTGCTGCGTCACTTATAGGCCTGGAGGGCTTGCCCATGTGGGAGCAATGCTGGCTATTTGCAGGGCAGAAATGATTGACACAGCCCATTCCCAATGAACACCAAAGCTGCCCTAGAGCTGAGTACCAACTCCATTCATTTCAGCAGATGTTCTCAATAGCAAAGTCTCCCTCAGACTCCCTGCCTTTTCTTTAGCCCCCAAGGAAACAATTCACCAGAGAAATAACTTTTTCACATAAACAATCCACCAACAAGAAGCAAATCCCTTTAAAGACTGTTACAATAATGGAAATGATTGTTATTCAAAATAGCAATATGATGAGAAGGATGAAAGAGGTAAAGATGGTTGTGATGAAGAAAACAATAGCAGTGATAAAATATGAACACCGGGGATAAAAAAATATTCTAACACTTTGCACTCAATAATATAAATGCAGTAGAACCGACTTTCCCTTGACCCATCGTATTTTAACCCAATTCCTTTAGAAATTTAAGATAATACAGATTTTTAAACACATAAGGTGTTTCCTCTGACACAGGAGTCTGTAGCATGCGGTTCAAGGCTAGTGTGGCAGCTCTGTAGTCATCAGGGACCAGGCCTTTTTTATTAATCATCAGGGAACACCTCCGTTCCACATGACACTTCAAGGTTGCTTCATGGTCCAAGACAGCTGCTGAAGCTCCAGCCACTTTGTCCATATTTCCAGCAGAAAGCAGGAGGAACACAGGAAACCGAAATCAAAGGACTGGAGTTCCCATCACAGCTCAGTGGTTAATGAACCCAAACTTGTATTCATGAGGATGCGAGTTTGACCCCTGCTGGCCTCGCTCAGTGGGTTAAGGATCTGGCACTGCCAGATATGCATGTAGGCTGCAGGTGCAGCTCAGATCCTGCATTGCTATGGCCAGTGTAGGCCAGCAGCTACAGCTCCAATTTGACCCCTAGCCTGGGAACGTCCATGTGCTGTGGGTGTAGCCCTAAAAAGACAAAAACAAAAAACAAAAATACAAAATCAAAAGACCTACACCAGCTATCTGCTCCCCTTGAAAAGAGCCTTACCTTCCCAACAATTCTAATTTATTCTTATCCTCCCAACAATCCTAGTTTACATTTCATTGATCAGAATGTAGTCATATCATTAAACCAAGCTGCAAGGGAAGCTGGAACAGGTAGTCTTTTCACTGCACACATTGCCGCCCCAAATAAAAACAGGGTCCTTAGCCATAATGACGAGCTCAATTCCCTCTAGAATGCATTATGACTGATGCACATGGACTTCAAAACTGGTGGGGTCTTCCCTGGTGACCCTGTGCACCTGCCACTCCCTCCAGCTGAACTGTATGCTCAATTCAAGAAATTGTGTGGCCCCTGGGCTTGTTTATGACAGGCTGGGATGCCAGGAAGCTACGTAATGTATTTCAGTGCTATGTAAAATGATCAAAGTCTCTTTTAAGAGAATGAAAAGACTGGAGTTCCCGTCATGGCTCAGTGGCTAACGAATCCAACTAGGAATCATGAGGATGTGGGTTCGATCCCTGGCCTTGCTCAGTGGGTTAAGGATCTGGCATTACCGCGAGCTATGGTGTAGCTTGCAGACGCGGCTTGGATCCCGCGTTGCTGTGGCTCTAGCGTAGGCCAGTGGCTACAGCTCCAATTAGACCCCTAGCCTGGGAACCTCCATATGCCACAAGTGCAGCCCTAGAAAAGACAGAAAGATGAAAAAAAAAAAAAAGAAAAAGAAAGGAGAGAGAATGAAAAGACAGCCACGGGGGGTGGGGGGGGACAATTATTACAAAGTACATATCTAATATAGAACCTAGAATATATAAAGAACCCCAAAGCAGACAACACGTTAAAAAATAATAGGCCAATGAGAAAGAAGGAAATCCTGCCATTTGTGACAAGTTGGATGACACTTGAAGGCATTGCGCCAAGTGAAATAAGTCAGAAAGAGAAAGACAAATACCATATGACCTCACATAAGTGTGTAATCTAAAATGGTCAAACTCAGAAAAATAGAGAATAGAGTGGTGGTTACCAGGGGCTAGAGGTAACGGATGTCGGAAGATGTGGTTCAAAGGGTACAAACTTCCAGTTATAAGATTAACAAGTTTGGGTATTTTATGTTTCATGTATTTTATTACAATTATTTTTAAAATATATACTAAAAAATCCAAATAAGTTGAATACTTTAAAAGGGTTCTCTAGGAGTTCCCGTCGTGGTACAGTGGTTAACGAATCTGACTAGGAACCATGAGGTGGCGGGTTCGGTCCCCAGCCTTGCTCAGTGGGTTAAGGATCTGGCGTTGCCGTGAGCTGTGGTGTAGGTCGCAGACGCGGCTTGGATCCCGTGTTGCTGTGGTTCTGGCGAAGGCCAGCGGCTACAGCTCCAATAAGACCCCTAGGCTGGGAACTTCCATATGCCACAGGAGCGGCCCTAGAAAAAAAAAAGGCAAAAAGTCAAAAAATAAATAAATAAATAAATAAAAGGGTTCTCTAAAGGCTGAACCCACCTCACCCCCCGAAAAAAAAATGCCATCAAATTATATATAGGCAAGACAACTGGGAGTTCCTATTGTGGTTCAGAGAGTTACAAGCCTGACTAGTATCCATGAGGACGTAAGTTTGATTCCTGGCCTCGCTCAGTGGGTTAAGGATCTGGCATTGCTGAGGAAGTGGCTCTGATCCTGTGTTGCTTCGGCTGTGGCGTAGGCTGGCAGCTGCAGCTCCAATTCAACCCCTAGCCTGGGAACTTTCATATGCTGCAGGTGCAGCCCTTACAAAAAAAAAAGTGTGAGACAACTGCAAATACTCTCCAAAAATGAAAGCAATCCTGTGTACAATGGCATCAAAAAGAATAAAATACTCAGGGATAAATTTAACCAAGGAGGTTAAAAAGGTAAAAGATCTGTACATTGAAAACTGTAAACATTGATGAAAGAAATTAATGAGATGCAAATAAATGGAAAGATATCTAGTGTTCATAAAGTGGCAGAATTAATATTGTAAAATGTCCATACTACGTGAAGCAATCCCTATCAAAATTCTAATGGAATTTTTCCTAAAACCACAAAAGATCCCAAAGAGCCAAAGTAGTCTTGAGGAAGAAGAGCAAAGCTGGAAGCATCACAGTTTCTGATTTTAAACTCAAACAATGCTAAAATAATCAAAACAGTATGGTACTGGAATAAAAGCACAAACATAAACCAATGGAATAGAATAGAAAGCTCACAGATAAAACCAAGCATTTATGACCAACTGATCTCCGACAAGAGTGCCAAGAACACACATGGAGAAAGGATAGTCTCTTCAATAAAATGGTATTGGGAAAACTGGATATCCGCATGAAGAATTATGAAATTGGAACTCTATCTCACACCATATACAAAGATCATCTCAAAAATGGGTTAAAGACTTAAATGTAAGATCTGAAACTATAAAGCTACTGGAAGAAAATACAGGGGAAAAGCTTGACATTGGTCTTGACAATGTTTTTTGGATGTGATCCAAAAGCTCAGGCAACAAAAGCAAAAATGAACAAGTAGGATTGTATCAAACCAAAAAATTTCTGCACATCAACAGAGTAAAGAGACAACCTACAGCATGGGAGAAAATATTTGCAAGCCACACATCTGATAAGAGGTTAATATCCAAAATATATAAGGAACTCAACTCAGAAACAAAAAAAGTCCGATTTTTAAAAAAATGAGCAAAGGACCTGAACACACACTTTCCCAAAGAAAACATACAAATGGCCAGCAGGTATATGAAAATGTGCTCAACATCACTAATCATCAGGGAAATGCAAATCAAAACCATGAGATATCACTTCACACCTGTTACAAAGGCCATCATCAGGAGTTCCTGTCGTGGCTCAGTGGCAATGAATCTGACTAGCATCCATGAAGATGCAGGTCTGACTCCTGGCCTCACTTAGTGGGTTAAGGATCTGGCATTGCTGTGAGCTGTGGTGTAGGTCACAGACATGGCTCCAATTCGACCCCTAGCCTGGGAACTTCCATACACTGCAAAGTGCAGCCCTAGAAAGAGAAAAAAGAAAAAGAAAAAGAATGGCTGCCATCAAAAGACAAGAAACAGCAAATACTGACGAAGATGTGGCAAGAAGGGAACCCTTGTACACCTAGCTGCTGTGGCTATAGCATAGGCCAGCAGCTACAGCTGCAATTTGACTCCTAGCACATCCTCTAGAGAAAACAGCATGGAAGTTGCTCAAAAAAATTAAAAATAGAACCAAATATGATCAGCAATCTAATTTCTGAATATATATCAAAAAAATAAATAAAATCCCTATCTCAAAGAGTTATCTGTACCCCTCTCTTCACTGCAGCACTATTCACATTAGACAAGATATGGAAACAAGTACCCATCTACGAATGAATGGATAAAACAAATGTGGTATATATACACAATGGAATAGTATCCCATTTCACTGTATTCCTTTTTTAAAAGGAAATCCCCTCATGTTGCAACAGAAGAAAGGGTGGGGGGAAAATGTAATTGTAATGTATACATGTAAGGATAACCTGACCCCCTTGCTGTACAGTGGGAAAATAAAAAAAATAAAATAAAAAAAATAAAAGGAAATCCTGCCATTTGGGACAACACAGGTGAACCTACAAGATATTATGCTAAATAAAACAAGCCAAAGACAAGTCCTACATGATCTCACTTATATGTGAAATCTAAAGAAGTCAAACTCATAAAAGCAGAGAGTAGAAGAATTGTGGTTGCCAGAGGCTGAGGGTGGGGAAAATGAGCAGGTGTTAGTTAAGGGTATGAACTGTTTTTAAAGCATCTATTGCTGGTAATGGTGGTAGACTTCAAAACAGTGACAAAATTTATGAGGAAGATACAGTGTGATGTCTTCAATGGGGTAGGGGGTGGGGTGTCCAAAGCCACACACAGGTTGAAGAGGAGGATTTGGGGGTCTTCTAGAAAATCCTTCAGGGATTCTTTCATTCCTACGGAGAACCAGACCCAACCAGCCCCCAGAGGTTTGAGAGGTACCATCATTGACTCAACCCACTCCCCCTTCTTGAAACATCATGAGGGCAGTAAGTGGAGGGAAGGCCACACGAGCTGCCCCCTGTGGCACTTGGCAATAAGCTTTCCCTGTATTTTAGTCTTTGAAAGTGACTGGACATGGGAGTTCTCATTGTGGCTCAGTGGGTTACGAATCCAACTAGGAACCATGAGGTTGTGGGTTCCATCTCCGGCCTTGATCAGTGGGTTAAGGATCCGGCATTGCCGTCAGCTGTGGTGTAGGTTGCAGATGTGCCTCAGATCCCTAGTTGCTGTGGCTATAGCATAGGCCAGCAGCTACAGCTGCAATTTGACTCCTAGCCTGAGAACTTCCATATGCCATGGGTACAGCCCTAAAAAGCAAAAACGAAAAGAAAGAAATCGACTAGTTATGGATCAGAGCATGCAAAGTCAACCTCAAGAGATGAAACATCCCCAGACCTGGTGGGACCTCCAGGAGACTTGATTGGAGGTATTTACAGACCCAAAGCAAAGACGTGTTCATTGACTGCTGAGGAGTCGGAGAAAAGCAGGTGTCACTGAGGCAAACCATGGGGGGACCCGAGGAGCACAGCCAGGGAGATGATATCCTGCCAGGTTGGTCCAAGTGTTGGGCCTTCCCAGCAAGCATTTTTTCTGTTGGTGAAGTGGCCCAGGCCAGGTTCAGAGTCCAAGGTCATTCAATCTTCACACTGTTTCCCTGACTCTGGCTGGATGCTGGTTTCACCCAGTACTCGAGTTGCTTCCTGCGGGGCTAACCGTCAACACACTATCCATCTGACAGTCAATTTCTCACTAGGAAGTAGTAAATTGACTTTTTTTTTTTTTTGTCTTTTTAGGGCCACACCTGCAGCATATAGAAGTTCCCGGCCTAGCAGTTGAATTGGAGCTACAGCTGCCAGCCTGTGGCAGAGCCACAGCCACCCCAGATCCAAGCCGTGTCTGTGACCTACACCATAGCTCTCAGCAATGCCAGATCCTTAACCCACTGAGTGAGGCCAGGGATTGAACTCATGTCCTCATGAATACTAGTCGGGATCGTTACCACTGAGCCACAATGGGAGCTCCTTTTTTTTTTTTTTTCTTTTAGTAAATTGACTTCCGACTTGATTCACAAGTTTTTGTGAACTTGATTCGATGAGCCAGAAGCCCTCAGTCCTGTAAACTCAGGAGGCACCTTAGAGATGGAAACTTAGGGCCAGCTCAACCTGGATCTGACTGACCCCCAGGCAAGCATTTCGTAGCAGGTGGCCCATGGATCCTTCACACCAGTATTGCCTCATATTCTTGTTTTAAGCAGCAGATTCCAGGAACCCACCCTGAGGTTTACTAAACCAGATTAACTGGAGGGGGGGACTCCAGGGACTTGCATTCTCTCAAGCTTCCAGGCAATTCGTAGGCTGATTAAGGTCTGAGAACCACTGCCTGTGCCATATTACAACCTCTAAACCCTACCGCCACGACCTCCCTGGCCCTCTGCTCTTTCCCCGGCTCTCCTCCCATTGCTGCCATAACTCCCCTGAGCTTCAAGCCAGGGAGCTGCTGACCCAGCATCTCTCCCAGAATGCCTCAGGGGCTCCCCAAACTCAACCCTCCAACCTCCCCTCCAGTCCTCTCCTGCCTGGCATCCTGTGGAATCACCATTCCCCCCAACCACCTGAAAACCTGGGACTGTCTTGGATTCTTCCCTTTCCCTCTCCCCCACCCCCATTCATGTACTTGCCAAGCACACCCCCTAAATATGTCTCAGATGGGTCCCTTCCTCTCTCTCACCAAAGCTGCAGTTGAGGTTTTGGCATCCTTCTCCCAGACAGCTACACCTCCATCATAACCTGTCTCCCTGCTCCCACCTTGTCCCTGCAAAATCCATCCTCCACGGGGCCGCTAGCTATCCAGAGAGCAAATCTAAAACCTTCATTGGCTCCCACTGCCCAGAGATGCCCCAGGCCTGCGTGGATGTTGGTCCATATATCATCTCCTTTTACTTTTTTTTTTTTTTTTTGGTCTTTTTGCTATTTCTTTGGGCCGCTTCTGCGGCATATGGAGGTTCCCAGGCCAGGGGTCGAATCGGAGCTGTAGCCACCGGCCTACGCCAGAGCCACAGCAACTAGGGATCCGAGCCGCGTCTGCAACCTACACCACAGCTCACGGCAACGCCAGATCGTTAACCCACTGAGCAAGGGCAGGGACCGAACCCGCAACCTCATGGTTCCTAGTTGGATTCGTGAACCACTGCGCCACGATGGGAACTCCTCCTTTTACTTTTAATGCTGAGTTTAATGTTTCCCTAGACGATGGTTTGCTCTTGGCAATGAGATGACCTTTTGTAAACAAGTGTCTCACTCACTGTGCAGGAGCAGATGTTCACTGTACCTTTATAAACAGCCTTGGGTACCAGCATTACTGCTAAGAGAGCACTGAATGGAATGTTCATAGTAAACAACGCAGGTCTCCCGCCCTCCGTTCCCTGGCCCCCGGGGTTTCTGCTGCACTTTCTTAGATCACTCTCTCTCTTTCTTTCTTTCTTTTTTTTTTTTTTTTTTTTTGGTCTTTTTAGGGCCACACCTGCAGGCTAGGGGTTGAATCAGAGCTACAGCTGCAGACCTATGCCACAGCCACAGCAACCCCAGATCTGAGTCGCATCTGCGACCTACACCACAGCTCACAGCAATGCCAGATCCTTAACCCACTGAGCGAGGCCAGGGATTGAACTCGTGTCCTCATGGATACTAGTCGGGATCGTTACCGCTGAGCCACAATGGGAAATCCCAAGAAGTTCTTTTTAAAGGAGGTAAATGCAGGGGCTTCCTCTAGAAAGAATATCTAAACATGCACTTGCTGATTTTCAAGTAAGAACCTGGGATCAAGCAAAGGAAGCAGGGTCACCAAGAGCCCGAGGCCGGCCCTGGTTATGCTGTGCAGCACAGAGACCAGGGCTGCTCCCTGCTCTGGTTATTGGGTGCTGGTATAGACATGGTGCAAACATGAGGTCACATTATCCTTGCAAAGAGTCTTGCTGCTCCCTCTAGAGTCCTAGGTATTGAAACCTCTGTCCGTAATTAGCAACCCCACTAATAAGAGTCAGAGTCAAGTCTGGAATCCAAGTTCTGCCTCTAAAGTGCATGCTCTTGCAGAGAAATCATAAAGAGGCTGCACCCTCTCACATGGGAGGGGCCCTGTGCTTAGGGAGGGACAGAAACCTGCCCAGTGAGCTGGTTCCCACAGCCCAGCACAGGTAAGGAATGCTCCCTGACCTCTGTTCATCCAAAGCACACCCTGGGAGATGCACAAAAAAAGGCTGAGTCTCCAGGGCAGGTGGGACATAAGGTCACAGAGTGACAGTGGCAGAGCCAGGAACAGAACCCAGTGCTCCCCAACCCCTCAGCCACTTCCTTTCCTCTCGCCACCCCTTCCTTTCTTCCTGCCTCCTCTTCTCCATGCCCCCTCCCCTCAGCTCACCACCCAGGCCTCTGTGCTTAGCTGCTTCCCCAGACACCTTAGGAGAGTCCCAGCCTATGTAAGCCACTTCCAGCCAGATTCATCAGCCCGACCCCACCCCACAGCCCCACTCCCAGCAGCTCTGAGGCCCCAGGAGCCCTGGCACAGCAGAGAGGTCTGAGAGCCAGAAACCAGGAGCCCTGCCTTCTAGGCCTCCATCGGCTTCGATCTGCTCTGTGGCTCTGGGCAGGTCCCCTCTCCTAGCTGAGCCTCAGTCTCTCCCCTGCAATAGGGCAGGATTGAACCATATGACCCCAAACCCTCTCCATCCCTGAGACAACGGGTGTGGCTGGTTACCTGGTGACCTTTGGAGGGGCCCCTCAGGCCACACCCTGGGGAGGGGGATGCAGCGAGGCCTCCCCAAACCCCAATGCCTCCCAATGAAAAACAATGAATTTCATTCCAAATAAGGGAACTCACAGCAAAGTTCCCTGCCACGGCCCAGTTCAGGCTGGTTTATGTTAACTGGACAAGACTAAACAGACCTTCACAGTCTTAGTATTAAGCACTAAAAGTGAAAAAAATGGCTGTTTGTCTCTGGATCCTGGGGTGAGGGAGAGGTCAGTGCACCCCTAAGGCCCCCCAAGAGGTTCTGCAGACCTGGGGGTGCTGGACTCATGGAGATGGGGGTGTCTGAGGAGGGGCAACTGGGGAGGAGCAGCGTTTCAAAGGGCAGCATTGTGAGGCAGGCACAGAAGAATGGTGCCCAGGGGCCTGGGGCCTGGGGTAGCGGGAGCAGGTGGCCCTTTGTGTCTGCAGAGGTGGATTGTAGAGGGGAACCAGACCATGAGAACTCGGAGAGTGGGAGAGAGAAAGAGAAATGCAGGGGAGGAGTGAGGCAGCAAGGGACACGAAGACCCTGGAAGATTCCTCCTCCCCCCAACCTAGTCTCCCTCCCCCCACTGGCTTCCCCTGAGGGGAGGGAAGGGACTCCCTCCCACTTGCTGGATAATACAGCACCTGCTCCCAGCCACCCCACCTGCATCCTGCCATGTGGACACCACAAACCTGAGATAAGAATTTAATTATTTACACAACAGAGAAGCCTGAAGCGGAACTGCCCTCCTGTTTTCCCACACAGGCTCTCTCCAGACACACGGGCCTTTCAGCCTAACCCTGCAGGGCCTGCCCCTCCATCCACTGCGAGAGTCAGCTCCTTATGCAAAGTGCTTAGCCAGAGCCGGCTGGCAACCCCCAGTGGCAGGCATCACAGTGCCCATCTTAGAACCACACTCCAGGAGCCACGTGTCCTGCTTGAGGTCCTCAATCTGTGGATGGCAGAGGTAGGCTCTGTGGTACCCAGAGCTTCTGAACACATCTTCAGTCTGACAGCCAAGGCCCCTGCACCCACAGGCCACACTGTCATTGGCCAGCCTTGCCTTATTGCTCAGACAGGGGCAGCTCCATCTTCTCTATCTGGTCCCCACCCACCACCCAAGAGATAGTCCTGGGAGCTCCTGCTGTGGCTCAGCGGACATGAATCCAACTAGAAACCATGAGGTTGCGGGTTCGATCCCTGGCCTTGCTCAGTGAGTTAAGGATCCGGTGTTGCCGTGAGCTGCAGTGTGGACGGCAGACATGGCTCAAATCTGGCATTGCTGTGATGTAGGCCGTCAGCTACAGCTCCGATTGGACCCCTAGCCTGGGAACCTCCATATGCCGTGGCCCTAAAAAGACAAACAAAAAAATAATAAAAATAAAATAAAAGATATTAACAAGTCAACAGGCCCTGCCAGCAGGTGTGGACAGTGCTAAGAGGGGAAAACAGGGCAGCAGTGGGAGAGGACAGAGGCCATCTAACTTCGCCAGAGTGGTCAGGGAAGGCTTCCTGGTAGAAGTGAGTCTAAGCCAGGACCTGATGATTGAGCCTAATGACAGCCATGATAACTAGTGTTTATTATGTATTTATCACTAGTCAATAAAGAACTAGGATGTGAAGAAGGCAAGCATCTGGCCTCAGGTGGCTCAGGCAGCAATGACAAGGTCCAACTCCAGAGCCCTAGCCTCCACCACCCTGACTGCGTCTCCTCCTCCCTGCTCACATCCAAGGTATGATCAACCAGCCCAGGCCCCCGCAGATGCCCTCAGGGAACTCCAGAGGCCTGCTGGATGGCACCAGAGTTCAGTGTCTAGGCTGGGATTCTACAGCCCAGAGGGACCCCCAGGCCTCTTGGTCTTTCACATACTTTGGCCAGGCCCAGAGAGGGGAGCTCGAGGACCCCTGCTCCCCCAGACAGAGCCAGCCCACACCCGCTGGAAGAGCCGGTGGAGGAGAAAAACCGCCCTATCTTCTCAGGTTTCCTGAGTCTCCTGGGCCACACAGGAGGGGGCTCCTTCCCAAAGGAGAAGTTCTTTGGGAACATTAGAGAAACCCCCCCAGGCTGGCAACTCCCTGCATGGCCTCACTGTGACAGCTCTGCACCCTTCACTGCTGGCCCCCACTTGGACAGAAAGGAGGACCTCTAAGGCTGCAAAGTCCACCTGCAGCAGGGGTGGATGGCAGCTTGGAGGTCGCGAGACAGAGAGAATGCAACACCCCTCTGCATCCCAGCTGCCCCACGGAGCACAGGGGAGGGAGCCAGGCCCCCTCAGATCTCAGTTACACCCTGTCTCTACCCACCGCCTGGGCTAGGCGAGAGCTGGCCCACCAGCCCACTTCACCAGGGAGTGAAGCCGTTGGCCCAGCCCAGCCTAGCTCCCGCCTGCCAGAGCCACACACCAAGCCCCAGGGACCCAGATTTAACATAACCTACTCCGTGTGTGCCCCCTCTCCCCAGGGGCCTCTCAGCACACGTTAAGATCCGATTGGCACTAATTGGACCAAGCTGGCAGTGCCCAGGGCGGCTTGAATGCTGTCAACACGGATTTGACTCACCGAGTAATGGCTGTCGGTGCCTGTGGAGCCCACCATTAGTGTCATCTTGGGAGGATCAAGCAAACTTGGATGGCACTCTGTGAGTCAACACCACTGACTGGCCAAGCTTTCAGCTAGAGACCTCGAGCTTACAAGTGCTTTATTCTCAGTCTCACATCCAAGAAAGGGCTGGAACCCAGCCTCCTAAACATCAGCTCATAAGTCTATGGGCCCGTTTCTCTGCTGGTGTATCCTCCCTAGATAGTCTTCCCTGGAAGGAAAAGTGGCTTCTAGCTCCTCCCTTCCTCCCAGGGCACAAGACTTCCCCTCTGATCATCAAACCCCAAGCCCAAGAGGGGAAACTCAGCCCAATCCAAGAACTGGAGCCCCTAGATGGACTCTTGGCCCCAAGACTCAATGACCAACTGCAATCATGAACCCTGGACCCTGAAGTGAAAAATCCCAGGAATAAAATCATCACTCCAGCTTGGAACTCAGGACCCCCCCCCCCCCGCCCCGCCCCGCAAACAAATGTCTCAATACCAAGCCAAAATCTCACCTGCAGAAATAGCACCTTCACCACACCACCCCACCCCCAAATTGAAACTTGTATCCTGGGAACCAGCGCTTAGCACCAGACAGCAAACCCCTACTTTCAGAACAAGCCCTGAATCTTGGGAAAGTCTATTCTCAAAGCTGATCTAGACTCTTCTTATATTTTATTTCTTCAACACAACATCAACCTGGGGAACAGATGAGGAAACCCAAACTCCCTAAAACCGTCTTCTTCATATCTTGGAGTAGAAGAACCGGAGGATTCTCCTGCAACGAGAGCCCTAGTCTCCCGAAGGGCTGCACTTTAATGCAGAAACTTCCACGTTTCAAGTGGCCTCCTGGTTACTCACAGCCTTGTCCCGTCACTTCCTCCATCCTCTTGGCTCCAAACCAGAGTCTGGGTGTCTGGCTGGTCTCCTCAGCCCCAGAGGATCTGCCAGCCTCAGCCCAGGAGATGGGAAACCCGCCTCTGCATCTCTTGGGCACTGGCTAGGTTCTCTCTGTCCTGAAGAGAGGGGGTTTCATTCATTGCTAATCTGTTCAGATTTTTCTATTTCTTCATGATTCGGTACGGTTAGGTTGCATGTTCCAGTGAATTTATCCATTTCTTCTAGGTTGTCCAACTTGTTGGTAATCTCTGAAGATCCTTTGTATTTATGTGGTATTAGCTGCAATGTCTCCTCTTTCATTAATGATTTTACTTATTTAAGGCTTCTTTCTTTTTCTCTTAGTCTAGCTAATGGTTTTGTCAACTTTATATATATATTTTTTTTTAAAACTCAGTTTTGTTGATCTTTTCCATTGTCATTCTAGTCTTTATTCATTTATTTCCTTCCTTCTACCAACTTTGGGCTTAGTTTGTTCTTCTTTTTCTAGTTCCTTGAACTAAAATTAGGTTGTTTTTTTGAGATTATTTTTGAGATTATTTTTCTTTTTCTAGTTCCTTGAACTAAAATTAGGTTGTTTTTTTGAGATTATTTTTCTTAATGTAAGCATTTATCACTATAAACTTCCCTCTTAGAACTACTTTTGCTGCATTCCATAATATTGCATTGCCATGTTGTGCCTTCACTTTCTTTTGTCTCAAAATTTCTTAAATTTCCCTTTTGATTGCTTAGGAGCACATTGTCCAGTCTCCACATATTTGTGCATTCTCCCCTTTTCCTTCTGTAATTGATTTCTAGTTTTATACCATTGTAGTCAGAAAATATACTTGATACAATTTCAGTCTTCTTTGATATGTTAAGACTTGTTTTGTGGATAACATATGCTCTATCCCTGTGTGTTTAAGAAGAATGCATTTTGCTACGATGAAATGTTCTATATGTCTGTTAGGTTCACTTTGTCTAAAGTGTAGTTCAGGCTCAATATTTCCATATTGATTTTCTGTCTGGATGATCTACTCACTACTGAAAGTGGAAAATTGAAGTCTCCTATTATTATAGTACTTCTATCTATTTCTTCCTTCAGATCTGTTAATATTTGCTTTATATATATATGTGCTCTGATGTTGGGCACATATATATTTACTATAGTTATTTCCTCTTGATGAATTGATCCCTTTGTCATTATATAATGACCTTCTTTTTCTCTTATTACTGTATTTTACTTAAAGTCCATATTGCTGATATAACTACCCCTGCTCTTTTGGTTTCTATTGCCTGAAATATCTTTTTCCACTTCTTCACTTTCAGCTTATGTGTGTCCTTAAAGCTGAGGCAAGTCTCTTATAGTTGGGTAATTTGTTGGCCCCTGGTTTTTGGGGTTTTTTTTGTTTGTTTTATCTTTTTTTTTTTAATCCATTCAGTCACTCTCTATCTTTTGATTGATAATTTAGACTATCTATATTTAAAGATAGATAAGGACTTATCACCAATTTATTAATTGTTTTCTGGGCATTGTTTTTCCTTTTTATGACCATACCTGTGGCATATGGATGTTCCTTGCTCGGGGCAGTGGGAGCGGGGGTGGTCAAATCAGAGCTGCAGCTGCAGGCCTATGCCATAGCCACAGCACTGGATCCGAGCCACATCCAAGACCTACCCCACAGCTTGCAGCAACACCAAAGCCTCAACCCACTGAGTGAGGCCATGGATCAAACCTGCATCTTCACAAAGACAACATCAGGTTCTTAAGCCACTGAGCCATAACAGGAACTCCCTGTTTTCTGGGTATTTTGCACATCCTTTGTTCCTTTCTTCCTCCATTATTACCTTCCTTTGTGATTGGACGACAAAGTGGTATGCTTTGATCCTTTTCCCTTTTTCTTTTGTATATCTATTACTGGTTTTTGCTTTGTGGTTACAACGAGGTTTACATAAAATATAGTTTAGCCATCTGTTTTAAGCTTATAACAACTTAACCTTGTTAATCAATGAAAGCTCAACACTTTTACTCTCCCCTTCAACATTTTACATTTTTGATGTTGCAATTTATGATATATAATCTACTAACCAATTATTGCAGTTATAACTATTTTTAATTCTTTTATCTTTTAACCTTTATATTAGAGTTGTAAGTAATTCACACACCATCACTGCAATATTAGTGTATCCTGGAATAGACCAAGTATTTATTTTTACCAGAGAGTTTTACACTTTCATATGTTTTCATGTTCCTAGTTAGTGTCCTATCTTTTCAGCTTAAATAGTTTCTTTAGCATTTCTTGTGAAGCAGGTTTAGTGGTTATGAACTCCTTCAGCTTTTGTTTATCTGGGAATGTCTGTATCGCACTTCAATTCTGAAGGACAGCTTTGCTGGGTAAAGTATTCTTAAATCTCCCCATAAGAAAACTCTGGGACAAGATAGCTTCACTGGTGAATTCTATCAAACATTTAATGAATGAATACCAATCCTTCCCAAACTCCTCCCCAAAAATGAGGAAGATGGAATAGTTCCAAACTTATTTTATAAGGCCAGCATTACCCTGTTACTAAGGCCATACAAGGATACTACATGAAAAGAAAATTATAGGCCAATATCCCTGATGAACATAGATCCTCCACAAAGTAGTAGCAAACCAAAATCAACAGCACATTAAAAAGATCATACACCACGATCAAGTGAGATGTATCCCTTGGATGCAAGGATGATTCAGTATATGCAAATTAATAAATGTAATATAACAAAATAAAATAAAGGATAAATATCATATGATCATCAATCACAGATGCATAAAGAGCATTTGATAAATGCAATATCCTTTCATGATAAACACTCTCAACAAATTAGGTATAGATGGAATGTACCTCAACATAATAAAGGTCATATATAACAAGCCCACAGCTAACATCACACTAATGGTGATCAGAAACAAGAGAAGGATGCCCTCTATTGCCACTTCAACAAATTCAGCATAGTACTGGAAGTCCTTGCCAAGCAATTAGGTAAGAAAAAGAAATAAAATGCATCCAAATAAGAAAGGAAGACTCCGTCAAAAAACTGCTAGAATTGATATATGAATTCAGTAAAGTTGAAGGATACAAAAATCCATATACAAAAGTCAGTTGTGTTTCTATACACTAGTAACAAATGATCTGAAAAAGAAATTAAGAAACCAAATCCATTTATAAGAGCATCAAAAAGAATGAAATTCTTAGGGAAAAATTTAACAAAATCTTTCCATCTGTACATGGAAAACTATAATCCATTGAAGAAAGAAATTGCAGAAGATAAAAATAAACTCAGGGAGTTCTCTGGTGGTTCCCTGTATTTATTTTTAAGCAGGTTAAGGTTCTGGCATTTTCACTGCTATGGCTCAGGCCACTGCTATGTTGCAGGCTCATTCCCTGGCCTGGAAACTTCCACATGCCACAGGTGTGGCAAAAGAGAAAAAAAAAAAATAGAGGAGGGGGGAGTTCCCACTGTGGCTCAGCGAGTTACAAACCCATCTAGTATCCACAAGGATCAAGGTTCAATCCCTGGCCTTGCTCAGTGGGTTAAGGATCCAGCATTGCCGTAAGCTGTGATGTAGATCACAGACACAGCTTGAATCTAGAGTAGCTGTGGCTGTGGTTTAGGTTTCAGACATGGCTCAGATCCTGCATTGCTGTGACTGTGGCTGTGGCCAGCAGCAGCAGATCCAATTCAACCCCTAGCCTAGGAACTTCCATATGTCACAGGTGCAGCCCTGAAAAGCAAAAAAAAAGAGAGAGAGAGAGAGAGAGAGAGAACCTGAAATAAACGTTGCAAGTCTCATTTAAATAAATAAATAAATCCATACATACATACATACAAAGACATCTCATGTCCATGGATTGAAATAATTAATATCAATATAATAATTAATATTGTTAAAATGTTCATACCACCCAAAGCAATATAAAGGTTCAATGCAATCCCTATCAAAATTATAATGGGGAGTTCCCGTCGTGGCACAGTGGTTAACGAATCCGACTAGGAACCATGAGGTTGCAGGTTCCATCCCTGCCCTTGCTCAGTGGGTTAAGGAACCTGCATTGCCGTGAGCTGTGGTGTAGGTTGCAGATGCAGCTCGGATCCTGTGTTGCTGTGGCTCTGGCGTAGGGCAGTGGCTACAGCTCCGATTAGACCCCTAGCCTGGGAACCTCCATATGCCGTGGGTGCGGCCAAAGAAATAGCAAAAAGACAAAAAAAAAAACCCAAAAAAATTATAATGGTATTTTTCACATTTTTTTAAAAAACTTAAAATGTGTATGAAACCACAAATACCCTGAATGGCTAAAGCAATCTTGAGCAAGAAGAATAGAGCTGGAGGCACCATAATTCCTAATTTCAAATCACACTATAAAGCTATAGTAATTGAAACAGTATGATATTAGCATAAAAAACAGACATATAGATCAATGGAATATAATAGACAACACAGAAATAAACCCATATTTATATGGCCAACTAGTTTTCAACAAAGGGGCCAAGAACATACAGTGGGGAAAGGATAGAATCTTCAATAAAAGGTGCCAGGAAAACTGGATGTGTACACACAAAAGAACTAAACTGCCCTTATCTCCACCATATACAAAAATCAACTCAAAGTTAATTAAAGATCTAAATGTAAGACCTGAAACCATAAAACTCCTAGAAGAAAACATAACAGGAAAACTCTTTGACACTGATCTTGGCAAAGATTTTTGGGGTTTGACACCCAAGCAGAAGCATCAAAAGAAGAAATAAAGAAGTGAAATGACATTAAACTAAAAAGATTTTGTACAGTAAAAGTGAAAAATCACAAAATTAAAAGGCACCCTGTGGAATGGGGAAAAAAATTTGTAAGCCATATATCTGATAAGGGGCTAATTTCCAAAAAATATAAGGAATTCTTACAACTCAATAGCAAAAAATAATAATAAATAACACAACGGAAAAATGGGCAAGGGAATTAAATAGTCATTTTTTCCAAAGAAGACATACAAATGGCTGCAGGTACATGAAAAGGTGCTCAATATCACTAACCATCAGGGAAATGCAAATCACCTCACATCTGTCAGTATGTCTATTATCAAAAAGACAGGAGAGAGAAGTTTCTGTCATGGCTCAGTGTTTAACGAACCCAACTAGGAACCATGGGGTTGTGGGTTGGATCCCTGGCTCTGCTCAGTGGGTTAAGGATCTGGTGTTGACATGAGCTGTGGTGTAGGTTGCAATGTGGCTTGGATCCTGCGTTGCTCTGGCTGTGATGTAGGCTGACAGCTACAGCTCCGATTCACCCCTAGCCTAGGAACCTCCATATGCCGTGGGAGCGTCCCAAGAAATGGCAAAAAGACAAAAAAATAAAATAAGAGAGAGAGAGAGAGATAGAAGTTCCTACATGGTTAGCAGGTTAAGGATCCAGCGTTGTCACTGCAGTGGCTCGGGTTGCTGCTGTGGCATGGATTCAATCCCTGGCCTGGGAACTTTCACATGCCACGGGCAAAAGATAATGAGTATTGATAAAGATGTAGAGAAAAGAGAATGCTTGTACACTCTAGGAGAGAATGTAAATTGGTACAGTCATTTTGGAAAACAGTTTGGAGGTTCCTCAAACAATTAAAAATAGAACTACCAACGGACTGAGCAGTCTCACTTCTGGGTGTATGTCCAAAGGAAATGAAATCATTATCTTGAGGAGATATTTATACATGCATGTTCACTGCTGCATTAGTCACCATGGCCAAGATATGGCAGCAACCTAAGTGTCTGCTGTTGGATGAACATAGAGGCCCTTATACTACATGAAATAAGCCAAAGAAAAGGTATAGAAGATAAATTCCATGTAGTGCCACTTATATGTGGAATCTTACCAAAAAAAAAAAAAAAAAAAGGATGGGGGTTGAATTCAAAGAAACAGAAAGGAGAATGTTGGCTGCCAAAGGCTGGGGGTGGGAGAAATGGGGAAATGTTAGTCAAAGGATACAAACTCTCAGTCATATGATAAGTAAGCTCTGAGTATCTAGTGTTGAGCATGGTGAGGAAGGGTCATAAAAACTTGTATACTTGGGAGTTCCCGTCGTGGTGCAGTGGTTAACGAATCCGATTAGGAACCATGAGGTTGTGGGTTTGGTCCCTGCCCTTGCTCAGTGGGTTAACGATCCGGCGTTGCCGTGAGCTGTGGTGTAGGTTGCAGACGCGGCTCGGATCCCAAGTTGCTGTGGCTCTGGCGTAGGCCGGTGGCTACAGCTCCGATTGGATCCCTAGCCTGGGAACCTCCATATGCCATGGGAGCGGCCCAAGAAATGGCCAAAAAAACAAAAAAACAAAAAAAAAACTTGTATACTTGAAATGTGCTAGTAAATTTTAAACATTCTCTCTCTCTCCTCTCTCTCTCTCTCTCTCACACACACACACACACACACACACACACACACACAGAGTAACTATGGGAGTTCCCTGGTAGTCCAGAAGTTAAGGATCCAGCATTGTCACTGGTGTAGCTCTGGTTGCTGCTGTGGCACGGGTTCAATCCCCAGCCCAGGAACTTCTGCATGCTGTGGGCTCAGCCAAAAAAAAAATTAACTAGATGAAGTGATGGCTGCGTTAACCTGATGCAGGAGACATTTCACTATATATATATACCAAATCATCACATTGTACACTTTAAGTGCCTTATAATTTTCTTTGTCATCATACCACAATAAAATTGGGGGCAGGGGAAAGAGGCTGTTTCCTGCAAACATCTAGAGGGCCAGGGAGAGAATTCTATTGCTTCATGCAGGCACAGGCACTCTCTTGGGTCCAAGCTGTGCCTTCATGCCTAGAAGTTAAAGGAGAGTCCAGGGGGCTCAGAGAGAAGAGGGGGCCCTGGCTGGTCCTACTGGGATGAAGATGGGGTTCATCATGCTCTCCAGTCTAGCCTGAAAGCAAGGGTCCAGAATGGGTATTAACCTAATGATGATTCAAAGAGGCCCCATGAAGCAGCCCAGAAAGGGCCTGGAACAGGACCCAGAAATACAGACTCTCATAGTCCTGTGACAATCTGGGCCTCAGTTTCTCCTCTGTAAGGTGGGGCTATACATCCTGGTCATGGGAACCCCATGAGATCCTGAAAGAGGAAGCAGGAGGGAAACTGACTGAGGCTATTCAAATGCAAGGGACACGGCCCTGGGAAGTCTCCAAGCTCAGGGCAGAGACAAAGAGCTTTATTCTCTCCTCTTCCCCTTTCCCACCTGCTGCCTCCTTTCCCAGCCATGTTTCCGCATTCTCTTTCACTATATGGCCATCCACCCAGTCTTTCCTGCTTTCCCTTCCCTTGACAGTTTAATAATTTAATAAGTACTGAGCCCCAGGGTGAGGGTCTGGGGCTTTGATCTCACTCTGGGAAAACCAGAGCAGCCTTGGCCTGTCTGGGCTGATTTATGGCCACCTTTTATGGCTTATGTGTGTATGCTGGGGGAACTAGCACCCACGGGGAGCAAGAAGCCACCTGAGAAAGCCTAGCTGGGTTGGGAACCGAAAGCCCAGCAGAAGCCAGATGCACAGCACAGCACAGCCCAGGTGCCAGGGCCCTGTCTCTGCCCACCCGGGAGCCACCTGTGACAGGTGGAGGGGACGTTAATTATTGCTGATGTCCTGGGGGTAGAGATGGAGCCAAGAACTCAGGGCCAGCCCTGCCCTGCTCACCTGGGGCTCCTCCTGGCTCTCAGACCTCAAGGCCTCAGGTGGAACTCAAGGGGACACTCACACATCAGCACGCCCACCCTCCCAGGGTGGCCAAGCTCCTCCAAGACTAGCCACCCAGATACCTCACTGACCACGGTCCCGGAAGTCGGAATCCTCTGAGACACATCAGCACAAGCCGTTTCTTTGCATCTCTCCCCACCTCCAGGCCTTCAAGTCGACCTTCTAAAGGATCTCCCCTATCAGTCTCCCTGCCAGGGAGAAGCCAACCCCCTCCTCCCCTGGAGGACTGCAGGAGCCTCTGCCTGGTCCTCCCCTTCCCCTCTCCTGCCCCAGGGCTTTCTTTTCTTTCTTTTTCTTTCTTTTTTCTTTTTTTTTTTTTTGTCTTGTCTAGGGCTGCACCTGCAGCATATGGAGGTTCCCAGGCTAGGGGTCTAATTGGAGCTGTAGCTGCCAGCCTATGCTAGAGCCACAGCAACAGGGATCCAAGTCACGTCTGCGACCTACACCACAGCTCACGGCAACGCCGGATCCTCAACCCACTGAGCAAGGCCAGGGATCGAACCTGCAACCTCATGGCTCCTACTCGGATTCGTTAACCACTGAGCCACAGAAGAGTGACAAGAGACAGGAACGCCTGACCCAAGGCTTTCTAAGGCATCTGAGAGATCTTGTTACTCTTCTGTTTAAGCCCTTCAGTAGTTCCCCTGGGGACAGCACATATCACAGTTGACATGAGCATTTGTTACCCCCTCTCTGAGTCCCTCTGGAGTATCACCCAGCTCCTGAGAATATCACCCAGCATGGTCAGAGCCTTACACCTCATTAGCACCTGGTCCAATCCAGCTGTATGACCTTGGCCAAGCCACTTCCCCTCCCCGGGGCTGAGAACTCCAGGCCTAGGCTGAGAAAGAAGGTAGGACAAAATGATCTCCAGGGTGTACTGGGGTTCTAATGGGCCTCCCACCAGCTCCACACACAGGCCTGACCATCTGCCAGTCCTTTCCCTTCAGCGGGAATGTATTCAAAGGAGCATTTGCTGAGAAGATCAGAGAAAGCAGAGACAAGGAAAGCAGAAACAGAGGACGAAAAGGACTCCAGGACCCTTCTGCCAACATGGACCGAATTGGATGAGGCTGGCCCAGGAGCACATCGAGGGCAGAGACGATGCCCAGTACTCACCTCCAAATCTCCATGCCCAGCATCAGGACTGGCACAGAAGGCACTGATGCAAATGAGTCAGCAGACACATCCTCACACTCTCACTTGTACCTGACCAGGGCAGAGTGCCTCCTCCCCCTCCCTCTCAGGGCACCTGGACACATGCTGTCCCATCCCCCAGAGAAGATCAGCTTTTTGGCAGATGCAGGCAGAGGTGGGGGCAAGTCAAGGGGAAAGATATAGGTAAAAGCCAAGAGCATGTAGAACTGCCACCACCCTAATCATAAGACAGTAGCTTCCCATGGCAATGTTCTCCCTTTCTTGTCCCCACCCGAACCTCTGGACCAGCCACAAGACATTGTGGGGCAAGAGAGGCAAAGAAGGCCATCCAGGAAAGCCAGCAGACACACGTCCCCCCTCTCTCCCATCATCCCAAGAGGGTCCTCCCTCCTCCTCCTGTCCCACGTCCACACAGATGGCCTTTGGGACCAGCAACTTGCTTCCATAGACAAGGGAGTGGCCACTTAATGAATTTCTGCTGAAAGTTCCTTGACCTAGGCGGCTGGGATGACACCAGCCTGGACTCAGCCCCTCAGTGTTCAGCATCAATCCAATACCAAGGTCCATCCTCAGCAGAGGCTTGTGCCAGGCCCCTTCCAGGAATACCCTTCACTGCCGCCCTCCACACCCAGCTCAGTGCTCTCAACTGAGGGTGCTACTGCCCCCTCTGGGGTGCTTTCAAAAAATATGGCAGAGCTATTTTTTTAACATCCAAATGACATTTAATGTGGCCAGTGACATTTAATAGGCAGGGGTCAGGAATGCTAACTGAATAGTTTCACATCCAACATGGCAGGAGCACCCCCAGGAACACAAAGCCAAACCCTACTCATTTTCTGATGAGTTCTCTGGTCATTTCACTTCCAAGACCCCCAGACCAAGTCAAGTTCCCCAAGTTCTCCAGTTTTCCTTTACAGCCCTCCTCAAAATATAACTGCTTAGGAGTTCCCATTGTGACTCAGTGGCAATGAATCTGACTAGTATCCATGAGGACATGGGTTTGATCCCTTGCCTCGCTCAGGGGGATCCCGAGTTGCTCTGGCTGTGGCGTAGGCTATCGGCTACAGCTCTGATTCTACCCCTAGCCTGGGATCTTCCATATGCTGCGGATGTAGCCCTAAAATAAATACATACATACATACATCCATAAATGCTTAGATAAGGAACTAAAGAAATATGTAACAGAAATTCTCTGGTGGCACAGTGAGTTAAGGATCCAGCATTGTCACTGCAGCGGCTTGGGTCACTGCTGTGGCATAGGTTTGATCCCTGGCCCAGGAGCTTTCACATACCATGGACATGGTCCAAAAAAAAAAGTGACAACACTGTTAAAGTCGTGACCAGGCCTCAAGGAGGTGGAGCATAGCTCCCTGCCCCCAACACATGAGCTGCGCATAGGACTTCCTTTCAAAGCACACAGCATGGCAAGGGGAGAAAGTGCACCTTTAACTTGACAATGGAGGATGCTGACAAGCACTACCTCAGCCAAGCGATCAAGGTCAGCACCCACAGGGTGAGAAGTCACGTGGAGAGCATGCACCGCTGATATGATGCAATGAAAATGGCACGCCACCTCTCCACAACCTAGAACCACAGTCTGATGAGAATGTCAGATAAGTCCCAGTGAAAGGACGGTCTACAAAATACCTAACCGACACGCCTCAAAGTTGTCAAGGTCATCAAAGACAAGGAAGGCGTGAGAAACTGTCACAACCAACAGGGAGCCTAAGAAAATATGATAACTCTGTCTATATATATATAATGTGGTAGCTAAAAATATAATGTGGTATCTATCCTCAGTGGGATCCTAGTATAGACAAAAACATGAGGGAAAACTGAGGAAATAGGAGTCAAGTATAGACCTTAGTTAATAAACCTGTATCAATATGCGTACATTAATTGTCACAAATGTTCCATACTAATGTAAGATGCTAATCATGGAGGAAATTGGGTAGGGGAATATGGAAACTCTCTACTATTTTGCAATAATTCTGTAAATCTAACACTGTTCTAAATGAAAAGGTTTTGTTGGTTTTTTTTAAAGTGGTAGCACCGAAGTCAGAGAGCTCTTGGCTAGAATCTCAGCTCCACCTCGTACCAGCCATGTGACCTTGGGTAATTTGCCTAACCTCTCTAAGCCTCAGTTTATTGATCCCATCCATAAATGGAGTTAATAATCATACCTACTTGACGTGATTATTTTAAAGGTTAAATGAGATCTAGGTGTTACGAGCTTTAGCACAATCTCTATCTAGCACATAACATGTTAGCAATTATTATCATATCCTGATTCACTTGTTCATTTGCCATTTTTGTTCCCAGCTGCCTCTCCCACCATGGCAGCGAGCCCTCATCTCGCTGTGTACCACCGTAGCCTCAGACCTAGGAGAATGGCTGGCTCATTGCTGATGCTTAGTTTGCACTTGTCAAACAACAGAATGAGCCCTCCCCATCAGAGCATCCCTAGAACCCCAAACTCTCACCCTGGGAGAACTTCAGTTCCAGAGCTCAGCACAGAGCCCAGCCTACCCCTGAACTGCAGCTAGAGCACAGAGAAAGCCAAAGCCTCCCACCTGCCTCGCTGTGACTCCTCCTCCTCCTCTCCTAGCCTTGCTTCTCTCTTCGCCCCACCCCCCACAGGCGTCAGCACCTGCTCATTTCCCAAAGCAGCAGGATCCGGGTAATGACCTCTGATAAACATCTTTTAATAAACCCTGTAGCTGGATCTGTCATCCAGAAGCTCTATTCTCCTCCCTGCCCATGCTCACTTTCATCTCCTCCCACTTCCTGGGCTGGCCCATTGGTGCCTCTGGTCTTACCAGGCAGGCCCCCAGACCCCAAGGGCCTCTGGACTCTGGATTGCTGGGGAATGGCCAACAGGCTGCCTAGGCTGTTCCAGAAGCCTCACCCTCCCCACGAGCCTGCAATCTCAGGGGCCTGACCTGGCTCTGCCTGTGCCACCCAGTCTGACCGCTGGCCAGTCCACTTCCCTCCATCCCTGTGGGCAGTTTTCCCAGGCGTTACCAAGGAGACCACTCACATCCTGCCCAGGGTTGCCAAAGCAACCAGCTCAGTGAGAAGCAGCCCCTCAGCCCTCTAGCCCCCGGGTGTGCAGGACCAGAAGTGAGAGAGTCACAGACCAACAGGAAATAGGCCTGGGCAGCTGGCGCTCTGAGGCGGGGACATTCCCTGGCCAGTGCCCGCTCCTGTCCTCCTTCCCCGCCTCTCCCTCCTTCTGTTACTGCCCTTACCCATCCCGCCACCCTCCTGGGTTCAGTGGTTTAGAGCCAATGCCTGGGCCTCCATGTGCACATCTTGGAAGTGGGCATAGGCCATCCCAGAGGGTCAGGGAAAAGAAAGTCCCAAAATGCAGAAATTCTCCTCAGGGCCAATTTTCTCCCTCAAGGGCCTTGGGGTCCTGGATAGAAATCACAGCTCTGCCATGTCCTGCTTCAGTGTTTCTGGACAGCAATCTTAATCTACGAGTCTCAGTTTTCTCACCTATAAAATGGGGATAATAACACCTACTTCACACTTATTGAGAGAGTAAATGAATTAACCTACATGAATGCAATTAGCATAGCGCCCAGTGTCAGGACTTGCACTTCTTAAAAATCCCCTTTTTTTTCTTTACTGATGAACAGTAGCCCTGCTGATCATAGCCAGCGTAAGAAATGCTTCTAGATTCACCCATAGGAGGCTTAGAAGAGACAGTCAGCTTGGCCGTCCCACCCAGTCCTTTCAGCTTGGACAAGGACAGAAGCCCTGTAGCTCCATTAACTTCCCAGCAGCTGTTGCCACTGTTTAAAGGAAACCACTAAACTCTTCTGCTCGAATGTCTCCCAAAGCTCCCCCTGCCTACAGGATCGATCTAAATTCCTCCTGGCATTTGAGACCCTGTAAGATCTGGACCCCGTCTTTCTTCCAAGATTGAGGTCTCACATCCCAGGTGGGAGCAACTGCTCACCATCTCTGCCCACGCCTTGCATTTTCCTGCCTCTGCACCTTTGCTGCCATGCCCTCACTGAGATGCCCTTGAACAGGTCCATTCCAAATCTTCATCCAGCTTTGGGTTCCTCTCCCTCACCAACTCCAAAAGTACCAGAGTGGGTATGTTCTGAGGCCTTGACAGATCTCAGATCTTGGGGTATATCAGAATGACCTGGGGATCTTATTAAACATGTGGGTTTGGGGGCCCTGTCCCCCAGATATTCTGAGACAGCAGGCCTGGCCTGGGGGCTGGGAACCTGCCTTTTAGATGTGCTTTCAGCTGAGGCTGAGGCTGATGTTGACACAGGCAGTAGAAAACCTCGCTTTGAGAAATACCAGCCCAAACGAACAGAAAGTTCCCTTAAAGTGTCTGAGGACTGGCTGATGGGTCTACATGGCTAATAACCTTGAGGAGGAGGTGGAAGGGGCAGGGCGCTGGGAGAGAGCACCAGGAACCCCACGCTACTCCCTTTCTCTCCTCTGGGGCTCTGCCCAGAGACCAGAAGATTGCTCCCCAGTTTCTTTCCTACAGTGGAAGCCAGAGCCCAGCAAGAGCGAGTTCTATGGGGGCAAGATGTGGAGCGATCACAAGAGTGAACTCTAAAGTCAGAGAGACCTGGGTTTGAATCCCAGCTCCATCAGTTACTGTATGGTCTGGGATTGGTTACTTCAGCTCGCTGAGCCTTCCTTCTCCATCTATAAAATGGTTACGATGGGAACCGTGAGGTTGCGGGTTCGATCTCCGGCCTGGCTCAGTGGGTTAGGGATCCAGTGTTGTTGTGAGCTGTGGTGTGGGTCACAGACATGGCTCGGATCTGGCGTTGCTGTGGCTATGGTGTAGGCCGGCAGCTATGGCTCGGATTAGACCCCTAGCCTGGGAACCTCCATATGCCGTGGGTGCGGCCCTAAAAAGACAAAAAATAATAATATAATAAAATGGTTACAATGACTCCCTCAGTATGATATCTGGAGAAGATTAATGGAAATAACCTACATGGAAGTACTGGCACACAGCAACTACCCACCACGCAGTAGCTACTATAAACATTACTGTTATGATTAATAATACTGAGTTCGAAGGTCAGACTGAACTGAAAACCAACTGGGTGGAGAGCGCAGATTCTCCAGGTTCAACACAGGGGCTGTCTCAGCCCAGCCTCTCTGCAGTCTCGGGTTTCTGGAGGAGGCCACCAGCCCCTACCCCTTCACCCTTCCAGGTTTGTCTGCTGCACCGCTGAGGGTGAAGCTCACCTAACCTGCAAGGGTCATGACAACCCAAGAAGGAGCCCAGACAAAGGCTGTGGGACTATCTGTGGGTTGGCCAAAGAATGGAGGCCTTGAATTTTTGGTGATGGCAGTCTGGGTCATGACATTGAAAGCTGTTGACGAGGACGGGGCAAGATGAAAGGAGTACTTTAGAAGGACCCCTCTGGCAGCATCAAAGGAGGAATAGGAAGCAGAGAGGCCAGCTACTGCAATATCCGGGAAGAGGGCCCAGATCAGCAGAGTGGCAGAAAGGATGTAAAGGCTAGAAAATGGCTAGGACCTTTTCCTAGGAGATGCCCCCCTACGCCCCCCCCCTCCAAAGAGCAGTGAGCAAGTTCAAGGTTTGCAAACAAGTTCCTACAACACACTCTGGCCACCTCAAAGAATCAAGGCTCCCCGGCCCACCTTAGAAGCTCCTCCCTTGGCCAGCTGAGAGCCTTAGCCACCATGAAAAAGAGACTTTGAATATAACAGGTGTCAGGTTGGTGTCACACCCAGCTAAAGCTGGAGAGAGGGACAATCTCCCTACCGCTGTCACAACAGTGGCTTTGTGAAATGTCTAATTCAAAGGCCCCAGCTTTGAAAAGATGGAAAGCTCACTCCTAGGTCTATAGCCCCAGGAACTGAACACAGGTGTGCAAACAAAAACTTATACGCAAATCTTTACAGTGGCAAAATCCACAATAACCGAAAAGGTAGAAACAACCCAACTATCCATCAAGTGGATAACAAAATGACACATGGATAAACAAAATGTGGCATATCTATACAATGGAATATTATTCAGCCACAAAAAGGAAAGAAGATACATGTTGCAACGTGGATGAACCTTGTAAACACTGTGCTGAATGAAAGAAGCCAACACAAAGGACAAATATAGTATGATTCCATTTACATGAAATGTCCAATATAGGCAAATGCATAGAGACAGAGAGCAGGTGAGTGGCTGCCAGGAATTCGGGGGGTGGGCAGTCCTGAGGAGTGACTGCCTAACGGGTATTGGCTTTCCTTGGGAGGTGATGAAAATGTTCTGGAATTAGACGTGGTGGTTGCACAACATTGCGAATGTTCTAAATGCCACTTAATTCTACACTTTAAAGTGTTAAAACGATGAGCTTTATGTTATGTGAATTTTACCACATTAAAAAAAAGAAGGCGGGAGTTCCCATCGTGGCACAGTGGTTAACGAATCTGACTAGGGACCATGAGGTTGCAGGTTCGATCCCTGGCCTTGCTCAGTGGGTTGGGGATCCAGCGTTGCCATGATCTGCAGTGTAGGTTGCAGATGCGGCTCAGATCTGGCGCTGCTATGGCCGTGGCATAGGCTGGCGGCTACAGCTGTGATTAGACCCCTAGCCTGGGAATCTCCATGTACCACGGGAGCAGCCCTAGAAAAGGCATAAAGACAAAAAAAAAAAAAAAAAAGCAACTTTGTGGGTCAACTATACTCCACTAAAATTCATATTACAAAATGGGAGGAGGTGGCCCATCCCATCCTCATCCATGGGTGACCACAGAGACTGAGCTGCCCTCCCCAAAGGTTATCTTTCCCTCAGTGCTCAGCGCCAAGCAGCAGGCACTACAGAGAGATGGGGAAGGAGGAAGACCTTCATTCTCCATGTTCTTCCCCTTAAAGCATGAACGCCCAGCCCTGGTCAGCCTGGGCCCATCACTGAGAACATATACGCACACTTACTCATCCCACCTCCAAGCCTCTGCTGCCCGTCCCTTGCCTTACCCTCTTGTCCACACCCTAGGACCCCCGCTGCACCCCAAGCCAACCATGCAATTTCGATAGTTCCTTCAATGTCCAGCTCAAAGTCTTCCTTGCTTCTCCATTTCTGACCTCTGCCCCACGTGTCTGGGATTTCAACAATCCAAGCATTTGACTCCATTCCCCTCCCTTTGGCTTCACCTTTTCAAGTAGATCCTCAGCCTGTAAATGTACAGGGATATCATGAGCCCTCACCTCTGAGCCAAGCACACGGCAGCTCCTCATAACTGTCTTTTGGTCCTTATCCCAGAGCCATAGCTTGGATCTCTCCCCTGGGCACTCCCAGACCAATACTGTTCAGACCCTGGTGGGCATCACCAGCAGCGGAATGAGATCACCATGTCTCAGGAAGAAAAGCAAAGTCTACCACCCGACAGATGGTGGGCGAGCCTCATTTCACGTCAGCCTGACAGCCAGACCAATCTTAGTTCTCTAGTGAGTCCCAGAGCCCCTGTTACACCAGGTCCCTTCCAGTTGTTTTAATTAAAACGGTGAGAAATCAATAGAGATTGCAATTATGGAAGGGGAAAAAAAAATCCAGAGTTCCCTGCCCTCAGCAAATTTCTGGATGGACACTGATAAGAATCTGAGCTGAATTCTGGGTGAGGACAAAAGCTATCCCAGCAGAACTCGGGTGGACAGTCTTAGAATCCCAACCAATATCAAGGTCATTCCAGTACAAAAGGGATGGAATTCTCAGTGACCAATGATGTATCTGAAAAGACTCCTGGGTCAATGCTGATACCATTAGAAGGAAATTTGGAGTGATCACTAAAACAATCACAGAATAAAGGTGATGGCTTTGTTAGGATGGGGAAAAGTCAAGCTGAGAAGGAGGATCAGTGTGCCCCAGATGAAGGACAAAAAGAGCCGACAGGTGGCCTTCGGGGCATGCTCTATCCTTCATTCCAGGCTTGGAAGGAGCAGAACCAAAATTCTCACGGTCACCTCCTGGAGGTGGGTGGTTAGGGACAGTGGAGAGTGGATTCTGTTAAATCAAGCCTGAAGGGAGGTGGGCAGGAGGAGGGAGACAGCCGAGGGGAGAATTTCTCCAGTGTTTACTCCAGCTGAATAAGAATGGATCCCTGTTGATGAGTGAGGCAGCAAAAGGGGGCTCTTACAGGCCAGATAGACAGGAGACAGGCAGAGGAGGGAGCTAGGGTGGGGGCAGGGAGATGGGAAGGCCTCAGATCCTCTCCTGCCCACTCCCTCCCCTGCCAGAGACCCCGTCCCAGAGACGTCATAGCCCCACAATCCCAAATTTCAGGCAAAAAAGGGTGCAATCATGGAGGCCTCCTCTGGGCTTCCCTAGGGTCATGGATGGAGCATGGCCTTCTCGGGGCAGTTGGTAAACATCAGGCACCAAGTCACTGGCCCCTAGCTAACCCCTGCCCCTGAGGGACTCAGTCTGGATTTGCCACTTCTTTTGACTGACCCACTGAGTAACTGGGCAAATCACTCTCCCTGTCCAGCATTCTTCCCGCTTGTAAGGGAGCAGAATTGGATGACAACCCCAGGATCCATTCATCATTAGGAATTTGTTTTCAACACTCGGAAGCAGTCTCCATGCATCTAATACTTCAGCTTATTTCTGATTATAAAAAATAATACTTGCTTACTGTAGAAATTTTAGAAAAGAGCAAAATATAAGCAAGAAAAGAAAAAAACTCTTATGGGATCTCACTACCCAGAAGAAACTGTGATTAACCTTTTGGAAACTTTCTTTCCAGGGTTGATTTTTCTTTTTCTCTCTCTCTCTCTTCTTTTTTTTTTTTTTTTTTGCATTTATAACATTTCCTTTTTTAAAGAAATTTGGATCTTACAGTCCATAAAACTTTGTATTCTGCTTTTTATAGCAGTCATTATGCTGCTGTGAGCATTATACCCAAGTGATCAAATATCCCTCTGAAATACTATTTTAAAGAGTGCCTAATATTCCACCAGGAGGCTCCACCATGATTACAGGGCATTTAGGTTGTTTTCCTAGTATAAACAACTGTCATGAGCACCCTAGCCTGGTGCCTAAGTATTTGCCCGCATCTTCCTTTCTGTAGAATCAATTCTTCAGGTGGAATCACAAGGCCAATGATTTTTTTTTTTTTTGCCTTTTTTTAGGGCTACACCCATGGCGCATGGAAGTTCCCAGGCTAGGGGTCAAATCAGACCTGAAGCTGCTGGCCTACACCATAGACACAGCAACATGGGATCCGAGCCAAGTCTTCAACCTACACCACAGCTCATGGCCATGCCAGATCCTTAACCCACCGAGCAAGGCCAGGGATGGAACCCATGTCCTCATGGATACTAGTCCGGTTCGTTAACCGCTGAGCCACAATGGGAACTTCCCAATGAATATGTTTTAAAAAGTCTTGACATGTACCACCATGTTAGTTTCCAGAAAGACACAACAAATCCATTGCTTTTCCCCAGCCGCGTGACAAGTGAAGTTCTGAAAGGGCTGGAGTTAGAATGCAGGATGGTGGTCCCGTCTCTCCTCCTCTCCCTCAGTCTTGAAGATTAACTGTCCAGCAAAAGAGAGGACAGAATTCTAGGTCAGAAGAAAAAGGTCTGCAGACTAGCTCTTCCTCTCTGGCTTTGGGAACCTGAAACAAGCATTAGTTCTCCTCAACTGTAAAATGGGTCTGATGAGCTCTGAGAACTGCCCAGAGCAATTTCTTTGCTCACTTGAAAAGGTGTTTGTGAACGTTCTTTGTAAATTTCAGGGCTTTGGCAAAGGGCATTACTGTATCCTTTCCATACCCAGGGCTCAGGAAGTAGACTGTTCTCCGTGAAAGCCCGAGGACTTCCCTTCCCCATCCTTAGCCATCAGAAGGCCCAACCAGAGCTGGCCAGTTTTGAGGGTGGTTGAAAAGGAGCTTCCTGAAGGGAATCAGTGGGCTCTGAGGGCCTGGGAGGGTCCAGGTGTGTTTTCCAAAGATCAGAGACAACACTGGAAGAAGTAAAGCTGAGAACCCGGCCTAGGGTGCTGGGTGAGTTGGGGGACTTGGCAAAGACCTTGCTGGTTAATGTCCCTCTGTCTCAAGGCTCCCAGCCCCTCCTTTCTAGAGTTCCAACCAAACATCTGGCCTTCAGGAAAACAGAAACCAAGCTAATTCAATGGACGCAAAAAGTCAATAGCTACAGAGGACTTCAGAGGCCATTGCCTCTGGCTCCTTCTTCCAGGCTGTTATAAATCAGTCCTGGGTTTGTAAGACTCTCCAATCAGAAACGCAACTAGTGCTTCCAGCATCAGTTCTCCAGCCATGGGCAGATGAAAAAGAAAACCATGGTGCCGGAAGCACAGGTAGCCGGCCTGAGCATCCTGCCACACTCCCCTATCCACCCGCCAAATGCCCTTTCTCACCCCCTGTACGCTCACCTAGCATCACGGCCTGAGGAACTCCAGTGACGTTACCAGCGCTGGCTGGCAGAGCTGCGTAGACCCCATTGAACGCCATCCTCCCTGATTTTCATCACCATCACCGGCAGTCCCCCACTCCCAGCCCACCTCCTCGGCCAGAGATGCGTCTCTAGTCTCCAAATACTCACAACAGGTGGCACCTGCCTGGCCTCCCCAATCACACCTCTCCACCTCTCCCTGCCCCTCCACTTGCGCCCCAGTCTTCCACCTGCGCCCGGCCCTGATGGAGCCTTACCTTTGAGGTTTGGGGGGTGGCCCCGCGGAGCCCGGCTCGCGTTTCCTCGGGGCAAAGAGGGGATACTGGAGAAGTTGTTACCCATGGCATCCGTCCCCAGGGGGTTCGGCAAGCGCTGGGGGCAGGCGAGGCTGGGCAGGAGCAGAGGTACGGTGTGCAAGTGTGTGTGCGCGCGCGGGCGCGCGCCGCCGGGGGAGGGCCCTGGTGGGGTTGCGGCTCGGGGCGGGCGGGCAGCTCCTCTCCTCCCTCTCTCTGGGCTCCGCCGTCCTCGGCGGTTCCTGCCCGCCGCGGGGGTCCTCGCGTGAGCCGGCTACCTGCCTGCCATTTTCCGCGGCGGACGCGCCCCTGGGCCGGGGCTGGCGGCGCCCGGGGCTCTCCTCTTCCTCAGGCTGGCGCGTGGGTCCTGGTTGGTGACGGGCGGCGCAGTGGTTCCGGCGCGCTCCCCCGGGGCCATAGAGTCAGGGCTCCCGGCGCTGGCGCTCAGCTGCTCGGCCTGCCCGGTGGCTCAGCGGCTCGGCGGCCGGCTCCGTCCCCGCCTGCGGGGACGGCCGCGGCGGCGACGTGCGTGGCTCCTTCCCTCCCGCGGCTGGGCATGGAGCGGGGCTCCGAGGAGCGCAGGGCGGGCTGGGTGCTCCTGCGGTGGTGGGTCTCCCCCGGCCGCTGCGCTCCCGCCCTCGCCGGGTCCCTCGCACGACCGCCACCCCCGCCCCCAGCCTTGGCCAGGATTCCCTCGCTCCGGTTGTTATGGTGACAGCTGCGCCGGTGAATGAGCTTCTTAGTGACACGTGCGCGCCCGCTCAGCCAGATGTGGCCCCGGGCGCGCCGCGTTCCCAGCTGCCACTAGTTCTCCGAGGCACGCGGGTGGGATGGAGGGGGCCCGGCCCAGGTGGGGGTCAAATATCAGAGACGCGGGCTGTAGGAGTTGGGTTTATTCCTCTCACGAACAGAGGAACTGATCCTGAAAACAAAAGAAACGGTTCCACAAGAACGGCGACCTCCCTGGGTGCCAGGCTCAGGGCGAGGGAGCTCTGTTAAAATTTCCGTAGCACCAGACTCAGCACTCAGCACATAGTAAAAGCTCCAGGAGGAAAAAAAACAAAACAAAAAAAAGTTTAAGAGTGAATGGATGAAGAAATAAATGAGATCAGGAACACCAGCACTTGAGCCTTTGCTCTCAGTCAGTCCAAGGGGCACTGGGGTAAGGGCTCAGAACAAGAATTCCAGGCTCGGAGGTCACATGGTGGCACAGGGGAAGCGAATCCCACTAGTAACCATGAGGTTGCGGGTTCGATCCCTGGCCTCACTTAGTGGGTTAAGGATCCGGCATTGCAGAGAGCTGTGGTGTACGTTGCAGACGCTGCTGGCTGCTCGGATCCTGCGGTTGCTGTGCCTGTGGCTTGGGCCGGCAGCTGTAGCTCCAATTCAACCCCCAGCCTGGAAACCTCCATATATGGCACAAGGCCCTAAAAAGCCAAAAAAAAAAAAAAAAGAATCCCAGGCTCTCCAGTCACTGGACACGTAGCATGGGGGGGGGGGGGGGGGGGCAGGGGGCTGTGGATTAACACGGATTGGACCTACGAGCCAGGCTGGGGAAACATCTCAAGGACAAACCATCAACAACACTGAACTGGGTAGTTCTGTCAGCTGTAAGAGGCTGAGCCGTCTGTGTCCTACAGCAGCCAAAGAAGGCTTCCTGGAAGAACGGGCCTTCAGCAAGTCACCTGTTCACATGACAGCACATCTATCTGTAACTCGGCACTGCTACTAGGACCTGCAGGAAGGGAAAGGGAGTCATTCTCCCACCTGGACATGGGGGCAGCTCCTCCCTGTCTTATCAGGGCTAGAAATGAGCCAGGCAGGTCAACTCCATCTACCATGATGCCCCCAGTCCCCAGGAGGGTGCCTGGCACATGACAGAGAGAATCTGCCATCCATCCTGCTCTAGGATCACTTCTAGCTTCCTGACTGGCTTCAGCAGCTCTGATCCAGAATCCAATGAGAACGTGGGCTGGCATCAGGCAGCTCATCCATCCAGGTTCTTTCCTCAAGTCTCCATGGGATGGCTCCTCATGATTCAGGCACAGGTCATGTGTCACCTCCTGACCGTCCCTGACCGCCCCAACTAGAGAACCCCCACCACTCTCAGTCACTTTCCATAGGATCACTCTGTGTTATCTTCTGGAATTCACTTAAAAGAAGCTTTCCCCCTTGCTTATGTTCTGCCTCCCCCACCAGAACTTAAGCTCTGTGAGGGGAGAGAGCAGGTCAACTCCATCTACCATGATGCCCCCAGTCCCCAGGAGGGTGCCTGGCACATGACAGACTGTCCAAAAATGCTTACGGAATGGATGAATCCCCCTGCCTACCAGCAGAAGAACTCTACCAAGAGCTCTGGGAGAAAAGCCTCTGAGCTGCCCTTTTGCCCTCCCCCTCCCCACCCTCCACCCCTTTGCAGGCATCACATCCTTAAATGTCTGGGACTCCAGGCGAGCTAGAAATATCCTTGACAGCTGCTCTCTGGGGTCTGGAGGGAAAGACAGCCCCCACCCCCACCTCCAGCCTCTTAGATGCCCAGGATCACGTGCCCAGCCAGCTGAAGAATGGCCATGGCAGGTCAGGGGTGCCGTCTTATTTGTGGGCGTATCCCCCCAGGCTCACTCCAACCAATGACTCATGCATCAGAAATCCATGAGCTCTGAACAGCAGCACACGCACACATTTGCCTGCCTACCTTACATCTCTTGCACTCACTTCTACACAAGCACACACATATTCACATACACTCATAGACCCCCTGAAGTCCAAAGGAATGAGGTCACTGTGAGCTGCTGCTGGCACCGGAGTAAATCTGAAGACTCTGTATAGACGAGACTAATTCCCCTGGAGTGTGTGTGAAGTTTAAGGGTAGGATCTGCGGACAGTGGCTGGGGAGAGGATCAGCGTCCTAGAGTTTCCAGGAGGAGGGGATACAGGAGTCAGGGGCAAGGTCCCAGAGGTAAAGGATGGTGGGGATGTCACAGGCCCCATGTGATCTAAACCTGGGCTGTGGACAAAGCCAGGGAGAGATGGAGAAGATCCAAGGGGAGGGGAAATGTGGGGATCCAGGGAGCCCCCCCACAGGAAGGGGAGAGGCATCTGGGACCAAGGGGGGGAACTGAGGTTGGGCAGAAACTTCCTCTGATCCTAGAGGGTTGAGGAGACCACGGGAGTATCAGCAGAGCCAAGATCAGGGTGAGGCGAGGCCTCCCTGGTGTGAAAGATAAAGAGGCCCTCACTCTCATGAAAGGCCAACCAGCACCTGCTCAAGCCTGGGAGGGAACGCCTTGGAAATCTGGTACCCTACGTCACCTCCTTAGCCTGACCCGAGCTTTTCTGGGGGGTTCTGTGCTGTGACAGGGGACACCACCATCAAGTGTCAACTCGCTGTAAGTCTCTGGCCAGGCAGGGACCCAGAGGAGGTGGGTGTGGCTGCATGGGACCCAGAGAAGCTGAGAGTGACCCCTCTGAGAGGCCCTGTGCCTTGGAAACCCTTTCTTGGCAGGAGCAGTGCTTAGACCCGGCTCAGAGGATCAAAGAGTCACAGCACCTGCCTCCCTCTGGATGCTGGGTGGAGTCTCCGAGGTCTTCAAGCCATCCTTCACCAAGGCGTCTGCCAGGAGGCAGAAAGTGGCCTGTGCGGGCCTGAGGGCCCTTCCCAGCCCTGATCAGGAAGGGAGGAGGGAGAAGGAATCTGCCAGGGAGACAGGCAGGATGAAGTCACTGTTTTGGTGGCTTCAATGGAAGCTATTAATACCCATAAGGTGGCACTCCAGCACCTGTCACCGTGGCAACCCCGCCTCCCCAGCAGTGTAGCTTCTGAAGGCAGTGCCCAAGCGGGTGGCATCAGTGCACAAGGGTTTGCCTGTGTGCACACGTGTGTCCATGTGCATTCTGAGCGCTCACACTAAAGCACAGGAGAGGGGGCTCCCAGCCAGGAACCCAGGGCACAACTGAGGCTCCCTCAGCAGCAGCTCTGGCCCCCCAGTCCACTCTTCTTTCTCCCCCGTTTCTCTCCCTTCTGGATGGCTCCTTTCTCTCCCTCTTCCTCTCCCCCCTCCCTCTCTTCCTCCCTCCTTTTGTCTTCCTCCCTTTCTCTGCTTCTCTCCACCCACGTTGCTTCCTGCCCAGTCTCCGCCCCTTCTTTCTCACTCGCCACAGCTCGCAGATAAGTTCAAGTCTTTAAGCGTCTCCATGTTGATAAAATAATAAAATATTTGACTGAGAACCTCCTTCTTTCCTTCCCTGAGCCCCTGGGTAGTGAACCCAGAGTGAGCCACACAGATGGTCTCCCCACCAGGCAGGCAAGAGTGGATTCATGCAGGCAGCCAGGCTCTGCTCAACTTGAGACCCCCTTCATCAACAACATGACATGCATGCCTCTCCTTGTTGAGAAACCAGCCTTAAAATAGCAGCCACCACCATCCCTGGCTAGGATACAGGCCCTTCTACCATCCTCCAAGGCCCAGCCCGGAGTTATCAGGCCCTCATACATGTACAGAAGTCGTCCTGCCTGGACTGCCATAGACGGCTGGATGTGTTAGAAGGGGAAATCCCTGAGTGCCTGCAACATAGATTCTCAATGAATATTTATCCAATGAATCAATGAATAAATAAATCAGTGAATTAACCTAGCAACACAGTCACCTAGTATGCCTTGCTCAGACCAGCCTTTCTGGTCAGGTCCCTTCCCAACAGTTCCTTTCCCACAAAGCTTTCTCTGAAAGAGGGAGTCTAGGCTGACCATCTTCGCATGGAATGGGCACCATACCGCCCTGTTCCCAGACACTTTGGGATTCAGCTTCATTCATTGCTCCAGCGACCAGACTGAGCACCAACTGTATGCCCAGCACTGAGTGAGGGGCAGTTTCCTGGCCAACACCATGTGGGAGCCTGTCCTGTGCTATTGAGTACTCCAGTCCAGTTTCCTACCTCCCAGGGCTAAGTTTAGGGCTAAACACACTTTAGGGTCTCAATAGTGTCAAGATGGCAGTTCTTCTCAACTTGAACTCTAGATTCAATGCATCCCAATCCAAATCCCAGCAAGCTATTTTGTGGCTATCAACAAACTGATTCTAAAGTGTCTATGGAGAGGTAAAAGACCCAGAAAAACCAACAGAATATTGAAAGAGAAGAACAAAGTTGAAAGACTAACACTACCCAACTTCAAAATGTACTACAGAGCTATAGTAACCAAGACAGTATGGCACTCGGGGTTGGCTCTCCCTGTTCATCAGAAGTCACCCAGCTGTGCTAGCAGCATCTATTATCTCAATAAACTTATCTTTCTTTTCACACCCCTCCCAAAAAAAGACAGTATGGTATTGGTGAAAGACTAGACAAAAATAAATCAATGAAACGGAATAGACAGGCCCGAAATGGACTCACATAAACCTAGTCAACTATCTTGTTGTTGTTGTTGCTGTTGTTGTTTTTCACGCTTTAGGGCCACACCTGAGGCATATGGAGGTTCTCAGCCTAGGGGCTGAATCAGAGCTGTAGCTGCCAGCCTACACCACAGCCACAGCAATGCGGAATCCAAGCTGAGTCTGTGACCTACACCAGAGCTCACGGCAATGCCGGATCCTTAACCCACTGAGCAAGACCAGGGATTGAACCTGCATCCTCATGGATGCTAGTCAGATTCATTAACCACTGAGCCATGACAGGAACTCCCCCATGACAAAGGAGCAATGGCAATACAATGAGCAAAGGTAGTCTTTTCAATAAATGATACATGAACAACTGGACATCCACATGCAAAAATTGAATCTAGATGCAGACCTTACACCCCCACTCACAAGAGTTAACTCAAAATGGATCACAAACCAAAATGTAAAATGCTAAACTGTAAAACGCCCAGAAGACATGTGAGAAAATCTCTGTGGTCTTAGGTTTGGTAATGAGTTTTTAGGTACAACACCAAAGGCATGAACCATGAAAGAAATAACTGATAAACCACACTTCATTAAAATTAAATTTTCTGGAGTTCCCGTTGTGGCTCAGCGGTTAACAAATCCAACTAGGAACCATGAGGTTTCAGGTTCAATCCCTGACCTCGCTCACTGGGTTAGGGATCCGGCGTTGCTGTGAGCTGTGGTGTAGTTCACAGACAGGGCTCAGATCCTGCATTGCTGTGGGTCTGGTGTAGGCCAGTAGCTATAGCTCGGATTAGACCCCTAGCCTGTGAACCTCCATATGCCGCAGGAGTGACCCTAGAAAAGGCAAAAAGACAAAAAAAAAATTAAATTTTCTCCTCTGTGAAAGACACTGTTAAAAGAATAAAAAGACAAACCACAGACTGTGAGAAAACATTTGCAAAAGACATACCTGAAACAAGATACTCATCCCCCCCCAAAAAAAGACAGTTATCCAAAATATACAAGGAACATTTAAAAACTCAACAATAAGGGAAAAAAAAAACATTTTTTTTCTCTATAGGGCTGCACCCATGGCACATGGAGGTTCCCAGACTAGGGGTCACATCAGAGCTGTAGCCCCGGGCCTATGCCACAGCCACATCAGTATCAGATCTAAGCCGAGTCTGAAACTTACACCACGTCCCACGGCAACACTGGATCCTCAACCCGCTGAGCGAGGCCAGGGATCGAACTCATATCCTCATGAATGCCAGTCAGATTTGTTTCTGTTGAGCCACAGGAACTCCAGTTTTGAAAACGAGCCAAAGACTAACAGACACCTCACCAAAGGAAAAAATATACAGGTGGCAAATAAGCATCGGAGGTTCCATTCCTCATGTTACCAGGAAAGCGCAAATCAAAACAATGGTGCCGGAAGTTCCGTCGTGGCGCAGTGGTTAATGAATCTGACTAGGAACCATGAGGTTGCGGGTTCGATCCCTGCCCTTGCTCAGTGGGTTAACGATCCGGCGTTGCCGTGAGCTGTGGTGTAGGTTGCAGATGCGGCTCGGATCTTGCGTTGCTGTGGCTCTAGCATAGGCCGGCAGCTACAGCTCCGATTCGACCCCTAGCCTGGGAACCTCCATATGCCGCTGGAGTGGCCCAAGAAATGGCAAAAAGACAAAAAAAAAAAAAAACACAATGGTGCCACTGCACAACTATTAGAACGGCCAAAATCCGGAACACTGACAACACCAAGTGGTGGCGAGGATGTGGAGCAATGGGGACCCTCGTTCATTGCTGGTGGGAATACAAAACAGCACAGCCACGTTGGAAGACAGTTGGCTGGTTTCTCACAAAACGAAACATTCTCTTACCATACAGTCCAGCAATTGTGCTCCTTGGTACTTACTCAAAGGAGCTGAAAACTTAGATCCACACAAAAACCTGCAGGTGGATGTTTATGGCCACTTTATTCATAACTGCGAAGAGGACCTCCTGTAGGTGAGTGGATAAATAAAATATGCTACATCCAGACAGTGGAATATCATTCAGGGCTAAAAAGAAATGGAGCTATCAAACCATGGAAAGACACGAGGAATGTTAAATGCCTATTACCAAGTAGAAGAAGTTAGTCTGAAAAGGCCATATACTGTATGACAAGCAGAACTATGGCAGGAAAAAGATCAGTAGTTTAGTGTCAGGGGGAGGATGACTAGGCGGAACATAAAGGATTCTTAGGGTCATGAAAATACTCTGTATGATGCTATAATGTGGCTCTATGATGTTATACATTTGTCCAAGCTCATGAAGTGTACACCACCAAGAATGAACCCTAATGTACAATTCTGGACTCTAGGGTATCACGATGTGTCCATACAAGTTCATCAGGTGGAACAGAGGTACCACTCTGGTGGAGGATATTGTTAATGGGGAACAGAGGGTATATGGGAACTCTCTGTACCTTCCACTCGATTTTGCTATGACTCTAAAGCTGCTCTAAAAGTAAAATCCATTTTTTAAACGGATCATCTTGCCCTCCCTCTGGGGTGTATGCACACGCTAGACTGATGAGTCTCAAGCTCACCATGCATCAGAAGCATCTTCCAGGGATAGGGGAGGAGGAAGCAGGGGAGGAGAGTCTAATAAAATGCAGATTCCCGGGCCTCAACCCCAAGAGATTCTGGCTCAGTAGAATCTGATGCAGGTCACTAATTGATCCCACTTTGGGAAACTGTGGTCGTGGGCATGTGTTCCAGGTGAGATGAAAATATTTAAAGAATGCCTCAGAGTTCCCATTGTAACTCAGGGGGTTAAGAACCTGACATAGTGTCTGTGAGGATGCAGGTTTGATCCCTGGCCTTGCTCAGTGAGTTAAGGATCCAGCATTGCCGTGAGCTTCAGTGTAGGTCTCAGATGCGGCTTGGATCCTGCCTTGTTGTGGCTGTGGTGTAGGCCAGCAGCTGCAGCTCTGATTAGACCCCTAGCCTGGGAACTTCCATATGCTGCAGATGCAGCCCTAAAAATGGGAAGGGGAGAAAGAGGGAGGGAGTGGGGGGGGGAGGAAGGAAGAAAGGAAGGAAGCAAGCAAGCAGGCTTGCAGGCTTTCCAGGGGAAAGCTGAACACCATATGGGGCCAGGCCAGTGCAGGCTACCACCCACATTGGAAGGGAGGGCAGGGGGTGGCTGTATAGGGAGGGGGACCCCATGCTCCTTCCTCCGCTCCATAGACAGGCTTGCCCTCTAGGAGGCCTCCCCTAAGGCTGGGACCAACTGCAAGACCCCCTAGACCTCCAAACTCTTATAAGTGGAGCCTAACCATATAACATCAAATATACTAAAATATACTGCATCCCACATTAAACTTAATTTTCCTGTCTTAAACATTTTGAAAGGATTTTCATAAATTTGGCAATCATTGGACTAAAATGAACTCATTGAATTTACAATCAGTTTTATTTCTAAGCAATCTTGCAAGTGTTAGGTTTCTTGCCAAGTGAGAAATACCCATGACTGTCTTCAAGTATAATGAAATATTTATGAGTATTCACTTAACAATTAATGAAGTTGACGCAACATTAAGTTTCATAGATGTTTAAGCAAACATTTCTTAACTTTGATTTTGAAGTTTTCCTTTCATAATTTGGAGCCAGTAATGTTGTTGTTTGTTTTGTTTTGTTTTCTCCATTCTCAAACAGACCTTTAGACAGACTTGGGCCTAAGTTCTGGGCCTATAGTGCCTAGGATAAAATCCAGGTCTGAGGCCAAGCATTCTTAAGATTGGAAGTTCCCAGGCTAGGGGTCAAATCAGAGGTGCAGTTTCTGGCCTATGCCACAGCAACAGCAACGTGGGATCTGAGCCATCTCTGAGCTGCACCACAGCTCATGGCAATACCAAATCCTTAACCCACTGAGCGAGGCCAGGGATCAAACCCATATCCTCTTGGATACTAGTTGTGTTCCTTACCACTGAGCCACAACAGAAACTCCCAAGGCCAACCATCATTAAGATTGTATCTACAACTGACAAGGGCTTAATCTCTAAAATATACAAACAACTTATCTAACTCAACAGCAAAAAACACAACGACCCAATTGAAAAATGGGCAAAAGACCTGAATAGCCATTTCTCCAAAGAAGACATACAGATGGCCAACAGGCACATAAAAAAATGCTCAACATCACTAATAATTAGAGAAATGCAAATCAAAACTACTATGAGGTGCCATCTTACACCTGTCAGAATGGCCATCGTTAACAAGTCAACAAATAACAAAAGCTGGAGAGGGTGTGGAGAACAGGGTACCCTCCTATACTGTTGGTGGGAATGTAAATTGATACACCACTATGGAAAACAGTATGGAGGTACCTCAGAAAATTAAATATAAAACTACCATATGACCCAGCAATCCCACTCTTGGGCATATATCCAGACAAAACTTTTCTTGAAAAAGATACATGTACCTGTATGTTCATTTGCAGCACTATTCACAATAGCCAAGACATAGAAACAACCTAAATGTCTATCTATCAACGGATGAATGGATTAAGAAGATGTGGTACATGTTCACAAAGGAATATTACTCAACTATTAAAAGGAAAGAAGTAACAGGATTTGCAGCAACATGGATGCAACTAGAGACTCTCATACTGAGTGAAGAAAGTCAGAAAGACAAATACCATATGACATCACTTATATCTGGAATCTAACATATGGCACATGGACCTTTCCACAGAAAAGAAATGCATGGACTTGGAGAACAGACTTATGGTTGCCAAGGGAGAGAGGGAGGGAGTGGGATGGGCTAGGAGCTCGGGGTTAATAGATGCAAACTATTGCATTTGGAGTGGATAACCAATGAGATCCTGCTGTATAGCACAGGGAACTATATCTAGTCACTTACTTGTAATGGAACATGATGGAATATAATGCGAGAAAAAGAATGTGTGAGAGAGAGAGAGTGTGTGTGTGACTGGGTCACTTTGCCATAGAGTGGAAATTTTACAGAACACTGTAAACCAACTGTAATGGAAAAAATAAAAATCATTAAAAAAAAAAAAAGATTGGGAGTTCCCATTGTGGTGCAGTGGTTTATGAATCTGACTAGGAACCATGAGGCTGCATGTTCGATCCCTGGCCTTGCTCAGTGGGTTAAGGATTCGGTGTTGCCGTGAGCTGTGGTGTAGGTCACAGATGTGGCTCGGATCCTGCGTTGCTGTGGCTGTGGCATAAGCTGGCGGCTACAGCTCTGATTCGACCCCTAGCCTTGGAACCTCCATATGCCACGGGAGCGGCCCTAGAAAAGGCAAAAAGACAAAAAAAAAAAAGATTGAATCTAAAAGGACTGGTGGAGATCCTTGCAAGAGGCCAAAAGGAAAATGCCCCGCGCCAGAAAAGGACCATACGTATCCCTGTCTGGGAAACTTGCTTAGTGATTTCAAAGGAGTCCAGCATCCCTTGACCCATCCCAGGGCCACTGGCTCGTGTAACACTGACAGGTGATGTGTATATGGAGGATACGGTCATATGTACCAGGGTTTGGTCTAAGCATTTCATCTGTATTAATTCATTTAGGCCTGGTAACAACCCTATGAAGTAGGTACCATTATTACTGTGATTGTTACTGGCAACAACAGCAGCCCCATTTTACAAATGAAAGTCCCGAGGCTTAGGAAAGCTGAGATGTGTGACTAGGAGCTGATAAGGAAGCCCTAGGATGGTCTGGGTCCAAGCCCCTGTGATATCTTGCCGGCCCCAGGATGGGATTCCTTCAGGCGCCAGCCTGAGGAGGACACCTGTTGCAGGGGACATGTCCTCACCAAGTTCCTGAGCCAGCCCCCTCCTGCCCTTAAGATCCTTAACCCCAGGCACTTTGGCTCAGCCCTTTGGAAGTTGGCCAGGAAGCACACAGCCGCTAATGGACAAAATATACATTTTAAAATAACAAAACTGAATTCAATGAACAATACTCAAAGTGGATGTAATACCCCAGCATCCTTTCACTCAGAGATGTTTTAAACACCCTTTACTTGGCAGGAAAGCTTTTCCAAGAATGTCACAAAGATCAGAGAATCATAAAAGAAAAGCATGATAAATAGGACCACATAAAAATTTTAAACTCCTTCATGGTAAAACTTGAAAGACAAATAGGAGCCAGGGGGCACTACTGACTATCCCATAAATCAACAGCCTTCAATCAGTTCAAACGCCCTAGACCCAGAATAGGAAACAGACGTTTCTCCATTACTGCTGCCACTGTCGTCTCTCACTTCTATCCCCCTTTCCCAAAAGAGGTCTCACTTGCTCCCACCTTCACCCTTTACCCAAAAGCACCTCAGAAGGAGAGCAGCCTGTGGAAAGTTTCCTCTCAGCTGGATGACCCGTCTCTTACCTCCCATTCCTCTCAATCGCTCTCCAGTTACCACCAGGTGGCGCTAGAGCCCCATTAGAATCTCCTTTGCCCATCAACTTTTGGGGTGGGGGGGCTCAAGTCAAAACAGCTTGAAAATATTTACAGGCTGTTCTTTTTCTTTTTCAAAACAGGAAAAGAATTGGGGGCACAAATAGATTCTTTTGGCTTACATTAATTACTTCATTATAAAGAAGATACAGGGGGAGGGATAAATTAGGAATTTGTGATTAAAATATACATATTGCTATATATAAAAAACCAACAAGGACCTACTGTAGAGCACAGAGAACTATACTCAATATCTCATAATCACCTATAAGAGAGGACTCTAAAAAAAAGAACATATATATATGTTCATATATATATATATATAAATCATGTTGCTGTATGCCTGAAACTAATACATTGTAAATCAACTATATTTCAATTAAAATTTTTTACTTACATTTGTCAATGAAGAAATTAGCCCTACTCTTTTAGCCACCCAGATGTTACCCTCTGGGCATATTTGCTTCACTGAGGCCACTTTCTCATCTTTCATCCTGAGGCTGTATCTCCAGCTAAAGAGCCTCCCTGAGACACACACTCTCTTCCAGGACCGGGAGAATCTCCTCAAACTTACGGCAAGTCAAGGTCCTCCTCAGAGCATTCCAGCTCACACTGAGAGGCCCACCACCCGCATCTGGTACCTGATGTGGGCACCTGCGTGTGCCCAGCTCCAACAGAGCCCCTGGCCATGGGCACTGCAGATGCCCAGTGAACAGCTGTAGTTACATGGTCAGAGCTTGAGGATGTGTGGTCCACGTATCTGATGACCCTCAGCCCTGGGACTTGCCACTCCCGGCCCAGGGCTCTCCCAGACACAAATCAGAAGTCTCATGAGGTTGTGGGCACAGGCAACAGGGAAGAGCAGAGGCCCTGGAGTTACTCTGACTTTAGTATTTACACAGAAAATACAGAATTCAGAAAATCCAACTGTCTGAGGGCTCTCTTCCCCCAGAGCAACTCACCTGTTTTTGTCCCCAAGTCTCTGCATTTGGCCCAACAGCTGTTCCTGAAGCCACTGCTGGCAGTAACTCCACGCCAGAAAACCAAACCCGCTCACAGGGTCTGGAAACAACTTCATTTCACTTTGGTCAAAAAATCCATTTTTATAGATCATTAGTCATGTTTAAAAGAAAATCGTGGAGATATTATAAAATGGGGCTTATCTGTTCTTCTTCTGAGAAAATGAGTTACAAATGTATTGTAAACCAATGAAATTGTTCCACATTCTGTAACCTGTGAAGACCAAAAATCAAAATGCTGAAGAATGTTAAGGCTTAAACTTGGTTATTTTATTTTGTGTCAGTCATATATTTCAATCTTATTTTTTAAAAATAATGTTGCAGCACGACAATGGGAGAAAAAATTATGTATACATATATATGTAACTGGGTCCCCATGCTGTACAGTGGGGGGGAAAAAAAGTGTTGGGGGAAAGAACAATAAAAAAAATTTTAAATAAATAAAATAAAAATAAAAATAATGTTTATCTACTTACATGCAGAAATATATTTTAAAAATCCATAAATTTACTGCCCAGATTACTTCTGGTGCTCTTTTTAAAATAAATTTCATATGTACACCTTGTTTGAAAAGTCAGACAGCACAGAAAGGTCTAAAATGGAAAAAAAATAAAAGTCCCTCCTCTGCTACCCCCCAATAGTATTAATCATCTACATTTTTTCTGCATCCTTCCAGCCAAAATATATGCGCAATACCAAAACTTTTACATATTTATATCATTTTTACTCAGAAAGGATTATATCATGTGCAGCATACTGAATTGCTTTAAAAAAAAAAAACTTAGACTCTATTAAAAGTCTTTTCTTTTTTGCTTTTTTTTTTTTTGCTTTTTAGAGCCACACCCTCAGCTAGGGTCAGATTGGAGCTACATCTGCGGACCTGAGCCACAGCCACAGCAACGTGGGATCCAAGCCGTGTTGGCAACCTACACCACAGCTCACAACAATGCCAGATCCTTAACCCACTGAGTGAGGCCAGGAATCAAACTTGCATCCTCATGGATCCTCATGGATCCTAGTTGGGTTCGTTAACTGCTGAACCGCAAAGGGACCTCCCTTAAAGGTCTTTTCATATAAACTCACATAGATTTGCTTCATTCTTTTATTGGCTGTATAGATAGCTCTATGGCTGTGCCACAACTTACTTAATCATAAATTATCAAACATCCCCTGTTGACGAAATTTACGTTGTTTCCAGTTTTATTGCCATTAAAAGAAAGCTATAACGAACATCCTTGATTGTTTATCTTGGCTACTTCTGCAAATCTATCCATAGGGCAAATACAGAGCTATGTAACTGTTAGATCAAAGACATGCATATTTAAATTTTTGCTTTAAATATATTGCCAGGAGTCCCCATTGTGGTTCAGCGACTAGTATCCATAAGGATGAGGGTTCAATCCCTGGCCTTGGTCAGTGGGTTAAGGGTTCAGCATTGCTGTGAGCTGTGGTGTAGGTCACAGATGCAGCTCAGATCTGGCGTTGCTGTGGCTGTGGCACAGGCCAGCAGCTACAGCTCCGATTCGATCCCTTACCTGGGAACTGCCATATGCTGCGAGTATAGCCTTTAAAAGATATTTGTGTATGTGTGTGTGTGTGTGTGTGTGTGTACACACATATATATCTTATATAAATAATATATACTTAAATAATAAATATATATATATATTTGTTCTACAAAAATTTGTACTCCAACCATCAGTGCATGAAAGTGACTCTTTCCCTAAGTTCTCATCAACACAGGATATTATGAATCTTTTCATTTCCAACAACTTGGTAAGCTTAAAAAGGCACTTGGTTGTTTAGATTCATATTTAATTATGAAGACTAGAATCTTTGCAGTTTTGGTCACTTGTCTTTACTGTGAATCGCCTGCTCACATCTTTGGCCCATTTTTCCATAGGATTGCGCATCTTTTTTATTGATTTATATGATTTCTCTGCAAATTAAGGAAAACAGGCCTGTGTGGGGCATGTGTGAGGCCAGTGCCTTTTTGCAGTTCGTTATTTCTACTTTGATTGGCATTTGCCCACAGAAGGGATGAGGCCCACTGTATCCATTTTCTTCATAACTACCAAATTCTGTGCTCTGTTCACAAAGGCCTTCCCTAGCCTCTGATTGTGAATAAATTCACCTAACTTTGCTTGTAGAATTTTTATGATTTTAATTTTTATGTTTAAATCTTTGAGCCACTGGAACTTCTTTTGGTAGGAAGAATGAAGAATGAGGTGGAGATTCACTCTAAGATTCTCCCAAATGGGGAGTTCCCATTGTGGCACAGCATAAACGAATCCGACTAGGAACCATGAGGTTGTAGGTTTGATCCCTGGCCTCGCTCAGTGGGTTAAGGGTCTGGCGTTGCCATGAGCTGTGGCGTAGGTCGCAGACGAGGCTTGGATCTGGCATTGCTGTGGCTGTGGTGTAGGCCAGCAACTGTAGCTCCAATTAGACCCCTAGCCTGGGAACCTCCATATGCCACCGGTGTGCCCCTAAAAAGAAAAAAACAAAAGATTTTCCCCGATGGTTAGCCAGCTCTTCCGATGCCATTTGTCAGAGTCTTCCCTTTCTTTTTCATTCTCTTTTCCAACCCTTAGGGGCCACAGAGCTCTACATAGTCACCAGAGTGGAGCCCCTACAAGTGCCACGTTGCTTTTGCCCTGTTCTGCCAGAGACAGATAAGAAAGGCCTGTCACCAGGATGCCACGGAGGCCTCTGTCATCAGGGTAGAAGAGAGTCAGGTCTCTCAGGGCCAGAGAAGGCACCACGGCTCTGAGAGACAAGAGCGAACAATAGCCTCCTCGTCCTGGGAGAAGTAGGACATGCATCCAATGTCTTCCTTCTGAGGGAAACTTCAGGGGAGGGTGTGTCCACTGTCCAGGAAGAAGAAACATAGTGGCGCCAGTATTTCTTTCTCATTTTTTTGTCTTTCTAGGGCCATGCCCATGGCATGGGGAGGTTCCCAGGCTAGGGGTCCAATCACAGCAGTAGTAATTGCCATCCTACACCACAGCCACAGCAATGTGGGATCCAAGCCACATCTGAGATGGATCAGGGATGCTAGTCAGGTTCACTACCACTGAACTCCGACACCGGCCTTTCTGAAGACACACTCTTACATACACACCACACACCCACACACTACACGTCATACACATACACATACAGACACACACACCCCACACATGCACACAATCACACGCACTACACATCATATACACATGCACACACAACACACACATGAACACACTTTATGCATCATGCACATACACACCACATACATACAAGGGCATGTACTGCATTCACCACACCTCTACATACACGCCACACACGCATGTAATATACATCACACACACACACACTACACATCACACATACACCACATACACATGTACACACACAACATATACCCACTCACACACACCACACATACATAACACTACACATCACACACATCATATACGCGCTACACGCATACCCCACACACATTACACACCACACACGCACACACACTACATACCCTTCACACTCCACATAACACCACACACAAACACACACACACACACACACACACACACACACACACAGCTGATACATCGACTCCTCCAGTAGGGGGCAGCCTGTCCTAAAGAGCCCTCTAAATCACAGGCACTCTGAAAACAATTCAGCCAATGTTTCTCAAATAATACCCAGATTTCTTTTGAAGGATATAAAAATCCAGAAGACCCCTAGGACTAAGTCTGCAAGACCCCAATTTGAGAAAAAAAGAAACCAAAGGCTGGTTCTACAAAGATCTTCCTATTGCAAGTTAACACATGTTTAAAACTACTAAATAGATTTAAGTAAGAATTAAAATGAAAATCTGACTATATGCAGATGACATGATATTATATATAGAACCCTAAGTACTCTTCACAACAACTACTTGATCTGATAAAATTCAGCAAAGTAGAAGAATATAAGATGAACATTCAGAAATCGGTTGCACTTCTCTAAAAATGAAATATTATAAAAGCAATATTTTTTTAAATGCCTTCTAAAATTGCACCAGAGGAGTTCCCATTGTGGCTCAGCAGATTAAGGAACCAACATTGTCTCTGTGAGGATGCAGGTTCAATCTCTGGCTTCACTCAGTGGGTTAAAGGATAGATAGCTGTGGCATAGGCTTCAGCAGCAACTCTGATTCAACCCCTAGCCCGGGAACTTCCATATGCCGCAAGTGCAGCTGTAAAAAGAAAAATAAATAATTAAAAATAATAAAATTGCACACTCAAAATTACCTAATAATAAACTTGACCAAGGAGGTAAAAGACTTATACACTGAGAACTACAAAACATTAATGAAGGAAATTGAAGAGGATTCAAAGAAATGGAAAGATATTCCATGCTCCTGGATTGGAAGAATTAATATTGCTTAAATTACTATACTATCCCCCCCATCTACAGACTTAATGCAATCCCTATCAAATTACCCATGACATTTTTTATAGAACTAGAACAAATAATCCAAAATATTATATGGAACCATAAAAGACCTAGAATTTCCAAAGCAAAGCTGAAGGAAAAAAAACAAAGCAGGAGGCATAACTCTCCCAGACTTCAGACAATATTACAATGCTACGGGAGTTCCTGTTGTGGGTCAGTGGTTAATGAATCCAACTAGGAACCATGAAGTTGCAGGTTCCATCCCTGGCCTCGTTCAGTGGGTTAAGGATCCAGCATTGCCATGAGCTGTGGTGTAGGTTGCAGATGCAGCTTGAATCTGGCGTTGCTGTGGCTATGGCATAGGCCAGCAGCTGTAGCTCTGATTCCACCCCTAGCCTGGGAACTTCCATATGCCGCGGGTACAGCCCTAAAAAGCAAATAAATAAATAAACCAATGGTACCTAACAAGTGTACAAGCTTTTGCACAGCAGAGAAAACCATATAAAAATCAAAAAGAGAACCCACAAGTGGGAGAAAATAGTTTCAAATAATGCAACCAACAAGGACTTAATCTCCAAAATATACAAAAAAACCATACAACTGAACAACAAAAAAACAACCCAGTTGAAAAATGGACAAAAGACCTAAATAGATATTCTCTGAAGAAGACATGCAATAGCCAGTAGGCACATGAAAAGATGCTCAGCATCTCTAATTATTAGAGAAATGCAAATTAAACTGCAAATTAGGGCAGAGCTTCCCTGCCTGCCCGCTTGCACCTCTCACAAGCGTCCTATCTCAATAAATCTATTTCTGCCTAAAAAAACACAAAAACTACAAATGGAGTACCACCTCATACTGGTGGTGGTCAGAATGGCCATCACTAATAAGTCTGTAAATAACAAACAAATACTGGAGAGGGTGTGGAGAAAAGGGAACCCTCCTATACTGTTGGTGGGAATATAAATTGATACAACCACTATTGAAAACAGTATAGAGGTTCCTCAGAAAACTAAACATAGAACTACCATATGATCGAGCAATATATACCATTCCAGGCATATATCTGGACAAAATTACAATTCAAAAAGATAATGCAACCCTGTGTTCACAGCAGCACTATTCACAATAGCTAGGACATGGAAATGACCCAGATGTCTATCGACAGATGAATGGATTAAGAAGATGTGGTATATTACAGTATGGAGACACCTTAGAAAACTATACATTGAACTACCATGTGACCCAGCAATCCCAATCTTGGGCATATATGCAGACAAAACTTTCCTTGAAAAAGACACATGCACCCGCATGTTTATTGCAGCACTATTCACAATAGCCAAGACATGGAAACAACCCAAATGTCCATCCACAGATGATTGGATTAGGAGGATGACGTGTGTATATATACACAATGGAATACTATTTAGCCATAAAAAGAACAAAATAATGTCCTTTGCTGTAACATGGATGGAACTAGAGGCTCTAATACTGAGTGAAGTCAGAAAGAGAAAGACAAATACCATGTGATATCACATATCTGGAATCTAATATATAGCACAAATGAACCTTTCCACAGGAAAGAAAATCATGGACTTGGAGAACAGACTTGTGGTTGCCAAGGGGGAGGGGGGGGGAGTGGGGTGGACGGGGAGCTTAGGGTTAATAGATGCAGACTATTGCCTTCACAATGGATTAGCAATGAGACCCTGCTGTGTAGCACTGGGAACTTTGTCTAGTCACAAATGATGGAGCATGATAATGTGAGAAAAAAGAATGTATACATGTATGTGTAACTGGGTCATCATGCTATACAGTAGAAAATTGACAGAGCACTGTAAACCAGCTATAATGGAAAAAAATAAAAATCATTATACAAAAAAAAGAGATGTGGTATATATATATATACAATAGAATACTACTCAGCCATAAAAAAGAACAAAATAATGCCTCTTGCAGCAAACATGGATGCAACTAGAGATTCTCATACTAAGTCAGAAAGAGAAAGGCAAATACCACATGATATCACTTATATATGGAAGCTAAAATATGGCACAAATGAACCTCTCTACAGAATAGAAAGACTCACAGACATGGAGAACAGACTTGTGATTTCCAAGGGGGAATGGGAGGGAGTAAGATGGACTGGGAGTTTGAAGTTAGCAGATTCAAACTATTATATTTAGTATGGATAAGTAATGAGGTCCTACTGTATAGCACAGGGAACTATATCCAATCTCCTGGCATAGACCATGATGGAAGATAATATTTTAAAAAGAATATATATATATATATATATATATATATATATATATATATCACTTTGCTATACAGTAGAAGTTACCACACATGGTTAATCGACTACGCTTTAATAAAAATTTAAAAATTAAAAATTTAAATGAAAATCTGACCTGTAAAAAATTTCCCAGCATTAAAAAAAATGGAAAAATACAGCTGCAGAGCCCTAGGTTGGGGTAGAGAGCTGAGAAAATCTGATCGAAGGCATCATCCTGCAGCAGGTCTTTGAGTTAATAACTATCCACACACATGAGTCACGGAAGTCTTTCTCCTATTTTTCCTCTGTTTCTGCCTCTCCTAGTTCAGGAGGCCCAGGCTCCAGGCAATAAAATGTGATCTCCCTTTTTCTTTACCCCTTAATCCCTTTGAGATTTTTCCCAGTAAAAAACATTTATGATTTTTATTGGGAAAATTTTAAAATTTTTATTATAAAGCGGACTATTTAGGGAACTCTCGGTAGCACAGTGGGTTAAGGATCTGGTGTTGTCACTGCTGTGGCTTGGGTTCAAGCTGTGGGTGCAGCCACAAAAAAAAATGAAGTATTGAGAAGATAGGGAAATTTTAAAAGATGTTAAGCCACCTGCTCACCCTGAGAAGTAATATCCCTATAAGTTGGGGTGAGCTTCCATCCTGCCTTTTTCTGTGCTTGAGTGTTTTCCAGTAAATAACTCACAAGGGCCAGTGCAGTCACACAGCACATGGTTCCCCTGCAGGGCTGGAGCTGTGAACCGGCTGGCCCGTGAGAGACCTTGGCCCAAATCCCTGCAGCATTCTCTCAGAAACATTGTGCATTCTCTTCTGGAGACTCCCTAGGTTAGAGGCGGCTGGGGGCTCTTTGGCCACCCTCCCCTCCCTGAGACATTCTAGAATAGGAGAGAGAGGAGCTCGGACCCTCCCGGGCCAGTTCTCTCCCCTCCCTGCCCAAACAGCACTTTGAGAGCAAAAGAGAAGTTTTCCGGGGTGCACACCAGTAGATTCACTCAGGCCAGATGCATCCTTCTGTCCCAGCAAGTTAAAGCACCCCCTGGCGGCCAGTGCTGAGCTGGGGCAAAACAGGGAGGATCCTGGAGACCAATGGCTTCGGCAGCTGCTGGGAATGTTCCCCCCAAATCTCCCTCTCGGGGCTAGTAGCCAAGAGCAGTGGGCTCATCACAACCATCCTGGCACATTGTCATGGTAGCAGCTTTGTACTGGGAAACCCAGGGAAGCCAGATGTCACAAGAGTGGAGCCCCAGAATGGCATTAAAAAAAAAAAAAAAAACTGTTACCAAAAATGGGGTCTAGCTGCTCATGTTCTAAAGCCAACAAAGAGGCAACATTGGTGGAAAGGAAAGTTTGCTTTATTTGGAGGCTGGCAGGTGGGACAGGGGGTGGGGCGGACCCCTGTTCAAAAGACGACTCTCCCCCTCACCTGATTGCCCACCTCCAAAATAAAGCAAATTTTCTTTCCACCAACCTTGCCTCTCTATTGGCTTTAGAGGGACCAACAGGTAGATGGCACATTTGGTAATAGTCTGACTTAAAATACAGGCTGAGTGGAAGTTCCCTTTGGTGCAAGGGGTTAAGGATCCAGCGTTGCCGCAGCTTTGGCACAGGCCGCAGCTTTGGCATAGGCCACAACTGTGGCACAGCTCGCAACTGTGGCGCTGGTTCAGTCGCTGGTGCAGGAACTTCTACCTGCCACTGGTGCAGCCAAAAAAAAAAAAATACAGGCTGACCGACACAATTCACTTTGTAGGTCCCACAGGTCCCTTAAGCTGCTGGGCTGTCATTCTTCAGAGAAACTGAAACGAGCCATGGTGAGTCCTGTGTCCTGCAGGTGAAGAGCAGGCAGATGGCAAGTCCCAGGGCAACCCCGGTGCTCCTGGGTGAGCGGCCGTGACCAAGGCTTCACTCACGCTGGTTCCTAGGAGTCTCCTGGGAATCCCAGGTGGGCCAGCCGGGCACAGGTCCATGCAAGGTGGCAACAAGTCCAGAAGGACACACACTGACGCAATGACAGGGAGACTCGGGGGGGGGTGCAGGGAACACTTTCATGTTCTCTGTTTTGAAGTTGTTCATAATGGTGTGTTTAATCAGGAAAAAAAAAAAAGACATTTTCATTTGCTAAAAGTTATTTGAGAATATGAGAAGAAGGGGGGTCCGAGCAGCTGCCGCAGGCCAGTCGAGCTCCATGGAGACCAGAGGGGATTCCTGGGCCTCGGGGCTCAGAAGGATTCAGAAGGATGCTCACCTCGTGTGCTGCAGAGGGCTGGGGGGAGTTGCACTCATGACCATGAGGACGCACTGGTCCAGGCTGGATGGAGCAGGGCTCAGCAGGGTCAAGCCCATCCCAGTCCCCAAGGTTCTCCTTCACGCAGGAGTAGCCCTGGACTGGGAGTGAGGGATGCAGATGGATGACGATCGAGGGAGAGCCTGAGTAGGTGGGGTCTGGATGCCTCACCACCTCCAGCCAATGCCCACTGATCTCCGACACCAGGAACAGAGCCCTGGGTTCCTGCAGCTGCCTCCACGCCTCTCCCTGAGTCAGGCTGCCAGCATTGGGGTCTGGGGGCCAATAAAACAGAGTGCTATGGGGCAGGCTGCAGACAAGGAAGAGAGAAAGATTGGAAGAGGCCACAACACAGAGAGAGGGACAGAATGAGAGAGAGACCCAGGGGGAGAGACGGAGAGAGATTAAGAACAGGACCTACATTCCATTCACTTCCTAGGAGCTGAGGGAGGCAGGTCCAGGTCGAGGAGTCGGGAGAGAGAAGAGAGCTAGAGAGGAAGAGACGGATCTGAGGGTCAAAGTCACAGAGAACAAACATCCGTTGCCCTTGCAATGTGCTTGGCACCCTGCTGGAGGCGGCCAGGACGGGCAGGTGCAGGTTCTGTCCTCGCTGGGAGATCTGCGCCCACACTGGGAGAGAGGAGCCGCAGGCTAGTGTGGCCTTTTCAAAGGCCGAATGGGAGGTAGAGGCACCCACGGAGCTGAGGTCCTGGGTGGGGGAGGGGGCTTGGTGAAAGGGTTGCGTCTGAGTTGCCTCCTGAAGAGCAGGTGAGAGGAAGGGGCACAGGTTCTCCAGTGGGGATGGGAGGACACCACTATGTATGGCTAGGTGGGCCTTGAATGCCAAGCTAAGGAGGCTGAGTGGGCCCCAGTCACACTTGAGCAGAGCAGTGACATAGTGGGAGCTGTGCTTTCAGAAGACCTGGGCCCGTCAGTGGCCAGACCTGAAGGGCAGCAGAATAAAGTGGATTCCAGAAAAGGTTGCAGGCACCCGCTGACCCCTCCAGTCCCATCTCTCGACACCCACAGTCTGTCACTACATTCAAGCAACCCCAAATGGCCCATCCACACCTGGCTGCTTCTCACCTCCGAGCCCTACTTTCCCAGGTGGTGCCTTCTGTCTGTAAGGCCTTGCCTTCCACGACCAGGCCAGATGCTGAAACAGAAGGTAAACTCTCTCAGGGGACGTCTCTTCTGGGAAGACTTCAGGCAGATAAGGCACCCCTCCTGGCTCCTCCCAGCATGAAAGCCTGCACAAAAACTCCCTGGGCTCAGCTGAGGGAAGTCACGTTTTTGGCCAAAACCAGACAATGTAATTGGCTCCCTCAGCACCATGACCCTGCCACACCCAGAATTTGCCTGTCCCCCACCAGAAGCCTCACCAGCTGTCAGGCCTCAGTATCCAAACCCTGAAGGGAGGAGGGAATGGGCTGGGGAGGGCCAGAGGGACAGGGTGGGGCCCATTTGCCTAGAGATGCTTCGGGCTGGCTGGTCACAGAGCAGTGACTCGTTCCCTCAGAGAGGAGGGGAACGGCAAGGGGGGACCCCTGGCTGGGAAGGAAGCCTTGGTGGAGAGAACCTCCCTCTGCCTTACATCCTTGGCTGGGTGGGGGCCTGGACGCCGCCACCTCCTTGTCCCCTCAGGCCCTTGGAAGAGAAGGAAGGACCTCTCACAGCCCCAGGCTCGCCCCCAGTGTGGCCTGGTATTGACCAGGAAGGTGGCCGAGGCCTCGCTGCCCCCCACTTCCTGCTACCCCAACCCCGGCCGCAGCCATGGATAAATTCCGCATGCTCTTCCAGCACTTCCAGTCCAGCTCCGAATCAGTGATGAACGGCATCTGCCTGCTTCTGGCCGCGGTCACGGTCAAGCTGTACTCCTCCTTCGACTTCAACTGCCCCTGCCTGGTGCGCTACAATGCCCTCTACGGCCTGGGCCTGCTGCTCACTCCCCCGCTCGCCCTCTTCCTCTGTGGCCTCCTGGCCAACCGGCAGTCCGTGGTGATGGTTGAGGAGTGGCGCCGGCCCACGGGGCACCGGAGGAAGGACCCAGGCATCATCAGGTGCGGCCCCACCTCACCAGCTACCCATGGGTATTGTCCCCCAAGGGTCCCCATGGGTGTTGTTAGGGCTCTCCCACCCACCCACCCCCAAAATCTCTAAAAGGGATGCCCCCTACCTTCCCCTAGGAAATGACACCAAGGTATCATCAGTTCACAGAGACCCATTTGCCAGTTTCCACTCTGGAAACAGATTTTTTTTTTTTTTTTCTGTTTTGGCCACCCCACAGCATATGGAGTTCCCCAGGGCCAGGGATCAGATCTGAGCCATTGTTGCAACCTAAGCTGCACCTACAGCAATGCTGGATCCCTAGCCCACTGTGCAGGGCTGGGTATCAAACTTTCGTCCCAGTGCTCCCAAGACACCCCTGATCCCATTGCGCCACAGCAGGAACTCCTGGAAACAGATATTTCTGTTCCTGTCATCTGTTACCTTTCTGTGGCCAGTGCTGGCGACGCATGCACGATACAGGATTCCCGGGAATTATCCAGGTCACATCTGTTGTGCTGGCCGAGGTTTATAACTCCCCACATGCATGAAGGATCATCCTATGATGTGTGTAGCTGAATTGCATGTACAAGAGGCATGATGGCTTGAAGGCTGTATCCCCTCCCCTGCAAACTCCCCAAGGGCCAGAACTTCATCTGCTGTATCATTGCATCCTCAGAGCCTTGGCGCCCTCTATCAAGGTCAGTTGATGGAGCTGAGCAATTCGTAATACTCCCTGGCCAGCTGTTAGCCAAGCTCTGTGCCAAGTGCTTATGTGTGCACGGCCTCTGAACTCTCACCTTGGCCCTGCGTCTGTTCCTGGACTGGACCTACTTTCAAGGATAGGGGACCTGAGGCACAGAGAGGTTAAGTCACTTCTCTGAGCTCCCACAGCTAGGAAGAGGCTCTGATTCAAACACAGCCCAAGCCAGAACCACTGCCCTTAGTGTTTTGGACAAAATCTCTAAGTGCTCTAGATCTGCGGGCAGCGGCAGGATGGGCTTTGCAGGTTTCACAATCTTTTCCTGTCCCCTAGTCTTTGACATAGACAATCCAGCTGTTCTCAAGGGCGTGTAATGTAACCTCATCACAAGTCCTCATTCCCACCTTCTAACCACATTGCCCACAGAGAAAACGCTGGAGCTGCCCCTGCCTACAACGTCTTTATAATTCACCACTGGGCAGGCCACGTACGCGCGCGCGCGCACACACACACACACACACACACAGCCAGCACGCATCATCTTACGGATGGTATACAATCCAAGTCGAAAACATCTTCATTCTGCCACAGCAGCCTCTGGGGACTCCATGCTCCCTCTGGGGATTCAGCCACGCAGGGAAGGTCACACGCACTAAGTGTGCCCTTTACCTTTTCCTCTGGGGTCTAGTGGGTACAGCTCCACTGGGCTCCAGTCCTGTGACCCAACCCCACCTAGGCCACTAGGTGGGCAGAGAAGGTCAAGAGAGGCACCTGGGGACAGTCAGAGGGTGGGCTCCCTGGCTGCCATGGGGAGGTGTTTGAGATGCTACCTCTATTTTGCTTAGTGTAAGCTCCCCCCGAACGCAGGCTCTGGAGGAATGTGACACTAAGTAGGCAACTGGGGCTCAGTCCTTCTGGGAACCACCATCTGAGAGCGAGTAGAATACCCCTTAGAATTACCCCACTGGGGGTCCCTGAAGCTGGGGCATTTATTCCCCAGGCCCCGCCCTCTTGGACTGAAGGTGGATGTGGGGGTTGTGAACCCTCCAGCACTTCCAGCCTCCCACTCTGGGAGCAGGGACCCTCCCAGAGCCCCAGGCAGAGCCACGCAGGCCCTCCACATGAATAGGAGCTGCCCGTCAAAGCTCTAGATGCTTCTGACCCGAACAAAGCAGCAACAGAGTCACTACAAAGCCTAGAGCAGGAAGAACATCAGCTCCTTGGTGTTCTGGTCCTGGGACTCCTGGGACGCCCAGCCCTGTGTCTTCCCTATGCTCTGCTGCTGGGACCTCTGCGGTGGGAGCTGCAGCCCTTCCTTTGCTGTAAGCATGCCTGGTATTTCCCAGCCCTCCTGGGAAGTCTGTCCTTGCATCTCCCCTGTGGCCTTCCTGCTGCAACTGAATTCAGGCTGCCCTTTGTGACCCCTCCCTTCTTCTGCTCCCAGGTATATGTGCTCCTCTGTGCTGCAGAGAGCGCTGGCCGCCCCCCTAGTCTGGATCCTCCTGGCCCTCCTAGATGGAAAGTGCTTCGTGTGTGCCTTCAGCAGCTCTGTGGACCCCGAGAAGTTTTTAGACTTTGCCAACATGACTCCCAGCCAGGTGCAGCTCTTTCTGGCCAAGGTGCCCTGCAAGGAGGATGAGCTGGTCAGGGACAGCCCCGCTCGGAAGGCAGTATCTCGCTACCTGCGGTGCCTGTCACAGGTAATCCAGAAGGTCCTCTCCCAGCCCTGGAAAACATCCTGCCTAGGTTCTGAGGGACAGGGTTAGGGAGGTACAGATGGTTTCCTGCGGCCCCTCTCAATGCTGCAGACACAGCCTCAGAGCAAGTGGTCCCCCAGGGGATCCGGAGCATGAGCCACACACAGGACAGCGTCAGGCCTTAGAAGTGGGCACTTTGCCCACAACGCTGACTCACCCCAGGGCGGACCCGCCCCCAGGCTGGATGGCAGGAAAACGCTGGAGGCATACTGCTCTGCCCTGCCCCCAATCCATACACATATTCTTCCGCCACTCAGAACTGATACCAATTACATTCACTGGGCACGCATGTGTCAGGCACTGTCATAACCATTCCACATGTATCACTGCCTCTAATTCTCAAAATAGCCCTAGTTGGGGATGCAGTCACATTCATCCCATTTTGCAGGTGAGGAAACTGAGGCTCTGAGAGTTGCGTTTACAAGGCCCAAGTCACACAGTTTGTAAGAGGATAGGCAGGATCTGAGATGCCATTCCCCCAAACCCTCTTGTTCACCTCCCTCCAATGCAGGTCCTCCCCAGATGCCCAGATGCTCAGAGCCCCACAGGGCACAGAACCCAGTATTCTGTGGCAAACCCCAGGCCCACCCCGAGCCCAGGCCCCAGATTCTACCCTGCCCACTCCCAGAGCCCAGCCTGGGCCACGTCTCCAGAAAGCGTTTAGATGAACCAACAGCATGCAGAGCATCATGGGAGCCCGGCTTGCTGGTGGGGGTGGGACAGGCTGGTGGCAAAGGCAGGCCTGTGGAGTGGTGGAAAGAGGACCAGCGCTCAGGACACACTTGATTCTGCTTCAGACTGTGACCTTGGCCACATCCCATCCCCTCTGGGCCTCAGTTTCTCCTGCAAAATAAAGGAAGGTTTGGTTTCCTTACCCAGACGGTCCCTGTGGACATGACAATGTAGGTTTTCACTGGTTCACTGGAAAGAACGTAGAATTCTCAGTCAGACCAGGGTTTGCATCCTGACTCAGCTGCAAATGATCAGTCATATTAAATGCTCCTGAGGAAAACACACAGTATTTTTAATTGGTGGGGAGAGGGGGGACCCTGTAAGAGGCCGAATGAGAGAACTCTGTCAATCACATCTACAAATGAGAAGGATTCCAATCTGTCTTTGTGGGTTTGGTTTTTTTTGTTTGTTTTTTGTTGTTGGTATTTTTAGGGCTGCACCCTAGGCATATATATATATGGAAGTTCCCAGGCTAAGGGTCAAATCAGAGCTACAGCTGCCGGCCTACACCACAGCCACAGCAACACTGGATCTGAGCTGCATCTTTGACCTACATCACAGCTCACAGCAACGCCAGATCACTGGCCCAACGAGTGAGGCCCGGGATTGAGCCCACATCCTCATGGATACTAATCCGATTCGTTTCCGCTGCACCACGTTGGGAACTCCCTGTCTTTGTGGTTTGGAGGAGTGATTCCTCTGCTCCAGGGCCACACAGTTGGTCTTTTTTTTTTTTTTTTCTTTTAGGGCCACACCTGTGGCACATGGACGTTCCCAGGCTAGGGGTCAAATCAAAACTGCAGCTGCCAGCCTATGCCATAGCCACAGCAATGCCAGGTCCAAGCCATTGCTCACAGCAACGCTGAATCCTTAACCCACTGATTGAGGCCAGGAATCAAACCTGCAGCCTCATGGATACCAGTTGGGTTCTTAACCATCTGAGCCACGATGGGAACTCCTACACAGTTGGTCTCAAGCGAGACCTTGAAGAGAGGATACCTTTGGATGGGCCAAGGGGGGAGGAGTTGGCCAGGTGAGGGGCTCCAGCCTCAGAGAACTGCTTCAGGCTTTTCCTCACTCTTGGTCTGGAACACTGCTCCCTGTTCATATCCTGTAAACTGTTACTCATCTTCCAGGCCTCAGCCTCAACCTCACTGTTCTCTGAGCACTCAGGTTGAGGTTGGCTGTTCCTTGCCTACATACTCATCCCTCGATATGGAACTTAGCCAGTCATCCCCAATTTCTTTATTTCTTCCACTAAAGTGTGAGCTCTATGAGAGCAAAGCCAGAGTCCCCAGTGTCTCCTGTAAAATACAGGATGAATGGATGCACAGACGGGATGGATAAACATATGTAAGCACAGATGAAGAACCGGATATAAAGATGAAAAGACGATGGATGGATGGATGGATGGATGGATGGCAGTGCAAAGGAGGCAAAACTGTACCTCCACCCATCTTAGGTCTTCAGCTAAAACACTAACAAAAAGCAATATTAACAGGAGGAAAGCAAACAGTTTAGTCACATGTGTAGAGCTCATAATGCAGGAGAAAGCTGAAAGAAAGAATAACTTATGGCAGTGGCCTCTCACCCTCAACCAAGAGCAGTTCCTTTGTAGAGAAAGGACAGGACAAAAGACAGCAGTTTTATGCTTCCAAGGGTGGAAACTGTGGGAAGGTGAATAAATCCATGGGAGGAAGCTAGGGAAGGAAGCTTTGTTTACAGATTTTCCTGGTGCCATCTCTGGGCTCATAAGAGTCTGTCTTCTGTAAAAGTGGGATTTGTATCCTGTCTTTAGGTAGAAAAGGGGAGGGTGGGGAGAGATGTTCCTATGGATGCTGCTTCTTAATGGTCTTCAGCTCAAAATAATTTTTAGTCAAAGAGGGATATTTGAGCCATATGTCACATAATCTGTTTCCCTTCAGGAGGAAAGCTAGGGGGATGAATGACAGGTAGATGAATGGTTGCATAGATAAGTGGAAGGTAGGATGAGAGTATGGGAACACAAATGGATGGAAGGATAGGTGGCTGGAAAGGAGGATGGATGATGAACAAAAGGAAGGATGGTGGAGAAGATGGCTGGATAGGAAGATTTTATATATAGTTAGATTTTGAGGATGGATGACTTGATAGGTGGAGAAATAGTTGAATAGAAAATGGGAGTTCCCGTCGTGGCTCAGTGGTTAATGAACCCAACTAGCCTCTGTGAGGATGCGGGTTTGATCTCTGGCCTCCCTCAGTGGGTTATGGATCCGGCATTGCCGTGAGCTGTGGTGTAGGTCACAGACATGGCTCGGATCTGGCATTGCTGTGGCTGCGGCATAGGCGGGTGGCTACAGCTCCGATTGGACCCCTAGGGTGTGGCCCTAAAAAGAAGGATTCAGAAGGATGCTCACCTAAAAATAAAGGGAAAAAAAGAAGAAAGAAAAAGGAAATGGATGCAAGGATGAAAGAATGAACTGGAGGGGGGAGGGAGGATCAAGGTGGTTGGTAGGATGAATTACTAAATGGGAAGATGGATGGATTTGAGGAAGGATGGGAGGGATAAGGAAAAGGAGAGACTTTGGAACCCTCTTGCCACACTGTATGATACCTGTATCCCGCCACACTCACCCTCGTCTTCCCCCACCCCGACTCCAGGCCATCGGCTGGAGCATCACCCTGCTGCTGATCGTCGTGGCTTTCCTGGCCCGCTGCTTGAGGCCCTGCTTCGACCAGACAGTCTTCCTGCAGCGCAGATACTGGAGCAACTATGTGGACCTGGAGCAGAAGCTCTTCGATGAGACGTGCTGCGAGCATGCGCGGGACTTTGCTCACCGCTGCGTGCTGCACTTCTTTGCCAGCATGCAGAGTGAGATGCGGGCCCGCGGGCTGCACCGGGACTCAGCCAGCCAAGACCCAGAGCCCCTGGAGATGCCTGAGCCCCCCGAGGGCCTGGACGGCGGAAGCAGGAAGGCCCACCTGCGGGCAGTCTCCAGTAGGGAGCAGGTGAACCACCTCCTGAGCACCTGGTACTCCCGCAAACCACCACTTGACCTCCTGGCATCCCCTGGGCTCTGGGGGGGTGGCCTGAGCCACCGCACCCCCACTGTGGCCCCAGGCACCAGGCTGTCCCAGCACACCGATGTGTAAGGACGCTAGCCGTGTCCCCACGTGAGACACCCTTGCTGACAAGGGTCTGAGGGCTTTGCAGGCGGTGGGAGCCACAAGGCAAAGCAGGGCACCCTAGCCCTTGTTGGCCTCCTTCCCCCAAAGAGCCCAATCTCACCTTTCTGGGCATGGCCTCCTGTGTGCTCTAAAGCTCTGCTTCACAGATGCAAGTGTGCTCACCATTCATGTGGGCTCTGGTTAAAGGCAGATTCGGATTCAGGGCATCCAGGACTGGGTCTGAAACTGCATTTCTAACAAGCTCCCAGGTGATACTGATGTTTCCAATCAGTGGACCAAACTGAGTAGCAAGAATCTAAATAGATCTGCCATGGTTTCTGGGTCCTAGGTGTCCAGATTATAAATTAATTAATATAGAATTTATTTCTAAATTTAATTTTAAATTTAGAATAATAACAGTAACAACAGCCCACATGTGTACGGTGCTATGTGCTAACTTCTTTCCAAATATAACTCATTTCATCCTCATGATAACCTAGTGATGTAGGATGGTTACTAGCCCCATTTTTTAAAGGAGAAAACTGAGGCATAAAAGGTTAAAGTGCCTGAGGTCATCCATGTAAGAGCTGGAATTCGATCCCAGGGTCTAGGGCCTAGCTGGTGTGTGTGTTTCAGAGCTCTGGCTGGGCTCCCTGCAGCTCCTCCACCGAGGTTCTCTTGGCGAGCTCCAGCAAGCTCTGTTTGCTCAGGTCCTCTTACAAGTCCGAATCAGAGCCACTTGCTGACTATTGCAGATGAATAGTTTTATATCTTCCTGGCAAGAGGATTTTTCTGTTTTTGAATGTCAAGGGGGCCAACCCTTGCAGCTCCCATCTACCCCAGGTCCACCAATTCTCTTCCTAACCCACCACAGCTGAGCAGCCCTTCAAGATGCAGCTCTTCTGTCAGCCCAGTCTTCTGCTCACCTCCAGTTAGCAGGTGCTTCCTCCCTTGCCTCTCCACTCTCCAGCCTCCCCACCACCTGCAGCCTGACCCCTGAGCTCAGCGTCTCCTTCTAAGTCTACCTCCTTCCCCAGGGGTATCTACCCGCTGCCCTCAGCAAGAAGCTGGCACCCTGGTAAGAATTTCCCCGGGGTACACAGTATATAACCAGATCGACAAATCAGGGTACAAACCAGGTGTCTACTCAGCCACAAACACCTCCACACTGAACAAGCACCCCAGGTGATTCTGCAAACCCCATTGTTTAAAAACTTCTGGGCCAAGTATGGGTGTGAGGTCTGACAAAGGGATGAAGACCCTTGAAACACCAGGGTTAAATCTTGCTGGAAGAATAGCCACTCAACCTCTGGCAGCCCAAACAGGAAGGGCTGGGGAAGATCTAGCCTGTGAGCTCCTCTGGGTCTCTGGCCCTCCACGATGACTCAACCACACACACACCACATCCTGTTCTGATGGTGGCCACGGACGTGCAAAGGCTTGGTTTCACCCCATGATCTTCTGGCCTCAGGGTGTGGAGGCAGTACAGGGGTCCCTGGATGCCCCCTGGAGCCCAGCCCCTCCATATCAGGTGATCTCTACTCCCCTAGGTGTTTGCCAAGCAACATTGTAGGACAGGAAAATCTCTGCAGCTCAGCCTCCCCCCTCCTATCCTGCTGTGGTCAGGCCATGCAAATGTCTGAAATGGTACTGGGGCAGGGCAGGGCAAGATTTAGGCAAAGTGTTAGCCCGGATTGGTGGGGGAGGGAGGAGGGAGCCCGGTCAGCAAGGGTGAACTCCCAGCCCAGGAAAAGGAATCTCAGGGACCCTAACCTGCGCTGCAAGGAAGCAGTATCTGGACCAGTAAAAAGCCACCAACTGCAAGCAATACGTTTGCCTTCTTATGCTGAGCATTTATAGAGTGCTTACTGCCTAGAAAACACTGTGCCAGGAGTGGGAAAGAGAGGATACACAGATGATATGCCCCCCCTCAAAAAGCTCGCCATCTACTAGAGGAACAGAGATGGGTACAGAAATCACTATAATCTGAAGCAAAAGGTGTAAGTGATATGATAGAGTTAAGCCACGTGCTGCAGAGATTGGGCATGGAGACTAATGCTTCAGGTGGGCGATCAGGGAAGGCTTCATCGGGATGGGTCTTGAAGGATGGGGAGAGAGAGATGGGGTGGAAGAACAGAGTACCTGCACAGAGGAAACAGAAGAGCAAAGGCATAGAGAAAGGGGCAGCATTTATTCATTTATTCATTCAACAAACATTGACGGAATTCCTAGAATACCAGAGAGCGGGACAGACGTGGTCCTGTCTTAGTGGAGATTCCAGTCTGGAGGGGAGATTAAGACATGAGCTGGTGAACAAACAAGCAAATGCAGAATGTACAGTCCAGCCTGGCCAAAGGGAAGGACCTTGACCACAGAGCAGAGCAGTCAACTCCAAGTGAGTCCCAGCAAAAGACACTCCCTGAGCCCTACATCCAGTGACATATTCTTGGGTCCTGAGCCTTTGGCCTCAAATGCATCCCTACCCTCTTCAGTCTCCAAATGATACGGAGGATCTGCTCTTCTCCCCGCATCCCCACTCTGCTGGCAGGAGCCGACACGGGAGGCAAGTCCAGACCCACAGTGGCGAGGGCTGTCTTGCTGCCTCCTCACAAGTTTATCTTGGTCCAAGGCTCACTGCTCTCCTTGATTCACCCTCCTACGCAATATTTGTTCATGCAGCACTTATTAACTGAGCATCTCCTAAACCAGCCGCACTGTGCAGAGCCCTGGTATCCTAGCAGTAACACAAAACAGATGTGGACCTTCAGGCTTTATGGGCTAATAGAAGCCCCACATTAAATAAACACACCCTCCTAAACAAGGAACGAACTGAAATCCATGCTGTGAAGAGGCCGATGGGGTCGGGGGTGGGCCATGAAAACCTGGATCAGCAGGACTCATCTAAGCTGTGGGTTTAGGAACTTCTCTGAAGAAGAGCCATTACATCAAGATTTAGAGGAATTTCTCAGATGAAGAGTAGAGGGAGAACCATTCTAGGAATGTGCAAACATGTGCAAAGGTCCCGAGATGGGAAGGGCTTGCTCCTGTTTGAGGAACTGAAAGCAGCCATGCGAGCTGGCCGGTAGACTTGGGGAGGAGAGTGGCCCCGGGGCCAGCTCTCACACGGCCACATAGGCCCTGTAAAGGAGTTTGGGACTTCAGCCATTAAAGGGAATTAAGTACGTGCTAATTTAATCAGATGTGTTAAACTCTCTCACTGCCCGCAGCCTGATAGGAGCCCGGTGTGGACCGTAGAAGGCAGGAAGAGCTGATGAAGCCTGGGTCCAGGTGGAGATGGAGAGAAGGAGCAGGTTAGCAGCACTGGGGAGGTGGGATGGACTCTGGGTGCTCTTGTTTGTCCATGTCCTGCTTAAAATAAATGCAGAGAGCAGACCAGCCTGGATTAGTCAGGTTAGACCAGGACGTAAAAATAAAACGCAGTAAAGAGTTCCTGCTGTGGCTCAGCAGGTTAAAAATTCGATCAGTATCCAGTTTAAAAAAAAAAAAAAAAAAAAAGGAGTTCCCATTGTGACTCAGCAGCAACAAACCCACCTAGTATCCATGAGGAAGCGGGTTCCATACCTGGCCTTGCTCAGTGGATTAAGGATCCAGCATTGCAGTGAGCTGTGGCGTAGGTCGCAGATGGGGCTTGGATCCCAGGTTGATGTGGCTGTGGCACAGGCCATTGGCTACAGCTCCAATTAGACCCCTAGCCTGGGAACTTCCATATGCCGCAAGTGTGGCTGCAAAAAGCCAAAAAAAAAAAAAAAGGAATCTGATTAGTATCCATAAAGGATGCGGGTTCGATTCCTGGTCTCACTCAGTGGGTTAAAGGATCGCGCATTGCTGTGGCTGTGGCATAGGCTGGCAGCTGTAGCTCTAATTGGACCCCTAGCCCAGGAACTTCCATATACTGCAGGTGATACCAGAAAGATGATATTGGAATCCGGTTCTTGTTCATGGCAGTTGAAGAAATGAACTCCACGAACACACAGGCAGCAAGCAAGCAAAGTTTTTTTTGTTTTTTGTTTATTTGTGTCTTTTTTTTTGCCATTTCTTGGGCCACTCCTGCAGCATATGGAGGTTCCCAGGCTAGGGGTCTAATCGGAGCTGTAGCCACCAGCCTACACCACAGCCACAGCAACGCAGTGATCAGAGCTGCATCTGCAACCTACACCACAGCTCACTGCAACACCAGATCCCTAACCCACTGAGCAAGGCCAGGGATCGAACCCGAAACCTCATGCTTCCTAGTTGGGATTTGTTAACCACTGAGCCACGACGGGAACTCCAGCAAAGTTTTTATTAAAGGAAAGCAGATAGTTCCCAGGGTTTCTGGGCGGGGGGCGGGGGGGGGGCGGAGAGAAGAGCCCCCTTTCTCTATTGTCCCATAGGGGTTTTTATTCCTTAAATTTGGGGGGGGTACCAACGTGGGGTCCAGAAAGATGTGGTTTTCTCCCATTGGCCTTGTTCAATTACCCATATCAGTCCTTGTCCAATAGGGTCTTGGGGTGGAAATGTCCCGTAAGTCTCATAGTTTCTTTGCCCTTTTCTTCCCGTAAACTGAGGCACAGGGGATTAGGGATTGATGTCCATCTGGGTGTAGGTACACTCCCTATAGTAAACAAGGCCTGTGGGGATGTTAATCCCTGGAGCCCTTAAGCCACAAATGTTCATCAATGGCCATATCAAAGAATGCATCGAAGCCCATGCTCCTACACCAATTACCTGAGTTAATATTCTGCTTCACAGGTGCAGCCCTCTCCCCCCCAAAAAAGCAGTCAAAACCAAAATATCAGTGCCCTGCCCAACAAAGAGAGATTTCTCACTTAGGCAAAGTCTGAAGCAGATAAGCAAGGGAGGCAGTTAGGGAGAAGGGAGTCTCCCCTGCTCACTGAGGCACCCAGCTGATGGAGGTGGAACGCTGCGTATACCCCAGATCCCAAGACAAAGAAGTGAGTAGGAGCTGTTTGTGCGCAAGTTGCTGCCAAGAAACACCAGGAAGGGACAGAGGAAGTGATACAGGAAAGGGAAGAAAGCCAGTGACAGCTGCAGAGCTGGTCAGTCACCATGGTGGGCAACTCTGAGAGCCCACGCCCCAGAGTCATCCTGGCTGAGAGGGAGGGATTATTGTCACTGTTGGGGGCACCTCTACCTTGCCTGGGGCCAAGTGTCTCAAGTGTGTTGTGAGCAGCCTTCAAAAGTAGAAGTGATGCTGATAAGAATAGGTTGGGCACAAATAAACAAAGAGACTACATCAAACTAAAAAGCTTTTGCGCAGAAAATCAGCAAAACTAAAAGGCAACCTACTGAAGAGAAGATGTTTGCAGATGATATATCCGATGAGGGTTAATATCCAAACTATACAAAAAACTCATCCAACACAATATAAAAAAAAAAAACTGGTTAAAAAATGGGCAGAGGGGAGTTCCCATCGTGGCTCAGTGGTTAGTGAATCCAACTAGGAACCATGAGGTTGCGGGTTTGATTCCTGGCCTCACTCAGTGGGTTAAGGATCCGGCATTGCCATGAGCTGTGGTGTAGGTCGCAGACACGGCTCAGATCCTGCATTTCTGTGGCTCTGGTGTAGGCCAGTAGGTGCATCTCTGATTCAACCCCTAGCCTGGGAACCTCCATATGCCACGGGAGGGGCCCAAGAAATGGCAAAAATACAAAAAAAAAAAAAGGTGGAGGACCCGATATAGACATTTTTCCAAAGACATACAGATGGCCAACAGTCCCATGAAAAGATGCTCAAGGTCAATAATCGTCAGGGAAATGCAAGGCAAACACACCATGAGGTATCACCTCACGCTTGGCAGAATGGCTGTCATCAAAAAGACAACAAATAACAAGTGTTGTTGAGGGAAAAAGGGAACTCTCATGCACTGTTGATGGGAATGTAAATTGGTGCAGCCATGGAAGACAATATGGAAATCTCTCAAAAAATTAAAAAAATAGAAATACTATATGATCCAGCAATTCCACTCTTGGATATTTATCTGAAAAAAAACACTGATTTGAAAAGATATGTGCACCCCTACGTTCACTGAAGCATCATTTGCAATAGCCAAAATATGGAAGCAAACTAAATGCCCATTAATAGATGAATGGATAAAGAGGATGTGATGTGTGTGTGTGTGTGTATATGCCATTATGGATATATATGGAATGTTACTCAGCCATTAAAAAGGAATGAAATCTTGCAATTTGCAGCAGTATGGATGGACCTAGAGGGTATTATGCTAAGTGAAATAAGTCAGAGAAAGACAAATACAGTACGATTTCACTTATATGTGCAACTAAAAACAAATGAACAAAAATAACAAAGCAGAAAGTCAATGATACATACCTAAAACAAATAGGGGGGTGTTGGAGACCACTGAACTGCTGAACTCTGCAGAAGGCAAACATCTGCTGACGCAGAGTTCTAAAGCACAGGGTCTCCTTCAAAGACGAGATAAGGGAGTTATGCATAAACCATGCTATTCTATAAGCAGCTACACTATGCCCTAGAGGGATGCACCAGTGCTAATGGTTTCCTTTGTTATTCACTAAGAGGGAGCTTTGTCATTTCTTGTGCCTGATTTTGCTCACTAACCTACATACATCTCCTTCCTTAACAAAAGGCATGTGGGCTAAAGCCTAGGCGCCTTTGTTCTGTGAAACAGAGTGTCTCCCTGTCCCTCCACTTTCTAAATGTAAGAGTCTTGTGTGTTTTGTTATACCATGCCATCCCTCTTTCAGGATCTCCCGTGGCCTTGCAGCGCTGGACGCGGCAGGTGGGTGCCAGAAGCGAGGGGGCTTTGGGGGAGGAGAGAAATAGATGAGGGAGATTAAGAGGTATAAACTTTCAATTACAAAATAAATGAGTCACAGTTAAGACATGTACAATGTGGCGAATATAGTCAATGACTGTGTAATGTCTTTGGATAGTGGCCGATGGTAACATCATGGTGATTGTTTTGAAATGTATAGAAATATTGAATCACTATGTTGTGCACCAGGAACTCATATAGTGTTGTAGGTCAATTATGCTTCAAAAACAAACAAACAAAGGATGGGTGGGGCACAGAGGCACCTGTTACCCTGGTGTCCAGGGTTCGAGAGACAGGGATGAGAAAGACAATGGTAACCTACATGGAACAGGGGCTGAGAATCCTAAGAAGCACGTGCAGTATTTGGTGAGCACTGCCGTTTTTTACCCCAACAGTCAACCACCAATACAATTTAGCCGATGCCGAAGAGAATAGCACTATGTCCTTCTTAGTTAAAGACTTCATTCCTCTGATGACAAAGTCTGACAGTACTTGAGCTGCTCAGGCAGCCCCATCTGGCTGATGGCTGATGGCTCCTGCCTCCTGCACCTGTTCCCTGAGTGCTCCCACAGTTGCTGCTTAAGGATGGTTTCCATTTGAGCGCCACGCACTCGCGCCGTCCTACGCAAATAAGGCATTTTCCTGAAGGCATGGCATCCGCTCTCCAGAGGTCCCCTTTGCATACTGCTTTTCATGACACTTAACTCCTCCAGGGCAGAAGGGACTCACCAGCCCTGGGGTGGGCACCCGGACCACGCTCCTGAGGGCAGGAGGTGAAGGGGTTGGTGCATATCCCACGATGGTGTCTCTGGCCGGGTTTGCCACCAACCCATGGAAAAGTTTGAGGAGGGCTGTGATGTCTTGCTTCCCACTGACACCCAGTCATGCTCTAGGAGTTACAGGGGAGAATGGAAAAGACACAGGGCCCTGCAGAGCATGCTACCAAGTACGCCCACTGTAGTAAGCAGAGCAGTGGGCCCTCCGGGTCCTCCAAGGGCCCCCAATCTCCTGAACATGTGAATGTGCTACCTGCAAAAGGACTTTGTAGATATGATTCCATTACACATCTTGAGATGAGGAGACTGTCCTGTATTAGCCAGATGGGAGTTTCCTAAGCTTCTCATCCTGGTGCATCGTGACACAGGTAACATTTCTACATGTCACCAGGGCAAACCAAGGGGATTTGGAGACACCTAGAGAGGGTCTGTTGGAAAAAAAAACAATTACATCTTCTTGATCTTCTATAATTATGAGATTGAGAAGGAAGATGTAATACCAAGTATTAGAAAAGATATTAAAGAGTATTAGGAAAGTATTAGGAAAGATATTAAATACTGAATTGGTATAAACATCCAAATGGAATCTCCCAGACTTCTTAAAATGAGAACTCTGAGCTTACATTGATGAGCACAACTTTTTAACATCAGGGTTTTTTTAATGTTTTGTTTTTGTTTTTTTGGGGGGAGGTTGCTTTTTAGGGCCACACCCACAGCATATGGAGATTCCCAGGCAAATCGGAGCTACAGCTGCTGGCCTAAGTCACAGCCACAACAACACGGGATCCGAGCCGCATCTGTGATCTACACCACAGCTCATGGCAACGCCAGATCCTTAACCCACTGAGCGAGGCCAGGGATCGAACCCACAACCTTCTGGTTCCTAGTCGGATTCATTTCTGCTGCATCCACAACGGGAACTCCAACATCAGGAGGTTTTTCTGCATGAAATGACCACAGGTAATTCACATTGAAGGATCTTTTTATTTTAATTGACATATACAACTCTATATTAGTTTCAGGTGCACAACGCAATGATTGGCTGTGTATATGGCTAAATTATCCCCACAGCAAGTCTAGGTAACATCCATCACCATGCACAGTTACAATTTTTTTCTTGTAACGTGAACTTTTAAGATCTACTCTCAGTAACTTTCAAATATACAGTATTATTAACTATAGTTACCAGGCTGTACATTACCTCGGCAGGGCTCATTGACTTTATGACTGCAAGTCTGCACCTTTTGACTCTCTTTATCCATTTTCACCCACCCCCTACACTTCAAGGCTCTTTAGCAATGATCTCTTCAAATGTTTGATAAACACCACCCACAAAAATCTTGATCTAAGAAGGTGATAAGTTTAAAACTAATTTTTATAGCCATTCAAAAATTTAGAGTCGTTTGAACAGTATGTAAAGACTCTAACACTTATTTACATCCAATAACGGTAACCAAAATTCTTATGATAATGAGAATAACGGGTTTAGAATTCAATCAAACGGTTTTTATTCCAAGCATTTTAAAATAACACTGATGTTAGAATTTGCAGCGTATAATGTGGTTAGAGCAGGCACCTGAAGCCAAACTGAGCACCATGAAAATGGCATATCAGCTACAAACAGGGAGCCATGTCCACTCAAGACAGGAGAGACAGAGACAGTCTCTTGGAGCCACACTCCTCCTGGGCCACCCTGCACCATCATTCCATACCTGGGGCTCTGTGCCAGGTTCTGTCTGCAGCTCAGACCTCCTGTCCCCCATCCACATCGACGCAGTAGATGTCCAGGGGTGGATACCTCCTTCGCTGGGTCTCCCCAGTCCTGCTCTCCACCTGTGGCCGTGGCGCTCAGGAGCCCCCCAGCAGCGTTCTCCAGGAGCCACCAGCCAAGATGCTCCAGTTGCCCAAGACCCAGCTTGAGGGCAGAGGGGAGCACTACCCTTCCCCACCTGTATCCTACTTTGTCTCGCTAGCATTCCACCCAGACTAGCACAACAGGAGAACCTCATTCAGCTAAAGGAGAAAGGCCACAAAACACTTCCCTGCCCCGCCTCTACCCCTCCACCCCCACCTGGCCTGGATTGAAATCCCACGTTCTACCTACAAGCGGTAGAACCTTTCGCTGGTGTTGGGAAGGAAGAAACCTTTCTCCACTCTTCTAGGTTCTTCTGGCTGGTCTAAGAACTAAACTGACACAAGACATTAATAGGAGGAAATCCAGTTAAATTTCGCACATGTGGGAATCTCACATACATGAGAGGGTCAGGGACCCGCACATACATGACAGGGTCAGAGACAGAAAGTCAAAGTGGGAGTTCCTGCTGTGGCGCAGTGGTTAACGAATCCGACTAGGAACCATAAGGTTGCGGGTTCAATCCCTGGCCTTGCTCAGTGGGTTAAGGATCCGGCGTTGCCGTGAGCTGTGGTGTAGGTTGCAGATGCGGCTCGGATCCCGCGTTGCTGTGACTCTAGCGTAGGCCGGCGGCGGCTACAGCTCCAATTCGACCCCTAGCCTGGGGACCTCCATATGCAGCAGGAGCGGCCCTAGAAAAGGCAAAAAGACCAAAAAAAAAAAAAGTCAAAGTGAGGTATTTATGCCACCCTGAGCTAAGGAATGGGGTAGGGGCCTGGAACTTCCAAAGACAGGAGGGTCATCACAGGAAGATACGTTTTACCAAATCTGCGTGCCCAACACATAGCAAACCAAAGCAAAAGAGTTTGTTCTCAAGAAAGCCAATTGAAAACATGAGAGAACAAACCTCAGATCTGCTCCCCCTGAAGACAAGGGGGTTGGGATATTTATAGAATAAGCAGGTAGTCTTGACATGGGGAAGGGTGATTAGAAGCAGGGGAAAATGTGACATAATTGGCATTCTATGCAGGTGTATCCGTGTTACATGTTTCTGCATATTCAAAAATACAGGCACTTAACATGATCTGAGATAAAGTTTTCCAGTGCTCTGATGTCAAAGGCCATTCATCACACACCAGTGCAGGCCCAGTTTTAGGGTTGGTGGTCCCAGTCAGCATTAGCTGGCTTGCACTGGACAAGAGCTGACTCCAAGTTCCTGTAAGACAGTTGGGCTACATGAAGCTGGGAAGGTATGCAATTAAAGAGGGAAAAAGAAAAGAAAGAAAAATAACTAAAGCAAGCTTAATCAGCAAAGCCAGTTTACAAGCAAAGGGGTTTCCACAAGTAGTTCTCTTATCTGTTGTTCTAAAAGAGAAGCTCAAAAATTCCTGTTAGCTGGAGTTCCTGCTGTGGTGCAGCGGAATCGAATCCGACTAGTAACCATGAGGCTGTGGGTTCAATCTCTGGCCTTGCTCAGTAGGTTAAGTATCCGGTGTTGCCATGAACTGTGGTGTAGGTCGCAGGCACGACATGGATTCTGCATTGCTGTGGCTGTGGTGTAGGCTGGCAGCTGCAGCTCTGATTCAACTCCTAGCCTGGGAACTTCCCATATGCCGCAGATGCAGCCCTGAAAAAAAAAAAAAATTCCTGTTACTCATCAGCTTCTGTTAATTTTCTGGAGTATGGTTTTATAAGAAGAGCAAATGTTTTATAATTAGATATGTGCCCTGCCATGTAGATGGGGCCTCTTGATAAAATTTATCTCTGGTAATAACTCTTTCTCTGGGAAAAATCCCCAATTTAATTTTTTTTTTTTTTTTTTTGGCTGTGACAAGTTCCTGGCATGTGGAAGTTCCTGGGTCAGGGATAGAACCCCTGCCACAGCAATGACCAGACCAACTGCAGTGACAACTGCCATGACAACTGTGGGATCCTTAACCCACTAAGCAAGGCCAGGGATCGAACCTGAGTCCTCGTGGATGCTAGTCGGGTTCATTATCCCCTGAGCCATGACAGGAACTCCTCTGCCAGTTTAAATTCTTGTGGCTAGGGAAGGAGCAGTAGTCTCTCTCGAACCCATAGGGTCGCCACTGCCTTTAGCTCAAAATAACCCACATGCCAAAGCAGCACACCTTGGAGAGGCCTGTTCTGAACCCCACACTTGTTGTTTTGTTTTGTTCTTTTGTCTCTTAGCGCCATACCCACGGCATATGAAGGTTCCCAGGATAGCAGTCTAATCGGAGGTGTAGCCACCAGCCTACGCCAGAGCCACAGCAACGCCAAATTCAAGCCACATCTGTGACCTCCACCACAGCTCATGGCGATGCCAGATCCTTAACCCACTGAGCAAGGCCAGGGATCAAACCCGCATCTTCATGGATGCTAGTCAGGTTCATTAACTGCTGAGCCACAGTGGGAACTCCTGAAGCCCACACTTAACTTCTCTGATCCTCAGTCCTGATCTCTGTGATATGGAGACAGTAGGACCTTTTCCCATAGTGCTGTTTGAGGGTCACATGAAGTGATGCGTGTGGAGTGTTGGCATAGGGTCTGACCCAGGGAAGCCCCAGATAGTGCCAGTTCTTGTCCGTCACACAGAGACACACAGACACAAGAGACCACCCACGTGGTTATGTAACAGGATGAGGCTGGCACCAAACCCAAGTTTGGCTGCTCACCGCTCGAAAGGCCAATACGCGAGAGACATGCATTTGGAAAGGCAAAAGGCTTTATCCAAGAGGCCAGCAACCTGGGAGGATGGTGGACATGAGTTGCCAGTCAGACGGCCAAGGTTTTTAAAGGCAGCGTGTGGTGTGGGGAGACTGGAAGGTGTGGGGTCAGCTCGTGCACAATTCTCAGATTGGTTGACATAAAGGCAAAGTTTCTTTTTTTTTAGTATTTATTTATTTATTTATTTATTTATTTAGGGCTGCAACCATGGCTATGGAGGTTCCAGGCTAGGGGTTGAATTGGAGCTGCAGCTGCCAGCCTACAGCAACACAGGATCCGAGCCGCATCTGTGACTTACACTACAGCTCTCGGCAATGCCGGATCGTTAACCCACTGAGCGAGGCCAGGGGTTGAACCCAAAACCTCATGGTTCCTAGTCAGATGTGTATCTGCTGCTCCATGAAGAGAACTCCTTTCTTCGCATTTTTTTTTTTTTTTTAAGAAAGGTGAAGTTTTGATTGGTGAAACCACTATGGGAAACGGTATGGAGGTTCCTTAAAAAACTAAAAGCAGAGTTGCCATATGATCTAGCAATCCCATCTACCCAGACAAAACTCTAAGTGAAAAAGATGTTCAATGTTCACTGCAGCACTATGTACAACAACCAAGACATGGAAGCAACCTAAATGTCCATCGGCGGAGGAGTGGATAAAGACGATGTGGTGTGTGTGTATATATATAAGTAGAATACTATTCAGCCATAAAAAAGAATGAAATAATGCCACTTGTAGCAACATGGATTATCATACTAAGTAAATCAGGAAGAGAAAGACAAATACCACATGATATCACTTATTTATGGGACCTAAAATACGATACAAATGAACTTATTTACAAAAGAGAAACAGGCTCACAGACACACAAGATAAATTTACAGTCCTAGGGAGTTCCTATTGTGGCTCAGTTTCTATTGTGGTAAAGAACCTGACTAGTACCCGTGAGAACAAGGGTTCGATCCCTGGCTTTGCTCAGTGGGCAATGTCGGAACATTGCCATGAGCTGTGGTGTAGGTCAAAGACAGGGCTCGGATCCTGCACTGCTGTGGCTGTGGCGTAGGCCAGCAGCTGCAGCTCCAATTCAACCCATAGCCTGGGAACTTCCATATGCTGCGAGTGAGCCCCTAAAAAAGACCAAAAAAAAAAAATTACAGTCACAAAAGGGGGAAGCGGTGGGGGGGGGATTTAGGAGTTTAGGATTAGCAGATACAAAAGCCTGCATATAAAATAAACAACAAGGTCCCCCTGTATAGCACAGCGAATTATATTTGATATCCTTTAACTGAACCACTTGGCTGTATACCAGGAATTAACATAACATTGTAAATCAATCGCAACAATTTTTTTAAAAGGTGATGTTTCAAGCATCACCCATCTTCTGGTTTCAGCTGGTCTGGGGCCTCTCTGCTTGTGGTCAGCAGTTGTCATCTGTTGGGGGTGTGCTTGCTGTAAAAAGAATTTAGGAATGTATGTCCGACCTTTATATCTTTTCAGAAAGGGAACTGGTTGTTCAGTGACTCTGCTCTGTGGCTGGCCTGTCATCTAAATTGTTACCAGTTTCTCTGCCCACGAGCTATTCCTTGTTTCGACATTGTCACGATTTTGAACGATTAACTCTTGATCCAGCCTTTTGAGACTCTGGGGAGGCTGGAAGATCAAACAAACCAGAGGCAGGTGGAGGACCAGGTGGAGGGGGTGGGTCTGTCCCAGGAAGCCCTATAGGGTGCTGCTTGGTTACAGTTACACACACACACTGCAGATCCACAGACAGGGAGGCCCAAAGCCACAGCAAGTTCACTCACAGACATACACAGGGAGACACAGATCTGAGGGCGCCAGGGGGCTGCCCTGTCCGGGCCCTTTAACCCCAGCCCCACCCTCTCACCCCAGATAGGAGCCATCTGGTTAGAGCTGGATCTGATCCACTCTTCTGGGAGAACTGCTGGCACCAAAGGCAGCCGAGGCATGAAATCCCATCACCCACCCCATCATTTTTTGGTCTGGCTGAGTAGGGGTAGGAGGTGGACCTAGGAAAGGGTTTTTCATCCGTAATCTACAAACACACAGACACACCCACAGAGACTCAAGTAGATAGGACATAAAAGCACCTGCACTATATTTACAGGGCACAGCTCCCTGCCTGGCAGGGAGGGGACCCAGCCACCTCTCAGATCCAAATCCTCTAACTTCAAATTCAAGGCTTTTTGCTTTATGCATTGAGCACTATCTCAGCCACCACTACTGCCATCCCCATAGGGACCACCGTCACCACCCCCCAACTATTATTACTGCTACCACCGCCACCACCAGTGACAATAGCATTGCCATCACCATCATCACCATCGTAACTGCCCTCACCACCATCACCACAACCACCACCACCATCACCAACAGCAGCACCACCCCCGCCACCACCATTATCACCACTGTTACAGCTCCCCCAGCACTGCCATCACTACATCATCATACCAGCATTGTCTGAACTGATGGGGAGCCCTCCTGGACCCTGATACATTGGGAAAACCCAGTGGAAAGGGCAGAAGGAGGGTGACGTGCTTCCTAGGAGCCCGGGGGCTGAGGTCTGGGAAGCTCAGACCTTCACAGCAGTCCTGGATTCTCTCCAACGTCAACCTTGCTGGAGAAGGTCTTCCCCGCCCTCTTCCCGCACCTGCAGAGAACTGGTCCCCATCAGGGGTGGCCCTCGTGGTTTCTCTGTGGACAGAGAGAAGCCCAGCAGGGGTGGGACGGGGAGGGGCAGGACTCTGGCTGCACCCACGGGATTGGCCAGCCTGCGCCCTCTCCGCCAGCACCTGGCTAGAAGCTTCCTCAAAGAGACAGTGTCTCCGCCTCTGCCCTGAGCTCTGCCCGTCTCAGCCATGAGGTGGGCACCAGGTAGGCAGAACGGGCTTCAGCAGCATCGCTGAGGCAGCGGTGAGGTGGAAGGAGGCCAGCAGGCCCCGTGGGGGAGTACGATGGACAAGTTCCGGATGATCTTCCAGTTCCTGCAGTCCAACCAGGAGTCCTTCATGAATGGCATCTGTGGCATCATGGCCTTAGCCAGCGCCCAGATGTACTCGGCCTTCGACTTCAACTGTCCCTGCCTGCCGGGCTACAACGCGGCCTACAGCGCTGGCATTCTGTTGGCGCCACCCCTGGTGCTCTTTCTGCTGGGCCTGGTCATGAACAACAACGTGTCCATGCTGGCTGAAGAGTGGAAGCGGCCACCAGGCCGCCGGGCCAAGGACCCTGCCGTGCTGCGCTACATGTTCTGCTCCATGGCCCAGCGTGCCCTCATCGCGCCTGTCGTCTGGGTGGCCGTCACGCTACTCGATGGCAAGTGCTTCCTCTGTGCCTTCTGCACTGCTGTGCCCGTGACCATGCTGGGCAATGGCAGCCTGGTGCCTGGCCTGTCCCCGCCCGAGCTCTCCCGCCTGCTGGCCCGGGTGCCCTGCCCTGAGATCTATGACGGCGACTGGCTGCTGGCCCGCGAGGTGGCCGTGCGCTACCTGCGCTGCATCTCGCAGGTGAGGGGCCAGGTGGCCCTAGGCTGAGTCTCCTCTCATGGACCGGGCCCCTCGGAAAAGGGCCCACCTCCTTATCTCCTGAAATAAGGCTTCCTCTGGGCACAGTCACGCTCCACAGAAGATGAGGCCCCTCAGCCAAGGCTGGGTGTCCCCACGCAGACAGAGCTCTGAGAGGTAGGGGCATATTCTCCCAACTGGGGCCAGAGATATGTGTCTTCCCTCAGGCCGGTGCCACCTGGGGAGAGAGGCCCTGTCCTGAGGGCCCCAGAGTGGACCCAACCTCTCAGCCAGCCCCACATCCTCCATCCTGAGCTCCAGCTTGGAATCCTGAGGGAATTTGCATCCTTTTCCTCTTCCAGGCCTGGGCAGTGGTGAGGCTGGTGAACGGCGGAGCCATTTGGGTACATTTCCCTGGCAAATGCCCCCAGCTGGCACCTCCCTGTTCAGGGAGTGGGAGCTGAGGGTCCCATGCCCCTGGAAGGGAGGCTTGGGGGAGAGAGGGGCACCCCAAAGGCAGGGTTGGAAATTCAGAGCTCGGGACCCTCCCACCCCCACATCCTCTGCCTCGATGGACCCTCACCCTTCTGAACCTCTCAGGCCTCCTCTGTAATCATTGTGCATGAGAGGGACCCAGGCTGTCGCGGGGGCGGGGGGGAGATGGCGGCTGACACCTGGCTCCCCTTCCAGCCCGACCTCTCCCGTGTGGGGCTTGCAGCATGTGAATCTCATGTTCTGAGTGTACAATCTGAACTCTGCTTCCCTCCCAAGCTGCACCTCCTCTCCCATGGGCACTTGTCCTCTGTACCCAGCCACAGGGCCCGGGCAGCTGTCCCTCCACCTGACCTTTAAACCATCACCTCATAAAATAAAAGGGCCCCTGGCTACCTAGTCTACAGACACGTTTCACTTGGCCTTCAGGGGCTGACTTTGAAACTTGAATTGAGAATTAGCTGGCGTCATCTTAAAAACTAGGAGTTTTCACATAAAAATCAGATGTGGATTTCCCTTCACAGCTCAGTGGTTAACAAACCCAACTAGGAACCATGAGAATGCAGGTTCAATCCCTGTCCTTGCTCAGTGGATTAAGGATCTGGCATTGCCATGAGCTGTGGTGTAGGTCGAAGATACAGCTTGGATCCTGTGCTGCTGTGGCTGTGGTGTAGGCCGGCATCTGTAGCTCCAGTTCGACTCCTAGCCTGGGACCTCCATATGCTGTGGGTGTGGCCATAAAAAAAACAACAAAAAAACAGAGTCCAGATTTTCCATCAGGAGATCCAGCCCCACAGGCTCCACATTTCTTTATCAAGCACATGCTCTGCAGCTCCCCACCCTGAGGTCTGCTCTGCTATAAACCACTGAGCCCCACTAAAGGCACGTGGGCTTGCCCTGCCTCCCCCGTCCTGAGCCAGCCAAGTGCAGGTTGCGGGAGCCCCCTGCCCCACAGGGAGTCATTGGCAGAACAGAGTACCCAAGCATCCAGAGCTCTTCAGCGCAGAGTCTGAGCAACAGTCCACTGGTCTCTGTGACCCCTGAGGGCCAAGCTTAGAGCCCATGCAGAGGATGTACCAAGTGCCTCCAACTGAAAGGCAGACAATATCATGAGCCAAAGGAGAGGTACAGAACTCAGAGGAGGAAACTTCACTATGGCCCTGGGAGCCAAGGAAGGCTTCCTGTAGGAAGAAGCAAGGGCCAGATGGCCTAGGAATAGTGGCTACTGAGTACTGAGCACTAACTAGGTACCAGGCACTGGGCTAAGTTGATTATCACATTTAGTCCTCATAACAGCCCTATGGGACAGGTAACTATCAACAGCCCCACTTTGTAGGTGGGGAAACTGAGGCACAGAGAAGGCAGATACTTTTCTCCTACTCAACCATTAAGGAGAGACATACCTCGTTTTGTGCAGCCTTGGGGGTATAGTGGGGAGCATAGCTGCCTTCCAAGGAAAGACATACCTAGTTTTATTGTGTTTGCTTTATTAGGCTTAGCAGATATTGCCTTTTTTTTTTTTTTTAACAAACTCAAGGTATCTGGCAACCTTGCATCAAGACTCTTGGCGCCATTTTTCCAACAATTTTTGCTCACATCATGTCTCTGTGTCACATTTTGGTCATTATCACAGAATTTCAAACATTTCATTATTATATTTGCTACGGCGATCTATGACCAGTGATCTTTGACGTCACTACTACAGCTCACTGAAGGCTCAAATGATGGCTAGCATGTTGTAGCAATAAAGCATTTTTAAATTAAAGTGTGTACTTTTTTATATAACGCTATTACACACTTAATAGACCACAGTGTAGCATAAACATAACTTTTATATGCATTGGGCAACAATGTGACTCACTTTATTGAGATATTTGCTTTATTGTGACGGTCTGCAGTATCTCCAAGTATGCCTGCAGTGGAGACAAGCAAACCCAGGCAGCCTAATTACAAGATCTGCCCAGCTAATTCCTGTGCATTGAGTACCAGGCCTATACACAGGGTGTTTTACTCATGTGACCTCATTTCCGTGAGATGGGTATATGTGTGCCCATTTTACAGAAGAGGAAGTGGAGGCCAAGAGGTGCAGTCATTTGCCTTTGGAGTCAGTGTTCTTTTCCTTAAGGGCCCTGACATAGACCATGCTTTGGGGGTTGAACAGCCTCCTGAGGTCAGAGGGCAGTGCCCACCTGACTCTCTCTTCTCTCCCCTGCAGGCACTGGGCTGGTCCTTCGTGCTGCTGACCACACTGCTGGCATTCGTCGTGCGTTCTGTGCGGCCCTGCTTCACACAGGCCGCCTTCCTCAAAAGCAAGTACTGGTCCCACTACATCGACATCGAACGCAAACTCTTCGATGAGACCTGCACGGAGCATGCCAAGGCCTTCGCCAAGGTCTGTATCCAGCAGTTCTTTGAGGCCATGAACCATGACCTGGAGCTGGGTCATGGCCACGGGGTGCTGGCTGCAGCCCCTGCTGGCTCGCCTGCGGCCTCTGCCACGGACAGGGCCGAGGAGGAGAGGGAGAAGCTACGTGGCATCACTGATCAAGGCACCATGAACAGGCTGCTCACCAGCTGGCACAAGTGCAAGCCGCCCTTGCGGCTGGGCCAGAAGGAGCCTCTGGTGGGCAATGGCTGGGCTGGGGTCGGGCCCCGGCCTTCACGCAAGGAAGTGGCCACCTACTTCAGCAAAGTGTGAGCCACAGCCAGGGGAAGAGCCAGAATGGGCATCTGAGCCCACAGCCCCTTGGACCCCCAGACCAGATGGCAGTAGGTCCCTGAGCAAACCCACATGCCCAGGCACTCACCTGCCCACCTGAGGCAGACAATTTGGAGCTGGAGGGGACCTCGGTCCTCTAGCTGTGGCCCAATCTTGGAGGGCCCTGAGGCCATGAGCAGTATTAGTCAGAAAGGTTCAGAACTAGCTTAGGGGGACAAGCTCCCACCTGCCCAGCCCCTCCCAGGCCCACTTTACCCCTGGTTCACCATCTCCTCTTAGGTCCTACCAGCAGCCTTGCCTCAGCATCCACTTATCTCTGATGTTTCAGGATCTCTGTTCCCTTGTGCTCGAAGCTCAGGGAATAGGAGGGTGTCCGGCCAGCTAATGAGGCAGGAATCTTCTGATTTGGGCCAATCTCTTGAGGCTGAGCAGGCCAAGGTGGGCCATAAGGACATGAGTCTCACCTGGCAGGACACACCTGTGGTCACAGTGATTAGACAAGATGCCAGAAGCTGGACCCGCTCAGAAGCCAGGATGTGTGTTCACCACGGAGGTCACTCCACATTACCAAGGTGATCTGCCCATTAGCACTGGGCACAAAAGACCTCTGTCTTAGTCCATTGGAATGGCTATAACAAATACTGCAGACTGGGTGGTTTTAAACAACAGAGACCTCTCTCACAATTCTGGAGATTGGAATTCCAAAACCATGGTCCCACCTGGTTGACCCTCTTCCTGGTTTGTAGCTGGCGCCTTCTCGCTATGTCTACACATGGCAAAAGGGGCTAGGGAGCTCTCAGGAGCCTCTTTGCTAAGGCAAGGACCCCACGCCTAAACAACTCCCAAAGGCCCCACTCCCTAATACCATCGCCTTTGGAGGTTAAGATTTGACATATGAATTTGGGGACACATTCAGACCACAGCACATCCCACTGAGGGGACCGTCCTGATACCTCCCTCACATCTAGGTCTCGGGTGGACTCAAGACCGTCCATTTAGAAAAAGAAACTGATGTCTTCCCATTTTTCCCAAAGACCCCAGGGGATGGGGAGCTCTAAAGTGCTGAGAGGATCTGCCCTGGGGTGGGATTGAAGGAAGAGCCATGGGAGGGGAGAGAACGGCTCAGACTCAGTGAGACAGAACCGGGGCAAATGCTGGCTCTACCACTTACACACTGTGTCCCTTGGGCCAGTTGCTTCATTTTCTGTGCCTCAGTTTCCTCATCTGTACAAGGCGGCTGAGGCTCCTGCCTCCTGAGGTTATGTGAGCATTAAACAGGTGAGGCGTGTAAAGCACAGAGCACATGGTAGGCTCCCGGTCTCTGGCGGATAACATGTGTGTTGATTTCCAAACCTGAGGCTTTATCCTCCACCTCCCAGTGGGCATAAGGTGGGGGGAGGGTGGGACGTGAGGAACTGGAGCAGCTTTGTCAAGGAGGAAGCTGAGGGCCAAGAAGATGTAAGCCAGCCTTGAGCCATAAGTCCCACTCACCCAAGAATACATTGAGGGGTCTGGGGGGCTCTCCCTTGATCCTAGAGGTCACCTAGACTGTCCCTGGACAGGCCTCTCCCTTTTAGTGCTCTTGACCCATGACTTCTCAGCCTCAGCTTGCACACTCCCACAGACGGGGAGCTCATGACCACTTTCTGGGACAGGCTAGGCAGTTCCGGTGTTGCAAAGGGCTTCCTTTGGAAACCTGTCTCCTTGTAATTTCTGCCCACCAGTCAGAGCTCTGCCCAGAGGGCCTCAGAAAATCCCTAGAGTTCAGAATTTACTCATCAGCACCCCAGAGATTTGAAGCAGCACCTGGGGAGTTAGCTGAAGTGTGGACAGAAGAACTGGCAGGGGGAGGGTTTGCCCAGACTGGGGCAGGACGGCTCTGAGGGAGGAGGGGCAGAGTGGGGAGGGGGGCTTCTGGCTTTGCTGCCTCCGCTAGGAGTCAGCAGCTTTCTGATGGCGCCTTTCTCCTAACCCTGCTGGGGGCTCCATCTGGCAGCTTCTATCGGGTGGGGAGTCAAGCAGGGGGCACTTGCGAAACCGGCCTGGAGGGCAGGCTCAGGCCAGATCTCCCCGGAGGCCCCCTGCCTGGCCCTCAAACTGGTCCCACTGGTGTGGAGCCTCAGAAGGCAGACAGGGCCAGGCTTCTGAACAGCCGCCTCCACTTCCTCTCCCCTCCCTGTGCCGCCCGCGCGCGGGGCCGTCCCCCCTGCTTGGCGTCTGTAGGCGATTTTCCACTGGCTGGCGGGGCGCGCGGGCTGCGGGCCTGCCCGTGGATTCTGCCTCTTTTCTGGAGGTAAACTTTTCTGAAGACACCACCAGCCCCGGGTCCTGCGGGTCTCTCCCACAAAGCAAAGCAGGAGGGAGCCCCGAGAGCACCAGCCACTCTGCCAGGCTGCCTGCCCTGGAGGCCCACACCCCAGGGGTTCCGTCGATGCCCTGGTGCCACTTGGAGAGCCCAGCCCCACGCAGAGGCCAAGGCCGCCAGTGCCCACAGCTGGTTCCAGGTAAGGAAGGGGAGCATGGCAGGGCTACTCTGCAGCTGCCCAGGGGGACTGTTCTGGAGAGGGAGGCCCCCACACCCCAGCCGCCTGTTTTCTGTTCTGTTGTTGATGGAGGTGCCCCCAAGGGCCTCAGTGTGACCCATCCCTGGCAGCCTGGGGCAGCAGTCTCAGAAAAGAGGCTGGTCCCTCCTCTGCCCACCACCCACGAGTGGTCAGATGTCTTATACCACACTTCGGGGGGTTTCTGAACCCAGGGGAGCATATTGGGAGCCTTGAAGCCAAGAAGGGAAAAGGAAGAGGGAGAGGGGGGTGCCTTTATCTGGTCCATCCCCGGCAATATTACAAACTCCCCTGCTCTGGGAGTTAGGACTGGAGCCCCCCCAGGACCTCAGGCAGTGAGTTGGGGAAGTCAGATCCCTCCTCCTCCTTCTGGCAACCCACGTGGCTACTCAGCTCTGCAGCAGCCCATCTGGCAGCCTTGGCATGCCCAGGAGGGGCAGGGGTCTAGAAAGGAGGCACGGAAGGAAATATGGGCAGGTCTCCCCATCTTCGTTTGCTGCCCACCCCACCCCTTCACCCCCCCAGCGCGACTGGCCGGAGGACTTTTGTTTTTCATCGGACTTTTGTTTTTCATCATCGGGATGGGAAGAACACAGGGCCACACCCTGGCCTGTGTGGGTGGAGCCTGGGAAGGGAGTGGGGGCAGAACACGGCTGGAGCCTGAGGCCATGGCCACTTCCTGGCAGGCTGCCAGCCCCACGGCTGCCCAGCCCAAGGCAGAGCAGGCTCAAGAGGGTGGTGGGCACAGCCAAGCCCTAGCCTTCATCAAGCCTTCCTGTTGCTGACAGGCTGGGCAGTCTGCAGGCCCAGGACCCGTTTGGAGCAAGCCTGCTGGAGAGGGAAGGTGCAACAGTGGGGATGGGGCAGCTCACCAGGGCTGTCGTGGGTGTGCCCAGGGCAAGGTCAGTAGAAGACCAAGGAGACAGAGGGCTCATTTAGCTGTACCCACCCATGTCCACATCCCAGCCCTCCTTAGGTCATGCGTGCAAGTCCTGTCCAGGCACCTCCATATTTGAAGAGCCTTGAGCAAGACACTTTATCCTCCTGTGGCCTTAGTTTCTCCATCTTCACAGGAAGCAGGATCATCCCCCACCCACCTCACCTCTGGGAGGGGTCTTAAGGACTAGACAGGGCGAGATGGAGGGTTTCACCTACAGGACGGTTATCAGGCTCTGCTTATCCCGTCTTTCCCCATCAGCATCCCTAAGAGAGCAAGAACTAGAATGACTTATCCTCTTTTCACAGATGAGGATGCTGAAGTCCAGAGGATGATCATGAAGTATGTTGAGTCAGGATCTCCTAAACCGGCCCAGAGCCCGAGGTCTCCAAAATGAGGAGGTTCCTACTATGAACTCCAGGGATGTTGCACCAGGCTCACCACTGACTGGAGGCCCCTCCCTCCATCCCGCCCCACATCACAGGGTCAAGTTCAAGTCCCTTGTCCACCAGGACACTCATTCCAGCTTTTATGCCTTCATGGGCCAGAGGCCTTGAGGACATATCCTCCAAACAGTCCTGGGTCCCTTCACACATTAGCAGGACCTGGAATCCCAAACGGGAAGCCAGTAGACATCCCATATCCCCTAATGCCAGAGGGCTATTCCCAGGCCCTGTTTTAAGGGAAGTTTGCGGTGGTGACAAGAACCTAAGTGTCTGAGGCAGACAGACTCGAGACTGCATCTCAGCTCTGCCACTCCCATGTGAGCCTGGCGAGCGCTCACCCTGAGGCCTCCACCTCCTGTCACTGGAGGTTAGAGCCGGAGCACAAGGATGGGCAGTGAGGGGTGTGAAGCACCTGACAGGTAGTAGGTGTGAACAGTGGCTTCTCTCATTCCACCCAGGCCCCGGGGCTCCCCAAGTCTCCTTCCTTTCTCGCCATCCTGGCTAAACGATACCCCCCAGTTGCTGTTTTCAGAGGCAAACACTGATCAGTCATGTACTGTCCCACAGGAAGCACGAGGCCAGCCGCCGCAGAGGATAAAATGCCAAGCCCATGCTCTGCCTTCAGGTGCCCAGCAGCCCACACGCTTTCCTAGTCCCACCAGGAACCGTCGGTCTCGGTCCCTTCCTGCCTCCACTCTTGCTGTTGGTCCTCCAGCTGACCTGTCACCATGGCAGCCCTGATTGCAGAAAACTTCCGCTTCCTATCGCTCTTCTTCAAGAGCAAGGATGTGATGATCTTCAATGGGCTGGTGGCCCTGGGCACGGTGGGCAGCCAGGAGCTATTCACTGTGGTGGCTTTCCACTGCCCTTGCTCACCAGCCCGGAACTACCTGTACGGGCTGACAGCCATCGGGGTGCCCGCCCTGGCGCTCTTCCTCATCGGCGTCATCCTCAACAACCACACCTGGAACCTGGTGGCCGAGTGCCAGTACCGGAGGACTAAGAACTGCTCGGCTGCCCCCAACTTCCTCCTCCTAAGCTCCATTGTAGGCCGTGCGGCTGTGGCCCCTGTCACCTGGTCTGTCATCTCCCTGCTGCGTGGTGAGGCCTATGTCTGTGCTCTCAGCGAGTTTGTGGACCCCTCCTCGCTCACAGCTGGAAAAGAGAGCTTCCCACTGGCCCACGCTACAGAAATCCTGGCCAGGTTCCCATGCGGGGAGGGCCCTGCCAACCTGTCAGGCTTCCGGGAGGAGGTCAGCCGCAGGCTCAAGTACGAGTCCCAGGTAAGGCTGTATCAAGGGAAGCCCCTTCTCTTTCTCCCTGACGTGATGGCTGGTGGGGAAGTGCCCAGATTGTCCTCAGGGGCTGAGCTCTCCAGGAAAACACTGGACTGTCAGCATCAGGCATCAGTTCAGTAACTGTGGGTTTGCTCTTGGTGGGGCAAGAGTCAATTCCATCCCAAATAGGAAAGTTTTAAACATTAAAGGAACACTCTTCTTGCTTAGACTGAGTCTTGATCCCAGTCACAGATTAAGACCTTTGCTCCAGCCAGACTGAGATGAACCCCAGCCATCCAATGAGTTGATAGTGCCGTGTGGCTGGCTCACGGGACCAGCAATGTTCCCAGCCTAGGGAAGGCCCCTGCCCAGTACTGAGTCAGCCTCAGGCATCGCTGACATCAGGGGAGTCCCTGGAGACAGGAAGGGCTGTCCAGTCAGAAAGCAGCAGCTCCCGCCTTGATCCTACGCTGCTGGCTCAGTTCTGAAGGAGTTGGTCAGGGAGAGAGGGCAAGGGCAGAAACAGAAAAACGGCTGAAGTATTAACTCAAGAGAAGCAGGGTGAGAGAGAGCACGTGCGTGTGTGAGCGGAAAAAGCACACAATTTTCTAAGCATCACCTCTGGGGTCCATAAAAACACAAGTGGAAAAGGAGGGCCAGAGATGACACCAAAGGGGGTGGAAGATGATAGAGAGAAATAAAATTTATTTGATGATGATCCAATGTCCACAGATCTCTGTACAGGCTTAACTGGGAAAACAAAGATGACCTTGACTGTCTAGCTTTCAATAGGCTCACAGCCAAGCAAGACAAGCACATGGGTAAGATTTTAAAATGAGGCAGAGTGACAATATAAAATGAGGAACCAGGCCACAGGGGACTCAAGGAAAGCAAGTCTGCAAGGGGCTTCTGAAACCTTCCTGGAGGTGGCATCAGGGCTGAACCTGGCAGTCTGAGCTGGATTTTGGTGCGCTGAGATGATGTGGAGGGGACCCTTGGGGCTGAATCTAAGACCAGAAAAGGTATGAGTTCAAGCAAGTGAGGGCAAAAAGGAGGAATCCCAGTCAGAAGAGCCTGCTGCCGGTGGAAAAGCGGGACCTGGGGCCAGGGAAGGACAGAGCCAGCCCTCAGGGGGTTCTGAGGCCAGGTTCAGCTCGGCTCACTGGCTCTGACCAGCTCCTGCTACTTCCTCTCGGGCGGGTGGGACTGCAGGCAGCCCCTTGCCCGCCCTCAACCCTGCCCCTTCTCTGACCAGCTCTTCGGGTGGCTGCTCATCGGCGTGGTGGCCATCCTGGTGTTCCTGACCAAGTGCCTCAAGCATTACTGCTCCCCACTCAGCTACCGCCAGGAGGCCTACTGGGCACAGTACCGCACCAACGAGGACCAGCTCTTCCAGCGCACGGCCGAGGTGCACTCGCGGGTGCTGGCTGCCAACAACGTGCGCCGCTTCTTTGGCTTCGTGGCGCTCAACAAGGATGACGAGGAGCTGGTTGCCAAGTTCCCAGTGGAAGGCACACAGCCGCGGCCGCAGTGGAACGCCATCACTGGCGTCTACTTGTACCGTGAGAACCAGGGCCTCCCACTCTACAGCCGCCTGCACAAGTGGGCCCAGGGTCTGGCGGGCAACGGCACGGCCCCGGACAACATAGAAATGGCCCTGCTCACCTCCTAAGGGTCCTGGTCCCATGCTCTTTGCCGATGACACGGCTTGGCCCCAGACTGAACCTCACTGCCTGCTCACGGCAGGATCAGAGGGGACTTTTTTTTTTTTTTAAACTATAGCTTTTGGGGGAAACTGGCCAGAAGAAAGGAACACAAAGTCAAAGTGGGGTGCAGATATGAGAGCAAGCAGACAGCATGGTCAGCTCTGGCGGGAAGGCTCTCGGACCTGAAGAAGTTTCCTCTCCTGTTGCCTCCAGTCACTCAGTCAACAGCTTTGGAGAAAAGCCCCTTTCCCAGATCTGGTCCTTAATCATGATGATGACTGGAGGTCCTTAACGATGTGGAGGACCTTTTATGGGCAGGACCCCTTGGCTGGGGAGCCCTGGCAGCAGAGCCAGGTGATGATGACACTCACCAGCAGGCGCCCTTCTATGAAACAGTGTGCAGCTCATTTGCACCTAACTGCATTCGGACACCTGGCTCAGTGGTGCTCCGCTGGGAAGCGGCCCTCCGATGTATGCCTTCAGCTTTATTTTATATACATTTCTGATAAAGCTTTTCTTAGTATAAAGGAATTCAGCCTGGTGTCGGGGTGACTGGATGGGCCACAGCAGGCTGGAGGACAAGGGGACAGGCCCGAATCCCATTCCCGGGGAGGGAAGAGGAGAGAGACCTGGGGCAAGACTGAAGAGGAGGGAGGGAGGCCAGGGTGCAGGGCCAGGTGTTCCCACACTCAGGAAGGCCCTGGGGTGCCTAACTGGGTTCAGTTAACTGATTTGATCTGGGAAACAGATGGAGCCTGGCCTTTCTCAGAGGGAAGCTCGGCCTAAATTTCAGGAGCCGGCAGATTCCGCACCGGCACTTAGTAGGGTCTAGCTCTTGTAACCCAGGGCTAGTGACCAAGCACAGGCCAGCCCAGCTTGGCCTCCCTCCCGTGCCCGACCTTGCTGGAGCACCTCCGCCACCTCTCCAACCTCTGATGCCCTCTCCCTTGTCCCCATCCTGCTTTCTGGCAAATGACTCAGTCATTTCCCACGGAAAAGCTTTCCAGCTCTCAGGACATTTAAAGCTCTGCCTAAGAAAACTTTTAATTCCCTTAAGATCAAGCCAAAAATGAACTGGCTTTGATGACTAGCTGAGTTTGTGCTGGCCTCTAAGAACCTGGGAACAAACGGGATAGTTACTTACCAAAGGAGGCGGAGAGCCAGTCTCTCTGGGAATTCTTCAGGGAGGTGCGGGTGGAGTGGCCCGTCATGTCCCCATCATGCCCCCTTCTCCTCCAGGCCTCAGGGAACAACCATCATGCCAATCAAGGCTCTGCCAGCAACCTCTCGTTAGAGGAGCTACAAGGAGACAGAGAAGCTGTGCCGCTCCCAAAGCCCCACAGCACATCTGTCTAGGTCCCCGTGGAGTCTCCCACTTGCCAGGCCCCCACAGCACACAGCATACGTGCGCTCACTGAACCCACAAAACCCATCAAGGTAGGGTTTTTTAAATCCCATTTCACAAACGAGGCACCCAATTCAGAGAGGTTAGATAAACGGGCCCCAGTGGCCCTGGAAAGAGACCTCACCAGGTGGTTTAAGCCAATACCTGTGGCTCTCCTCTCAGGCACCAGCTTCCCTAATTTTCCCTTCTGGGCTCTGCCTTTGCCCTCCTGGCCCAGCCTCACGGCCTCCACGAAAAGGCACAAAAATCTAAGTGAATGCCTAGAGAGCCCATTATCTCAGGGAGTGGCCTACTCCCTGGACCCTGCTGACCCTCTCTGGCTGGACCAAGGGCCTACCAGGGCCAAAGTGGGATCTTGACCACAGGGTCATCGGGGGTCAGCCCTCCATTCCTGCTCCCCAGGAGAGACAGCTTTGCCAGGAGCCCAGAAGTCTGCTACCTGCAACTACTAAGCAGCCCTAGAAAAGGAGAAAGATGAAATAATTTGGTTCTTAAAATTAAACAAGCAAAAAGGAATTGTGAGAAATCTCAAGTTCTTTTTCATCTTGACAAGATCACCCCAAGGATGCTGCAGAAAAAGCAGCACTTAAATAGAGTCCCCAGGCAACACAGTTTTTCAACTGCCCAGGTGCCTGGGGTTGCCACTGGCCCTCGGAGCCAGCCGGCCGCTAGTCCCCCTCCAAGGAGCTCTTGGCCTCCACGTATTCCAGGGCCTTCGCCTTTACTGCCTGCACGTCCTTCTCGGTGCCATGCTGCTTCTCGTAGTCCAGGTAGCGCTTGAAGAAGAACTTCATTCGCTTGGGGGCCAGGCTCAGGTGAATGACCCGCTCAAAGATGTCCCTGGGAGGGAGAGCAGCCAGCGTTTGGCTCTTGGTCGAGGGCCACCCGATGCCTGGCTAGCCGTCACCCCCTTGCTCTAGGCTCTGGAGGCCGGCCCTCTGTCACTCGGCACTCCCACACCTCTACCGTTATTTTTATTTCCGTTATAAACGCCCATCAGGTCCGTGGGGAGAGAACACCACCCTCACTTTCCAGAGGAGCAGGCAGAGATGTTAAAGGACTTACTGGCCTGAAATCACACAGTGAATCAGGACAAAGTTAATGGGATGGGGATCCCACGGGATCTCAACAGAACACGGATCTGTGAGGAACCGCACCCTCGGCATATGCAGGTTCCCAGGCTAGGGGTCGAATCAGAGCTGAATCGGAGCCGCAGCTGCCAGTCTACGCCACAGTCACAGCAACACCAAATCCGAGCCACATCTGCGACCTATACCACAGCTCATGGCAATATCAGATCCTTAACCCATTGAGAGAGGCCGGGGTTGAACCCACATCCTCATAGATACTGTCAGGTTCATTACCATGGAGCCACAACGGGCACTCCAAGGAAAGTTCTGCTTCAAACTCCCTAAGAGGCCTGGGGGAGGCACTAGTTCTTTGTGGACCTCAATCTGTCCAGCCCTGGGGGGATGCTGAGGGACAAGGGTGAGATCATGCCTGAGAACTTCTCTGCAATGAGAGCCAGGCTCAGAGTTAATTATGAGGAAAACCCTAGTCTCCCAGCCAGGGGCCGGGCTACCTCCCACCCGAGGTTCCAGACAAGACTAGAGGCTGGCCCCGAGGCAGGAAAAGGAGCGGAAACACGAATGTCACGGGACCCGCTGTGTCACGTCAAGCCGTTTCCCCAGACAGAGGAAGAGGGGTGCTGGGGGCCGCTAAGGGGCGAACACTCATCTACTTGGCCAAGCCAGGGAATTAGGGCTCCATCTGTCCCCCCCTCTCACCGGACTTCCTTCTGGCTGCCGTGCTTGATGATCATGTCGATGTAGACTGACCAGACATCGGTGCGCTTTGGGTAGGTGCTCAGTGTGTTCTCGAAAATGGCTTTGGCCCGCTCTGCATCTCCCAGCTGGAACTCAAGCTGGGCAAACTTGGCAATCACATCCACATCTGCAGGGAGCAGACAGCTCAGAAAGCAGACACATGCCCTCGTCACAACACACTGTGCTACAGGGACAGAGTCAGACACCTGACTCCCTGCGCTTGGGTCCTAAGACCTCGGTGATGACAAGAGGGATGATGGAGTGGGTTCAGGGCCAAATACACAGATGGGCACTGATCTCTGACTCCCACAGCAGACACCCCACTCCCAGGAGTGGGAGGGGGAGCTGGGGGTGAGCCATGGGATAGGCAGAGGCAAGAGAATTAGTGCCAATGGCTTTCTGTTCCTCTGTCTTTGGAGTTTAGCTTTTGAAATGCGACACGTGCTCTGCTCATAAGCGTATAATCAATACAGACAGCAACATACCCTCCGCAAGGCTTTCCTTTCCCACCTCTTGGATGAGAAGACCCCACCCCTCTGCCCAGATGTGGGAGAGCCCACTGTGCTCGGGAACTGGGCCGGCAGGCGGGCAGGGATGAGCACTCACGCTCTTTCTTAGGCAGGCACTCGAGGGCCCGCTGCATCACGCGGTGACTGGCCCCAGCCTGGCCCCTCCGGAGGAGAAAAGCGCCGTATTTGATCCAGACAGCTTTCTCCTGCCTGAAACGCTTCAGCATCCGGTTGTAGAGCTCACCAGCCTCCTGTGGGAAAGACAAGGCAAGCTGAGGAGATAGTGACAGACAGAGGGGGCAACGACAAATGGGGAGCTACACTCACAAGGAGCTGGCCCTGGCCTCACAGGCTCCAATCACTACCCAGGCCCCGTTCCAGGAATGAGGGGAGCGGGCAGGCGCACAGGGTGGGGGGAGCACATGATGGGGAGTGTCCCTCCTGATCCTGTGCCATGAGCAAGTCCTAGGACTAGCAGAGAACGTGAGCATGACAAGGGTGACAAGGAGAGATGGAAAGGGGCTATGTCACCTTCTGTCTGTGACACGCACTGGGGTCCACTGTCCCTTCACTTCCCTCATCTTGGCCCCACATCCCTAAAGCACATCCAAGTGGGGAAATGACGTCTCCCACTTGGAAGATGAGCAAGCCTGGGGTGGGACTAGGTCCGGAGGCAGGGGTTCTCCCCCAAGACGTCCCCGCTGCCTCAGGGACATCCAGGGGCTTGTTTCTAAGCGGTTGGGGACCCTCCGGCAGCAGGCCGCCTGGCCCAGACTCCCACCTGGAATTTCTCCGACTTGGTGTAGATGTCGGCCAGATGGAGAAAGACCTTGAGAGGCTCGTTGTACTGCACGGCCCGCTCGAAGACCTTGGTCAGTGACTCCTGGGAGCCATACATGTTCTCTAGGTTCAGCAGGGCCACCCACACGTTCAGCTTCTCCTGCTCCTCTCTGGAGGGAGAGCGGTCAGCACGTGAGCTCCAGCATCTCAGCCCAACGAGGCCCCCACGCCCACCTAGGGACTAGAAACCACCCGCCCCCCCAGCTCCACGTCCCCACTGCAGCTCACACAAAGCGGGAACCCCAACCTCACAGCTGCAGGGCTCCCCTGGTTTCCGCCTCCATTCCTGGGAAGGAAGCCTATCAAATCTCAAAGCGACCTAAGGTCTGGGCTGAAGGGACGAAGAAAATGACGCAAAGGAGCACCATTCCTCTCCACTGGCCTTCAGGAAGCCCGCTCTACCCTCTGCCCTGCCTGGAAAGTGGCCACCGACAGGGTTTCCACCCAGGTACGTGGAGAGCTGCTTGCCCTCCTCTACGTGTGCTCCAGGAGGGGCACCTGGGGTGCGGGACTCGGGTAAATGTTACTCTTAGCCACCTCGGTGAAGAAGACCGTAAAATATAAATAAGCCGATCTAGTTCACAGACTAACTATCTGAGAGAGTCCGCTAACCCATGAGGCCAGGTGGCAGCCACCCAAACTGCGGCTGGCCTGCCAAGGAGGAAGTGGCCCACAGGCGGCAGGGCCTGCAACCCGGGGAGAAATCCCCCCACCCCCACCCAGGAAGACCCGGCCGCACGGCAGGGGGCGAAGCCAGGACCTAAAGGAGATGGTCTTGAGCGCCCTCTCGGCCACAGCCCGGGCCTTCTCGATCTCCGTGGCCTGCAGGTGGAAGGCCATGTATTGCAGCCACAGGATGGAGCTGTTGGGGGAGCTCAGCACCAGTCGGTCAAAGTCATCTGCAGATTCCGGCTGTCGCCCGGGATCCATCAGTGCCTCCTCAAGGCGGGACAGCTCTTTCTCTGCCTTCTTCTTCTCCAGCTCCCTTTCCTTCTTGCTCTTCTTCTTCTGTTATGCAAGGCAGAACAACAAGTGAGCGATCTGTTCCTCGGACCCTGGGGAGGTCTGCAGTGGAAGCTGGGGGCCGAAAGAGCAGTCCACAAGCTCCATAAATACTCCCTCCAGCCTGAGACGGGCCCACACCGCCGGAAGAGACACCCAGGCAAGGACAGAGCGCCAAGTGGCCCTGCCAAAAGGACAAAACCCTGGAAGACAATACAGCACCGTGGCTTGCTCTGGCTTCTCATCCTCCTCGCTGTCTGAGCTCTCTCCGCGAGGTGGCAAGGCCGGAGTCAGGGAGTCCAGCCCCACGTCCCAAGTGAAGCCAGAAGACAGCTGCAGCCGGGGCGCTTCTGCCAGCCTGGTCTGCTTCTCCTGGAGGATCACAGGTGCACGTGAGGAAGCACTGGACACGGGCTGCCCCTGGTCTCCAGCTCCTTCCCTCCTGGAGGAGCAGGGACTCCCACGGTGCCCAGAGACCTCTCCTCTGCTCCCAGGGCCAGGCTAGGCCCCAGTCCACTGCGGAAACCTCACGGTAGTGACATAAAAGCTTTCTTTGTTAGTAAGTAAATCTAAATAATAATTTTTGAACTAGGTATGCATACACATATATACCCATGTGTATAAAACAGCAGTAGAGCTAGGACAGAGGTATGAAAAAATGACACCTAAAGTCTGGGAAGCCTTCCACACCCATCCTCAGGTCCAGGAGTGCTGTCCTCACTTCTCAGACCAGGACCCAGGCTCAGAAAGGCCAAGCTTCCTTTTCTCTGCCCATCCCACTAACTTAATTCAGCTCCATCCAATAACTTCAATTAGAATAGATTTTTAGGAGTTCCCGTCGTGGTGCAGTGGTTAACAAATCCGACTAGGAACCATGAGGTTGCGGGTTCGGTCCCTGCCCTTGCTCAGTGGGTTGACGATCCGGCGTTGCCGTGAGCTGTGGTGTAGGTTGCAGACGCGGCTCGGATCCTGCATTGCTGTGGCTCTGGTGTGGGCCGGTGGCTGCAGCTCTGATTCAACCCCTAGCCTGGGAACCTCCATATGCCGCGGGAGCGGCCCAAGAAATGGCAAAAAAAGACAAAAAAAAAAAAAAGAATAGATTTTTACAGCTCACTCAATGGCTGAAGCAGGGCCCTCTCCTCGGGAGCTGATGACCAACCAAGGAGAAGCTGCCCACCTTCTCCTATTTTACAGAAAAGGAAGAAGATGGTACTGAAGACAACCCAGCCCTCAGGCAGGAGACTGGAGTGCCCTCCCGGAGGGGCCTTTTCTCCCCGTTCAGCGCTGCCCTCACCTTGGGCCGCATGCCTGTCTCTTCCGCCTCCTCTTCTCCTTCCCGGTAATACACTTCCACACCGCTGTCCTCCTCCTCGGACAGAGCAGCTTTCTTCTGCTTCTTGTTCACGCTTTCCTGGAGTGACGGGCAGAGAAAATGCTGAGCCTTGCTTCATGCGCAGGGCACTGCCCTCCCTCTGCCCCAGCCCGCAGCACCCCGTGCCCCATCTCACTCAGGCCACTCTTGGCCTAGAGGCTAGGCAGCTGCCCAGCAGCTTCTGAAAGGTTCTCCCTTTCCCGAGGGGAGGCCGCCCTCCCCGAGGGCCGCACCTGCTCACTCGCAGACTCCGGGTGCGGCCGCTTGCCCGGCTTCTTTGCCCGTGGCCTCTGGGGCTCTTTCGTCTCCCTGCTGGGCAGCGGCGCCTCCTCCTGCCCCTTCCCACTACTCTTCTCTTTCCTTTTCTGTCTCTTTCTCTCCTCCGTCTCGCCTTCTCCTTTGTGCTCTCTCTCCTCTGCCTCTGTGTCCCTCCCCTCCTGCTTCAGATGTGGCAGCCTTGGGGAGGCCGAAAACACATCCGGCTTTCCAGTGTCACCAGGGAGGAAGGACAGCTCCACCAGGTTCTCCCGGCGGTTCAGGCTATAACGACAGGGACGCAGGGAGAGGCGACAATGAGGACAACATAGAGAGCACGACGGGCACAGCGCACAGCCCACAGTTTTCGGGGCCCTGCCCCCACCTGCCTCGGAATCCAGCCAGTAATCTTAGAAATGGTTTGCACACTGTATCAAGCTTCACAGAAAAATACCCAAGGCAGCTGTAATAGCCCATCCTCTGTCAACAACAGGTGCCTGTGCAGAGAAAAGTCTCCACATCTGCCTTTAGGAGCTGAGGCGGAAGGCTCCAAACAAAGGGATTTCATTTATCTGAATAATGAATTCACCACTACCTAAGCCATTAGATTTAAGGTTTACCTCTAAATCTCCTCCTGAGGGCTCCCAGAGAAAGGGCTGAGAGAGAGAGGGAGGGAGAGCAAAGGCACCTACCTTAGGACCTTGGCTGTGAGCAGCTTCCCTTCAGGGAGGTATTTGTCATAAAGAGCATTCCTGGCCGGGCTGTGCTGGGAGACATGCGAGTAGCGGGCCAAACCCGTAACCGAGGGGCCAAGGCTAACGAGAGAGAGAGAGACACACACGAAGGTTCCATGGTCATAAAAACTACAGAGTCCCAACCAAACCTGGTGCCTCCACTTTCCCAGAGACCCAAGTCGTGAGCAGGATTTACAGGTGACCTAAGTTCCTGGCATTCAACAAAATAGAGGGCTTTGTAAACTAGAAAAAGTATCTAGCATAATGAAGACATGACCTAAAGGTATTTTTCGCACCGTTATCAGAGCATCACAATGTAGAAATCATAACCTGCTAGAAAAGAAGAAAATGAGGGAGTTCCCGTCCTGGCTCAGTGGAAACAAATCCAACTAGGAACCATGAGGTTGTGGGTTTGATACCTGGCTTCGGTTAAGGATCCAGTGTTGCCGTGAGCTGTGGTGTAGGTCGCAGATGCAGCTCAGATCTGGCGTGGCTGTGGCTGTGGTGTAGGCCGGCAGCTGTAGCTCGGATTCGACCCCGAGCCTGGGAACCTCCATATGCTGCGGGTGTGGCCCTAAAAAGACAAAAGACAAAAGACCAAAAAAAGAAGAAGAAGAAAATGAAGAAATTACAGCAGGGAAGGCTGTAACATCTAGTGGTTGTGAACACTATGCGATCCCACGGAACATTTATAGACCATGGACACACAGTATACTCTGTCTAAAACACAAAACAAGAATAATTCAAAACCTTTTTGGGAATTCCCGTCGTGGCGCAGTGGTTAATGAATCCAACTAGGAACCATGAGGTTGTAGGTTCAATCCCTGGCCTTGCTCAGTGGATTAAGGATCTGGCGTTGCTGTGAGCTGTGGTGTATGTTACAGACGCGTCTCGGATCCAGGATTGCTGTGGCTATGGCATAGGCCGGCGGCTACAGCTCTGATTAGACCCCTAGCCTGGAAACCTCCATACGCCGTGGGAAGCGGCCCTAGAAAAGGCAAAACGACAAAAAAAAAAAAAAAACTTTTTGAAAGTATACAAAACTTAGAATAAAACACTGGTGGGAGGAAAGAAAATCATGGACATGGAGAACAGACTTATGGTTGCCAAGGGGGAGGGGGAGGGAGTGGGATGGATTGGTAATTTGGGGTTAATAAATGCAAACTATTGCCTTTGGAAGGATAAGCAATATACAGATCCTGCTTGTCTAGCACTGGGAACTATATCTAGTCACTTATGATAGAGCAGGATAATGTGAGGAAAAAAAAATGTATCTATGTGTGACTAGGTCACCTTGTTGTACAATAGAAAACTGACAGAACACTGTAAATCAGCTATAAATGGAAAAAAATAAAAATCATTAAAAAATTTAAAAAATAAAGATATTGAGGAGTTCCAAAAAAAACCCAAAACACTGGTGGGAACTCAGACTCCTCTTCCTTCACTATTCCCCCCAGAGAGACTGAGGAGAGCAGCGGGCCAACCCAGTCCCCAGGCTCCACCTCACTCACCCCAAGAGCACACCGGATGGCTGGATGGACTTCACATAGCCCCTCAGGAGCTGCCCTTCCTCAATGTCCTGGGTGGAGTTAATCTCGGGATCCACTATTTTGCTTTTCGTGTCCGGGTTTGTCCTAAAGGAATAAAAGGTTACACACATGAACCTCTAACCCTTTTCCCCAACCCACCCCCAGCTCATCTGTGATGATCACACTTGGCAAGAATATGACTCTGGACCCATCACGAGGACATCAACTCCAGAGCCCAGTCCTCCCTGCCCCTGAGGTCCTGTTGGTAGGGGACGGCTTTAATAGCAATAGGGAGAGGCTGAGCAAGCCACAGGGAGGTCAAAGCTTATAAGCATCCATTGCGGACCAGGACCCCGGGCCAATCCACGTCAAGGCACATTTGCCCCTTCTAGGGAACCCTGGAGGCTAAGTCCCCTCCCCTCACCAGGTCTGGCACCCTTCAATACCACTCGATGTGTGAACCTCTCCCTGGGAGACAAGAACCTGAGCAGACAGGTTCTTCTACAATTTGAATGTCCTCAGCCTCTCTGGATAAAAACGGGGGCAAGCAGGGAGGCAAGCTGGGGGGGGGCCAAAGCTCTGTGTCAGATCCACGTGGCCTCTCCTTGGTCCTCTGGGGGGTTCGCCCCCAGTTCCCGTCCTGACAACACACCCACCTGGATGATCGCAGAGACAAAGTCAACACAGGGCCTGCACTGGACAGGACATAACACCTGGAATGAGAGCAAAAGAAAAGGCTAACGCCACACCTCCGGAGACGAGAGGGCCTCGGCTTCCTCTTCACGAGGCAGAGCAACTGGTGGGCGAGGGTGCTCTTCTTCATTCTGCTGACCACCTGCTCAGGGACTCGGGGCAAGTCCCCTCTCTGGGGCTCAGTTTACTAGTCCATCAATAACACTACTCGCTCTTCTCATACAAGAAGGGAGCTGGGAGGAGAAAACAAGAGAGACGCGCAAGCCCTCTGGAGGCACACAGAGCCATGCAGGAAGGACTGAGGAGGTGAGACCAGCCTGTGTTGGGGGACCTCGTGGAGAGACAGACTCATCACCGGAAACCGTGGCAGGGGACAGCCTGGTACCCCTACAGGCTCATAGCAGCAGTTCAGAGGAGGCCCATCAGTGAGGCTAAGCATGGGAGGCTTCTGGGAGGGAGAGCAGGGTTTACTCTTAGGGTGGGTTTTCCAAACTCACTTCATTTAAAATGGCAAGTAGCAGTCCAGTTGCAAAGTATAGAATCTCATCAGTAGAAAGGATCTAGGCAACAACATAGACCAAATTCTCTCATGATAGGTGCCTGCCTTTTCTACCAGGGCAGGAAAGGACCTGGTGACACCATCTACCCTTAGGCAATTGACTTATCCACATTTGACAGATGAAAGAATTACAACTGAATGCTACTCATACAATTAACTATAATAAAATGTATTTTAAAAAAATATTTTGCTAAAAAAAAAAAATCACACCCGTATTTTGTAAGCCTCAAGAAATAAAGCAGAGGAGTTCCTGTTGTGGCCCAGCTGGTTAAGAACACGACTATTACCCACGAGGATGCAGGTTTGATCCCTGGCTTCACTCAGTGGGTTAAAGGATCCTGCACTGCCACAAGCTGAGGCGTAGATCGCAGATGTGGCTCAGATCTGGTGTGGCTGTAGCTGTGGCAGAGGCCAGAAGCTGCAGCTCTGATTCAACCCCTAGCCTGGGAACTTCCATAAGCCACAGGTGTGGCCCTAACAAGCAAAAAAAAAAGAAGAAACAAATCAGAGATGATCCAGGATTTCTCTCTGACTCCTTCTTCTGCTCCCAGGCCCTGAGTATTTTTGTGCCATTTAGCTCGAACAAGTGGTTAAGAATTCAGGCAGGTGCTGGTGGCAGGGACACTTGAAATGTGAAAGATCGATCACTACTTTGCAACCTCTGTCTCCTGAGGACATCTGCTCCACTGCTGGATAACTTGGATTGTCAGGAAAGTCAGCATTATACCAAGCTGAAATATGCCTCTCCAATGCTAGTTTATTCAGGCTATAAGATGGTTTTAAAACTCTGAGGTAGGTTCGTTTTTGTGAATCCAAAACAGTTCATAAATAAAGTATCCCAACTGCAAAAGGTTACTACTATCCTACAGAGAACATGTACCTATCAATTTTTTTTAAATTAATGTATGAATGCTTCAATATTAAAATGACAAAGCAACTTGGCCAAGCAAAGTACAGAACAAACATAAACATCCGATAAATATGAAAAATGACCATAAGAGAAATATAAGTTAAAATGAGAGATCATTTTAGCCTATTCAATGACAAAGACTTAAAATTAAGAATATCCAATGTGGATAGGGGTGTAAGAAATGAACAGTCAGGAGTTTCCATTGTGGAGTAATAGAAACGAATTCAACTAGGAACCATGAATTGCGGGTTTGATCCCTAGCCTCGCTCAGTGGGTTAAGGATCCAGCACTGCCATGAGCTATGGCGTAGCTCACAGACTCGGCCTATATCTGGTGTTGCTGTGGCTGTGGCATAGGCCAGCAGCTATAGCTCCGATTAGACCCCTAGCCTGGGAACCTCCATATGCCGTGAGAGTGACCCTAAAAAGACAAAAGACAAAAAAAAAAAAAGTTCCTGTCGTGGCTCAGTGGTTAACAAATCCAACTAGGAACCATGAGTTTGCGGGTTCAATCCCTGGCCTCGCTCAGTGGGTTAACGATCCGGCATTGCCATGAGCTGTGGTGTAGGTTGCAGAAGCAGCTCAGATACCGTTTGCTGTGGCTCTGGTGTAGGCCGGCAGCTACAGCTCCAATTAGACCCTAGCCTGGTAACCTCCATATGCCTTGGGTACAGCCCTAGAAAAGACAAAAAAAAAGAATAGTCATATTTATCGTTAATGGACATAAAAATTAGCACAGTTCTTTTGGAAGGCACTTTGGGAAAATGGAGAACATTGTTTGACCCATCAATTTTACTTCTTAGAATTTATTTCAGATACGCTTGTACTATATCCAAACATATGGTGCAAAGATGGAAACTTCAACATTACTGTCCATCAACAGAATTGTTTAAATAAACTGTGATTTTTTAAAAAAACACGTAATGGGGAGCTCCTGCGGTGGTGCAATGGGATCAGCAGCATCTTGGGAGCCCTGGTATTCAGGTTTGATCCCTGGCTCAGCACAGGGGCAGAGAGGGTTTAAGGATCCAGCTTTGCAGCTGCTGCAGTTTAGGTCACAACTGCAGCTTTGATCTGACACCTGCCCTGGGAGCTCCATATGGGGGGACCAAAAATGGAAGAAAACAAAAAAAAAACAGCAACAAAAAAACCCACATGCTGGAATACTAAAAAAGTACTAAAAATGAAAGAACAAGATTGACTTCAACACACCAGAAAAGGAAAAGAAAATGTTCATGATAAACTGTTATGAGAAAAAAGCAAGTTTACAGCAAAGTATATAAAATGAAGTTCTACTGTGAAGTAAGGGCAAATTATACCCATATATGTTAAAGTCTTGAAAGATAAAGATCAAAGTATATAATGGCAAAAAGTGGTAGAGAAAGAGAGGAGCAATAGCAATTTTCATTTTACATTTTATGCACTATTTTTTTCTGGTACAAAATCACATCTTTAATTAAAAAGAAACAAAAAAGCTCTCGCCAATCCCACAGATAGCTAAAAAGAGGACAAGAAGCCGGCCTACCTGACAATCTTCTGTGGGGTAAAGTCCTCCAGGGGCGTCTCTGAGAAGGAGTCACTCACGTGAAATATACTGACTTTTCCAATCTTCCCGAAGGGGAAGGAGACCATCAGCCCCTCCTTGGGGGTCACCTTCACCACGCGGCCCATGGCCACTTCCCCTTTCTCCATCTTGTGAGGACCTGCAGGAGGAGAATGAACAAGATTCAGGGAAGAGGAAATGAGCCAAGAAAAAAGCTGGGGGAGTTCCCGTCGTGGCTCAGTGGTTAACGAATCCAACTAGGAACCATGAGGTTGCGGGTTCGATCCCTGACCTTGCTCAGTGGGTTAAGGATCTAGTGTTGCCGTGAGCTGTGGTGTAGGTTGCAGACACGGCTCAGATCCCGCATTGCTGTGGCTCTGATGTAGGCCGGCAGCTACAGGGTCTGATTTGACCCCTAGCCTGGGAACCTCCATATGCCACGGGAGTGGCCCAAGAAATGGCAAAAAGACAAAAAAAAAAAAAAAGAAAAGAAAAGAAAGAAAGAAAAGAAAGAAGCTGGGATGCTGGCCATCTACAGGCCAGGGGAGGTGGAGGCATCCAGATTCTGGGGTGTCTAGGCTAAGAGGCCCAGAATGATCACACAGACCCAGATCACCGTGCCACCTACACAAGAATCCTGGGGCCATGTCCAGGTGGACAACTCTTTCTAAGAGACCTACGAAAGGCAACTGTGTACGTAAAGGTGACTCAGACACAGGCCACAGAAAAAAACTGTTCCAAGGACATGGCCAGCTCACTAGGCTTTCTGAGCACCCCTTCACCCTGGGGAATGACTGAAGACCCCTTCCCACTCCTTCCTACCCCCACCCTCCCTGACCAGGTCCCATGTCATCACCACACCTATGAGTGAGAGACACAAGAAGGCCTTGGAAGAATCTGGGCCGACCACGGTGGCCTTCAGGGCCTGGCCAATCTGGAACTTCTTATCTGGATGTTTCAGAACCTGTGAGGACAAGAAAATTCCTCTGATGTTTGGAGAATGGCCTGTCATTTATCCAAAACAACAGCACTGAAGTCGGCACAGTACCTCCCAAACCAATTCCCGAATAAGCACACTGTAAGCACGTGACAGACCCTGAGTCAAGCTCAGGGATTCCTCTCCAGGGATCTCAGGCACACCTACCTTGAAGCTAAGAGACATGAGCAACAAGGGAATTCTCCCCCGGATATCTGGAGCAATCTCCACCTCAAGCCATTTCTTAACCACGTTGTACTGGGGAAAAAAAAAAAACAGGAAGAGAAATGGAGTGCAGCGGATACAATCATCTCTTTTCCCTTCAATAAAACACTCTCTGAAAATCACAGGGCTGAAAGGGCCCTAAGCCTACACTTTTCCCCAAGGAAGAGGAGCCCACCTCTACACCTCAGTGGCCCTGTCCAACCTCCACTTCCCACAGGCTTCACTCAGAGGCTAGCTCAGAGCCTCCCAAGCGCAGCAGAACATGTACCCCTCCTGGTGCCTCAGCTGATGAGGAGGCAAAAAAGCCTCAGAAACGTCCTCAAGCAGCAGGACCAATCCCACTGACCTCTGTGAACTCCTCCAAACTGTGCTGTGCCCAGTGACTTTAGGGACTAACATCTCATTTCTAAATCAAATTAATTTCACTACTGACAGTGTTCTGCCCCAAATATATACCCCAATTTTCAAGTCAACTCAACAAAACATTTCCCAAGCAGCCACTATGTATATGCCATGAGAGTGATAATAAAAGCCAGGTTCTGCCTTCAGCGAGCTGACAGTTTACAAAGAGCAAGTCAAATGAATATGCAAATAACTAGAGGAGTCCCCATTATGGTGCTGCAGAATGAATCCCACTAGTAACCATGAGGATGCAGGTTCGATCCCTGGCCTCGCTCAGTGGGTTGGGGATCCAGCGGTGCCTTGAGCTGTGCTGTAGGTTGCAGACGTAGTTTGGATCCCGCACTGCTGTGGTGTAGCTGTGACTGGCAGCTGTAGCTCTGATTCGACCCCTAGCCTGGGAACTTCCATATGCCGTGGGTGCAGCCCTTAAAAAAAAAAAATAAAGACAGATAAATAACTAGAGCAGCAAGCAACATGATGGAACACAACGCTATGGGACGCTACAGGAGAAGGAGTAAGAAGGGAGGGTTATCTGTGCTGGACCTGGCAGGGTTGTGGGCAACAGGAATAGAGGGTACCCCGGTATAGAAGTAAAAACAAGAAGGGGAAAAGAGAGAGGAGGTTTTTAGTGTGATTGGTACACCAGATTCGTGAAGTCAGATTATGAAGAGCTTTAAATACCACTCTGAGGCATCCTGGGTTCATGAATATCTACAGACAAGAGGTAACCAAAGGGATCAAGAGCCATGGACATACTCAGATAGAAGCTCATGGAGGAAGCATCTGGAAGCAAGGAAGAATCATCCCTCAAGGTCAAGCCCAGACCAACGCTCTCTCTTATATATTCCAATCGTACAGTTCTCCCTGATCTCCTCCCTTTACTCAACTCCTATTCCACCTGCCATTAGAACACATGATCTGGCTCCCAATTACATACTGCTTTGCACTGTTCCTGAACTTCATAAGAGGCAAGAATCTAAAATCCAACACTTTATTTTAAATAAAATACTTCTATTTTTATTTAAAAGATTTTATTTCTGCAGTTTCCTTCATGGCTCAGTGGTTAGCGAACCTGACTAGGATCTGGCCTTGCCTGACTAGCTGTGGGGTAGGTCACAGATGCGGCTCGGATCCGACATTGCTGTGGCTGGGGTGTAGGCTGGCAGCTGTAGCTCCAATTCAACCCCTAGGCTGGGAACCTCCACATGCCACAAGTGCAGCCCTAAAAAAAGCAAAAAATAAATAACTAAAATATTTTATTTCTGTGTGTGTGTTTTGAAAAACTTTGTGGATACTGAAATTTGAATTTTACATTATTTAATATAAGATAAAGTACTGGATTTAAAATTTTGCTCTATGACATATTTTTCTTTCCATTTTATACAATTAATCTATAGATATGTGGAATTGTGAGTTGCTTACTAGCTGTTTTGCAAGCCATAAATTTAGCTCCTTGATTAGACTGGAGGTTTTCTAGGAGCAGAGGCCTTCTGTTGTTTCCCACAAACCAGCATGGCAACAAACACAGATTCAATGCCTGGTGTGAATGGTCACTGTCAGCTGCTCCCCCTCTTCTCCTGTAAGAAGGATGGCATCACACTGCAGGGCATGCACTACTCACCTTCTTCAAGAAGCAAGTCACAGTCTGACCAGCCTTGTACTGTTTAATCTTCTCCAAGGGGCTAACAGAGTGAGTGTTGAGAGAAGTGTGGCCATCCTCCTTCAGCTCACTGTTTGCAGAAAGGCAACAGAAAAGAGTAAAACAACCTCTGGATAAGCTGCTAGCTTGAAACTATCTCCCTCATGTGGCCATGGATCAACTGTTCGGAACTCCCCTAACTCAGACGCACCCACCACGCACGGCCCCATTTCTCTCCTTCGAGGGGAAAGAATGTTCACAATACCTGCACAAAAGCTAATCCTTTCCAACTCACTCACCTAGGTATGAACAAGCGCTAAGTTAGGCAGCCAACCATAATCTTTATAAGTTTAGGAAACAAAACTGTTTTAGTTCTTTCAATATTTCTGCTATTGCTTTACAGTTTTCAGAAATGTTTTCACAAATAATCTGCCACTAAATGTAACAATACTCTCATGTGTGAATGAGGTAGGACTGATATTATTCGATTCATTTGATGCAACTGACCCAGAAGTTGAAATCAGAGCTCGCAACTCAAAAATCCAGGGCTCTGTCCCCTGTGCTCCCTTGCCATTATTGCTTTCCTGAGCCTCCTTTTCTTCTTAGAAAAGCAACAAGGAGATGTGGTCTGAAAGTTTTCAGTCTACAAATTACTTCAAAGGAATCAAAGAATTCCCACTGTTCCAACCTAGCCTAGCTTACCAAATCAAAATTCTAAAATAAAACAGAAACCAACCATAAAATGGTACAATAATATAGCGCGCCCTGGACAATACAGAAACTCACGAAACACATACTAGTAAAGCAGAAATGCATATAATCCTATGACCCAGTAATTCCACCCTGGAGAAACCCCTGCACGGATAAGCAATGGAACAAATTCAAGGATGTTCACTCTGGCATTATTTGTAAAAGGGGAGAACTGGAAACAACCTTAAATGTCCTCCATCAGTTTGAGAATATACATATGGTTTAGCACAGTCACAGGACAGATTACTATGTTAACTCTGGACACAAAAACAAATCTAAAAACAAAATTTTGAGTGAAAAAAACAAGTTGCAGAATATTAAGTACAGCATTCTATTTAGGTAAAATTTGAAAACCACACAAAATAACTTTTTTTTCTTTGGCTTTTTTTTTTTTCTGTTTTTTTGCCATTTCTTGGGCCTCTCCCGCGGCATATGGAGGTTCCCAGGCTAGGGGTCGAATCGGAGCTGTAGCCACCGGCCTACGCCACAGCCATAGCAACGCGGGATCCGAGCCGCGTCTGCAACCTACACCACAGCTCACGGCAATGCCGGATCCTTAACCCACTGAGCAAGGGCAGGGATCGAACCCACAACCTCATGGTTCCTAGTCGGATTCGCTAACCACTGAGCCACGACGGGAACTCCAACACACAAAATAACTTTTTATAGATTATGTGTGTGTGTGTGAAAAAAATATATACATATATAAGCAAGAGCTGGATATATGTCAAATAATGGAGAATTTACTCTCTGGGGGTAGAGGGAAAAGCCTGGGAAGGGAGAATCTGTAAAATGTTATTTACTAAAACACACACAGGGGAGGTCCCATCATGGCTCAGCAGAAACGAATCTGACTAGTTAGTATCCATGAGGACATAGATTCAATCCCTGGCCTTGTTCAGTGGGTTAAGGATCCAGCATTGCCGTGAGCTGTGGTGTAGGTCGCAGATGCAGCTTGGATCTGGCATTGCTATGACTATGGTGTAGGCCAGTGGCTACAGCTCCAATTCGACCTCTAGCCTGGAAACCTCCATATGCTGTGTGTGGGTTTGGCCATGAAAAAAACAAAAGAACCCACAAAAAAACAAAAACAAAATCACACACAGAATGTCTATGTGCCTTGCTCTCTAACAGGCAATTTACATTCATTATCTATGATGCTTATATAAATATAGTTAGGATGAAAAAACATATTCCCTCAATAGCTGACACTGAGGTCCCTGCTATGAACTGAATTCTGGCACACGCCACCACCACCCACCAACACTCACATGTTGAAGTATCAACTTCCAATACCTCAGAATGTGACTGTATTTGGAGATAAGGCATTTAAAGAGGCAATTAAGTTAAAACAAAGTCCTCGGGGTGGGCCTTAATCCGATATGACTGATGTCCTTATAAGAAATTAGGCTACAATTCAATAACAACAACAAAAACCTGACTGAAAAACAGGACTTGAAAAGACTTCTCTCCAGAGACATATATACCTAATGTCCAAAAAGCATAGGGAAACATGCTCCACATCACTAATAATTAAGGAAAAACAAATCAAAACCACTGTAGCAGGAATTCCAGAGGTACACGTGAAGACTCCTCAACTGCTCTGCCCTAACTTTTGCCCCTCCAAAGGAGTAACTGAGCAGGAAGCATCTTATCTGGCTTGAGTGACCCTCACCAACCCTGAGCTCAGCTCTAGCACACAGGACATTCTGTTTGTTCACAAGATCTCCATATACGAGTGGGGAACAAAAATACTGACTACACTGGAGTTCCTGTGTGGCTCAGCGGGTTAAGAATCTGGCATTGACACCACGGCAGCTGGGGTCATTGCTGTGGTATGGGTTTGATCCCTCACCCGAGTAATTCTGCGTGCCACAGCTGTGGCCAGAAAAACAATTACACCGACTACATTTCCTCAGTAAGTCAACACCACCAATTAAATACATGTTTTTTCCTCCTGATTTTGACACGCCCCTTGCAGCATTCATTATTTTAAGATATCTACCCATAGAAGCAACCTATGTATCTATCGACAGATGAATGGATAAAGAAGGTGTAGTACATACATACAATGGAATATTACTCAGCCATAAAAAAGAATGAAATAATGCCATTTGCAGAAACATGGATAGACCTAGAGATTATCATACTTAGCGAACTACACCAAAGACAAATATCATATGATATTACTTATATGTGGAAAACAAAAAAAAAATGAACTTATTTATAAAACAGAGGTAGACTCAAAGATACGGAAAATAAACTGGTTACCTAAAGGGAAAAGGGCTGGGGAGGAATAAATTAAGAGTTTGGCATACAAACTACTACACAGGAGTTTCCGTCATGGCTCAGCGGTCAACAAACCCCATTAGGAACCATGAAGTTGCAGGTTCAATCCCTGGCCTCGCTCACTGGGTTAAGGATCCAGTGTTGCAGTGAGCTGTGGTGTAAGTCACAGATGAGGCTTAGATCTGGCATTGCTGTGGCTGTGGCATAGGCCGGCGGCTACAACTCCAGTATGACCCCTAGCCTGGGAACCTCCATATGCCACTAGTGTGGCCCTAAAAAGGAAAAAAAAAAAAAAAACCTACTATATAATAAACAACAAGGTCCTACTGTTATAACACAGGGAACTATAATCAATATCTTATAATAACCCATAATAGAAGAGAAGGTAAAAAAAAGAGTATACACACACACACACACACACACACACACACATAAGTATTTGTGTATAACTGAATCACTTTGCTGTATATATGAAACTAGCACAACACTGTAAATCAACTATATTCCAATAAAATTTTTTTAAAAAATCTACCCTTATCTTGAAAAAACTACTTGACTGCAACCCTTAAACAAGACCTCACACTTCAGAAGTGAAGACACTGCAGGCTAAAACAACAAATATGAGGACATCTCTGTTTTTACCACAAAGGAACACAATCAAATCTACAAAACTAAGGAAACCACAGTTTAAACAAATCGGAGAGTGTGCATCCACCAAATCTCATTATTCTGGAACTAAAGGACTTATTTTAAAGTTCAAGTGTGTTGTTAGCATCTGGAACTCAAGGTTCCAAGAATATTTCCCTACCTCAGACGCAATCCTTCTCAGAAATATCCCACTTCTTTTCTGTGCCCTTCAGGATGCTGACCAAATATGGATGCTGACCACCTTTGGAAAGTTTCTTAAGAGGCCCTCTCCTAACATCCTGGGCACATAAGACTTAGAGTCTGGATGGATCCGGGCCTCACGCTACAGGGGCACTTTGCACGGTCCTGTGAATCTAGCTTTGCTCACTGATGCCCTATCAGTTCCAAGAGGCTGGGTTTTTTTTGTTTGTTTGTTTATTTGTTTGTTTGTTTGTTTTTAATGGGGGAAGCAGAAGTAGATAGGCCTATGAATCAACATGCTTAAGATCCTCTGAAAGAATGACCCCAGAAAGGAGCTCCCGCTGTGGCACACAGGTTAGGGATGCAGCAGTGTCTCTGTGGTGATGCAAGTTTGACCCCTGACCCAGCGCAGTGGGTTAGGGATCCGGTGTTGCTGCAGCTGTGGCCTGGGATCATAATGCCACATGCAGCCAGAAGAAAAAGAAAAAAAAAAAAAAAAAGAATGACCCCAGACAAGTTGGATCCAGCTCTATATGGAACTACTAGTTCTACTAGTTCACTCAGAATTTCTCACGGAACATCCCTTTGGACCCAAAAGAGCATGACCTAAAATTTCAGTCATCAGGCAGCAGCAGTCCACACTCAAAGAATAGGTATTCTTGGCTATATGGTGTTTATTTAGGGAATTTCTGAGCTAGAAAATTGGGCTGAGAGCAAAAATGTTTCTTTTTCTTACATGTCAACAGACCTGCAATCAAATCAGCCTTTACATTGATATTTAAACCCTGAATATAACTTTCACTTTAATTTTCACATAATCCCTCTAATTAGCCCTATGAGAGTCAGACAAATAATCCCTGCTAGAGAAGTAAGACAACCAGGACAGAGGGCAGCAAAGTAAGTCACAACACTGGCTGAATCAAGACTAGAACTCTGGGAGTTTCCTGGTGGTCTAGCGGTTAGCATTTAGCACTTTCACGGCTGCAGTCTGGGTTCAGTCCCTAGTCTGGGAGCTAAGATCCCACATCAAGCCTCTGAACGCAGAAGCCAAAACAAACAACACACAAGACTAGATCTGAGTCTCCTGACTCCAAAGCCCCGTGCTCCTTCCACGAGACCACCGGAGTTCCCCTCACCTTGGCCGCACACTCAGCTCCGGGATGGTTCGAATAAATCTGGGATGACTTATTGGCAGAAACCTGGAGAGACAAACAGGTCAGATCATTTCTCTCATTCTCTCTAACACCACGATCTGGAGACCAGAATTTCTAACTTCCCACCACACCAAGCTTAAAAACTACCAGCTCCACTGCCACACCACCCACTGGTAATGCATCAGGCCTGAAGCATCAGTAAATATTAAGGAGCTGGCTCATCTAATTTTTGAGTATTGTCATATTAAACCCTGAAAAGATTTTTCCTTACAGACTATATTCTTCAACTCTTTCATTCTAAAAATAAGAAAACTGAGGTCTGGCAAGGACAAATGACTTACTAAAGATCCCACAGTTAGTGAAATTAATATGCAAATTACTGGCTAGACTTTGAATCCTTTTTTTTTTGCTTTTCTTATAGCAAGGATTTCTGCTGCAAAACCATACTGTCACCAGATTTAAGGTAAACAAGATTTAGGCTATGCAGTGGAGAATGGATTACATTAACTGCTGAATACACCGAGCAATAACTCTGTGCCAGACAGCCCTCCAGGCGCACCACAGCGACATGTTCCCTCTTCCAATCTTGTCAACGGCCCAGCAAGGTAGTCAGTACCATGACTCTCACTTCACAAATTCGGAAAATAAAACTCAGAGAGTTAAGTAACTACTTAAATCATGCTTGCAGAATTGTAGTAGCCAATTTGGAATTCAAACCCAGAGCTGACTCTGAATCAATGCTCTTAACCACTACATCATAACAGCATTAAAAAAAAAAAAAAAAGACATAAAAAGGATTCTTTGGTGAATGTTCTGGTAAACTATAAGAAAATCTAATTTGTATGCAACTTTTTGGAACCTGCCTCAGTTCCATTTGCCTCCCACGATTAGGACACGACAATCTCCCATCCCCCAAAGCCTCCATACTTGAACGTCTTCATGTCTCGCCCACCAATCACTCGGGCAGTGACCTTCTTCCCAACTTTCAGCTTGGTGGTAGGAGACATGCCCACTGGAACATCATCTAGAATGTGGGAGGCGTGGATACAGCCCACGATGCCATCTTCCAGGGTCACAACCACATGGGTGGGCTTAATGGACTTGACAGTCCCTGTGACCATGTCCCCAATGGACAGGGTATGCTTCTTTACAGTCCCCACAACCAGAGCCGGATCCACTTCCTCATCCTCATCGACTGTCTCCAAGTCCTTCCGGGTCTGTCTCATGGTCCTCTTGGCAGCTGGCCCCTCAACGGCCAAAAGAAGACCAGTCACTCCTGGTTCTGTGGTACTGAGGGTCAGGGAGACACCCTGCCCCACCTGCAACTTCTCGGAGTCAAAGCGGAAGGTGTCATTGAGGTGAGAGGTCAGGGAGAAAGCTGCCAGGTGGCCAGTCTCCACCAAGGAGGCGATGGCAAAGGTCTCTTCCAAGTGCTGCACAACCGCCTGGTACTCGCCGCCTTTCCTCAGCTGGAAAATGGAAAACCCGTCACAACCACTTCTCACAGAGCACACGTACTCGTTCATCACCCACTGGGCAGAGAGGACTGGGGAAGCCCTCTGAGCCCCTGGGACCCAAGGCTAATCTGAGCTGTAACAAACTAGCCTGCACTCCATCCACTCAGCCCTCTCCTGTGCACGGAGGCGACCTGACTACACTCTAGGTGCCACATCAGAATCACCTAGAGTCAGCCTCTCTTTTGATTTTAGGTCCTATGTTAGAACTAGTGAAAGCAGAACTTTCAAGGTGACTCGGAAGCACAGCCAGGTGACCTCTAATGGTTCTCCAGCTTTCAGACACTGTGGGTCCTGCAGGTCTCCACTCGATTTACTCCTCCTTTCACTCATTCAACAAAAAGGGTCATTACTGAGAGCTTATTGTGTGCAGGGCAGGTAGCCTGTGCTCACATGCTTATATCTGCCAGCTTCCCTTGGATGGTAAAATGGAATCTGGACCTGCTAGAAAGCTTAGTGAGGGGCTAATGTTGTTTCCTATTTCTCTTTGTCCCTCAAAGTCTTAAAGTTAAAAGCAACTAGAGATTAAGGATTACATCTATATAATTCTCTGTAACATACCCTATGCAAACAGGGGCTTAATAACTGCTTTAGACAATGATGTAATATATTATCGCGAGGAGAAAAAAACCACTCGTTCTGAGACTTCCCTCAAACCCGGTTCTTCTCTCACACAAAAGTGTATAGAAGAGGATATAGATGAGCAGCCTGGAGTCAGAACTACCCATAGACATGTTTTATTTGGTTCATGTGATGTTTTTAAAAAAAAATAGTTTCTGACATTTCCCACATTTATTTCAAGTAAAAAAATACGAATCCTGCCTTCTCTTAAAATTCAAAGACTTTGTCAAGTTCCCATTGCAGCTCAGGACATAGGGTTAGGGTTAGGGTTAGGGTTAGGGTTAGGGTTAGAGTTAGGGTGAGGACATAGGTTTGATCAGTGGGCCCACTCAGTGGGTTAAGGATCCAGCATTGCCATGAGCTGCAGTGTAAGTCGCAGACGTGGCTTGGATCCCTCGCTGCTATAGCTGTGGCGTAGGCTGGCACCTACACTTCCATTTCAACTCCTACCCTGGGAACTTCCATATGCTGCACCTTTGGTCCTAGAAAGACCAAAAAAAAAAAAACAAAAAACAAAAAAACACGAAGACTTTGCAACACTAGACCCAGATGTTCTCACGTGGCAACAAGCTCGTGGAACTGAGTAGTCTCTGCTCCTCTGTGGCAAGGCGTGCACTCCACAGTGTGTCAGAGTCCTAGGGCCACCACTCCCTACCCCGCCTGGCACACTTCACTCATCTATAGTACCTGCTTGGCGCTAAAGACAGGGTGCCCACATGATTTATCACCCGAACCAGAGTGGAAGTCACTGCTATTAACAGCCACACCAGAGGAGAGGCATACACTGGGGATGTCCTGGACAAATCTAGGCATAAAGTTCCTCTATCTACAGGCATCTGAGAAGCGTGTGGGGTTGAAAGGGTGTGTGATGCCTCTGAAGCCGTGGGAATACAAGTCATCAATCAGCAAGCTTACCTTTTTAGCTCTTCTATTCACCAAATCACGGCGCAGGGAAACATGTACTTCCAACTTCAACATATCAACGTTGAGGATTACAACCTTCTTTTTCTGCCCAGATTCCACCTCCTGCCCTGCAGCACAGAACCAAACACAACGTGATCACCCTCCTGGAGTGGCGGGGAAGGGAGACTGCAACCCTCCAGCAGCAGCCCTGCAGCCCTTACGCACAAAAAAGACAACCTATGACCTGGGTCTACATCAGCTAGGGAAACCTAGGATCTAACTCCCATAATTCAAGTTCAGGTATGCTGTAATTTATGCCACCTGATAAACAGAAATCTAGATTTACCCAAATATAACAATAAAGAGATCCATACCTAAACCTCCTTTAGTGTGCTGCTGCTTGCGAACCTAGAAGATTTTTTTTCTTTTTATGTCTGTACCTGTGGCATATGGAATTTCCTGCCTAAGGGTCAAACTGGAGCTGCATCTGCAACCTATGCCACAGCTTGCATCAATGCCAGATCCTTAACCCACTGAGCAAGGCCAGGGATTGAACCCGCATCCTCGCAGACACTGTGTTGGGTCCTTAACCCACTGAGCCAACACGAGAACTGAAGGCTTGCTATTGCATTGATTTGCATTTACACAAAATAAGCAAGCCAAAAATTTCCATTGAATCAGCTCACCTATCCTATATATTTAGAAATTCTGGGCTCAGAAGAGGGAGCAGTGGGCAAAGGGTTTCCCCCACCAATCCTGATGGGCAAGACAGACGCGCTCACCTGCCCGATGATATTTGCTGGCTCTCAGGACCAGGCCAGGCACAGGGCCCTCACTGAACAGCACAGAGCCATCTTCCAACACCTCCTGCACCTCCAGGTCAAGGACCATCCCTGGAGTCATCTCAGCCAGCGTCTGGATCAGCACAGAGTCTGCCAGAGACCCAAAGGGAACAGTGATTAACAAGAGATGAACCAGCACTCACCGTTCTTTCCCTCTGGAAATAGGCTGCCACACGGAGGATATTTCCAACACAGAGTGCTAGCTAGAACCACTGTGAAGACATAATCGCTTTTTGTGTGTGTGTGTATCTTTTTTTTTAGGGCCACACCCGTGGCATATGGAGGTTCCCAGGCTAGGGGTCAAATAGGAGCTGTAGCCACCAGCCTACGCCACAGCCACATCAATACCAGATCCCAGCCACATCTGCAACCTACACAGCTCACAGCAATGCTGGATCCTTAACCCACTGAGCAAGGCCAGGCCAGGGATCGAACCTGAGTCCTCATGGATGCTAGTCAGATTCGTTTTCCTCTGAGCCACGACGGAAACTCCCAGAATCGCTTCTGGTAAAATGTCTGATGTTCATGAAAGCTCTCAACACAGGCAGCTAATCCCACCTGGCCACAATTCATGAAAAGAGCCAACAAATGCCAGAAACACAGGCTTTCCTTTGGTTTTGGAAATTTCTTTCTTTCTGTTTGGAATCTCCCCTCTCAAACTTCTTATTTCTCAAACTCCGTCGAGGTTCCAACAATCCTACACAACAGCTCTAAGCTGAGCAGGGTCAAATTAATAACCCCTCAGGAGGCCTCCCAGCAGGTCCCTGTTCCATTTTATCATCCACTACAGATGTGGTGAATAAAGGAATAAAAAATGAAGAGGTGAAAGGAATCACATAAATGCAAACCTGAGGCCATAGATCTCAGGGAAATCTTGATTCTGGACTGGGAGGGAGCACAAGGGGAACTTCTGGAATATAAGTAATGATCTTTTATCTGAATCTGAGTGGTAGTTAAACAGGGGTGTTCATTTTACAAACATTGACTGAGCTGTACCCTAAAAGATTTGTGTACTTTAGAGAGGTTCTACTTCCATTTCAAAAAGTTTACCCTTTTTTTTTTAAATATCAGAGAAGCCGAACAATGCATGGGAATAGACAGGAACAAATGACGATGCTCACGCCCCACCCCAACTCTCAGGTTCGCCCTTCTCCCCCACCTCGGTTGCTCATGAGGCTGCGGACGCCCTGCTGCTCCTCCAGGCACTGGCTCAGCAGGAGGAGGCTGGTGGTGGCCAGGTCCCCCAGGGTGCAGTCTGAAAGCCGCAGCGACAGCAGCATCCGCTGCTTCTCCTCGTCCACATTGGTCACCTTCGCAACCACTGTCTGTCCCTCGACAAAGTGGTCACTTGTGGAGGTAACAAATTTGTCACTCATGATCTAAAGGGAAGATGGGCACAAAATCAAGTAGGGAAAGGAAGTCTCTCTGAAGACAACTCATTTTAAACACCCAGAAAGAGGTGTGTGAGGGGAACCAGGATGCCTCCGAGCACAGCTCTACTTCCCTTCCATAAAATCGCAGGAGAGGCCTCCCTGCCACCCCAGCCTTCTAAGGCCACGCAGCCAAGAGGGGACATTACTGGGGAGCCAGAGCAACACTCTGCCCCTCACTAGGCATGTCTCTGGGGCCCACCCCTCAGTTCCCATTTTTAAGACTGTTCTGGGGAGTTCCCGTGGTGGCTCAGTGGTTAATGAACCCGACTAGGAACCATGAGGTTGCGGGTTCGATCCCTGGCCTTGCTCAGCAGGTTAAGGATCTAGCATTGCCGTGAGCTGTGGTGTAGGTCACAGATGCAGCTCGGATCTGGTGTTGCTGTGGCTGTGGTGTAGGCCGGCAGCTATAGCTCCAATTAGACCCCTAGCCTGGGAACTTCTGTATGCCACGGGTACGGCCCTAAAAAGACTAAAGGTCAAAAAAAAAAAAAAAAAGTTCTGGCAGGGGATGCGAGATCTGCCAGGAGAAACATCAGGGGACACACCCAGGGAAGGGAAGGAACACTTAGGAACTGTCTGTGGCAGGAATGGGTGATGAGCCCTTTGCTCACCACCATCTTCCATCAGCTTTGGGAGGACTCCTCCCTCCCTGGGGCTCAGTTTGCTCAGCAGCCCTGAGGGGGAGTCGCTAGGACCTTTCCATTCTGGACAGTCCACCATCCAGTGACTTACCCAATGCTGTGGCATGAAGCAGAAAAGGCGCCCCCCCTTCCTCCAGGACACAGCCCTGAGCCAGGATACACGGCTGGGCAAGAGGAGTGTAGACCAAATCTCAGCCCCCTCCCTCTCAGCCGGGCGCCCTTATGTCAAGCCCCTGAAAACCTTTCAAGAGAATAGAGCATCCTGCTCTCAGGTTCTGTGATCCTGTCATCTTCCCTCAAGGCCCCTGTGCAGGGAAATGAACTTACGGCTTTGGGGGCCAGTCCACTGAGACCTGAGGGGAACTGGATGAACACACCATAGTCCTTGATGCTCCTCACAAAACCAATAAGCAGCATTCCAGGATGGATTTCTGAGAAGCTCTTGGGGTCCTGGCCACCCTCTACTGCAGAGACCAAAGCTGGCTTCCTGCAAAGGAGCTAGTAGCACTTCATCAAGGAATGTTCCAGAAAGAGCAGATGACCAGTCCACCTCTCCCACCTCCTTTCTCCACTCTACACCCTCTCTACTACGATGATTCTCTACGTGTGCAGAACAGCAGCATCAGCATCACCTGGAACTTGAGGCAAATTCTTAGGCACCTACAGAATCAGACGCTGGGGTGGGGCCCAGCAAACTGGCTGGACCAAGCCCTCCAGGTGAATCTGATGCACACTGAAGCTGGGAATCAAGCTTCATTCCTTTCCTTATTAATTCATCTCCAGATTATCAGAGGGGACCGAAAGGGAAGGGCTCATCTCTGCGGTGTGGCAGCTGGATGGGCCATGACACAACCCTCCCGCCTCCATCTTTGCACTAATCAACCCTGTTTTACCTCCTCTGCCTATCTTCATGCTAAGGAGACTTTCTTTCACATTCTGTAAGAAAGGAGATAGTGTCTTCCTTCTAAGCACCCGCACTAATGCCAAAAGGAACATGTGAGATCTGCATTCCAAGGGTGGAGGGGGAGGAGAGGAAAGACGACAGCAGGTACTAACAGTTCCAACTCAAGGGGCAAGCACTGAGTGCCCCCAGAAAGCTGGATGTGTCCTCGGGGTGTCCTGCTGGGCCATGCCACATGGCCCCCTTCCCCACACCCTGGATTCCCACTCCACCGTGACCACCAGCATCTGCTAGCAGCACCTCAATCTTGCTCTACTTCCCACCAGGGAAAGAGGCTGAGGGCAGCCTTGCTGCTGGTTTAGTTTTATGGAGGTGCTTCTGAAGTCAGGTGGCCGATCTCTTTTCTATGGAGTTTCCAACTAAGAGCAGGGCCTGACTTCAAGACCTCCACTCCCCTGAGGGCCCAAGACGTCCCGCAACTTTCGTGGCTCCTCAGAGACCAGCAAAGGATACAACGCGTCCCTCAGTCTCACTCAGACACAGGACTCTGTGAAGGACGTCGCCTGCCTGGAGCCAGTGATACAACAGTGGACTGTTGGCGACGTGGTCTGACAGATGAGGTGTGGGGAGGAAGGCACGGATGTTGTGGGGCAGGACGGCCACCTCCAGCCCATCTTTGGTCTTGTCTAAAACTTTCACATCCACCAACTACCAGGGAAGAGAAAGATAACAAAGAGTACTTATCTTGAGCAGAGAGCAACCTTGTGTGGGTCAGGTGGAGATCAGAGGCATCGAATTTCAGCACCAGGGATGACTGAGAAGTCAAGATCAGAGAAGCAGCTTTCTCTCACTCCCACTAACCACCCCCACAGACCCAGCAGGCACAACAACCCACACACACAGCAAGATCCATCTGTGTGTTGATGTCACTCCTCTCCAAGTCCCTCCACTGGGTCCTAAAGCAAAGACCGTCTTACAGGCTGGCCCTAGGGACCAGAGAGAAGAGGGCAGCGGCACATCACTGACAGGCTATGTAAGAGCACAGTCCTCTCCTAGACAGCTTCCATTTACTCTGACACACAGCCCCAGAATCATAGCTAGCTCCCTGGGTCCTTCCCCTCCATGGGCTCCAGGACCCTATGTGTCAGTTCTTTGCCTCGGTAACCTACAAGAATTTGTCTAGAAAAGTCCAGGTACCTGCCCGGCAGTAAGGGCTCTTTTTTTCTTCTGACTGTGTCCCTCACTTTCTTTCTTTGGATCACTCGACAGCCTGAAGGACAGGAGCATCTTCTCTTTGGACGGCTCACAGTTCAGCACCACAACCTTCACCACCTGGCAAGAAACCACACCTGCTTGGCCCTGGAGAGAGAGGTGCCCCCACTAGCACCACCGAGGCCTTGGGAGATCCACCAAGACCCTGGATCAGATCAGAAGGCGGTGAAAAGAAACACACTGAGAGCTACACAGAATCCCTCCAGGTCACCCTCTTGGGTGAAAAAAAAAGACATGAATGATTCATATAACTCTTAGTTTTAAAAATTATTTTTCCTAGGAGTTCGCATCGTGGCTCAGTGGTTAACGAACCCTGCTAGTATCCATGAGGACTCGGGTTTGATCCCTGGCCTTGCTCAGTGGGTTAAGGATCTGGTATTGCTGTGAGCTGTGGTGTAGGTCACAGACACAGCTCAGATCCCATGTTGCCGTGGCTGTGGCGTAAGCTGGCGGCTACAGCTCCAACTGGATCCCTAGCCTGGGAAACTCCATGTGCCACAGGTGCGGCCCCACCCCCACCCCCAAAAAAGACCAAAAAAAAAAATTACTTTTCCTAGATAGACCCAGGCTCACTAAATTTAGGGCACTGCCCTCGGTCATGACAGTGGCCTCAGAACAATTTCTTATGTGAGGGACACTAGCGATTATAGGTAAAAACTAATTTCCTCCAGGTTGAGGGCCTGAGGTCTGTTAGTTTGCCAGCTCCCTTTGAGCCCCCCTGAGGGCTTCTCTGTTTTGTCCCCACCTTCTCCACTTGGCTGGCTCAGGCCCACTACCCCACATGCTCTCTTCCGTATTCCTGAAAAGGCAGCCTCCTACTCCTTCAACCCGTTTGTGGGGTCACCAAGGGTAGGCCTGTCCAGGGAAAGGGTTACCTGGCCAGCGTAAAAGACGCTCTCTGGGTCAGGGACATACTCGGCACTGAGCTCGTGCTTGGGCACCAGTCCCTGCACGTCATTGTAGAACTTCACGATGCAGCCATAGTCCTTGACCCTGAGGATAAAGCCGTGGGTCTGCAGACCAGGCTTGGCATCGGCATAGCAGGTAATGGCAGGCAGTTTGGACTCAACCAGGGTTTTCTTCAGGGTCATCATCAATCTCTTGGCTTCAGGGTCACAAAGCAAAACCTAGGGGAAGGATACTGGCCGTCACCAAGTTATCTGCTATCAAGAGAGCCACTGAGCTGGTCATTCCTACAGCCCTGGAACCTGAGGGCCGTGGTCAGTCCCCAAGAAACTCTCTTCCCCTCTGAGAGTAATCCCAGATGCAGACCCTTCTGCTTCCTGCTGGATGACAATCTAGGGAGCATTCATCTCTATTTCAAATGTATCTCCTCCCTTAAATTCCCTCCTGGACCCACAGCAATGCTCATCATCCCACCCCGCCTCCAGAGGGTCCCATGCACGTTACTTCTGCTCTGTCTTAGTTCCCTCTCCCTCCCAGGTTATTGTATCTCATCTAACAGAATGAATGACTGAACCAGTCTACCACCGCAATACTGCTGGGTACCAGCTATAAACTAAGACTGAGCGAGCCAACCATCTCTTATTCCTCAGAAGATCCTCTCCCTGAGGGCAGAGAAATTCCTCTAACTTCCTGACCTCACTACTATAAAATTTTATACCAACAGATAATCAGTATCTTTGCTGATGCAATAATGAAACAAGATGAAAATAAGAAAATCTATCACTTTGAGTGTCTGCACACCCCAGGCCCTAAATACTGCGTACCATCAGGCCATGAAGCTTCTCTCAGGATCCAAGCTTTTGCTATAAAACACTCAAGTTTTAGCAGCTTTGTCTGAGCTATTTCTATACCTGACACATCCCTTGCTCCTCCTCAACCTTCCAAATCCTAGCCATCCTTTCCAGTTCAAGGCACACCTCTGCCAGAAATCTAGAAGACATTATTGTCATAAAGCGCTCAATTTGAAAACTGGTTCTGCCATTTATTAGCTGTGTGGCTGGGAGCAAGACACTTGGCTTTCCAAAGTTTTACTCTCCCCACCTGCAAAATGAAAATAACGGACTTCCTTCACAAGGCTATTTTAAGAATAAAATGAAATAAGGCATGTTATGTGCCTGGCATATACCTGATAAGCACTGATTAACAATGATTCTTGCTGCCCTACCCTTTCCTCTCCTCTTTCTGAAACAGGACCACAGCACACAGCATCAAACCACATGGTCTGCTGCTCTCTTCGAGGATGGATATTTTAACTCTCAGTTATACTAACAATTACCAAAGAGTAGGGACCCAGTTTTCTCTTCCCAATGCCAGGCACAGCCCTGCAGATTATGTGGTCATTTTGCGGAAAAAGGCAGAAACTTCAGCCAAGAGGCATTGCTCTCTTCCTATCTGTCCAAAACCCCAGCAGTGACCCTCAGGAGGCTCACCCGGCACTTGACCTCATCCCCAACGTGGTACTTCTTCTCTGGATTCTTCATAAGGATGTCGGCCAGGTGCATGGGAGGGTACCAGGCCCCTGATTTCCCTGCCCATGTTCACCAGCATCCCATAAGGCTTTATGGTTAGCACTTTGCCCTAAGAGTCAAAGGAAAAGAGGCCATGATGTCTCAAGAATTTCTTTCCTACATTTCTTACAACATGGTATCTCATATCTCTCTTTTGAAGCCCAGCTTCCTGAGCTGACAGTGCCTGTTATTCCAGATCTCATGGGGCAAAGCATATACCCCACAATGATCTGGATGCAACAGGACTTATCCATGAGAACCTTCATATCCTTCTGTGTGGGCATTTTCTGTGTGAGCATCTTCTTTCTGTCTGCCCTACAGGCTCATTCTTCGGTGCAGGGGACTACATCTCCTAAGGAATGAGCTCTACATATAAAGGGGGGCTGCTCAAAGGGGTTAAGTGGATGTTCAGGGGAGGCAACTGGAACTGGCCTCTTACTAATATCCAGGGTGGCTCAATTATCATAGAACTACCTTTTGACCTGACCTAATAAACATCATCAAATCCGAGGAGTGATGACCAACTGTCTCTGCGTAGCTGGGTGGTGCTAGCAAGACCTTACCTTGAAATTAATTACAAGTTACCCAAGGGAAGAAAAAGAAATTCCAGGAGTTCCCATTGTGGCTCAGCAGAAACGAATTTGACTAGCATCCATGAGGACACGGGTTCGATCCCTGGCCTTGCTCAGTGAGTTAAGGATCCAGAGTTGCCATGAGCTGTGGTGTAGGTCACAGACATGGCTCAGATCTGGTATTGCTATGGTTGTGGTATAGGCCAGCAGCTATAGCTCCAATTCGACCCCTAGCCTGGGAAACTCCATATGTCATAGATGCAGCTCTAAAAAGACAAAAAAGAAAGAAAAGAAATTCCAGTTAGCAGGCAGAGGCGAGGAGCATGACTCTCACTCAATGTGTTACATGAGGCCTAATGAGTTGACAGTTAAGATTTGAATGTGGGGGAGTATCTAATTACATACTTGAGGTCTTACCTTTACCAAGGCCCCAGGTTTGATATCATGATACCTAAGGAACTGAGCTTCGATAACAGACCTAGAACAAAAGGCAAATACAAGACCAAATAAATTAGGGCAGAGGCTGCCAAAAATTCAGGGCTACCAAAAACATGTTGGCAAGCGGGAACCCCTCATCAAGCAAGGCCAGGAGACACTGCACGCCTCTGCAGCCCCAGGGATTAATGACAGACTTACGTCCGCAGAGACAGCAAAACCATTTCATCCATTCGGCTGTAGTCGATGATTCTACACTTGTGAATGTTCCCTGGCTTGAAGGTCTCAGGTTTGAAGGCTTTCTTAGAGTTGGAGAGATGGTTGAACTACAAAGTACCAAGTGATTAAGGACAAGCCAGGGGCAACATGTCCAAGGCAATCAGACATTAAATCAGACATGGAGATGACCCATATTATCATTGACCAAAAAAAAAAAAAAACCAGTATTCTGATCACCTGTTAAAATAATTTCCCCAACGAAAGAACTGCTTCTTACTATTGTAGAATCTCTATAAAGTCAGAGAAAAATCTAGATCACAGGTCAAGAAATTAGAGCTCACAATTAACTGCCCATTTTTAAAAGTAAAAGTTTGACCAGAACACAGCCATGCTTTCTCACACATTGTCCATGGCTGCTTTCAGGCTATTAACAGAAGAGCCTGAGTAGTGAAGTCAGAGTCCGTATGGTCCACAAGCATAAAATATTTACTATCTGGCTCAGTGGTAACAAATACGACTAGTATCCATGAGGGCATGGGTTCGATCCCTGGCCTCGCTCAGTAGGTTAAGGCTCTGGTATTGCCGTGAGCTGTGGTGTAGGTCACAGACACGGCTTGGATCTGGCATTGTTATGGCTGTGGTGCAGGCCAGCAGCTGCAGTTCTGATTTGACCCCTCACCTGGGAACTTCCATATGCCACAGGTGTGGCCCTAAAGAGCCACAAATAAATACATAAATTAAATATTTACTATCTGGCCCTTTAAAAAAACTTTGCTAAGTCCTAGCATAGATCCTAAATCATTCTCACACCTACCACCAACCAGGCTATCAATTAAAGCAAATCAATTCTAAGGGATTCTAATATAATACACCTTGTTCTAGTCCCTATGAACTATCTGCTATCTTGGGGAAACTCAAAAATAGGAAACTCATACCCAGGGATGAAGGAAGCAGAAAAGAACTCAGGTCCCAAAAGTCCTCCTAGTGATAAGACCTTAATGAAACAAAGGGGCTCCTTACCCGGGCATAGGCCAGAGTCCCATCCTTCAGCCTGAAGGTGGCCCCAGCGTTGCCAAAAAAGCCCTGGACAGGAACGTCCTCCAGCACAGCTCCCAGCTGCTGGCAGGAGAGCCCAGTGAGTGGGCGCCCGGGCTGCAGGAAGGTGGGGCGCAGGCTCAGTCGCACATCTCTCGTCCGAGGATGGACACAGAGGACGCAGGCTCTCACCTAGGTAAGGGAGAGGATGTGATGAGCAGGGCAAGGCCCACAGGAGATGAAGCACCCTGGAGAAGACTTTTGGGATCACGACTCTCCGTGCACTGACCAAGCTACAGACAAAGCGCAAAACCAGCGTATATAATCAAACAGTATGTGGAAAATTCAAAAAGAATGTCCCAGAGGAATTATGTCCAACTGAATCAACGCTTACTCTAGGCCAGGAATAATACACAGACCAAGGTCTCCTTAACACCATGAAGCTAATAATGCATATGCAACAGACGTCAGGCACTGACATCTCTTTATCAGAAATTCATCTGAAACACACCGGAAACAGCCTGCTCTGATCACGAGGTCATAAAATGTCTCAACCCTGTACACAAAGATGACTATAGGAGAAAACACTTAATTAGAAAGAGGTTCACCAAAAAGTTAACGATATTATCACTATGTGGTGGGAAAACCTACTTTTACTCACAAAAAAAAAAATCTCTATTGCTTCCATTAACATGTGTTACTGTTAAAACAGAACTGTTAAACAGGGGAGTTCCCTGGTGGCCTAGTAGTTAAGGATCTAGTGTTGTCACTGCTGTAGCGCAGGTTCAATCCCTGGCCTGGAACTTCCACATGCCACAAGTTTGGCCAGGAAACAAGTAAACAAAAAACCCCCAAAACAAAAAGAAATCATTTTAGGATTTTTAATAAAACTCCGATTAACATATATTGGGATTTTCTTTCCAAATATCCATGTTCATTATAGAAATTTTGAATGATGTAGATAATGGCAGAAAAATTACCCAAACATAATCACTAACAGCTGACTACATGATCGGTCAGTATTTTAACCAGGTTTATTCAATTTTAAGATTTTTTTTTCAAAACAGAATCTATATTACAGCACTTTTTAAACTAAATTTTTGTATTTAATCATATATCTTCTTCTCCTATGTTAAATACTCTTCTAGAACACTTTGAATTACAAGTACAAAAGATGCACTATCCAAAAAAAAAAAAATCCAACTATATGGAAAAGTATGAAATAAAAACCACAAACTGCTTCTTCTCCACAGGCTCCTTCTCTACTCTCAACCCCCAGAAGTAACCATTTTTCTGACAGTTTCTTGTGGTCCTTCCAGAAGGCTTGTCAATCCCCTCCTGGCCTCTCTAACACATGTACACAGGCAGTCCCAGGACCTGCCAGCAGCTGGCTGTGATACTGGACAGCTGGTTGGGACACAACTGAAATCAAGAAAAAATAAGTGCAGTATTTCTTACTGGCTGATTCGAGAAATATGTTCCAGCTTTCTTAGGATCCAGGTGCATAAAGTCAACCAGGCCAGTGAAGAATGAGAGGAATTTTAGTGTAAGGCCAAGTGGAGTCACCTAGAAAATAAACAGAACTAGTTATAAAAAACATCTCTCTGAAGGAACCAGGAATGTGAGAGTTACGGTTCACACTAAGTACTCAATGCCCCACTTTCCGTGATGACTGTGTGTCTCTCCTCGCCCTTACCATGTTTCATCCTATAAAATAAAGTGGCAAGACAACTCCTGGCACTGGCTATCCCTTCTTCACTCATTAGCTCCCTCCCTTCCAGCCTGAAAGGACATCAATCCTCCATCGTCGGGACTTTCCAATGGGATGGAAGGTGTTTTGCACAAGGATCCTAACCTAACCACTTGATTTGCTGCTAACTCAGCAGCAAAGTGACACGCTCAGACCAAAAAGGCAAAACCCAAATGCTTTCAAGGGTGAGATACTGACCATGAGCAATTCACCCTACAGAGTCCCGCAAAACTAGAAATTAGAGGTGACCAACCCCTCAAAAGAGAGCACTGAGGCTGATGACTGAAATCAGGGAAACTAGGTCAGATCCCCAGGTACTCTCCTCAAACTACAGGGTCCACCCTTCTCCCATCTCCATAAAAAATGGGAGAGTTATTCTCTGGGAAACTGTACCAGACTCAAAACACAGGAGTCGTGTAAACCATGAAAACGTGAGGTAAGAAAAAGTCTGAATATCTTTAGCTATAGATAGGGAGAACTCCAGCCCCTTTCTCCCATCCAGCGCTTAGCAAGCCGGGCTTATACTCTCCCGAGGTGGATCTCAAAGACAGCCAGCCAGTCAACAAGTTCCACCCAGGCATAGGCTTCCCAGCAGTTTGTTCGTACCTCACCCATAACATGGTAGTCAAAACAAGAACTTGATAGAGATAGAGAGTTTAAGTTGAGAGACTCTCCCAGAGGTAGGATATAGAGAAATACATGCACATACAAAACTGAGGAACAGAGGAAAAAGTAAGGAAATTAAAACTGATCTACTGAGTCCAACACCATACTAACAGGAGTTCTAGAAACAGAAAAGGAAATCATAGTAAAGTTTTTAAAAGATCAAAGAAGGGGCTAGTATCCAGAATACACAAAGAACTCTTACACTGTAACAATAAAAAGTTAATCTAACTTTTAAATGGATAAAGGACTTTTAATTCTGTATTTCACTGAAAGATTTATAAATGGCCAATAGGCACCTGAAAAGATGCTCGACCTCACTAACCTTTAGAGAACTACAAATCAAAATTACCAGATACCACTTCACAACCACACCCCTAGGATGGCTGTAATAAAAGAAGAACAACAAGTGTTTGTGAGAATATGGAGAAAGTGGAACACTTATATTGCCAGTGGGGATGGAAAACATTGAAGCTACTCTGGCTGTTCCTCAAAAAGTTAAGCATACAGTTACCGTAGGACCCTGTAATTTCACTCCTAGATATACAGTCAAGCGAAATGAAAACATATACACAAACTTCATAGCAGCATTATTCGTAACAGCCAAAAGTGTAAACAACCCAAATGTCTACCAATTCCTTATGATGGGGTATAATTCAGCCATTAAAAGGAATGAATCACTGATACATGCTACAACATGGATGAACTTTGAAAACATGCTAAGTGCAAGAAATCAGACACAAAAGGCCACATACTGCATGGTTTGATTTATATGAAATACGCAGAATAGGCAAACCTAGAGATGAAAAGTAGATTAGGGCTTGCCAGGAGCACAAGGGAGGGATGAATAGAGAGCAATAACCAAAGGGTAGAGGGTTTCTTACTGGGATAATGAAAATGTTCTGGAATTAAACAGTAATGACAGCTGCATACCTTTGTGAATACACACACACACAAAAAAAAAAACCCTAAACTGTACACTTTAAAAGCATCAATCTCACTATATGTGAATTATCTCAATTTAAAAATTGGAAATGGATGGGTTCCTGTCTTGGCGCAGAGGAAATGAAACCGACTAGGAACCATGAGGTTGTGGGTTCGATCCCTGGCCTTGCTCAGTGGGTTAAGGATCTGGCATTGCTATGAGCTGTGGTGCAGGTGGCAGACGTGGCTCGGATCCTGCACTGCTGTGGCTGTGGTACAGACTGGTGGCTGTGGCAGCTGTAGCTCCGATTCGACTCCTAGCCTGGGAACCTCCATATACTGTGGGTGCGGCTCTAAAAAGCAAGAAATAAAAACAAATAAAAAATAAAAATTGGAAAATAACAAACACTAATAGAAAGAACTTTCCCAGAACTTATGGATATACATTTCTGGATTACAGGAATCCAGCACAAATAGATAGAGAACCACACTAAAGTATATATCACTGTGAAAGTTTAAAAGGAAAAGGATAAAGATAAGATCCTTGGACATACAAAGGAAAGGGAATCAAAATAACATCACACTTTTCAACAGGAGTAGAGGCCAGGTGACAATGGGAACAATGACTTAAAGATTCCCGGTTATTTTTGACCTTAGAATTCTAAACCCAGATTAACTACCAATCACACGTTAGGGCAAAGATATTTTCAGATATACTAGGTGTGCAGAAAAGAGTTAACATAGCAGTCCAGAGACTGAGGTCTTTAGAAAAGCCTGCTGGTGAGGTCGGCCTTGGCCTAATGTCTGGGAACTTGGATTTTGAGAGGGTTCCCACAGCTCCCAGAACTGAGTGGCTCACTGTATCTAAACTATTTGTACAAACAATATGGTTTATGCTAAACACTCGAATTCCTTATGGGAGTCTGGAATTTTGGTAGATGCCAGGCAGAGGTTGCCTATGTGACCAGCTACAAATAAAAACCACCAATGAGCTTTGCTAGCAAACAACATTCACATTTGGTGTCATAACTTGTTGCTGGAGGAATTATATACACCCTTTGTGACTCCACTGGGAGAGGATTCTTAGCAGCTTGTGCCTGAAATTCACTTCATGGGCCTTTTTCCTTTGCTGATTTTGCTTGGCCTCCTTTCACTGTAGGAAGTCACAGCCCTGAGCACCACAACACGCTGAGTCCCGTGAGTCTTCCTACTAGGGATCATCAAACCTGGGAGTGGTCTTGGGGACTTCGACACACACTAGGTCAAGAAATTAACCTCCCATGTGCTTTTTTTTTTGTCTTTTTTTGTCCTTTTATGGCTGTGCCAGCGGCATATGGAGGTTCCCAGGCTAGGGGTCTAATTGGAGCTGCTGCCGCCAGCCTAGGCCAGAGCCACAGCCATGCCAGATCCGAGCCACGTTTGTGACCTATGCCACAGCTCACAGCAACGCAGGATCCTCACTGAGCGAGGCCAGGTATCAAACCCGCAACCTCATGGTTCCTAGTTGGATTCGTTTCCACTTCGCCACGACAGGAACTCCCCATGTGCTTTTTTTGAGGATGCATCTGGAGACTGTGACACATTAAAATGAATGAGTAAATCAAAAAAAGAGGAATATATGGAACCAAAGAAGGTTCTATCCAATAGAGGAGACTGGGGAAGGATCCAAGATGCCAGAGAAGGAACCCTTGGATATCAACTATGCAGGAGCCTACAGAGCAACCAGCCCAGAGCCAGAGCAGAGTAAAAAGACAGTAAGAGGGGCTCCAGGCAGCGGGGGCGGAGGAAGAAGTAATGAAGATCATTTAAAGGGTTTGACAACACAGAGAACAGTGAGAGAAAAAAAAAACTACAACAGGATGTTTGAAGAAACAGGGATGGGTAGGAAGAGAATTCAGCAAGTGACAAAAAGAAAGCTGATTATCAACTCCAGAAAAAAAAAAAAAAAAAAGCTGTTCAAGAAACAAATTATATTACCTAGTTCAGCAAGTAAATAGTATTTATGCAGTCATAATAGTTTAAACACTGAAAAATTATTTAACCAAAATTTTAATATACCTGTGAAAGATTAGGAGAAGAGAAGAATAAGAAAGCGAAAATTTCATCTCCCCTGATAAGAACTAAAACTCAATGCCTAAAAGTAATAAACCATGAGATACAGCAAAGCTTATTACTTAGAAACATGGAGGTAAATTTCAAAAGATAAGCTAAACGAGTTAAAGACAGGGGTTAGATGGGATGAGATAGTTCTTCATTATAGGCTTTTTAATACCATTTGACCTTTTAGATCAACACTGTCCAGGAGCTTATACTGTGGTTCAGCAGGTTAAGGACCCAAAACTGTCTCTACGAGGATGTAAGTTCAATCCCTGGCCTCACTCAGTGGGCTGAGGATCCAGGGCTATGGCATAGGTTGCAGATGCGGCTTGGATCCAATGTTACCGTGACTGAGGCATAGGCCACAGCTGCAGCTCCAATCTGACCCCAGCCCAGGAACTTCCATATGCTGCAGGTGCAGCCATTAAGAGAGAGAGAGAGAAAACACAAAACGTAAAACAAACAAAAAACACTGTCCAAGAGAAATACAAGTCACATGCATGTTTCCTAGCAGTCACATTGTAAAAACTACAGAAAAACAGGTGCAATTTTTTTAATACTTTTTTTAACACAATATAGACAAAATATCATCATTTCAACATATGGTACTGGCTACATTTCAAGTACTAATGGCCACAGGGAACCAGTGGCTACCTTATCAGACAGCACAAATTTAGGTTATGTGCATATACTACTTGAATAAAAATTATTCTGGGAGTTCCCTTGTGGCATGGCAAGTTAAGGATTGGGCACTGTCACTGCAGCAGCTCAGGTCGCTGATAGGGCGTGGGTTTGATCGTGGGCAGAGCCAAAAAAAAAAATTATTTTTATTTTAGAAAATAGTAGGAACAATGAGCAGCTTACCTTCTGTACCTGGGCTTTGACCACCAGTCCTGGTAGCAGATTATTGAGGGTCCAGTTTTGCTCCTCAGTAGCAATGGCAGCAGAAACTTCTGAATTACCAATAGACAGACTAACAACTCCTCCGCTGCCTTTCACTTCTTGAATGATGCAGTTCAGGTACTGGCCTACTTTCAGTTTAGCATCTGCAAGTCCAGCCCCCAAAGGAAAAATAACCATTATGAGAAGGACCTTTAACTTGGGCTCAGGTGATACCAGAAAGATCCATGGCCTACTTGCAAGAGAGAGTGAAGTGACCCTAACTGATCTAGAATGAACTACCACACAAAAACATGAAAACAGCAGAGTTCCCGCTGTGATGCAGTGGGTTAAGAACCTGACTGCAGCAGCTTGGTAGCTGCAGAGGTGTGGGTTCAATCCCCAGCCCAGGGCAGTGAGTTAAAGGATCTGGCATGGTGGCGGCTATAGCGTAGGTTGTAGCTGTGGCTCAGATTCAATCCCTGGCCTAGGAACTTCCATATGCCACAAGTATAGCCATTAAAAAAAGAAAATAGAAAAAAAAAAAAAAACCACCTCAACAAGGCAGGAGAGTGCTGCTTCAGAGGCCTTGAGGGCCCAAATTTCAGTGGAATCTTCTAAGTGAGAAAAAGTGAAATTGGTCCATCAGATCTTAGTGAGACTGACAATCTCTGACCCTTCACACACCTTCTCTTTTCTATCATCTAAGATTAACAGTGGATTTAAGCAGAGCCAAACAGCCTGCAGCCTTCAGAAATCCAGTTGCTCTAATACGATATGTGTGAAAGTCCATTCTTTCCCCAATGAATGGACTTCAGGGTCACCACTCTGTCATTTTACTCAGCAAAGTGGCATTTAAATATAATCCCCGGGCATACCACCTTACTACCATGAACTGGCCCCTCTTCTCCCCTCTCACCTTTATTCTTCTGTCGGATGTACTCCTGGGCTTTTTGCAGTGGTAGAAAAGCTCTGGCCCCACTAACACCAATGTCCACTAGGTAGCCGTGGTCTTCCAGGCTGGACACAGTGCCTGTGAGAAGCTGGAGGAAGAGAAAGCATTCCCAAAAGTTCAAAAGTCAAAGGTCACGGGACACATAACAAACATCAATTACCAAACGTGACTCTTCCCACCATCAGTCTCGACATACCACCTCATAACCCCATGCATCATCCCACTTTTAACATTAAACCTTAATCCCTACAACACAGAGAATATAGCCAATATTTTATTATAACTAGAGTATAACATTTAAAAATTGTGACTCACTCTATTCTACATCTGTAACTTGTATAACATAGTATATCAACTATATACCAAAAAAATTTGTTTTTTAAGAAAAGAAAAAACCCTCAATCCCACTAGAGAACAGAAGAGGGAAAGACATCAACTTTAATTCTCCCAGAGCTTGAAGGATCTTATTTATGGTTTCCAAACAGTGAGAAGTTGAAAAATGGAATGACAGAGAGGGCTATCCTCCGTGGAGGATTTTCAAGACAGGAAGAGACTTTCATGTTATGCCAAGAGATAAATCAGATGGCCCTGCAAGGCTGCACCCAGTGCCATGACTAATAACCCAGCTCTACCCTTCTAGCAGTTATCATGTCTTTTCCAAGCACCAAGACATCAAAAAAAAAAAAAAAAAAAATTCTTGCCAACCTCCTTTACATTTTACAGGAGAACTGGCATTAAAATCTGCCCCTGACACTTACTGGCTACCTGGTACTTGGTCACTTAAGTCACTTAAAACTTTTACAGTCTATTTTCTCAGATGTACAAAGGGGCTATCTATTGGCCTCATAGGATTGCTATGAAAATTTCTTCAGAGAAAATGTCTAAAACAGCACCTGTCAAACAGCAGCCTCTAAATACCTGTCAATTTCCTGTACTTGGCTTACTTTTATTTCCCATTTTACCAAACTCTCAGTGGCTGGCACAAAAAAATTCTACCGCTTCTAACATTACAAGATTATATTGATCTCCCTCTTTTTTTTTTTTTTTTTTGGCCATGCCTATAGCATGCAGAACTTCCCAGGCCAGGGACTGAACCCACACCACAACAGTGACGACACTGGATCCGTATCCAGATGCTCCACCAGGGAACCCCTGGTCTCCCTCCTCTTGAGTATAGTTTGCATGAGTACATTTCATAGCTACTGGACTTGGAGGTACTGGGCTAGGATTCATTTCTTCTGAATCTGCACAGGACTGGGAGATCTGGTAGTGGACCATCCATTAACACAGCTGACAGACTAACTGCCCTGTGTGTCCAAGCTCTTGCTCTCAGAGAGCAGCCCTCAAGTGTTCCCCACAAATGCCAGCAGCCTTTGAAAAAGACTTAATTTGTGAAAAAGTCTAGGTAAACTAAGGCACTTCAAGCAACTCCCCCTCACCTTTGCTAGGTTTGCCTGGAGGCATTTATTTTCCCTACCAACAAATCTTGGACTTGCTTTCCCCTGCTCTCCTCCAGGGTCATATAATTAGGTTCAAGTCTTCGATTTCCATCAAGTACCCTGGAGACCGTACCTCCAGGAAGAGACCCACCCCCGTGTGTAAAGGTAAGCTGAAAGTGAAAGGCAGTCCAGAGAGCTCCCTGGATGCAGCACAGGGAGACAGCACAGTGTCTGCTCCTCTTCCCTGGCCCCAGATACATACCATGCCGGGCTTCAGGGCTTCAGGATTCAGCACTTTGTTGACATTTTTGGGGTTCAGAGATAGCTTGACATCCTTTTTGCCGCTTTTTGTGATGCCCAGACTGCTCACCACACATCTAACCAGCATCCCAGGTGAGAAGAGCTCAGGCAAGCCGACCAGGTCCTGCATAATACAAATGAAAAAGACCTGATACGAACACTTCCCCTGAACTGAGAATTCACTGCCTGGCCCTGGCTCAGTGGTTTCTCACCCTCAGACTCCAACGAGTCCAAAAGGTAGACGAAGAGAGCAACTGCTCACCCACAAAGCTGAAGAAGGGTCTGTGGCCATGTCGCAGTCTTGGATTACAGCTTAAGGCCTCCAGACATCTCCACACAATAGGCAGATGTAAAATGTCTGATAAATATCTATTAAGCCATCTGGTTTAATGCTTCACTCAGGGCCTGTGTTTCCTTATTGATTTTCTGTCTGGCTGATCTATCCATTGCTGTAAGTGGGGTGTTAAAGTCCCCCACTATGATTGTGTTATTGTCGATTTCTCCTTTTAAGGTTGTTAGCAGTTGCCTTATATATTGTGGTGAACCTGTGTTGGGTGCGTAGATATTTAAAATTGTTATATCATCTTCTTGGATTGATCCTTTAATCATTATGTAACGCCCTTCTTTGTCCCTTAAATATTCTTCATTTTAAAGTCTATTTTGTCTGATATGAGTACTGCTACTCCAGCTTTCTTTTGATCCCCGTTTACATGAAATATTTTCTTCCATCCTCTCACTTTCAATTTGTATGTGTTCCTAGAAGTGAAGTGGGCCTCTTGAAGACAGCATACATATGGGTCTTGTTTTTGTATCCATTCGGCCACTCCTTTCTGGCCTGCAGAGTTTCTGCTGAACAATCTGCCGATAACCTTATCGGGGTTCCCTTATATGTTATTTATTTCTTTTCTCTAGCTGCTTTCAAGATTTTCTCTTTGTCTTTAATCTTGGTCAATTTGATTAATATGTGTCTCAGTGTATTCCTCCTTGGGTTTGTTTCATATGGTACTCGTTGCGCTTCCTGGATTTGAGTGAGTGGTTCCTTTCCCATGTTAGGGAAGTTTTCGGCTATTATCTCTTGGAATATTTCTTCTGTCCCCTTCTCTCTCTCTTCTCCTTCTGGCATCCCTATAACACGGATGTTGGTGTGTTTCACGTTGTCCGAGAGTTCTCTGAGACTCTCTTCATTTGTTTTCAATCTTTTTTCTCTTTTCTGTTCCGCATCCGTAATTTCCACTAATCTGTCCTCCACCTCGCTTATTTGTTCTTCTGCCTCCTGTATTCTGCTGTTAGCTGCTTCTAGTGAGTTTTTTATTTCAGTTATTGTATTTTGCATCTCTTCTTGTTTAAGTTTTATATCTTGTATCTCTTTGGTCAGTGTTTCCTGTAAGTTATCCATCTTTGCCTCCAGTTTATTTCCAATGTCTTGCATCATCTTCAGCATCAACAGTCTGAAGTCATTTTCCTGGAGGCTGAGAGTCTCCTCATGGCTTAGTTGATTTTCTGGGGTTTTTCCTTTCTCCCTCATCTGAGTTATAGTTCTCTGTCTTTTCATTTTTATAGGTTTTTGGTGTGGTGACCTTTTTAGAGATAACAGAGTTGTAGCCTCTCTTACTTCTGATATCTGCCCCCCTTGTGGCTGAAGTCAGTATAGGGGCTTGCTGTAGGCTTCCTGATGGGAGGGGCTTAGTCTCTGGATGGGATAGAGGCAGCTGTGTGCCTGAGGGGTCTTTAGGTAGCCTGTTTACTGAGGGACGGGGCTGTGATCCCACCTGGGTAGTTGTTTGCCCTGGGGCTTCTCAGCAGCTGACTGATGGGTGGGACCAGATTTTCCCAAAATGGCCACCTCCAGAGAAAGGCAGGGCTGCTGAATATTCCTGAGAGCTTTGCCTTCGAAGTCCTTCCCTCACAACAAGCCACATTCACCCCTATTTTCCTAGGATGTCCTCCAAGAACTGCATTCAGGTTTGACGCAGATTCCCATGGAGACTTTGCTTTGCCCTGGGACCCAGTGCACATTAAAGTCTGTGTGCACCTTTTAAGAATGGGGTCTCCGTTTCCCCCAGTCACATGGAGCTCCTGTGCACAAGCCCCACTGGCCTTCAATGCCATATGCTCCAGGGGCTCTCTCCCAGTGCTGTATCCCCGCACGTGAGGGTTTGATGTGGGGCTCAGAACTCTCACTTCTGTAGGTGAGTCTCTCTTTGTGAACCAATTAGTTTCCAGTCTGTGGAGCTTCCCACCCAGGAGGTATGGGGTTGTTTATATCGCCCCTCCTACCTCTGGATGTGTCCTCCTCTTTTTCTTCTGGAGTAGGCTATCTTTTTTAAGGTTTCCAGTCCATTTGGGTGAAGAGTGCTCAGTCTTTAGTTGTGAATTTTGTTGTTTTTAGGAGAGAAGTTGAGCTCCAGTCCTTCTATTCCACCATCTTAATCCCCTTCACATAGGAACTTCTCATGTGACCTTTACTAAACATTTAACACTGGTACCCCCTCCTTCCTTAAACATCTCCTCTAGGCTCCCACGACACTTCATTCAATGGTTTTTTCCTCTGGCCCCTACTTCTCTGGTCTTGTTTTCTTCTGACAGCAACTTTTCTTTCTTCGGCAATTAAAATACAGTAATTACTCCAGGCTCAGTCTTGCAGTCTCTTCTCCCTCTATCTGCACCCTCTAAGCAACTTCTTACCCCTCCGCAGCTTCAAGCACATCTATACCTTCATGTTTCTAACGCAGACTTCCCAGAGCTCCAGAAGCACCTATTTACTGTTGTCTCAACTGCACCTCAAATTCAACACAACAGAAGATCAAATCATGATCATCTCTCCCAAACCAGGTCCCTTTTCAGGGTTTCCTGTTTCAGGATGGCCTGGCCAACTGTCAAGCCATGTTCAACAGAATACTAGAACTCAAACACTTCTCCCATATGGAATCCAAAATTAGGCACTGACTCTCCCTCCTCAGCCCTCAGTAATCCTGAACACGAGCTGCCATCAATCTCAGAGCCTAGACTACGACAACAGCCTCCTAAATGGTCTCTAAGAAACTACTCATGCCTCATCAATTCACTCTCTATGCTGTCTACATGTCACCCACCCCAATAAGAACACTTCAAGGGCTTCCCACAGATTCTAGAAAAACCATCCTTAGCCTAGTCTGTTCTCCACCCAGCCCTCTGGCCCCATCCCACACACTCTCCCCTGCTCTCCACTCCAGCCACACTAGCCTTCTTCTGCTATACACTCAGTTCTTTCTGCCTGAACCCCCTTCCTTCCTTCTCTAGCACACCCTCACCCTTCAAACCTCAGCTCAGGCACCCCTGCCTCAGCCAAGTCTTCCAAATGTCCTGAGCTAAGTCAAAATCCCCGTATTAAAAAAAAAAAGTCCTTATTATAAACTCTCTTGTACCTTGTGTCTTTCCTTCTAAGCATTTAGCAAAGTTGTAATTTTACATCTGTTTGTGTACTACTTACTTCCAGTTACAGATTTCATCCAAGTTTCCCTTACCTGCAGAGGTTCTTCTTGTGCCACCTGCTCATTCAACTTTTTGGTGTAAGCATCACAGATTTCAGTCACTTGCACACACCCCTGGAGGCCATTGGGGAGACTAATCACCAGCTCCAGTTCATTCACCTCTTTCACACAACCCAAAATCCGCATCCCCTCACACAGGGACTAGAAGAGAAAAAGTAAAATGTGAAATGTATATCACAGGAAGAAAGTCAGCAGTTACAAACCCAACTAGTATCCATGAGGATGCAGGTTTGATCCCTGGCCCCACTCAGTGGGTTAAGGATCTGGTGTTGGCGTGAACTGTGTAGGCTGCAGATGTGGCTCAAATTCCTCATTGCTGTGGCTGTGGAGGAGGCCAACAGCCAAAGCTCCAATTCAACCCCTACTCTGGGAACTTCCATATGCTGTGGGTGCAGCCCTAAAAACAAAATAACAGTAATAATAATAATAATAATAACTGAAAGAAATATGCTCATTTCTGAAAAAAGCTAGAAGAATCTCCAGAAACACAAAGCGTATGCCTATGAAAACAATGAAGGAATAAAGAAAAGAAAGAGGGAAGGAAGAATATATGCAGACTTAAGCAACCCAGGAAGTTTGTTCAAAACAAAACCAAACTTTGACTAACCTCCTCATTAAGAATTTCAAACTTTTCTCTTACAAACTTGCTGCTTTCTCTCTTGTCAGTTTTCAGCTTTTTTATTGTTGCTGGCTCTTTCTGGCTCTTTTTCCTTTTGGTGGATTCCTCTTCAGTAGAAATCTAAAGGGGGGAAAAAGATCCAAAAGAACGAAAAGCAGTAATCCTTGCCTTTCCCTCCAATTTCAGGCCATCTGTCACCTTGCTGTGTTACTCCTTCACTCCTGACACTCCCAACTGTTCTTTTAACTCCTGCCTCAATCCCAACTCCCCTTTCTACCACTAATTCTCCCTTTACCCAAAATCTAAGCTCTGTTCTCAAAATCTGTTTCCAAAGCCTCTTCTCTCCTATGTTCTTCCTCCCTTGACTGGGATGGACACCGGGGTTCCCCAGTATGAGAAACAATTTGGAACAGTGCATGAAAGTAAAAGGTGGAATCATGAAGGCCCAACTTAAATTTCCATCTGCACCATAACAAGCTGTGTGGATTCAGCTAAATTACGTAAGCTCTCTGGGCCTCAGTTTCTGAGCATGGAATGGCGATCTCAACTTCATAGCACAACTGGAAAGATTACATAAAATAGATATAAGACCATATAACTGCAAGTTAGTTTCCATCATTCTAGCATTTTACAGCCTACTGTAGATGAAGATGTCAAATTCTAACGCAAATTATGATCATTTTACATCATAAGGACCTGATTCAAAAATGCAATGAGGAGTTCCCGTCGTGGCGCAGTGGTTAAAGAATCCGACTAGGAACCATGAGGTTGCGGGTTCGGTCCCTGCCCTTGCTCAGTGGGTTAACGATCCGGCGTTGCTGTGAGCTGTGGTGTAGGTCGAAGACGCGGCTCAGATCCTGCGTTGCTGTGGCTCTGGCGTAGGCCGGCGACTACAGCTCCGATCAGACCCCTAGCCTGGGAACCTCCATATGCCGCAGGAGCGGCCCAAGAAATAGCAAAAAGACAAAAAAAAAATGCAATGACTGAGTTCCCGTCGTGGCGAAACAGGAAACAAAACTGACTAGGAACCATGAGGTTTCGGGTTCGATCCCTGGCCTCGATCAGTAGGTTAAGGATCCGGCGTTGCCATGAGCTGTGGTGTAGGTCACAGATGCGGCTCGGATCCCACGATGCTGTGGCTCTGGTGTGGGCCAACGGCTATAGTTCTGATTAGACCCCTAGCCTGGGAACCTCCATATGCTGCGGGTGTGGCCCTAACGAGACAAAAGTCCAAAAAAAAAAAAAAAAAATGCAATGATCAAACTGCTTTCTCTTTATCCTTAATCTTCATGGTACAAAGTTCCTAAAAATAAGAAATAATGGTACTGCAAACTCAAATACTAAATGCCCCACTTCAAACGATACAGCCTTGTGATGGCGTGGGCTCCCTAACAAGTTCAATTTATAAAAGTGAACTTCAAAAAGAAACCAATCTGGAGTTTCTGTTGTGGCTCAGTGGGTTAAGAACCCAACTAGCGTCCATGAGGATGCAGGTTTGATCCCTGGCTTCGCTCAGTGGGTTAAGGAGATGCAGCTTGGATCTGGTATTGCTGTGGCTGAGGTATAGACTGGCAGCTGCAACTCCAATTGAACCCCTAGCCTGGGAACCTCCATATGCCGCAGGTGAGGCCCTAAAAAAGAAAAGAAAAGAAACCAATCTGGGAAAACCACACATTCTCAAACAAGGTTCATTCTCCATAAGGACATTAGAGAGTGTTCAGTGAGTCTTAACAAAAAGCATACCACTTACATCAAATAAGTTGTCCTGTTCAACCGACTGCTGTAAAGTTTTTTCTGACTTGCGAATCTTTCTTGTCCCCCTCGGGGGAAGCTTTCTTCCATGGTTGCCACGTTTGGCTCTCCTAAAAACAATGCAAATAGTTGGTGAGATGTAGCTTTGACTATGATCAATGGGCAAGAGATAAAGCTTTCTAGCCCCAATGTGCTAGAGAACATTCAGGACAGCATTTAAGAAATGGATGGTTTGATGCCGGGCAACAGGTAATCCATAATTCATCTTTCTAAAAATCTTTGCTTCAAAAGCACAAGTCCACACATTTTCCTCCAGTAAAAAGTGCTATATTGGAGTTCCTGTCATGGCACAGCAGTTAATGAACCCAACTAGTATCGATGAGGATACAGGTTCGATCCCTGTCCTTGCTCAGTAGGTTAAGGATCCGATGTTGCCGTGAGCTGTGGTGTAGGTTGCAGACGCAGCTCGGATCCCATATTGCAGTGGCTGTGGCACAGACCAGCAGCTATAGCTCCAATTTGACCCCTAGCCTGGGACCCTCCATATGCCACGGGTGCGGCTCTAAAAAGCAAAAAAAAAAAAAAAAAAGCTATAGATTCGATGTAGTAAATATCACTAATCAGCTTAATTCACAGATACACAAACAAATATATAAGCCCCCACCTTCAAAGCATATGCACACTTTTTTGTCCTTTTTTTTTTTTTGGCTGCACCTGTGGTATGTGGAAGTTCCCAGGCCAGGCACTGAACCCACACTACAGCATTGACAAGATGGGCCCTTAACCCAATGAGCTACAAGGGAACTCTGAACAGACACACTTTTAAGAACAATTATGCAAATAATTTAAAATACAAATCAATTTATAAACTATCAACAAAGAAGCAGGAAATAATGAGGCTTTGGTAAAAGAGGAAACAAAAGAAGCTTTTGGGCTATGTGTTAAAAGATGAATAGAATCTTGACAGGTGGAAAGGGAAAAGCAGAAGGAATGTGAGGAAAAGCATGGGAAAAGAAAAAGCAAATTATTTTGATAAGCATCAGCATCATGTCTGTCAAACTGTTCAAAGGCTTGCTCTTGCCTTCCTTTGGAGAACTGTTCAACTAGACCATAAAGTGATAAAAAGCGTAATAAGTGGAGTTAAATTCTAAAAGACAGCTTGGGCTTTCTGTTTCAGAGCTCTCATTAGACGTGAATAGATTAACGTTTACTTTGGCAAGTCTGAGCCTTAAGTAAAGGAAAAGATAAAAGAGTAACCAAAAAAAAAAAAAAAAGACTGCAGGCTATAGACTGGACTGGAGGAGAGAGGACTGAAGGAAGGTAATCGGGTAGAAGGCTTCAATTGCAGCACAACAGAAATCATGAGAACTAGAACTAGGTATAAACGAGAACGGAAGATTAGTGGGGTTGGTTCTGAAAGACACTTAGAAATAGGAATCTAGAAAGGCTTGAGACTGTGAAAGAGGCGAGGACCTAAAATGAACCTAGGAGTTGTAATCAAGAACGGATAGATGTGTTTCAAAAAAATAGGAAAGTGCCGTGGGGTCTAGATTCCTGGGAGTTTGACCCTTAATCTCATTTCAGACCAGGGGAAACTGAAGTTTCAAAAGAATAAAGCAGCAATCCAGCGGCAAAGAAGAGAATTAAGCTACCTTCAGGGGACAGATCCTAAAGGAGCAAGTCAAGCAAAGCGGGTTTCTAAGCGGGTGCATGGTAGGGACCTGGAGGACTTAGTTCTGGAACAGACCTGGAAGCCACGACGTTTCCTCCCTTGTTGCCTTTACCCACACTCACCAAGCCCGGGACGCCAGCACTTTTACTTCGGAGGCCGCGCCACTGTGATCACACACGCGGAGACCCGCACACCAGCAGCCCAACTCCGCCCTGCCGGAAGCGAGGGCGGGCTCTACGCCCCACTTCCGTTACTACGCTATGGAGTCCTACAGAGCGAGGGAGGAGATTTGAAGACCGGAAGCGGAAGGGCGGGCCTCGAGCCGCAGCCAATCGACGTAGAGGGCCGAGTCGGTAAGGCCCGTTGAACGCTTGCGGGGGAGGTGGTTTCTTCCGGCCGGAGCGAGGGGGCAACTGGATACGTTGAAGGACACAGGCCGCGGAGTTTGTGCATTTTGGAAGGTGGGTGTGGAGGGAAGACCCTGCTCTGACCTCGCGCCTCCACTTTATGGGGCCAGCCTAGAATAGGACTGTTTTCTGGTCCAGGAACACCGCGAGGTCTTTGCTCTGGAGGGGCGAGACGGGGGGTGAATGAAAAGGAATTGGAGAAAATGATGGCCGCGAGGGGTCGGATAGTGACTAGGAAGCCTCAGTGAGAGGTAAAGGCCCTTAAAATGCATTTTCCGGTAAAGAAAAAAGGTCCGCAGCGAAGGGAGTCCGCCAAGGTCACCGAGTGACGTAATTTTGGATGAGAACTTCTGGCCGAATTAATCTCCTTTCCCATGTATGCGTATAATAGTTTGTTTTCACTGAGCTGTGTTTAGGAAGTTGGCCAGCCAGGCGTTCTTTAGTTGTGGTGCAGCCATTGTCAAACAGGAGTGAGCGTAGGTGGGCCCCTGCAGTTCGCCAGACCCCGCGGTAAGCTGGTTAGATTCAGCCTGTGTTCAATCAGCGGGAAGACCTTTCCTAGAAAGAAGGTAGCTAGAAGAGGACTGTAAACTCCTTGCAGTGCAAGAAGCTGCTTCTGGTACCTGAGCAGCTTTCACTCGTCTCTGCCTCGTAATCTCACGCATCATTCTAGGTAAATGTCCAGTCAGACAGAAAAACAGTATCGGGAAAACAAAGTAGCGAGGGCATTTGGTCGCTTTGGGCCTTTTCTGAAGTGCTCACTTATCGGTGAAGAGAGGAATGGAAAGATTGATTATATTTAATAGTAGTTTGCCGCTCAATTAGAAACAAAAGTGAAGACCCTATCGCTTAGACTTTGCCATAGGCTACCATTTAACAATTGGTACGGTTATTTTTAGTCTTAGGTAATTTTCTTCTTAATTACTATCTGTCTAAGCTGAAGTATGACTCAAAAGGAAAGCAAATTTCAGTTCAGTTACTCCACGAAGGACACCCTAACACAAGGATTCCTGATCTTTGCCCCAGAGTAACCTGCGATTTGCTGAGGATGCAGACCCAGGTGTTTCCAGGCTTTGTTCCAGTTATTTATCAGCAGCATCCCACTTCCCCCTCCAACTCAGCATTTCAAGAGTCTTCCTTTAAGACCTAGACTAAATTGGGATTCCTATACTATTCCTTTTCCTACCGTCAGAATTAGCCCTGTGTAGAATATTGCAAACATCAGTCTTCCTTTTATATTGTGTAGAGAGAAATTAAAATTTTTGTTATACATAAGGTAGTGGTGATTATAGTTAATAATTGGACAAAGTTAAGCCCTTGTTTTCTGTCAGGTTTCTTCTAGAAACCTAGTGGATATTTTAAGAATCCAAAAATCTATCCTGAAGATGAGCGTGAAAGCATATCTTTATTTTAATAAGTTTACTGAAGGTAAATCAATACAAAAGCTACATCATAAAGATTTCTTTAAATGGAGGTTTCCCTACTTGGATTGGACTGGCCAAAGCCCCTGAGGTGGCCCAAGGAAGCTTAGAATCCTTCACTGCTCCAAGAACTTTCTTGAAATAGTGTTCAGAATTAAGGTCACTTGTCCAGATTTTTATTGCCACTTCTATGCAGGTGAATGCCTCTGAAGGCCTTTGAATGGTGAACCTGAGAGTGCCATTTTCCATAGCAACAACTTCCTCACAGGTCTCCCACTTCCATTTCTTCAAGAGCCAGCCAAGTCACTGTCACTGCCTACCAATCTCGACCGGACCTCGACCGGCTCGTCTATGTTGCCAATCGACTCGGCGTGGCGTCGGTCGTGGTAGATAGGCGGTCATACAGACGAATTTTCCAGTGTTCTGGTGACCTTTGAATGTGCCTTTTTTTATTTTTTATTATAATAAAAGGAATACACACCTTTGTAAAATACGTAGGTTCTGTAGATGTAACCCCTCTTAAAAATTTGCTATATACTCTTCCAGAGTTTTTTCCTATTTAGTTACGAATGAGCATTTATTTGGGTTTCTGTTTGCTGCAATGTTTTTCAAACTTTAATATGCATCCTAGAGGGCATATTAACACTGACTGCTGGGCCCCAGCATTTATCTGATAAGGCCCGAAATGCTGTGTTTCTAACAAGTTTCCTTTGAGATTGTCAGTCTAGGGACCAGACTTTGAAAACCATTAACATGCTCTATAATATAATGTCCAGAAATAGGATGTTTTTAATATTTAACTTTACATGGGAACATCTTTCCATGTCTCTATATAGAGATCTCCATGCATTCTATCTTCCCTTAATGGAAACCATTACTTATCAGTATCCTGTAGGTGAACTTTTAGTTCGTCCAGTTTTTTATTTTCATAAAGTGTATTTCAGTTACCATCCTTGAACCATATAACATGTTTCCACTGTGTAATTTTGTTTGTTTGTTTTTTGTCTTTTTAGGGCTGTACCCGTGACATAGGGAGGTTCCCAGGCTAGTGGGCCAGTCGGAGCTGTAGCTGCTGGCCTTCGCCACAGCCACTCCAGATACTTAACCCACTGATCAAGGCCAGGGATCAGACCTGCGTCCTCATTAATACTGGTCAGATTCGTTTCTGCTGAGCCACAATGGGAACTTCTGGTAATACTTCTATAAGGATAAATTCCTGGAGAAAAAATAAACCAGCTTAGATAAAAGGGTATACTAATTTTAGAATTTGATAGATATTGCAGAATTGCACATTAGTAAGGTTGTACCACTTTACACTCCCTCCGGGCCACAGAAAGAACGCTTATTTTCCCACATTCTCAATACCACTGCCTATTATCATAAATTTGTCTTTGCAGTCTGATGGTTAAATATTGGTCTCACTTTACATTTCTTTGACTAATCATGATGTTGATTATCTTTCTGTGTTCCACCTTTTTGCTTTTGGCCACCTTTTCTTTTACTTAAGATGATTAAAATATTTGCCCATGTTTTCTTCCGGATATTTTGGTTTCACTATTTGTGTTTAAATCTTTCGATCTCAATTCCATTTAGTAAATGATCTCTCCTTCCCCTTCTTTCCCTTACCAGGGAGGTCCCAAATTATTTTTTTAAAAAAATTGTAAAAGGGGGTTGCAAAGTGAACTGTTTAGTTGGCTGTTACCCTTCTGAAAAACTGAGAAGTAGCACAAGCTCTAGCTTTCAACTCTGGTCTTAAAACTGATTAATTCCATGTACAGCATACCATGCTCTAGAGACAGGAATGAAATTGAGCTATATTGGGTCAGAGGATGGACTTAGAGGAACTACTGTGTTCTCTACCTTTGCTGAGTGATTTGATGTATATTCCAGTCTGTTTTGTAAGTTTCTCTAATCAGCAAGGTGTTTTCCTACCACTTTGCTACTGCTTTGTTGTGTGAGGCATATGTAAAATTTATAGTATTTAGATGCACTGACTTCATGAGTTTTTTAATTAAAAAATTAATTTTCTTTTAAACTGCATCCAAACCAATTTGTTGCTTTCTTTCTTTTTTTAAAAGATTGAAACCATGGCAGGTCCAGAAACTGATGCCCAATTCCAGTTCACTGGTATCAAAAAATATTTCAACTCTTACACTCTCACAGGGAGAATGAATGTAAGTATTAATGAGACCTAAACAGTTATGTTTTAGAATAATATAGGTGTGACAACAATTCCTGTTTATTTTTTCCTTTCTTTTTCAGTGTGTGCTGGCCACATATGGAGGTATTGCTTTGCTAGTCTTATACTTCAAGTTAAGGTCTAAAAAAACTCCAGCTGTGAAAGCAACATAAATGGTAAGAAGTTAATGTTTTAAAGTTCATTGACTTTGGGAGTTCCAGTCGTGGCTCAGTGATTAATGAATCCGATTAGGAACCTTGAGGTTGCAGGTTCGATCCCTAGCCTTGCTCGGTGGATTAAGGATCTGGCATTGCTGTGTCTGTGGCCTAAGCCGGCGGCTACAGCTCTAATTAGACCCCTAGCCTGGGAACCTCCATATGCTGCAGGAGCAGCCCTAGAAAAGGCAAAAAGTAAAAAATAAAGTTTATTAACTTCAGAATTTTGATGTTTAGGAGTTTTTTTCCTTTCACTATAGAAATATATTGTCAGGAGTTCTCTCATGGCACATCGGGTTAAAGATCCCGCATTGACACTGCAGCAGTTCAGGCTCACTGCTGTGCTAAGAGTTCAATCCCTGGCTTGGGAACTTCCATGTGCCACAGGCACGGTCAAAAAAAAAGAACTATAGGAGTTCCCGTCGTGGCGCAGTGGTTAACGAATCCGACTAGGAACCATGAGGTTGCGGGTTCGATCCCTGCCCTTGCTCAGTGGGTCAAGGTTCTGGCGTTGCCGTGAGCTGTGGTGTAGGTCGCAGACGCGGCTCGGATCCTGCGTTGCTGTGGCTCTGGCGTAGGCTGGCAGCTACAGCTCCGATTCGACCCCTAGCCCGGGAACCTCCATATGCCGCAGGAGTGGCCCAAGAAATGGCAAAAAGACCAAAAAAAAAAAAAGAACTATATTGTCATCATTTTGCAAAATTTCTCACAGTCAAGAAAAAAATAGGGAGTTCCTGTTGTGGCTCAGTGGTAACCAGTCTTATCATCCATGAGGATGCAGGTTCAATCCCTGGCCTCTCTTCAGTGGGTTAATTATCTGGTGTTGCTGTGAGCTGTGGTGTAGGTTGCAAATGCAGTCAGATCCTGCATGCAGCTGCAGCTCCAATTCAACCCCTAGCCTGGGAACTTCCATATGCCACACATTCAGCCCTAAAAAAAGCCAAAAAATTGGGGGGGGGGGTATATAAAAATATTGTCCATGTCCTGTTACCCTGACAATTTTTGTTAACATTTTGGTTTAGCTCCTTTTTAATGTATTTATTTGGTTTCTAATCACTGATTTATCTCTGTAATTTTGTCTTATAACATGTACTCTATAATTTGAATGCATGAGTGGTCATGGATATGTGATTTATTTTACAGAGGAAATTAGAATTTTTTAAATATAAATAACATTACAACGCTTTTGAAGAATAAAGTGTGATTGTTTTCTTTTTCTTTTCTTTTTTTTTTTTTTTTGTCTGTTTGCTATTTCTTTGGGCTGCTCCCGCGGCATATGGAGGTTCCCAGGCTAGGGGTCGAATCGGAGCTGTAGCCACCGGCCTACGCCAGAGCCACAGCAACGCAGGATCCGAGCAGTGTCTGCGACCTACACCACAGCTCACGGCAACGCCAGAATCTTGACCCACTGAGCAAGGGCAGGGACCGAACCCGCAACCTTGTGGTTCTTAGTCGGATTCGTTAACCACTGCACCACGACAGGAACTCCCATGGTTGTTTTCTTAAGCTGAAGTGTTTTCACAAAGGGTTGTAGGGCATCTAGTTTTGTGCCCGAGGCAGTATTAAATCATGTGTTTCTGATTTTTGTTAATTTGACGAGTAAAAATAATTTTTTTTGATGACAGTGTATATTTTTTCCATTTGTTTATTAGCATTTGTGTTTTTCCTAACATCCTCTTCATGTTTTTCTCATTTAATGTTTGAGACTTTCTCTTTGTAAAGACCTTCTTTCTCATATAAGTTGAAAATATATTTTGGTTCTTGGTAGTTTGTTTGCTAGTTTCAAATTTTTATGTAAGCAATTCTGTCTTTTCCTTAAATCGCCTTAGACTTCATTTTCTTCTTAGAGTGCCACTCAACTCCCATTTGCCTTTGCTTGAGTGAATAAATATTTGTTGTGTTAGTAGTAGATGATGTGCACAAAACCCAGATCCCTTTATTGTAGCTCTCCATGACAGAAAAATTTTCCTCTGCTCTTAAAGAGTTTTTCCAGTCCCAAAACTATTGACTTTAGGGGTCTGCATATCCCAGAATGCAGTGGTCCAAGGTGTCTTCCAACAAAACAGGTGGGGTTTTGCCCAATTTTTCATATTAGGTACCTCTAAACTTTGTTTTTACGACGGGGATACTACCATCCTCCCTGTTTTCTATTGTTACTTTCTGTACTAGGCTTTTCCAGTGGTACATGCTTAGGATCATGCTGAATTATTGGTAGCTCTTTTGCTAAAGATAGTGTTAGGTTAAATTGTTTTAAGCTGAGGGACACCTACATTTTGAGGGGTTACTGACTCCATTGAGAATCTAATGAATTTGCATTCCATTTCAGAGGGATTCGTGGATAGTTCTATACTAGTAATTACTAAATGTTTTAAAAGTAGAGTTGAACATGTTTGTGTCTAAACTATTCTTTGCTTTGTTTATAGGATTCTAAACTGTACCTCATCTGTTAAGTTCCCATGCCTGAAGAAGCTAATGTCAACTCATCATGTGATAGTCAATTTATACAATAAATTATGAATCTGGAAAAGCTGGTTGTCTTTATTTACAAGATATCAAAAATATAAAAACTGTACAAAATGCAACAAAGGCAAAAAACTGGCAGTGACTTGGTCTAAATCTTTTAAGTTTCCCAAAGCAAGGCTCAGTACTGGAGGTAAGCAACTGAAATGTCTGACTTCAAGTGTACTAGGTTGTATGTAGCCATTTTAGCTGAAGTAGAACATGGAAGTTAATTTCTTCACCTGGTTTATAGTGTGTTTGGGTGCACTCAAAATCCAATGGGTATAAATTCAGATGTCAGTGGATGGTTGTACTTCATCTATTTCTCAGAAAGGAACTGTAGTTCACCCTACCCAGCTAACCATACATTCCACTAATCATAAGCCAAGCAAAAATGTTAGCAGATCATTTAACATAGTTCTTGAGTGCCATACAGTAACTACATTTACAGCAGAAACATACATGCTCATAGAATTCTTCAGCTAAAATTTAGGATGGTATTATATTACTCAATTTGAATCTTGAAGCAGGATGAATTATTGAAGTCGATTTTTTTTCTAGACATAATAAATTAAAATAGCACTTGAACAGAAAATGCATAGTTTCCACGCAATCCAAAGCACCATAAATGTCCCCTCCACGAACATAATACCTCTTATTCAACTAACGGAAATTAGTTAAATGTGGTTGCTATAGAAACGTGGAACGGTCCTGTTCAGAATTTCCAAGCAGCATACTTCCAGATCCATATAGACAAAACATTCTTTGTAGCTTAAATATTAATCACTGAGGTATTTGCTTTTAGTCTCCCTTTTTCAAACAGTAGCTTCCAAAGGTCTTTAATACCGATGGTTTATTGTGGACTATAAGCTCCTGCAGCTAGAACCAAGTTTCTTCGAGTAAAATGGAGGTGTACAACGGGTGTTGATTTGGTCATATATGTTCCCAACAATAACTCCTGTGAATTCTCAGGTAAATTTATATGGCCAGTGGCTGTAGTAAAGTCATCAGTCTCTAAATCTTCAAATGCTTTGACAGCATCCCATAACCGTACTGTATTATCCATTGAACCTAAGGGGAAATAAAGGAAACCATTTAGTAGCATCTACCATATTTAGATTCTGACATTCTGTCAAGTATGCTTTATGCATTTACTGTGTATTTCCGGTAGAAAAAAAATATCCAAACTTAACAACTCTAATCCCTCTAAAGAAGCCTTTCAAGCAGTAGTTTAACCTGAGAAGTCAATATACATGTAGAGTGACACTCTGGAATCAGGGCTAAGAAGCAAAACCTAGAACAGCAGCACTTATTTTGCCATCATCAACATTCAGGGCTTCTTGTAAATAGACCACTGACCCTTTACCGCAAAGCCATTTCTAGTCATTTACCTGATGCCAAAATTTCACCATCTCTACTAAATCTAAGTGAACAGACTGTATCGGTGTGGCCTTTTAATTCTCCAACCATCAAACCATGTCCAATGTCCCAAAGGAGTACTCTGCCATCTGTTGCTCCTGTAGCCAGGAATCTCCCATTGGGAGAAAATGTCAAGGAATGAATTGGTCCCTAGAAGTCCATGGAAAGAATCAAAAGTAGGATTAAAAATATCTAAGAAAATAAGACAAAAGTTAGAATTATAAAGTTTAGTGGTATGAATAGTATCTTTAAAGTGTATGTGTCACTGGTTAATTTTTAAACTATCTCAAAAAGAAGGTATAAGGTACCTTGTGTCCAGTGAAGATCCTTACACAGTTCCCATTCAGGACATCCCAGAGCCTCACGGTTCTATCTGCAGAGCCCGTAGCAACATAATTAGAATTTGGATGGAATCTGGTACAGTTCACATCAGCAAGATGACCAGCAATATCCTTAAAGGCTGATAGTGATCCGTAGCCCAGAGCCTTTTAAAGAAATTATTGAAAACAAAAGAGGATATTTAGTAGTTAACTGTGAAATGCCAAAATTATATCCAAAATAGAGAAAAATCCATGTGAAATGTTAGCTCCAAATGGGTCCCCCTCCCTAGTTACTTGAAATACTCCCCCACACCCCAACTCCTACTCTAACCCATTGAAAAAGCATTTTTTTCCCCCTAGTTTTGGCCACCATGTAATTAGTTTCTAACTCAAGCTACCTCATCCTGAACTTTTGAGGAGATGACAGGGAAACAACGGCTCATGGTGGTTATATAAGACAAGGTTTAGCATCCGGTTGGGGAGAGGGTGGCCATGGACTCTTGGTATAGACATAATAGTTTTGTCCCAAATTTGTTTTCAAATAAAGACCTATATATGCTGACATTCTCAAAAAATTGGTCCTAAATAAGTGAAAATGAGTTTGGCTCAAGTTTATAATTCCAAACAAGAAACCATTCTGCTCTGTTCCTTAAATAGACCCAATCCTAAGCTCACAATATTCTTACCGAGCTACTCGATCGTGGCCCCCCGACACAAAATAATATCCATATGGAGAAAACTGTGTGTCCCACACTGGATAGTTGTGTCCTTTATATCCCACCAAGCAAGTAAACGTTTGAAGACTCCACAATCTCACAGTTCCATCCTCTGAAGAGGAAAGCAGGTAGTTTCTGAGAGAAGACAAGGTAATATATTTGATTCCTAGAATAACTCAGTTTATCTGTCTAGTTTCTCTGCACATCTGAATATATTAAGTATAGCTAACTGACATGCTACATCTCAATTTTAAAACCTGAAATTAACAGTAGATAACGAGTTGAAAGTACCAACTAATGTTAGCTGTGACACTCTACATCTGTGCACCTACTGAATGAGGTTAGATTTTTTTTTTTGTTTTTTTTTTTAGGGCCACACCCACGGCACATGGAAGTTCCCAGGCTAGGCGTCAAATCAGAGTTGCAGCTGCCAGCCCACAGTACAGCCACAGCAACCCCAGATCTGAGCTGAGTCTGCAACCTACACCACAGCTCATAGCAATGCTGGATCCTTAACCCACTGAGCAAGGCCAGGGCAAACCCGCACCCTCGTGTTTTGTCAGGTTTGTTACCCGTTAGCCACCATGGGAACACCTAGATTATTTTAAAAACATGTACACTACAAGAAAAATCACAGTTCGGGGGGAAAAAAAGGTAATGACAAAAAGTATGGTCAAATAAGGTCACCTGAGAAGGGGTTCTAAGAAATGTGATGTCACATAAAATTCATTTTTTTACTTTAAGATGGAGATGCAGAAAAAACAAAAAGGGAGTTCCCGTTGTGGTGCAACAGAAACAAATCCAACAGGTATCCATGAGGATTCGGATTCCATCCCCGGTCTCACTCGGTGGGAGATCCGGCATTTCGTGAGCTATGGCGTAGGTTGAAGACTCGGCTGTGGCTGTGGTGCAGGCCAGCAGCTGTGGTTCCAATTTGACCCCTAGCCTGTGAACTTACATATGCTGAGGCTCAGATCTGATCCCTGGCCTGGTACAGTGGGATAAACGATCCAGTGTTGCTGCAGCTGCCGTGTAGGTCGTAGCTATGTCTCAGATTCAGTCCCTGGCCCAGGAACTTCAATATGCCTCATGTGCAGCCAAAAACTTTAAAAAAAAAAAAAAGAGAGAGAGAGAGAGAGATGCTACGGAGTTCCCTGGTGGGCTAGCAGTTAAAGATTCGCCATTGTAACTGCTGTCATTCGGGGCTCAGTCCTTGGCCTGGGAATTTCTGCAAGCCATAGGCAGAGCAAAAAAATAATTAAAATAGAGATGCTGTTTTCATATCCTGTATAAGTTGTGTAAAATTTAAACCTTTTGGACCCCCCCCCCACCAGAAAAGCAAAAATAAAAAACAATATAGACATGTGACTAATGTTCTACTTTCTTCAGGGATAAGTACAAAAGCTGAGCTACTGAGAAAATAATAGTGTTTTTCATTGAAATCAGAAGTTTCCCAGAGTTCCCGTCGTGGCTCAATGGTTAACGAATCCGACTAGGAACCATGAGGTTGTGGGTTTGGTCCCTGGCCTTGCTCAGTGGGTTAAGGATCTGGTGTTGCCATGAGCTGTCATGTAGGTCACAGACGTGGCTCAGATCCCACATTGCTGTGGCTCTGGCATGGGCCAGCAGCTACAGCTCCAATTAGACCCCTAGCCTGGGAACCTCCACATGGCACAGGTTCAGCCCTAGAAAAGACAAAAAATAAAAATAAAAAATAAGTTTCCCTATGGAGTTCCCACTGTGGCTCAGCAATTAACGAATGGGACTAGCATCCATGAGGATGCAGGTTCAATCCCTGGCCTTGCTCAGTGGGTTAAGGATCTGGTGTTGCCATGAGCTGTGGTGTAGACGCGGCTTGGATCCTGCATTGCTGTGGCTGTGGAAAGGACAGCAGCTACAGCTCCGATTAGCCCCCTAGCCTGGGAACCTCCATATGCCACAGTGCAGCCCTAAAAAGACAAAAAAAAGTTTCCCTCAGGTAAAAATGTACCCTCTGGCTAAATCCTATAAATAACAAAAATTCTCATTCTCAAAGTTTCATCAAGATGAAAGTCTTGGAGTTCCCGTCGTGGCGCAGTGGTTAACGAATCCGACTAGGAACCATGAGGTTGCGGGTTCGATCCCTGCCCTTGCTCAATGGGTTAACGATCCGGCATTGCCGTGAGCTGTGGTGTCGGTCGCAGACGCGGCTCGGATCCCGTGTTGCTGTGCCTCTGGAGTAGGCTGGCATCAACAGCTCCGATTAGACCCATAGCCTGGGAACCTCCATATGCTGCGAGAGTGGCCCAACAAATGGCAAAAGACAAAAAAAAAAGATGAAAGTCTTGATGGGTTGAAAGTTATTACCTGTCCAATAAGACACAGATGGTATTAGGAAAACAAAATACTTTCCCCCCATTTCTACAGAACGTTAGAGATCATGAAAAATAGGCAAACACTTATTTGTGGGTTCCAAAATACTTTTTTTCACACTTTTCAATATTCTTTTAGCTTTTTGATTATACAAAGCTAAATCTTCAATTGAGAGGTAAGATGCCTTTAATATCAGGATTCGCTGCTGTGAATTTGGAGATGACAGAGGACAGCAGTAGCCAAAAAACCCAAGGCAGGAACCCAAAGAAGCAACTCAACCCCTGCTGGAGTTAACACAACACTAAAGCTAATTTTTATTAGCAAAACCCTGAAGCTATGAATCTTTTTCTTTCTTTCTTTGGCTGCACTCACAGCATAAGCTATGCATCTTCATTCTGTAAATGTGGGTACTGTACACCAGTACCCCAAGATGAATTAGCAGATGACAAGATTCTAAAATAAAATCACAGGCAATCATAAGATCTTTCTAAAAGAATTTTCCCCAACATTTGTATAATGTTTCCAGGAGCTACATTCTCAATATGATACAGCAGTATTTCATTTTCAGTGTTTGTATTTTACCTATCCGGACTGAAGCTGGCTCCATAGACAGGCCCACTGTGACCATACAAAATCTTCAACTCACTTGCCGTTTTCTCATCCATGATTCTTTCTAAGACATCATCAGATTCTTTATCTATCAGGCTAAGATCTAAAATGGTCCAGAAATATTAATGTTTAAAATAACATTCATTAAAACATTTTAAGGCAATTACATCATAGTTCAGGAGAAGAACTAACATTTGAACAGGTCATTCTACATACCAACCATTCTGCTAATTCCTCTCAATTAGATGCTATCATCTCAGTGTATAAGAGAAGAAAGTGAGGTTCAGAACAGTTAATAAAATGCCAGAGTGCACACAGCTACTTAGTCTCAGAACAAGGGCTAAACTCACATTTATCCACTATATCACAATGTTTCACAAAATAAAACTACAGAAATATTCAAATAAATTTTAAAATGTATTATCTTGTTTAAACAATACAGTTAGCAAGAAACTTTAAAATGTAACCCTGACCTTATTAGTTCATTTTAGCCATGGCTAAAACAACATACTCTCTCACTAATTACTTTAAACACTGTGTTTTTTTTTTATTCACAAGCAAAACAATCATAATATGTTAGATTTTTTAACCTTAGCAAGTTTTCTAGCCTAATTCCTTCATTCTACAGATGAGAAAACTTATGACCAGAGAAATTAACCCACTCTAGCTACTCCAGTCTTCTGATGCACTGCAAGGCACTTTTCACTGGGAAAAGTAAAATCAAATGAAATTCTGCTAAGATCACAATGTCTTGTATATGTTCCATGGAATCAAAATTGGTATGAACTAATGATGAGTTTATATCCTGACACATCATCTCAGTTACCTGCTGCTTGTTTGACACTACGAAGCTTTTTGGGTGTCACAGACCACACTCTAACAGTTGAATCTGCAAAACCTCCAGCAATCAAACTAGAGTCATCAGTGACATCCACTGCAGTGAGGCCCTGCCAATATTGAAAGAAAAAGAAAAAAAAAAAAGCTTTATATTAAATAATACTGTTTGGGGGCAGGGGGGATTCACAATCATATCTTAGAGAATATATAATGATAGCTACTTTTCTCATATAAACGATCATTCGAAATTTCATTCTCTTATGAAATCCACTGTTTAAAAGCACTTAGTTTGAGAACATGTCATCATTTATCCTTCTTTGCCCTCCAAATTTGGAGTGCATCATCTGAAGCAAATGTTAATCATTTTTCTACTTTGCTGAATATATCCTCGGCAGCCTATTATGAAGAGTCTATAAACACATGAGGAATTTTTCTTTTTCCTTTTTTTAATGGTCACATCCATAGCATATGGAAGTTCCCAGACCAGGAGTTAAACACAAGCTGCAGCTGTGACCCACATCACAGCTGCAGCAATGCTAGATCCTTTAACTCACTACACCGGGCCAGGGATGGAACTCTCCACAGTGACCCAAGCCACTGCAGTCGGATTCCTAACCCACTGTGCCACAGCAAGAACTCCAAGATATGAAGAACTTTTTTTTTTTTCTCCTCTTTTCTAGGGCGGTACTCGCGGCATAGAGGTTCCCAGGCTAGGGGTCTAATTAGAGCTGTAGCTGCCAGCCTACACCACGGCCACAGCAACGTGGGATCCGAGCCACATCTGCGACCCACCACAGCTCAAGGCAATGCCAGATCCTTAACCCACTGAATGAGGCCAGGGATCAAACCCACAACCTCATGGTTCCTAGTCGGATTTGTTAACCATGACGGGAACTCCTGAAGAATTCTTAATAAAAAAATAGAAAGTCTGCATGAGTGTTTAAGTCCAAGAGAGATGAACCACACAACTTTCCTATGCTCAAAGGCTAACAGAATTCTGATCTTTGAAACAAAGGGACACATATAAGCAAGATTCTGGTATAAATCGCTAAAGGTCTTTTAAACACTGCCTTCTATCCCAAGCAGTGTCCAATTCTCCTTTCCTAATTGCTGCTCTTTAAGCCATATTTATATCAAGAGTTTAAATAACAGAGTTCCCGTTGTGGCTCAGCAGTTAATGAACCCGACTGGTATCCGCTGAGGATTTGTGTTTGATCCCTGGCCTCGCTCAGTGGATTAAGGGTTCAGGGTGGCTGTGAGCTGTGGTGTAGATCAGATCTGGCGTTGCTGTGTCTGTGGCATGGGCTGGCAGCTGCAGCTCCAACTGGACCCCTAACCTGGAACTTCCATATACCACAGGTGAGAGCCTGAAAAAAGAAAAAAAAAAAAAAAAGAGGACAAGAGTTTAAATAAGAAAATTCCATTTAGTTAACACATCTAAGTTTCTTTTAATGGTAATCACCATTTTACATGACTCTCGAGGCAGAAACTACCCAATTATTTCACCAACCTGGTAAGCATTGAGGAATGTATAGAAGCAAATGGAGGGTAAACAATCTGGTCCAAGGCGCACTCGTTTGGTGGTTTCTTTCATATTCATTATCTTATCCAATTTATCTGAATCTTTCAACTCAGGAAGAGGAATTCTGTGAAAGAAAAACAGACTGGAAATTACTATGGATATTAAGAAACTTGAACCCCGAAGGGAGTTCCCTTTGTGCCTCAGCGGTTATCGAGCCGGACTAGGATCCATGAGGATGCGGGTTTGATCCCTGGCCTCGCTCAGTAGGTTAAGGATCCGGTGTTGCCATGAGCAGTGGTACAGGTCATAGATGCGGCTCAGATCCCGCGTTGCTGTATAACTCCGATTCGACCCCTATCCTGGGAACTTCCATATGCTGAAGGTGTGGCCCTAAAATGCAAAAAAAGAAAAAAAAGAAACTGAACCGTGAATAACATCATTTTACACTTGCACACGTGTTCCTGAGGTTTTTATCCTCACCTATTCTGAGGTGGAGCATTGGGATCTTGTTTTTTGCTTTTAGATCCAATATTGTCTTTTTTAGGCTTCTTCTTTTTAGGCTTTCCTTCTTCATTTTCTCCTTCTTCATCCTCATCATCCAAAGGCACTTCAATTTCTGGCTCTTTTAATAAACCAAAAAATACCTACGAGTCAAAAGAACCAATTTTTTAAAATTACTTTTTTGTTCATTAATACATCCTTTTCATATCTTGAGAGAAGGAATCACAATTACAATACGGTCATTTATATCCTGAAGCAGATTCTGTACTTTTCTGCCCAATAGCCAATTTCCCCTTCTTCCTTACAAACAGAACCCTGATTTTGTTGGAGCAGCAGCATGCTCAGTTAAAATCATTTTTGTTCCCAGGCTCCCTTGCAGCTAGGAATGGCCATATAACGTCAGTCTGGCCAAGAGATGTGAACACAAATATACTGAGTAGTGTTTTAGAAAAAAAATAGTTTTGCTGATAAAAAGGGAGATTCAGCAGGTCTACCTATGTCTTTCAACCTCCCCCTTCTGCCTTCCTGGAATGCATCTGCAAAGCTGGAGCTGCAATAGCCATCTGCGAACACAATGAAAAAAGCTACATTCTGAAGATGGCAGAGCGGAAAGTAGAAGGAGCCAGGGTCCTTGATGGCACTGTGGAGCCCTCACGCCAGCCTAGAAGGGTCTTCCTCTTTAATTCATTTTAGGTGAGAAAAACCCGTTACTTGCTTTAGCCACTGTAGTCAGGGTTCTGTTATATGCAACCATTCCCAAATTCTCACTAATATATACATCATCCTTAGAATACGAAATTTAGTATACAGCGTAAAATTATTCCCATACTAGCTATAAGAAAAATGTGTAAGTTATGTAGATGGAAATGCTACAATTTTTCATAATCTGCATTATATAGTTCTTAGGTTTATTCCCATACCTTTGATTTGTTTGCCTCTCGTTTAGCCTCTCCTGCCAAACTTCCCACCATCGCATCTATCTGCTGCTTACTACGCGGCATCCCATCAAAGATGTCAATGTAGAGGTGCTCCTGAACTATGTTCCATATCTGATTGTTCTGTTTCTCCTGAAGATGCCTCTTCAAGAGTTGGTACGAGTCACGGGAAATACGCAGAACAAATTTACTTGTTCGAAAATCCAACATGGTCTCATTCCCTTTCATGTGTTCCTTTTTGGTAAGACTAGATAATACTCGTAGGTCATCCTGGTAATAACATTCCTGATCTCCATGGAACCTGTTTCAGTGATTTTAAAAAGTCATTTTTCAATGTAATCATTAAGGGATCTGCCTCTCCCCCATATATTTATAAACATCCCAGAATATTTTCAACGTAGTAGTCTGAATAATCCTGGTCTAAGCTGTAGGATCAAAGTCATTAACACATTTCAAAATGATTACAATTCGGTTCTGAATTTTAATCCTAAAAATGACCAATTTTTCTAATTAAATGCATCATAAACATTTTAAGAGAATTTGAAATAAATACCACAAGTGAATGAAAGATAAGGTAGCCACCATTGGTAGACAGTCTCATTTGAATGCCATCATTGGTAGACATTAGAAAATGTCAGAATCTTTGCTCTACTAAATTTTATGTTCTCTCAAAACCTATTATGGGAAATTTCAAACATATACAAAAGTAGAAACTAGCATAATGAATTCAATGTACCTATCACCCAGCCTCTCAATAATCAATGCAAGACATTCTCATAAAACCCAACATTTTTAGTGACTTCTTATATTCTTAATATTAGATATAAATATTAAACATCTGGACTTTTATAACATGACTAAAGAACAAACATATGTTGATACCAAAGAGTGAGCACTCCCATTTACTCACCATTACCAAAGGAAATTAAATAAAGCTTTCAGCCATGGTGACATTGAGTAAATTTAAATCTACTTTTGTTTCTACAAATCTTAACTTTCCTAATAAAATAAAATGTAAAGATCATACATTGACACTCATTAAGAGCAGCAAACAATGCAAAAACATTTAGAAACAAATGATTAAACATAAGATATTAATGCTCCAACTCTGACACACAGCCAATAGATTCCCAAACTGTTAACCTGTGTTACCCTACTATGACTCATCAAGATATGAATTAAGAGTTTCTTGGGGACTTCCCGTCATGGCTCAGTGGTTAACGAATCTGACTAGGAACCATGAGGTTGGGGGTTTGATCCCTGGCCTTGCTCAGTGGGTTAAGGATCCAGCATTGCCGTGAGCTGTGGTGTAGGCTGCAGATGCGGCTTGGATCCTGCGTTGCTGTGGCTGTGGTGTAGGCTGGCAGCTACAGCTCTGATTCAACCCCTAGCCTGGGAACCTCCATATGCCTCGGGAGCGGCCCAAGAAATACCAAAAAAAAAAAAAAAAAAGTTTCTTGGAGTCCCCATTGTGGCACAGCAGAAACGAATCCGACTAGAACCACGAGGTTGCAGGTTTAATCCCTGGCCTCGCTCAGTGGATTAAGGATCCGTCGTTGCCATGAGCTGCAGTATAGGTCGCAGAGGAGACTCAGATCTGGCATTGCTGTAGCTATGGTGTAGGCCAGCGGCTGCAGCTCTGATTCAACCCCTAGTATGGGAACCTCCATATGCCTCGGGAGCAGCCCTAAAAAGACAAAAAGACCAAAAAAAAAAAAAAAAAGGGTTCCTGTCTAAGATTTGAATGAAATTATAAATATCAGCCTCTTGGTGTCTGTATTAGTTACTATGCACTAAGAATAACTTCATCCGAGCATGGGTTCCTGGCGAGGGCTGAGGATGTCCACGACGAGGAGACAGAGGATCCCCTATGATGTTCTAGCTTCCTACATGAGGAGAGGGCTACGCCATGAGATTGGAAGAGGAAAAGGTTTTTTGATGACAGTACTATAAGAAAAATTAGCTTAGGAATTCTATCACCATCAGCCTTTTTTTTTTTCCAGAACACTGAGTACAAAACATTTGTTTTATATATCTTCTATGAGGCATTGTAGAATAATGAATGAATATAATGGCACAGAAGCCAGGAGTCCTATTACTCCTCTACCCCCATTACCTGTGTTACCTGACAAGTCCTAGCTTCTGGGTCTACTGCTTATAATAAAGAGCTCTCATTCAACTGTTAAGCACCACCCCCTTTTCAAACATTCCTTTTCTGTGGCTTCTATAACTCAACCCTCTTCTGGTTTTCTTTCTGCTTCTCTGGCCTCTCCTCTTAAAACTCTTCTACTTCGCCCTCTCTTCTACTCCTTTTATTTCTCTTCTACTCCAAATACTGAAGACTGAGGCCTAGTCCTTGCAATGACTTATTTCATACTCTCTCTTAGAAAATCTCATCCCTACCCATCAATGTTGCACACAACTCCATTTTATGGCTTCAGTCCCATCTCTCCTGAGTTCCAGAGCCTTATAGGTCATTTATCTATGCACTTGACATCTTTTAAATGAGTAAAAGGTATATTCAAATCTGAACTCAAGATCATTGCACAACCTGACAAACCCAGTCTTCTCCCGGGTTTTCTATCTTGGCAAAGGGCAGCCTTATATCCAGCCCAGGAGAGCCAGAAACCTAGGGGTTATCAATTGTACTTTCATCTCCCTTACCTCCATATCCAATCCTTCACCATGAGCCTCACAAATATGTCTCCTTCCCTTCACCAACACAATCACACCCTAATCCAGTGCTTCTCAGCAGGGATAGTATTAGTATTTGAGGCAGAACAATTCTTTGCTAAGTGGGACTACCTGCACATACTGGAACTTTTGGTACCCCTAAAACACAGGATCCTCCAGCCTGGTCCTTATGACAACCAAAACACCTTCACTTTCAAAGAGCCCAGGGGAAGGAGAAATAGTATCACCCCCAGTTGAGAACAACAGCAGTAATCTCCAAAATGGTCAACCTATAATCACTCTGTCCCCCTGCCATGTTTTCCCCACTGCATAAAGGTCCTTTCAAAATGCAAATCTAGGGAGTTCCCGTCGTGGCTCAGTGGTTAATGAATCCGACTGGGAACCATGGGGTTGCAGGTTCAGTCCCTGGCCTTGCTCAGTGGGTTGAGGATCTGGTGTTGCCGTGGGCTGTGGTGTGGGTCACAGACATGGCTCGGATACCATGTTACTGTGGCTCTGCTGTAGGCTGGTGGCTACAGCTCCAATTGGACCCCTAGCCTGGGAACCTCCATATGCCATAGGTGTGGCCCTAGAAAAGACAAAAAAAAAAAAGAAAGAAAAAAGAAAATCTAATAATGACATGGTCCTTCAATGACTTCTGTAGCAGAGATGTCTCACTGTCACCAAAATCCTTTTTTTTCCTTTCTTCCTCCACACTAGAACACCTGAATATTAGCTGAGCATACAGATACCTAGGTAAAGACCACATTTCCTACCTCTCCTGTAGGTAGACATGACTGTTGGTTAATGACATAAAAAAGAGAGAAGAATGTGCAGCCTTCAGGAAGGATGTGTGCCCTCTCTGTTGACTATAACACTAATGGGATTGCTTAGAGCTGGAGAGTCACCTTGTTCCATAAGTAGAAACTGCATGACAAGAATGTTACAGCAATAAGGTCGAGAGAGCCTAGGTCTCTGATAATCATACCAGTCCTAGACTGCCTATCTTCATGAGACAGAAAAATAAACTTTCATCTTGCTAGGATAAAGCAAAAAATAAACTTTTTATTTATACCATTACTGTCTGAGTTTTCAGTGACTCTCAGCCAAATTTAATTCTAGCCAATACAACTTCCTACTTCTCTTAGGATAAACAAAGACCCTCAACATGGCCCAAGAACCTGCCTACTCCAGCCCTTAACCAACTATCCAGCTTCATGTTGCTCCACACCCCACCCCCATTCTCTGCTCCAGCCGTACTGGCCTTCTTTCTTCTCTGTACCTACCACAATCCTTCCTGCACAGAGCTGTCACACAAGCTTTTCCATTGTCTCTTTCTCTGGTTAACTCCTATCCCATCTTCAGAGCTTAACTCAAGCATCATTTCCTCTGGGAGCCTTCCCTGACTTTTCCAACTAGATCAAACCACCCACAACCCCCAACCCACTTTGGGTTCTCAAAGCACCAGATAACTCTCCTTAATAAAGTACTTTTTGGGTTGCAATCTTACAATTGTGTAGTTACAGATGTATATACATTATATATACATGCTATATATACATATTGTGTATTTATAAATTCACATACTTCTCAAAGAATGATTTTGCTTCATTCTCATGTTGATTGTAGACTAGTTCCAAGTACATGTGTACAAATAGGGGATAAAAAAGTTGAGATAACTCTGCCCGATGGCAGTCCAGGGAACATTCAATGAAGTGTTTCAGTCCACTATAGTATTCTTCATACATTGTGGGGTCTCCTTGTTGGTTGTAGGCTGACAGCACAGCACTGACATCCGGCTGGTCTTCCACAGCTAGACTTCCAACTGTTTAAAAAACGAAAAACAACTCTGAAGAAAATGATGTGACATTCACCAAGAGTCTAAGGCTGTTCTGCTAAGGTCCAGAGGTGAACTGTTTCTCAGATGTTTTTCCCTCTCTTCTCAAACTCTCTTCCCCAACACAATTACATAATCTTTGGACAGGATTCACTTTGTTTTAGTTACCCTTCCAAAACCCCTTCAGTCTGTCCCTATCTTAAAATAAAATTTTCAAATAAATACAAAAAAGGCTCAATATTTTCGCTAGAGCTACCTTATTTTATTTTTGAGGCCAGGCCAGCGACACATGGTAGTTACCATGGCAGGGATCGAACCCACACCACAGCTACAACCTGAGCCATGGCAGTCACAATGGCAGATCCTAACTCACTGCACCACCAGGGAACTCTGGAGCTACCTTATTTTATTTTATTTTATTTATTTATTTTGTCTTTTTGCCTTTTTCTAGGGCCACACCCGCGGCATATGGAGGTTCCCAGGCTAGGGGTCTAATCGGAGCTATAGCTGCTGACCTACGCCAGAGCCACAGCAACTCGGGATCCGAGCTGCATCTTCAACCTACACCACAGCTCATGGCAATACTGGATCCTTAACCCACTGAGCAAGGCCAGGGATTGAACCCGCAACCTCATGGTTCCTAGTCAGATTCATTAAACACTGAGCCACTATGGTAACTCCTGGAGCTACCTTAAAGACAAATTTTATAAAACACAGTATGTGCAAATCAAACAGCCATATTAATCTCTACAGGCTCAGTGCAAATAGCAGCCACCACCACCAAGCCACGCTCTGGAGTAACACTCCCAGCTCTCTGAGCTAAGTACTTTGTAACTTTCCTGTAACACATCCTATCCCACATACTTTCATATAGGTACACCAGTCACTCCCTATAAAACATAAGCATGTTAATGGTGGGGAGGACTTGCCTTCATTTCACAGCAGAAAACATGAGTATTTATTGGTAATATATACCAAACAATGATACATCTGTCAATAGAATCAATTTGATTGTTGGAAATTTTTTAAGTTGCAATTATAGTACTGCTATGCACTTTACTGCATAAATTTTTTTTAAGTTCTTTTGGTTACTCTGATGAGCTCTTTTTATCCTTTCTGGTTTCTGAGTTACAATCTTAAAAAAAAAAAAAGATCAAGCTTCTGAAGCAATAAGAGATTATAGCAAAATAACCAACATAATTCATCCACCTTATAGTTCATTCACAAAATAGATCATTCAGGAAAGATTCTGCTCAATCACATTTGTACACACTTCTACTTCTTGGTTACAATGCTACCTATTTGTACTTCACTTCTGGCAATGTTGCAAAGATTAAGTCTCAGAAGTCCAGATTAATTTGGCTAAAGGCTCTACAGTGGATAATTTAATTCAATAAACATTCATTATTGGCTCAGGATTACCTCTGAGATTATACTGTGTATAAATTTTACTGCATGGACTTTGTGACAACAGTTTCTGGAGAAAAAGGGGAGGAGGGAGCCTCAGTGTCAGGGGTAGATACCTAGGCATAAACTTATCAGTGCCTGACATTTTATATACATTATATCTGAATTTCAACAATAACGGGGGTGGGGGGGAACCTCTGGAGTTTAGGAAGAATAACAAGCAGCATCACAGAAGTAAAAGCAACAGGGACAGAAAATGAATTCGGGTCTGTCAACACCTGTTCCTAAATGAATGGTTCTCAAACTTTGCCATATACATCAATATCCCCTTGTAAGTATTTGTTTAAAACGCAGATTTCAGAAACAAATCTGACTAGTAGCTATGAGGACTCGGATTCAATCCCTGGTCCCACTCAGTGGGTTAAGGATCTGGCATTGCCGTGAGCTGTGGTGTAGGTCGCAGACACAGCTCAGATCCTGCATTGCTGTGGCTTAGGCTGGCAGCTGTAGCACGATTCCTCCCCTAGCCTGGGAACTTCCATATGCCACAGGTGTGGCCCTAAAAAGCAAAATAAAATAAAATGCAAATTCCCAGAGTCCACCTGCATGGGGTCTGACTCACTAAGTCCTAAGTGACGCCTAGGAATCTGCATTCCCCTAAAAGATGGAACACTAGCGATAGTAAACCTGTATTTTGAGAAAACTGGCTACACTATATTTCATCACTCTCTGGCTGTGTCAAAGCAAGTCCCTGGGCTCTTCTCAGACTCTTTTCTCATCTTTAAAATAGAGGTACTGTCTACCTCACAGTATAACAGTGAAAATTAAGATGCATAATTTAAAGTACACTAGTACAATATTGTACAAATATTGTTAGTGTTAATACACCCCTGCACAAGGCTCAAGAGCTTAAATAAAACGAAAGGGGCCAAAAGCCTGAACATCCCCGGCTCTCTGCGCCCACCGTCCCCGTACATCCCTCGGCTCAATAGCTCTCCAGAGCCTCTCTCTGGAACTGACAGCTAGGAAGAGGGTTTGACTGCGCAGCCGGCGCACTAGGGAAAGGGGCGGGCATGTGGCCCTAGAGGCGGGCCCAGGAAATTCAAAACAAGCCCGCAGAGGTGCAGGCCTGCCAGCCTCTGCCTTTCCTGCTTGATCTTCTACTTGCCGGTCTTGCCTCCCAGGGACCCCGCGGCTCACCTTTCCCCGGAGCCGCAGGACCTGTCGCTAAGCCCGAGACAGCGGAGGCCCCCGAAGCGGCGCTGCCGGGAGGCTCTGGGGCCGCAGGGCCGGGGCCCGAGGAAGTGACCCGGCTGAGAAGCGCGCTAGCCGTCTCAGCGCCGGCGCCGTCCGCCTCTCCCGGGGCTCCGGAGCCCGCCACTGCCTCCTCCAGCAGACGGGCCTCACGGCGCAGCGCCTCTTCGGCCTCACGGAGGTTGTTCTGCCGTAGAAACTGCAGTACAGCCAGCAGAGTCTGTCGGTCGTGGGGCCCGCCAGCCTCCGGAGCAGCGGCGGCCACCGGGGCCATCCCCGCCGGGGCAACGGCGGACACAGCCACCGAGGGCTTAGGAGTTCCACCATCCCCGCCGGCCGACGACGATGCCGCAACGTTCCCGCCACCGCCATTGGGGCCGTTGTTGGTTGCGCCACCGCCACCCTCGCCAGCGCCGTCCCCCGCCTGCGGAGGTAGCAGCGTCGGCGGTCCTTCAGGCTCTAACTTGACCGCCACCTCCGTCTGCTCCTCCGCCAGCGCCGCCATCTTGCGGCTGAGCCACCTCGCGCCGTCAAGCGTGATTGCGTTTTCGCCACATGGAGGGCGGGGAAGAGCGTTTTACGACAGCTCTGGAAGGCAATTTGCGGCAGTAGGAGGGGCGAGAAATAAGGAGAAAAAGGAATAGGAGGCGAGAGCGACTTTCAAAAGTGAGTGACAAAAAGGCAGGAAGTTGGGATGAGGGACCGCCTCTTCTGTTTGCCCGATGATAATTACCGTTTATTGCGGACCGGCTGTATTCAGGCACTGCGATAGACACTTTACATTATATGCCCTCGTATAATTAAACAACCTCGTAAAGTACTATTATCCTCACTTTGCATTGGTTAAGGCTCCAGCATTGTCACTGCAGCAGCTCGGGTGGCCACAGGCACAGCCAAAAAAAAATTTTTTTTTTAAAGTAAGATTATGAAACATGGGGGGAGGAGCATTAGGTTAGATGAACAATAATTGGTTAGCATTTATTCAGCAGTGGGCAAGAGAGAAAAAACCAGATTCAGATGGTAACAATTATGAGATGGGGAAATTCATCCTTTACCTCATGATCATTCAACTGATTTTTCTAATTCATTATTCGCTAATTGATATGTAATTAATTAGTAATTAGTTTAGAACTTAGATGAGAAATGCCGTAAATAAACCCAGGTGTATTTACTATTCCCTGGAAAGATGTTTTACCCTATTATGAATAGTAAAACTTCTGATGAATACATCAGTCTCCTGAATTAGGTCTTAGAAACTGGATCCAGCTATACAGATGAAGCCCAGAAACTGGGACTACAGAAGTACAGCCACTCTGTTTCCTTCTGTGGTGTCTAACCTTTTACCTGGCTTTGTCTTTTAAGTTCCACAGAGTCTGGTTTGGGACTTCAGCCAAAGCCACTTATACCAAGTAGAGTGGCTTTTCTGTTACACCACAAATAAAATCTGTAATATTTTTTCTTTTCTTTCTTTATTTTTTTATTTTATTTTATTTTATTTTTTGGCCATGACCACAGCAAGCAGAAGTTCCTGGGCCAGGGGTCAACCCATACAACAGCAGCAACCTGAGCTACAGCTGTGACAGTGCCGGATCCTTAACCCACTAGGCCATCAGGGAACTCCCAAAATCTCTGTATTTTTTATTGAAGGACTTCAAAGCCCACTTTTAATTTTTGTTTCTCTTTTCCCCTTCCTTCGTGATCCCTACCCCCATTCTTCTACTCTCTTCTTGGGATGCTTTAAGAAATCTGGTGTCAGTCTGTATCTTGTTTCTTTATGGGAGAGCTGCTCTTCCTCTCTGGCCCTTTCTCTTTCATGCTTGCTCATTTCACTCTAACATATCTAGGATTAGATTTTCCTGCCTATCCTGATTGGCCCTTTATGTACCCATTCAATCTGAGATTTTTTTTTAAATTCTGGGATTTTAGTAAGCATTGTATCTACAAATATTTCCTCCCCTCTAGTTTCCCCCTTCTTATACTCTTATGATGTAAGTATTGATACTTATACTTCTATCCTCTAGGTTTGTTAACCTTCATATTTTCATGTTCACCCCTTTCTGATATCCTCTAGAAGACTTCCTCTACCTGATTTTTCGATGTAGTTTTCTTGGCCTGGATCCGTATTACTATATAACCCACTTAGTTACTTGCTTCAACCATTATATTTTTCACAATATTATGGATTGGTTCTTTATGATTTGTTATTCCTGCTTTGTGTAACCCAGTTGGGTGACTTTGTTCCACCACCATCCCCAGGGGCATTTAGCAATATCTGGAGACACTTTGGGCTGTCACAACTGAGGGTAGTGCAACTGGCATCTAGTGGGTAGAAGCCAAAGATGCTGCCAAACATCCCATGATGTACAGGACATCCCTTGTTGCTCCTGCCACAGCAAAGAATTATCCAGCCCAAGATGTCAACGGTGTCAAGATTGAGAAACCCTGATGTAACCAGTATGAACTCTTTTCACCTTGAGGATATGTATTATTTCATTCAAATTATCTTTCCATCTGATGCACTTAATATTTTTCATCTAATCTAGGTTGTTCAATTTCTTGCTTTTATAGGCATTGTACCTCCTTCTGTATCTCATTACTTTTCTCTATGAATGTGAATTTCCCTAAAGATATCAGGTGCCTTGACTGATGTGTATACCCAGAGGGAGAGGCTGAAGCCCAGCACTGGGAAAAGGTGAGGGATGTACCAAAACCGGGAAAGCCTGTGATGTCACTGGGCTCCACCACTCCCTGTTTGTCAACACACATGCACACATGTGCACACACACGTATGCTTACGGTTTTCACAGGTCTGTCAGTTTCAGTGCCACTTCTAGGGTTGGGTGTGATGGGGGAGAGCCCACCACTGGTGTGAGTTACAATCTTGTTTAGTTCCTAAGTTTGAACCCACACTGGTGAGTGGTGAAACTGTGAAAACCCTAAGATTTATGTGTGTAATAGCACCTCAAAGTGGAAGGGGCCAGAGGGCCACTGCTGTGATTTAGTCAGGGGAAAATTTTTTATTTGTGTTTGTCTTTACCGTGCCTCACTTTGAGAAGAATGTTAAGGATAGCCATTAACTATAGGAAATTTCCCGAGGGGTGTGTATGTGTGTGTGTCTCGGTCTTATCTGTCTGTACTTGTACATATGTACTGGCAAAGAGAGAGTGATAGAGCTCAGACAGTAACAAATATGTGCTAGCCAGAAACCTCAAGGCAAAGGAATAGGGGAGGGGATGAGGTATGCAAAGGACCAGAGGTGAGAGAGCTAGGAACATATTTAGGAAATGGAACAAAACTCTTTATGGCTGGAGCATCAAGCATGAGGGGCAGATGTAAGAGATGAGACTAGAAAAATAAGCTAGGATTGGGTTCTGACATAAATTATCAAGCCTGTTCGAGCATTCTAACTCCATCCCTCAAGTAATAAGAAGCCATTGGAACACTTTAAGCTGAGAAAGGAGATAAACAGATTTATGTGTTTATATATCTCAGGCTAAATTGGAAGAATGGATTGGAGGGAAGCAAGACCAGAGTTAGAGCAGTTCCCGATCAATCGTGGCTCAGTGGTTAACAAACCCGACTAGGAACCATGAGGTTGTGGGTTCGATCCCTGGCCTCGCTCAGTGGGTTAAGGATCTGGCATTGCCGTGAGCCGTGGTGTAAGTCGCAGACGCAGCTTGGATCCCAAGTTGCTGTGGCTGTGGCATGGGCCAGCGGCTACAGTTCTGATTAGACCCCTAGCCTGGGAACCTCCACATGCCACGGGGTGCAGCCCTAGAAAAGGCAAAAAGACAAAAAAAAAAAAAAGCCAGAGTTAGAAAACTCAGTTAGAAAGTGTGAGATATGTGCTAGACTTCAAAACCTAGTACAAAAGGAATGTTGATAGGGGTTTGGGGGTTTTTTGTTTTTTGTTTTTTTTTCTTGTAGGGCCACACCCACAGCATTATGGAGGTTCCCAGGCTAGGGGTCGAATTGGAGCTGTAGCTGCCTGCCTGTGCCACAGCCACAGCAACACCAGATCCAAGCTGCATCTGCCATCTACACCACAGCTCGAGGCAATGCTGGATTCTTAACCCACTGAGTGAGTTCAGGGATTGAACCTGCATCCTCATGGATACTAGTCAAAATTCGTTTCCACTGAGCCATGACTGGAACTCCCAGTATATAGCTTCTTAATACCAGCCTCTTTCACTCAGTGTAATGCCTTTGAGATTCATTTGTGTTATTTCATGTTTCACTGTTTCATTTCTTTTTATTATTAAATAACATTTCATTGTATAGATGTACAACAGTGTATCTTTTCACCTTTGTGTATTGGTTTCCCAGGGGTGGCATAACAAAATACCAAATTACTAGTCTATAGCAGTGTGTTCATTGCTAGTATATGGGAATAATAATGATTTTTGCATGTTGACCTTGTATACTATGACCTTACTTAAAGCACTTACTTGCTATAGAAGTCTTTTTATGTGTATTCTCTAGTGACAATTATGTCTGATTTGAACAGGGAAAAATTAAAGGAAAACAGTTTCTTCTCTACACTCAACACTTGTGACACCAGATGTGTGATTTTTTTCCCCACATTGACCAATTACCTGGCACCAGCTGGGTATCTGACAATTCAGTTGTCCTACAATTCAATTCTGATACTGTCAGTCTGTGGTTAGTATCAAATCCCATAGGTTAAAGGCTCAGGCCCACAAGACTACCTCCCTACCATCAAACACCAGTCATAAGTGTAGGCCTTCCATATTTCTGACCAACCAGCTATAGATGGGGGTCCCATAACTCTTGCCTCCTGTTTGATAATTTGCTAGAACAGCTTACAAAACTCAGAGAAATAGTTTACTTCTAGATTAGTAGTTTATTATTAAAGGATACAACTCAAGAATATCCAGATGGAGTTCCCGTTGTGGCGCAGTGGTTAACGAATCTGACTAGGAACCATGAGTTTGCTGGTTCGATCCCTGGCCTTGCTCAGTGGGATAAGGATCCGGCGTTGCCGTGAGCTGTGGTGTAGGTCTCAGACACGGCTTGGATCCTGAGTTGCTGTGGCTCTGGTGTAGGCCAGCGGCTACAGCTCCAGTTAGACCCCTAGCCTGGGAACCTCCATATGCCGTGAGAGCGGCCCAAGAAATGGCAAAAAGACAGAAAAAAAAAAAAAAAGAAAAAAAGAATATCCAGATGGACAAGATGCATAAGGCAATGTAAGGGGGTGGAGTATGGAGCTTCCATGCCCTGTCTAGGTGCATCCCCCTCACAGCACCTCCATATGTTCACCAACCCAGAAGATTTCTGAACCCCTTCAGTTGGGGTTTTGAATGGAGGCTTCATTATGTAGACAATTCATTAAATCATTGGCCTTTAGTGATTAATTCAGCCTCCAACCTCTCTTACTTTCCCCAGAGGACAGGAGAGTGGGGCTGAAATTTCTAACCTTGTATTCACATGATTGGTTCCCTTGACACCCAGACTCCATCCTGAAGCTATCCAAGAGTCTTCGGCTGTCAATCATCTCACTGGCATACAAAAAGATACTTATTACTTCAAAGATTACACAGGTTTTAGGCCTCATATGCCAGCAAATGTGTGTGGGCATGAGAACAGAAACCAAATGTTTTTCTTATTATGTCACAGTTTTTATTATATTATTTCTAATTTGTATCCCTTTTATTTCTTTTTTCTTGCTTTATTGCACTGGCTAGAATTTGCAATATGGTGTTGAATATGAGTGGTAAGGTGAAAGTGGACATGCTTGCTTTGTTCTTTATCTTAGGGAAAAGGTACTTAGTTTTTTACTATTAAATATGATGTTTACGGTAGGGTTATTATAACTGCCCTATATCAAGTCAGGGAAATACCTGGAGAGTAGTGTACCCTGTGTCTTACTTCTCAAAACCTGTGGAATATTGATTGTGTTCAGACCCATATATGCAGCTTGAAAATGAGCCCAAAAGTGTACACAACTCCATGGGACCATTTTATTGATCTCCTTAATCTCCCTAACACTTAACTTTCTGGTCTTCTAGCTGGGAAATGGAGTAGAGTTTAGTTTCCTTGCTGTGCTGTACACTCCTTGCAAAGGCAACTGCCTTGGGGCCGAGCCAGAGGATAAAGAATGAAAACAGCACTGATGGTGCCCCCATGCTCTTGGGATCAGAATTCTCTCTCAGTTTTAGGTGCAGACCTGGCTGGCCTCTGTTTTTCTCTCCATTGTCACTGTGGATTTGCCTGTGAACTGGTGTGTGAGAGAATGGGAAAGCAGACACAAAGGAAACTTTGGATTCCTCTCACTCCCTATGACCTACAAAGGCCCCCTTTCTTGACTCTCAGACTGTAATAGAGGATTTCCCTTGGAATTCTATCTGTTAATACCTGGTGCACAGTTCTAGGTTTCAAGTTGTTGCTGAATACAGGCCAGGAGATAACAGAGGAGAAACAAAATGGGAAACACAGTTATAGTTCAGTGGTACCTTGAGTTCTGGTTTCCTTCCCCAACCTGACTGTTTACATTCATATTCTACAGCCTGCAAATAGCTATTCCATGCATTCTGTCCAGAGTTTATGCCTGTATTCACTGTGGCAATACAAAGTAACTAAAGTGCTTATTATCCTGACCAGAACTCAGTAATCTCAGTGTCATTTTAATTTATATTTTCTCTTCTCATTAGGGAGTTTGAACATCTTTACATATTTGGGAAGCTGTTTTTATATTACTTTGAGGAATGACATTTTATCTTTTTTCTCTAATTGTTCCTTTTTTTTTTTTTTTTTTGCTTTTTAGGGCTGCACATGTGACATATGGAGGTTCCCAAGCTAGGGGTCAAATCGGAGTTGCAGCTGCATAGCTGCAGATGCCATCCTGCCACAGCCACAGCAAGGCAGGATCTGAGCCTCATATGTGACCTACACCATGGGTCTTGGCAATGCCAGGTCCTTAACCCACTGAACAAGGCCAGGGATTGAACCCTCATCCTCATGGATGCTAGCTGGGTTCTTACCCCACTGAGCCACAGCAGGTTAAGATTTTTTTTTTACTTAGGTATATTAGTTCTTTATCCAAGATAAGCGTTGTAAACATTTTCTCCCAGTTTGTCCATTGTCTTTTGATATTGTTTGTATTTTGGGAGACATGCAGAAGTTTTTCTTAATAAAGTCATACTTATCAGTCTTTATTACTTCTGGAATTTAAATCTAGATAGAAATCCTTTCATCCAAGTTAAAGAGGAATTCACCCATGTTTTTCTCTAGAGCCTATATATTTTCCAACTATTGCTCTAGTCAGTTTGGGACTGAATCTTGTATATAGTGTGAAGTATGAATCTAACTTTATCTTTTTCAAAAGTGTTTCAGAAATCCAAAAGCTCCTCAAGTCCATCAATTCACAAAAGTATTCACAAGATTCAGTTTCAAGTTATACTCAAGGTTAATGTTTTGACAGCAAAGCATGCAGAGTGAAAGCAGCAAGAAAAAGATGTGCATTAGCAGAGTCCAGAGAGGACAAATGTAGGCTTATGCATCTTTTCCATCCAGGACCACACAGGATGCTCTTCCTCTCCCTCCCTCCCCCACTCCACCCTCTTTCATCAAACTATAGGCATATGTGGTATGTCTCTACCCAAGGAATCTTACTTGAATTGTAGGATGTTATGGGGTGGGGGGAGCAGATCATATGGGAGGCATATCCTGCTACACAGCCAGCCATGGGAATAGCCGGAACTCAGTAATGAAATCAAATGCTTGAAAATCATCAGTCTTGATGTTTGTGCAAAGCAATCTGAAAATCTGGGACAGCGTAGTCCATTGCTCCAGGTGTATAGAGCAGTCATCAATCACTGACATAAAAAGAACATTCTGAGGGCCATATTCCAAGGGGTTTACTGAAGGTCAATTGTGGTTCTAGGTTCTCTTGAAAATGGGAGGGAATATGCAACCATTATAACTCTTTCCTTGCAAAATGCTAACAAGGATATACAAATGTGCTAGTCGTTCCTAGTTTTCCTGAATACCTTTATGAAAAAGTCTATCTTTGCTCCAGTGATTTGAGATGCTGCCACTTTTATCATACACTAAAGTTGTATATGTACTTGCATCTATTTCTAGATTTTCTGTTGTATTTATAGTTTGTCTATTTTTCATGCAGTATTACATACAATGTTTTCATTAGAAAGGCTTTATGACATGTTTAATGTTTTTAGAGATTGTCCGTTCCTAGTGTTATCCTGGCTATTTTTGTTGTTGTTGTCGTTGTTGTTGTTGTTGTCTTTTTAGGGCTGTACCCAAGGCAAATGGAGGTTCCAGGCTAGGGATCCAATCGGAGCTGTATCTGCTGGCCTACGCCACAGAAACTATTATGGCCCACAAAGCCAAACATATTTACTACATGGACTTTTACAGAAAAAAAATTGCCAATCTCTGTTCTAAAGTATTGTTTTCCTATTTAGTGCTCTCAGCTATTTGGTTTCCTCTTTTCTCTAACTATTTATCTTCTTTCCAGGTGCTATTGCTGCCTCCTCTAATAAATTCTCTAAATTTTCCCTGCTGTATAGCACTGGGAACTATATCTAGTCACTTGTGATGGAGCATGATGGAGGATAATGTGAGAAAAAGAATGTGTGTGAGAGAGAGAGAGGGAGACTAGATCATTTTGCTGTACAGTAGAAAATTGACAGAACATAATGAAAAAAAATAAAAATCATTAAAATAAAAAATAAATTTTCAATAACTTGTATTTATTGTAGATTACATTTCTTGGTCTCTTGTTAAGATATATTGTGACTTGTGGATCAGGCGCAGACATCCAGCAGCCAGTGGTCTTCACCCATGCCATCTGAGCCCTTCCTCATGAAGAGAGCGGGTAATCTCACCCATATTAAAGGAATTTGAATGACTAGCACATTTGTATTTTACAAAGGAGAGACCATTTCCCTACTCCTCCAGCTCCCACACCTGCGTCAGTGACAGGCCCTGACATGCAAACATGAATGTTCTTATTTACCATCCTAGCAGATGTCTATGTCCAGTGCCAGAGTTATTGCCCTGCAGGTTGGGTACTTGCATCAAACTGTCTATCCCTCTGTCCAAATACACTGTTCTTCATGGAGCAAGATGAGTGTGACTCATTTCTACAATGCTCGAGCCCTGACCTGGCTTTCCTGAGGGAGCCTGTCCTTACTGGGGTGTGTGGCTTACTGATGCTTTGAATATCCTACAGGTTATAGACCACCACGCTGCAAATTGCAAGCTCTTCTGCCACTTACAAGCGTTTATTGAACTTGGCCAAAGCCATGTTCGAAAAGAAGCTATAACTTTTCATGTCTTTTCTGGCTCCCACCTGGTGAGGCCTTGCCTCAGTATACCAACATTGCCAGTGGAACAACAAATCTTCTTACAGGAGGGAAATGAAGCAAAAACAACAAACTCCCAAACCGAAAAAATCGCTGCTTAGATGGCTTACAGAGGATATGCAAAAGTATTCACTTTCAACAGAATCATAGCTGGGATGAGACCCTCTCCGTTGCCCTGGGGCCTTGGGGTGTCCCTGAGCAGAACAGCCGAGCCAGGTAGAGGAGGTGGACTTGAGCTTGGCCTGAAAATGAGTAAGGTTGCCATGTTTTTATTTTTTTATTTTTTATTTATTTTTTTATTTTTATTTTTTTGTCTTTTTCTAAAGCTGCACCTGTAACATATGGAGGTTCCCAGGCTAGGGGTCCAATCGGAGCTGTGGCTGCTGGCCTATGCCACAGCCACAGCAACTCGGGATCTGAGCCACATCTGTGACCTACACCACAGCCCATGGCAACGCTGGATCTTTAACCCACTGAGTGAAGCCAGGGATCGAACTCACAACTTCATTGTTCCCAGTTGGATTTGTTAACCACCGAGCCATGACGGGAACTCCAGGGTTGTCATGTTTTTAGAGCTGGAGGTAAGAGACCTTGTCATAGGTAAGCACTGCCTACAGAGTGTCCAGCTTCTGGGCAGAGGGGAAGAGGACGGAGGAAGCCAGCCATGGGTGGCCTGACACATATGTATGCTGAGCACTGAGCTCCTGGGCCTGGGGACCCCCAAGCCTCCACCACTGAAGCCCATAGCCTCCCGTTTATCTTTCTGAAGCAGTTATAATTCGCCCTCAGGCTTCTCTCAAAAATCACTTGCAAGCTGATGCCACCTATACTGTGAACTGTGTCGTTATTTGTGAAAATCTGAATCAGAATTTTATACTTTTTGAAAGTTTAAAAATGAAAAGTATTCAAGGTTCAACTGTTGGTTAAAGTGTTTTCTACCTCTCTGGACCCAGTGTGATCTAATGAAATTGTTGCTTTGCTTAAATATCTTCTGGTGGTTTTCTACAGACTGGCTCCTTTTCTTTCCTCAGTGGGCTCTTCTGATAGTAATCTCAACCAAAAGGCCATGGATTGCTTTGTCTTGCAGAGTATCAAGTCTGAATTAAGGTAAACCAACATTTAATGCCTATCAATGTATCCACACATACCCCCAAGTGAAAAACTGTGCCATATGCACTTTATTTATTTATTTTTTTGTCTTTTTGTCTTTTATAGGGCTGCACCTGCCGCATATGGAGGTTCCCAGGCTAGGGGGCTAATCGGGAGCTGTAGCCTCTGGGCCTACGCCACAGCAACACGGGGACCTACACCACACCTCACAGCAATGCTGGATCCTTAACCCACTGAGTGAGGCCAGAAATAAAACCCAAAACCTCATGGTTCCTAGTCCGATTTGTTAACCACTGAGCCACGATGGGAACTCCCCTTATACACTTTAATATATTGGAATCTTAGAACTATTGGAGACATTTCATTAGTGTACACACACACACACACACACACACACACGCTTTTACTATTTTATTTTATTTATTTTGATTTTTAGGGTTGCATCTGCAGCATATGGAAGTTCCAAGGCTAGGGGTCAAATCAGAGCTGTAGCTGCCGGCCTATACCACAGCCATAGCAACTCAGGATTTGAGCCACGTCTGCTACCTACACCACAGGTCATGGACACAACAGATCCTTAACCTACTGAGCGAGGCCAGGGATTGAACTTACATCCTCATGGGTACCAGTCAGGTTTGTTTCTGCTGAGCCTCAACGGGAACTCCCTACTATTTTATTTTATTTATTTATTTATTGTTCCTTTCTAGGGCTGCACCTTTGGCATATGGAGGTTCCCAGGCTAGGGGTCAAACTGGAGCCAGCCTACACCACAGCCACAGCAACTTGGGTTCCAAGCTGAGTCTGTGACCTTCACCACAGCTCACAGCAATGCCGGATCCCCGACCCAGGATTGAACCAGCATCCTCATGGATACTAGTCAGGTTCCTTTCTACTGCACCATAATGAGAACTCCTGCTACTATTTTATTTTATTTTATTTATTTATTGTCTTTTCTAGGGCCACTCCCACGGCATATGGAGATTCCAAGGCTAGGGGTCTAATCGGAACTGTAGCCGCCAGCCTACACCACAGCCACAGAAACACAGGATCCGAGCTGCGTCTGCAACCTATACCACAGCTCACAGCAATGCCGGATCCTTAACCCAATGAGCAAGGCCAGGGATCGAACCTGCAGCCTCATGGTTCTTAGTCGGATTCGTTAACCACTGCACCATGATGGGAACTCCTACTATTTTATTTTTTAAAGACAGAGAGGGGCTAACATTCCTAACATATTCTGATGATGTGTATCAGACATACATCTGTGGTTCATGAGAGCATGTTAGAAAAACTGTGTTTAATCTTACTTAGTCTCTGTTTCTTTGGTTCATTTCTTTTTACATGACTTTTTTTTCAGGAATTATTTCTATTACAAAATTTTTATGACCTTTTTCTGTCTTCAAAGTCTGAACATAATTTTGAAGAAAAAGTTTAATAGGAGTTCCCATTGTGGATCAGGGGGTTAAGAACCCAACTAGTATCCAAGAGGATGTAAGTTCAACCCCTGGCTTCACTCAGTAGGCTAAGGTGATGCCATGAGCTGTGGTGTAGGTCACAGATGAGGCTCAGATCCTGCCTTGCTGCAGCTATGGTATAGGCTGACAGCTACAGCTCTGATTCAGCCCCTAGCCTGGGGACCTTCATATGCTGTAGGTACGACCCTAAAATGAAAAAAAAAAATGTGTAATATACTCATGACGCACCATTTTCATATTACCATTTTACTCTCCCTTTTTTTTTTTTTTGGCCAGACCCTCAGCATGTGGAAGTTCCCAGGGTGCCACAGCTGCTGCAACACCAGATTCTTAACCTGCTGTGCCATAAGGGAACTTCTTTTACTCTCACTTTTAAATATCTTAATTGAGTATAATTCACATACCAACAATTCAGTCATTCATAGTGTAAAATTATTTTTTTGCAACCATCACATTGTATTTTCATGCATTTCATCACCCCCAAAAGGAACCCTGTACCCATTAAACATATACTCCCCATTTATCTCCAACACATCAGCCATAGGCAATCACTACTCTATTTTCTATCTCTATGGATTTACCTATTCTGGACCTTTCATGTAAACAATGCCATACAACATGTGATCCTTTATGACTGGCTCCTTTCACTTAGCGTAATGTTTTCAAAGTTCGTCCATGTTGTAGCATGTATTAGTACTTTATTTCTTTTTGTGGCTAAATAATATCCCACTGAATGGATATACAATATTCTTTATTCATCCATTATCACTTGATGGATATTGGAGTTCTTATTCACTGTTATAAATTATGCTGCTATGAACATTCATGTAACGGGTGTTGTGTGGGACATGTGTTTTCATTTCTCTTGAGTATATATATACACCTAGGAGTGGAATTCCTGGATTATATGATAACTCTTGGTCTTTTGAGAACTGTCAGACTGATTCTAAAAGCTGCTGCACCATTTGACTTTCCATTAAGCAATGTATAAGCAGTTTCTCCACATCCTCACCAATCCTTGTACACTTGTATAGTATCCCAGTAGATGTGAAGTGGGTGAAGTGATATCTCACTGTGGTTTTGATTTGCCTTTCCCTGATAGCTAATGATGGTGGCTATTTGCACATCTTCTTTAGAGAAATGTCTGTTCGGCTCCTTGCTCTTTTTTTTTTTTTTTTTTTTGGTTAGGCAAGAAATAGATTTATTAAGGTAAGACGCTTATGAGAGATAGATACAAGCGGGCAAGCAAGGAGGCTCTCTCCCTTGCTTCTTTTTTTTTTTTTTTTTTTGCCTTTTCTAGGGCCGCACATGGAGGCTCCCAGGATAGGGGTCCAACTGGAGCTGTAGCCGCCAGCCTACACCACAGCCACAGCAACTTGGGATCCAAGCCTCGTCTGCGACCCATGCCACAGCTCACAGCAATGCCAGATCCTTAATCCACTGAGCAAGGCCAGGGATCGAACCTGAAACATCATGGTTCCTAGTCGGATTTGTTAACCACTGATCCCTTGCTCATTTTTAATTGGGTTGTCGTTTCGTTATGGAGCTATGACAATTCTTTACATATTTTAGATATAAGTTTTTTTCAAATATATGATTTGCCAAATTTTTCTCCATTATATAGGCTGTCTTTTTACTTTCTTGATAGTGCCCTTTGAAGCTAAAAGCTTTAAATTTTGATGATGTCTAATTTATCTTTTTTCTTTATGCTTTTGGTATCATATTTAAGAAACAATTACTTAATCCAAAGCCTTGAAGATTTACACCTATGTTTTCTTTTAAGAGTGTTATATTTTTATTTATTTATTTATTTATTTGGCCATTTCTTGGGCCACTCCCACAGCATATGGAGGTTCCCAGGCTAGGGGTCTAATCGGAGCTGTAGCCGCCGACTTACGCCAGAGCCACAGCAACTTGGGATCCGAGCCAAGTCTGCAACCTACACCACAGCTCATGGCAACGCCGGATCCTTAACCCACTGAGCAAGGCCAGGGATCGAACACGCATCCTCCTGGATCCTAGTTGGGTTCGTTAACCGCTGAGCCATGAAGGGAACTCCTGAAAGACTATTCTTTCCCCTTTGAATGTCTTAGCACCTTTGTCAATAAAACCAATTGACTATAAATGTGAGGGTTATTTCTGGCCTCTCAATTCTTTTTTTTTTAATTATTCAATGAATTTATCACATTATTTTTATTATTCAATGAATTTATCACATCTGTAGTTGTATAATGATCATCACAGTCCAGTTTCACAGGATTTCCATCCCACAACCCAAGCACATCCCACTATCCCCCAAACTGTCTCCTCTGGAGACCAAAAGTTTTTCAATGTCTGTGAGTCGGCATCTGTTCCGCAAGGAAGTTAAGTCTGTACTCTTTTCAGATTCCACATGTCAGTGAAAGCATTTGTTGTTGGTATCTCATTGTATGGCTGACTTCACTTGGCATGATAATTTCTAGGTCCATCCATGTTGCTAAAAATGCTGGTATTTCATTCCTTTTAATGGCTGAGTAATATTCCATTGTGTATATGTACCACATCTTCTTGATCCACTCCTCTGTCGATGGACATTTAGGTTGTTTCCATGGCCTCTCAATTATATTTCATTTGATCTGTATCTCTATCATTATGCTAATACTATACTTTTGTAACTTTGTAGTAAGTTTTGAAATTGGGACACATGTATCCTCCAAATTTGCTCTTCTCTTTCAAGATTGTTTTGGCTACCCTAAGTCACAGAAAGAAAGGAAGGAAGAAAGGGAGGGAGGGAAGGAAGGCAAAAAGGAAGGAGGGAAGGAAGGAAGGAAGAGAGAAAGGAGTCCCTTTCAGCCAGAATTTCCCTCTGCCAGTAATTCGCCAAAGTGACTACCACAGAGGGAAAGAGGAGAGGGACCCGCTCTATGTTCTCTAGGCCTTTTAGAAAACATGGAGTTGTTGCTTTGGCCACATACATGTGAATCTACAAGAAAGGTGATATTGTAGACATCAAAGGAATGAGCACTCTTCAAAAAGGAATGCCCCACACATGTTCCTGTGGCAAAACTGAAAGAGTCTATGTTAGCCAGCCTGCTGTTGGCATTGTTGTAAATAAACAAGGGCAAGATTCTTGCAAAGAGAATTAATGTATGTATTGAACATAGTAAGCACTCTAAGAGCCAAGATAGCTTTCTGAAACATGTGAAGAAAAATGATCAGAAAAAGAAGGAAGCTGGGAGTTCCCATTGTGGCTCAGCAGGTTAAGAACCCAACTAGCATCCATGAGGATAGAGGTTCAATCCGTGGCCTTGATCAGTGGGTTAAGGATTTGGTGTTGCTGTGAGCTGTGGTGTAGGCCACAGACATGACTTGAATCCCGAGTTGCTGTGACTGTGGTGTAGGCCAGAAGCTGCAGCTCCAATTTGGCCCCTAGCCTGGAAACTTCCATATACCACAAGTGCAGCCCTTAAAAGCAAAAAAAAAAAAAAAAAAAAAAAAAAAGAAAGCAATCAATCCCAGACAGTACTTATATAGAATATTGATAATTTGAAATTAAGTAAAGCTTTTTGAAATGAATTTGATACCATAAAGTCCTTTGGTTTTTAATTTGCTTTTAAAAATTAAAGTCTCTGGGAGTTCCTTTTGTGGCTCAATGGGTTAAGAACCCAACTAGCATCCATGAGGATGCAGGTTGGATCCCCAGCCTCTCTCAAAGTGTTGCCTAAAGCTTCGGTGTAGATCACAGATACAGCTGGGATCTGGCCTTGCTGTGGCTGTGGTATAGGCCTGCGGCTCTGGCTCGAATTTGACCCCTAGCCTGGAAACTTCCATATACCACAGGCGCATCCCTAAAAAGACCAAAAAAAAAAAAAAATTAAGGCTTTGGGGAGTCCCCCCTGGTCTATCAGTTAGGATTCTACACTTTTTTTTTTGCTTTTTTTTAGGTCCGTACCTGTGGCATTATGGAAGTTCCCAGGCTAGGGATCTAATTGAGGCTACATCTGCTGGCCTATACCACAGCCACAGCAACTGGAGATCTGAGCTGCATCTGCAACCTACACCACAGCTCACGGAAATGTGGGATCCTTAACCCACTGAGTGGGGCCAGGAATCAAACCCCAGTCCTCATGGATACTAGTTGGGTTTGCTATCACTGAGCCACAATGGAAACTCCAGGGTTCCACACTTTCACCACTGTGGCCCAAGTTTGATCTCTGGTCTGGGAACTAAGATCTCAAATCAAGCCATTGCAAATTGCAGCCAAAGAATTTTTTTAATTTGGTGAATTATTTATTTACAAATAAAAGAGTACAAGAAAATCACTCCATCCCAAGGAGCATTTATGAGTTTCTTTTTTTAATGTATTTATTTATTTATTTACTTATTTATTTTACTTTTGAGGGCTGCACCCACAGCATACAGAGGTTCCCAGGCTAGGGGTCTAGTCTGAGCTACAGCTGCCAGCCTACACCACAGCCACAGCAACATCAGATTCCAGCCACGTCTGCAAGCTACACCACAGCTCACAGCATTGCTGGATCCTTAACCCCTGAGCGAGGCCAGGGATCGAACCCACAACCTCATGGTTCCTAGTCCAATTTGTTTCCACTGAGCCACGTCAGGAACTCCCATTTATGAATTTCTGGATTCCTGATCCAGTCCCACCATGTTGGTAATGGATCTGCTTTAAAAATTTGGTGCCCAGGAGGAGCCACTCAGTAGTGGACCTGAAGAAGCTGCTGGCAGCAAGAGCAGCAGCTCCAGGAAGAAGTAAGAATTCCAAAAGCTATACCATGCAGATAAGAATGGGCCTTTCCCTGGTGGGGCACCCACAAAGATATTTCCCAATCTGTTTCCTATAATCCAATAAAAACAAAAACAAATTCACAAGGAGAAAAGACTGGTTCCTAGAAATCCACTATTTTTCACAGTAAACCAGCCTCTGTTGTCACCTAAAGGAGATGGTGAATTATTGTGTGAACCTATGTAACAATTTTTAGATATGCCTTTCTCTTTGAAATATCAAAGCAAGCACCCCCCCCCGAAAAAATACTAGTACTGATATTTCATCTTTTCTACAGCCCCTTTCTCATTCTAATCAGGATATATGGGGTACAATTATTGATTGTGCTCAATCCAGTTTTGCTGTTTTACCTTTATACCATTCTAACAAGTTGGGATCCAGGATGAGAGTGAAGTTCTGGCTCAATCTAGGGCCTGACTCAGTTCTAGTGCCTTGTCAAATGTAAAGATCCCACATAAATGCTCAAAATACAACTTGGATGTGATAACACACATGGATCACAATTGAAACACAAGAAATTCTCATTTTACAGAAGAGATACCTTCTGGAAGGCCTGTATATTATAAACATCACATAATTAAGCCATTTCCCACGTGTATCATGTTTCTACCAGAGAAACATAATCAGTTGGAGATGATATATATATCCAAATATATATATTTGGATATATATATATTTATATATATTTGGATATATAGACATATTTAGATATATTTGGAGATTATATTTTTGGTTTTGTTCACTGTTGTTTAGGGCTGCCCCTGCAGCATATGGAAGCTCCCAGGCTAGGGGTCCAATCAGAGCTGCAGCTGCTGGCCTACTCCACAGCCACAGCAAAGCCAGATCTGAGCTGCATCTGCAACTTACAACACAGCTCCGCAATGCCGGATCCTTAACCTACTGAGCAGGGCCAGGGATTGAACCCGCATCCTCCTGGATACTAGTTGGGTTCATTACCGCTAAGCCACAGCAGAACTCACCTGGATGTATCTACTTATGAACAGATTTATTACAAGGAATTGCCTTACATGATTGTTAGGTCTTGCTAAGCAGGTCTTAGCAATTTGTGGAGCAAGTGAACAGTATGGAAACTCCCATGCAGGAGCTGATGCTGCAGTCCATAGGAAGAATGTCTTCCTCAGGGGAATCTCAGCTTTGCTTTTAAGGCTTTTCAACTGATTGGATGAATTTTATTTAAATTATAAAGGATAGTATCTTTCACTTAAAGTCAACTGATGGAGTTCCCATTGTGGCACAGTGGAAACAAATCCAACTGGGAACCATGAGGTTGCAGGTTCAATCCCTGGGCTCGCTCAGTGGGTTAAAGATCCTGCATTGCCACGAGCTGTGGTGTAGGTCGCAAACACGGCTTGGATCTGGTGTGGCTGTGGCTACAGCCAGCAGCTGTAGCTATGAGTCCCAAGCCTGGGACTCTCCATATTCTGTGGGTGTGGCTCTAAAAAGCAAATAAATAAATACATAAATAAAATAAAGTCAACTGATGATAATATTAATCGAATGTACAAAAATACCTTCACAGAAACACCTATGTGTTTGGTTGGAAAACTATACTATATCCTAGTCAAGTTGACACATAAAACTAGCCATCACACCATAGGACTGACAAATCCTGGAGATATTTCAGTTTACTGCTCCCAAATTAACATTAATTTTACTCAGTGACAACACATTCTCTCACAAATGTGATTTCCCCCCAGCATTATCTCATTGAGGAGCTTTTGACTCCTCCCTGAATCTGGCTTCCAAACATTACCTGACATTAGTTGGCACTATCTTACCAATAATAAAGAACACCAACTCCAAATCTCTCTTCTAATAAAACTGGGGGTTTGGGGTGCATGGATAGGGCTCATTTCCTGTCACAGTAGATCCTCAACAAATGTTTGTTGAATTAAATATAATTGACTTTCCTTTATGTAATAGGGAATAATAGACTGTCTTTGGTGATTAAATTTTCATCCTGTAGCAAGATAAAAATACAAGAGTTGATTCCTCCAAATAAGTAAACGTATATATTTAACTTCCTAATGGAAATAACCTTGCATGGAAGACACGCATAATTGGTACTCAAATCGAAATCATTATTATTCATAATGCAACATTGTTATAGGATCTGTTTCAGTGCTCTGAACATCAGGTGATACAAAGAGAATATTGTTGTCTGAGAGGTAGCAATTTTGTGAAGGGAGCGTCAGCCTTTCAAAGGAAAAAATTGGTGAGATTCCTCTGAGGCCTGCAAGCCCCGCCCCATATACCTGAGTGGCTCCGCCTACGCCGCGGACTTAGGTGAGGAGCAACGAACCACAGTTCCCAGCGGGCCCCGCAGGCCTCCCGCGCCTGCGTACTGGCGGCTCAGGCAGGCGGGCGGAACTCCCGCGCTATCCAGCCACCTGGTCTCGCCTCGCCTGGTCTCTGCCCTCGGCATGGAGGGGGTCCCGGCGGTAACGACAGGCAACGCCGGCGCTACCAAGGCCGAGGGAGCCGCAGCCATGCCGCCGCCGCCCCCCGTCTCCCCGCCTGCCCTCACCCCCGCGCCCTCAGCGGGTGAGGAGGGCCCGCCGCCTTTGCCCGAGGCGGGGGCTCCCGGCTGCTCCGGCTCCCGGCCCCCTGAGCTGGAGCCCGAGCGCAGCCTGGGCCGTTTGAGGAGCCGCTTCGAGGACGAGGACGAGGAGTTGGAAGAGGATGAAGACCTGGATGAGGAAGAAGAGGAGGAGGAGGAGGAAGAGATGAGCCACTTCTCGCTGAGGTTGGAGGGGGGGCCGGCCGGACTCCGAGGACGAGGAGGAGGTATCGCTAGCCCCTGTCCGACCATGCGAGGCCTCCTCAGTCAGGGCCCGGCGGGGTCTCCCGCTCGCTGCTGCAGCCTTTGGCACCTGTGTCGACCCGCTCTCCCTGCGCTGCCTGCCTAGGCTTGTGGTGCGGACTGGTCTTCCGTGCCAGCCCGATTCGCTGCCGACTCATTTTGTGAGGTTCCTGCAGTCGCTTAGGCTCTCTGTGTCCGACTTACTCATTATTGAAACTACTGCCAGGGGCGAAGGCGCCAAGGGTTCCGTCCTCCTGCCTTCTTGGAGTGTGCAGTGGGACGGGCGGGGGAACAGTCCATTTCTACAGGGTCTTGAAAGGATGGTAAACCCTTCCCCACCTAATCAATCTCTGACTGGGAAGACTTTTGAAAATGGGACAGCGCATACTTAATCACCTAGGTAGTGAGAATTAATATATTAAACACTAGTATGGGACAGCGCATACTTAATGCACCTAGGTAGTGAGAATTAATATATTAAACACTAGTATCTGGAAGTTTGTCCACTTCGCAGTAATTCATAAAGTAGGATGCCATTTATCTGGCAATATACAATATATCCAAAGAGTGAAAGCTTTTTGAAACATCGGTTTATGTTGTGTTATTATTGTAACTTTGAGAGTATTCTGAAGAGTTGTAGGTACTGTAACAAGTTTCCATGTTGCAAAGTAAGCTACACTTTATTGGTATTAGTTTGAGAAGGCAAGGACTTGTATTTTAAAACCATTTCCATTGCATTTGCAGCGCCTGATTAACCTTTCTGAGCTGACCCCATACATCTTGTGTTCCATTTGCAAAGGTTACTTAATAGATGCAACTACCATTACAGAATGTCTTCATACATGTAAGCATTTCCAAATAATATAGCTTTTGAATGTCTTGAAAGCATTTCCAAATAATATATTTAGTTTTTGAAATGTCTTGAAAGCATTCTAACTTAAACATGTCCTTTTTCAACAGTTTGTAAAAGCTGCATTGTAAGACACTTTTACTATAGCAACAGATGTCCAAAATGCAACATAGTGGTCCATCAGACACAACCTCTTTACAACATAAGGTAAGAATATATGAGTAAAATTTATATTTTAGGTATACTTTTTCTGAAATTTGAAGTTGTGTAGTTGGTAATAAATTCTTGGCCTATCCCAAAGTGATGAGAGAAAGAAATATATATTCTTTAAAGAAATAGAGCACTTACTGTGTTCCAGGCACTGTGATATCTGCTGGGAACTTAAACGAACAAACAAAAGGACAGACCTCTTTTCTTGAGGATTTTAATTCCATCACTCAAGTTAATGAGGCTAGTTTAAGCTTGTCATTTTTCTATGTATTGGGAATTCTATTTTTATAACTAATACCTGAAATAATTGACCTCTTTAGAAAAGCCTGTCATAGGTCATGTGGCTTATTCATTAAATTTTCAGTTCATGCTCAGTTTCCTAAGGGAAGAAAAATACTAAAAGTGGACTACTTTCATTTGTTTAGCAAATGCTATTACCTTTTTTACTACCTTCATAGAAAGAATTTCAAAATACAGTCTCTTCTCAAGCTCACATTCTTATCAAGGGAATAAGACCACTACACATAGAACAATTTAGTAAACTGTTCAAAAGCCTATAATTACTTGTAATTATGATTACATATAATTACTTGAGGTTCTCTCAGATGAGAACCACGAGTGCTTCCTAAAAATAATTCACCTCTGAGAAAGGATATAGCCTAAGAAAAAAGAGTTACGTAAAAAGAACATCATTCATTCTGTACCAAATGCATTTTTCTGAATTCTGAGGTATTCTCCATCCTTTCCTTTTATTAGGTTGGACCGACAGTTACAAGACATAGTGTACAAATTAGTGATCAATCTAGAGGAAAGTAAGTTTATTTTATTACATAGTTGTGAATCCCAGAATCTCTGCTGACTCTACTAGTTACATTTTAAGTGTAATTTAGTCTGTGTTTTATCATTTTTTTAGGAGAAAAAAAGCAAATGCATGATTTCTATAAAGAAAGAGGTCTAGAAGTACCTAAACCTGGTAAGTTTGGGTGTATGCCATAATGTATTTATGGATTAAAGAATACTAACTTAATAAAATTTACCCCTTTTAGTGATAGTTGGTTATTTTATGATCAAAGAGAGAAAGATTTTGAGGGTAATGATTTACTGTAATCCAAATTAATTATTTATAAGGATTAAAGAATACAGGCTCTAGAACTAGATTGAGTGTGATTCTAGCTGTGCCACTTTATTAGGTGTATGACCTTGGCAAATTACTTCAATGTCTCAATTTCCTCTTCTATAAAGTAGGGATAATGATAGCACTTTATAAACTTGTTGTAAGGGTGTACTGAGTAATACAAAGCACTTAAAACAGTGCCTGGAACATAGTAACCTCAAATGTTAGTTTTTATGATAGTGATATCACAATATGGAAATTAGATTTGGGTTCAAATTCTCATTCTTCCACTTACTGTGTGGGTAACTTTAGGCAGATTGCCTAATCTCACTTAACTCTAATCTCATTTATTTTACAGTTTAAAAAAAAGTAGCAGTAGTACCTATGTGTTATTATATTGTTATGATTTATAATAAGGGTTACATGAGATGGTGCATGGAAAGTGCTGAGCATGAGTCCTGAACCTTGGCACGTAGTAGTGCTTATTAGGGGTTATTCACAATTACCGTTGCTTTTATGCTGAGCTCTCTCTCTGTGGCCTTGATAAACCAGCCACACATTGCAGAGTGGTCACCCGGCTTGTCTCTAATTTCACTGGCTCTGATGGATGAGGGAGATAGAGTGCTTTATGACTTTTTAAATAGTCAGCATAGTTAAATCTGTGTAATTTTTCAAAGATCTCAATTTATGAAATTTTTATTCTAATTCAACCTTTTTGTTTGGCTACCAAATAGCTGTTCCACAGCCAGTCCCTTTGAGCAAAGGAAGATCTAAGAAAGTCTTAGAATCAGTGTTTCGTATTCCACCTGAACTTGACATGTCTTTATTACTAGAGTTCATTGGGTGAGTAAAACCTCCATCTCTAAATTTAATTTAATTTAATATATTTATTTATTTATTTATTTTGGTCTTTTTGCCATTTCTAGGGCCACTCCTGCGGCACATGGAGGTTCTCAGGCTAGGGGTCTAATCGCAGCTATAGCTGCCGGCCTACACCACAGCTCACAGCAACGCCGGATCCTTAACCCACTGAATGAGGCCAGGGATTGAACCCGCAACCTCATGGTTCCTAGTCGGATTCGTTAACCACTGAGCCACGATGGGAACTCCATCATCTCTAAATTTTAAAATAAAGAATTTTTAAAGTCCCAGCAGTTACGAAATCATCCTTAACTAAGGTCACATCGAGTTTTTCTGATATCCTTTAAAAAATAATTCTTTTTTTTTTCTTTTTTGTCTTTTTAGCACCGCACCACAGAACTATGGAAGTTCTCAGGCTAGGGGTCAAATTGGAGCTTCAGCTGCCAGCCTATGACACAGCCACAGCAGTTCGGTATCCGAATGGAGTCTGCAGCCTGTGTCACAGCTCATGACAATGCTGGATCCTTAACCCACTGAGCCACAACAGAACTTCTAAGAATAATCCTGAAATATTTAAGACTTAGAAAAAGGTCTAAAGGGTAGTATAGAAACCACTTATAGGAGTTCCCATTGTGGTTCAATAGGAAACGAACCCAATTAGTATCCATGAGGATGCAGGTTCTATCCCTGGCCTCACTCAGTGGGGTGGCTGTGGCTGTGGTGTAGGCCAGCAGCTGTAGGTCTGATTAGACCCCTAGCCTGGGAATTTCAATGTGCCACAGGTGCAGCCCTAAAAAAAGCCACTTGTATCTCCATCATCTGGCTTTCGAAGTAAGCTGTGCTAATGCATATGGCAGAAGACTCTTGGCTACCTCCTCTTGTTCATTCCATCTTCCTTTAGAGGTTAAAAACTACTCTCCTAAAAGTAGTGATTGTTATTTTCATATATTTTTAATGTGTTTACCAATTATGTATCCATTCCTAAACAATATGTAGAATTGCTTTTGCCCACTTAAAAACTTACACAGTTATCACACATAATTTTGCCAACTTGCTTTTTTTTCCCTCATGGCCGAAAAAGTTCCTGGACCAGGTCTTGAATCCACACCACAGCTGTGGCCTATGCTGCTACTACAGCAACTCTGGATCCTTTAACCCACTGCACCAGGCAGTGGCCCAAGCCACTGAAGTCAGGTTCTTAACCCACTGCACTGCAGAGGGAACTCCAAATTTGGTTTTTCCATTTTCTTTCCATTTTCTAGCTGCCCCACAGCATAGGAGGTGGAGTTCCTGGGCCAGGGCTCAGATCCAAGCTGCAGCAATGCCAGATTCTTTAACTCACTGTGCCAGTTTGGGAATCAAACCTCCATCACAGCACTCCAGAGACACCACCAATCCCATTGCACCACAGTGGGAACTCCCCAACTTGCTTTTTTCATTCAGTATTGTGTATTTCATGTTGAAATGTGTAACTTTAGTTTACTCATTTTCAGCATTGTCTAGTATTCCTTTAAAATAAATATACCAAGATTTCCCCCTATGGCGCAATGGGATCGTTGGCATCTCTGCAGCTCTGGGTTGCAGGTTTGACCCCTGGCTTGGATCTGATCCCTGGCCAGGGAACTCCTTATCCTGTCAGCCTGCAAAAAAAAGTTAAAAAAAAAATATATATATATATATACACCTTAATTTATCTTTTCTTGTACTGTGGAACACTTAGGTTGTTTCTAGGTCTTTTGCTATTATAAACAATGTTGCTTAAATGTTTTTGTACGTATTTTATGTATATGTGAGACAGATCTCTAAGAGTGTAGATTCGCTGAGTCTTTGTATGCTTGTCTTCAGCTTTGCTTGGTTTTGCCAAATTGATTTTTTCCAAAGCAGTTGTACGTAGCCTTAATTCACATAAATTGCTTCTTTCAAATAGTAGCATATGGTGTACTCCATTATACCACCACATTGTTAAGTGGACTGTCTGTCATCTCAAAGTTGGCCTGTATCAAACTGTAGTTTTAAAAAATAAATATGTAGTTTTCATATTAAACTAAAATGTCTTTCTTGGAAATCTAGATCTTCCTTTTTTTTTCAAGATCTTCCATTTTTATGTCACTGATGACTATTTGACTTCCCATTCACTTCCTCCTTATAACTTTAGGTTCCCTGTATCATTTATTTTGTATCTAGCTTTTATTGTGTTGTATTTATCTCTTTGTTTATTAATCCTGTATTCTCAACTGATATTGAGGATAAGGACCCCTGAGAGGCGATAAACCTTTCTTACACCTTCACAGAGCCCACATAGTAGTGGTCGATGATAATGAAATAAAGATCTCTTTGGAAGAATGAGAAGAAATTATGTAATACCAAACTTTAAACCAGCGATTTCTGTTATTAAAGAATGTGTTCTGGAGTCCCCGTAATGGCTTAGTGGTTAATGAACCTGACTAGGAACCATGAGGTTGCTGGTTCGATCCCTGGCCTCACTCAGTGGGTTAAGGATCCAGCGTTGCCATGAGCTGTGCTGTAGGTTGCAGACGTGGCTTGGATCTGGTGTTGCTGTGGCTCTGGCATAGGCCGGCGGCTACAGTTCTGATTAGACCCCTAGCCTGGGAACCTCCACATGCCTCAAGTGCAGCCCTAGAAAAGACAGAAAGACAAAAAAAAAAAAAAAAAAGAATGTGTTCTAACCAAAATGTCCACAAGGGAACTGGTAAAATAATATATAATAGAGTACATGAATGTGTGATAGTAATGTATGCACTAATATGGAATAATTGGCAGAATTCACTTTCTTAAGTGGAAAAAGCAAAATGTAGAAGAGAATATACGGCATATGACCGTTTATTTATTTATTTATTACATTTCTTCAGGGCCGCACCCACAGCACATGGAGGTTCCCAGGCTAGGGGTCCAATCGGAGCTACAGCTGCTGGCCTACATCACAGTCACAGCAATGCCAGAGCCAAGCTGTGTCTGCGACCTGCACCACGGCTCACGGCAATGCCAGATTCTTAACCCACTGAGCAAGACCAGGGATCAATCCTGAAACCTCATGATTCCTAGTTGGGTTTGTTTCCACTGTGCCACAATGGGAACTCCGTCTATACACATTTTTTTTCCACAGACACAGACCATTCCTAAAAGTATGTATAAGAAAATGTTGATAACAGTTGCTTCTAGAAAAGGACACTGGAGTCCGAGTCTAGGATTGGAAAAAGTCTTACTTTCGATTGAGTTTGAATTTTTACCATATAACTTTATTTTTAATAAGTGTAGTTAATTAAAATTTGAAAATTGAAAGGAAGTTATATTTCCTTTTTTTCTTTTTCTTTTTCTTTTTTTTTTGCCTCTCCCATGGCACTTGGAAGTTCCTGGGCCAGGGATCAAACCTGTGCCATAGCAGTGACCCAAGCTGCTGCAGTGACAATGCTGGATTCTTAACCCGCTGCACCACAAAGGAACTCCAGGAATTAATCGTTGTAAAAAATTATTTTGAGGAAATTTAAACATTTCCACTAATGCACGGTAGGAACTGACAGTTTTTTTGTATACCTTTTTTTGAAAAATGGCATTAGTGCAAAGATGGCAGATATGTGACAAGTGTGCCACCATTATCTCTGTCTTTGCCCACAGCAGAAATCAGTACTTAATCATGGCAGGCTTTCCTAATGAGTGAGTCTTGACCACAGTGCTCAAAGCAGTTATTACCACTAACCAGACTTGTTACATTATTAACACATTCCCTGCTATGCAAAAAAAAGAGCCTTCACTTGGAATAAGATGATCTCTATTTAAGTCCTAGGTCCTTTGTTATATAGCTTTGTAAAATTCAACTCATTTCATTTTGTTTATTCCTAAGATGTTTATTAAGGTCCTGCTGTGTACCAGCACAGCCCTCTCCTAACTGCTGGAAATGTAATGTGAATAAATTAGCCATGGCCTTTGCCCTCCTGGAACTTGTAGTTTTAACTTCTCAGAGGTTTGACTTCCCTTTCCGTAAAACAAGAGATTTGAACCTTATATGTTGATAATTATGATGGGCAGTCCGTCTACATCATAAGATAGTCTTTTATCTGTTTTCAAATGGTTAAGGGGAAGAAAATTTCCAATGTGGCAAGGAGTCCTTTTGAGGTCGCCAGTCATTTTTACTACATTGGAAAACCTTTTTTTTTTTAAGTGTTTTTAGGGCTGCACCCATGGCATATGGAAGTTCCTGGACTAGGGGTTGAATCAGAGCTATGCTGCCAGTCTACATCACAGCTCTTGGCAACACCTGATCCTTAACCCATTGAGCAAGGCCAGGGATCCAATCCGAGTCCTCATGGGTAGTAGTCCGGTTTGTTAACCCCTAAGCCACAATGGGAACTCCACCTGTATACTTAATGTTTATATATAAACTTGTTTTATATTTATATTGGTGTTACTTATTATATACTCTAAATACATATTTATAATGTAACATTTTAATGTTTCTCTATTATGGTTTTTGTTTTGTTTTTAGGGCTGCACCTGCGACATATGGAAGTTCCCAGGCTAGGGGTCTAATTGGAGCTGCAACTGCTGGCCTGTGCTATAGCAACATGGGATCTGAGCTGTGTCTTTGATGTCCACCACAGCTTGCGGCAACACCACCTCCTTAACCCACTGGCAAGGCCAGGAGGGATTGAACATGCATCCTCATGGACACTAGTTGGGTTCATAACCTGCTGAGCCACAATAGGAACTTCCTCTCTATTTTGTTTTTTCTCTAGATGATGCCACTGTGATCTTGCCTCTTCTTCACAACCTAATAGGGAAAAAAGAACATGGGCTTTGAGATGTAGCACCTGAGCTTGAAACCCAGCTTTATTACTTAGTAGTTCTATGACTATAATCAAGTTATTCAACCTCTCTGAGCTTAATTTTCCTGATTTGTGGAAGGGGGGTTCTAATACCTGGTTTGCGGGGCTACTCTGAGGACTGAATGAAAAACATATATAATATAGGAAGACCTAATATAATGCCTAGTACATAGTGGATGCTCAAAAAAAGTTTGTTCCTTGTCTCCTCATGATATAAAAGTAACTGATTTAATCAGGCAATCTCTTTGCACTTCTAGGGAAAAGGCAAACTGAGCAAATTATGCCCAGGTGATTATACTGCAAGTAAAACCAGAAAATATAGCAACTTTCTTGTAACACTCTATCTTGTAAAAATTACTCTTGAGAAAAAAAAAACACATTAATTATGATGGGGAAAAAAAAAGAAGTTTTACTTCAAGCTGGAAAATATTAGAATGCTACATGTGGGAGAAATCTAAATATTAAGAGTATACTTTTAGGATGCAGACTATTGCCTTTAGAATGGATAAGCAATAAGGTCCTATGGTCTAGCACTGAGAACTATATCTAGTCACTTATGATGGAACATGATAATGTGAGAAAAAAGAATGTATATATGTATGTGTGACTGGGTCACCTCGCTCTACAGTAGAAAATTGACAGAACACTGTAAGTCAGCTGAAATGGAAAAAAATAAAAATCATTAAAAAAAAGAAAAAAAGAATAGGAGTTACCATCATGGTTCAGTGGTTAATGAACCCAACTAGGAACCATGAGGTTGTGAGTTCGATCCCCGGCCTCGCTCAGTTGGTTAAGGATCCAGCATTGCCGTGAGCTATAGTGTAGGTTGCAGATTCGGCTTGGATCCCACATTGGTGTGGCTGTGGCACAGGCCAGTGGCTACAGCTCCAATTAGAGCCCTAGCCTAGGAACATCCATATGTCATGGGTACAGCCCTAAAAAAAGACAAAAAGACAAAAAAAAACGAATATACTTTTAACTCCTGGAAGTAAATATACAAAGCAATATAAAATACTGGATAAAACTGCCTTTACCTTACCACTAGGTGGCAGATATGACCGTTAACTGCATTTGTTTATTTCATAAAGGATTAGGTGACTGTTTTAAAACTGATGTTCCTCAAATATTTATATATATATTTATTTTGTGTTATTTTTCTGTGTTATTACTTAAATGTATTTAAAATGTTGATTAATTTTACTTTTATTTTTCAGTGCTAATGAAGGAACAGGACATATTAAGGTATTTTACTTTATTTTTCATTTACTTCAGAGGAGGACCCTGTAGCACACAAATTTAAGATTAGCAATCATGTGGAGACTGTCTTCAATTACAATAAAAGTGTTTTATAAATAAAACTTGTTGAAATATGAAGTATATTCAGTAATGCTCTCTTATAATAGGTTTATGAGAAAAGAGTTATTAAGTAGGGATTTGTTATTAATTCAGAACTAAGAAAAATAAGTGAGTAATTTTTTAAACTAAAACCAAATGCTGTGTTAATTTGGTGGTAAATGTTTCAAAGCATTTTTTGCATAGTTGGCATTAGGAGTTAAATATGAGCTTAAAATTTTATTTGCATGTAAATTTTTGGTTCAAATTAACCTGCCCTAACTTGTCACTTCAATCATTTGCTGAAACATTGGAGGTAAGGATGAATTCCTCTGTAACATACTTAAATTCCGAGTTGTCTTAAAGGCTTCAGGGGAAAAAAAAAAGGAGTTTTTATCCTGGCTCAGTGGTAACGAACCCAACTAGTATCCATGAGGACACGTGTTTGATCCCTGGCCTTGCTCAGTGGGTTAAGGATCTGGCATTGCTGTGGCTGTGGTGTAGGCCAGCAGCTATAGCTCTGATTTGACCTGTAGCCTGGGAACTTCCATATGTAGCAGGTGCAGCCCTAAAAGAAAATTATTGGAAAAAATTTACAAGATGATAGCCCCAAATCATAAATAACCCAACTGATGAGTGAATAAACAAAATATGGTATATCCATACACTGGAATATTTATTATTTGGAAATAAAAAAGAATGAAATACTGCTATGTGCTACAACATGATGAACCCTGAAAACATTTTAAGTGAAAGAAGCTGGACACAAAAGGCCACATATTATCTGATTCTATTTTTTTTTAATTTAATTTTTTATTATTATCATTATTATTTTTGCTTTTTAGGGATGCACCTGTGGCATATGGAGGTTTCCAGGCTAGGGGTCAAATCAGAGCTACAGGGGCTGGTCTACACCACAGCCCACGGCAATGCTGCATCCTTAACCCACTGAGCAAGGCCAAGTATTAAACTCGCAACCTCATGGTTCTTGGTCGGATTCTTTTCCGCTGCACCACAATGGGAACTCCCTAAAAAGTTTTTTTTATACCTCATCTTTGAGTTCAAATAAATACGTCTGACTAGGATGATGCCTAGTTAAACATTTCACTGTGTATGCATATGGCATGAAAATCATAAAATCTATTTTCTACATTCGATTTAAAAGTGTTAGGAGTAGAGTTCCCGTTGTGGTGCAGTGGAAACGAATCCGACTAGGAACCGTGAAGTTGTGTGTTAAATGCCTGGCCTCGTCAGTGGGTTAAGGATCTGGCATTGCCGTGAGCTGTGGTGTAGTTCACAGACATGGCTCGGATCCTGCATTGCTGTGACTGTGGCATAGGCCAGCAGCTGTAGCTCTGATTTGACCCCTAGCCTGGGAACCACCATATGCCGCAGGTGTGGCCCTAAAAAGCAAAATAAATAATATAAATAAATTTAAAAGTATATAAAAAATTAAAAATGTTGCAATTCTCACTTAAAGTAAAAAATAAAAAATAGGTATTTTTAAGAAAAGGGTTGGGAGTTCCTATTGTGGCTCAATGGGTTAGGAACACCACATGGTGTCTATGAGGATGCGGGTTCCACCCTGGCCTCACTCAGTGGGTTAAGGATCCAGCATTGCTGCAAGCTGTGGCGTAGGTTGCAGATGTGGCTCAGATCCTGTGTTGCCATGGTTGTGGCATAGGCCCACAGCTGCAGCTCCGGTTTGACCCCTGGGAACTACCTTATGCCCCAGGTATGGCCTTAAAAAGAAAAGAAAGACAAAAAAAGTGTTTCACTAAAGCAGTAATACAGTCCAGAAAAAGTTTCCCAAAACTTTTTAAGTTTTATTTTAATTATGAAAAATTTCGAACGTACTAAAAAGTAGACAGAAAAAAAATAATAGAAAAATAAAAAGTAGACAGAATAGAACCTCCATATATGCATCACACAGCTTTACCAATTAACTAATGGCCAATTTAATTTCATTTTGTCTCCATCCACTTCCGTTCTTTCTAATAGTATTCTGAAACAAATCCCCAGCATTTTGCCACTTCATCTATAAAGTTTTTCGTCATTCTTAAAAGATGAGTCTCTCTTTTTTTGGACTAGGCCCATGGGCTGCAGAAGTTCCCGGGTCAGGTTTTGAACCATACCCCAGAAGTGACCCAGCCATGGCAGTGATAACCAGGGAACTCCTGTGTAGGAGTTGCATTTTGTTGTCATGTTTCTGTAATTTCCTTGACTCTCCAATATGCCTGTCACTTTATTTTTATCTTTTATGACACTTTTGTAGCATTATTGGTATGATACATTGTCATTTTTCGTAGCATTTTTTGGTATAATACATGGTCATTAAAAAAAGAGACTCATCATGGAGTTTCCTGGTGACCTAGCAGTTAAGGGTTTAGTGGCATATGGAAGGGTGGCATATGGAAGTTCTCAGGCTAGGGGTCAAATCAGAGCTGCAGCTGCCAACCTACACTATAGCCTCAGCAACACCAGATCCAAACCACATGTGTGACCTACACCACAGCTCACAGCAATGCCAGATCCTTAACCCACTAAGTGGGGTCAGGGATTGAACCCATATCCTTGTGGATCCTAGTTGGGTTCATTACTGCTGAGCCCCAATGAGTAATTCCACTGCTAATATGTTTAGGGGTAAAATATCTCAATGTCTGCAAGTAATTTAAGAAATAATAAATGTATGCATATATACACATATACATGGGAAGAGCTAGAAGAAATATTGATAGTTTGTAAAGTAGGTGGAGGCTATCTGGCTCTTGATTTATTTTTCTTAAAACTTCTCTGTAAGTTTGTAATTTTTCAAACAGTTGAGAGGTAAATAAAAAAATTAACAATTTATTATCAAATACCTAGTTGGTGACCAAATTTTTGTCTCAATCATAGTGTTTTTAATACTTTGTCAGGATCCAAATAATGTTCATACATTGTGATTGATTGGTAACGCTTTAAATCTGTAAGTTTTCCATTTCTTTTTTCTTGCATTTCATTGTTGACAAAACTGAGTTACTTGTCCTATTGTTTCCTACAGATTAGGTTTTCATGTTGCATCTCTGAGCCATAATTTAACATGTTCTTCTGTCCCCTGTCTTTCCCATAAACTAGTAATTAAGTCTGAGTGTTGATCAGACAGGTTTGATTTGAGAGGACCAAGAATACCTCATAGGTAGTGGTGTTTTTGTCCATCTGTAGATACATAATATCTGGATGTCTATGTCTCTTTGTAGTGTTAGCAGCCGTTGGTACTCAGTGGCTTAGACACTGAGAAATGATGCTGTCATTCCTCCTCCTTTTATTGGTTGAAATACTTCTGTAAAGAGAAATCTCTATTTGGTTAGCCAGTTGTAAGGAAACACTGGACGGGTGCCAATTCTCTCCCTTTACTTACCAGCTTCAAAATAATGAATAGATTCTTTAGTATGCTTCAGTCAACCAATTAGGTATTGTTGCCTTTGTTTTTACTTTAATATGAACTCATGAGTTTAAACATACTTGTGGTTTAAACCCATTTCAGTTATTATCCTTATTGCTAGACAAATTATCTTACCATAGGTAATCATAGTCTGATAGCTTCCTTGCTATCTGCTGACAGGGTATTGCATGCTCATCTTGTGCTTCTCTTGCCCCACACACAGAGTCAGTCTTTTCTCCAAGAAAGTATTTTAAATGGTTGCTAGGGATTTGCCTTGCTCCTTGGTTACTATTTTCACTTGACAGAGGTAGGAATTTTTTTTCAAAGTAATATATAATTATGAGTTGGTACCATTTTTTTTTTTTTTTGCTTTTTAGGGCCACAGCCACGGCATATGGAGGTTCCCAGGCTAGGGGTCCAGTTGGAGCTACAGCTGCCAGCCTATGCCATAGCCATAGCAACACCAGATCTGCACCCCACTGGCAACCTACACCACAGCTCACGGCAACAGCAGATCCTTAACCCACTGAGGCCAGGGATTGAACCTACAACCTCATGGTTCCTAGTTGGATTCATTTCCACTGTGCCACCATGGGAACTCCAGTACCACCTTTTTAAAAGATATTTTTAGTGATATGCATTTTCTAAATGAGAAAATAACTGAATGTCTCTCAAATTTCCCTATAAGATCCTAGCTTATTTTCACTTATCGAATTGTGTTAGAGATGGTAGGAAGGATTGCTGTGCTTAATTTCAAAGAAACAATTTCAAAGAATTCTTGAGTGGGATTTTTCTTTCCTGTTTTTATGCAGATGGTACAAGGCTATTAGATGTAGTAGGAAAAACAAATGAGTTGACCATTTAGGTGAAAACTGGTTTTATAGCCTTAGGCAAAAAAAAAAGGCAAATTGTCTTTTAAAAATGCTGGATCTGGGAGTTCCCATTGTGGCTCAGCAGGTTAAGAACCTGACTAGTATGCTTGAGGATGCAGGTTCAATCACTGGTTTGGCTCAGTGGGTTAAGGATCCAGCATTGCTGCAAGCTGCTGTGTAAGTTGAAGATGTGGCTCAGATCTGGCGTTGCTGTGGCTGTGGTGTAGGCCAATAGTTACAGCTCTGATTTGACCCCAGCCCAGGAACTTCCAAGTGCCACGGGAGTGGCCCTAAAAAGAGAAAATAAAATAAAAATAAAATATAAAAAAGCCGGATCTGAATTATATGTGGAAAAAATTCTGTTAACTGGTGAGCCTGAGGTATGAAGACTAAGGTTATCCACTTGAGAACCCTAGCTTTGAAAGCCAAGACCAGTGTTTCTCTTTCAGGTATTAGCAGATCTCATAATTCTGTTCTGGGTGATCTAAAAAGTTTAGTATTGGAAGTTCCCTTGTGGTGCCGCAAGTTAAGGATTTGTGGCACAGGCCGCAGCTGCATCTTTGGTTCAATCCTTGACCTGGGAACTTCCACATATCATGGGTATGGCCAAAAAGTAAAAAATTAAAAAAAATTAAAACTACAGGAGTTCCTGTCATGGCTCAGCGGAAACAAAACTGACTGGTATCCATGAGGACACGGGTTTGATCCCTGGCCTTGCTTGGTGGGTTAAGGATCTGGTGTTGCTGTGAGCTGTGGTGTAGGTCGCAGACAAGACTCGGATCTGGCGTTGCCGTGGCTGTGGTGTAGGCTGGTGGCTATAGCTCTGATTCAACCCCTAGCGTGGAAACCTCCATAAACCGCAGGTGTGGCCCTAAAAAGACAAAATTATAATAATAATTTAAAGTACAGTGTTGATAGCTTTAGCTAAGTTGGATTAATTTCCACAAACACTTGGGGTAAAGTGCTCGCCCGTGAACTAGAAATGAGAGATACTGAACTGTCCTCTACTGGTATCCCTGAAGCCCGCTATTGTGATGGTAAGCCCAAGACATTGACATGCAGAAGTGCACTGGTTGCCAGGCAGGCATCTAGCTAAATGACCCGGAATAGCAGCTTCTTGGGGCACCTGATGGGATTCTCACGCTAATCAGGCAGTGCCATCTACAATGTGGTACCTTTGTCTAGACTCCACCTGGGGCACTGCTATATTTGCTCCTTAGTGAGAGAGACTGCCTTAGATTTGTGAGATGATTCGTATACCTGCGTTTAAAGAACATGAGGAGTTCCCTTGTGACACAGTTTGTTAAGGATCTGGCATCGTCACTGTGGCAGCTCAGGTTGCTACTGTGGTACAGTTTGCTGCTGTGGCTCAGGTTTATCCCTGGCCTGGGAATTTCCACATGCCGTGAGCGTGGCCAAACAAAAACAAAAAGAACATGAAGCTTTGTATTTTTTTTTTTTTTTGGCTGCAGCATGCAGTGGCTTGATGTGGGATTTCAGTTGCCAGACAAGGGAATGAACCTGGACCATAGCAGTGAAAGCACCGAGTCCTAAACATTAGACCACCCCGGGACCCCCACAGCTTGGCAATTTTTTGTCTGTTATATTGGTACCCGTGATGACAGCTAGGTCCTCTGGTTAGATTCCTTCACATAAAGAGCCAGATAAATCAACACACTAGTAATAACTAAGTATTCATTATGTACCAGAAATTACTAATAGTTATTTCCATATATTAATACACTTTCCTCATGATAATTGTACGAGGAAGGTGTTATTAATATCTCTGTTTTACAAATGAGGAAATGGAAACCCAAAACAGTTTAGCACCTTGTCCAGAGACTCGCAGCTAGGAACTGAGACTAGAAAATAGTGGAACCAGGGTTAGAACTCAGGCAGTCTGTCTCTGGAATACCTGCGCTTAAAATGCTATCTGCTCTACTGGGGTAATAAGGGATAGATCTGTTGTTAAGAAAGGTCTTTTTGCTATTTCTTTGGGCCGCTCCCGAGGCATATGGAGGTTCCTAGGCTAGGGGTCCAATCGGAGCTGTAGCCACTGGCCTACGCCAGAGTCACAGCAACGCGGGATCCGAGCTGCGTCTGCAACCTACACCACAGCTCACGGCAACGCCAGATCCTTAACCCACTGAGCAAGGGCAGGGACCGAACCCGCAACCTCATGGTTCCTAGTCAGATTCGTTAAGCACTGCGCCACGACGGGAACTCCTGTTGTTAAGAAAGGTCTTAAGCCAAATTATAGATAAGAGCTGAGCGTTGTTACATGGAACAATCTGTCCCTAACTTGCCTAGGTCCTCTTGGTAGCAACTCTGGGCTCCCTCTCTGCTAGTGCTAGAAAAATACTTCATGTTTTCCTAAAAGTTACACTTTTAGGAGTTCCCTTAGATCACAGCTGTGACTTGTATTTGATCTCTGACCCGGGAACTTCCACATGCTGAGGGTGTGGCTGGGGGGAAAAAGGTACACTTTCTCTTTACCCCAGCTTTTCATCTGTGTTAATAGAAAGAGAGGCTGGGTAAGCATTAGTTTCCACTTTATTTTTTTAATTTTTAATTTTAATTTTTTTATATATTTTTTTGTTTTTTGTCTTTTTAGGGCTGTACCCTTGGCATGTGAATGTTCCCAGGCTATGGGTCGAATCGGAGCTGTAGCTGGTGGCCTACACCACAGCCACAGCAACACCAGATCCAAGCAGCATCTGCAACCCACACCACACAGCTCACGGCAACGCCGGATCCTTAACCCACTGAGCAGAGCCAGGGATCGAACCCACATTCTCATGGATCCTAGTCGGGTTTGTTAACCACTGAGCCATGACAGGAACTCCATTTTCCACTTTAAAATCCTATTGGAGTTCCTGACATGGCTCAGTGGTTAACGAATCCGACTAGGAACCATGACGTTGCGGGTTCGATCTCTGGCCTTGCTCAGTGGGTAAAGGATCCGGTGTTGCTGTGAGCTGTGGTGTAGGTTGCAGATGTGGCTTGGATCCCAAGTTGCTGTGGCTCTTGCGTAGGCTGGTGGCTACAGCTCCAATTTGACCCCTAGCCTGGGAACCTCCATATGCTGAGGGAGCAGCCTAAGAAATGGCAAATAGACAAAAATAAATAAATAAAATAAAATCCTATGATCTCTCTACCTGTCACCTTAGACCACTGGATCAGAGTTTAGCCGCGTATGTCTAATTATTAATTTTTTTATTTTCTATTTAAAGAAAATCCTTTATTATAGAAATTTTCATGGTGATACAGAAGTAGAATGGTAAAATGAGTATACATGTACACATCACTTAACTTCAATAATTCCAAAATAATGGCCAATATTATTTCACCTGTACCTTTACCACTTCTCCTATACAATCTTGAAGCAAATCCCAGACTGTTGTATCAGTTTATCAGTAAACAGTTAAGTTTATTTCTGAAAGATAAGGACTTATAAAACCAAATAACGATACCATACTCTTTAAAATTAACAGTAATGTGAAAATTATTTTGTAGGTTTTTAACAATCAGGATCCAAGTAAGAGCCATATATTGTATCTCTCTCTCTCTTTTTTTTTTTTTTGTCTTTTTGCCATTTCTCGGGCCACTGTCATGGCATATGGAGGTTCCCAGGTTAGGGGTTGAATTGGAGCTGTAGCCGCCAGCCTACGCCACAGCCACAGCAACTCGGGACCCGAACTGTGTCTGCAACCTACACCACAGCTTACGGCAACGCTGGATCCTTAACCCACTGAGCAAGGGCAGGGATTGAACCCGCAACCTCATAGTTCCTAGTCGGATTCGTTAACCACTGCGCCAGGACGGGAACTCCTGTATCTCTTATTTATAGCCCTTATATCTTTTTAAGTCTAGTGGTTCCTCCTTAGCTTTGGTTGTAGGTTTTTTTTCCCTTGCAGTTTTTTTGTTGAAGAAACCAGATAGTTTTAGACATTCAGTCTTGGGTATTCCCTGTCAGTAAATTTTACTCTAAGTTTTATCTTTGATGAGGTCATAAAACAAATCAGTAAGCCTTTCTATTCTTAAAAAAAAAAAAAAAGTTGACATGCTTTTCAGAGAGGGAAAGCTAAGTGGAAATTTTTTTTCTTCAATAGATAACTCAAATTTCATAGTAATTTTTCTGTCATAAATCTATTGAATCATCTTTGCTATAAAATTTACTTTAAGGTTTATACACTTTATGTATATTTAATCTGAAAATAGGCTTGTTTGTTTACTTTTGTAGCCATTGGAAAAGAAATTTGTCCGAGTTTCAGGAGAAGCAACTATTGGACATGTAGAAAAATTTCTCAGAAGGAAAATGGGTCTTGATCCAGCCTGTCAGGTAGAGTATATGTGTGTAAAAGGACAGGGGAAGTTGAGAGATTACCTTTAGCATATTGAAGAGAAAACCGTCTCTAGGATTTCACACAGTGGCTTTCGTTTTGTGATATTACAG